>NC_134215.1:56470000-57720000 GCF_965140235.1 Caretta caretta | reverse complement strand
AATCTGCTTAGAGAAATAGTTAACAAGTTTTATTAACCTAATAACAGATCAAAGACTTTTTAGAACTAGAACAAATATTTTTGTATTGAAAGCTCAAGATAAACTTAACAAATTCATGGATGATTTCATTGATTGGGCTTGGGGTTTTTTTGGGGTGGAAAATGATTGCAGTAGATTTTAACTGCAGCAAGGTCATAAAACATCTTTAAAAATCCCATTTCTTTTATGGCATGGTGTTGAAGAGAAGAGTAATCAGATGCAAACTTTCAAGTAATGAGAGTACACTATTAATCTCCCCATGAATAATGCAACACTAGTTCTCCGATATACATGGAATTTCCTTCTCTAACCCTACCGCAGTTGTGCTTCAACTTTGAAATCTAGGAATTTAATGCCCCTTTATTAATTATCCCATCACTTAATTAAACAAATCGGCTCTCAGTTCAAGAGTTATTGCCATTGTTTTCTGTTCTAGAAACAGATCACAGCATATTTTTAATAGTCTTCTAAACAGAGGAAATTGTAAACAGGCACATATCAAGATAAAAAATATTTTTAATGAAAATTTGTAAAAATTGTATTTTGATTAGCTTCTTAAATATTTACTTCCATTATCTTTTTGAGCGGAGGAGGGTCTAAGACAATAGGAAGGTCTAAGATAACAGGAGAACTGTATGGGCTATTGAAGATGAAGCATGTTTCTAGATTCTACAGTGATTAGACACTTTATTATGGAGGTGTCAGTAGCATTGGCATATTGAAGATCATGTTAAGATATGCATTAACAGACCAAGAGTTTCAAAATGGGTAGCCTAGTGTTCCTAAAATCATATTTAAGCACTTAAGTCAATATTATTTACGCCCCTCCATTATTTGGAACCTGATGGGATACAATATGTATACAAGATATGTAAATTATAGATATGCCTGTATTTGTGGTGATATATATATCTTTTTTAGTCAATGTATACCTGCGGGAACCTCCCATCCAGCCTGCATACAAATTTAGTAGTTAAAAGGTAAGAATGGGAGAGGTTATGAATCAAAATGTTTATAAATATAGGCCCAGAGACTCATATGATTTAAATCAGATTTCAGTGAAACCATGTCACAATTTACATCAGTAGGGATCTGGCCCTTAACATTTACTATAAATAAAGAATGTAAAAATTAGATAGACACTGTTAACAGCTTTTGGCCGTGATTTATAAGCTAGAAACAAATTTAGAAAACATGCAGGTTCCGATTCAGGACAGCATTTAAGCATGTGTTTGATTTTAAGAATGTATTTGAAGCTAATGAGTCTTAAGCACATGTTTAGGTGCTTTGCTGAAAAAAGCCGTGTGGAAAGAGCCTCAGTTGGTGTAAATCAATGGTGCTTCGCTGACTTCAGTGTTGCTTAAAGTCACATCAACACATTTACATCAGCTGAGGTTCATGCCTTCTTATTTTTTGTATTGCTGATGAAGAACATGGTTGGCTGGAGGAGAGACTAGCTTTGAAGTACCTTCTGACTTTGGTGCAAAGTCCTGCTCCCTCATCAGGCCAATGACATGTAGCTGATAACATTTTGACCCCCAAGTTCACATGTTTCTGCATCTTGGCTCAGTGTTGAACAATTTCAACCTATGCCAGATACCTATCCCAACTTTGTATATGCTCATTTATTTATTTTGCTGTCTCACTACAGTGACTCTTCCTTGCTTCCAGCTCTGCAAAATCATGCAACTGTAGAAGCCACCAAATTAACTCATCAACACTCATTTTGTTTAGAATGTTTTCTTGAATTCATTCCTCAATTATGTTGCCAAGAAGCATAGAGCCACCACTGCCAATCACACAATCAGACCAATAGAACAGTTTAGCTGAACCTAAATGTAATCAAATACAAATACCCTTAAACACAGAGATGGTTGTTTTAAAATATAGGGTAATATAATAATTTAATGAATTACTACTTCTTATTAATATTGCAAAGGGTTCTGTGGTATTGCAATATCTACTGTATTATTATTCCTCTATTGTACTACCTACTTATCTACCAGTAAAGTATGAACACACATCCAATCAGCCACTTAGGAACACAATAAGGATGGGATTCTACCATAGTTATTCATACAAGAGATACCACTGAAATTTCAGGTACCACTGAAATTAATGGAACTACTCATGTGAGTTAGCATTGTAGGTGAAATTCATTTACCTGCAGTGGGACTTGTGTCCCAGTGTTTTGATGGCTTAGATGGGGTTTATGAGATGCATGTTAAAAGCTGATGTAGAGAGCTTAACAAAGAAAGCTATTTACAGCCATCTACTGGCACATTATGTATTAACTATCTACATATATCTCTTCTGAGAGCACTCTTGTTACAGTGAAGAGGGCTTAGATCCTCTTGCAAAGAGGTACGTTTTGTCCTATTTGTGTACTGCAGAATCAGTCCCTAAGTATCAATCTAATATACCTTAGTAATAATATAACAAGGTAACGTAATGGCTCAGGGAGGATTTAAGTGTATTTTTCTCTTTATCATGTCTTGTTTCTAAGTCCCACACTTGTTCTATAAGTAAAAAATAATAAGAGCTGGGATTAGTATACAGAACCATCCACACAAACCTATTTCTTGCCACATTAACACAAAAAGCAACATCAGCTCAATGGAGTTAATATATCATTATGTTCTAATGGGTTTCTCAGACACTTTCATGGAGTTTTTTTTCCTTCTTCATTCCATGTTCAAATGAATCAATCACAAAAGGCTTTTGCAAGGGCTTAAATAGGGTGAATGCAATGCATAGACTGGGCAGGCCCTCTTCACATGGGCGAATTTCACCCCAAATGAATACATTAAAATAATATTTAATGGGTTGCTTCAGACTCACTGTAACAAGGGAAATTCAAAGTTAAGGCTTCCACTCTATTCTTAACCTATCCCATTGTATCTAATTGCCCGCATCACCAGTTCTGTGTTATTCCTTCACTCTGTAATCAGCTTCTCATGCAGATAGATTTTAGGGGTCTAGTCTATGTTTCGCATGTGCAGGATTCATACAAACAGACCCACTAAGGCTGTGTCTACAACATTAGTTTTCTGAAAATCTCCCATTATTTCTTTAGCACCAGTGTTAGCAATGATAGATATGCTGGTATAGCCTGGTTGCTGGTATTCTTACCAATAAGGCGATGTCTACACTATAGCCTATGTCAGCAAAATTTGTGTCACTCTGGAGTGTGAATACTCCATCCCCTGAGCAATATAAATTACACCGACATAAGCGCTCGTGTGCACAGCGCCATGTCAGCGGGAGAGCTTCTGCTGCTCGCAGGTGGGTTTTTTATGCCAACGAGATAGCGCATCTCCTGTCAGCATAACACATCTTCATCAGACGTGCTACAGCAGCACCACTGCAACGCTGTATTTATAGACATATAGTCCTAATCTGAGCACAGTGAGAGGAGACACTGATAAAAATGCTGGTGGATGATCTACACTGGTACCCGCAACTATTGCTTAAACCAATAGAGCTGCACTGGTGCACTTCAGTCACAGTGGGAGAGGCTCAAGAAAAGCTCAGTGAAGACTCGGGCTGATTTTAATGACTGTTATATATGGATATTCCTCAGGTACCACTGCTTAGGATCCCGAGACCTGGAATGTAAGGGTCAGATTTTGATCTTAGCTGTGCACGGTCTCTAAAAATTAATGCTGTGTGAACGTTTCATAACCTAACCTCTAACTAGTCCAAGGTAGGTGTATGAAACTTTCAGAAAACCTAGGATGAAATTTGAGCAAATCCTTGGCTTGCTGGGGAGGAACTGATGGTTTCAAATTATTCACGTAGCTGGAGTAGCGTAACTTAGATTGACTTACCCCCATAGTGAAGACAAGCCCTCAGTGGTTTTGAGACTGTCACCTTAAGTTCAAGATGGCATGAACTGACACCATGGAGCTTCATGCAGTTCTACCAAACCTCAGACCTATACTCACATGGAGTAAGGAACTTTTCAAAATACAGTGGTGCTTCCTGCAGAACGATCATAAGAATATGGTCCTGAGTTAGCATGTAGCAGATCTAACAATAGATTCGTCCTACTTCCATCCATATACATTTCAACAATCTGTGTGGCTAAAGTCCTGAATGCCCATTGCTTGACTGATTGCCAGCAGTGATGGGAATACATTTCTCCCAAGGAAAGGGCCACATAAAATTCCAAAACTGAGCTCATATGAAATACATGGAAGGAGGGAGAATGTCAGGAACGTGTAGGAGTTGGCATGACTCATGTAGTGTCTGTGGCCAACTTTAAGACAAATGATGGAGTGACACTAAGTTAGGAGACTAGAAGTTACTGTTTGAAAAACAACTTGTTGATATGTCAAATGCACAACAGGACTCGGCAGCAGTTGAAACTTTTTGGTTAAAAAAAACATAGTGCTAGACTGGTAGCGTTAGTCTACCTTTTCCCATGGAACAAGAGCAGGCACATCTCAGGTTTCCATTCCGGCATCATTGTTGGCATTGGTGTACATGAAGTTTTATGTCCATGTTTGATGGCAAGCTCCCTGCCTATATCAATTTTGTAATTTAGAGCCCCAATCCTGCATGGAAAAGCTTGGAGATTAGGGCTGATTCTTCCTGAGCTCAAATCTGGAAAGACAGACAATCTATAGGCCGGAGAGGAGCATTCACTTTAAATTCATTCCTTGACCTGTCTACTGAGACTAACAACCAGGGTGTCAATTAGCATGAGCTATGTTGGGGGTTTCTATGATGTGGAACCAAAGTCATATTGAAATCCTCTTGAAATAAATTCAAACCCACTTGTAAAAGAATTGGTGAATAAAGTTAGCTGTTATCCATAGGAAAAGAGAGAGCTAAGGCTCTGAAAGTGCTCTGTGTTTCTTCTAAAGCGTAGCTTTGTGGCACTTTATACCCTGCAGTAAAGTACTTGCACTGTAGCTGCACGTATTATCAAAAGAAAATAAAGGTAAGGGATCATTGCACCTTGACAGAGGAAAACGTGAGCTAAACTCTTCCAGGACTGTGTTCAATGCACTATTTATCAATCTGAAAAGTGTTTCACTTTAAATTATTTATAGTTTAGGCCTGCAAAGCATGTGGGCACAGGAAAAGTATTAATCATGTCAGAGAGAGAATTCAGTGGAGGATGCTCTCCGCGTTTAATAACTTAACGCCTTTTGGCTGGTTTTCCATGACTTTTTAAAGGATGTGTTGGGAAATAATGTTCTGCCACTAACTCACTGTGCAGCAGCTGTATGGAAGCAAACTGGGTTGGCTAAGATCACCATTTCACAGGCTCTCTTCCAGCCCCCAACACATAACAGTGTGGAGCAAAAATAATATGAATATTTAAATACACAGAGAGACATATGCATGTGTTAGCATTTGATTTTTCAAGACTGCTTCCCTTGTTTACAAACTCCATAATCCTGGTAGCAGAGTTTGATTAATCCTTGAAAAGCTTGCAGTGACTTTCTATAGAACCTTTGAAAGTACATGCAATGCAAGATGGGGTTGATCTGGGAACATAATATTGGAGTATTTGAATATTGTTTTTTTCAGCACCCCAGAGGGTAGTTACTAGGAATCTATGCCAGGCAGAAACTATAATGGCACAGAGAGTCAGTTTTTTTCCAGATGTGATGTAGTTTTAGCATTACATATATTTACATAGACAGCATATTTGTATCATATATCCTTTCCCAAATACACATTGTCCAGTGTAATGGGGATTACACATCCCACACTGGGCCATGAGAGGAAGGAGTTCATGATCTGTTCTGGAGTTAGAGGCTTACATGAGACCCATCCTGAAACTCTGGCCAAAAATAATCAACCCTGAAGGGAGGGTTCTCCTTCTGTAGTTAATAACCAAGAGGGAATAGGCAGGCTGAAGAGGTGGCCACCTGGACAGATCCCAACAGGGAGATGGGCTGCATGGGGAAGATACAGCTCGGTAAACAGACTAAGGAGGACCCTATTGTGGTGGGCACGGAACAAACAGTGAAGGACTCCCCCTGCTCTGAAGAGCTTGTGGCCTACAAGGCAGACAAATGATGTGAAGGGAAACTAAGGCACAAAGAGCTGAAATGACTTACCCAATGACAGGATTTTCTTCCTTTTGGCTTTTCCCCCCAGCACCTCTCACATGTATGTTTGTTTTTGGCCCCAAGTGTGACCAGTTCTACTGATGCAACACCATTCTTTTGACCATACCAATATACTGGTGAATACCATTGTTAAGGATCAAGTGTAGTGTCCCTTACTGATGGAGTGTTTCATGCTAGCACAGAGAAAGAGGCGGCAGAAGATGATGAATCAGAAATTACAGTATAATATATAACTGCATCCAAGTATCCTCTTGCCTATCCAATGCTGGAAATATAGCCAATATGTTTCTTTAGAAACCCACAATATACTGCTTCTACAGATGAAATGAGATGTGACTTAGTGATGTTAACTGGCTTCCCATTACCAGTGACAGATAAAGGATAACTTGAGAAATAATTACAAGAAGAAACACTGGAGATAGCAAATGTCTGGCTTAAATTTTTTAATTGCCTTTGTTGTTGACCTTTGAGAACAAACAATTGCCATAAAATGCATTTGCAAGTAATCGGAAGAGTCACTTTGAACTGCAGCACCTCAGAGCGGGTCTACATTACCACTTAAGTCAACATAACTTACGTCACTCAGCGGTGTGAAAATGACACCCCTCTGAGTAACATAAGTTACATTGACTTAAAGCAGTTTCCACTCTGTGTTATGTCAGTGGGAGACACTCTCCAGCCAATACAGTTTCTGCTTCTTGTGGAGGTGGAGTAGTTATGCCGATGGCAGAGCTCTCTCCCATCGGCGTAGCGCATCTTCACCAGATGCGCTACAGTGGCACAGCTGCATTGGAGTAATTGCTGTAGACTTGCCCTCAGTTACTTCAGTCACCTCTGCTGTTTATCTTTAAAATGCAGAAAAAACAACTTTCTCACTTGTTAAATTATTTCACGAGATCTTTGTTGCAAATCAGCTATATGAAGTTGTTGACTCTTTCTTGTTGTTCTTCTGGACTTGTCCCTCACAAGCAGTAACTGAACAGAGTCCAGAAGCTAGTTGTGGCCTGTCAAGATTCCTTCCCCACTCTGAACTCTAGGGTACAGATGTGGGGATCTGCATGAAAACCTCCTAAGCTTACTTTTACCAGCTTAGGTTAAAACTTCCCCAAGGTACAAATTAATTTTACCCTTTGCCCTTGGAATTTCCACTGCCACCACCAAACTTTAACTGGGTTTACTGGGAAACGTAGTTTGGACACGTCTTTCCCCCCAAAATCCTCCCAACCCTTGCACCCCACTTCCTGGAGAAGTTTTGGTAAAAATCCTCACCAATTTGCATAGGTGACCACAGACCCAAACCCTTGGATCTTAGAACAATGAAAAGCATTCAGTTTTCTTACAAGAAGACTTTTAATAGAAGTAAAGGAATCACCTCTGTAAAATCAGGATGGTAGATACCTTACAGGGTAATTAAATTCAAAAGATAGAGAATCCCTCTAGGCAAAACCTTAAGTTACAAAAAAGACACACAGACAAGAATAGTCATTCTATTCAGCACAACTCTTCTCAGCTATTTAAAGAAATCATAATCTAACACATACCTAGCTAGATTACTTACTAAAAGTTCTAAGACTCCATTCCTGTTCTATCCCCGGCAAAAGCAGCATACAGACAGACACAGACCCTTTGTTTCTCTCCCTCCTCCCAGCTTTTGAAAGTATCTTGTCTCCTCATTGGTCATTTTGGTCAGGTGCCAGCGAGGTTACCTTTAGCTTCTTAACCCTTTACAGGTGAGAGGATTTTTCCTCTGGCCAGGAGGGATTTTAAAGGGGTTTACCCTTCCCTTTATATATATGACATGGCCAAATGCAACTTCCTCCTAGACTATATGTGATTCACTTAACGCATACTTTCATAAATGGGTGGTGGCTGTGATAAAAAAAAATCGCATCTGGAAGAGAAGAAAAACTGAATCACAGATGCTTACAGTAGAAAACAAGACCCACCACTTCCATTTTTAAATTATCAGTTAAAAAGTGTCCAATTTTCCAGTGAATGATTAACAGGCAAGCCATAATTTTTGTTGTTTTGACCCAGGCACATAAAACTCTGAAAGGTGATTTGGCACCAATAATTTCTTGTTTTAAGTGCTGCAGAAACACTTTTAATGCTAATGTTGAAGGTGCCTTATTTCTCCTCCCTTTTGGTGGCATTTTTAGTTGACAAGTGTTTCTTTCTTACTTAGGGTTGATAGGAGTATCCAGAGTGTAACTGCATTTCCATTCCTACATCTCTGCAGTATGACCAACACATTCTACATCACATATCCTGAACTTTTATCTCCATTGTACTTCCTGTTCCAGGTAGACAGTGCTGTAATTACACTGTGCTGTAATTAATTGGTAATGCTGCAGTAATTACAAAGTTTTCCCACACCTTTTCAATGCACATACACATAGATAAAAACATGAAGAAATCTGTCATGTAATTTCTTTTTACTGTGGAAACTTCTAATACTCTGGCAGTCTGAGCAATAAATAATCTTCAGTATAAGACTTTTTCAGATGTTTAAACAATTAATTCATTGTGGCTTTTATCTGCAGGAATTATTCATTAAGCTTCACATTTTCTTATAATTATGAAGATAAGTCATGTCTTAAATTCATCATACATTTCATCTTTACAGACAAATGTGGCAGCATTCATCTTTTAGAGATAAGGGGATACAAGTTCTCAAAATAATTGCCTTTTCATTTTTTAGAAGTGCATGATGATAATTTACATATCAAAATTATATTGGAAACACAGGTTTTGGTTTTTAAGCCAATCTTTTTCTGTCATGAGGACAGATTCATAGCTTCAGATTCTAAGGCTAGAAGAGATCATTAGATCAACTACTCTGACCTACTGCATACCATAGGTTGTTAAATTTCACTCAGTTACCCCATTGTGAGTCCAATAACTTGTGTTTGGCTAAAGTTTAACTTCCAGAAAATTGAAAAGGCTCTAGCATCAATGAATGAGGGACAAGGACAGATTATTATTGTATGTTTGTTCGTGTGAACATGCATTAATCACAGGAATGGAATCATATTTACTCTTCATATAAGAATGAGACACCATGGAACCAATCTGATCTGGAGGGAGGTAAATAGGGCCTGAGTTGAAAATCTCAGTTCTGGATTTGAGTTCAAAGTTAAGTCTTCTCAGTTGGGGATATTCTGGGACTGATTCTTCACGGCCCTGTATAGTTATTTACACAGTACAAAGGAAGTGCAAGTGGAGGTAAAATGCTACTAAATCAGATTGGTAACATTTCATTTTTATTCTATTACTGAGGCAATGCTCAGACCACATTACCAAATTGAAAGACTCTTATAATTTTCTTCCACTGTTTTGTGTAAGTTAGTTTCTTTCTAACTTTTGCTTCTTTGGAAAACAAATGAGGGCTAATGAGAGAATCCTGAATATAAAAAAAAGCATATACTTTTTTAGAACTGACTCCCTCCTTATTAGCCAAAAATATTCAGATAACAAAAACATTACAATGATCCAGGGGTGGCAGGTTTGTATAATTTTTGGTGATGCCCAGAACGGGTCCAAGTCGTTCCCTCCCCCCTGCCCCAGTACCTGCCTAAGGCTCTGGGAGGGAGTTTGGGGGCGGGAGGGGATTTGGGGTGCAGGCTCTTGGACAAAGTTTGGGAGCGGGAGGAATGCGGGCTCTGGGATGGAGTTTGGGTGCCTGGTGCAGGCTCTGGGCTGGGGGTTGGGTTGCAGGAGGGGGTTCAGGAGGGGGTTTGGGGTGCAGGCTCTGGGAGGGAGTTGGGGTGCAGGCTCTGGGCTGGGACAGGGGGTTGGGATGCAGGAGGCTGCGGGATGGGGTTTGGGGTGCTGGGTGTGGGCTCTGGGCTGGGACAGATGGTTGGGGTGCAGGAGGGGTGGAGGGGATGGGGCTGGGCCAGAGATGAGTTTGGGGTGCAGCAGGCAGGCTGCCCCAGGGCTGGGGCAGGAGACCAGAGAGGAGGACTCACCACAGCCCTCTCCCCGCTGGCAGCAGCAAGCTCCGACCCCAACCCCCCCGGCATGATACTCGCCCAAGCTCCCTGAGGCTGCTGCTCAGGAGGTCCAGCCAGGATAAGCCCTGCCTTGGACTCAACTCAGAGTCGCCTGCCGGGGGAGGTGGGAGGGCTGCCATGCGCCTCCTCTCTCCGCAGGTGCAGCAGCTGCCTCAGCCTGCCCCCGTCGCCAGAAGCAGCCGGCAAGGGAGTGCAGCACGTAGCTGCAGGGGACAGCCACCCGCTGTCCAGGGCAGGCAGGGATGCTCGGGGAAGGCGTGTGGGGGCGGCAGGCGGGGCTGGGGAATGCTCCAGGGGAGGTGCATAGGGTGGCCGGGGGAGAGATCCAGCCCTGAACATTGGTGGAGTCCTGGCACCATGGGCCCATACAACTTGCCGCCTCTGCAACCATCACGATGCTTGGCAAGAAATGATAAGATACTTAAACAAAGACGTCAGTTACAGCTGAGTTCTACTGGAATAGATAGCGAAAGCTTGAATATTTTTTTCTCCTTAGTGGGATAAACAGATACTGGAGATGTCCAGCCAGTTTAAATGGTATCAGAAGTTATTTTAAGGAAGTCTGAAAATGCTTTCCTTTCAATGGAAAAAAGTCAACATAGAATGTGACAGATATTCCAGGTATGCACAGAAAAGGAAAAACAAATCATTCAGGAGTTGGATGAATGTAAAACATCTATTCAGTCTGTCAGTCTGTCATATGAAATAAATACCTCCAATTATTTATAGCCTGTCTGAAGGGTCACTAAGGAGGCATCCACTCCCCATAATTAGACAAATACAGAATAATTAGATTTGTTAGTCGATCACACATGGACCGTGAAAGCTAAGGTTAATCCTCTTCCATGCACACCACCCCTTTCACATCTGGACATCTTACTTGACATATTGCTAGCTCCGAAGAGTTTTTTTTTAAATGAGTTTGTGCAGTGTGTCATGGCATCTATTATAGCTATCAAACATATTCCCAATCTACCTCAACACGTTTTTATGCAGTAATAAAACAGCTCTATGGACAAATATCTTTTTCTGGACATGAAGTAAACTAGCAACAAATTGGAAACCTGGGGTAAAATCCTGACAAGTGAATTAAATGACAAAACTCCCACTGCCTTCAATAAGGTCAAGATTTCACCCCGAGTGTACTTGACAAAACTGTGATAGTGTTGCCCCAACCATCATGCCATTAATGGTCCATTAGCATTTTTTTTAATAACCTGTTATAATCCTGTGGCTTTCATAAGCTGAAATAGTTCTTCCTAGCCACTGCCCAAGAGATATTTTAGAAAAGATTGAAAAAAAAAGACTATTTCTCTTGATATTTATATAGTTCTTTAACAGACAGAATATCCTGAACAACAACATGATGCATTTCTTAGCTAAATGGAAAGATTAGGAACTCTTCAAAGGAATAATAGCACATAGATGCTATTTTGATTGGCATTCTTTAATAATGCAAAACAAATCTAATTAAGGTGAGCAGACTCCTTACAACAGACTGATCCTTCTATTAAATATGTATTCCCTTTCCAATGTTAATCCCATTCTCCATCACAAAAGAATTACTAATTCTATAAACATTTATTTTAATAGGTTTTTATAGATAAACAACTTTGAATTGATACACCAATGATGTCTTTATAGGAAATTTACATTTTGATGTACAGTACAGTATCTAGTATTATTATTTATTGCCCTACTCTGCCCTTAGCTTTCAGTCTGACTTGTCTAAAGTTTTAAATAATTTATAATCTTGCCAAATAGCTAATACTGGTTTGTTTTAAGTAATTATCTCAACATTTCAGAAAGAAATATGAGGGAAGGGAGGGAATGAAAATTTAGCAATCTCCAATAAAAATGATAAGGACTCACATTTATATTGCATATTTCGTATAAAAGGAGCACAAAGCACTTTAGAAACCACACTTAATACAGGGATCATTTCATCCCCCCTTGCAATACAGTCACTTTTAGGATGAAAAGTTGGCAATGCTACCAATAATTTAGGAGAGAAAGTGAACAAGGATCCACTTGAATCTGAAAGAGAATCTCTGATACAAAGATGCCAATTCCCTGATTTAAAATTTGGCCAGGTTAACTTCAAGTGTAGTTTTATCCCAGAGGGGACTCTAAAATGGCATCACGTCTCAATCATATCCAGATCTAATGTGCTCAATTTACAGATACAAATATGTTTCTTTTCCCCTTAACTGCCAATCCTGCAAACTCAGACTGGAAACCGAGTCAAGTTGGGATCTTTTCTCCTCATGCATCACCACCAATATTAAAGGATACAGATGCTAAATGATGCTCACAGTGACACTAAAGCAACTCCTAGTCTATAGATGATGCTGTCATTGACATCTGTGGAACCCACTACATTCTGTGGGTTTGCACTTATGTGACTGATTGTTTCTTAGTATGCACATCTCTTGTCTGTACACCAGTATGCTCACCATAATTCTGTTTTCATTTATCTTCTCTTCACTAGCAAGTCCAAATGAATGGAAATATTTTCACAATTCAATCTAAGAGTTGGTAAGATATCCAAATGATACAGCTGCCCATGTGCAGAGTGGATACCATTAAAACTAAACATTCACTGGTCCAGATATGTACATTAACTTCAGTGATTTCCTATAGATCCTATGGTACCACTATCGCGACTGTGGCAGATGTTGAGTTTTGGGTCACCACTGTATCTCACAGCTCACTCCCTTCCTGTTGCGCATGCAGTCCTCAGGCTGTTGCCATGTTATTACTCATAAGGAAAGTAAAGTACTTTTCCTTTCTTGGGACACACCACAGTATCAGCCATTTGGCCTCTTTCTATTTCTTACAGTGTTGTATACTCAGTGGAAACAGTTGAGATGTTGACTGAGTATTCAAAACACCTGAACTGCTTGAAAGGACAAAATACACCCATAGCTTTGAGACCACATTTGACACAGTTTGCAGAATACCAATCAAATTACTTGTAATGGGGAATAAAGAGGAAGAACTGGAAGTATTAGTACATAAACTAAATTATGACTTAACTGGCATCACAGAGACTTGGTGGGATAAGTCTCAGGATTGGAATATTGGTATAGACTCTTCAGGAAAGACAGGCAGGATAAAAAGGAAAGAGGTATCTTATTATACATCAAGAATATATTCACTTGTTCTGAGGTCCTGAAGGAGGTGAGAGGCAGATCAGTTGAAAATTCTGCATAAAGATAAAAGGGAAAAAAATAAGGGTGACATCATGGTAGTGGTCTATCATCAACCACCAAATCAGGAAGGAGGCAGCAGATGAGGCATTCCTAGAACAAACAACAGAAATATCCCAAAAGCAAGACGTGGTAGTAATGGGGGCTTTACCCAGACATCTGTTGGAAAAGTAATACAGAAAAACACAAAATTTTCAGCAAGTTCTTGAAATGTATCGGGGACAACTTTCTATTTCAGAAAGTGTAGGAAGTAACAAGAGGGCAGCCATTTTAGACTTGATTTTGACCAACATGGTGGAAGGCAATTTGGGTGAAAGTGACCATGAAATCATAGATTTCATGATTCTAAGGAAAGGAAGGAATAAGAGCAGCAGAATAAGGACAATGAAGTTCAAGAAAGCAGACTCAGAGAATTGGTATGTAAGGTTCCATGGGAAGAAAATCTAAGAGACAAAGGAGTCCAAGAGTGCTGGTGGTTTCTGAAGAAGACAATATTAAAGGCACAACCACAATCTATTCCAATCAGAAAGAAAGAAAGAGAGGAAGAATAGTAAGAGGCAAATATTGGTTCATCAGGGGCTCTTTAACAACCTGAAAATCAAAAAGGAATCCTTCAAAAAGTGGAAATATGGACTAATTGCTAAGGTACAGAAGAATAGCACAAGTATTTATGGACAATATCTGAAAGGCTAAGGCACATAATGAATTATATTTAGCAATGGACATAAGAAGAAGAGGTTCTTTAAAATACATTAGGATGAAAAGAAAGATGAAGGGAAGTGTAATTCCTCTATCCAGTGGGGAAGGAAAGCTAATAACATCAAGAAGTCTGAGGAGTTTAATGCCTATTTTTTGCCAGTCTTTATTAAAAAGGTTAATGGTGACCAACTACTCAACACAATTAATATTAACAACAAAGAGGAAGAAACACAACCACAAATAGGGAAAGAACAGTTTAAAGAGTATTTATATAAGTTAGATGTATTCAAGTCAGCAATTGATCCTAGGACACTTAAGGAACTAGCTGAAGCAATCTCAGAATGGTTAGCAAATATCTTAGAGAACTCATGGAAGATGGGCGAGATCCCAGAGGACTGGAGAAGGACAAACATAGTACCTAGCTTTAAAGAGGAACAAAGAGGATCTGATGAATTATAATCCAGTCTGCCTAACTTTGATACATGGAAAGATACTGGAACACATTAGTAAACAATCCATTTGTAAGCACCTAGAAGATAATGGGGTTATAAGGAATAGCAAGCATGGATTTGTCAAGAACAAATCATGCCAAACCAACTTAATTTCCTTCTTAGACAGGGTTGCTGGCCTACTGGATGAAGAAAAGCAGTAGATGTGATATCTATTGATTATGGTAAAGCTTTTGACACAGTCCCACATGACATTCTCATAAGTAAACTAGGGAAAGGAGGTCTAGATGAAATTATTATAAGGTGGATGCACAACGGGTTGAAAGCCTGCATTCAAAGAGCAGTTACTAATGGTTTGCTGAGAAACTGGGAGGGAATATATAGTGAAATCCTGTACGGTTCAGTTCTGGGGCCAGTACTATTGAATATTTTCATTAATGACTTGCATAATGGAGTGGAGAGTTTGCTTACAAAATTTGCAGATGACAGCAAGCTGGGAGAGGTTGCAAGCACTTTGGAGGACAGGATTAGAATTCAAAATGACCTTCAAATTGGAGAATTCATCTGAAACCAGAAAGATGAAATTCAATAAAGATAAGTGGAAAGTGCTATACTTAGGAAAAATCAAATGCACAACAACAAAATGGGGAGTAACTGGCCAGGTGGTAATACTGTTGAATATGATCAGGGGCTTACAGTGGATCACAAATTGAATATTAGTCAACAATGTGATGGAGTTCCAAAAAAGGCTACTATCATTCTAGGTGTGACAACAGAAATGTTGTATGCAAGACAAAGGAGGCAATTATTCCACTCTATTCGGCACTGAGGCCTCAGCTGGGGTAGTGTGCCCAGTTCTGGGCACCATACTTTAAGAAAGAGGTGGACAAATCGAAGAGAGTCTAGAGGAGAACAACAAAAGTGTTAAAAGGTTTAGAACACCTGACCTGTGAGGAAAGGTTAAAAACACTGGGCACATTTAGCCTTGAGCAAAGAAGACTAAGAGGAGACCTGCTAAGAGTCTTCAAATATGTTAAGGGCTGTTATGAAGATAACTGTTCTCAATGTCCATTGAAGGTAGGACAAGAAGCAATGGGCTTAATCGGCAGCAAGGGAGATTTAGGTTAGATATAAGGAAAAACTTTCTAACCATGAAGGCAGTTAAACCCTGGAACACGCTTCCAGGGGAGGCTGTGGGATCCCCATCCCTGGAGTTTTTTAAGAACAGGTTGGACAAACACTGTCAGGGATGGTCTAGGAGGTCCTGACTCAGTGCAAGGGGATGAACTTGATGACATCTCAAGATCCTTTCCCTACATTCCTATTACTTTATGATTATATGATTCAGTGGCAAATGAAAATATAGGAATCCTATGTATAGCCAGATAGTTTATAAAGGATAACAATATTTTACATATACATGTCAGTGCCCACCCGGTTGGGTCATCTGCAGGGAGAGAATCCAGGAACTTTGGATCAATAAACGTGAGACCCTCCTGCTTGAATCAAATGAGAGGGGTCGGGGGTTAGTTCAAAGGCAGTAGCCAGCTCATAAAACTCTTTATATGTAGTCTAGCCACTAGACAAGGACAAAGAGCCACACTGTTAGTGAGAGTTACCTAAAGACTTAACATAAAAATGTACAATTGATACAGGTATAAGGTAATTATTTGGTAACATCCAGCAAAATAAAATATTAAAATGATATCAATATATTGTACAAATATAACTGATTCCTATAAAGTTATTTACAGACTACCTAAATATTCGAATTAAATATTTAATTAAATAAATACATACATATTAGAGAAGGATGCACATTTCTTTATTTAGTTGAAGATATTTAATGACTGCTCCAACCTGGGATTACAAGCAGAAATCACATTTGGCAATTTCAGGTCCTTGTTACTGTAACAAAGTTAATATAATATCCTAAATCCCACCAATCTGCCATTTCTGCTCTAACTAGAATGACCGGGAAAATTCCAAAGAAGCAGCTAATGAGGATTTTTTTAAAAATCAGATCAGAATCTCTTAAAAATTGAAAATTCATCTCAGATGTGTAATATTTTTCAAAAATCCCTATTACTGTACTTGAGGCTAGCAAAGTCTTTGCCACAGATTGATCCCACTATTTTATATGTATTAGCTTTCCCATATTAATCCCATTCTCCAATTCAGTGGATGCCATTCAAAAATTAAAGCATTATAAAAAATGTCATTTCAGAACATTTAATATATTTTGAGTGCTGAAATGCTGCTTGGTCTGACAGTTTGGCTTCCCCAAATTGCTGGGGCTCTGTATGAAGTTTGCCTAAATTACTGAAAGTGTTAGTAATGTCTCTCCTGTCTGGCAGGGATAGAACAGCTATTGTGTGTGGCAAGGGATGCTTTAATTTCTCCACTGTATCCTGTTATTTGTCAGCTGCTTGCATGGCCATCTAATTGCCTTGCCAGGACTTCAGCTGTAGTACTGCTGAGCCCAAGCATTCAAAAATCATGAGTCAGTCACCCAAAATCATGAGGGTATTTTTTTAAAAAAAATATATTGAGTTCTTTGTATTTGCCTCCTGGTTTCTGAGTCTTTAGGGTGCACTTGGTTCTCATTTTCAAGCTTTTCTTCATAAATGTGAGGGCTGGAAGCTTACTTTTTTTTTAAAAAAATGAAAGGTGAGCTTCTCATGTAATCTCTGACCTGATCTGAGCAGCTGGGGCTTTAAGAAAAGCACCAGACAGATCTCAGGAGAGTTTGCAACATTATTATTAATTATTATTATTATTTGACACACATGGAATACCCTGTGACTGACCACATCCCCTTTCCCAGCTACATTCCCTCATGACTTCTCAGTGACTGACTGGAGATAGATTCCCTTAGCACAACATATGAATTCAAAATTGGTACAGTTTATATTACCGTGGCAATTACTCATTTTTTGCCTCATTTACACCCCTTGTTTACATTTTCTAGTTAATTCAGTCCGGTGTGCTTAATATTTAAATATTGTAATAGCAACTCTGTCTGCCTGCTCTCAGTTATACTGCCATTTGTCAGATCTTTGCAATGTCAGGGAGTTACATCTCTAAAGTGACGCACAAACAGTTTCTAAGTAAACGAGCTTAAGTGCCAGGAGCCAGACCCTCTCCTGGAGCCAAGAAGCAGCATTAGTAAAACCAAGGATGCGGAAGAGATTACTTTTAATCTGGTGTAGGCACAGCTGCTGAACAGTGGCCAATGAATCAGAGGCATAAAGAACCAAGGAGCATGGAATAGAGAGAGATATCTAAAATGAATAAAGCATGGATTCTGGTCACCAAAGCCTCTGTAAACCAAATGCAAACTTATGTATTTATTTTTGCCTGCACTTAAAAACAATCATTAGCTGCTGGCTATAATTCTCTGTAGTCAGCTAGGTGGCTAAAAAGAGATGGATGATGGTCCTGCAAACACTTCCATATGCATATACTTTATTCATAGGAGTACGTGGTTGCAGGATGATCAGGAGGCAAATTTCAGTAGGACTTTTAATTGCCAGATGGGGGTCTGGTAATTGTGAAACTATCTTACTTGATATGAAGCTGAATACGCCCCCATGCAATGTACTGTATCTTTAGGGTCAGGTTGCTTTATGCTCTCACTTGGGATAGCACTGCGACCAATCTAGTCTTCGTATTTTTTTTCAAGTTTGTGAAATTATTGGAAAATGCTGGGTAGTTCTAATGAAAAATAGTTGACATGTGCTCCATATCCCACTACATACAACTCCAAATAGAAATATCTCCTTTGCAAAAATGAAATAGAAGTATAACATTGGTGGAGAATCACAAAATATCAAATTACAAAATCGCAATGTTATTTGGCATCTGAATGATTTAAATATGAAGCATTAGCTGTTCCCATTATAGTTGTCATAAAAATGGATTTGTGTTATGCTTCTTTTGTTCTCTTTACAATTTATAACAAGAATATACATTCAGAATTTTAATTAATGCTGTATTTTAGTCTGTGGAATGGGGTTGTAAATTGTACCACTTTGACCTTTCTAATACTCTGCTATTCAATTTGCTGGTGGTTCTTCTTCTCCCTTCTGTATGGAATAACATAAAATTAAATGTCACAGAATTCATTTCATAACAAGGTATATCATCTTTACCAGTGTATTGATTTAGACAAAATGCAATATCAGTATATGGATATTAGATACAAACACAGATTAAAACCAACTTGGATCCTTCATTGGAAGGTGCTTATATAAGTACAAATAATTAATTGTTATGATGATGTGTATGCATTCTGTAAGGGCAGACTCAACAGTGCATGAGATAGATTTAGGAAAGCTAAGGGGCAATTGAACCGCCTAAGCTCCTAGCTCAAATTATATTTGCAGGCAGGTGGTGCTACTGCCCCAGTTTCCCTAACAAAACGTTGGTCACATCAGCCTAGGTACTGGGATAGGGATGTTGTGAGGTGAAGACCCTCAGAATCAATTTGGGTGTCTGAGCTGCTACTGAAATCAGCTGTACTGCATTATTAGCAGAGGGGCTTTTAAGGAGTTCTCTAGGGAAAATGAGCTCTGGTGGTTTGTGTTGTGGGACTGGAACTGAAGTCTGGCCAAATTGCCTTCCTCAGCCTTAATTCTTCTGGGAGTACCTGGAGCTGCTGCATCAGCACAGCGTCTGGCCATGCCCAGTCTCTGCTCCCTTTGAAGTTGTATCTGAGTTCAAACGCTGCAACTTTGTCCGCCGGTGGACTTTTTGCTACCTGAGACTTTTGTCAAGTCCACAGCAGCACGAGACAATGTAGAGTCTGGTCCATAGGGGACAACCAAATACTTTGGATCTGGGTTCAGATTTTGAACAAAGGCTGGAAGAATTCAGAGCTAGGGTTACGCTACGGGTCTCATCTTCATTTCTGCCCATAGGAATTTAAAATCTATATACCTCTGTGGTTTTGTAGGTTACAGTCTTCCGTGGCATGGGCATGTAGCTCCCAGTACAGAATGCCAAAGGCAAAAAATAAGTACAATTGGACATACATGAAGACCAAGCATCAATTCATTAAGTCTTAGACTTCAAGGCCAGATGGGACCATTAGATAAGGTAGAATGTGAATCCTGCTTCTCTACTACAAATTTACCTTAGCAATGAAGGCTGAGATTTCCAAAGCACAGAGTCATGTTAATGGGCATTCGTGCATCCAGATCTCCTACGCAACATTTACAATTTCAGCTGAAATGTATATCTGGCACCCAAACAGCTAATTCTCTTGGCTGTAACAGAGCTGAGTAAACACAGGAGCTGCTCTTCACAGTGTGGGCAACCTTTTCAAATATGCCTAATGACTAAAGTAGGAACCATTTCTTGACGTCTGGCTTGACCCTTGGCTCCAGCTTCTAACGAGTGACTCTGGCTCCGACCCTTGTCCTTGGTTCCCAATTCCTGCTCCAACCACTGGGCCTGACACCTATTCTGACCACAATGCTAGTCCACCCTGGTCCCAGTTGCCTGACAGTAGCAAATGTGGGAATATATTTTACACAAGAGAGTTTTGTTCAGAGCAATAAAAAAAGACCACATTTCATGTCCACCTTAATTAAAATATCAATAAGAGAAATGGAAGTCTGAGAATTTAAACATAACTGTGTAAAAGTGCTAGTAATTTGCAGCTTATGGATTGTGACCTAGTATTGTGATTTTATATACACTGTTAGCAAATTACACTTCAGCATTCTTTCTAAATGTAGTGCTTGCTCAGTTCAATCAAGCTGATTTGCATTACGTTATCACAATAAAAACTAGTGCATAGTGATGCAATTAATAGTGCAATCACCACTGCACTTTTATAAAGAAAGAAAAATGCTGCCAGAATAAAGAAAGAGAGAATAACCTGCACATGTAGGTTAAATTCAAGGTAAAGTTAGAAAACAACAAGAATCTACACAAGGCAGCATAACCTGATAGGAAAAAAAAAAATCAAATCTGTCTATCTTTTAATGAATCAACTGTTTCCTATCAGGAGGGTAAGATTTCATCTGTTAGGGATAAATATGAGAAAACAGATTAATGAAATTTTATAAATTAGATAAATTAGATCTTACAGTTCAGGAGACAGAAATCCCAGAACAAATCAATACAAAAGTCCCCTACCATGTAATGCCTATTCATAGCATCATAGCTATCATTTGTTTCTTTTTGATGATGCTGAAATTGATTAGAACTGAATGTAGAGTGCTCTCATGAGAATAAAATATTTGTAAACAAAGAATTTTTATTTCATTATAAAGCTGTTAGTTCTGGAGTCCTGGCCATATTCCAGTCTAGGTAATTACATTCTGTCTACCTAAATACTCTCTGCAACCTTAATTGGAAATATTTTTCTTAATTTCCTGTCCTAAATTGTGGCACACTGTTTCTGTGTGCTGTTATATAGCTGCTGGGTTCCACCCCAGAAGTACCTGCTCTTCAGTAACATGATTCCTGTCTACACAGCATAAAGCACATTAGAGAGTTCTTCTGGATGAAAGGATTGAATGTGGTTATTTTAAATGTAAGATATTATTAAATGACAATGGCTAAAATTGAAATTAGGTGGTTATTATTTAGACCTTGAGAACTGTCTTTGTGACAAAGAACAACAGGAACAGTTGCTGCTTCTGTAAATATTACTGGCTCCAGTTCAAAATTCACTCAGATTTCTTCAACAAATAATTAACTAACATTCAAATTCCCATCAGATCTTTTAAATCTTATAGTAAAATTAATATCAAAGCATTCACATTTCCTTTTTCATTCTTAACGATCTTGCCTTGTCTTTAAGTCTTTATTGTTCCTTATTTTGATTTAGGTAGAATTTACAATAGACTGATCATTTTGTCTTAGATGAGAACATGCAGAGCACATTCTCACGAGCATTGCCATTTGGTTCTTCCTGTACAAAACCAGCTACTTAGATACCTTAGTGATGTGCAAGGACTAAAAATTGTAGATAGAAGACATAGCGGTAACAAGGGAATTGGTGCTCACTTCTGTTTGAATAAAGTGCCCAGGGCTAAGGGCTGTCTCTCTTCTCCCTATCTATAGATGTAACAGTAGCATGTTATCTGAGGTCAGTTCAGTTAGAATATTCCCTCTCCAGTTTGCTGCTCCATATAACAATCAGCAATCACAAAGTGGGGGAAATTAATAATAAATTTATTCCTATGTCTACCTCTTAAAATTCATGGGTTGAAGTATGAATAATGACATGGGGTAATAAAGCAGATCTGAAACTACATACAATTTGCAAAAGGAAAGCCCGATTTATACAGATGAAAAAGAATTCTAAGCAACAGTATACAGAGAGGCTTCTGATCCTTATCCAAAGCAATTTCTATTTCAAAAATAAACATTTGTTTCAAAAGCCATTCAAGGTTGTGAAGTACAATATACGTACTTATCTGACATCATATTATTGTCTTGTATCCCGTGCTTAGGGTTTAACAATTAATAGCCAAGGACATTATACATCTTAATTTGTGCACACAAACACTCCCCATTGCTCCTATACCGCACTGCCCCTTGTGGAGTTACAGCTGTGCAAAGGGAGTGCAACATGATTGTACAAGCCCATCGCACAGGTCTCTATGACTATACTAGGGGCAAGACAGTGGAAAAGGTGACTCGTAGCTGTGTGCACATGGGCTAAACTGCTGTTATCCCAAGCACAATCTAAGGGCAATGTGCTGTTCCAAATGGTGCTCTGCAAATGATATCTGTTTAAACAAAATCTAATTAAATCCATTTGTGTCTGTAAAAGTGCTTGCTGTGCTGAGAAGCATACTAGCCTAGGATGGTTAGAGTGCTATATTGTTAGACCCAAGATGTGGGCATGTGAAATTAATACAATATTTAAATTGATATATTTAGTTTAAAGAACATAAAGTAATCTAAAAATAGTTCAGATTGTTTTTCTGTGGAAACCAATAGCCAGGATCCGTAAACAGGCAATTAGCACCTTGTTATTCCTGCCCATCCTTGAGGTGTAAGGATATTTCAAAACATTAGGTTTCAGAGGAACAGCCGTGTTAGTCTGTATTCGCAAAAAGAAAAGGAGTACTTGTGGCACCTTAGAGACTAACCAATTTATTTGAGCATGAGCTTTCGTGAGCTACAGCTCACTTCATCAGACCTGATGAAAGCTCACGAAAAGCTCATGCTCAAATAAATTGGTTAGTCTCTAAGGTGCCACAAGTACTCCTTTTCTTCAAAACATTAGCTGACTGAAGTGCTCCAACCCTTAATGCATTCTAATATGACTTAATTATACACATAACTTGCAATCCCTAGTGAGAACAGCCGCTGCCTTTTGCTTATGGCAGGTGATTGTATCCCAGCCATCTAGTCCCGGACTGTATCCCTTCCTCCCTTTGTTTACCACTGTCCGACCTACATGACTCCATGAATGTTGTTGTGTTTTCCTTGGTCTAGCTTTAGATAGGAATTTCTCTGGGCCAAGAACCATGACTTTTCTATTTTTCCAATCAAGCATCCTGCACACCTCTGGATTTACCCACCCCCTCCAAAAGAACACACATTCTTGTTACTGAGATTCCTGGGAAATAATTGAGATCCCATTCTTGTCAGCAATTTTTTAATTCACCAAGTTTCACTTGAAAACACCTGCTGCTTGTGCTCTTAAATAATTTATATTTGGCACGGTGCCTTAAATATTCTTCTACACTGCATCTAATTCAGAGATGTGATGTTCTTTCTGAGCAGTGGGGCCATTCACTTTTGAGGGTCCCAGTAAAATTTCCACCAGCAGACACTCCTGTATACCCACATTACTCCACTCTCCTGTCATCTACTGAAAGTCAAGTTAGCAGAAAAGATTAAAACATAGTTTATTATTCAAGATTTATTTTCTGTGACACAAGAGAAACTAAATTTAAAACAAAACAAGAAAAAACTGCCTGAAGCAAGTAAATAAAGCTAAGCAAACCAGAAATAGAACAAACTAGAAATAAAAAAAAAAAGTCCTTTTGATGTGGTTGTTACACTCTGGTATCTGGTTTATAGTAGCATAGCTAATAAAAAGGGGACTGGATAACCATTCCATCAAATAAACTATGGAAGGAGAATGTTTAAGTATTTAACCACACAACCTTAAGTCAGTATGTAAAAGAATAAATGGACACAAATCAGACATCAAGAATTACAACATTCAAAAACCAGTTGGAGAACACTTCAATCTCTTTGGTCACTCGACTACAGACCTAAAAGTTGCAATTCTTCAACAAAAAACCTTCAAAAACAGACTCCAATGAGAGACTGCTGAATTGGAATTAATTTGCAAACTGGATACAATTAACTTAGGCTTGAATAGAGACTGGGAGTGGATGGGTCATTACACAAAGTAAAACTATTTCCCCATGTTTATTTCCCCCTCCCCCCCACACTGTTCCTCAGATGTTCTTGTCAACTGCTGAAAATGGCCCACCTTGATTATCACTACAAAAGGTTTCCCTCCACCCCACCCCCAGCTCTCCTGCTGGTAATAGCTCACCTTAAGTGATCACTCTGGTTACAGGGTGTATGGTAACACCCATTGTTTCATGTTCTCTATGTATATAAATCTCCCCACTGTATTTTCCACTGAATGCATCCGATGAAGTGAGCTGTAGCTCACGAAAGCTTATGCTCAAATAAATTGGTTAGTCTCTAAGGTGCCACAAGTCCTCCTTTTCTTTTAACCTTAAGTCAGGAAATTCTGCAGTTAAGGTTACACATGTAGCTATAACTCTGCTACTCGTGTCTATGCTTTATCATACAATTTTAGTTACATGATCATACAGTATTTTGCAAACAATTCAGTATAATATCGAACAATTTCAGGAGACATGAGCCCTCCCCATTTCCTTTGCTGTGAAAAGGGAACATGCACTGCAGCAGCCTTTCAGATGGTGCAACACATTCCCTTTCTCTTAGTGAGCAACTTCCATGGTCCAATAGGGAGCAGGGATAGGACCTTAGTTCACTTTCTCCCAACCACTTTGGATGATGTGTGTCTCTGGGGAATCACAGTGGGAGCAGCCAGGGCCCCAAAATCTGGCCCTTAATATTTAAATAAAATCTACTTTCTTAGGACATGAACTTTGGGCAAAGGCTCTTTCATGCCAAAATGCTTTGAAATAGCAGAAAACATTACTGAAGCAGAGTTCATTTTACTATTCAATCAGTTACCTTCTGAGGACTTGCTGTAAATTCAAGGGCTATAAAGAAACCACCTACTAAGTCACCATTCCAAGATATTTGCAAAATATCCTATTAACACCATAGTAATGAGTGGAGAAGCAGGGACACTACTTTTAAAAATCTGATGTTGCAATGATTATGGATCTCAGCAGATCAATAGAAAATACAAACCCTCAAAACTGCACGGTAAATACAAACCCAGAGCCTGTATTTACATATTGGAAGACCTATCTACTATTGCATTGTTTAAAATGTAAATAGATAAAGCACATTTATTAACTGAGACCTACTCTTCAGAGCGGACAATTGAAAAGACCTCTTAAGTTCACTGATTTCTGGCCATTGGAACACATGGGGCAGGTAGGGCCTCTATAGCCATGGATGCTTACGGTAGTCAGGTTTACTGTGCAGTGTAGATTTAACAGGGGAATGAACTCCATCTCATCACTCTGTGGTATTGAAGGGTGCTATGCCAGATTATTATATACTATAGCTACAAAATTCATCTCAATTCAAACAGCAGCATGAGTATGGAAAATATGGCAAAAACACCTACATATGTATAGAGATACATGACTTGCAACACCACCCTAATCAAAAACATTAGGGATCTTGGAAATGGAACAGAATAAATACTGAGTGCAAGAGCAAGGGGTAATGTTCAATTAATTTTAGCACATAATCAATACAGAGTGCAGTTTTAGATGCATGGTAATGAGAGGCCTAGTAATTTTGCCAAAGCTAGTTGAATGCACCTGTAACTTTAAGTTAGTTAATATCAAAGCACTGCCTCTTTTCCCTCAGATCTAAAATGAGATGGCTAAAGCATTTTGGTTTTCTTTGCAGGGGTTACACCAAAGAATGTTGAATTGTTTGGACTCATTACTTCCATAAAATTTCAAAATATTCTCTTAGCACTATTAAGGTGGACGCTATGGCCAACCCCCCAAAAGAGGCATTTTCTTTCTCCTGGCAAGGCTCTGCAGGCTACAGCATGCAATACATCCTCCAAACCCACTGCCCTTCCTCGAAAAACAGATAGCTTGGGAAAGACAGAGGAAAAGTTACTGAACTGGTCACTCAAACATAATATGTATCTTTGCATGTTACAGAGCACATGGATAGTGACTATTATGAACACATTTCTCACTCATTACAAACCTAATATAAAGCAACAGATTATTTTCCACACTTCATAAAGTGAGATATTTTAAGAGGCTCTTGTAGTACATATATTACCTTGAAGTAATGAAATGATCTTATAAATTGAAAACTATATAATGGAATTTTTATATATTCATCAGGTCTTACAAATTGTCTAGCATACCTTTTATATTGTATTTTAATTAGAAAGGAAAGAGACTGAAGATATATATTAGGCATGCAGATACTGGCCATACAACCAGTAAGATGCATTGCCTTCCTCTCACTAAATTAAAGAAATTCATTTGTCAGTGATCAGTTCATTTGCGGAGATATGTCAATCTTAAACTAATTTTCACAAGACTAAACAGAGAATGCAAGAACAAAGGTTCTTCCAGCTGCCAACTCAGACAACGTACCCTTACTAGAGGCTATGAAAAAAATATGAAAACAGTTATAATCAATGGTGGAAATAAAAGAATCTTTGAATATTGTGTGTAATAAAAAATTGGCTGAACAAATTACACTTAAGCTCCAGTGTGACTTACTGCCTAATGGAAACATAAAATAATTTATAATGAAAGGAAGAGTTAGTGACTGCCAGAATCCAGGAAAAGAATACTTTCCAAGAAAAAATGACTAAAGCAAAGACTGTGCTCCAGTTGGGCAAATCTACTCCGCTCAATTCCAGTCTAAAACCAAATGTTTGCACCTGATGAGTTACTTGAACGGCTGCTTCTGTCAAACCAAACAAACTGAAAGTGACAAGTTCCAGGTTTTCACAAAACTCTATGGATTTTGCTCACTATCAAAACCTGGTATTCTTGTCACCGAAACCACACCAGTGGCTAATAGGCCCCAAGTCGAAATCAATGCAAAGCTGCAATCACGGACTGGAGAATACGGCCCACAATGTCAGAGAGAGAGCACGTGTATGAGGTAAGGAGAAAAAACACATTAAAATGGAGAGAAATTTATAGATAATTATAGGGACACAGTAAGGGCTTGTCTTCATGAGGAAAAAGGTGTTTTTCCACAAGATGGTTATCTCACTGTAAAATTCTACTAGGAATCAATGTACTGGCAGTTTTATCTCCAGATAGCTATTTGAGGTAAACACTGGGGAGAGGTCTACCGTTTACTTCAACTAGCTACATCGAGGTAAAACTACCTAGTTTCCCTAGGACTACCACTAGGATTTTACATGAGATTCTTATCTTGTTTTTTTTTAAAAAAAATCATATCTTTTTTCCCCCAGTGGAGACACAGGGTGTGACATGCCAAGATGAAGTGACAGTGGAGCATAGAAAGAGAAAATGGGAAAACAGTGAGAGTGATTAGTTTTTATAGGAAGTTTGCTTTATTCAGCATTTTGACTATAACTTTTTAATGTTTTCAGTTCCCCGGCAACAGAATGGGGTGGACTCCTCCTTATCCTTCTAATTTTAATTTTGAAAAGTTGTCAGGTACAGACCAATGACACAAACCAAGGGATACCTTATGCCTTGGTTTGAAACTAACAGAGAGAAGGATATAGACTTACTACGAACAGTTCTCACATACATAATGCGTTATAGCAAACAACGCTAGACCAGTACCGATGTCTTCATAACAGACCCCACCACATGCTAGTGGATGCTATTAAAATACAGGAGCAGTTACTGGAGATTTGCTAGTTTGATAACATTCAGATACAGTACTTCCAAGCATTCAATTGCTTTGAAGCCTGAAGGTATGTCTGTGCTTTGGCAGCTGCTTTTATTTAACCTTGGAAATGAGAAAGAACACTATGGAATCTACTTTTTCAGCAATATAGCCTTCCTAAGGAAATACTTCAAGGAATAATGTCAAAGCATGGCTGTCCCTTATGTTTCAGAACCCACAGATACACCGGGGTTCTCTAAGAATCTCTACAGGTTTTATTTTAGTCAGTAATAACTTCCATTAATTATAGCCAGATGGAAATGGTAGGGCTGTAAAAGTACTTTGGGCCAAATTCTTTGCTGATTTACAAATAAATGGGATTGCACAAGGTGTAAATCAGTCCATAGTTTAGCCTTAATCTGCCCTCAGACTGCTGTGGGCAGCTTTTTTGTTTCACTAACTAAATTTCCGCTGAACTTTTTTAATCAAGTGGAGTGTTGCGAGGCTGAAGAGGAGGTACTGTTGCACAGATGACTTAGTATTCCTGAAAAACTGATTTAAACATCCATTCTGGTGCATGGGGACTTTTGTCAAGGTTTTCATTTTTAATTTCTTATTCAAGTTCATTGGAGCCTTCCTTGAATTGCAGCCAGAAGCTCGCGGATCACAGGATGAATGATTATGTCCATAGCTATCTAAATCTAATACAACTTTTTGTTTCATCTCCATATGCAGTGGCTCTATTCCTTCAATATTTATTGCTAGCATTTTGTTTTATAATTGGTTTTTCAAAAGGGAAATGTATAGCTGCTGGTATATCACAGTAGTTATAGGCTTTTGATGAATAACAGAATATATGTGTCCAAACATAGGGAAAGATTGTAGGACATGACACACTTGAAAAGACTCCCTCTTTCACAGATTTTGGGGAAAGGCGGGGTAAAGCCACTTGTGAAATTATTTAAGGGGTTAATTTTGTGAAAGGCGGAGATGGAGACTAAAAAGTCTTTCATACATTCCCAGAGCAGTTACAGCAGGGGCAGAACAAACTCCTTCCCTCCTCCTCCTCCCCTCCACGGAAAAGGGGACAAAGCTATTTTTAGATCTGAGAAACAGAAGTGCAGGGGAGGAGGTTAGTTAAATACCATGGGTGCCTCTATGGAACAGAAGCTCTGGAAGACTATTGGTATGTGGAAGAGACCTATGCATGCTGTTCACATGGCTGCAGCCAGAGAGACACAGAAGGATGTGAACATAACTGGATAGGCCACTGAAGTTTGGAGATGGGCCAGGCTTAACAACTGTGAGAGAGAACCATTACTAACATGTTTCCTCACTTCATAAATCAGAGACCCAAAATTAGATAGTCAGGGCCAAATTCCAGCCTGACTTTATACAACATTATGCAACTTGACTAAAGTTAATGGAATTCCATGGTGTGAGTGTCAGGGTAGAATTTCATGCTGGTTCTGCAAACTGGTACAGATCACCGATTAATGTATTGGCCTTTCTACAGTTCCTTCTCCAGCTCAGCAGGGAATTTGGACGCAGAGAAGTACTCTGCTCTACTTAAAAGGAAAGTTGAACCACCTTCTTCTAACCTTATCTGATCCCAACAGAACTGTGGCCATCTTACTCCGTCCTAAATACATGTACTTTTTGCAGGTCCATATGGTGCACACCTAAGTTACCTACTCAACATGGCCAGGTTTCCAGGTGCATAAAGCCAGCATATCTGATCCCAAGAGCATTGCCCAGTGGAAGGGGAATGCTCTGTGATGTATAGAGGCTCTTATGCCCTTCAAATCCCCAAGCGCTGTTTCAGTCCCTTGGGGCCATTGATAACGGAAATAACTCAGAGAAAGCTTCAGGCTATTCTAGATTATGCCTATGGGCTGGACTACCATCCCAGGACCAGACAGCAGTAAGGGTGAACTCTATGTCACTTCGTTCACTCCTGCACGGTGTGCTCCTCAGACACAGCTGAAGATTTGGCTCCAAATAATTTTGCCATTTTCCTCTGTATTTCTAATCTGAAACTAGCCAAAGAAGAGAAGCTTCATTACACAGGGTGGGTGATTCCTCAGAACTTCTATTAACTGCGTTTGAAACTATCTGAAGCAAATAATTAAAATTAAAACCATGAATTTCCACATAGACTGCAAACTTCACATTGAATTCTGGATACTGACTTCAGTCATATGAGTTGGTCTATTGTCCTGGTAGTTACACAGTACGTTTTATTCATTATCATACCCCAGCTGTAATACAGCTTTTATCTTGGCAAGTGCCTGAAAATGTTTGAGTAGAAAAACCCATTATGTAACCTGTAATTCTTGATTAAGAACCAGGGAAGGAATGTTTGTATTTATTAAAGAGAGTCCATGTAATTCTCAGAGATGATTTTTAACCACAGGCCCGTGTAAGGATGCTGATGGTCAATACAAGTTATAGGACAATATATTGTCTATAGAATTAACTCTGATGTCATGTTTAATGGCTCATAGTTATAAGATTTGGAAAGTATCAGTGGGGTAGATGGTTAGCATGTGATATAGATTCAGTAGGAGTCCTTCTACTGGAGGGGGAGATGAGAGAAGCCTGCACAGCCTGAAGAGTGGACTGGCCTGGACTAGATAACATGTGGCTAAGGCAGCTGTGGGAGATCCACTTATTCAATGCAGTCCTTTCAGCAGCCGGTGTCAGTAGGAGCCATGGCAGATTTGCAGATGGCCCCTACTTCCCACCCCCAACAGAAGCCCAGAGAAAGGGCAGCACATTCTGGTACGTGAGTCCAGAGCACTGGGTTCTTTTTTCTGGCTCTACCAGTGACCAGCTGAGTGGCTTCAGGCACATCACTTCAACCCATAGTCACTCTATTTTGATTGTAAGCTCTTTGGGTCAAGGACTGTTTCTTAATGTGGATTTTCACAGTGCTCAGAACAAAAGGGCCCCAATCTCAGGAAACAATTAAATAAAAAATAAAAATAAAGGACAGGTGATATTGAAATGGAATGCCTTCCTTTAGGATGAAGCTCTCCTCTAACAGGCCTGTCAGACTGGCATAGCAAGGTGTAATTTATGCTTTTCTCCTCCCACTTCAGTTTTTATTAAGGCTATTTTATTTTGGTGTCTCAAAAACCTTTGTCTCCTATACCAGGCATACACCTCTCTCATTTCTCTGGACAGTGGCCCCAGCGATGCATGGGTTTATTTTCAATAATGGTTCTTACACTCAAACAGTTTAAGCCACTTCCCACGGCAATTATTCATTTTGCAGGAATTGAGTACTAGAGCTCCATTTCTTATCTTACATTTACTTTATGCCACAAACATGGGCAGTACATAAATGTGAGAATATGGTCTCAACTCTAGGAGAGATGTACTTCACTCATAACTTAGCATCATAGATGGAAACGACCATCTAAAAAGCCTCAAGAGAGGTGAAGTTCACTTGAAAGCCTCAGCAGTTTTAGCAATTTAACAGATTTCAAATAGCTAAGGTCCTATGAGAGAGTCTCTCTCTGCTCAGATTAAGTAAATCTTGTGGCATGAAACCATATTCATATGAATCATATTCCTTTAGCAATTTTAACCCACCTAAATTAACATTCTACAGTGCTCTGCAGATCACAGCTGTAATAAATGACCAGGCTATTAAACCCTGATGGTTCAGCATGGCTTCTGTCACCAACTGAATTAACAAGTAGTTTTAATTTGTTTAAGGTTCTGCATTAACTAACATAAATCAGCATTTTTTCAGCTGCATTGTTTCTGAAATGCTTTGGTACCATATCAGCTTAGGGCTAACTTGACATATTTGGAAACTAAGGAACATTCAAGGTTACCTCTCACATATGGTCTCTTTGTCTTGGATTGAGACCATTGCTTCCCTATGCACTGGGGCCTGTAGATCAAACATTTTCCTGTCTGTGCAGATAATGGGGTCAGAACAGCACCCTTCAGAATATACTGGTTCTCTCTTGGTGACTTACAGTCTCTGAGAGGATACACATATCAATAGCATTGTTAACTAAGTTTTGAAATCAGGATTTTTATTACTTGCAACGATGTGCGAACTAGAAAGAACCCAGATTGACTTGCAGATATAATGGTTAGACTCCCCCACCCCACTCTCTTCTTTTTTTAAACTGAGCAAATTTTCTGGAATTCATCAAGATGCAATGGAATCAGATAATCCAACTTTTTAGAGTACAGCTGCATTTTAAGTAGTTGACAGAAAACTTTTTTTAAAATAACACATGCTAGTTTTAGTTGTTAGCAATGGACTATTGGTTTAATACATAAACAGCAGTGGCCTGGGGTAAAGAGAAGAAACATAAGCAAAGAGCTTGGAATATCTTGGAAATAAGCAAATATTTTAGAAGTCAAAGCCTGTTGCCATAGAGATTAAGAGGGAGATTTTCAAGGGAGTTGGGTACATAAGTCTCATGTGATCCTTTGAAAAATCCCTGCCTCCGCACCTTGTCCAAAGCCACACAGAGTGTCTGCAGCATACCTAGGAACTGAACCAAGATCTTCTGAGTTCCAGTCTAGTGTTTTGTCACAACACCAGTCTTCTTTCATGATTCATGAACAGCACTGTGGCCTTCAGCTACTATTTTCTGTTTCTCTTCTGCTATTCTGAAAAAGAGAATTATATTGTGGGGTTTGATCGTTACAATTTTATCTTAGTGCTTTGCTAAAGTGCTATACAAGTTCAAAGTATTTTTTTTGTTTTGTTATTCTTCCATGTAGAAGAACAGGTTTCGTATGTCCTATTATAATGACACAATAAAGCCAAGGAACTCCTAGAAGCATTGCTGGTGCGTGGGTGTGGAAAAACAGCATGATAGATCAGTAAAGGATGAACTGTTATAGCTTGTTAGTGACTGCTTAGGTGGGAGTTAAAGAGGTCATGTTGCTTTTCAAAGGCGTGGGCACTGCATCAGGGCTCAGATTGATCCCAAGGTCCAAGCTGAGTGCTGTGTTATTGTTGCATGAGTAATGACTCCTCCATTTACCAAAACCCTCATTGCACTTACAATATTGAACTTGCTACCTTGTACAGCACTTTGAGATATACCTAGAGAATGAAAGATGACAGTCCTCAAAATTCTATCTATCTTATATAATAGCAGCAAATGTGTGGCCCTCCTTTGAGGGTTTTGACCACTTTCAAAACAGTTGATAATGACCTCCCTGTTTCTGTTGTTGGAAACCTATGTTTTCATATTGTTATAAAATTGTTTCAGCCTTATTTCACACAGGTCACAGTTCAGTTTTATGAAAATATAATATTCTTCCAGTCTCATGCAGATGTGCTGTGAAGTCTCACACTACCCTACTGTCTGACGCATGCTATTCTGAATCTACAATAGGTACAAACAGTAAGTACTTTCATCCCATGGCATAATTTCAGTTATTGTTATGCTGAATATATGCAGGTTTATCTTCCCATCTCAGTTAACTCTGGGAAAGCAATTTCCAGCATGATTTGATGTCTAGGTGATAGTCAGTTCTGAATGTCTGACACTTTTCTGTCATTAATTCTGAGAAAACCAAGATCTTCTTATTTTCCTGAGGAAGTGTAGCTCCTTTCTCAATGGCAGTTTATCTTTTGCAGTACCTTTGTTATAATCCATGGCCAGTCAAATCATGCTCTATGCCAGGAGCAACAAGAAGCCACCCATTAGCATAGGATTAAACCGTAACTCAGATGATACCCCAGTTAGATTTCTACAGTAGAACCTCAGAGTTACAAACACCAGAGTTATGAACTGACCAGTCAACCACATGCCTCATTTGGAGCTGGAAGTACATAATCAGGCAGCAGCAGAGACAAAAAACCCAAAACAGTTCAGTACTGTGTTAAACTACTAAAAAAAGGAAGCATTTTTCTTCTGCACAGTAAAGTTTCAAAGCTGTATTAAGACAATGTTCATTGTGAACTTTTGAAAGAACAACCGTAACATTTTGTTCAGCACTATGAACATTTTAGAGTTATGAACAACCTCCATTCCCAGGGTGCTTATAACTCTGAGGTTCTACAGTAATTTATGAATAACTGACTCCCCAGTTACTATTACACCATTTCTATAGGGTAGACTATAGTTGCTATTTCACCCCATACCTTAGGGAACACCACCACATATTTTAATTCTTTATAATAAAGCATTCAAGCCCTGAATTTATTGTAGAGTCATGCCTAGCATAAATAGAAGACAAGGCCCCAGAGTAGGAAACACTGGGGTTTATTATACAGATTTTTTAAAAACTTGAACATATTTCCTATTCTTGGTATTCCTGAGTTAATTTAATAAAGATCGTGACCATCCCCTGGATGGGTGTTCATAGACGAAAAAGCATGAGAAACCTTTCACATCCCACTCAGGGCCAGTCACAGAGGCAGTTCTTGCATTTTCCTGAGCAAAGGCGGGAGTGGGATTTGCTGCATAGTCAGTAATTGGGATTTCCTGTAGGTCAAATTTATTTTGGCCAAAAGGAGTTTAATTCAGTGAAACTATGACACAGTTAGATGATTATTAGCATTCTAAATACAATTCCCCATCTGCTACTGCCTGATGCTTCTCTTCCCAAAACACAACCTTATACTGTAGCAAAAACATTCACTGGATGTTTTCAGGCTAGTCATAATATTAAGAAAAACAAGATACCTACAGAACAGAACCAGTGAGATGTGAGTATTTTGTGTGAAATGATATTTCACGAGAGCATTAGTGAATTTTAGAAGAGTAGTTCCTTGGTTTCAAGTCTTCAGAGTTCAAAATAACAAAAGTAGCAGAATCATCAAGATGTGCCAATGTCTTCCCGAGTACCGCCCTTGTCCTTCCTATTCCCTTCCCTCCAGTACACTATGACCCTCACTTGTTGAGACACGATAAATTTAGACTGTAGGCACTGTGGGGCAGGAACCATGTCTGTTTGTTTTTAGAGGCACCAATCACAATGTGAGGTGATTGAAAAATATATAAAAATAATTTACAGTACATGTAGTGAGCTTGCTACTCTCAGAATGCTAAATTTAATTAAGGGATTGCACCTATTGCCATACACGAGAAGACAGAACAACATTTACTACCCATGTAGCTTCTTTAAACACATTTAGTGTCTGCCCTTGTTCCGACTCAATTCAATGGCAAAACGCCCCTTGACTTTAGTAAGAGGAGAATCAAGGCCTTGAGAGTTAATTTGCCCATTGCATTATAGAATAGTAATAGTGAAGCATCTATATTACCACTGTTTGAATGTCTAGGAGACAAGATTCTCTCCTGAGAACTCCTGCCCTTTCTTTTGATAGGCCCAGACTAATCATTAATGAGAATTTATTATTATGATAAGGCTAATCTTAAAAATCCAACATGCACATAGGCTAAATTTGGATTTAGATCAAAGAACTTGTAGTAAATTGTGTTGCATGCGAGGGAACTGAGTCAGAACTTTTATTTTTACTTTATTTTGTGTCACTTAATGAAATGGTAGAGCTGTAGCCTAATTAGGGCTGTTTTGCCTCACTGGCAAACTGCCAATATTAAGAGTTCAAAAAACAAGCATAATTCAAACATTTTGGTTCACATGGTGTTATGAAGTGGATTTTTGCCAGTTCCAGTCTGCTGCCACCACACAGACCTTGTCTAAGAACACACAAAATCCCCGTTTAGGCAGGGTTCCTGCTTGATCCCTCCATCAGGGAGAGGAGAAGGGATGAAAGAACACTCTTCCCCTGCAGGAAAAGAAATACACCATGCTGGACTCCTCCCCTATTTCTTCTGGGAGGAAACAACTGGGGATCTTCACCTCCCTCCCCTCACATGAGGCCTAAAGAAATGAACAAAATTCTCAAGCTACTTACAGGCTGGGATTCACAAAATGCAAACTCGTTTCACGGAATTCAAGCACCCCTTTGGTAACAAATTTACAGAACCATGGAGTTCGTGAGGTTCACACTGTGTTAATCCCAACTTCTTTTAAAGAGTCATCAGAACACTGACACTCATCTAGTATGTTGAACATTGGTTTAGATATTTTAGTCCCACATTCTTCACCCTTTTTAAGGGCTAGCGAAGAGACCATAAATATGGAGAATACACTCAGAGATCCTTAAATTCCAGAAGGAAACTTACAGACCAGTGCTCAGCTTTTGCTATACTTTTTTCCCTAATAGGGGATTAGAGGTGGGTTTAGATCCATTAGTGGTTCATGGCCCAGCAAAGCTCTAAGGTACTGTATGTAATACTTATTCCTCTAGAGCGCAGTGCATAATGCACAAACATTCATGGATTTACAAAGCCTGTTATGCTCACAGAATATCCAAAGCAGATTGCAATTTCATCATATCCCTCCAATATCATTTTTTCCACTGGAAGAGCTGATCGCATTCAATACTAAACATTCAAAATTCAAGTTGTGTTGTGCTATCGAGTCCGAATTGGTCAGATAAACAGAATCGATCTGGTTCCAACTGGATGAGCATGCAAGCTCTTCCAGCACAGATACTCATGTGTCTACACTTGACCCATGCACTTTTGACCTTGAACTCTGCTTACTGCAAACATTTGCATCAGTAAAAATTACTTGCTTGGCTGTTTGCAGAAAGTAAACACAAAAGGGGTGAGAGCATGGCCAAAGTAAATGCATTTAAATATGTAACTGAATGTTCACTGAAGGGGGTTTACATTGTTTTCCCAGCTCTGCTAACTTCATAGATTTTAAGGCCAAAATGGATTATTTGATCATCTAGTCTGACTGCCTTTACCAGGCCATTATATTTCACCCATTTACTAATCACTTGTGTTTGGCTAATGCATCTCTTCCAGAATGGCAGCCAGTCTTGATTTCAAGACATCAAGAGACTCCACCACTTCCCTTGGTAATTTGTTCCAGTGGTTATTCACCCTCACAGTTAAAAATCAGTGCTTTATTTCTAATTTGAATTTGTATGGATTCAGCTTCAGCCATTAGCTTTTGTTATGCCCTTCTCTGCTAGAGCCATTTAATGCAGGTATTTTCTTCCCATTAAGGTACTTACACATTGTAATCAAGATACAATCTCTCAAAAAAAATTTTTTTTGATAAATTGAACAGATTGAGCTCTTTAAATCTCTCAGCGTAAGATATTTTCTCTAGTCCTGGAATCATTTTATGGCTCTTTCAGCACCCTCTCCAATTTTTCAAACATCTTTCTAAAACTCAGAACTGTTTGCAGTATTCTGGTACTTGTTTCTCTAATGGCGTATACAGAGGTAAATTCACCTCCCTGCTCCTACTCCCCTGTTAATACATCCAAAAATTCCATGGACACAGCAATGCACTAGGAGCTTATGTTGAGCTTTTTGTCTACTGTGACCCTTAAAGACTTCTCAGTCATTGCTTTTCAGGGTACAATCCCCCATTTTGTAGGATGGCCTTCATTATTTGCTCATAGATGTAGGATCTTGCATTTGGCTCTGTTAAAGTGCTTTTTATTTTATCTGGATCACCCTGTATGATTGTTTTGTCCTCATGATTTACCACTCCATCAGTTTTTGGATCGGCCACAAATTTTATCACCAGTGATTTTATACCTACTCCCAGAACATTGATAAAAATGTTGAATAGCGCCAGGCCTAGAACCAATCCCCGTGGAACCCCCTTAGAAACACTTTCTATTCAATGATGATTCCCCACTGAGAAATACATTGAGATCTGTCAGCAAGCCAGTTCTCTATACATTTAGCATGTGCTTTAGTGATACTATATCGCGCTAATTTTTTTATGAGAATGTCATGGGATAATAAATCATTCGTTTTATAAATGCCTAAGTACATTACACTCTACAAAGTTCCCTTTATCAACCAAACCTATTTTCCATGAAAAATTTTTGATTGGCATTAATTATATTTCTGTCCTTTCATTCTTTATTGAAGTCCATATCAGTTTTTCCACTATTTTGCCCAGGACTGATGTCAGGTTAATCAATCTATAATTACCTGGGTCATTCTGCTTTCCCTTTCTGAATACTGGCACAACTTTAATACTCTTCAAGTCATTTGGAATTTCCCCAGTATTCCAACTTTTACTATGTCCACTATAGTGCTGAAAAGAAGCAGCTACATTCAGATGTTAGTACATGCTATGGTATGAGGCTGTATTTTTGACTTTGTTTTAGAAATAAAGCATGGATGAGTTATAATCCACCAGAATTATTAGATAAAAAGATTTATAACAGGTATGATAGTCAACCTTATGAGCTTGCCCTATTGCCTTACGTGACAGGTTTCAATCGGTCCACTGAGCCCCTAGGGGGCAATGGAGAGCTATGGTCCCACGGGCAGGCCTTAGTCACACCTTTTGGGCGTTGGGGAATTAGCGGAAAAGGTGTGCCGGCAGGGGAGCGCCCCCACGAGTCTGCAAGCGCGCCCCCCCCCCCCCCCCGCAGGGGAGCGCCCAAGGCGGGTTGGCCAGGGTAGGGGAACGCAGGTCCACCAACTCCACTGGGTTCCAGCCCAGGGCCCTGACAGTGGCGGGAGGCAAAGGTCCCGCCGCTGGGTCAGCAGGGAGCCATCTGCGCCCCACTGACCAAATACACCCACCCCATGGTGCAGTTCTGCCCCTGGGCTACTTCCTACCCGGTCTCTCAAGCGGGCCTCTCTGGTCCCTCCAGCTCATCCGGGTATTCAGCTGCTGGCAGCTCCAGCTCCCCCTCTGTGTCAGGCTCATGCTGGCCCAGGTTACAGCCTGGCCCCTCCAGGTACTCAGCGGCTGGCAATCCTGGTCGCCACAGGCCTTCCTCCCGATCAGGTTCCTCCTGGCCCAGGGCCTCCCCTGGGTCGGCAGCAGGGTCTGGAGGGAGCAGCCTGTGTCTGTCTCCCTCCCTGGCGCTCCTCTCACTGGGCAAAGGGCCCCGCCCTTTGTACTTCCTGTCCCACCCCTCCCCTTCCAGGGATTGGCATAAGCTTGGTCTGGCCCCGCCCACTCAGGCTGAGAGGGTGGCTCTTTACCCTCTGGTTCAGAGGGAAGCCACCCTGGCTCCGTACACTTAGATAGATAAAGCCTGTCTGTCTGTGTACTTGCAGGACTCCTTATACTTACAATAGAGAATATCAAGGGAAAGCTGGCAATCCCGGAGTAATGTTATTTAGTTATCTAAGGCAACTGGCCAGTTCTGGGGTTGACCCAATGTATGTAGATTTCAGATATAGAGTCTATAAATAAAGAGCCAAATTCTATCCTTTGGCAGATCCAAGCGTAAGCAGGACATCAGGGCAAATTATATTTCACTCTTATTATTAGGGCCCTACCAAATTCGTGGTCCATTTTGGTCAATTTCACAGTCGTAAGATTTTAAAGATAGTAAATTTCATGATTTCAGCTATTTAAATCTGAAAGGTCATGGTGTTGCCGGCACCCACTGCTGAGAGGCTAAACAACAGCTGAGGTTGGTTCACTACCCGGTGTGCTACACCCAATAATCACAACGGCGTGGAGAAGCAAAAAAGTTTATTTGCAGCTGCAAAAAGGTACAGGGAGAATAGAATCTCAAATCCTGCACACAGAGCAAGAAGTTACACAGGCTTTTATACATCCTTTTTCCCAGCATACTTATCCAATAGCAAGCTGCCCTAAGTATCCATATAGCCAGCCGATCCAGTTCCCAGCTAGTTCCCTTGTTCTCTGTATCATTTGTTAAACCATACATAAAGCTGCTTTATTCAGCATTTTTCTTCCATATCTGCCCTGTTTGGCCTTGTTTAGTTACAGGCAGTCTGACTCTGCAACATATTGTTGCAGATCCTCAGCATAACTGCTGTGAGTGCCTCCAGGCCGGGGGGGGGGGGGGGAGGGGGCCAAGGACACTTGGGCCTAGTGCGAGGGGGCTTCATTGACACTCGTGGTCTTCCATCCCCTCGAGTTACCTAGTGGCCATGCCCCAGGGTCCCCAACAATGGTTATGTAACTGTAGGGGTCCTGACTCGAAAGGAGGTTATGTGTGGGGTGGGTCACAAGGTTATTGTAGGGGAGTCGCAGTATTGCCACCCTTACTTCTGTGCTGCTGCTTTCAGAGCTGGGCCCTCAGCCAGCAGCTACCACTCTCCGGCCGCCCAGCTCTGAAGGCAGTGCAGAAGTAGCAATACTGCAATCCCCCTACAATGACCTTGCACTCCCCCCCTTCCCACAGCCATCTTTTGGGTTGAGACCCCCCAGTTTGAGAAACACTGGTCTCCCCCATGAAATCTGAATAGTATAGGGTAAAAGTAGACTAAAGACCAGATTTCACAGTCTGTGATATGTTTTTCACTGCCATGAATTTGTTTGGGCCTTCTTATTATTCTCCTTTGTGTGCTGCAGCCTAATGCTTTGCTGGAGCACAGACTATTCCAAAAGCAGCGCACAGATTTGAAACCATGGCTATACTATTCAAACTCTGCATTTCACATTGCAATATTAGCTCCCTAGTCACTTTGGAACACACATTGTACCACACAACTGCTTAGGGTTCAAATATATATATTTAGCACATACAAATGCAAGTGACTTTAAACTAAAGCTGCGGGTAGTTCAATCAGCAGCATATCTTTCATACAGAGACTTTTCTTGTATGTATTCATTATTCACTAATGATCTGAGCACTCCCAGCTCTGCTGGAAATCAGCAAGAGCAGGTGGGCCAGAACCTTTGAAAATCAGGTCTTTCAGTTCTTCAACCATAACATCTACAAGCTTTTATTTCAACACGTGTAAAATGGTTGCCATTCAGCATTTACTAACAGCTACCTCCCAGTGCTATCTGAGATGCCCTGAAATTTTAGGTTAAGAAATAACAGTTGTATCAGTCTCAGAACTGTTGATTTTTTAAATGGAGGCCACCATACATATTTTTCCTCAAGTGATGTGACTGGCAGGGGCAGACTGGTCACCAACTTGCATTCCTAAGCTCCAGATATTACTCCACACTGGGTCCCACCTGACCCTCATTTTCCAGTCCTATGCTCTTCTGCAGAGACCCACTGTGTGCTGTAAAATGTATTGCCTGTATCATCACAATGTTTGGAAGTGACCTATCACTGCCTGGAGCTCCCACTACATTTGTGCAGTTCCGTGCTGCCCCCAATGTGGGCCAGTGCCTAAAAGGCACAGTCCTAAAGTGCCTTCAGGCTGCAGAATTCATACCGGATTTTGCCTTTTGATTGCCCATGGCCTGTAGTTACTGATAATGCTATTAGCATGGTTATTTGTTCTCTTGCTAAAGATGGACAATGTCTAATTTAATTGTCTTTCCTAGCCAATCAAAAGGTTTTTATAGTGCATTCCATCCATAGCCCTCTCTAGCTTTTCTAGATTTGGAAATCCTAGTGTTGGCCAAACAGTTAGCTCAGATCAGCAATTCAGGCTCTTTTTTAGAGTGGTCCACAGAGGTTTGGGGAGAAGGAATCTCTGCGATAGACTACAGAATCACACTTCAGCTGCTGTTGCAATCTCAAGGATCTGTGGGAGGATCCAGCTGCTTCTCTCCAGACTTGTTTCCATGTGGTTGTATGGAGGAGCTATGCTACATGGTGTATGGAAGATATGGACCCTCTTGCATGACTTCCTAAAATCCAGCCCGTTCCCCAGCCTCAGTGTACAGCAGAACTGCACCAGATCTGCCACATCCAGAACTCTCAGAGAATCTGCCAAAGGGAGTGTAGTATTTGACCCTATGCCCCATATTTGTGGGCTTCCTTGATCAGAGATGCACATCAAGTTCTGAAGATAACATGTATGCAGCAACAGTCAAGAACCCTAGGAGAGACACTGCCAGACATGTTGGGAGATGTGGCTGGAAAAGCTTACTGAAGGGTCAGGAGACCTAATGCAAGCAATATTGAATGATGGGAAACCAGTAGACTTTATAGGTTGGGAAGAGAGAATGAATTATTTGGAGCAGGAGAAGCAGGGTTGGGTTCCCCCCCACACCCAATTTTCTAATTTCTTTATGAAATTTCAGATTTGGTTTGGTGAACAGATTGTGGTTCAGATCACTCCTTGTTTTTACAGAACTAGTTCTCCCATCCATCATTTAACGGAGAAGATTGCCCCCCAAAATATTATTGAAAAATTTCAACAGCAAAGATTTGCTTAGCAGATTACCCACTATCGCTCTGGAAAGCAAACATGTAATCTGAATTTCTGGCAGATGGGTTTAGAATTGGCTGTTCATGAACAGCAGATAATTTTTAATTAACTGCCAACACTGCATGAACCTGAATCCTTCATCACTTACGCATCTCTAAACAAGGTTGCCTTGCTGCCTTTGAGAACAAGGAGTGAGATCAGAAATCTGATACCAGCTTCCTGAACACCAGAAAGCAAACTATTTAATATTATGCTGCTCTGCCAGTCTGATTCAATCCTCAATATTTTGTAGAAAGGAAAAATAATAAATTGCAGGCATATTTGCTCCCTTTATTATTTATGTCAAAAATGTAATGTTTAAAAAAAAACTCACATTTAAATCTTTGTCATCATGTGCTAATTACCATAGCATGGAGATGTGGGCCTAATCTGATCAGACGACTCCTGCTGATAGCTGTCTTTCTAATTCATGCTCCATTTGTAAGTGATATTTAAATCAGGTATAAAGTTCACATTTGTATATACTTTTACTGCTGGTGGGGAAAGCTTGTGCTGTTTTTATTTCACCAACAATGTCTCTGCCCCTTTAGGGTGGGTTAAACTCTATCACTCAGACTATCCTAGATCAACAGGCCTCTCCTATCCTAGGCTGAAGGGAGAAATCTTTGTAGCACTACAGCCAACTTAAGAATCTAGAGAGAGTCCAGGATTTTAGGACAATGAACAACTCTGTAGGTGGGGGTGGATTGTTCCCAAACCAAACCTGGGATCTGGAAACAGTAATACACCCTTCCACTCTGTTATACCATTTCTATGCCTCCCTCTACTAAAGGAATCCTTGGGGTAGCCATGGCCAGGGGAGGCCCTGGTAACACAACCTCAATAGCGCTACTCTCTGAGTAAGCCTAGAACAGGAGGCCTCAGAGCCAGTGTGGAAGGACAGGGACTGTGTGGATGGCACGGTAGCTCAAGTGGATCCATTGAGAGGGAATGATCTAGGCCAGACACATTTTAATTCTGACAGGCACTCGGCACAAATACTTATACAGACACTTAAAACTGGGTCCAGTCCTGTTTCCCCCTCGCCCTGGCAATCCCTGTAAGATGGTTTATGTTCTACAATTCTTTTTGAGAACCATTCAAAAAACTACAGACTAGCATTTTAAAAAGAGTGATGATGATATAAACATGCACAATGCAGTAAAAGCTCATCCCCAAGCAACAAGCCCTTTCTCGAGAGACCAAACAAACTTGGAACAAGCAAGGCAACAAAATGAGCAGTGTGGAATCACAAGACCACCTTCAAAGAATTATAGCCCCTTTTTATTATCCTTAAAACCACAAAGAAGGTTATCAGATTGAAATATTATTGCTTTTGCTCCACACAGCCCTAAAAGGTAATAAAATGGGCCTATATTTCTTTTTCAGTGGTGTGGCAATGCCTCACTTATTATACATGTGCTTTCCTGGGGTTTGTGAACAAATAAGGAAGATAATGGCTGTTCCATCCTTACTGTGTCCTGTCATTATATCACTGGGGCAATTCCACTAAAATACACGATTAGTATTAGTCACTGAACATATTAGGTTCGCTCCATAGCTGCTCTATGTGGGGTGCGGAGATGGAACAGGTCTGAACCATCTTTCTGTTCCTTCAACCTTAGACTGGCCAGGGGCCAAAAGAGTCCCTGGTGTAAATGTAGAGCCGCTCCAGAGCTGCTTTAAACTATGCTGCCAGCAACCAGTGGCTGCTATCTACCACACCCTTTCCCTGCTCTGTGCAACAACCACCCCTCCCCCAACACATCCTCTATGCCAGGGTAGGCTGGTTGCAGAGGACCAGCTACTCTATCTTTGCACCATCCAAGGATTTCCCGCTGGGAGGAAGATTCCTTGGCTGCATGTTCAGAGCAGCTTTCCAGGATCAGAGCCCAGGACTGAGCTCATTAAGTCACGCCCTAAGTACAGTGGACAATGGAATCGGAGAACTTTTAGGCATTCCAGAAAGCATCGTCCTGTACAGACAAGGCAGGCACAGAATTAAAGCTTGCAATTCTTTGTGACGTTTAACTGATGAAGTGGAAAGCAGTGTACAGCAGCAGCCAGAACCACAAATTGCTGGTCTGCCATGATATCAAAAGTGATTTTTAATTGTTCCAGTTGCAGATTATGGGCTAAATCCATCTCTGGCTGGTGTAGGGAGAGTAAACTAACCAGTATTTCATCTATAAATCATACTTCCCAGCCAGGGCAGAATTCTGTTGGAGAGTTCAGGAACACACTCTGGAGTGCTTTTGGAGGTGAACCTAATTGTAATTGTAACTGTTCACTGAGTGCAGCACACAAGCTAGCCAGCCAAGGGCTAACAGACTCCACCCCAGCTGCTGTAGCTCACGAAAGCTTATGCTCAAATAAATTTGTTAGTCTCTAAGGTGCCACAAGTACTCCTTTTCTTTTTGCGAATAGAGACTAACACGGCTGCTACTCTGAAATTTAAAGTCAGCTCTTCTCCAGCTTCCCCCTTTTCAGATAGCCTGAGCTTTGCAAACAGATGTGGGGCTTAGTATAAATTTTAAGTTTCATTTTATTAATAGGTTTTTATGCTGTTTTCAATGGATTGCTTTTCATATCTTTGGGGTTTTCTTTTGTTTGTGATCCAGTTTATTTTTCCAGCTTTTAAAAAAATGTTACACTGGATGGAAGTAATGACTGGTTTCATGAAAATGATGCCAATATTGCACATTTATTGAAACCATCAAGTACTGTTGATTTTGTGAAACCAAGTTCTTCTCAAACTTGCATATGAACATGAATTCCAGAGTTATGAATTTATCACATGGCCATTGGAGTCATGAAATCAACATTCCCTTATTCATGAGTTCCAGCAAGGAAAAAAAAAAAAAAAAAAAGACTGACCATTCCCTAAGATTATTGAAGACAAATCTTGAATTAAACTATATTTGTCTTTAAAATATATCTAACAAATTACAAAAAAAAATATGATTTTCCTCACACACTGAATGTAATGCAGCAGTGATGTTACACATAAGCTGTTATGGATTAGTAATAGAGAAGGGATTGTAATAGTTTAGTTTCTGTGTCTTCAAAATATTTAATACTTGTAGTAATTTATCTTTAAAAGAGGGGTTTTTTTGTGATCGATCATAGGTAATTTTATCTTAATCCAAGGATTTAGGGTATCAATTGATCTTTTTTGAGCTGAGGTAATGTTCAGAGTCTCGTGGTTTAAAAATACATCTTTTTTTCACCAATACTTTTAAAACACATCTACAGTTCTAGGTTCTGTTGGTGTCTTTTCCCCCCAGTTTAAATTCCCAGCATGCAAGTTTTGAGGTGAAGTGGGAATGGAACATTTCTCTACATGCAGACAGTAGAACAGGACACATACCAAACATTTCATATCACTACCGAGATCTGCTGATATGCTAAGGGAACACTAAGAAAATGAAAGGCATTATTTTACTTGCCTATTGTTCTCTCTAATTACCACTACATGTCAACATTCTACAAAAACTATACAGGCTCCTGAAACACTTAGGAAAGTTTAGCTTTCCCAGTTAATGATCAGCCATGCGGAATACTTATTATGTCATTGACACTATTAGCAGCATTAATATTAATTATGTCTAGGCAAATAACTATAATATTTTATTGTAATTCAATCCTTTTATTATAAATTCAAATAGGCCAATTTGAATGCAAGACTTAACAGAGTTCTAAACTCTGTGCTCATTAAGGCAGACAGGAGAACAGAACAGGCAAAGCACTTCACTGCCTGTCAGCTTCTTTGAATTATTTAGGTCATATTGCTCCCACTGTTAATTCTCAGCACACAAATTTTTCTTACATGCTACTATATTTTAAGAGCAGCACCCTCTAAAGACACAATCGGGGAAACATCAGCTTTCATTTCTCTCCTTTTGGATTTGCTTACAACATTTTGGCGTAGTGTTAATTCAGACTACATGGTTTGAAAATACAAATATAGAGCCAGTATCTTGGCTCTACTCTGGCTGCTTTGTGCTACTCCAGGTGCAGAGGAGTCCCTTGAGGATTCCCCCAGCATAGAAGAATCCTTGGGTTGTGTATGGCTATAGTAGTGGCTTATAGGCCATCCATTCTCTAGGCCCCTGGTGCTGTGGCTGCTCCCAGAGAAAAAAGAATTATAAACGTAGCATCTTTACATCCCAGTAAGTCCCAGTTGCTGGAACTGCCCCTTCTGGCTGTTGGGAACCAAGCAGAAGTTCGAGGAACTTTCAAGATGTTTTAACTTGCACCAAGGACTGGTCCATCCTGGCTGGCCTCACAACCAGGAGAGTGTAAACATGGCTTATTAACATCTTTGCTCTCCTGTCTACAGGCTGGCTGGATCAGAGGCTCTAGCTTTAGAAATCAGAATCAACATTACAGAGCAAATCTTGCCCCTCTCCACCAGCACAGACAACCTGATAGGAAACAGGAGAGGTGCAGCTTTACGGTATAGTGGGGCCAAGGCTGGGAGCAGCACACAATAAGTTCATGGCCCCTGTGCAACACTATACTGTGCTCTGTAAGACCTACGCTGCCACATTCCCTTTTTGACTGGACGTTCTGGTTGAAAACTGGGCACCTGGCAACCCTAATAAGACTCCATCCCCTTCACTCAGGGCAAAGGCTTTGGCCTGCATCAAGTAAGGAGCTCAGCTGAAAACTTTTAGATACATAGATTTACTGTTGAAACCTGTGTGAGTGGGAGCAGTGGTTGTAGCAGAGGAGTGTAAACTTAAACAGCCCGAAATGTAGAAGTGTTTGCATGTAACACAGCATGCAACTGACAACATTTCTATACTGTCTTTAGGACACTCTTAGACCTACAGAATTCTCCTGCTTTGTCTGCATTCCCCCTAGCCAGTTACTTCACCCCAAAAAGAAGCTTAAAAAGTACAAAGTGCAATCTACATCAGGTGGGCTCTCATAAAGGGAAGAAGGCTTTTCCTGACAAAATAAAAAACTGTTAGCAAAAAATATTTCTATCAATATGAAAATGGCACTTTAAATCAGTAGTGAAATATGCTGTGTTGTTAGCACACACCCACCAGCTGTGCTCTTCTAACACCTCCACTTGCCCTACTGATGGCATCCCATCCATCTCCTTCACACCCAATCTCATCTCCCTCCCTTACTCTTCTCCTTAACCTCTACAACACAATCATGCTTTAGTCTTTCCCCATCTTAAATAACTCACTCCTGACCCCATTTGCTTCTCCAACTCCCCTCCCCCGCCCCATTTCATCTTAAAGCTCATTGAACATGCTGTTTACAATTGCTGTCTGGAGTTTCTCTCGTCTAATTCTATGCTAAACCTTCTCCAATCCAGCAACCATCCTGCATTCCACTGAAACAGCTCTTACCAAAGTCTGTAATGACCTCTTCTAGCCAGAACTCAGACTCCATCCTCATTAGCCTGTTATGATACCTTTGTCACCACTGACAGGCTCTTCTTGCAATTTTGTCCTCTCTTTGCTTCCGAGACTCTAATCTCCTGGTTCTCCTCATACCTCTCTAATTACTCCTTTGGAGTGTCCTTCAGAGGATGCTTCTCATCTCCTCTCCAATTTTCTGTCCTTAGTCACCTTCTCTTCTCCCTCTACACCATATGTCTAGGCAATTGTCATGGGGTTCTCTACTTACCACTAGGGGCACCTCCTTGGGGCTACATCTGGGGAATAGCTCTGCCTGGTCTGATGCCTCCTTCTGTCTCTTGTTCAGACTGCAGCCGCCTCATGCTCCAGAAGTTGCAGTGCTTCCTCTTTGTGACTTGGGATGCTCCCTCTTCATGGCTTGGTCCTTTGGCCAGGTCACTATAAGGCATCTCCCTTCCAAGGGATTAAAGTCTCACTGGACTGGCTGACCAGGTATCATATCCACTGTCCTCCAATTCAAGGCAATGCCACTTCCCCAGGGGCCAATAGGGAAACCTGGGCCCACCCCGTACTCCAGCTCAGAGACCCTCGAATCAGTGTCCAAGGTCTGCACTGTCCCAATCCCTGCTGCAGTTTCCCTGAGCCTTTCCTACTCCACCCCTATCAGGCTTCTGCTCCACTACACTCTTCCCTCAAGTCCAGAATCCCAGGGCTTCTACTCTCCCCCTGGGCTTTTTCCTTTCCTTCTCTAAGCCCAGAGAGTGATGAGAGGCTTCCACATTGCAGCCTTTTTCTGTCCTTTCTTCCTGGCCTTATACCGGCCCTGCCTGCTCCTGCTCAGCTGGGCTCCATCCTCAATTAAGGATTGCTTATCAAGCCTAAAAAAAGAGGAGTACTTGTGGCACCTTAGAGACTAACAAATTTATTTGAGCATAAGATTTCGTGAGCTACAGCTCTAAGATGCCACAAGTACTCCTTTTCTTTTTGCGAATACAGACTAACAGGGCTGCTACTCTGAAATTTATCAAGCCTAATTCTCCCTCAGGTGCGGCCTGTCAGGTTAATTGGCCACTTCTGAGCCTCATTAACCCCACATTAGCCTGGAAAAAGGGTTAATGAGGCTCAGAAGTGGCCAATTAACCTGACAGGCCACACCTGAGGGAGAATTAGACTTGATAAGCAATCCTTAATTGCTCTGTTTTGGCCATGTAGAGTTTGGGCTGTCAGCTAGACATCCATGCAGAGATGTCAGAGAGACAGGCTGAGATTTTAGCTTGGACAGAAGGAATTAGGTCTGGAGTACAGAGGTAGATGTGAGTCATCAGCACAGAGATGGTGGTTTAATTTTGTGCTGTTGACTCACACATCTACCTCTGTACTCCAGACCTAATTCCTTCTGTCCAAGCTAAAATCTCAGCCTGTCTCTCTGACATCTCTGCATGGATGTCTACCTGACAGCCCAAACTCTACATGGCTAAAACAGAGCTCTTAATCATCCTCCACAAAACTCTCACCATGCCTTCCTGCCAGTTACTCAGGCCAGCAACTAGGGGTCCAGCCCAAGCCCAAATGTCTACACCACAATTAAACAGTCCCTTAGCCTGAGCCCTGTGAGCTGAGGTCAGCTGACATGGGCCAGCTGGGGGTGTCTAATAGCAGTGAAGACATACCCTGAGATACAGCCTTTCCTATCAATCCATACAACTAAGCTTCTCAGGGTGAGAAAACCTGGATTTGTGCTGGAAATGGCCCAACCTGATGATCACTTTAGATAAGCTATTACCAGCAGGACAGTGGGGTGGGAGGAGGTATTGTTTCATATTCTCTGTGTGTATATAAAGTCTGCTGCAGTTTCCACGGTATGCATCCGATGAAGTGAGCTGTAGCTCACGAAAGCTCATGCTCAAATAAATTGGTTAGTCTCTAAGGTGCCACAAGTACTCCTTTTCTTCTCAGCCCAGGGTCTCATCTGCGTCTTGATTACTACAACATCCTTCTCTCTGGTCTTCACAAATAAAATATTACCCCACTCATAGTCATTCAGAATGCTGTTGCAAAAATCATTTCTTAGCCTGTCACTTTGACCATATCACCTGTTATCAAGGGGGCGGTGGGGGGGAGGGAGAATAGCTCCCTTTTTTGGACCCAGCCAGTCAGTTAGCTATAAAATCCCTCTTAGTAGGTGTTCTCTACTTGCTTTACCTGTAAAGGGTTAAAAGTCACTGCTATGCATAGGTAAAAGGAAGTGAGTGGGCACCTCGCAAAAAAAAACAATGGGAAGGCTAGAACTTTTTAAAAATTTTTAAAAAAAAAGGGAAACAAGAGTCCCCTTTTCTCTGTTTGTTGTTGTTCTTGGGGAGAGGCAGACAGGACTGCAACTATGCTGTAAGAAGCTTGGGGCCAGGTGTAAAAAATCATCAGTATCATACCTAGAAACTACTCATTTAAAACTCCAGATATGTAAATAGAGCAGAAAATGTCTAGGAAAATGTTATTAGGTTTATCTCCTTTTATTTCATTATGGCATGTGGACTCCTCTGTGCTAACCCCAAATGCTTTTATTTTGCTTGTAACCTTTAAGCTCGACCTCAAGAAACTATTCTTGATGCTTAATCATTGTAGCTGCTCTCTTTAAATCTAGCAATAGCCTAAGTTCCAAAATGTATTTTCTTCCTTTTGTTTTTTTAATAAAATTTACCTTTTTTTAAAGAACAGAATTGGATTTTTGTGTCCTAAGAGGTTTGTGCATATATTGTTTAATTAGCTGGTGGCAACAGCTGATTTCCTTTGTTCTTCTTTCTCAGCTCTTCCCCGGGGAGGGGTGAAAGGGCTTGAGAGTACCCCACAGGAAGGAATTCCCAAGTGCGCCTTCCTGGATTCTCAGAGGGGTTTTGTGCTGGGGTGGTCGCAGCATTTACCAATCCAAGGTTTAAAAAAAAAAAGAAGAAGAAGTTGTAACCTTGGGAGTTTAATACAAGCCTGGAGTGGCCACTATTAATTTTTAGAGTCCTTACAGGCCCCCACCTCTGCACTCGAAGTGCCAGAGTGGGGAATCAGCCTTGACATCACTCCTCTCTTTACATCCCTTCACTGGATCCCTCAAACATAACTTTCTTCTCTTCACTTTCAAGGCCCTTCTTCACCTATTCCTACCTACCTATCATCTCCTGTTCACTATCAGATGTTAACTCCTGCCTCCGATCACCCCCTGATGTCAGCCTCCTTCTCTCACACTGCTCTTCACACTTGGGAGGAGCTCCCCATAAATATTCACAAAGCCACCTCATTATACAGAGAGAAAAGGAGTACTTGTGGCACTTTAGAGACTAACCAGTTTATTTGAGCATCTGATGAAGTGAGCTGTAGCTCACGAAAGCTCATGCTCAAATAAATTGGTTAGTCTCTAAGGTGCCACAAGTACTCCTTTTCTTTTTGCGAATACAGACTAACACGGCTGTTACTCTGAAACCTATACAGAGTATAGTATAATCCCTCTGTATAACTCTCCTTTTCCATAATGCCTGCAAAAAGCTTGACATGGGTTAGTCCACTGGTGTGCTTAGACCCAGTCTATCCATGTACTCCCTTTGTTTGTAATCCTCTATGGCAATCTAATGTTGACTCCAAGTTTTTTGGAGCAGTGTTTTAGCACAATGGGGTCTTGATCCATAACTAGGGCTCCTAGGTACTATGATAATACAAATAATAAATAAAACATTTTTTTTAGGGGTTCAATTTAACAAAAAGATAATTCCAAACCAACTCCAAATAGTCCTCAGTCTAAACCTTCTCCCCAGGCATGGCTACTCCTAAAGTTCCTTTACTATAGATTTGGCTAAACCTAGTATTTCTTCCCTCAGGACTCGGTCCCAAACACTAGGTTGCTCTGTCACTAAACTACTCTCTCCTCCCTCACATTCAGAGTGGAATCTAAGGAACCACACCTGTCCCTTATGAGTCATCAGCAGTTATCCTACAGCTCCCAGGCAGGATCTCAACACGTACCAATAGGGTGAAGCAAAAGGACAATCCTGCCACTCTGTTACAAGGCCAAAGGCACTACAACTTCTGTGCTGGAGTTTCTGTCAAGTCATGTATTGTGTCACCAAGGGATTGTATTCCAAAAGAAATCAGTAAGACCTGTATCTTTTCGTGGCATCTGAACCAAATGGAAGGTGTCACACTTATCCATACTTTAACTGCTGCAGCGTCTCCCAGTTACACTATCTCCTCTGAGCAGCACTCGTTACTTCCAGATGCTGTAGGATCACATAGCTGTCCTTCACATTATATAAAAACACATTTTGGAAAAGCAAATCAGAAAGCGTGCGCTGTGTAACGTGTTGAATAATCACCAGGCTGGTGCATTGGTTCTAACTGGCAGCTTGACTCACAGTGAATGAGCTGAACAATTGTGAAGAGATATGCTTTAAGTGATTTGACATCTAACACAATCCATGAAGTTGATTTTTCTAACCAGCTTGAGAATGATGATTTGCTTGATCCCCCTAAATTAAAAGGATTTGTTCCACTTGTGCTATATTTTTCTAAGATTTTAAAAACCAAAATGTTCTCAGCTAAATCATCCCACCCATCCCTGAAACTACACCAAGAAAAACTACATTTGACAGATTGCACAAGCATGATTAAACATCTGATGCAAGCCATAAAGCCTTTATTTTTTATGGTGACTCAGTACAAGTTCATGCTCTTGATTCTCAACTTTGGTGTACTTCCATCTTCCACCTGATCTCAGAACAAAATGAAAATTGATCATTGCTTTTCATACTGATCTAAATTGTCCAAGTATTATGTATGCTTGTAGCCACCTATTGTTTATACTCTTGTATTTATGTTATGAACTCTTTAGGGCAGGGGCCATTTCTGTGATAGATTTGCACAGTGCCTAGCACTGTGGGATTGGGGCCTCTAGGTGCTACCTCAATACAAATAAACAAGACTTTCATGTAACAGAATAAAACAGAAAAAACCTAAAATAATGTTTCATTAGTGAGACATCATCTAAGAGAAGTCACACCTAATCTTCTGGTATACTTGTGAGATGCTACTGTCATATGAGCTGTCAAAAGTCTGTTAAATTTAAATTTGTTGTACATTAAGGTGGTTTGGAAAAGATTGCTTTGCTGATAACAAATTTTGCCAAACCTTTTAATTATTTACACCAATAGAATTCCAAACTATTCCATTATACTTACCTACATGCCTCCAGCTTTCATCCAGACTACATCACATGATCCATTGTCTACAGCCAAGCTCTAAGATACAACTGCATTTGCTCCAATCCCTCAGACAGAGACAAACACCTACAGGATCTCTATCAAGCGTTCTTAAACCTACAGTACCCACCTGGTGAAGTGAAGAAACAGATTGACAGAGCCAGAAGGGTACCCAGAAGTCACCTACTACAAGACAGGCCCACCAAAGAAAGTAACAGAACGCCACTAGCCGTCACCTACAGCCCCCAACTAAAACCTCTCCAGCACATCATCAAGGATCTATAACCTATCCCGAAGGACGATCCCTCACTCTCACAGACCTTGGGAGACAGGCCAGTCCTTGCTTACAGACAGCCCCCCAACCTGAAGCAAATACTCACCAGCAACTACACACCACACAACAAAAAGACCAACCCAGGAACCAAACCCTGCAACAAACCCCGGTGCTAACTCTGTCCACGTATCTATTCAAGGAACACCATAATAGGGCCTAATCACATCAGCCACACTATCAGAGGCTCGTTCACCTGCACATCTACCAGTGTGATATATGCCATCATGTGCCAGCAATGCCCCTCTGCCATGTACATTGGCCAAACTGGACAGTCTCTACATAAAAGAATAAATGGACACAAATCTGACATCAGGAATCATAACATTCAAAAACCAGTAGGAGAACACTTCAATCTCTCTGGTCATTCAATAACAGCCCTAAAAAACTTCAAAAACAGACTCCAACGTGAAACTGCAGAACTGGAATTAATTTGCAAGCTGGACACCATCAGATTAGGTCTGAATAAAGACTGGGAGTGGTTGGGTCATTACACAACCTAAACCTCATTTCCCCCGCTGTTACTCACATCTTCTTGTCAACTGTCTGAAATGGGCCACTCTCATTACCATTTCAAAAGTTATTTTTCCTCCCTTGGTATCCTGCTGTTAAGTGAATTATCTCATTAGACTGACCTCACACTTGGTAAAGCAACTCCCATCCTTTCATGTATTTATACCTGCTCCTGTATTTTCCACTCAATGCATCTGATGAAGTGGGTTCTAGCCCATGAAAGCTTATGTCCAAATAAATATGTTAGTCTCTAAGGTGCCACAAGGACTCCTCGTTGTTTTTGCTGATACAGACAAACATGACTACCACTCTGAAACCAAACTTTTCATAGTGGAACAAAATGTAGTTTTCCAGAGTGATGAGTTAGATAGTAGTAGTGCAGTGACTGTATGCAGACAACTTTGGCAGGTGATATGCTCTGACATAAGAACCTATTTTACTGAGGGGGAACAGTCACTCATTAGACTCACCCTGGAGTTATCGCCTCCCCTTTTCAAAACATGCCATAGGGATCTTTCACTTCCATCTGCACAGCCAACACAGTTAGGTAAAAAAGCATTACACCGAATTGTCGTCACTGGATTTAGAACCTGGAATATGGGACTTGTACTTGCCTGCAGACAAATGGCCTAGAGGCAAGCATGTTAGACTTTACGATCCCAGGCAAGAGAGCTACCAACTGAACCTCACTGACAACATTATTTTCATTTTCCTTTCTTTTATTTCGTCAACTAAAGAGAGTGCTATAAAAAGGATTTTCTTTCCCTCATGTAAGCTCCACCACTATTTCCTTCTGGCAAATTGGAAGTATTACAACTTCTAAGGGCAAAAAGAGAACTTTAATAGACAAAATTCCATTGTATGAAAAAAAATGACGGGATATGGTAGGGCCAAAAATATGACATACTAACTTGATTTTGATTTACAGCTGCATGTGAGTGCCCGCATCCTCCCCGCTCTCCGCCCATTCTCCACTTTACCTGCCTAACCCATCATTGAGAGCACTCAGGGAACTGAAATGGAGTAGGAACCATGCTCCAGGATGCCCATGGGAATATGACAGTTCAGCACAACAGACATACATCAATCACTACAATGCCATGCCCATACTCACCAGCTATCACAGACAAATCCAGCACTCTTTTGGAAGTGATATCAAGCAGCCAGCGTTGCAATGAAAGCTTTATCTAGATTGTATCCTTCATTTTTTCCAAAATCAGGATGACATTTTCTATTGAAAAATGTAATTTTTAACTCAGGCTCAGTTCTGGGCCTGTCATTCTTGAAGTGAAAACATCCCGTTCACAATAAAATTGATTAAGCTTGGTGTGACATTCCAGACACTTCTTTTTTAAATACTCAGAAAAATTTCATTTCACTCATTTTTGAGGGTCTCCCCCAATGCCCTACTTTTATTTCTGAGAATAATTGTATACAAAATTGTGCCCATTTTAATTTAATTTAAAATGGGTCCACAGTTTTGAATTTCTAACAAACAGGAAACTGCTCACAATTTCAAGTGTTTTGAATTTCTTCTCGGCTACTTTATACCACCAGTTATATTTTCAGTTATATTTATTTTATGAACCACTGCTGTTTTAATGTGCCATTTCTTTATTTTTCAAGTTCATTGCTTATTCTGGCTTATGAATGCTTAAAACAGCTACTGGAAATTTCTCTCATGACATATCAAGTGTTCTGTAGAGATGAACACTTGCTTTTTTTCTTTTTCTTTTTTTTTCATTTTTAGTTCAAAGGAAGAAAAGTAAACAAAGTGCCAGTCATTATTAATAATGACCTCAATATTTCTCTCTTTCTCTAACTCAGAGCACTATATTAAATGCACTGGATCTGACTGTCTTTCGGATGTAGCTTTTTTCTTTGCTGTGACAGCTTCTGACATAATTAGAAAAACAACCTACCAGGCCATTTTAGTCCCAGCTGCAGACTTTTGGGGTTGTTTTGATACCAATCCATTGGTTTTAGCACCAGAGTTTGTTAAACTGTAAAACCTTTACATTAAAGTTTTATTTTAATAAAGTTTTATGTTTGACTTTTTGGTGAAATTTTATATTATATTTTACTTTAAAGTTTTGGGCCAATGATATTTATTTTTTATGTCTTATCCTTGGGAAGTTTATGCCAGAAGAATGTCATTACCGCTGGTCCTTTGTCTTGCTACAGGTAATTTAATAAGTTGCTTCTTTTAAGGATAATGTTCTAATTATTCATCACAAAAAATGCAATGTGTCTCAAGAAAGTATTTAAATTGTCAAGTGTGAAAATTTACACTTACACTAAAACTCATGATGGGAGCTGAACAGCCTATATTGATCACTGAGGAATTATACCAGAAGTCATGGAAGTTAAACAAAATTATTAAAAAATAGATCTATAAATGGGAACTCTATTCGCCAGCTACCTATTTAGTTAGCACAGGTGAAATCAAAGAGCTAAAAACTTCATTGTAACGGAATAAATACACATTCTGATTGTTTCCAAAATTGAAACAGGTCTGCAGTAGAACTATGCAAAATATTTGTATCACGCCTCTAATCTAATTCAACTGAGTCTTGTTTTCCAAGACAGATGCTTTTGCAAACCAGAAACCCATGCTCTCAAAAGTTTAATAAGCACGGGCTGAAGTTGTCAGCACAGGTGAGAAGCCATTGGATCTCGGTCACCTGCCAAGTTGGCATGCCTCATGTTCCTGTACCAGCCATCTCTTCCTACCTGAAAAAGCCTTGGAACCTCCTTGAAGGCATCAGAGCTAAGAAATGGGACCATAATTTCGTAGATATTTGTATAGCATCTAGTACAATGGGCCCAACTTGGTAGTGGCCGTTAGGCACTACCACAACATAAGTGTTTTTAGCAACAAACAAACAACGGTAAAAAAAGGTACTACAGGTAGCACAATCAAGCTCTTAGGCCTGATCTAAAGTGAGTGGAAAGCCTCCCATTGACTGAAAAGGGCTTTGGAGTGGGCCCTGATATAGCAGATTTGCCAACAAGGGGAGAAGCATATGTTTAATCCTAGAAAAGCAGTTCCAGTAGTAGTGGAAACTCCCAGAACATCTTCACTTTTTTATCTTTGAAAACTCGTGGCGAACGGGGGAAGTCCCGGATGACTGGAAAAAGGCTAATGTAGTGCCAATCTTTAAAAAAGGGAAGAAGAAGGATCCTGGGAACTACAGGCCAATAAGCCTCACTTCAGTCCCCGGAAAAATCATGGAGCAGGTCCTCAAAGAATCAATCCTGAAGCACTTACATGAGAGGAAAGTGATCAGGAACAGTCAGCATGGATTCACCAAGGGAAGGTCATGCCTGACTAATCTAATCACCTTCTATGATGAGATTACTGGTTCTGTGGATGAAGGGAAAGCAGTGGATGTATTGTATCTTGACTTTAGCAAAGCTTTTGACACGGTCTCCCACAGTATTCTTGTCAGCAAGTTAAGGAAGTATGGGCTGGATGAATGCACTATAAGGTGGGTAGAAAGTTGGCTAGATTGTCGGGCTCAACGGGTAGTGATCAATGGCTCCATGTCTAGTTGGCAGCCGGTGTCAAGTGGAGTGCCCCAGGGGTCGGTCCTGGGGCCGGTTTTGTTCAATATCTTCATAAATGATCTGGAGGATGGTGTGGATTGCACTCTCAGCAAATTTGCGGATGATACTAAACTGGGAGGAGTGGTAGATACGCTGGAGGGCAGGGATAGGATACAGAGGGACCTAGACAAATTGGAGGATTGGGCCAAAAGAAATCTGATGAGGTTCAATAAGGATAAGTGCAGGGTCCTGCACTTAGGACGGAAGAACCCAATGCACAGCTACAGACTAGGGACCGAATGGCTAGGCAGCAGTTCTGCGGAAAAGGGGTGACAGTGGACGAGAAGCTGGATATGAGCCAGCAGTGTGCCCTTGTTGCCAAGAAGGCCAATGGCATTTTGGGATGTATAAGTAGGGGCATAGCGAGCAGATTGAGGGACGTGATCGTCCCCCTCTATTCGACATTGGTGAGGCCTCATCTGGAGTACTGTGTCCAGTTTTGGGCCCCACACTACAAGAAGGATGTGGATAAATTGGAGAGAGTCCAGCGAAGGGCAACAAAAATGATTAGGGGTCTGGAACACATGAGTTATGAGGAGAGGCTGAGGGAACTGGGATAGTTTAGTCTGCAGAAGAGAATAATGAGGGGGGATTTGATAGCTGCTTTCAACTACCTGAGAGGTAGTTCCAGGGAGGATGGTTCTAGACTATTCTCAGTGGTGGAAGAGGACAGGACAAGGAGTAATGGTCTCAAGTTGCAGTGGGGGAGGTTTAGGTTGGATATTAGGAAAAACTTTTTCACTAGGAGGGTGGTGAAACACTGGAATGTGTTGCCTAGGGAGGTGGTGGAATCTCCTTCCTTAGAAGTTTTTAAGGTCAGGCTTGACAAAGCCCTGGCTGGGATGATTTAATTGGGTATAGGTCCTGCTTTTGAGCAGGGGGTTGGACTAGATGACCTCCTGAGGTCCCTTCCAACCCTGATATTCTATGATTCTATGATTCTATGATTCACTATTAAGACAAGGCAGTTGGAAAGAAAAAGATGTGCTGAAATGAACCTGGCAGATAAATGTTAAGTGCTGTTGACCATGTGGTGGTTACTTTTAGAAGTACTGAACTTAGTGGCACCTCTATTAATTTACTTAGGAATTGGGATGTTCTACACTGAAATTTAAAGTCTGCACAGAGATAGATGCCTGAACTTTTCCTCCCTTTTCATCTGTTCAGTGGTCTGAAATGTGATGTCTTTTTACTTGTTGAAATGTGGAACATATTGTAAGTGTGTTTGTAGCCCGTGGTAATTAATATATTTCAGAGACAAACTGAATTAGCTAATGATGGAAGAAAAATCTGCCATCTCTGTATAAAATAAGATGGTAAATGGAATTCTAATAGCTAATAAAAATATGCAATAACTGCTTCATGTCATATTTAAAGGGAAATTATAAGAAACTTTTATCTGACAGTTCTTTAGCAATTCTATTTTCTCTCTTAATCAAGAGGTTTGTCAGCATGGCTTTTTACATTTCCTTGCAAACTAGGAGAAAAAAAAATCCACTGTGCTCTTTTTATTATAAAATTTTCTGGGTGTATTGTTTAACACAGTGTATGGAGATGGTACCAAGCCACAAACTTCCGTTCCAATTGTAAGCCACCCCTAAATTTATTTAATCTCTAGAGATGTAATTCAAACCCATCTCTACAATAAAAACAATTCAGTTTAAAAAATAATAGGAAAATCAAACTAATAATTAAAAAAAAGACCCCAAAACAAACCAACAACCTTCACACACCCCTGCCCTCCCTCCCACACTGTTGGTCTTCCCCAGACAGTTTCAGTTTCATGCCTGGTTGGATTTTCTGGGTTTTAAAATACTTAAAAGTCCATTTACACTACTGATCTTTTTGAGATATGCACATTATGGTCTATAAGAACTGTCCCTTGTAAAAGTACAGTTGTATTTTTGCATCACTTATATTTCTTCATTTGATCTATCTAAACACGACTTTGTCGGTCAGTCTCCCATGCAATTTCTAATATAGTCACTACCATCTACTTGTCAACTCTTATTTAACAATATGCACCATTTTATGTTAAACAATCACTAACCTGGGAAGTGTCAGCAGGGATGATGGAACAATTTATATAGTTTAGGCGCTGATGATGGAAACCATGTATTTGGCGTTTGTTATTACTGCTTCAAGCCAGAAGATGTGGTAGCACCCCAGTTATAGCACCACTGAGTGGCAATGAATCAGGTTGGATTTTCAAAGGGAATTAGGCACCAAATTTACTGTCAGTGAGAATTGGATGTCTAACTCCCTAAGAAAATCCCAGCCTCTGTCACTACAGAGATGTTTCCACCGCTTCCTGATGCAGAAGAATGAGTATCATGCTTACCAGACAGTACACAGATTTTGTAGCTAGACTTTTATGTACAGCGTTTCCCAAGAAATGGACATGAAGACAATATTTTAAGTGAAAGCAGAATAACAGTTATTCACTGTACCCTTCTCAAGGGATAAGATACACTCAGACGGGACAGTTTTAGTTAATAGTCTCTATTTTGACTTCCTAATGATGTGCTGAAAACCATTGGGGAACAGCAAAAAGCTGTAGCTTGGTATGGCATTTATTCTTGCAGACAGCAGTTTTGTTCCAGGGGGCAGGCAATCTGGAAATATGTTGACATTTACAATGTCAATAGGATAATGAATAGCTGAAATGAAAAACTAATATCCTGCCAGTTCGTTAAGGGGCTATTCACATGAATGGGGACCAGGCTCTAAATTCAAATCCCACTTTCTGCTTGATGCAGCGGAACAGTGTAACGTGGCTTTATGCTAGAGGAGATATTCAGTGAGCTGCTGACGTATGGGTTTAATTTAATCCTGTTGTGTTTCATTCCCAGTGTATAGCCATATCAGAGCTGGACTTTTTCTGGAACAGGATCTTTCTTTTAAAGTAACTGTACACTATCTCTGTATTCTAGGTCACATCATACACCAGGCAGTATCTCCAAATGAGGCCTTTTGAATAATGAGGTTAGCAAGTACATTCAAAATTAATTTTAGCTCCAATGGCTTTCAATTTTCTCCATTAATTTTCTTCACTCAGAGCTACATTACTAATCTACACAGCAAAAGACATTGTTCTGCAAAGTTTTTTTTAAAGATGCCATTATTTCTTTTTCCCCACTGTGAGCTAAGTGGAATGACCCCTCCATAATGGGCTTTTGGAACAAACTCTTCTGTTGTGCTTTTAAAAGTATCTTCCTTGCCAGACAACACAACTTAGCAGCAATGGATTCAATTTAAAGTATATGAAGTGTTTGCAAGGTTATTAGTACAATAACATTATTAGTCATATTCTAAGGAGAGAATAGTACCTTACTACATGGGACTGACAGCTTTTAGAATATTGCCTGCAGTGCAGGGCATCCTGGTAACAGAAAAACATCAACGAATTAGAAAGAATTTAGAAAGGAGACACATAAGGAACTGGAGGTGTGATTAAAGGTTAAAGGAAAGATTAAAAGGACTAAATACATTTAATTGCTAAGAGGGATGCAGGAAGGCTCATGTAGGGGGATCCAGAGGGAAATATGCAGAAAATTCTCCATATCAGCCAGTGGGAAAGGCCTGGCCAGATCTACTGCAGTGAGAAACAAGAGCCAAACCCTCAGGATGGGCTGTCAGAGGCTAGACTACTCCAGAGAACCCCCTTGTGGCCAGAGGTCACACTGCAAGCCCCTGCCATCAAACTCCCCACTCTTCATGTCTCCCCAACTAAACTCACAATAGGTCAGTCTTGCAAGGCCCTACCAGCAGAGCTTTATTTATTTTCTAAAACAACAAACCAAAATGAAAACAACATTAGGTAATTACTCTATTGTCAAAAGAACGGCCATACTGGGTCAGACTAAAGGTCCATCGGGTCCAGTATCCTGTCTTCCAACAGTGGCCAATGTCAGGTGCCCCCCTCCCCAAGAGGGAATGAACAGAACAAGCAATCATCAAGTGATCCATCCCCTGTCACCCATTCCCAGCTTCTGGCAAACAGAGGCTAGGGACACCATCCCTGCCCATCTTGGCTAACAGCCATTGATGGATCTATCCTCCATAGTCTCTCTGCCCTCAGGGGTCTCTCCTCCAAAACTATTGCCAGGCCTCATGTCTCTGGTGGTTCCTGCAACACTCTCAGCCCCTCTCTCACTTCCATTTCCTGATACTCTTTATAGGGAATCAGCTGATCCTTGTGCAGCTATGCATCCTTTGTAATTAGGGATGCCTGGCCCAGGCCTCAGGGACTTAAAGGACAAGTCACCCTGTTACACACACATAATGAACTGCTGAGCCCAGGAGAGGAATAATGTACAGGGGTATGTCTACACAGCAAAGAAAAACCCGTGGCTGGCCCATTCCTGTTGACTTGGGCTTGCAGGGCTCAGGCTGTTTCATTGCTGTGTAGACTTCCAGGCTCAGGCTGGCTGGGCTCTGGGATGCTCCAAGGTGTGAGGGTCCCCATGTGCCAGAGCCAGGAAGTCTACACATCAATGAAACAGCCCTGCAGCCCGAGCCACGCGAGACTGAGTTGGCCGGCATGGTTCCAGCCATAGGTTTTTCTTTGCTGTAGACATACCCCTAGTCAGCCTGTAGGAGGAGATGGGGAGAGTCTAGTTATCTTAACTATTGCTTAAGTGGCTGATGAAGCTGAACAAAGGACAATTTGGGCTGAGTATCAGGAAAAGACATTCCTAATGCAGTAGAAGCTCAGAGTTACAACACCTAGGGAATGGAGGTTGTTTGTAACTCTGAAATCTTTGTAACTCCAAACAAAAGATTATGGCCGTTCTATCAAAAGTTTATAACTGAACATTGACTTAATTCAGCTTTGAAACTTGACTATGCAGAAGAAAAATGTTGCTTTTAACCATTTTAATTTAAATGAAACAAGCACAGAACCAGTTTCCTTATCTTGTCAACCCTTTTTTTAAACTTTCTCTTTATTTTTTTTTTTAGAAACTTACGTTTAACACAGTACTGTACTGTATTTGCTTTTTTGTTTTGTCTCTGCTGCTGCCTGATTGCAAACTTCTGGTTCATAACTCTGAGGTTCTGCTGTAACCTTATTAGATTGTGGAATGGCAGTCTCCCTAGGGAAGTGGTGGAAGATCCAGCACTTGGCTCATTTTAATCAGGGCCAGACAGATACAATACAACAAAACATAAAATAGGGAACAACACTGGCTGAGAAATGAGCTAGGTAACCAGTAATTCATTGACTTGCCATGTCAATGATAGGTCTTGATATTCAGAAGTGCTGAGCATCTGTAGCTCCAATTGATCAGCTGGAGTTATGGGTACTCAACTAATCATAAGGAGATAATTCAGTAAATTCTGATAATAAAAAACCAAATGCAGGAACAAGTAACTAAACCTGACCATGCTATATCAAATAGTTTAATAGGCTGTACTACATTTCCTCCAAGACTCGCTATTATTACAAATAACCTCTGTCCTCCCCAGGACAGTAGAACAAACTGTCTTGTAGAAATAACCAATGTTGATCTACCATAAAAACAATGTAACTAAAGTAATTGTAACACACAGGAAATTACTTTGTTGGTACTCATGTTAAGAAATCTACAAATAAATCCAAACACAACAGGTAAAAATTTGCTGAAGTGTAGATAAGAAAACCCAACAGGAGGGAGGGTGTCTCTACAAAAGTAGAAAGTCTCCCTTCAGAATGTCAAACAATGGGGAAAAGAAATGTCACCATTGAAAAAAAAATGTACAGGTTCTGGGATTATTGAAAGTCCACACATTTCAGTCCTTCAAAGAATCCAATTTTGTTCTCTCTACTACTTCTGCTTTGTTGGAAGAAATGAAAGAACAGGCTTCTTTGAATTTAATGATATATCTATGTCCTCCAAAGGCCATTCCAACTCCCTGGGGCATAAGAACACTGCTGATAAACCCATCTAACAAAATTACTTCTTTGTCTCGATGAAGCTTTTCTTGCTTTTTAATAAAGCAGATGTATAGTCTGGATGTATTTCAATTCTGGCCCAGCAGCATTCCAGATTATTTGCCTATCTAGCTGCTTTCAGAATTTTATTTCTTATCCAAAGTGTTGCAAAAGCAACTAACACCCACCTAAGGATAGTGGGTTTATTCACAGGAAGGTTTGCAACTGCAGTGAACTAGACTTGGATAGCTACAAAAGCTGAAGTGAAAAGAAAAGAAAAGAAAAACATCAACTCCCCTTATTCCATGCTCTCAGGGATTGCTAAGAAGGCAGAAGCTGCTGTTTCTCCTGAGCAGAGGTTGGAGGGAACTGTCCACCATTGGAGGGAGTCTTTGACTCTGAAGGGTATGGATAGATGCTTGTTTAGAGCATGTAGGTTCGGTCTGTAAACCATGTACAACCAAGCTTGGAAGCACCTCATGTATAGGCGTGCATTTTTTACCACAAAAGTACACGAGGCCATGTGGCCTAACAGTTGCAGGCAGTCTTGTGCTATGACCTGGGGACTGTTGCGAAGTTTTGTAACCAGGAGTTTTATGGTGTTGAAACAATTGAGCGGGAGAGACACTATTCCCATTCTGGAACCGAGGTGCACTCCTATGAACTCCAGTTGTTGGGTAGGAGATAAGGTGGATTTGTTTTTGTTTATTTGTAGGCCAAAGGAAAGGAAGCAAGTGATGGTAAGCTGCGTGGATTGAAGAGCTTCGTTGAGTGTTAAGGCTTTGAGGAGACAATCGTCGAGGTAAGGAAATATTATAACACCCTGTTTCCTAGGTGAGCAGTAACCATGGCTATGAGTTTGGAGAAAACTTGGGGGGTGGTAGATAGGCTGAAGAGCAACACTCTGTATTTAATATGTGTCAAATCGAGGGTAAAATGAAGAAAACGTCTGTGGGCTGGGTGAATAGTCACATGAAAATAGGAGTCCTGTAGTTCGAGGGCTGAAAACCAATCGCCCTGCTCCAGTGCTAGGATTTTGGTGGTGAGGGTAACCATTTTGAACTTTTGCTTTTTGATAAATTTGTTTAGCCCACCTAAGGTCGAGGATTGGTTGCCATCCCCTAGTTTTCTTTTCTGTTAAGAAGTAATGGGAATAGAAACCGTTCTCCCTGTTTTGTTCGGGCACAATTTCCACTGCCCTGTATTGAAGGAGATGTTGTACTTCTTGGAGGAGCAGTTGCTCATGAGAGGGGTCCCTGAAGAGGGATGGGGAAGGAAGGAATAGCCAACTGTGGTGACCTCTAAAGCCCACTTGTTGGTGGTAATATTTCGCCATTGATGGGAGAATGGGTGTAGGCGGTGACAAAAATAGGGGCAGGCGGTGTAAGCGCTGAAGTGGGAATATTGTTTTCTATACCCTCGACCAAAGCTTCAGATTTGCTTATTGGTCAGAAGGGGTTGAAACACTGCCAAGGAGCTGGGACAGCAGCGTTGGTATCTGAGTCTCCGGCATTGCTGTTGTTGCTGTTGCTCGTGAGATCTATGGAATTGCTGGATGTATGTGGGGTTGTGTGGTTCCTGGTAAGGCTGGTATCTATATTGTTGCCTTCTGGTCACAGGGGTTTGAATTCCTAGAGACCGGAGAGTTGCCCTGGAGTCCTTCATGGAGTGGAGTGCATCATTTGTGGTGGAGGCAAACAGTTTGTCACCGTTGAAGGAGAGATCCTCAATGGTACTCTGGACCTCCCGGGGAAAGGAAGAGAACGAGAGCCATGACCCTGGTGCATCACGACTGCTGTGGCAGTGGACTGGGCTGCAGTATTGGCCACATCAAGGACAACTTGAAGAGCAGTGCAGGAGATGATTTGTCCCTTGGAAACTATGGCTGTAAATTGTTGTTTCTTTTCTTCTGGAATGTAATCAATAAAGTCCATGAATTTATTGTAATTTTTCTGGTCGTACTTTGCTAGAACAGCTGTATAATTAGCAATGCGAAACTGCAGCATGGAAGAAGCATATACCTTATGTCCGAGCAGATCTAATCGCTTACTGTTCTTGTCAGAAGGGGTGGAGTGGAGACACTGGTGTTTGTTCTTTTGATTAACTGCATCTACTACCTGTGAGTTTGGCGCTGGGTGAGTAAAAAGGAATTCCAAGCCCTTGGAAGGAATAAAGTACTGGCAGGTTCTAAAAGGGCTGCGTTGATAGGCAATGCAATTCTAGAAGAAGAAGAGGGCTGCAGGATGTCGGCTAGCTCATGCTGCTGTTCAAGGACTTCCTCCAGGGTAATTTGTAGCTCATTGGCAATTCTTTTAAACAGGTCTTGAAATTTTGAGAAGTCGTCCGAAGACGTTGGGGGAAGAGGAAGCAACGCTTCATCAGGCAGAACAACTGGTTCTACTGGGTTAGAGGCAGGCTGTGCTGGTCTTGCGGTTGTGACAGGGCTGCCTGGTGTCTGGAGTCAGTGGCCGGTCGTCAGCTGGTGGTACCAAGCCAGTCTCACACCTAGCTGCAGTGGTATAACAAATGGTATAACAAGTGTGGTACCGAGTATAAGGAGCCATCCAGGGGTTCACACACCGTGGGGCAGGACCCTCGAATTAGGATGAGGCAGCTTTTCTATGACCTCTCTTGATTGGGGTCTGTGGATGGGAGATCTGATAAGGTGAACATTCTCCCTGCAGCCCAGATTCCGCATCACTGGAGGAAAGCTGTGCAAACCTTGCGTGAGGGTCCGGAGAGAAATAGGTGTTAAGTATGGGTGACTGCAAGATAGGTGACACCAGGAGGTCCCTTGAGTGTGTGAATTGCAGTGCCGCAGTGCCTCTGTGAGGGGAGGGCTGAGCGAGAGGAATTGGTTGTGAGGAAGGATTCCTCTGCACCGGTGTCCCGAGCGTTCTGTCACTGCCGGCTAGCTCAAAGGCTGAGGGTGCCGGGAGAGCGAGAGGAGCCTGTGGGGGGGTCAGGCAGGCTAGTATGCGTCGGCGCTGCTTCCATTGTGGTGCCGAACGGTGCCGTGTGAGAGGCTGGCAACTGAAAGCCTGAAGCCTTGGCACCGGAGGTTAGCGTGACATCCGCAGCCACAGGCGGGTTTTGTATGGTGCCAGAGGAGCCTGGAGCATCAAAGGTACTCGGCCGGGAAAGCGCAGGGAGGGAAGCAGTACCCGGAGAAGGCTTGTCCCTGTGAATACCCTTTGCAGGTGAGAGAGACTGATTTTTTTTGAAGTTTTCTTTTGTCTCTTTGAAGAGGGGGGGCTGCGGTGTACAGCAGAGTCAGAGCCCGGGTCTTAGGCTGGTCTGAGAGACTTTTGCAGCAGGAGTAGTTTCAACTGCAGCTCCCTGTCTTTGCTTGCCCTGGATTTCAACTTGCTGCAGTGGGCACATTTTTTTGGGATGTGGGACTCCCCCAAACATTTAATACATTTAGAGTGGCCATCTGAAAGACGGATGGCATCATTACAGTTAGAGCAGTGCTTAAAACCTGGAGAGCCAGGCATGTTGGAACCGGCTGCGCTGACAGGAACACAAAGTTTGTTGTTTGGTTTTTTTGTTTGGTTGGTTTAAAGAGAAGAGAAGGGAAAAGGGTACCTAACTAATACTGGTAAGCTAAACTAAGAGGGAAAAAGGTTGAACAAGGGAGAGAAGAAATTCTTTAATGAGTCTGCTGAACTCCATCTCAGGCTGGGGATGGTAGAGAAGGAACTGAGGAGAACGGTCGTGCAAGCGTACTATTAAGGTACATTCAGAGTGGGGGGGAGGGGCAGGCTCTGTGCGTGCATGACTGGTATGAGTACTGCTGTAAAAATCTCAGAGCGTAGGCGCAGGGATGCACCAACACCTGGAGTGGAGCACCCACAGGGACATCTCTTGAAGAAAAAGAGAGTGGGGATTCCTCAGGGCATTGTTGAAGGTTTCTGCGGAGTTCCCACTGGACCGACTGGTGTGTAATCTTGTCTGTCAGCGTCTTGCTGTTAGAAAGAAGATGAAAGGCAACAGCATTTGCTGTCACCTTTGCTGAGCGTTGCATTGCTGGCTGGGATCCTCCAAGCTGCCGCAAAAGAGCCCATGCCTCATGGCTTGAATGGGTGAAATCAAGGCTTTTAACAGTCTCTTTCCACCATTCCAGGCGTGCCGAACTCCAGGGCTCAAGCAGCCCAGTGGCTTTATCTGGGTTGCCACTCTTTTCCTATTCCCTCAGGAGAGACTCGGATTCTTTTGTCCAGCAGGGGGTGAAAGCCTTGTGGTGACCACGCGGGATGTACTTCTTAGCGGTCTATTTTAGATGTTTGTCAAATGACCAAAGTTTTTAGGTATCGGTTTGAGCCGTGGGACCTGAGATTCTGTTTCTGAAATGTAGGTGGTCAGTCAGCCTTGCGGAAATTCCAACGCGGCTTTGGCACAGACTGCAGAAGAGGCACTTCCAGGCCAATCTGGAGGATGACTGGGTGATGTGGGCTATACGGGAAGTGACTCAGGATGGTTCTTGTTGTGGCCAGTGGCACACCTGCACTATTACAGGTCACAAAATACAGGCTAGAGTTGTGATCCATTGTCCACCTCGCAGACTGAAAAAATCCAGATTGCTTCGGATCATAGAGCAGGTGGAGGTCTTCAAAGGAGGCCCATTCTGTGATCTGCTCCCCAGCTATGTCAGAGCTTAGTTCAAAGAGTTTATGAAAGTTCCTTTCTGAAAGTTTAAAGAGTGAAACTTGTCTGTTTAATTGACAACAGCCTGTGGACCTGGAACCCAATATCAGACAAATCTGGATGACCATGAAGTTTATTGCCTTAAAATCAAAATGAAACACTCCTTTGACCTAGTCCTCTCCTACAGTATTAACACCACTTTCAAAATTAATAAAGTTTAGTTCCTGCGGGCTAGAGAGAACAGAGAGATCGATCTTTATTTGTACACTTCATCACTGTGGGAGAATGGTCCAGTATGTGATTATTCAAAAGGACCCATGTGTCGCTGTACATTCTGTAGCACTAGTTAGGATCAGTTGCCATGCTCTTTTTTTGTGCTGATGTCCTAGCCCTTCGAATTGAGGGCTCCTCCCTTTGGAGTTCCCCTCCTCTTGATCCTCTGTCTGACCCTGAATTAGTCAACTACAAGCTTCATTTGTTTGCCCTAGCTTTGTTTAGCTTTTATTTTTTATTTGGTTGCACTCCTGACATTTGCTCTACCAATAAAACTTTAGAGGCATGCTAGTCTGTCTTACATCTCTACAGTATTTACATGACTGTAGTATCTGAACACCTCACAATTTTCAATGGATTTATCCTCATGACACAACTGTGAGGTAGGAAAGTGCTATTACCCCCATTTTATAGAGAGAGACTAAGGCCCAGATTTTTAAAAGGTATTTAGGCATTTCTTTGCTCAGAATTGCAAGGCCTAAGTGACTTATGAGCCTAAGTCCCCGATTTTTAAAGGCATTTAGGTGCCTCACTTGCATGGAAACCAATGGGAACTAGGTGCCCAAATGCCTTTAAAATCTGTCCCCACGGCAGTTTTGAAAATGAGAAGTAGGCACCTAAGTCACTTAGGCCTTGCAATGTTGAGTGAAACAGCCGCTAAACAGCCTAAAGAATCTGGACCAAAACAACCCGCCCAAGGCAACACAAGATATCTGTGGCAGGATAAATTGATCACAGGTCTCCTGAATCGCAGGGTAGCACCTTAAGCACCAGACCATCCTTCTTCTCAGTAAACTACTTGTCGTTTTGATTAAGCCTAAGGACTGTAGGTACCATTTAAAAAGAGAAGCTGCAGTGACCATTGCATGTAGCTTTATGTCATCTCTCTTGTTAAATGTTGATAAATTGCCCCAATTACTTTCAATGATAGGGTGCTTTTATATTTTGTCATTTTTATTGTAATAACTTCTAATAACATCCCATACTTATGGTATATCACGTTTATCAAAGGACATCCCAGCACTTTAGGGAGTTGGGCATTATTCCTATTAATAGAGTATTATCCTGTCTTTACACATGAGGAAACTGACATGAAGAAATTAAATGATTTTATCTAGGTTCACACAGTGAGCTGGTTGTAAAGTGGGGATTAGAATTTGGGCCTCTTGACTCTCGGGCCCCTCCTTTGGCCACTAGGCAATGTTGCCTCCCACTGAAATAGAGAACTGTATTTTCTCCTCATTGAAATGTTACAAGGCTGCATGAGAAAAGTGTTTATTTACTGTATAAACAAATATAAGACGTCAATGGGAATTTTGGGTGTGTATGGAATATACAATCAGCCCCACTGACACAAAGAAGTCTTAATTTTTTATTTTCAAGTATCTTTTTTCCCATCTAACTGGGAGATGTCTCCAAGGGCACTACAAGAGCAGCTTTCATTTAGCTACAAAAAGCTATTATTGATGACAAATGTAGGTTAAAATTAAAACATCAACATGTCTCCAAAAGTTCATTAGAATACAGACTTCTAACTTGGGAAAAGGGTTTGAATGAAGGTAGATTTAAATACAGACATTTACTCAGCTGTAAAGAAAACAACTTTGTAAGCACAGCTGGGAGTGTAATTTCCTTTGTTTAGCTTGGGATGCCTTCAGTTAAATTTGTAAAGTGCTCTTCAATCCTCTTTCTTAAATTATTTATGACATACATCTTTTTCCTTGAAGATTTCTGGATGGCCATATTGGGGGACTGTCCACCCCCTTTTTCTGCCATGCAGGAGATTTGCCCATGCGGCTTGATTTACCTGCAACTTCCATCATATTCATTTTAGGCAATGTGCCACAATGACATCTGGCACAATGGAAGAACCAATGCACCTGAAGAAGGATAGAGGGCCATTACTCATTAGCACTTGGCTCTTGCATTAGTTTTAGAACCTTTTGTGAAGGATGGCCCAGCACTTTAGAAAGATGGGTATTATCCCTATTTTACACATGAGGAAACGGACCTAGAGAAATTAAATGATTTTATCTAGGTTCACACAGTGAACCTGTGCCAAGGCTGGGATTAGAAAATAGGCCTCTTGACTCTCAGGCTCCTCCTTCAGCCATCAGATATTAGGATGGATGGGAGATGTTAAAATTATTTCTTTATATTGATGAAACCCTTTATTAGTAAATGACCTGAGCTTGAGGACTTGAGCAATAAAATAATTCAGTTATTAAAGTGGGCAGTGCTTACCTGTTTAGGCTATTACATGGTACCCATCATCCTGGTATTTGAGTGCTTGAATACACTTAATTATTTAAATGAACGCTTGAGGTTAAACAAAGTCTCTTATCAAGAAAATAGGTGCCCATCAAATTCATCCCTAGGCAATAAGTGCCTCTGATGAAGAAGTTAAAGAAAGCGCTGAATAACTGTGTGTGTTTGTTGAGAATTATAACTAGATTAATTATTTTACTGGGGACAGGAAACACCAAGTAAAAATTCAACAGTGGTAGAAGACAGACAAAGGAGCCAATGGAGACAGAAATCTTTTCTGTTGGCTCTTTTGCATATAAGCCTGAATTATGCTGCTTTGCTATTAATATCCTATTCTGTTCAGAGCCAATCTTCAGGAATTGTACATTTGCACATAAAACTCAATTAAGATAATTTGTGAATCCTTTTTTCTTTGCATAATGAAACTACCTGGGTCTAAGTGCACTAACTGTGAGCATCATGACAGTAAATAATCACAATGGGTCACTGCTGTGCACATATTGTGCCAGAAATAATGCCATGCTCTCAGGGAGACCACTTACTCATTTTAGGTCACAATACACAGATCTTCACGTGCAAAATGCCTTTGGGTGCCTTATTGTTTAAACAACTTTCGACAATTACCTAAATGGGTATCAATTTAATAACTGCACTCAACTTTCATCACAAAGCCTCATATACTACCTTTCCTTTGGCTATGCCTACACTGCACACCACTTGCGGTGGTGTGCAGAATATGTGTAGCTACACACCGCAGTGAAAAGTAGGCCGTGTTCACGCTGTGATATGAAGCTACATGTCTCAGTGGGGAAAAGCTTGACAGCTCTCTGCACTGGGGAAATTGCTTACACACACATACTGTGTAAAAGGAACGTTAAATCAAAATTTGAAAGTTAAGAAATCTCAGAATTAAGGTTAAATAGACAAAAAACTAGCCAAGTTCCAAATGTTTTCTAAGTGTAAGGGGACTGTTGCCCCCTTACTAACATTCAGTGGGGCTGTATTGCTTGGCTAGCTCCCAGTACTAAAAGGGGAAGGGTCTATGGGAAACCAGGACCCTGAGACTGATAGTCCCCAGGAACAATGGGGAGAGGCTAATGCTCGAGGTCAGCCTGAATGACAGGGCGGGGAGGTTAATCAGAGAGTCAGGAGGCCAGGGAGGTCCCATCCTCCGTGTGGGCTGGATTTGCCTGGGTCAGACAGAGTGGGGCCGAGTTAAGGAGAAAGCAGGGGCTCCAGCTGAGCTGGGGAGTAGAGCTGTGCCAGATCCAGAGGGACCAGAAAAGCAGCCCAGAGAGAGCAGACCCTGTCCTGGGAGCAGAGCTGCAGCAACCAGAGCCAGAAGGGCCAGAAAAGCAGCCCAGGAAGCAGGTCAGTGCTGGGAGCAGAGTCACAGAAGCAGCCTGCAGAGCAGACCTGTCCTGGGAGCAGAGCTGCAGCAACCAGAGCCGGAGGGGACAAAGAAGCAGCCCAGGGAGCTGGAGGCAGAGCAGCAGCAGTAGTGCAGAGACAGAGTGGTGCAGCTGGGGCTGGAGCAGTCTGGAGCTGAGTGCGGTGAGCAGCTGGGAAGACCGAGGGGGACCCTGGGCAGCGGGCCCAGCACAGGGAGACGCCTCAGCCAAGAGGCTCTGCAGGACAGGCTTGGATCATAACCCTGACAGGGTGGGGGCAACACTGGGAAGAAGGGTCCTACCACTTAGAGCCTGAGAGCGTGTGGCCACCACCAGAGCAAGTGTCCAACCCACAGCATCCCTGCAGCAAAGCCAGGGCCTGAGAAGAAGGGCTGGGACTTACAAGGAACAGACTGTGAACTGCCCTGACGTTCCAGAGACACTGTTTGTGATGTTCCCTGCCACAGAGCGGGTTGATGTGTTTCCTTTAACCTTTCCCGTTTTTCCTTATTCTTTTTAAAATTAATTGTTGATTAAATAACTTGCATTTGCTTTAACTTGTATGTAATGGTCAGTGGGTCAGAGAAGTGTCCAGTGCAGAGAGAGTACCCTGGAGTGGGGACACCCTAGCCCCTATCCTAGGTGACCACAGCCGGATTGGGGGTCGAGCCCCCCAGGAATCCTGGGCCCAGCCTTGTTGGGGTTACGAGGACTCTGCCAGACAGGAGAGTGGAAGGGGAGTCCTCAAGGGCAGGGAGGCCACTGGGTAAAGGAAGTAGGAGTGAGGACTCAGATCCTTTCGCTAGCCCACTTCACTGGGGTAGTGCAGAAGCCAGGAAAGTTCCCCACAATAGCGGGACTATTCCCCCGCTTACATAAGTATCTATCATTTTTATAAGAAAGTACATTAAACAGGGATTACAATGAATAGACATTTACTTTTTGTTATAAACACATGGATCAGTTTCTAGTCCTCCACCAATAAAATTAATAATTTATTTTTCAGATCTCATCTCTTGTTCTTGGCAAATGGCTTGTAATGTTTTCCCTTAAAGTAAATAAGATCATATATACCTACATGAATCGTCAAGTTTTTCTGTGATCACTTTTTCCTCCCTGAATCTTGGCTACCATGCTTTTCTTCACCTCTCTCTCTCTCTCTCGCCTAGTTGAATTGCATTTGGATGTATATGTATCCCTCAACTTAAAAAATTAATGAAACCTTAAAAGCCCAGGCACAAAATCTATTCCTCTGCCCACTACTTTGATGGTTTAAATGAAAAAGACATGACATTTACTCACTCATCAGAATTTTTTTCCTACAAAACTTTACTAACTTTGCAGAAAAACATTACCAGTCAGGGGCTGGGAAGGGAACAGAACGTTGTAAAAAACAGAACGTTCTAACATACCTGTAATTGTCTGTGAGCATTCTGTAACACTTTGGTAAGAGCAATGCTATAAAAAATTTGGCACAATAACTTGAATTAAAGATAGCAGGATAAATTAATTTCCCCCAACTGCTGCACCCTATGTGACACCAGGGGCAACTTCACCCCAATGGAATTTACCTCCAGACTTTAAGCCTTCGATTTGCATCTCTTTGCTTATGTCAGCTGGCATTACAAGCTGCGTGTAATCTAATTGTAGCACACAGTTTTAATTAGACATGTGGGACTGCAAATTATTCATTTCATTTATTATTCTTAATGGACAATAATTATTCCAATAGTATTTACTATTGTATTTCACTTATTATCTCAGAGTGATTTGAAATAAATAGCCGTGAAGCCCTGCTGGGTGGTAATATCAGACATTTACAGCTTCTTTTCTGTACCCTAGCACACAGCTCCCATTTCCTATGCCCTCAAAAATACACAAAAGTGTTCTTATAGAGTCAAAAATAATTAAACAAACACTTTTTGACCTCTATGTTCCAATACCAAACTGGTTTTCAGAGAGTATCAGCGTGATCCTGCACTCCTCATGTCCCCAAAACTCCTCTTGGGACAAGTTTATCCCTGTGGAATTCCACCGATTGCAAGGACCTAGTAGAAAAACTGGTCTGCTAGTGCTAAGAGAGGACGGCTTGGTGCCCATGGACTGACACCGCATCTCCGCACTCAGACTTCTTGGCCTCTCCGCAGCTTTGAACATCGTTGACCACAAAGTGCTACAGACCCACTTACATGACACAGCCAGAGTAGACGATGCAGCACTCAAATGGAGTCCTTCTTGAAGGGACCCTGAGAGTGCTGATGGGCAACTGCTACTCCTTCCCTAGAACCCCTTCCCTGAAGAGAGAGCCATCTTGTTTCCCCTTCTCTTCTGTCTCTAGAAGACACCACTTGGAGAGGAGATTTAGAATAAATGGTTCAAATGTTATTTCTTTTTATAAATTGAAAAGGATCATAAATTTCATATATTACAATGACTAATTTATCACAAAGTGTATACAGCACTCTTTCATAGGCTGCTTAGTAATCACAAATTTGAGAGCCCAGATTCTGATCAGTTATACCAGTGGAAAAGTAGGATATCTGAATTGAATTCATCCAGATTTACATCAGTGTGAATGAAATCAGAATCTGGTCATTGGGTAATGGATATTTATTTTGCAAATGAATGATGTACATAGCAATCATTAAAGCCACTATAGTGCATTATTTGGCTTAGGAAATATCATTTAAAAAAAGAGTGCTGAGGAGCATAACATGGAATATTTAAAATCACCTGTATTTCTGATACTAGATAATATTCCAAAACTACATCATTAGAGTAAAGAAAGTATCCATCTGAAATACTCATTTAAGTTGGTCCATCTCCAGTGAATCTCAGAAATTCTCAGTTTTAATTCCCACATTTGCATTGTTTTTCATATATTCTATGCACTAATTAATTTTCTGTATGTACTGGCCTGAACCAAACTCCTTGCATCCTAGTGCTTGCAATTTTGGAGATCCAGATCCACATTTTACTACCAGTGTCTTTCTTTATTACGGGTTGAACAAAAACCTAGGATCCAAACATCCCTGAGCGATGAGGAAGTTCAGTTCTAGATTGGTTTGTTTTGTCACCCCCCACCCCACCCGTTCCTCAGACGTTCTTGTCAACTGCTGGAAATGGCCCACCTTGATTATCACTACAAAAGTTCCCCCCTCGCCCCCCCGCTCTCCTGCTGGTAATAGCTCACCTTACCTGATCACTCTCCTTACAGTGTGTATGGTAACACCCATTGTTTCATGTTCTCCTTGTATATAAATCTCCCCACTGTATTTTCCACTGAATGCATCCGAAGAAGTGAGCTGTAGCTCACAAAAGCTTATGTTCAAATAAATTTGTTAGTCTCTAAGGTGCCACAAGGCCTCCTTTTCTTTTTGCAGATATAGACTAACACAGCTGCTACTCTGAAAACTGATGCAAAAGTAACAGCTTTTGATAATACAAGCACAGAACCCCCCAAACCACAGGCTGTGGCAAAAAATTTGTGCTGATCAATTTTTTATTGCACCATCTGAGACAATTTACAAAATAGGCACTTTTGACTAAAATTTAAAATGCTTCTGATTTCTAAAATTCTAAGTGAAAAATTGTGCAACATCACCCTCTTCAGTAATTGTAAGTCATTGCAGTACACTATTTTACTTACTAAAGTGGGAGAGACTAAAAGACAACGAGAAATAGTCAAAACTGAGTTTTTTTTTCTTGAAATTGTGCTTTAGCATTTTCATTTAACACAGTTCAGATTTTATTTTATTCACAACTTCAATTTAATGACTATTTTCACATCACATTTTTTCACAATGCATATTTTCACATGTTAAAATGCACAGGCTATTTTCATCACACAAAAATATGGGCATGCCATTTTTGCTCAAAAAGACTATGGGTCCTTGAACGATGAGTAATTTTGCTCATAATCTCTCTCTCTCTCTCTCTGACTTTATTAAGAGAAGGAGTTGGTCCCCTACTTGCCTTGCCTACTTTGGACAAACTAACTAGTGATATGTTGAAAGATAAGCATGTATACCAGTATTTGTGGTATGGGGGCCATAGATGCTCACAGCCAACCACACAAATGTAGCATTATAAATAGAATTTTTGACCTTTAGCCAGAGAAGCACAACTCCAATAGTTCACCCAGTAGAAGGGTCTGTTATATACACTACATATCTCAACCAGGAGAGGGCAGTGATTAATATAGAGAAAAAAGCAGTAATTCCCAAAAGGGATTACACAAAACACATGGCTGTAGGACTGACCTGTGGAATATTAACCACTGGGGATATTATCCTCTGGAAAATGAAGTTTTCGAAAAGGCACATTGATTGACAGAAAACATTAGTGTCTGATCATCTCTCCCACACCGCCCCCCTTATTTGTTAGTTAGGGCTTGTCTACCTGAGACATTAGTGGGCAGCAAACCATGGCGTGAATTTACAGTGCACTAGCTTGCAGTACCGTCCTATGTATACAAGCCCTTAGAAAAGGATTCATTTCTGGGTGGCATCAGTTATGTTATGGCTCTAACTTCAGTAGTAATTTATGATCAGCTACCTTGATGTGACTTGACATATTGATCTAGTGTGACATGATGCCTGATCTTGAAGGATGATGGAGAAGATAAAAGAAAAGAGAATGCTATAACCCCTCTAACAATCAGAAAGATTAAAATTAGGATAAGAAAAGATGGAATCCATGTGTATTACATATGTGGGAATGGACATTTTTTAGGAAAATGGAAAGTAGATAAGAAAACAGGAAATGACTTGTCACTTGCAATTTGAAGATCCTTTCACATACTGAAAGGAGGTCAGGTTGCAAAGAGACTTCCAGAAATTTAACAGAGAAACCATGCTCATACAAAAAGAAAAGGAGCACTTGTGGCACCTTAGAGACTAACAGCTCACGAAAGCTTATTCTCAAATAAATTGGTTAGTCTCTAAGGTGCCACAAGTACTCCTTTTCTTTTTGCGAATACAGACTAACACGGCTGCTACTCTGAAACATGCTCATACAAGGATCCACAGGCAAAATAACATTGTGAAAGTTAATGAAGAACGCTTTAAAAATAAATCATAATTCAAAATATATCATTCAGATCCTCCAATGTATTTAGACTGTGCTTCTGGTACTCACTATCATTATGATTGGCAATATCAGCAAAGGATACAAGGATATGGAGACCAAATCCTCTCTCACTCCAAGAGGAGTCTCCTCCCAAAGAAGTTTGAGATACACTGGCTGGGCAGCGTAAGGAAACTTATATTGCCTGTGCCCAGGCAGGACCTGTTCTGTGAATTATTAGGGGTCTTTGGTCTCTACAGGTGTCAATCCTGTATTTTTCATGAGCACTAATTTATTTATTTATTTTTAAAAGAAGAAAAGGCCCCAGTGGTAATTCAGCTTCTCTTACTGGTGATATACTGGTGTTGTCCTGGCCACCATGATGTGATAGGCAATTTTAAAGGGCAATATCATATAATCACATCATTTCTCTAAAATATAGCCACCACCAGAATCACCGAAAGCTCACCGTCCTTCCAGAAAATAGGGTGAATAATGTGTGCTGGATATTGTTTCACTGAGAGACCAGTAATGTGGAAGATGGTAGGTTTCATATCTGAGCAGGATACACAGACTGATTCAGGACAATACTCAGACATGTATTTAACTTTAATATGTGATTAAGTTCCACTGAACTCAAAGGGACTTAGCACATGCCTAAAATTAAGCACATGTTTAAGTGCTGTCCTGGGGGGAAAGAATGAAGCATATGCTTATGTACTTTCTTGATCTGGACCATCATGACCAACATCCTGTAAATGGAAAACTCAGAAATGTAAAGATGGAAAATGTAGAATGCACATGAGCAATGCACAGAAAAATCAGCAATGTCAGAAAAACACAACCCTGTGGGAAAATGTTGGTTATTTGTGCAGCAAAAACACTTTAACATCAGTGCTCTCTAGACGGAAAAAGATGATGTGGCATACGCCCCCAGAAGATTAGGATGCTTTTGAACAGGAAGGTACGTCAAGTAAAATTAGTTATTCTATTATGTGTCCTGCTACTTATTGAGAAAGAAATCCCACTGAAATGTTTATAACACTGGTAGCTTGTTTATTTTATTTAGCTTGATTTTAAAAAAGCATACATGTACTTAAGCTATTTAAATGAAAACACATTCCCTTTCTTCTGACCCCATCCCATTTTGTCAAACCATAATACCTTTGTGATGCAACAGAATACAGAGACTATTTTCAGTACTTTAAAAACCCACATTCAATTTATAAAACTTAAAATTCCCTCCCAAACTGATATATGGGTAACATGAAAATACGAGGGTCTGAAAGAGTGTAGTTTGGGTATGAAAAGAAAAATTGTGCCTTCATTTACACCTGTATTTCTCCATTGATTTCAGTGAAGTGACGTGTATATCTAAGAGCAAAATTTGGCTCCTAGGATGAAACCCTGGTCTTAATCAAGTCAATTGGAAAAAAATCTCTTACTGACTTCAGTAGGATTAGGATTTCTGAAATCCCGGTACTGAAATTTAGGCCTTTCATCTACACACCTGGCCTTTCCTGTGCATCTCGGTTAATATTAACTGGAGTTGTCTGCATTCATGGGGGAGAAACTAGACCTTTTTGGACATATTTTTTATATAACTAAAAAAAACTGGTGAAGGCTGGACATAGTGGTTGCTAATCAGTGTTCAATATCTCTGCCATAGGATGGAGTAACAGAAAGAAGTGCAACCTATTGAAAAGAAAATATATGCAGAGGTGAGCTTTCTAACCCTACTCCTAATCCACATTAAAGAAAGGAACTTGCCTGCGGCATGTATTATACACAGCTCAGCATGTATTATACACAGACATAATGGCACATAATTGGCAAGGAGATTTTTGATTCTGTACTTGGTAGTTATAGCAACAGAGTTATGACTGAGAAACCCTCTTCACCTTTTGCACTGGCACAAATCCTCACTTGGCTTAGTGCTTCAGTTAGAGCTAGAGTCCCTATTGCTCATTATTTTTGTCTGCTTGACTTCACAGCTGAAACTATATATATCTACTAATTCAAAAGTGTATTAAATGTTTAAAACTGATTAGAGAGAGAATTGCCTTCCTCGGCTGAAATAGCCTTTCTAGGTGTTCTGTTAGTTTAATCAATACATTTTATCTTACCAGCAGCCTTTTGCACAAACTCAGACAGTGTTGGGCACCCCTTTTCTTAGGCACATTGAGCCAAATCTTGTAACCCAAGCCTGGTCTGAGTATATAGGCTTGGCACAGTTCTGTACAAGGAAATTGGAGGTCAGAGGTATAAGAAATCCTCCTTTTTGTGGAGCAGCAACCTCAGGGCTCTGATAGTTTAACCCTTCCCCCAAATAGAGGGGCATGACAGGTAGACCCAGATAATTGTGGTTTCACCTACTGTGACATTACTCAGGGTGCAATCTGGACTGATGGACAGCTGTGTCCCCTCAGTTCTCCAATCTGGAGTGCTTTTTACACTACTTCACTGTGAGACTAGAGCAACCACTCCTCATCTGCCCACACACTGCCTCCAGCATGTAAATCACTTCCAGCTATGCTGTAGGAGTGCTATAAACTGTTACCCATGAATTACACTGCAGGGCAACATCAGCCAACTCCCAGCCCCAGACTTTCCCCCAGAAATGTGTGTCTTGTACTGTACAGCACCTTCCTGGACAATACAAGCTCATATAAAGTCCATCATTCCATTAATAGAAAATGATATGCACAAATCTTGTTATCCCAAATGAAGTTTCCCCAAACACTTCAAGCCAAACACACACTGGTTTTGATAAAACAATGAGGCAGTTTATTAACTACAGAAAGATAGATTTTAAGTGACTACAAATAATGAGGCATAAAAGTCATGATTGGTTACAAGTAAATAAAAGGTAAAATGCAACTAATACCTAACTTAACAAGCTAAGTGAATTCAAAGCAAAAAGGTCTCTCTAGCATGTTCTAGCAGTTTTACTAGCTGAATCTTTCAGTCAGGATCCCTCCCCAGTTCAATGATGCTTCCTTTGTTCTTCAAGTGTCGTCGATGCTATGAGTAGAGATCAAGGGAGAGAGAAATTTGGGCATCCATTCTCCATTCTTTATAGTTTTTCTTCTTTGAAAATCAGCCAGTGGGGGTTCAGAAGACAAATGGTCTGTGGGAATGGGTATCTCCAGATGTTTTTTTTTTTTTAATCAAAAAATGTATATTTCTCACTCGCACCCTCTTCCTGCCAAAGAATCGCCACTTAACCAGGTGTCAGAGGGGTAACCGTATTAGTCTGTATCCACAAAAACAATGGTCTGGTGGTACCTTAAAGACTGTGACAGGGTTGGGACTCACCACCATTGCGCCTCTTGCTGGCACATCTGGGAATTAGCTCTGTTCATTGCAGAGTGCCCTCTGCCGGTGGTGTCCCGTCCATCTCTCGCCATCTGTTGGCATCTGGACCCACGTTGCTCCCTGCTCAGCGATGTCTGCTTCAGGACACTGTCCTCCGGCAGTGCCCACTGCTCTGGTATAGCCCTCTTCCGGAGGTTTGGTGTTATCAGCAGTCCACCATCTGCACCTGCTCTAGTGGCTGGCTGCAGCCTCAGAGTCTAGCTCCTTTGTCGCTGGGACCAGCCACAGCCTGGATCAGGCCACGCTCCTCTTCAGCCTGGTGTGGTAGAAAGGGGAAGGGGGAGGACCCAGGCCCACCCGCTACTCTGGGTCCCGACCCAGGGACCCTCTAGCCGCAGCCTCTCTGTCCTCCTTCTCTCCCCTTGCCCTGCTATTGTCCCTGGGCCGCTTCCCCTTCAGTCCTATGCACCTGCCCGGCCGTTGGTAGCTAGGCCGGCAGCCTGGGGTTTTCCTTGGCCGGAGCACCCCAGCTCCTTCTGCCCTTCCCAAGCACTGCTCTGTCCAAGGTGCTTCCTTTCCTTTCCTTTCCTTTCCTTTCCTTTCCTTTCCTTTCCTTTCCTTTCCGCTCAGCTCAGCTCAGCTCAGCTCAGCTCCCTTGACCACCAGGGAGAGACTGCCCTGCTCTTTGCTAGGCAATCTTTATATAGGGCCTAGGCCAGCCCTGATTGGCTCTCCCCAGACCTTCTCTGATTGGCTGCTGCCAGTCTACGCAGCCTCTCTGGCCTGGTTCAGTCCTTCTTCTCAGGGCGTGGGGCACCGCCCCACCACCAAACTAACAGATTTATCTGGGCATAAGCTTTTGTGGGTAAAAAGCGCTTCTTCAGATGCATGGAGTGAAAATTACAGATGCAGGCATAAATATACTGGCACATGAAGAGAAGGGAGTTACCTTACTAGTGGAGAACCAGTGCTGACAAGGTCAATTCAGTCAGGGTAGATGTGGTCTACTCCCAATAATTGATGAGGAGGTGTCAAAACCAAGAAAGGGAAAATTGCTTTTGGAGCCAGCCACTCCCAGTCCCTATTCAAGCCCAAATTAATGGTGTTAAGTTTGCAAATGAATTGTAGCTCTGCAGTTTCTCAATTATTGGGAGTGGACTGCATCCACCCTGACTGAATTGACCTTGTCAACACTGGTTCTCCACTTGTAAGGTAACTCCCTGCTCTTCATGTGCCAGTTTCTTTATACCTGCATCTGTAATTTTCACTCCATGCACCTGAAGAAGTGGTTTTTTTTACCCACAAAAGCTTATGCCCAAATAAATCTGTTAGTCTTTAAGGTGCCACTTACCCAGGTAACAGTCTACTTAATTTTCTTGACACCTTGCTGAGGGTCAGTTTGCCTTTTCTCGTTGAGGAACTGGTTTGTGTCTGTTTTTCTAAACTTGGAACATGTCTCAGTATTTTATACCGTAGAATCTTATAACTTTACATACAATGATGCCACACGTATTTTACTACGACAATAACGATCAACAAATAATGAGTTTTCAAATGATACCTCACAAGGCATACTTTGTACAAAATGCATGATAGTTTTGTAAAAAGAGTGAACATAGGGATACAGACTGTCACATCTACCCCCCTCCGAGGCCAGTATTCAAGCCACTCATGCCCACTGAGAATGAGTAAGGCCTGCAGAGTAGTGCAAACTTTTGTGTGGACTACAGGAATCCTGCACTTCCCCCTCTTCCCTTCCAACCTCCATATAGCAGCAGCATCACCAGTTCTTCTGTATTCAGGTCTGCCTAAGTTAGCAGCAATAGGCTTGGCAGAAAGCATCCTATAATGCTAAGTGCCTTTATGGTTATCACCACTAAAAGATATTGGGGGTTTATTAGCCACTTTTGATCTTTTAAGGGTTCATTCAAAGTAGGGAAGAGATTGGATAGTTGGCCCCCAGAATTTAATACTCTGCTTTAATCTGGTCAGAATTCAATACAGTAACTCTTCGCTTAACAACAGGTTTCAGAGTAGCAGCCATGTTAGTCTGTATCCGTAAAAAGAAAAGGAGGACTTGTGGCACCTTAGAGACTAACCAATTTATTAGAGCATAAGCTTTCGTGAGCAACAGCTACCGCTCACTTCATCGGATGCATTCAGTGGAAAATATAGTGGGGAGATTTTATATACACGGAGAACATGAAACAATGAGTGTTACCATACACACCGTAACCAGAGTGACCAGGAAAGGTGAGCTATCACCAGCAGGAGAGCGGGGGCGGGGGGAGAACCTTTTGTAGTGATAATCAAGGTGGGCCATTTCCAGCACTTTACAAGAATGGTAGGAGGGGAAATAAACAAGGGGAAATAGTTTTACTGTGTGTAATGACACATCCACTCCCAGTCTTCATTCAAGCCTAAGTTAATTGGGGGATTAGGTTCCAGGGATTTTTTTTCACCATATAAATACACACACACATACACACACACACAGTATACGTTTTAAACAAACAACTTAATACTGGTACACAACAATGATGACTGTGAAGCTTTGTTGAGGTGGTGAAGTCAGAGGGTGGGATATTTCCCAGGGGATGCCTTACTGCTAAATGGTGAACTAGCAATCAGCTGAGCCCGGAAGGGTTAACCCATTGTTGTTAATGTAGCCTCACACTCTACAAGGCAGCATGAATGGAGGGAGGGGAGACAGCATGGCAGACAGAAACAGAGACATACACCCTGTGTGTGTATGTGTGAGAGAGATACGCATTGCTCCTTTAAGTACGCTGACCCCACCCTAAGTACACTGCCTAGTTAAGGAGATCAGCAAGTTGAGACAGCAGTTGCTCCCAGGAAGCTCCCTCCATCCTGAGCCCTGTCATGTCGTTGTCCCACCATGGAGATGGGGTAAGTGGGGAGCAGGGGAGAGGGGGACACCCTGACATTAGTCCCTCTCTCTTCCCTCTCTGCACAGCAAGCAGGAGGCTCCTGGGAGCAGCTCCAAGGCAGAGGGCAGGAGCAGCAACCGGCAGTGTGGGGAGGGACAGCTGAACTGCTGGCAACTGATAGCCTGCTGAGTGGCTGTCGCACAGGGAACTTAGGGGAGCGGGGAGCTGACAGGGGGGCTGCCGGTCCACCCTAGTTCCAAGCCCCCACAAGCTAGCTGCAATGGGCTGCTCTTCCTGCAAGCAGTGGACAAAGCAGGCGGCTGCCAAACAATGTTATAAGGGAGCGTTGCACAACTTTAAACGAGCATGTTCCCTAATTGATCAGCAACGTAACAACAAAACAACGTTAATCAGGACAACTTTAAGTGAGGAGTTCCTTTACTGTTCCCATGTAGTGCATTGGACTTGCTTTTTCTATTAGCTGGGCAGTTCTTTAGTGATATTGGGGTGTAGCAGCACAGTGTCTCAGCAACTTCAGTGAACTTCAAGTGACATTGCAGAACCCTGCAGAACTGGTGGGAGTAGATTCTATCATGGGGCAGTGACAAGTAACTTTCTGTCTTGGTGATTTTCCCTTTTAAGTGCTTTTAGCTCTCCACAGAGGCCTATGTAGACTAAGTAGTAATAGCCTATGGAGGTAATATGAGCAATTCAGATTTTCCTAAGAAACAGAATACAAAAACGTTAATACCAAGACTGTTGTTGAGGGAGTCACAGAACAGGCCCAGACTTCTATGAGTGTAACCTCCATTATCCTATCCCTCTATGCTATTTTAATTTTCAGTGTTACCATTGGTGCTTCAATAATTGTGAATAGTTTCTCTGGAAAAATTAGTGCTTTTAAAAAAATTACCTTAGATATGAAATATCTACAACTTAAAAACAAACACACACACACACCTTTACTTCTTTCCATTCTTCCATTACCACTTCACTAATCTCCTCACAGTGTACAGATACCCTTAACCATACTACTGCTAAAAATTATGAAGCTTTTCATTTTGTAATCTTTGATACTCAAACACCCAAAGGGAATTGTCTTTGTCATCCATAGAATACATTGTTCTTACCACCAGAGTGGCTAACTTCTTTAATCTCAGCTTCTCAGTGGTGGAGTAGTGAGTTTACCCCTTTTATCCTTCCCCACTGAATATTATCAGTCAAGGATGATTCACAAAGTCATGGGCAAATTTAAGGAAACTGCTGTGCATTTTACTAACCAAGAGAAGTTCCCTGCTGCTTGGCCTATTTTCTCAAGGGTATTATTCTTCTGAACCTGGACTACTATTTGTCCCTCCGGTACATCAATGAATGACTTGGTCAAAATAAACGATGATCTTTAACCTTCCCAGTATGCTCTAGCAATAATTGGAATACCCTTTTGTGGGTTTGTATACTCTCCAAATGGCTCACAACACATATTGCTTGTTAGGTTACTTCTGAATCGGGCATGAGCTGAATATTTCAGTGCAAACACTTGCCAGTTTCAGGTGGTAAGCATAATTTTTTCCAGTATGACTGGAACATTACTGCTCCCTCATCATCAGTCTTTGATATGGGTTAAATTATCTGGCAATGCTGTCAGAGTGACATCTGTTATAAAAGTGCTCCTCATATGCCCAAATCCATGTGTCTTACAAATTCTACTTCCCTGCAAAGACTGGCCATGTTGGATCATGCTAAGGTCACAGTCAATTCAAACATTGGCCTGTAACTGGCATTTTGCTGGCACCAATTAAATTGATTTATAACTGCACAGACACTACTGAAATCTGCCAGGAATAGATCATTCCATTCGGTATTATTTTGGCTGCCCTTGTTGAATTTTTTGTCTGTAAAAACAGAAGGGATTGTATTTAGTATGATATAAAATCAAAACTGGCCTATAAAAAGGTCAAACTCAGATATTGTGTCATAGTATATCAACAGAAGCTGGAGGAATACAAGAAACTGCAAAGGAAAAATAACAGTGGGCCAAATACAGAAACCCTTATTTGGTCCTAATTAAGAAAAATCTCTCATATAAGGGAGCGGGGGACATTTGATGGCATGTATAAAGGTTTTATTGGCAGAACTGGGAAGTTTGTATTACTCTGCGTGGTGAAGCTACAAATGAATTATGCAGGTCATCCTAAACAAGTGCTGACAAAACCTCTTCACCAAAGTACACCATAATATATATTGTGTATTCTGTGTAATTTGCAAGTTAAATATTTCAGGAATGTTCTAGAGAACATAAACTAATGTTGTGGCCCTCCAACTACAAAATCTTAGCTGTCAAATGTCCAGTTGTATAAGCCTTGGAATGTGAGCAAAATGATAACTTAGAAGCCTCTAAAAGTGATTGAAATAGCTGTTCCATATACAAAGGATAGTAAATATGTATATCTCGATCAAATGGAACAATCTGCTTCCATTTTATGTACTACTGTATGATATTCTGTAAGAGATAGAAACAGATTAATTTTTAAGTGTCAAGTTCCATGCAACAAACATGTCTGCAGCTAAATTGTATTTATAGTGTCTCATCGAGAGAGCTCAGAGTGCCATACAATACTATCTGTCTATCTATCACACACTTCTCCCACTGCTGGCTGAAGTATAATTATCTATGGGGTGAAACATGGAGATCATTTATCAGTGCAAAGCAACATTACATAAAAAATGTAGATGACAGGATAAAGCTAATACTGTATCCAACTCCACTCACCATGGAGTGGTTGGGATGCAGAACCTCTGAAAAATGGACCTAGATGTCTCCAAACTGGCACCCAAAAACTGAAGCATTCAAAATTTGAGCACATTTGTGAAAACTAGGGCTTAAGGGAGTTCAAAGAGTTCTGATGACATATTTGGAGACTGAAATGTTCTATATTTCATCCTGATTTAAGAAAAAAGTTGTATTATAAACTGGTTCTAATAGAAGATTTATGATCATATAGAAGAGATGTTGAAGAATTATGTATGATATATGTCTGATGACTTAAGTTCTTACTGAACCATATCTGAGAGAATTGCTTTTCATGATTATGAGATTTGGTAAAGGTAACTTGTCGTCTTTTTCATAGTGGGCCTGCTTTTTAGATAATACTAGGGAGAATCAGGAGTAGTCCCATAACATCAGTGGCTTATATAAAACCAGTGCAATAAGATGTTCCCCTGCTATCCATCTCTATACTCCTACCATAAGCTCCCATGGAATCAAGTCATATGCTTTCTCAAGATCAATAAATGTTACATAGCAGTTACACCTTCCATTTATACTCTTTCAAACCTCTGTCTCATTGCAAATATTGTGTCTATAGTGCTCCTTCCCTTCCTAAAGGCATATTACTCCTCTCCTATATTTTCCTCAACCTTGCCTCCAAAACTCTTTCAAGGACTTTGAGAGTCTGACAAACCGAGAGAGACCTCAATAGGTATTTGGATCATTTGCAACATCCTTACCCTCCTAAAGAGGAACAATCAGCCCTGTTCTCCGGCCACTTGGTATCCTAGCTTGATCCCAGCAAACACATAGTAATCTATGAAGACACTTTACTTCAGTATTTTCAACTGCATTGATCATATTAACTGTTATTTCATCTTCACCAGCTGCTTTATCAATCTTCATCTTATTCAGAGCTTCTTCTACCTCCTCTACAGAAATCAACTGCATTTGAAGGCCTCCCCATAATTGGTGGTGGTGCTTGCACTCATAATTCTCACCTCTCATTTAACAGTCTTTGAAAATGTTTTTTCCATACCTCTACCACCTCTTTAGAATTAATTACCACAAAGTTTCCATCCTTCACAAAAAGATTTCTTCATATCTTGTATTTCATTGTCCCACTTTTTTTGCCAACCCAAAAACCAATTTCCTGCCATCATCTCCCATCCAATTTTCAGTGTAATTTCTCTTCATCCTCCATTCTTGCCATACCAACTGCCTTTTCATTCTTTTTTCCCTGTTTGTATGTGTAAGAGGACTGTTGTCTTCTTACTAAAACTCCGTGAGGTTTTTTTGGTTGGCTAACTCCCAGTACTAAAAGTAAGGGGAAGGGTCAATGGGAAATCAGGACCCTGAGACTGACAATCCCCAGGAACAATGGGGAGAGGCCAATGCTCCAGGTCAGCCAGGCTAATGAGGGAGTCAGGAGGCCAGAGGGGTTCCGTCCTCCATGTGAGCTGGAATTGCCTGGGGCCGAGCTAAGGAGAGAGCAGGGGTCCAAGCTGAGCTGGGGAGCAGAGCTGTGCCCGATCAAGAGGGGCCAGAAAAGCAGCCCAGGAAGCAGGTCAGTGCTAGGAGCAGAGTCACAGAAGCAGCCCGGAGAGCAGACCTGCGCTGGGAGGAGATCTGCACAATCAGAGCCAGAGGCGCCAGAGAAGCAGCCCAGGGAGCTGGAGGCAGAGCAGCACCAGCAGCCGTGCTGAGGCAGAATGGAGCTGGAGCTGAGACAGAGTGGTGGAGCTGGAGCTGAGGCAGAGTGGAGCTGGGGCTGGGGCTGGAGAAGTCTGAAGCAGGTGCAGTGAGCAGTTGGGGAGAGCGAAGGGGACCCTGGACAGTGGGCTCAGCGCAGGGAGATGCCCCCAGCCAAGAGGCCCTGCAGGCCAGACTTGGAGGGGGATCGTAACCACGATGGGGCAGGGGCAACGCTGGAAAGAAGGGTCCTGCCACCTAAAGCCTGAGGGTGTGTGGCCACCGCCAGAGCAAGTGTCTGACCCTATGAAAGGACCAAACCTATGAAAGGACTTGTTTTTTAGACTGGGATATAGGCCAGTTAACAACAGCCACCACTTTCAAGGTATCAGAAGAAATTTGGCCACCCTTCTCCAATGTCCTAAATAAGAAACTTTGGGGAATAGACATGTGGGGGAAGGAAGACACCATTGGATTGAACAGTCACATCTCGTATATCAGATATCCACCAGCCGTTCTCCAAAAGCTCCCATCTCACCACTCCTTTTGCCATGTTACCTCTACTGACTCAATGAAACATTCTTGAAACGTCCTCCTTTCTTCCTCTATTGACTTCATTGTCATTGGTAAAGCATGAAAGCCTTCCTTCACTTTTTGGCAGAATTCTTCCTTTCATAGAATCACAGAATATCAGGGTTGGAAGGGACCTCAGGAGGTCATCTAGTCCAAAGCAGGACCAATCCCCTTACATGACCATCAATGAAATTTCTTCCTCAAATTCATCTTCTTTCCTGTTTTCTCAGACTTGCAGTCGGATTTTCGCTATTAATACCTTATGTTCTTTGACCATATATTAACTCGGTATACCCTTTGTATCTTTCACCATTTTCATATGTTCTCTTCTTATCAAAATATAGTTCTTTTTTCTCTATAACATGTCACCATATGGGATTCCCTGTCTTCAAATCATGAATTCACCAGTGAGAACCCATTAAACAAACACCACTCAACCTACTAATCTCCGGTATTTCTTTTACCAAACCCAAATTTACACACAATTCCTTCTACTAGGCTTCCTTCACCAACATAGCAGTTAAATAACCACCAACCAACTAACAAGATGTTACTCTCAATCATAACCGCCAGCTCTGCCAGCTCATTTCCAAAACTCTCCTTTTCTTCCATAGGGCTACATTGTTGCAGCACATATGCTGACACCACACATATTACCCTACTCTCTATCACCCCACCATACTGCTATCAATCAGTCTCCTCTTCTTTTCTACCCTCATGACACTCTGGGATTTTTATCTACCTCATTCATTTACAAGTCCAGGAATGCTGAGACTCCCTATTTTGTTCTTTGTAAATTTCACTTTGACCATATCAGTTCTCTGGCTGCATGTTTCCACTGGCTCCATCTTATCTATTGAATGAAAGATAAGCTACTTGTCTTCACTTACAAGGTTCTTCATAGTCAGTCCCCATCCCACCTATCATCACTCATTCAGTATCTGAAGGCCAACTTCCACCTCTGATGGGTCCATGCTGTCAGCCTTACTTACTTATATTTTCAAACAAGCACCTCTGTGCTTTCTTCCATGCTGTTCCTTATATATGGGAGGAGCTCCCCTTAAGCATCTGCAAAACGAACTCATTAAATCACTTCAAATCTCTCCTTAAAATGCTCCTTTGCTGTTATGGCTACAAAAAACTTGACAACACTCTAGCTGCTTGTGTGCTGAGACTACTCCTTATTATGCTAACCAATATTGTTTCCTTGTACTCCTCTGTCTGCATCCATCAGTTGTCTCCCAATACTAATATTGTATGCTTCTAGAGGCGGGGACTGTCCTTTTGTTCGGTTTGTGTGCAGTGGGATATTCGTCCACGACTGAGGCTCCTAGGAATATGATAATACCAATACTAATAATGGCTTGATCATTGTTATCCTGGGTGATATGCATTAATCTTGTTTTTAAAATGAGTTTGTAATGGAATCAACACAATAACTAGTAAAAATGTTTAAGTGGTTTTATTTTAAAAAATTCAGACATTCATAAAATATTACTGAAAGGAATATTTCTGAGGAGCCATCAATACACTAATTCTATACCTGACACAGTAGACTATTCACACAAGCAGAATACTTGTTCCATACTGCATTTCACTTTTCTACATTACTACAACAATGGAAAGTGATGGGTGGTTTATACAGAAGCACTGGCTGTAGGTAGCCTTATGTGAGGAATTAAATAAGAAGTATACTAAAATAGCTACAGATTTAGCTAAATCAGCTAGAGAAAACTTACCCACTGACAGCTGCTCAGTGACTGACTCACTAAAATATTACAGTATTCAGAAGTGCATAACATACAGATTCTAACCACACACACACACACACACACACAGTCAATCTATTAAGGACTTTATTCTGCAGTTTTTATATAGACAACACTCCCAAGGAAGTCAATAGCAGGTTTGCCTACATAAAGAATACTGAATGAGACCCATTATTTGTAACACACTAACTGCCGCCTGGTAAATCAAAGCATATATCATTTCCCTCAGCCAGCTCCCTCCCTTCTCTTATCCCTCAGATAATCTCTCAGCTTTCCCTTTTCAACTGATCTTCTGCTCCATCCACAAGTGCTCCAACATTGAGTAACTTCTTGTTTCAACCTGTCTAGCAAGCTCTTTTCTGGGCCTTGGACTGCACTGAATTGATAATTATTTGGGTTTTTGTGGTGACAGGCATTCTGGACTGCATACAATTGGAATATAAGACTACAGGGGTCCCAGCATGGACACTGCAAGAGCTAGGAACAAGATCATTGTAAGCAGGAAGACGTGTATGGTTACACTGGAGAGAGAGCTCTTGGTCTTCTGGAGATCACAGGAAAGGAACTTGCTGGGGACCACAGAGAACTACAGAGGACATTTCTATCAGAACCAAAACAAATCTTTGATTTGGTAAGGGTAAGAGACTTTGTCACTTCTGGACTCTGGATGATTTTCAGAAAGTTTTCCCATTCCTTGGTTCTGTACTCATCTGGACAACTGACTCTGTGTCCTTGAATAAGTTATCTGCTCTATTTGTGCTTTAATTGACCCATCCAGAAAACTGAGTTTAAAAAAAAAGCAGTATCTCACTGAAAAACAGATGCTACCTGAAAGCAGAACTTTCCTGGGTAAATACATTAGAATAAAATGCATTTTATATGAGATGTTAAATTAACATTTTATTTTTGGGATGAGTAGTGTCACATAAAACGGGCTTTCCATTTTCTAGTTGTCATTTTTAATTGCACATGATTTCATTGCATCATGCAACATTAAGCTACGTTAACCATATGGTGCTATTTCACATTACATAATACAACCTGGCTTTTTACTGCCTGGCGCAAGGGGACAGTGGGATATGGAATAACTTTGAGAAGAAAGTTTTTTATATTATGCATATCTCATTCATCTCAGACATTTTTGTGAATTAAGTATCAGGGTAGATCAGAGCCTACAGTTAAGTCAGTGATTGACAGTACATCTGAATTGTTAACACACCATTTCCTGAACGAGTCCCTTCCATAAAAAAATTTCAAAACAATTCAAATTCCTGATCAAACAAACTGGACGTGAGCTGGTAAAATCCTTGGATAGTTTTTATGTTTCAGTCAGAAGTTAAGGCCAGAATGTGGTAGGGGGATCTTAACAAAATCCAGTGATTGGAAACTGAATTTAGACAAATTCAAGATGAATTAAGAGGCAAATTTTGAAGAGTGAAGTTTATTAACCATTCAAACAGCCTACCAAGAGAAGTGGTGGAATGTCTTTCTAAAAGATATGCTTTAGCTCAACCAGAAAATTATAGGCTTAATGCAGGAATCACTTGGTGAAATTCTATTGTCTATGTTATGCAGGAGGTCAATCTACATAATTATAAGAGTCCCTTCTGGCCTTAAAAATCTATCAGTGTCTGAATCCTGCAGGAAGCCCACATGCACGGCCCATCGAAAGGTGTATCACAATTGCAGCCCCTGTGCTTACTCACAAAAGTGAACAGGCTGCTCCTTTGCAGTGCCCCAAAGTGGGAGTGGAGGAGGTGCCATGGCAGAATCCCTACTCTTTGCACATGCCTTCAATGGCACCATTGAGAGCAGGCACAGTATCTAAAGCACAATTCCCCCCTAAGCCTTCCAGGAAGTGGGCAATTTTGCATTGTCCTCTATTTGTGCCAGCAGACAAATGCCATAAGTAGGCCCTGAAGGAAAAATGACTGTGAGCCAAATTCTGCCCTCAGACACACAAGCCCAGCTCCTACTGAAAACATTGGGTGGGGAGGGATATCCTCATCTGATATAAACTATAGCTCCAGGGGAAAATGTTGGCTTACGTGTTATCCTAAGTGCATAAACTTTTAGAATTGTCTTATGGAAATGTTCACAATAAAAACGAATATTTTCACAGAGCTACACACACGATCCTATTTTCCCAATTAAAATCTCTTTACTTTGTTTTCTTATTTGCAGTAGTTTCTACACTTCTTCTGATTCTAGTATCGGAGCACCCCACAAATATTGGTGTCTTAAACTTTACAACTTCCTGCAAACAGGTTAGCATGATGATCCCAGACCACAGAGAGATTAAGTGACTTGACTAAGGTTTTGTAGACTAGTTTTCCTATTTGTAGGATACTGTAGTCAGTCAGATTCCACAGATAGTTCATATCATATCTGAAAACATTAAAACAAGAAGCTGGCTAGGACTAAGCCTTTCTGATGGATATTCTCCGCCACATCAGGGATGAAGGGCCAGCAAATGTTGATGTTTTGAGAAGGTGATTCTCCTAGGAATTCAAATCCAGCATTTTTCTTTTTTTCTTTATTTAATTCCAAGCTGCAGTTAAAGATCACATTCTAATGATTGCATACAATTACTGTATAGAATCTATTATTACATGAAGCCAGACACACTGTACTTCACTGGATTTATAGCAATTTGCGGTCTCTGCAGTTTAATCAGAACACTGATTTTTTTTCCTTGGGAAAGAGTAAATTTGACTGTCAAAGTTAATTTACCTTTTTCCTGGGAAAAAGTCAGCTCTTTATTTGTCCATAAGTAATGCTTGTATACTCTGTCAAACTATTTCTACCTTGTAAGGTTAATATGTAAATAGTGAGTTAGAGATGGGCCAAACCCAGAACTATAAATCTGGAATCCCTTTGTGTTACATAAAGATGAAGAAAGTGGGTTTAGATTTTATTTGAACACCTGAATCACAATCTAAGCTTTTGGTTTTGGTCCGCTCTCAAACTAGAAGACTCTTACATTTCTGGTTCCAGTCACGATGTGATCAAATATTAACCAGAGCACTGAGGGGGACAGCCATGCTCATAAGAAGAACAGGAGTATTTGTGGCACCTTAGAGACTAACAGATTTATTTGAGCATAAGCTTTCGTGAGCTACAGCTCACTTCATTGGATGCAACCAAGGCACCTGATGAAGTGAGCTGTAGCTCACGAGAGCTTATGCTCAAATAAATGTGTTAGTCTCTAAGGTGCCACAAGTACTCCTGTTCTTTTTGCAGATACAGACTAACACGGCTGCTACTCTGAAACATGCTCATAAGAGTCTCTCTCAGAATGGCAACAATCTCCAGAGAAGAGATAATTTCAGTCTATTGTCACCATTTTGGACAAAGTCTTCTGAGAACCATTTATAATACACCTGCACCATCCAATCTGCATACAAATGCTAACCCTCCAATTTAGGCTAGAATTGCTAGGCTACATGTACTCCACATCTGAAATCAATCTCCGTTTTGTGACCCATTTCTACATTTAGTAGAAGTAATTTTCCTTAAAAAAAGGAGCAAACTTGATTAACCATTTCTATATCCAAAACAAGGAGACACTTTTTATACAGATAAATCCTTCTATATCATGCCATCATAAATCCAAGAATTTTAGATTAATCATTCATGGAGTTTCCTTTGTATAAAGAAACATTTAACATACAACTTCCCCCAAAATATCCTTACAGAAGCAATTCTTCTATCATTGCATTCTGTGCCATCACATCCACCAGCAGGACTTCAGCATTAGTTTTAAACAGCGAGAATTAATTATTTTGTTCACAGAGCAGCATTTCCAGTTTAGGATTCAGTACATTTGCTAGACTGCTAAAAATCATTCCCCTCAATAATGAAACTTTAGGAAGTTCATAGCTAGTTCAGCAGCAAAAAAAAAAGTTTTCGTGTTGGGCATAAGAAATATATTAGTCATTGACATGTAAAAATATTAGCTCTAAGACCTGGACGTACTGTTTAATTTGAGATCATTCTGTTTATGAACTGCAGAATAACATTAGAAGAATGGTAAAAATAGTAATAAAGAGGAGATGGTCCAGTGGCTTGGGCACTAGCCTAGGTGTTGGGAGACCTGGGTTCATGTGCTTGCTCTGCCACAGGCTTCCTGGGTGACCTTGGGCAAGTCACTTAGGGCCTGATTTTGAAAGATACTTAGGTACATAAAGATGCACACTGATGTCTAGCGAGATTTTTTAAATGTGCCTAGGCACTTAAGTGCTATTGAAATAAATGGGAGCTAGATTTCTAGGCAATTCTGAAAATCCCACTGGGTGCCTATGTGCAGCTTTAGGTGCCTAAATACCTTTAAAAATCTGGCCTTTAGTCTCTTTGTGCCTCAGTTCCCCATCTGTAAAATGGGAATAATAGTATCTACCTCACAGGCATGTTGGGAGGATAAGTACTTTAAAAATGGTGATGGGGGCAACGTGATGTACAGTAAATAGAATAATGAATGCCACATCACAGTCCACATGTGATTGTATATCTTGCCTTTGAAAGTGACCTCAAGAAAGAATAAGCAGATTTTTTTTTGGGGGGGGGGGGGTTATTTTGATACAAATGTTAAAAAAGAGGCCCCTACACCTATCCTGGTGCCATTGATATAACTTAAAAATATAACAAACTGAATATTCTTACACAATGAATGTCCAGCAGTACAATTCTGTAAAATGCACTACATGCCAAAAGTTGTTAGACTCAACTGTAAATAGGTTTAACTTTCCCTTATAGCTGCACTTCCCCACCTACAGCCATGTGGAGGACTCTCTCCTCCCTTATTCCTTCTGGTTCTATGCCTCCCACCAGTAATACCTGCTTTGCTGATCTCCTCACCTGCCCAAAGGACAAATTCACCTTAGCAGACTGCTGAATGTTCAACCCCAACTGTGTGTGTAGTTGGTGACCTTCGCTGGGACTTTGCAAGCTCAGACTAACTCCCCTCCTCTGGACATCTCCTCCTCAATCCTACTTCACCACTAGCTCATGCTGGGGCAGTCTCACCTCTAATGGGCCAGTGCTACTGGATTCCCTCAGACCATCCTCTAGGCACAGAAGTCACCCTAAATGACCTTTTCCCTCTCCACTGTCCAGATTATCATTTCCCACTTTCTCCCCAGAGCTCAGGTAATCTCACATGAGCACAAGCCTCCTCCAACCAAACCTGAGGCAGTCACCACCTCAAGGGCCTGCCGTGATTCTGTGGCTCCTATGCAGAGTCAACACTAGAAAAATCCTCCAACAATCCTTAGCTTTGTATCACCATGACCAAAGTCCCCATGCAGTTTGTTGAATGAGCTAGATACACCTGAAGTGGGTATCAGAGAGGATGAAGCTCTATTTGAACCAGATAACTTTGAAGCCCTAGAGTGGCCTACAGTATCAGGCCTTAGAAGTGATACCCAATGGAATATTACAAGGGTGATGAGTAGCCATACTGGATTAGACCATGGTCCATCTTGCCCAGTATCCTGTCTTCTCACAGCAGCCCATATCAAAGCTTCAGGGAGAGTGTAGAGAACAGGGAAGTTGTGGAGTAATCCATCTGGTCTTGCACTCCTGGCTTTGGGTAGTCAGAAATTTAGGGTCACCCACATAGGGTTGCACCCGGACTACCTTGGCTAATATGCAAGTGTTGTTGTAGCCATGTCAGCCTCAGGATATTAGAGAGACAAGAGGTGAGTGAGGTAATATCTTTTCATTGGACCAATTTCTGTTGGTGAGAGACAAGCTTTCGAGCTATACAGAACTCTTCTTCAGGTCTGGGAAAGGTACTCAGATGTGTCCCTCCTGTACAGGCTTCCCCTTTCCCAAAAGGTTCCGTAGGTTCAACTAATCCAAAATCCCTCCTCCCTACATCATAATCTCATCCATGCAGTACCTGAAGCCTTTTAAGGGTGTTAAATTAAGTGAATGTTCAGGGATGCACACATTAGAATTAATCAATTGTGTAAGACTGTAGGGAGCCTGAGTAAGCAGGCTGGAATTGAAAGATCTGATAGCAACCATAATTTGAGAGCTACAGCTGCCACACATTTGTATAAAAATAGAATTGATTAGCAGCTAATTTTTCAGAAAACTAGGCAGAAGGCAGAAAAATTCTGAGCTAATGAATGAGATTCCCCAATTCCTTCAGGGAACTAGATCAAAAATTTAAAGTCTGACATATTAGGAACCGACCCTGTTAGATGCAGAGAACACAGCACCTCACAGAAAGTGCTCATGACCCTGAAGGATTGGGCTCATGATGTTTTTGGAGATTAGGGGATTAGCAATATTTGTTGGTAGCCATAAACCTATGCACACCATATTTGAGAAAGTCACTCAAGGCCTGATTCTGGTGGGCACTTTAACTCCTATTGACTTCAAGGATGCTCAGCAACTTGCAGGAGGCTCTCAGCATTCTGCAGGACTGGAGCCTTAGAAAGGTGTAAAGGTGGTGATGCCAGACAGAAACTCAGCAGGAGTTCTAAGATAAGCAGAGAAAACATGCTTTGGGTTTATTTAGATTTTTTTCCCTTCTCGTGCAACTAAAATAAATTAAACTAACAAAGTCTTTGGCCATATTCACTTTGCACTACTTAACAGGCTTTAGATGGTAAAATAAACAATCTCAACAAAAAACCCACTAAACAACATGTCCCCAGTAATATAAACAGGGGAGCTCTTCTGTCTCCAGAATTCCATGCCCTAGCTTTTAGGCAGTAGTTCTACATCAGTCTCTAAAGGCCTGAAAGGAGTACCACCCCTTTTAAAGACTCTGGACCTGTGGTCCAGTTGGGAATCCCTGGATGTCATTGTGACAGACGAAACCCCTATGTTCACCACTTTATAAGACTGATACATTTTGTACAAAGTATGCCTTGTGATTATAATTTAAATACTCATAATTCACTGATCATAATTGTCCCAGTAACATACGTTGGGCAACATGGTATGTAAAGTTATAAGATTCTACTGTATGATGTTACTAAGGCATATTTCCAATCTGGGGAAGCACCCCAAACTAGTTCCTCAGAGACAAAAGACAAACTGACGCCTCAGGCAGGTGTCAACAAAATCAATGGACTGGGTGAGTAAGAAATTTACATCTTGGCAAACAGACTTGCTGTCGCCTGAACCCCAGCTGGAGATGATTCTCAAAGAAGAGAAATGCCAGAAGGAAGAACAGAGGACACAAATCACCTCTTTCCCCTCATCTCTACTCATGGCATCAACAGCATTTGAAAGACAAAGAAAGCATCATTGAACTGGGAGGGGGGGTTCTGGCTGGGGAAAAATCCAGCCAAACTGCTGTAAACATATGGTGAGAGAAACATTTTTGCTTTGAATTCACTTAGCCTGATAAGGCGGGTATTAATTTGCATTTTACCTTTTATTTTTTTGTAACCAGTTCTGACTTTTATGCCTCATTACTTGTAATCACTTAAAATCTATCTTTCTGTAGTTAATAAACTTGTTTTATCTAAACCAGGGAGTTTGGACTGAGGTGTTTGGGAACCTTCATTTGTGATAACAGGATTTGTGCATATAATTTTCTATTAATGAAATGACAGATTTTCTATGAGCTTGTATTTTCCAGAAGGAAAGACGCACATTTCTGGGCACAAGTCTGGGACTGGGAATTTGCTAGTGTCATTCTGCAATATAATTCAGGAGTGGCTGGCTAGAAGCACTCATATAACTCAGCTGGGAGTAATTTATATGATAGAGCAGGGGTTGGCAACCTTTCAGACGTGGTGTGCTGAGTCTTCATTTATTCACTTTAATTTAAGGTTTCGCGTGCCAATAATACATTTTAACATTTTTTAGAAGGTCTCCCTCTATAAGTCTATATAGTATATAACTAAACTATTGTCATATGTAAACAAGGTTTTCAAAATGTTTAAGAAGCTTCATTTAAAATTAAATTAAAATGCTGATCTTATGCCGCTAGCCCGCTCAGCCCATTGCCGCCCTAGGGTTCCGTTCACCTAGGCCGGCAGCGGGCTGAGCGGGGCCTGAGGCCAGGACCCCTGCTGGCAAGCGGCAGGCAGCCAGAACCCCAGACCGGCAGTGGGCTGAGCGGGGCCGGTGGCCAGGACCCCAGACTGGCAGTGGGCTGAGCAGCTCAGCCCACTGCTGCCCAGTCCACTGCCAGTCTGGAGTCCCGGCCCTGTCCACACAGAGTAGGTATCTACCTAGTTCCCAGGCTCTAGCCATTCTCTTCCTCTCTCTGCACTGAGATGAGGGTGGTAGTGTGCTGAGAACAGGGCTGGGGGTGAAGGAGCAGGCTGGCGGTTGGGATGCAGGGTCTGGCCAGGAGCTAGAATGGGGGAGGGGGCTCAGGGTTGGGGCAGGAGGTTTGGGTGTGGAGCGCTTATCTGGGCAGCTCCTATTTGGTGTGAGGGGTGCAGGTGGGAATGTGGGGCTGTGTGTGTGTGTGTGCGCGCACGCAGGAGCTCCCGTTTGGTGCTCAGGGTGGGAGTGGGGATGTGGAGGGTGCAGGAATCATGTCAGGGGGCTGGGGGGGCTGGGTATGTGTGGTGGGTGCCGGAGACAGAGCTAGGGTTGTGGGGGTGGGGTGCAGGGGTCAGGGCACAGGGCTGGGGTGTGTGTGGGGTGAAGGGGTGAGGTCAGAGGGCTGGGTGTGTGTGAGGAGGGTTCAGGGGTCAACACAGAAGGTTGGGAGTGTGTGGGGGGGTACAGGGGTCAGGGCAGAGGGCTGGGGATGTGGGCTGGGGACGTGGGGGTACTCCCAGCCCCCTGCCCTGAACAGCTCATGGCAGGGGGCTGGAGGGGATATGCCCTGATTCCACCCCCTTCCCCAAGGTCCCCAGAGCAGAGAGAGCGCTGTGGCTCCACTTTTCCCTCTCCCGCTCCGTGGCAAGGGCCGTCAGCTGATCAGCCACAGGGAGGGAGAGAAGGAGGGACAGGAACCCTGCACGCTGGGGGAAGAGGTGGGGGGAGGGGGAAGGGGAAGCTTGCCTGCCTTGCAAGGAGAGAGCGGTGGGCGGAAAAGAGAGGGCCGGGCCGGGCAGGATTTTTAGTGGCACGCTGCTGTCTACCCGGGTCCGGCCGACAGCAGTGTGCCATTAAAAATTGGCTCGCGTGCCATGTTTGGCATGCGTGCCATAGGTTGCTGACCCCTGAGATAGAGGCTGTGTGTGAGCAAGGCCAGGAGTTGTTGCTCTCACAGTGAAGCAGTATAAAAGCGAGTCCCGATTGTACACTGGGGAATGTCACAGTCATTGTTTCCCTTTGTTCTCAGATGGGATTCAGAAAACTTGGTCTGGACCCTTGTTGGGATTGAACCCCCATATACTCTCATGTAACTGCCTAAGTAGGACCTCCCCTTCAGACACAATTGGGATGTCAGTTGAGTTGCACCCATTTACCCCAGGGCCGTATTTAGCCCTGTGTCTTGGTGAAGGAATAGCTTAGCTAGAAGTTTCAGAGAACATTTTCCCCACTATGAACAGGAGGCAGACAGGTCCTAATTAAAGGCTTAGATGCATTTTTTCTTCTGAATTATGCAGAAATGTGGATAGGTTTCCCAATTGCTCTGACACCTGAATTTTGTATATAAATATAAGTAGACAGGTGGGCCACAGTTAGCAGTTGAACGTGCAGTTAAATAGTTGACTTCCAGCTGTCAGAGATGTCACATCCTGAATGAAAGTGCGTATGCTGAAAGGAGATGGACTCAGTTGTGTTCTGTTTTTCTAATGAGTGATTTTATCCCCCAGGTACTGGTGGTCATGGTTTGTCTAATACTACATACTTCAGCAAACACACGCAACTTCAGCATAGACAAAATCTGGATTGGTCCCAACACTAGGAAAAGTGCAAGGATAATACATGGATGAAGTAAGGATGAATTATTCAAGCTTTAATGCAAGGAAACTGTGAGAACATTCTTTCATATTCTGTATATGATTCTTGCATCAGGCATATGTGACTCTTACATGTCAAAGCTATTACAGACCTAAATTTAGATCTTTCTTTCCATGGACTATAGATACTCATGCACATTGCTCTGTCCTTTCTGCCTTCCTGCCATGACCATGGGGTTCAGGTTCACAGACAGCATTCAGAATACCATCAGATTCACATTCCTAGGTGCTACCGATATAAGCAATTAGACCAGGGTGAATATCACCAAAGTTGTTAGAAAATAGTCTCTAAAGGCAATGTGGGCCAGCATATAAGGCATTGCACTGGGAATCAGGAAACCCAAGTTCCACTCCTGGGTTAGACACTAACCTGCTGTGAAGTAACTTGTGTAAGTTCATATTCCTTTGTGTCATTGTTTCCTCTCTCATCTTGTGTCTATTCAGATTATCGTTTTTGGGGGGCAGGGACTGTCTATAATTTTGTACATTGTACACAGCACTATGACTTGTGATTGCCTACTACAATGGGGCTCTGATCTTGGTTGAGGCCCCAAAGCACTATTATAATACAAACGATATTAAATACTTATTTGATTATGTGAGTATTTTCTGGTTTTATTCCCCCATTTGCTTCTCCTTTCAGTTAATATTTCAGCAAACGAGTTTACTGGCAGGAATGTTCATGGTAGCAGCACACTTAACATATTGGAGAACAATCACGGAATGTCAATTTTATAACCATGAATGAAAGAATTCATACTGGAAATCCGATTCTGAAAGTTATATAAATCCAAGAAGGGAGCAGAATTGTACCAGGTGATCTTTGTTCAATCAAAATCAACAATATAGCCTGAACTTTGAATACCAAACACAAGCAGCTACCTGCTTTTAAACAAAAACAACGAGGAGTCCAGTGGCACCTTAAAGACTAATGGATTTATTTGGGCATAAGCTTTTGTGGGGAAAAGAACCTCACTTCTTCAGATGCATGGGCTGAAGAAGTGGGGGTTTTTATCCATGAAAGATTATGCCCAAATAAATCTGTCAGTCTTTAACGTGCCACCGGACAACTTGCTGTTTTTGTGGATACAGACTAATACGGCTATACCTCTGATACTGCTTTTAAACTATTTACAGAACAAGAATTATTTGCCTGAACTATTTAGGAAAATACTTTCAAAAATCAAATACATTTAAGAAACCATTAAGTTGTCTGCAGTCAGAAAAAGTCTGAATGATCATTCACTACAAATTATTCATCCAGCTCTACCAGGCATCTATTGTGCTAAAATAATTAATTCTGCCAGTATTACAGCCCTTTGCAAGTATAAATTTAACCAATCCTCTCACTGAAGTCAGTGCATATTTTTCGATTTTTTTAAAAAATAAAACACTACAAATACACTGTAAAGGATTCATTCCAAAATGAAGACATTGATGTAGAAATCAAATATTGATGGGTCACGAGGCCTTAAAGTTATGATATATGGAAATTCATTCTCTGTGCATATGACCTTATGATGAAGTAGAAATCAGTAACAATCTGGTTCTGGTTTTTATGTTTACATTTCCTACATTTTATATTTCTGTTCATGTAATCCCCTTCCTGAAGAAAAGTTTCAGCAACAGTTTTGAAATTAGAGGCTGTGGGCCAAATCCTGCTTCCAAATCCACTGAAGGCAATGAGAGTTTGGCCCCGTCTTGCACTCATTAAAGTTTTGGCTTAAATGGAAGCAGCTTTTGGTTCAGACTGATAATCAGTGATGCCATTGGGACCATTTTAAGGTGGACTCTGTTTCCATTTCCGAGGCAGGTATTTTACATACAAAAGATGTATACATGGATTAGCAGATTCCTATTGGCCAGACTGCAATACCTTATTGACCTGGAATAGTACCAACCAGTCTCTCACTGAGATCAGAAGCAAAAGCTTGAATCTAGATAGTGTGGTCAACAATAGTAGTAAACACAGCACAGCATGGGCTTCAGTGCAGGTTCTAAAAGCCTGGCAGTCCCTGGGTCAGTAATCTGCTCGTTAGCCCAATCTGAAGCTTGTGCTTTGCTGTTGTTACCTGGATTCAGACTAGCTCCTGTAGACTAGCCCACACACAGCATGCTGGGTCGATGTACCCTCTGTTCCACAGGACTACTCATAGCATAAAATTCTATTTAGCATCAGCAAGGGTATCACCATCTGGACCCAAAGTAACAGGGGTAACAGTAAGAAAATTAATTTTGGATTTTTCAAATATGTAGCATTCCTGCATTTCAACTAATTCCCTATATGCCACTCATCTCTTTCCCAACCCTCCCTCACATTAAACAGATCATTGGGAATATGAATTACTGGTGAGAGTGATGCATTTCCCATCAGTTACTGATATAGGTATACATAATAATGTACTCCAGATTTGATGCGTCTCTGTTAACAATCCATTAAATATTACATTCTGAGTTTATGCAAATAATTTACCATTTAGTAGAAGGGGAAATGAGCTATATCATGGATATGTGGAAAACTCCCAGGAGAAGCAAATTACTTGACAGTGTGGAGAAAGATAAGACAAGATAAAAATATCATATTGCAGGAACAGCACCGCTTGTCAAGAAAATAAATAACCGATGTTTCTTTTAAATTTTAGGGTAAGCTGTAATGGTCAGAGATCAAGACACAAACAATTAGACTCTGATTTATAATGCAGGTACATACAGGACCCAAAGCTCCCAACTGCTGTAAAACTATTTATTCAAAATTGCTATTAATTGCATCAGGGTTGTAACTTCCATTTGAATCCTAAGTTAAATTATCTTTAGATACTAGAAAGTGCTAAAATGAGTGTGACGGGAAAAGTAGAAACTTTGAGGTGTATACTTCAATAAAATGTTAAATTCTGGAAGCACTTTTAGACTACAGTAAAGAAACAAGAACTCAGGGCTATTTAAAAATGAAATTGGATTAAGAGATTTTTAGGGAGTGAAATCTTTACTTAATTATATTTGTATTTCAATGGGCTTTTGGTGAAGGATCTTCTCTATACTGGTGATTTAAACTCAAGTAATCCTGCACAGAATTAAGCTGTGCAGTAAAACTATTTTAAATTTAGATTAAAGTTTTGGATATCAAAATGCTACATTCATCCTAATTTAAAATATTCAATTCTCAGGGTACCTGGGACACTTCTACATATTCCAGAGAAAGTTATTTCTGAGACATTTGTTGTGTTGTGTGATGTAACTCAACATGATGCAACTTTGTTTCATGAAAAATATTTTTGCGGAGGTAAAATGGTCAAGATTTGCCTTCTGCTCTTCCCAGGGTCAATATTCCTGCCTTCCAACTGTTTAAGGCAAATGTTTGGCTTATCTGACCATATACAGTTATTAGCAGCACTCAAAAAACTTGTGCCTATACATCTGGCAGGTATTTAAGAGAATATACAGTACACACATCATTGTGGTTCTGCATAGTGTGATTTTTGTTTTGGTAAATACAATACAAATACACAATACAATTTAGCAATCAGGCTAAAGTACTGTGAAATTAAATATTACATTCTGGATAGCACGGTAAGAAAGTATCAGGATCTCACTCCAAATAAACTGACCATGACCACTCTCACTTAATTAACGGTTTGAACCTGCAGTTGTCAGATGAAGATTTCAGAAAAGCAATGCTGAGTCACCAGGAAAGCTGCTGAGTGTGATGTTTTGTTACTAACAATCCAATATGAAAAGAAAAGTGTGTGAAATGGGCATTACAGGTTGATGGGCTGGCAAGAACTCTTCCCGGTACTAAGAACTGTCTACCTAGACACGTCCGACACATTTGCGTGTCAGTGACTGGCACTGATACCAGTTTCTTTTAAGTGCAGCACATAATCCTACCTGTGTGAGCCACTATGCATGGCTAGCTATAAAGCCTAAAAATGGCCAATAATCACCTCATTTGCATTCACTGGATTACATTAAAGCAACTATCGAAACATTGTCTTCACACCCTAGTATGCCCGATATGCCTCTACTCATCTGTGCTCAGATCCTGGTGGATGCACAGTCCCACTAATATTGGATTTTTCCACATTATGTATGATAACTCTTTGCACAGCTACCGAGTGACCACTGAGCACTGGTGCTTTGACTCTGCACACTTCTTCCAGTAGTGCTCAGCAGACAGCAGGATCAAGACCTAAATCCGCATTGGTAAAGGCAGTAGGGGCTGCTCTTGTTTACTGTTTCTTGTTCTGAGGCATTAAATATATAACAATTAACTGGATTTATAACCTACAAATGGGAAGACTCTTCATACTCCCAAGGTGCATAGCAGGTTCAAAGGAAATAGCAAAAGATCAATATATCCCAGAGTCAAGGCATAAAATGCAATCCAGCTGAATTTTCTAATCCCTACATTGCGAAGTTGGGAGAATGGGGGAGGGATTTTAGGATGACAAAGCATCTACTTGTTAGACCAGGGTGAAGATACACCAACCAGCTGGCCTTGCAGATCAGTTTGCCAGCACTGAATCACACAAAAGCAAAACTAATAGAATTAAGAGTTGATTTGATTAACATGTTGGAGTAACATAAACAGAAGCATGCTGTCATAGATAGAGGTATTAGAAAAGGATAGATGTTGTTGTCTAAACACACCAGAAAACATACAACTTGAAGATAGGGTAGCTGGGCTTCAGATTTTTCTCTCCACATTTTTAGAGAAGCTGAAACCAGATGACCTTTAGGCAGAAGTCTAGAGACTTTCTGTTTCTTTCTCCAGAGAAATCTTGAGCACCCTCGGTTCCCAGGGAATTACATATTACCTGGACTCTTATACCCTAAATAACAAAATGGGGTTTCATTTTGGAATATACGGATTTAGACAATTAACAGAGCTTCAGGCTAAGGTAAACAAATGCTGATAGAACAGACTGCAGAATGCTGGAGAGACCACAGGGGACTGTGAAGGGGAATGGGAGAGGAGAGCCTTCTCTTTGGGAGTTACAGGTATGGTCACTGCCACTGCTTTTTTCATCTCATCTTTGGAGACAGATGGAGATAACAGCAATTAAAGGGCAACCCTGCTCCTAGCTCTTTGGCTGCAGAAGACTTTTTGGTAATGAGTTGGGCAGGGAAGAGGGCTTAGGAGACAAGAATATCCTACACAGCATGGGGCCGCCAGTCTTCCCATGGATTGCCAATAGGCGGAAGTAGCCTCTATATAGCAGCTCCAGGGCCACAGTCCACCTTTCCCCTATCCCCCTGCATAGTGACCCACCCTTATCCAGCCACTCAACCCCTACATATAACTGAGCACGGGTCCTTCTCCTTGCAGCTGGGCCAGTGACAAAAGACCTCTGCTTTCATGGAGGTAGGGGCAGGATTTTCCTTCTAATTATCAAACAGTTTTTTGAAAAGACCCACAGCTTTACACATAATACATCTATGTCTATATTTAGTCTTAATAATAAATGTACTTGGATCTGCAGTAAGGGCCCATCAACCTAAGGCTTGAGGCCGATATTGATTTTTTTCCAGGTGACTTCCTAATAGAAACCTCAAAGCTGAACCCACTTTAAATCAAGCAATAGTTTACTGTACAGTGTTTGCAAGCACTCTGAAATTTAGCTAATAATGACTGTAATTGCAATTAAATAGCCTACCTTTGAATGCCTCTGCAATTTAGCATTTCAAGTGTTCTTCTTGCTTAATGACAAGATGTATATTGGAATTTTTATCAACTACGACTAATTGGACGACCTTAATGAGATTCCATATCACTGCAATCCTAGCATACATATCTTAAGACATAAGATAATTAAACACCTTTGCAAACTGGTGCCTTATTTCAATAAGACAAAAAACCTCCACTTACCTTTCTCTTGGCTGGAGACAATCTTCTCGGGTTCCTGGGAATGGCTGCATATCAGAGCATAGCAGGTTTTCGGGAATCACAGCTGAGTTATGAACTTGGGGGGGATCTAAAATAATGCAAATAGAAAGAGAGAAACTCAGAACCATGTGACACGAATCTAGCTCTAACCCTTGCTATTCAAGTATTCAACACATCACTGCCAAGCTATGTACATACAGGTATTTAAAGATTTACAACTGAATTCCTCAATAACTGACAAAAATGCTGGATTTAAAAATGTGCCTTACGCATTTTTGTAACATTGCGTCACTTCAAAATAATTCTTTTTCCATAATACAATCACTGGCTTTTGGAGTTATTTGAACAGCTTCCAAGCTCTTATCTGCAGTTTGTTAGCAATAAAACACTGTAAAATAGATGCTTATTATTGTTATTGTATTTTGAATATTAATTGTAATCAATTCAGTATGAGTGTGTTAGGAGCTCCAAAGGTATCCACTGCAACCTATTTATCATTAGCCTAGAAGTGTTACATTTACCACACCAACTTGACATAACATACATTCAACTGTAATTATTTTGAGCAAGTCCAGATATTCTAACTCTCTTTTTCTGCATTTAATAGTTGGGTGGTTTTGGAGAGTCATTGTATCTAACAGGAACATTTCAAAATAATACAGCGGGGCTCCATTTAAGAACCAACAGTATGAGTAATATTTTACAAATAGTGGTATTTTGACATGAAAAACGATGCTAGCTTTTGATAGGTGTGTCATACCTTTTGAAACATATTGAGGCCTTAATTTATCGTTCAACATGGTAAATAAATTATAGTCACTATTGTCAGTGTATTGCAGCTTACATGGCATAAAACCTACTCTGAGTCTCAGCTTTGAAGCATAATTCAGACATTGATGTTACAAGCTTTCAAACAGGTATAACATCTGTTAGCTACCATATAAGATTAAAGCACTCTGTATATAATAAATAAGCTCTTTGAAGGATTTGAGAACATAAATACATTTAAAAGGTTGCAGCACTAATGTGCCTGCAGAATTCAGTCAAAGTCAAGGAAATGGCAATAGATAATTCAGAGAAATATAGAAGGGGACTTAAGGTTTCTGCTAGAAAGTTACATTTGATGGAACAATCTCTGTGAAAGCTGACGCAGCTCTGGATCAGTGGTTCAAATATATTTCCTTTGCCTGTTCAAGGTTGATCACTAGCTTTTAAAATGTTAATTTTTATAGTATATTACACAGACCTCAATTAAAAAGTATACTAACACACAACTGATCAGATGGATTTTAAATGATACAATTAAAGTCAGAAAGGGGACATTCATGTGTAAATTATTATTACGTTAACATAGAAATTTATGGGATTGGAAATACAAAGGGTTTTTCTTCTTTAGCTACATAATATTCACTGTTTTAGGCTGTTTATGTCCTGAAATTTAAAAATAGTTGTATTCAAATCACTTAATTGCTTTTCCAATTTGCATCTTAAAAGACTTTGCTTTTCCTTCATTTTTTGGGAGAGAGAGAGAATGTTAACATGGTTAAAATATATCTCACGTTAAAGAAAACATCAAAATGTATAAACCTATGCAGCAGATGGAGCATAACCACATTTCCATCTAACACTGGCATCTTTTCTTGGACAAGCAAGTTTCACTCTGGAAAGGACATCCCAAGTCTTCAGAAGCCACTTATGAGAAGTGTTTTCCAGGCCAGTGTTATGACCAAGAGCTCAGTCCTGAAAGTTGCTGAGCATTCCTGCCCCAATCCATCAAAGCTCTTCTGTGTGTTTTACTTTAAGCAAGTGAGCCACCCCATTGAAGCCAGCTGATGCTCACAGTCCGTCTGATGTTGGCAGTCGCGGGGCTCTAGACTCCCATTGACCATTACAGACCACTGACCACTCCTCTGCTCCTTGCTGCCAATTTGAGGGCTGAGTCCTGTAAAGCATATTCTTAACGCACATTATTTGCATGCTTAAAGTTAAGCACATGCTTAAGTGCTTTGCTGGATTGGGGTTAGAGTGCTTAGCACTTTATAGGACTGAGCCCTAAATGATAAGCAAGGAACAGAGGAAGCAGTAATGATCAATGGGAGTCTACATCCATGTGACTATCAGCATCAAACACAGCAGTAATGAGCCTGATCCAGTTCCCACTAATGTCAATGTGAAACCTTCCATTGTCTTCAAAAGGCAATGGATCAGACCTTATGAGAGAAGGTTCTATCTGATGTCAAAACATAGGCACAGTATTTGTCAAAACATAGGCACAAATTTTCTCTGTGAGACACTAAAGAAAATTACTCTGACACTCAAGGCAGTAATATCAGTTTCAGAGGAAAAATAATTTCTAGATAGCATTTGTATTCCAAAGTGAATGGTGCATATTCAGTCCCTATGCAAAAATCTTAATGGAGATTCAAAGGAGACTGCATAGCTAGATATTGTACAAAATAATTCATTGCTGGTGTAGTAGTGTACTGTCAGCAAACCAGTAGAGTGCCTGAACCCACCATTGCTTATTGCTAAAAGCAGTCAAGTCAGCAGGCCATAAAGAGGCCATGCAGCAGGCTTAGCTTAACCAAGGCAGGGGGGGAGGGGGTTTTGGGTGCCACAGAAAGGGCAGTTTCACCCCGGGTCCTTCCTGATAAGAATGGTGTTGAAGTTGCTGATACGTGCATTTTAGAAGAGCAGGATGTGCCCTCAGGAATGTTTGTTAGGGCCTCAAGGCTGCAAATTCTGGGGAAAAACCACATCTGGTTAATCAATGATCAGAAGGAAACCTCTTGTTTGACCATTAAAACTGCTTGCTTAACGAGTTTTTTTTTAAGGGACATGTCATTGTGTTACTAACGTATAAAAAGGGGAAAAGTTTGAGGCAGTTTGTCTCTTCAGGACTGGTCTCTCTCTCTGGATGCATCTTGTGTTCCCCACTGACAGATGGACTGCCCCTGTGCCACTCAAGAGCCACACTCAGCTTCGGTAATTATTGAGGGTTCGGGGTGTTTTACTAACCTTTTGCGGATCTGTGTAAGTGCTCGAGACTACGTAAAGTTTAGCTTTAAGCGAAAGCACTCTTGTGTTGTCCTGTTTGTGCCAGCCGTCTATCGGTTGCACAGCCGTGTCTCCCCTGGTTTATTTCCTGACACCACCTCGCACAGAGTAAAAGTTACCAAGAGCTTTGGGTTGAAAGGACCCTGGATAACAGTAGGATGCTAATATTAGCCTATTAGTAACTCATCAGCAGACCTTGAGAAAGTATTATGTGAGGCCCCTTGAAGCATGTATTCACCATGAGCATGAACCAATAAGCAAGCTCCTATGATCAGAGCTAAAGTCTCTCTTTAGCTGGAAAGTCACCCCCCTGGGATTCACAATGGGTACCCTCAGGTCCTAGAGCAGGAAAGCTACTTCTTGAAATAAAAAGACCCTCTAACCAGCTGACAGTAGTAGAAATCTATATATAATGGGCAATATTTTGTTTGTTTGTTAATTAACATGTGACACAGTATCATTCCACAATAAGCCTAAAAGGTTCCCACTGCAGAATTACTCTGATTTAAGTACATCACAGGCAGCCTTGAGACAGATGAGTCAGCACTTTTGACCTTAACATACCCCAGACATATTCCTGTGGAGTCCCAGGGCTGATGTGAAGATACTTGTACATTACTAATCACATTCTCATTTTGTTTTCAATTCTATAGCTACCCTTTTATAGCCTGAGTTGCCACTGCCACAGGGACACCTTTTGAGAAATTGTAAGGGGCGACTAATCACAATTAAAATAAAAGAAATTGAATATAGCTGCTATGTGTTCTAAAAGAGTGGCTAGTCTTCCTCTAAAAGGGCCTGCAGAAGATTAGTACATTTTTGTTATAAATCTATTTTACTTTTTACACATATATACACTGAAATAAATGTCAAGGAGGTCAGAAGATGCAGAGTGTAAAGCTTCTGCCACAAAAGCATGACAGAATTCAGAGTTAATTTGCCACTTCTAATGCATGAAATTATTATGCCAGGAGTAGTTGACCTTTCCTCTTTGTTCTAGGAAAACTGAGTGGAAAATTAGTTCAATTCACAACACTCCAGCTTAATTTGTAGTATTTATTCATGAAGAACCAGATACGGATACCATGGGAATTTTGCCATTGATTGTGCTGGGACAAGGACTAGGTCTAAAATGAATCCATTCATTAATGCACACTTCCAATAACTGAAAAGGATATATTATATTATAAGCTTTCATTTAGTATGCCAAAAAGTCATACGAAAGGAAAGGCTTTAGTAATACGTAGTTTATTAAGAAAAAAACTAAAACTAAACTAAAAACCTACCACCCACGGGCCAGATTGCGGAGCTCTTTTTCATGTTGCTGAGCTGCAGTGATGTCAATGGGGCAGTTTGATTTAATAATTGCTCACTGACAGCTATGAGTAAGGGTAAAGCTAAATCAGTACAGACTCCCTTACACACTGAGAAGCAGATGTATGTAAGTAATACTAAGACTATACATCATTTTATCTTCATCTCTGTCTGTAATACACCTTGTAGAGTTTAGCAATAATATTACTATTATTAACTGTCTCCTGTTCTTTCAGAAGAATTTTAGAGCTGTCCAAAGCCCTTTCATGTAAACTCTTGCCTAACACAATTTTGAGTATTATTGAAAATAATTACTTTGAACTATGAGGATGATGACAAGGATTATTTCTGGTCAGCATATGAGACCTGCTAGCTTGTACTATAATTGCTTAGTGCTTTCCCATTCAAACTAGTTGAAAAAAAGTTTCAGTGGAAAAGTTTATTGGAAAAAAGGTCCACTGAAAAAAAGACAGCTTTCTTAACTGTTAAAGCTGATAGGAAAGGGGACAGTATATAAGAACATAAGAATGGCCATACTGGGTCAGACCAAAGGTCCATCCAGCCCAGTATCCTGTCTACCGACAGTGGCCAATGCCAGGTGCCCCAGAGGGAGTGAACCTAGCAGGTAATGATCTAGTGATCTCTCTCCTGCCGTCCATCTCCACTCTCTGACAAACAGAGGCTAGGGACACCATTCCTTACCCATCCTGGCTAATAGCCATTAATGGACGTGGCCTCGATAAATTTATCCAGTTCTCTTTTAAACCCTGTTATAGTCCGAGCCTTCACAACCTCCTCAGGCAAGGAGTTCCACAGGTTGACTGCGCTGTGTGAAGAACTTCCTTTTATTTGTTTTAAACCTGCTACCCATTAATTTCATTTGGTGGCCCCTAGTTCTTATATTATGGGACCAAGTAAATAACTTTTCCTTATTCACTTTCTCCACACCACTCATGATTTTATATATCTCTATCATATCCCCCCTTAGTCTCCTCTTTTCCAAGCTGAAAAGTCCTAGCCTCTTTAATCTCTCCTCATATGGGACCCATTCCAAACCCCTCATCATTTTAGTTGCCCTTTTCTGAACTTTTTCGAATGCGAGTATATCTTTTTTGAGATGAGGGGACCACATCTGTACGCAGTATTCATCTAGGTTTCAGAGGAACAGCCGTGTTAGTCTGTATTCGCAAAAAGAAAAGGAGTACTTGTGGCACCTTAGAGACTAACCAATTTATTTGAGCATGAGCTTTCGTGAGCCACAGCTCACTTCATCAGATGTGTACCGTGGAAACTGCAGCAGACTTTATATACACACAGAGAATATGAAACAATACCTCCTCCCACCCCACTGTCCTGCTGGTAATAGCTTATCTAAAGTGATCAACAGGTGGGCCATTTCCAGCACAAATCCAGGTTTTCTCACCCTCCACCCCCCCACACAAATTCACTCTCCTGCTGGTGCTAGTTTATATAAGGGCAATAAGATATTCTCAGTCTTATTCTCTCTCTCTTTTTTAATGATTCCTAACATCCCGTTTGCTTTTTTGACTGCCACTGCACACACGTCTTTAGGGAACTATCCATGATGATTCCAAGATCTTTCTCCTGATTAGTTGTAGCTAAATTAGCCCCATTCATATTGTATGTATAGTTGGGGTTATTTTTTCCAATGTGCATTACTTTACATCTATCCATATTAAATTTCATTTGCCATTTTATTGCCCAATCACTTAGTTTTGTGAGATCTTTTTGAAGTTCTTCACAATCTGCTTTGGTCTTAACTATCTTGAGCAGTTTAGTATCATCTGCACACTTTGCCACCTCACTGTTTACCCCTTTCTCCAGATCATTTATGAAGAGATTGAATAGGATTGGTCCTAGGACTGACCCTTAGGGAATACCACTAGTTACCCCTCTCCATTCTGAAAATGTACCATTTATTCCTACCCTTTGTTCCCCGTCTTTTAACCAGTTCTCAATCCATGAAAGTATCTTCCCTCTTATCCCATGACAACTTAATTTACATAAGAGCCTTTAGTGAGGGTCCTTGTCAAAGGCTTTCTGGAAATCTAAGTACACTATGTCCACTGGATACCCTTTGTCCACATGTTTGTTGACCCCCCTCAAAGAACTCTAATAGATTAGTAAGACATGATCTCCCTTTAAAGAAACCTTGTTGACTTATGCGCAACAATTTATGTTCTTCTATATGTCTGAAAATTTTATTCTTAACTATTGTTTCAACTAATTTGCCCGGTACTGACATTAGACTTATCAGCTGTAATTGCCAGGATCACCTCTAAAGCCCTTCTTAAATATTGGCATTACATTAGCTATCTTCCAGTCATTGGGACAGTAGCTGATTTAAAGGATAGGTTACAAACTATGGTTAATACTTCCGCAATTTCACATTTGAGTTCCTTCAGAACTCTTGAGTGAATGCCATCTGGTCCCGGTGACGTGTTACTGTTAAGTTTCTCAATTAATTCCAAAACCTCCTCTAGTGACTCTTCATTCTGTTTTCAATTCCTCAGATTTGTCACCTACAAAAGACAGCTTAGGTTTGGGAATCTCCTTAACATCCTCAGCCTTGAAGACTGAAGCAAAGAATTCATTTAGTTTCTCTGCAATCACTTTATTGTCTTTAAATGCTCCTTTTGTATCTCGATTGTCCAGGGGCCCCACTGGTTGTTTAGCAGGCTTCCTGCTTCTGATGTACTTTAAAAACATTTTATTATTACCTTTAGAGTTTTTGGCTAGCTGTTCTTCAAACTCCTTTTTGGCTTTTCTTATTACATTTTTTACATTTAATTTGGCAGTGTTTATGCTCCTTTCTATTTACCTCACTAGGATTTGACTTCCACTTTTTAAAAGATGCCTTTTTATCTCTCACTGCTTCTTTTACATGGTTGTTAAGCCACGGTGACTCTTTTTTAGTTCTTTTACTGTGTTTTTTAATTTGGAGTATACGTTTAAGTTGAGCCTCTATTATGGTGTCTTTGAAAAGTGTCCATGCAGCTTGCAGGGATTTCACTCTAGTCACTGTACCTTTTAATTTCTGTTTAACTAACCTCCTCATTTTTGCATACTTCCCCTTTCTGAAATTAAATGCCACGGTGTTGGGCTGTTGAGGTGTTCTTCCCACCACAGGAATGTTAAATGTTATTATATTATGGTCACTATTTCCAAGCGGCCCTGTTATAGTTACTTCTTGGACCGGATTGTTTCACATTTCAAAACGTGAATGAAGGACAAATGGCAGGATCTATGTAACATGATACGGGTTTGATGATTTATTCATCCACTATGATAAACACTACAGACACACAATTCAATTACCTTTAAATCTTTTCCATTGCATCCAAGATCATAACTTTATATTACACTAGAGATCATAACTTTAAATTGCTAATGCCAATTACTGGCAATGGGGCTAATGAAAAAACAGGCAGAGTTTAAAGCACATGGATTTCAGATAAGACATCCACCCAAAGTGCTCTCCTTGTTTAAAACTGTGAGCTAACAGACTACCAGAAATCTGTCTGATAAGATCTCTCCATTTGTTCCATTAAATATTTATGGATATATTTCTAGGAATGCTTTCTTTTTATGAGGCTAATAAGCACCAACTGCCATAATAAAAACTCTAAAAGAGATATTTTAATGCATATTTTCAAGATATGCAATAAACTACAAATCTCCTCATTCATTTTATTCCTAGTACATATCTAGTCAGCCTGTCTTATTCAGGAGAGCCATAGCTACACAAATGCCTATGTTCGTTGCTAGTTTCAATTTCACGACACTATCCATTGACTACAAGGCTTCTTGCAACATTGTTCCCTGTAATTACAGAACTATGTATTCAAATAGCCAAAATATAGCTATGATAAAGACAATTAAGTTCAGTCCAATGCATTTTTTTACTTGTAGACTATGCAGAGATTGGTAGCAAAATGTGGGAAACACACATTAAATGTGAGCTTGAGTTGCCAGCGATGAATACACTCTAATTTTATTAGGCTGCAGTGACTTTCTAACTAAAAATTGATAGATATGGCATGTGGAATTACTGCTTCATACTGACTGGTCACTAGAAGGCTTGGGAGCAGAGCTGTTTGAAAGTCAGAATTTCCATTGCATGGGAAACTCCAAAATCCTAAATGAATGTGTGTTGAGTTTCAGCCTGAAAAGTAGAATTTTCAAAATTTCCCAGGAAGGAAAATCCAGAGAAATTTCATTTAGAAATAATCAGAATGCTCTATTCCAAAATTTTCAAAATAAAGTTTATCCTGGGAGTCCAAGCTCCAAGGATCCTGGTTCAGCTGTAATTTTCAGGGCTTTTGGGCACCCAGTTCCGCGTAAGTGCTTATGGCCCTTAAAACATACACATCATCTAAATCTCAATCAAAAGCCAATCTCCAGGCTCTGTGGCTAGGAGCCTGGAAGACCTAAGAGCCCTGGCTTGACCTGGGAATCCCAGAGCTGGTGATTCAAACCAGGTATATTTCCATGAAACATTTCAGATTTGATGTACTGGCATTTTTGATGAAAATTCCCAGCCAGCTGTACTAAAAGAGACTAATGGTGGTATACAGACCCTTTTACCTGCAAGTCACCCTTTTGAATCCAGTCCATGTTGCTAGTGGCCAAAAATTAATTCTCATTGAGTAGTGATTTGATATCCTGCATAAAACAATGAACTCCTATGGCTACTGGATAAATATCCAATCCACCAGCTAAAAGGTTAAAGACTGGGTGGAAAGACACACCAAACTCCCTTTCACCTCTAGAATGCTCTTTTCAAGTCAGAGGAAAAAATTTTCATTAAATAGTAAATGTATTAAAAATGCCATTTTAGGAACATCAAAACTTTTCATGAAATTGGGTTGAATTTGCTGAATAGTTTTAGCTAAAAAGAACTAAGAATTTTTTTTGGAAATATCAGAACAGTTTGTTTCAATTTTTTCCAACATTCAGAATGTTTCATTTTGACCCAATTAAATGGTTTTGGTTGTTCATTTTGGCAAGAAAACAAACAAAAAAATCCAGTCTTGATTTAAAACTAATCTATTTCTTTAATTTATTTTTTGGTTCGGCCACCAAACAGAAAAATCAATTGTTCGCTCAGCTCTAGCTTCAAGTACTATGCTGAACAAGACCCAAGTTCCTTGCCTAATGTATTCTGTAACAAACCATTTCTGAAAGTAATTATCCACATGATGATCACCGTAGAGCAATATCTACATGATGGTAGACAGGTGTGTGTTTTATATGTACGTAGTATGACTCAATGTACCAGCTTTACAAAGTAGGTGTTTTGTTTTAAACTACAGGGACAGAAGAAAGTGAATTGCTGTTGTGGGTGGCTATAGGTCATATAGAAAGAGTATGTAACAAATTGGGAAGTCAGTACATGGATAAACACTGCAGCCAGGATATTCGATGACATGACATGATAATTCTGCAGAACAGAGAGCTGAAATGACTCAGTCATATGGAAAGACAGATTGAAAGTACAGACCATAATTCAATGAATGCCAGACAGAAACGAAGGTCAGAAAAGAGAGAGAGAGAGAGACAGCAATTGATATAGTGGAAATGACTGAAACGATGCTAGATGCAATAACTATGTCATCTGGTAATAGGAACATATTGAGAAAATATTTTGCACAGAGTCCATTGCTATGGCAGCTATGAAGCTGTGACATTAAGGGCCCAGTTTTGCCATCTTAACCGACAAACACACAAGACTCAGCTTTACTTACTTTCATGTTTCTGTATCAACATTATTGGTGTTTAGTTAATTTTCTAACCTATCCACCATTCTTTGAGCATTCTTCTGCGGCCGAGCCAATGTGCCAGGCACTGCAATGAAACAATGGCCATTTTGGGGAAGGAGGGAAAGTGCAGAGAGAACTGAAATTAATTTTCCAGTAATGGGGTAGTGGATCTTTTAAGACTAGACATCTATGGCTGTATCATTCCCCTGTTACATCTATTGGACAGGACAAAACGAGCAGGAACACTGTTTTATTGGCCCACACCTGAGGAAGGAAGATGGAGCCAACCTGGCTTCTTCAACACAGGCCCTTCAGAGGCTGGGGAAATGCCTCCTATAACATGGTGTGTTTGAGATCCCATGGATTTTGGGGTTGCATGGTAGGGAGTGCTACTGGTTGCAGCAATATCCCCCAGCAAGGGAAGGATGTGCAGATGTCCAAGAAAGTTTAGTATGAAAATCTGCATATTCAGAGGGCAGCAACTCCCACCCCTTCTTCAGCCCCACAAGCCTTGTATTCGCCCCTTGTACTCCCATCAGAATGGGATGAGGATTTGGAAGTGCCATGAGCGTCAAGTGAAGATTTTTCTCAGGGAGGAGCTGATATAACCTGAATGACAGTCTCTATCAGGTTATCAGTTTAGGTAGCTCTGTTACTCATGTACATGTGCTCCTCACAAAAATTATGGACCTATAACTTCAGATCTTACACTCTCATGGGGCCAAATTAATCCATGGTTTAAACCTGCTAATTTACACCCAGAATTAATACTACCCATCAACATCGGCAGGACTTTTGCCTGAGTAAGGATTGCAGAATTGGACCCCGGGCAATTATTTACCTGATATCGATTGCAAAGTTACAATGGGCTTTTGAGGACAATTCATTGTTTACATAAAAAAATACTTTCAAAAATGCCAACCCCACACATTTCCAGTACAGATGATATGAAGCCAATTTAGTCTCCTGAGATGATTTAAATCCTTCTTGATGCATTATCTTTTCTAAGTAAAATGAATTCCATCTGTGCCTTTTAGTCCTGGTCTTTGTATTCTCCTAAGAGCATATCTTAATTAAAATGGACAATGCGTGAGCCAGATTTAATAAAGATGTTTCTGTTTTACATGTACTAGCAAAAAACAAACAAACAAACAAACAAACAAACCCTATTGGAAGAAAGTAACGATAATACAACCTCAGGGAACAAAGTCACCAAAGTTCCCCAAGGAAGTCTTCCAGGAAAAATGTGTTTTTTCCTGAAACCAGCAACTCTTGGCTTAAATATTTAATCATTCCAAAAAATCCTTCTACTGCTCACAAAGTTTGCCTTGGAGCACTGTAAATTATTAGCGTTAAAACTAGCAGTAAGAAGTTTATAGATATCAAAACAGAACAATTAAGATGGCCAGGTAACTGTTATGGAGCATGCAGCATACTTGTATTTGAAGATATAAAATAATAGGGGGCCAAACCAACTGAAGTCAATGAAGCTGCTGAGGTATAACAAGCAGACTAGGTGTTCTGCCTCAGAAAACAGCAGCTTACATGAAAAGTATTGTATTTTAATGCTAAACACAGAGCAGAGAACTCTGTCACTGGCTCAGACTGGAGGAAACATTTTGTTCTCCTAATAGAGTATAATTTTTCAGAAATTCACCTGTAAAACCATGAAGCACCTTTTGGAGCATCTTACAGCTGTTAGGTTGAGAACTATTTAATGTCAAAAAGAAAAGGAGTACTTGTGGCACCTTAGAGACTAACAAATTTGTCTGAGCATAAGCTTTCATGAGCTACAGCTCACTTCATCGGCATGCATCCGATGAAGTGAGCTGTAGCTCACGAAAGCTTATGCTCAAAAAAAATTGGTTAATCTCTAAGGTGCCACAAGTACTCCTTTTCTTTTTGCGGATACTGACTAACACAGCTGCTACTCTGAAACCTATTTAATGTCAAACATTCTAAATTTATTGCATAATAATTACAAGTTGCTTTTTAACATAAATAGAGCATTCATTACTCCAGCTATGCAATAAATTAAGCAGGAACAGCTAATGTTTGTACAGGGCTTTGGACATTTAAAATGTGACATAACTGTTAAGTGTTATGTACAGAAAGACATATATTATAAAGCTAAACACTTGGCATCTGCTGTGGGAGGGGAAGTGAGGGAGGGTAATGCCACAAAAGCATTTAAATAGCAAAGCTGACAAATATCCAAAATAATAAAATAATTATACTAAAACATTGAATTACAGAACATGGAGATGGAAAGATTCTGCCATCTAGACCCTCTCTTTGCAAATGTAGACTTTTCTAGTGTTTCTTCTCCATTAGACATTTAAATACCTCATGTGATGCTGCATCACTTCCCTTAGGAAGCTGTGAGCCCAATCCATCAATGATGTAAATGGTGGGGTAAACTGTACATCAGCAATAAGCTGACTATATAAAGGGATATAGGTAGCAATGCTGCGTAACTTGAATTAATTTGTCATTCACTGGTTGTGCAAAATGAATAAATTACAATTTGGTATATTGTAGGGCTCCAATTTTTCCCCTGGTGTAAGCCATCGTTACTCCCATTGAAGTTGTGCCCGCTGATGTGTTCATTTAGCTTCAATCATGGGTTCAATTAGCCTTGGGGAGGGCTGGGACAGTGTGAGGATAAGTGTGTTTATAAAAGGTTCACTTTATCCTTCCCTCGTGCTAGTGGCTTTTCTTGTTTCACTGCCTTCTTTTGCTCCATCACACTTGCTTTGAATGCACGCTGAATACCAAATTGGTGCACATAAAATTGCTTTACACGAGTTTACACGGTGCCTCCCACCTCACAGGGTCTCAGAGCTTGGGCTCCAGCATGAGCCCAAATGTCTATACCACAATTATATAGTCTCACAGCCTGAGCCCAAGTCAGCTGACACAGGCCAGCTGTGGATGTTTTATTGCAGTGTAGACATAGCCACAGAAATGGATACTTAGCAACATGATGTTGAGCTGCGTATACAAGGAAACATCCTATTACTCTCTTTTGCTGCTATATCATATTGAAAACTCACATCTAATGTGCTGTTGAAACAATGGGTGTTACTATACACACTGTAACCAGAGTGATCACTTAAGCTGAGCTATTATCAGCAGGAGAGCGGGGGAGAATTGGAATTAATTTGCAAACTGGATACAATTAATTTAGGCTTGAATAGAGACTGGGAGTGGATGGGTCATTACACAAAGTAAAACTATTTCCCCATGTTTATCTCCCCTCCCCCATACTGTTCCTCAGGCATTCTTGTCAACTGCTGGAAACGGCCCACCTTGATTATCACTACAAAAGGTTCTCCTCCCCTCCCCCCGCTCTCCTGCTGGTAATAGCTCACCTTAAGTGATCACTCTGGTTACAGTGTGTATGGTAACACCCATTGTTTCATGTTCTCTATGTATATAAATCTCCCCACTGTATTTTCCACTGAATGCATCTGATGAAGTGAGCTATAGCTCATGAAAGCTTATGCTCAAATACATTGGTTAGTCTCTAAGGTGCCACAAGTACTCCTTTTCTTTTTACTACACATGATGATTCATGAACCATCAAGATTGAATTAAATTAAATTACAGTAGCAAACAGTTTGAATCTATAGGGCTGGCAGTTCAAAAATGATTTGCTATTGCTGAGTGAGCATTGATGAAACATCACAATGCCATTTTTACAGAATCACTTTTCACAATACCCACTGCAATTTAAAGCTCAAATGTTTTGCGATATAAAAAACAACAAATAAAAGATGGCAATTACTGTCCAATAGGAACCAGATCTTCAGCTGGTGTGAATCAGCATAGCTCTGCTCCAATGGTACTGTGTTCATTTACATCCACTGAGTATCTGGCCCAAGTTGTCAAACTATTATGCCCAACAAAATAATGAAACAAATATTAAAGCACCAACATATCAGTACTTTTTTGACTTGGCCAACACAGCATGTATGTTACTTCGCTAAGAGACCAATTTACCAGGCAATGAGGAGCACCACTGAAAGAATGTTGTTTTTACTAACTGTCAGCTACTCCCACTGGCCATTGTTAGGGCTTCTGTGTTTGGGTCCTACCACACTGGGCCATCTGTCCTTTCAGCATCTGGCTAGGCTCCAGAACTGCCTATTTCTTTGGCACCTTTGGTACACTCCCTGGACACAGGCTCTTCTGTTACCCATTCATAGAAATGGGACCTCATGGTCCAGCTGCACTAGGCTCTCAGCTTCAGCATACCCTTCTTCAGAGCTCTAGCCTTGCGGGCACTCTAGTTTACGGTGTAATTCTTCATGGATGTGTTGCAGGTAAAGAACATTACAGGTTTTTCAAGAAAGGATTCTAAAACAATTAGTTTCCTTTTCCCAGGAGCTGCGGAAAGTGCCACCCAGACCCTGCACTCAGAACCCTCTCCTGCACCCCAACCCCCTGCCCAGAGTCCCCTCCTGCACCCAAACTCGCTCCTGGAGCCCGCAACTGCCCCCAACCCCCTGCCTCAGTCCCCTCCTTTACCCCAAACCCTCATCCTTGGCCTCACCCCAGAATCTACACCCCCAGCTGGAGCCCGCACCACCACCCTGCACCCCAGCCCTTTCCCGCACCCTGAACCCCTCATTTATGGCCCCACCCAGAGCCTGTACCCGCAGCACAGAGCCTGTACCCCTCCTGCACACCAACCCCCTGCCCCAGCCCAGAGCCCTCTCCCACACACCAAACACCTCATCCTCAGCCCCACCCCAGAGCCTACACCTCCAGCTGGAGCCCTCACCCCCCTCCTGCAGGCCAACCCCCTGCCCCAGCCCGGTGAAAGTGAGTGTGGGTGGGGAGAGCAAGCGATGGAGGGAGGGGGGGATGGAGTGAGTGGGGGCGGAGCCTCAGAGAAGGGGCGGGGTAGGGGTGGGGCACGGGCTTCAGTTTTGTGCAATTAGAAAGTTGGCAACCCTAATAGAGCCCATTGGGCTAGGTGCTGTATAAGCACAGAACAAAAAGATAGTCCATATCCTAAGGAGCTTATAGTGTAAGTACTTGAAGATTCTGCATATTAGAAAAGACACTCTTGGCCCAGCTGTCCGTCATGCTGTCAGACTGAGTTCTTGTACCTCCCTTTGCTCTCTGTAACAATCTTGAGGTTCATTAAATAACAAACCAGTGAATAAGAAAGCAACAAAACCTTAATAAAACAAACTAGAGAGCTTCTGTAGTGAGCTGCTGCACACAGCTGTGTGGTGTTCCCAACCCCAGACTTCAGGCCACATCTCCAAATTCCTATGTTTGTAATACTGTCCCTTTTGAGGGAGTGTCTCTAAGTTATAATAGTTTACAACCATCTCTCCTCACTCTGCACTCAGTGGGTATGTTAAATTCCCTTTCTCCCCACCTGTCATAGCCTTGTGTGGCCTTTGTGAAACCCGGTGTCAAAAGTCTGTCTTACTTGATCCCTTAGTCTACACATCAACACACAAGTACAATTGTATTTCAGTTATTGTGTACTTTCAACTTCAGCTACAAAGCACTTTAATTTTCTTATAATTTGCAGGGATGCAGACCTGCTTATTTCAAAGATTTCACCCAGTTCAAAAGAACTTTCCATCCTATTTAAAGGGCTGAATCCTGTAAACTGGATACACAATCTAGTGCATAAACCTGATTAAGCAGCTTAGAAAATTTAACTCGAACAAGTCAGAGCTTTTCAAAGGGTCTCCACCCCACTTTGTGTCTATGAAAACACATCCTGCTTGGAGCAGTTTCTATTAGCATATTAATGAACACTTCACCATCAAGGGTCTCTCAGGTTACTGGCTTAACAGAGCAAAACATACATTGTCTGCCCATGTTGGAAGACAGACAGGGAGCAATGGATGTGGTTTAATTAGGCTGCAACTTTACTTACATAAAACATCTAGGAGTACCTGACCCCCAAAAAAAAAAAAATTGTATAGTGCAGGAAGGAGGGGGGTCAGCTTCCTGCTGTTCCAAAAATAGGAATCACAAACCTCCTTCCTCAACTCCTTTAAAGGGACCTAGGAAAAGGAGGGGGGTAAGGCTTCCCGTTGTACAAGGCATAGAAGCCCCAAACCCTCCTTATCTCCCTTAAGGGATACCTTTCTTCAAATCCTTTTCCATTCATGTTATCTGATAACTGTATCCTTTCCATGTTGAGTTCCCGCAGTGGACATCCGCTGCAAGTTTTACATATTAAGCTGCAACATTACAACCTAACCCTTCCACTGCATCCCAACAGCTCCAAGACCAGCTGTGGGGAAGGTGAAATACCACCCCCCACACACACACCTCAGCCAATCTGGGAGAGAGGAAAAAATTCCTTCCCAATCCTTTCAAGGAAAATGCTTTCTGAGGGTCAATAGAGAACCTCGACCTTTTGTCAAGTTCATGGATGGGTGGGTACTCCCAGCCTGCATGTAGTATAGATTGCACTCCCTCCACCCTTCTGGTCAGCAAGAAGGGCAATGCATTGCCCTTCTCATGATCTTGCTCCAGGTGCATCCTGCCCCCTCTTTATAAACTTTCCACCTGGTAGAAGGGAGCCCTTAAAGGAGCAACACTCCTTTTCTTCCAGCTAGCCAGACAAAGACATACTCGCATGAAGGTTACAGGGGGCATTAGGGTTACCACCTGGCTGGCATTTGACCGGCCTGGCTGCTTTTTTAATGGATTTGCCAGTTGCCAGAAAAATAATTTAATCTGCTGCTTTTGTGTGTGTGTGTCTGAAGATTTTCATTATTATCACAATACACTGGGATATCAAATGCTAAAACTTTGTGTCCAGCTAAAGATGCTGCAGTGTTCCCACTTCTGCAGTTTAAGTGATAACAGATCAAAGCTGTTGAAAACACAGCAGCTGTTTGCACACCAACACACAAGTGCACCATGCATGTGTGTGCATGAGGGTGTGAGTCACATGAGAGTGAGGATATTTGTGATGTTACCAATCTCTCTAGGTACTAAAAGTGGCTCTTGAAGGCGGGTTGCAGACTTGCCTTATGGCTGGGATTGCGGTGGGTGAGACACTGCATCCCATATTCTTCACAGTGATATTATGATGATATGAATATCATGTAATTATGATGTAATTAATGCAAGATACACCCGGTGTATGTAAGGTGTCATTAGAAAAGTTATGTTTCAATAAGCTTCTATTGTGACAGATTTATGTTACCAACCTGCCTGAGGCGTCAGGTTATCATGCTGAGGCTGCAGGATCGTTAGGGGAGGAGATGTAGGAGCACACCTAGTGACTAAGTTTTAAAGTTTTGTTAATAAAATAAAGTAAAACAACAGCGGAGAGTGATGGGTGCTCCGCATGTCACTCAGAGGAAGGAAGAGAGTGTTCGTGCCCCAAGCCTTAACCCACTTTAATACTCACACATGCACTACCCGAGGCTGGTCAAGCCCGGGTGTAACGCAAGAAGAGGGGGAAGGGTAGATGAGAGTTCTGTCCTGTGCACAGGTCATCCAGGGTCCGCTGTTGATCTCCGACCTGCCCTGGCTCTTGGGAGGATTTTTAAGCCCTGGGTTCCTTTGGGGGCATTCTGTTCAGGGACCTCTGTCCCCCTTGCTCTTTGTACCAGTCTGAATCAGCTTTCTGCAGCTTCCTCAGCTTTCCCAAAACACACCAGCTTCAGGGACGTGAGATGGTTATTTTTCACTTGCTGACCTTTGCCGTCTCACTGGTTTTTGCAGCCCTTGCAGTTTTGTTCAACAACTCTTTCTCACGGCTCATTGGGATTGGAATCTTGGCCCCCCATCTTTCTTGGCAGGTAGCAGAGAATCTGTTGTGTGCAGTGGCCTTGGGCTGGAGTCCACTTTTTATCTTCAGACTTAGCCGGAGCATCGAGTTAACCCTTTCCCTTCTCCTTTCCTCCCTCTATGGCCTCTCGTAACCTGCAAAGGAATCTTTTACTCCACACTCACACCTGCAACCCTTCCCACAATACATTTTACCACATATACAAGTTCTAGCAACATGCGATGCTAAACTGCTTACCCAGGGGTCCCCATGGGGGGAAGTTATATTGTGACACTATCACAGACTGGACACCTTCCCAGACTGGGCACAATTCTTTCCCCTGGTACAGCCCTTGTTCCAGCTCAGGTGGTAGCTAGGGGATGTCTAATGACTGCAGTCCCTTTGTTCTGTTCCACTGCCTTATATAGCTTTGGCACAAGGTGGGAATCTTTTGTCTCTCTCAGTCCCCACCTCCCCTTCTAAATGGAAAAGCACCCAGGTTTAAGATGGATTTCAGTACCAGGTGACATGGTCACATGTCCTGTGAGACACCAAGCCTTCATTCCTCCCAGTTAGACTCACAGGAAGGCCTGCAAGCAAACAGAGCCATCCACAGTCAATTGTCCTGGTTAATGGGAGCCATTGAGATTCCAAACCACCATTAATGGCCCACACTTTGTATAACTACAATAGGACCTTAGAGTTATATTTCATATTTCTAGTTTCAGATACAAGATTGATACATTTATACAAATAGGATGATCCCACTCAGTAGATTATAAGATTTGTAATGATACCTTACAAGAGACTTTTTGCATGAAGCACATTTTAGTTACATTATATTCACGCTCCTCAGCATATTTTCATAAAATCATATAGAGTTCAACGTCACAATAGTGTTTCCTAATATCCAATCTAGACCTCCCCCACTGCAATTTGAGACCATTGCTCCTTGTTCTGTCAGCTGACACCACTGAGAACAGCTGAGCTCCATCCTCTTTGGAACCCCTTTCAGGTAGTTGAAGGCTGCTATCAAATCCCCCCTCACTCTTCTCTTCTGCAGACTAAACAAGCCCAGTTCCCTCAGCCTCTCCTCGTAAGTCAAGTAAGCCCCAGGCCCCTGATCATTTTCGTTGCCCTCCGCTGGACTCTCTCCAATTTGTCCACATCCTTTCGATAGTGGGGGACCCAAAACTGGACGCAATACTCACCAGTGCCGAATAGAGGGGAATAATCATTTCCCTCAATCTGCTGACAATGCTCCTACTAATGCATACAATATGCCATTAGCCTTCTTGGGAACAAGAGCACACTGCTGATTCATATCCAGCTTCTCATCCACTGTAATCACAAGGTCCTTTTCTGAAGAACTGCTGCTTAGCCAGTCAGTTCCCAGCCTGTAGCAGTGCATGGGATTCTTCCGTCCCAAGTGCAGGACTCTGCACATCTCCTTGTTGAGCCTCATCAGATTTCTTTTAGCCCAATCCTCCAATTTGTCTAGGTCACTCTGGACCCTATCCCCACCCTCCAGCATATCTACCTCTCCCCTCAGTTTAGTGTCATCTGCGAACTTAACAAGGGTGCAATCCATCCCATCATCCAGATCATAAATAAAGATCTTGAACAAAACTGGCCCCAGGACTGACCCCTGGGGCACTCCGCTTGATACCGGCTGCCAACTAGACATTGAGCCGTTGATCACTAGAGCCCAACAATCTAGCCAGCTTTCTATCTACCTTATAGTCCATTCATCCTATCCATACTTTAACTTGCTGGTACGAATACTGTGGGAGACTGTAACAAAAGCTTTGCTAAAGTCAAGATGCAAAAAAGATCCACTGCTTTCCCCATATCCATACAGCCAGTTCTACCAGTCATTGTAGAAGGCAATCAGTTTGGTCAGGCATGACTTGCCCTTGGTGAATCCATGTTGACTGTTCCTGATCACCTTCCTCTCCTCCAAGTGCTTCAAAATGGTTGCCTTGAGGACCTGGTCCATGATTTTTCCAGGGACTGAGGTGAGGCTGACTGGTCTGTAGTTCCCCAGGTTCTCCTTCTTCCCTTTTTTAAAAGGGCACTATATTTGCCTTTTCCCAATCATCCAGGATCTCCCTCAATCACTACGAGTTTTTAAAGAATGGCCAATGGCTCTGTAATCACATCACATCACAGCTGGTACCCCAGTTCCAGGTGGCACCCTGGGGGGAACCCATCACAGTGGGCTTACCTTGTGGAGGGGATGTGTGCCTTTTTTTTTTCCCCCCTTTTTGCATTTCAAAGGTGGTAACCCTACAGGGCGTATTGCCTCAGTGAAAGTAGGCTTGAGCTATTTGCTCTTAAATTCAAAATGTAGCAGATAAATTTGTATGTAGTGGCATTTTTAAAGTCTTACGGTTTCCCTGAAAGGACACTGTAATACAGTAGGGTACCAAGGTCTAAAATGCAAGATCATTCACCTTTATTCCCTCTATAATATACAGGGAACATCATCAGAATTTTAAGCCATAGCACTGTATTTTCAGGGTCAGATGGGCAAGCTATAGCTGAAAGACAGTTAGCAGTCCTTGAGTACTGTGTACATATATTGCACCAGTAAATAGACACAAGGCTCATAAATGTAGTGCAGTCCATGCTCTTTGAGCCTTGAGGAAAACAAGGTAGGATTTATTAAATGATAAAAGGGCAGCACTGCCACTAGCTGATGCAGTGGAGAGAATGAGGAAAAAAACTGGCACAGTTTCTATCTTGCCAAATCAAATGAGCTAGTTTTGTTTGTTTCAGCAAAACCATATTGATGGATTGAAGTAAAAAAATCAATGAAACAGTGATGGCACAAACCAGCCGTCCTTGTCTGAAGAAACAAATGCCTATTTATTCAGGTAAAATGAATTAAATTATATAATTACAACAAAAACACACTTAATTTGACACACTTCCTCTTATCGTTCATCAATGTTAATCAACTGTGATTTTCTGGAGAAAGACAAGCAATCTCTTCCATAATGCTCTCAAGTTGCAGCACAATCTAGTTAAAAATGTAATGATATCAATTAACAGTGTCTTCTGAACAAGAATGACAATGCTAGTTCTTAATGGTTTGAAAATCTTCCCCAAAAGCTGGGGTAACACACACTTGTTTAGCACCACAGAAGCTTGCTTCCAGGAATTAGCAATTCCAGGAAAATTTCATTTTCAACCATAGAAAATTGTTATAATTGATTTCAACCCATTTCCAAGAAATAATTTTGAAACTGGTTCTCTTTTAATTATACTAATAGCTTCCAATAGAGTTCTATACTGTGCATCCAAAGGGAGGATTATTACAGGGATTTCTTTTTAATGGACTTGTCTGGGAAATAGTATGTGTGGGGTGAAATCACTGCTGTAATGTTTACAGCGGTCACCTGTACTAATAAGAATAGGCCTGATTCTGCATCCACAGGAATTTTGTCATTGACTTTAGTGGGAGTAGGCTTGGTCCTCAGAGAAGTATCAATATCACAAGTATACACAATATCACAATATACAAGTACTACTGTTACTTTATGTGAGCAATAGTTGTTTTGATGCATTTGATTTGATTTTAACTAATGCCCATGCTCACTGTCCTATTTTAACATCAGGGACCGTGAAAGGTTAACTAGTCCAACCCCCTGTGCTGAGGCAGGACAAAGTAGTATATACTAGACCATCCCTAATAGGGGTTTGTTTAACCTGTTTTTAAAAGCCTTCAGTGATGGGGATTCCACAACCTACCCAGGAAGCCTATTCTTAGCTTAACTATTGTCATAGTTAGAAAGTTTGTCTAACGTAAATCCCCCTTGCTGCAGATCAAGCTGCTTACTTCTTGTCCTACCTTCAGTGGAACATCACCATCCTTTTCATAACAGCCCATAACATATTTGAAGACTGTTATCAGGTCTGACTTCAGTCTTCTTTTCTCTAGATTAAACATGCCCAATTTTTGAAACCTTTTCTCATAAGTCAGGTTTTCTAAACCTTTTATCACTTTTGTTGCTCTCCTCTGGACTCTTTCCAGTTTGTCTATATCTTTCTTAAAATATGTAATGCCCAGAACTGGACACAGTACTCCAGCTGAGGCCTCACTGAGTAGAGTAGAAAATTGACCTCCCGTATGTTACATATGGGATATGGCACTCCTCTTAATACACCCAAGAATCAAATTAGCCTTTTTGAAACCGTACCACATTGTTGACTCTCATACAATTTGTGATCCACTATAACCTCCAGATCCTTTTCAAAAGTACTACCACCTATGTAGTTATTCCCCATTTTGTAATTGTACTTTTGATTTTTTCCTTCTTAAATGTAATACTTTGTACTTTTGTCTTTATTGAATTTCATCTTGTTGATTTCAGATTAAATCTCCAAATTATCAAGCTCATTTTGTATTCTAAACCTGTCCTCCAAAGTGCTTACAACCCCTCTCACCTTGAGATCACCTGCAGATTTAATAAGTTTTCTCTCCACTACATTATCCATTTCATTAATGATAATATTTAATAGTACCAGACCCATGACAAATCTCTGTGGGACCACAATAGATACACACTCCCAGTTTGACAGCAAACCATAGAGTACAGTTTTTCAACCAGTTTTGCACCCATCTTTTATTAATTTAATCTTTCCCTAGTTTTCTATGAGAATGTCACATGGGCTTTGTCAACAGCATTACCAAAATGAATATAGATCACGTCTACTGCTTCCCCCTATCCATTAGGCCAGTTACCCTTTCAAAAAAAAAAAAAGACAATTAGATTAGTTTGACATGATCTGTGCTTGACAAATCCATGCTAGTTATTCCTAACAACATTATCATCTTCTAGGTGCTTACAACCGATTGTTTAATAATTTGCTCCACTATCCTTCTACGTATTGACGCTAGGCTACCTGGTCTATAATTCCCCAAGTCCTCTTTATTCCCCTTTATAAAGACAGATATTATGTTTGCTCTTCTCTAATCCTGTGGGATCTCACCCGTCCTCCAGGGTTTCTCAAAGATAATCACTAATGGTTCTGAGATTGTTTCAGCTAGTTACCTAAATATCCTACAGTACATTTCATCAGGCCCTACTGACTTGAATACATCTAACTTAACTATTCTTTAACCTGTTTTTTTTCCTATTTTGGGTTGAATTCCTCCCCCTTGCTGTTAAGAGTAAACTTACTTACCATAATTAATTAATTTTAAGTGGCACACAGGATCTAGTCCAAGAGGTGAATATAGCTAAACCTCTTCATAACAACAACCATAATGTAATTAAATTTATCATACTGTGTGTGTATGTGTGTGTGTGTGTGTGTGTGTACAAACCAAAGAAACCCACCACAGCATCATTTATCTTCAAAAAAGGGAACTACATAAAAATGAGGAAGCTAGTTAAATGGAAATTAAAAGGAACAGTCACAATAGTGAAATGCCTGGAAGCTGTATGGAAACTTTTTTAAAAACACCATAATAAAGACTCAAACTGTGTATACATCAAATAATAAATAAATAAATAATAATAATAAAAAACAACAGTAAGAGGATAAAAAAAAAATACCACCATGGTTAAACAGAGTAAAAGAGGCAGTTGGAGACAAAAAGGCACCCTTTAAAAATGGGAAGTCAAATTCCTACTGAGAAAAATAGAAAGGAACAAACTCTGGTTAATTAAGTATAATTAGGCAGACCAAAAAGGAATTTGAAGAGCACCTAGCAAGAGAGACAAAAAACTAACAGCAATTTTTTTTAAAAGTATACCAGAAACCTGCCAAACAAACAATCAGTGGGGCCATTGGATGCTCGAGGCACTAAAGGTGAACTCTAGGAAGACGAGGTCATTGTGGAGAAGCTACATGAAATCTTTATATCAGTCTTCACTGCAGAAAATGTGAGGGAGATTCCCCCACCTGACCCATTCTTTTTAGGTGACAAATCTGAGGAACTGTCCCAGACTGAGATGTCAATAGAGAAGGTTTTGGAACAAAAAAAGAAGAATAATGAATCACCAGGACCAGATGGTATTCACCCAAGAGTTTTGAAGGAACTCAAATACAAAATTGCAGAACTACTAAATATGGTATGTAACCAATCACTTAAAATTAGCCTCTGTACCAGATGACTGAAGGATGTAGCTAATGTGTTGCTGATTTTTTTAAAAAGGCTTCAGAGTGGCCCTGGCAATTACAAGCCAGTTACCCTGACCTCAGTACCTGGCAAATTGGTTGGAACTATAGGAAAGAACAGTATTATCAGATGCATAGATGAACACCATGTGTTGGGGAAGAGTCAATACAGCTTTTGTAAAGGAAAATCATCCCTGACCAATCTATTAGAATTCTTTAAGGGTATCAGCAAGCATGTGGGCAAGGATGATACACTGGATATAATGCAATGGGACTTTCAGAAAGCCTTTGACAAGGTCCCTCACCAAAGGCTGTTATGCAAAGTAAGCAATGTATAGGGGACAACTTTTTGCTTTAGAAAGTGGAGGAAGTAACCAGGGGGCAGCCATTTGAGACTTGATTCCGATCAACAGAGAGGAATTGGTAATGAATCTGAAGGTGGAACAATTTGGTGCAATTTGGGTAAAAGTGATCATGAAATGATGATTTCGTGATTCTAAGGAAAGGAAGGAGACAAAGAGCAGCAGAGCAAGGACAGTGCACTTCAAAGACGCTGACTTTATTTGGTAGGTAAAGTCCCATGGGAAGAAAATCTAAGGGAAAAAGGAGTTCGAGAGCTGACAGTTTCTCAGAGAGACAATATTAAAGGTGCAACAGCAACCTATCCAATGCAAAGGAAAGATGAGAAGAATAGTAAGAGGCTGTTGGGCCAAAGGGCGGTTCGGATACACTGAATGAAGCCACACCAGCTGCATAAGTATAACCTGTTTTATTGCCAAAGTATAATAAGCTTCCCGTCCTTTACGCGTTACTAAATAAGTGCTTTCCAGCAATCAAGCAAGAATCATTGCTTATGCCCCTGCTGCTACAGACAGTCCCCGACCCTCCAGCCTTGTCCTTGAGGGCTCGTAGGAGGAGCTGCTCCGTGTGGGGAATTCCTGGGCACCCACAAGGCCAAGGTCTGCAGGGGAGACTGTTTGTCTAAAGCAATTCTCATAGCCATTTTTATCATCTCTTTCTAAGGAAGTGTATACATCCACAAGCAGGCTCTGGCAGGAAACACTACTGGTTTCTATTCCCACACTTAACACTCTCAGGCAGTGGTGAGCTGGAGCCAGTTTGCACCGGTTCACTAGAACCAGTTGTTAAATTTAGAAGCCCTTTTAGAACCGGTTGCTCCACAAGGGACAACTGGTTCTAAAAGGGCTTCTAAATTTAACCAGCCAAAAGTGGCGCCTTAGGCGCTGACTCCCTGGGTGCTCCAGCCCCGGAGCACCCAAGGGGAAAATTTGGTGGGTGCAGAGCACCCACCAGCAGCTCCCCACCCCACCCCCGGCCCCAGCTCACCTCCGCTCCACCTCCTCCCCTGAACATGCCACCCCACCCTGCTTCTTCTCTGCCCCCACCACCTCCGGCTTCCCGCAAATCAGTTGTTCACGCGGGAAGCTGGGGCAGGCTGAGAAGCAGGCCGCGGCTTCCCGCTCAGGCCCAGGGAGGCGGAGGTGAGCTGGGTTAGGGGGGCACGAGGAGGGCCTCCTGCACCACAGCAGGTAACCCAGGGGGACGGAGGGGGGGAGCAGCGCAGGGGAACCGTTGCCCACCCCAGCTCACCTCTGCCACCCTCGGTCTGAGCGGGAAGCCGCCGCTTGCTTCTCAGCCCTCCCCGGCTTCCCGCCGAACAGCTGATTCGCAGGAAGCCGGGGCAGGGGGCACGGAGAAGCAGAACGGGGCAGCACATTGAGCGGAGGAGGCAGAGTGGAGGTGAGGTGATCTGGGGCCGGGCGCGGAGCTGCCAGTGGCTGCTCTGCACCCACCAAATTTTCCCCGTGGGTGCTTCAGCCCCAGAGCACCCAGGGAGTCGGCGCCTAAGGCACCATTTTTGATGTGATCAGTGGGGGAGCGGTCGCTCTCCCTTGCTCCCCCCCAGCTATGCTCCCCTGCCCCTAGGAGCCAGAGGGAACTACCGGATACTTCCTGGGAGCTGCCCCAGGTAAGCATCTCTGGGACTCCCCACCTCACCCCCCGGTGGGTGCCTCTGGCTCTTAGAGGTGGGCACCCACTATGGTGGCCCACGAGACCCTCCTACCCTGTTCTGGGGGCAGTCAGGGGACAGGGGAGGGGGGTGGATGAGGCAGGGGTCCGGGGGAAGGCTTCAAGGAACACGGGGGGGTTGGATGGGGCAGGAGTCCCGGGGGGTGGGCAACGACCCCTTCGTGGGGTGAGGAGGGAACCCGTTGTTAAGATTTGGCAGCTCATCACTGCTCTCAGGCCCTCCTTATCTCTTTACTTGTTTATCCAGTTGAGTGGCTGCAAGCCAGACGGGCTGCTGAAAGCCAGTTCACTACTAGCTCCCCCCGAACTATTCTGTAACAGGCCAAGGTAACTTGCGGTCAGTCCCAACAGAGGCCAATATGTCTGCATCATCAGGAGCTCTTTAATGACTGGAAAATCAAAACGGAATCCTACAAAAAGCAGAAACGTAGATGAATTGCTAAGGATCAGTACAAAAGAATAGGACAAGTGTTTATGGACAAAATCAGAAAGTCTAAGGCACAAAATGAGTTACATCTAGCAAGGAACACAAATGACAGTAAAAAGAGGTTCTATACGTACATTGGGAGAAAGATAAAGACATAAGAGGGTATAGGTCTTCTACTTAGCAGGGAAGAAGAACTATTAACTGCTAAAAACAACTCAACCTTCTTAATACCAATGCTTATTTTGCTTCAGTCTTACCTGAAAGGGTTAATTGTGACTAAATAAGAATGGCCATAATGGGTCAGACCAATGGTACTGAGGTTTGACTTACCAGCCTGTAATTGCCAGAATCAATTTAAAAAAAACACACCAAAAAACCCAACATCACATTAGCTATCCTCCAATCATCTTGTACAGAGGCCGATTTAAGTGATAGGGTTACATGCCACATTTAGTAGTTCTGCAATTTCATATTTGAGTTCCTTCAGAACTCTTGGGTGAAACACATCATGAGCTGGTGACTTACTACTGTTTAATTTAACAACTTTTTTCAAACCTCCTCTTCTGACACCTCAACAGAGTAACTTATCACAGGTTTTCAAAATATACTGAAATTACATATTTGAATTAAAATGGTTACATTGCCCAAGTGCTTTATACATGATAGAATGTTCATGAAATTTGTGGTACAGTTGCTTTTCAGAGAACAGCCTGTTTATTCTGTACAACAATTAATTTAGAAACAACTTCACTACCAGAGAGAAAGTAATGTCATAACGGAACCTCAGAGACATCACTATCTGACAGCCAGAAAATCTGCTGCCCACAAATCTCTTTCCCAGTTCTGGCCCCAAGGTAGTATTTTCACTTGGCAATATGGATAATGCCAATAAAACTGAATTCCCAAGAGGGAGCATTATGTATTGCCTAAACTATTGAATAGAAAGAGCCTTTTTTAAAAAAAGATACTTCACTTACTTGAAATAGTTGCAAATACTATAACAATGAATTTGCTGAGCAGTAAGAGTTTGGAACAAGGTAACATGAGGAATCACTAGTGAGCCAATCTACTGATGCCCTTCTTGCTCAGCCAGGAGGAGAAGGATGCATGGCAGCGTGTGGGGTGCATGGTTGGAGACCTGGAGGGAAAATGAAGAAGGCAGCTGTTGCTGGTGGCTGAACCGGGGGTTCTGGTATTGCTGTGTGCAGCTAGGTCTATCTTGGCTTAGGAGTAATAAGACGAATGTACATAGAGTAAACAAACACATTATACCACATATGACTCCATGAAAACGGTTTCCCCTCCAGCAACAGAAAGCTACCTGCTGGTAGGTCCTGAAATTGACCATGGCTCAGCCAAAGGGCAACATTACTTATTACTCCTGTGTTTTACATACTATCCAAGGCCGTGAACGAACACCTCAATGCTTCAGATTAATGCTGTGTTAGGAGAAACCAGCACACAAATCCTGTTCAGTTAGATCATTGTATTCCTGGTCTTTGCAAGAAACCTACAGCTGATTCTATGCCTCTTCCCTAGTCAGTTATCATTAGACATTCTTCAAGCTGGTATATTTGATTTTATATACTGTAATTACTACTACCTTTTAAAATCCAGTTGGCATCTTAAGGTTAAATCAGAAGAGACAGCCTTATAGAGAGAAAAAGCAAGCATAGTATAGCATTACAGTAAAAGAGTTAATAATGAAAAGGTGCACTGTATTCTAGTCATCTTAAGTAACTGGGAGATGGGTAGGTGCAGCTCAGCAGTCACTGAAGCGAGCATTTCTCTTCAATAGTGTAGGATTTTTCCATCATTTTACTCCTTCGGTTTGCCTAACCAATGCTGTCGAAGCTTAAAGCTAAATAAGATGTGCCAGATCCAAGGGAGACTTCAGTTTTAAAATGTCAGACTGCTCCAAGGGCAACATGTTGTGTGACTCAAGTTAACTTCCTTGGAGGAAATGTTATACTAATGAACACTGAGAATTCCAGAGATACATCGCAGACCAAACTTAGTCTGTGTACAGTATCTGCAATATTTATCGATCAACTAGAAGACCAGTAGGCACATTTTGTCCTTAAATATTGGACCTAAATTAATTAGAACTATGCACATTTACATCCAAGGGCCAAATTTGCCCCATTGACTTAAAAGTTTGTTGGTGTTATTATATGGGTCCCATAAACAAGTTTCTGCATATCCTAACTGCATTCCCCAATCTTTCTAATCACCAGAACCCAAAAGTTCACATACACAGTAGCATTTTCTATTCTTCTCCCTTCTTAAATGTCAGTCTTAATGTATTACTGTCAGTTATTAATGCAGCTTATAAATATTCAGGAAATGCAGTGTGGTTGTTTTAATGTTGTCACAGCAACCTGAACTTCTGGAATTTTCTGACCGTTGCGTGCCTGAGCTTGCAACTTTCACAACTGCATTCATTACAGCTCTTACTTTTATTATTTTATACTTAATAATGGGGAATCCAAGAGCAAAGTAAGATGCTGCAGGGAAAATGTTTATCTGTTAATTTTGGTTTATCAGAAAGTGTCTATTTAAACCTTTACTTATCTGTGATTAATACTTTTAAAAATACATGCACTCAAACACATACATATATGCATATAAGAAAAAGACTCAAGATAATGTAATTGAGCACAAAGTTGGGTTATATTAACATACGTTCTCCATGGGAGTTTCTCCCCTCCCTCCTTCATCCTACAATTTGTTATACCCATAGTTGCCTCTTGCCAGGACAGGTGCTGTCCTTCTCTTCTATGGCCCTGATCTACCAAAAAATTTAAATATGTGCTTAACTTTTAAGCACTTGACCAGTACCATGGAAATCAATGACATTGACATTATGCATGTGAGTAAGCACACGTATAAGCACACGCAGGATCAGGGCCAATATTTGTATAGCATCTAGCTCAATAGGGCCCCAGTTACAATTTATTCTATTTGCGTATGCCACATTCCTTTTCCATTGTGAAACCTCTCTCTCTCTTCCCATCCCATACTAAGATGGCAGATCAGTCACACGAGCAATGAACTGCCCAGTGTGCAAATTACACTTCTACCCCATTTTCATATGCCGGGTGGGTATTTTGCTTGTTTCTATACCACTTTTTAATCGGCCAGTGAGTCATGCAACAGTGTGTGCATGCAAATTTTGTGGGTGTAGCTAAAACCACCAGCCGAAAATGTAGACTGTAGATGGATCACCCAAATGTATGATATTTAAATAGGTTGAGGTTTAATACAAACCATTTGTCAGCCCTACTGGAGATGCCAAGAAAGATCTTTATCCTAATCTCTTGGGAAATAGCATCCTTAATCCAGATCTGAACTGTATTAACTTTCAAATATAAATCATATTTAGTGTCCATAGCTATGTCAGGTGCAGTTTTGACTGGTTAATTAGGCAAAGTCTTATTGAAAGTTCTTGTTAATGAAATTTCTATAACTTGTGGGCTTTCAACAGGAGATTCCATAAAATAGCTAAATCATCATCTGGAGCACATCAGAATTACAAAATGGCACAATTACTAGTTTGGCAAAGACCACAGGCCTATCCCACTCTAAGAGGTTCTGCCATTAGCTGCCACTGCACATGGGAGCTAGTAATATGAGCAGAACCCTTATTAATCACAGCTGCTCAGTTTACTTAAATTGTGAAAGTGGTAAACATAAAATCAGCAATACCAGCACATGCTATTAGCAAAACTGGGAATGTCTATTAGATCAGTCAAAATATTTTCTGCAGGGTGATGAATACTTTACAGAACTGTACAGAAAGCACTTCAAAAATTTATCTGTAACAACCCTCATTCTGGAAATGCAACAAACTATAATAAAAATGGCTTGTTTTTCTATTCTTGGCATAGCCATGCTGTGCAACCTGTCTTTACTGAAGACAGCCAGCAAGTAATTTCTCCACACAACTTCTATATGTGCCATCTGCCAATAACTCTAGAGGCCTCTCATTTAATTGTAAAATTTCCAGCTAAATTTGACTAATGAATTAAAATGAGAAATTAAGGAATATTGATGGATAAGCATTTGCCTTTGCAGTATTAACTGACTGGAATCCAACCAGTGAACTTAAAAATTGCTAAGTTTTATTTGATTTCCCTGATATTAAGGCTCGATAGAGGTTTATGTTATAACAATAATAATAACCCAGTCTAAAACAATATTTTAGCTTTGCTTTAATATGAAAAACTGCTTGAAATCTCCTGCCTTCCCACTTTCATAGTCAGTAAGATTAAACACGTATTCCCATCCTCTTGAGTTCTACCAAAATTGCCAGTAGTAAAGCTGTCAGTACAGGCAACTCTTCTACTGTAAATGGAACCTTGGGTATAATGGCACAAAAATACATAAATATTTTTATTTCTTCAAACATGTCAGCCTAGGGTAATTTAGCACTTGCTGAAAGAGAGGCTTGAGAAGATGTAATAGAATAGGCTGAGAGAAGCATGAGTCATTTAAAAAACACTCACAACAACATTCACAAGTATCCACACTGAACTGATTCTTTGTTAAGGTTGACTCTGCTTTATCTGAAGTTCAGACTGAAAAATAGGAGGCAGGAAGGGATGGAAGAAGCAAGTGACAAGGCTGAGAAGGTAAGTGGATGTGGGCAGATGCTGGGAGATCATGGATTTGAGAACCACTGTGACATAATAAAAGAAGGAGAGGGGGATGGCGGAAAGGAAGGGACCAGGAGTGGAGAACTCAACAGATCCTTTCAGTTCTGCCTTTAAAAAAGTTAACAAGATCTTAAGTGAAAGGGGCTCAATCCTTGAAGGGACATTGACTTCTTTTAGAGTTAAGGGCAATCAGCCCTTTGAAGGATTGGCCACACAAGAGAGAAGGGGAAAGAAGCGGAAAGATAAGAAGGCTTAAATAGAGTGACAAAGATGGTGATTGGTCGCAGGGGACTAGAGGCACAGGATTGGAGAGAGGAGATGTAGCCTGCCTTGGCCAGCATTGAAAGAAGAGGCTGGGGGAAGGCCATGTATACTCACTGGAGGAAGAACAGTACTGGAGATACCAAAGTCAAGGAGACAACCAGGCAGACACTGTGAAGCAAAATAATCAAATGTGGAAGAGAAGGAGAGTTGAAAGACTTGAGGCAAAGGCACATAAGTGATCCAGTTACAAAACACTGAAGACAGGAAAGTTATATTGTTTTCCTCTTTTCCTTATTTTCTTAAGGTTAAAAAAAGTTACCTTACTTGTTAATTTTTAAAAATAAATCAATGTCTCTCTACATTTAATCCAAAGCGGAATCATATTACGGTCACTATGAACACCACTGTTTGGCTTGCTATGACAATATGGAACTTCACTCTCCTACACTGTGTTACACCAGATTTAAACTGGCATGACTATCTTGCACCATTGACTTCAATTTACACCAGTGTAAATTTGGTAAAACGTATTATTTGTACTGAGGTCAGGGCTCCATTGTGCTAGGCACTGTACAAACATACTGTAAGAGACAGTCTTTGCCCCAAAGAATGTACAGTCTAAATAGAATAGACAAAGTGTGGCAGGGAAACAAAGACACAGAGAAGTTAAGTGACATGACTTCTCCATGGTCAAACAGCAGGTCAGTGGCAGAGTTAGAAAGAGAACCTGGGTCTGCTGCATGCCAGTCAAGTGCTCTGTCCACTAGATCACACTCCCTCTTACACTGGAGAATCAGGCCATTACAGTCATAGAAAATCAAAAGGCCAATGGCATTCATAGCTACTGTAATATGATCAGGCATCATTATAAAATTGGAGCATGGAGTGAGGTATCAGGCCTATGATGTCTTGTCTATTTGTTCCTTGAGATTTAGAATTTAAAAAATTTAGTTGTATAACTTGACATATAACACATTATCCTTAAGAACTGTAAGTCATCCTCATTCTGTGAGCAGTAACCCCATTTGTGAGTAATCTGCTGATTCCAAATCTCCTAGATTGACAAAGTTTTATGCTTTTTTCTATTCAACAAATTTTTAGCAAGACGACAGCAAATGTAATGACGCAGCAGTGAGAAAAATAAATAAAGGCAATTCAACTCTCATTTGTGAGCTGTAAGATTTTATAGGAGATACTGAAGGCTAACAGCCCAATTCAAGACTTAATCATTTTAGATTACCCATGTTTGCCTCAGGCTTGGAAAGTTTTTGCAAAATATGGCAAGTATATCAGGCTGATTCTCTCCAAAGTACACCCGGTAGAGTTAAACAAATCTTATGAAGGAACATAGCTGATTTGTTAGGGCTTTAGCTAATATCCACTTGCTACTGTCTGTCCAAGATAATAGGTAAAATGGAATATTGTAACCAGGTTAGCAATGTTATAAATTTTTGTTTGCCCTTTAAGTGTTAATTTAAAAGGCTGAATGATCTTACTCAAATCCACCAAAAGAAAGTCAATATCTTGTGGATGACAGTGCCTTGTTCAGTATAATTGCATTGCTACAGCCCTTCAGCAATTTTCATTCTCTGGAGAAATGCCTTCCTTTCATGATATTGCAGAACAATAGATGTTACTATAATTCTTGGCCATCTTATTTTTATGAGGGATTTCTGCCCCAATATCAAACTCTTGTGTTTCTCTTCCCCTCCAAAAATGGTATGCTAGTAACCGGAGACTTCTTAGCATGTCAAACTCAGGCCCATGCCACCACTTCCCTGGCTGTATAAAAATCAAGGGATTAAGCAAAATAGTTTGTGGATCAAGACCTGTAAAACTAGGTCACTAGGCCATGACGACACAGGCAGAAGAAACAGATCCTCAGGTCTAGTTTGTTGTTACAAAATGGTACATTAGTCCTGTAAGACGTTCTAACAAACAATATGATCTTAGGTGTAGGAAATAATGTATAACACCATCTAGGTTCTTTCTGAGTATCAAAGAGCAAAACTGTAGCTTCTTCCACCAAGAACACAAGGCAAAATGGCTTCTGCTGACCTTCCTTAGAACATGGGATAGGGCTCAGCCAGACAAGGTGCCAAATGAAATCTCATGCAACTTCAATCATATGACAAATTGTCACTGAACTCAGTTTGGAACTCAAAAATGCACCATGAGAATTTGTGTTGAACTACACAGACACAAGCTGGATGAGGATGCAGTGCGTGTGGCAATGTCAGCTTCACATCTGCAGATATAAAAATGTCAATGAATTCAAAACACTGACGTTCATGGGAATTGCAGTATCTCAGCACCTCTGAAAAATCTGATTTAGATTTTGATGCCTACTATTAGCACCCAAATTGGAAAATTCTGACCTATTAATAGTCGTTAAAAGGTTAAACTTTTGTAAAGCACATACACACACAGGCATTGTGATTAGGTGGCATTCCCACCATTCTTCAAAACAGTCTTCATGTACCCTGTAGGGTGGAAATCAGCTACAGCCTAAGACATCTTCACAGAGTTGGTGATGCCTAGAGTTCTTCCCTTGGGATTTTCAGCCCCAGAACTAGATTTTTCTACCCAGAGAGTCCATCCAGACTCCTTTATATGCTGGTGTACTTTTCAAGCCACGCCTGCCAGTGAGATAGCTGGAACCAAACAGCCTCACCCAGCAGGGTTTCCACATCGGCTAACTGAAAAAGCCAGTCACGCTGTTAACCTGAGCACTAAGATTTCAGTTGCATGCCTTGTTTTATAGTTTTAGGTTGGTACAAAGGTAAGAATTGACTGATACATTGTGATCTAGCTGAGCTATGTTTGGTATCAAAGAGATACACAGAAACACCCATTCTCTCCTCTCTATTTGATACTGCCTGGCTTCTCTTAAAGCAAGCATTTGATGTATTTTTCTTGTGTCTATCAGACAGGAGTGTATGGTAACCACCTTCCATTCCCATGGCTGGCTTCTCTCTGTATGAGACATTCTGCTAAAAATTGACCTTTTAAATATTCTCTTTAAATAGCAGATTGCCCATAAAAAGAGGAGAAAAAATAAACCCAAATTAACAGATAGAAGCAATAAAGAACTGAATTTTTAAAAAGACAACCCTGAAGGCCAATTAATTCAAATTCACACAGCTTTGGTAATAACATCTCCAAATTAACTGGAATAGCTTTCTATATTACTTGCAATTTCATAACAGATTATATTGAATACAACACTTGTTGCTCAGCTTTATGCATTGGCAGTAATGAAAAAAATCCATCTCATCCTCTATGTACAGTTAGAGGTTTGAACTGAGAAAAAATAAATAACCCAGCATCTGTGAACTTAAGCTGGTTTTAACAAGGTGTATGCACGTGAGAGGAGTTGTTCTCAGTTCAATTACAGATATTCTCTCAAAGCGAAATTTCTTTGTTTCTAGGATGAAGCCCTGAATCAAAGCAATTCATTTATGTATGAGAACTAAAATGTTCAATTAATATTTGCTAACAGTATTTTTAGAAGAGCCATGTAAACAAAAATAATTTATGATGGTTACCATGTGTAGCAACAATTGTCTGATGGTTCCCAATAACATATTACCAGATTTCTTAGTTAAAACCCCTCCAGATTTTCAAATCTGTGCATGTCTGAGACCCTGAATGCTACAGTTCCTATGCTTGTAGTCCTGTCAACTTCAATGGGAATATTTGTTTTGCGTAAAGACTATGGAGTTGGGCACCATCTACCTAGATGTGTGGTTTTGATGATTTTAAAACAGCTCTTTAAAAATGTAAATGTATATTTTAAAACATGTATGTTACACTAGAGCTGGTCAACATTTTTCATGTAGAAAGCTTTCCCACAAAAACTGAAATTTTTCATGGGAAAAATATCAATTCCAATGAAAGATTTCAGTTTTCCAGAAGGAAATTTCTAAACTAAATTGTTAATTCAGAACAAACATTTTTGTTCCAAATCAGTTTGAAACTTCCAGTAGGAAAATTAAAAAAAAACAAAAAAAAACCTGACTGACTGAAACTTTTCAAAGATTTTTCTTTTGAAATTTCTCATTGGAAAAATCTTGTTTTTCCAACCAGCTCTCATTAAAATTGTTTGAAAACAGTTGGTAGGCCATAATTAAGGAGAAAAGAAAACCTTGACCAGAAATATTTTACTGGAAATATTGATTGGAGAAACATGTATTCCTAATGATTGTCTGGGAAGTCACAGAAAAGGCAATAAAAACTATGTTCTTCTAACTAAATTAGATAGCTTCACAACTGGTATTTCCTGGCTCCTTCAGCAAAGCTCATTATGGAGCAAGACAAGGTTTGTCTTCTAAGTGTTTTTCCAATCTCTGTTCTCCTGAAAGGAAAATTCTCTTCCATGAATGTAATGGCTATCAGATTTAGGATATAAATGGAGACTGCATGATCTATGTTCAGGGCATAAGACTGGAAGTCCTAAGCATTATGTTCTGTTTCAAGATGACTCACCATATGACCTCAAGCACATCATGTAACCTCTCTGTGCATCAGTTTCTCCATCTATAAAGCATCTTCCTTAAGCATTATGAGATTCACAGATAAGTGTTAGGTACAACTATTATTAATTATTATTATTATATAGCCTAATGTGTTGTGTGCCTACCCTGCTAAAAACAGCAAATAATTTATCCTCCATGGGTATAAAGAAGTGGTAGGTATTTTAAATTCTGCCTGCCTTTTTTTGCACTATACATATTAATTCCTAATGACAATGAAAATGTATGTGTGGAAATATAAATCCTACTTTATATTGATTTACAATTCTATTGCAAAGACCTCCAAATTAGATTAAAGCAAATATAATACATTTGTCTAGATTTGCTGTCACATTCCTGTTAGATAACAGCAACAGCAATTCATTTCTTCTCACCCCAATAAACACTGGCATAAGATCGGTGGTTATTTTGTGCTTCCTTATGATTCATATTTTACATAGGACTTATTCTCAACCCCAAATCCTTCTCTTGCTTCTGAAACCTGAATAGGATTCTATCCTCCCTCACCATCAAGTTCTTAATCAATATCCTCCTCAGATTCTAATTCTGCATACCTATGTGAGCCATGTTCCAGACTGCAGTGGCTGGCAGAGTGAGTCTGCTCCCTGCCAAATCTGTTAGGGCTCTTGTGAGGCAAACCACATGAACCATGCAAGGGCACAAACATACAGTAAGACCCCATGTAGCTCCTGCAAATGGTTTTCTGCTTCAAAACACCAAGTCCTGAGGATGTTTCCTGAACGTTACAGGCTGCCAGGAAATGCTGTACAGATCTTCTTAAAACATTTGATCAAAATGAAAAGATGGGAGCTCCATCATAAGAAAGGATTTTCTCTGTCTAGAATGACTCACCCCAGATTACTCAGCTCATTAAGCTTTGGGACAAGGGTCTGTTTTAGTGCCAGCCATGTACTATCCAACAACATTCTCCTTGTCAGCCAGTAGAGATTCCTGACTTTTTGACTTCAGTGCTCTTAATCTCAGATCAAATGTTTTTGGGTTCTTTTTGGGTAACAAAAGTACTGGGGAAAAACAGGAGGCACTTGACAGTGACTGATTATTTGGTTGAGAATGTGGGATAACCAGCAAAAGTGCAAAAAAACAGAGTTCTCCGAGTAATGCCATCACAAATTGCTGGCTAAATCCCGGTCAGTGTCAAAACTCCCATTGACCTCAATTTGATTTCAGAGACTTGTCCCACTGTGCTATTAATGGATACTGCATTAGACTGTTGTGGTTGAAGAAATTCCATGAAGGAATATTTAACACATCTGTTGTTACTGATGATAGTATTGCTAGCAGGATGTTAACTCTGACTCCAATGCTAAGAAATCTGAAAAGAGTATCACATGGTAGGCTTTTGGATAATAAACTAGAAAGAAAATAATTCTCTAGGAGCTGGATGCACAAATGGAGTTAGGTATTGGGACATTGAACATCACAGCACCTAACTTTTAGATGCTGTCACGGAGTCCCTGGGCGATGCTCTGGAACTGCTCCCCATGAAGCCAGTCAGGACTCTGGGGCAGTCGCCTTTCTGTGAGCAGCCTGTCTTCAGGACACACCGCTCACACAGCTTCCACCTTCCTGGGTCTGACCTCGGAGCATTCAGCATCCTCTGCCCCTCCGTGCGCTTCCCCCCAGCGAGTCCGCTCAGGCGGGGCTCCTGGGGAAGCCAGAGGGTCCTGCACCCCAACTTCGCAGTCAGACGTGACTCTCAGCCAGCCAGTAAAACAGAAGGTTTATTAGACGACAGGAACATGGTCTAAAACAGAGCTTGCAGGTGCAGAGAACGGGACCCCTCAGCTGGGTCCATTTTGGGGGGCAGTGAGCCAGACAACCATGTCTGCACTTCACTCCATGTCCCAGCCAGCCCCAAACTGAAAACCCCTCCAGCCCCTCCTCCTCTGGGCTTTGTTCCTTTCCCGGGCCAGGTGGTCACCTGATTCCTTTGTTCTCCAACCCTTCAGCTCTCACCTTGCAGGGGGGGGGGGGGAGGGCCCAGGCCATCAGTTGCCAGGAAACAGGGTGTTGGCCATTCTCTGTGTCCAGACTCCTGCACACACATGCCCTCTAGGGCTCTGCAATGATCATACACCCTTACTCCACCCCCTAGATACTTAAGAACTGCCTAGGGGAAACTGAGGCACCCCCACACTATTCAGAGGAAACATTAAGAACAGTCCCACTTCGTCACAGATGCATAGAAAATCACTGTTATTCACAAAGCCTGAGTTAGGCACCTAAGCTCCTGAACAATGAATGGGGAGAGACAGGCGCCTTAGACTGATTCACAAAAGCCAGTATGCTTGGCAGGGAGCCACCTAAGCTAGCCAGTGGGAGATGCCAATGAGAAAAGTGTGCCCTAAACCTCGTTCCCTAATGCAGATCTGCTGGGAGACATCTAGCTCTGCTAGCGAGTCACAGCTGAGAACCCTCTTTGGAGTTATGTGCCTGCACCATTTTTGCAGAAAGCCAGAGGACCACCACCTCGCTCATGACCTTAATCGCTGGGCTAAAAGTTCTCACCTGGGATAAGGTAGACCCCTGGTTCAAGTCTCCCCTCCAGCTGAGAGGGAGAAGGGATTTAACCTTGGATCTACCACCTCTCAGGTGAGTGTTCCAAACACTGGGCTATGGGAAATTCTGATGTGGGTCTTGTGATGGGTTGGATCCCTTGGGAAGTTACCTGATGTGCTGAGATACCACTAAGTCTACCTGTTCTGCCAGCATGGACGCCCTTTAACCTGTCTTGTTGAACCAGGCTCTTAAAACCTCCTCTAACACACACACACACACAGGCAGGGCCACACCCAGCTGCAGATCAGTTCTGGGAAGACTCAGCTTAAGGGACTTGCTCCAGCACTCAGATGTCCACCTCTCTTGCAGTACAGACCCAAAGACATACTATGAAATTCGCCTCTTTCCTCAATGTGGAAGAGGGATGTGCACACTTCTTCCCCCTGCATCAGTAGAGATTACATAAACTGGGTTATATTATAAACCAGAAATAAATGTATTAACTATAACAGGTGTATTTTAAGTAGTTAAGGAGGTAGCAGACAGAACAAGGTTGATTACTAAGAAAATAAAACAGAGTATGCAAACTAATCTTAATACGCTAAAGAAACTTGTTACATGTGAGTTCTCACCCTAAACGTGCTTCTACTAATCATCTTCACAGGCCAGATGCCCTTCCAGCCAGCCAGTTCTTTCCCCCTGTTCTGTCTTAGTTGTTCCCAGCAGTCATCTTCAGCAGGGTAGTAGGGGAGAACAGATGACCTGGATTACCTCACTTCCCACCCTTAAATAGGATTTGCATGAGGCAGGAGTCCTTTGTTTCGTAGTTTGACCCCCCCCCCCCCTTCCCTTACAGTGGAAAGTTACAAGAAGTCCCAGGTAATGTTTTAGTATCAGGTGACAAGACCACCTGACTCTGTTGGGCTTGTGTAACCATTCTTCACAGGCTGACCCACAGGTTCAAAGGAAGACTAAGCTCTTTTACATAGAGACTGTCCAGTTTGACCAATGTACATGGCAGAGGGGCATTGCTGGCATGTCTGGACAGTCTCTACATACATGAATAAATGGACACAAAACAGATGTCAAGAATTATAACATTCATAAACCAGTCGGAGAACACTTCAATCTCTCTGGTCACTCAATTTCTGACCTAAAAGTGGCAATTCTTCAACAAAAAGATTTCAGAAACAGACTCCAACAAGAGACTGCTGAATTGGAATTAATTTGCAAATTGGATACAATTAACTTAGGCTTGAATAGAGACTGGGTGTGGTTGAGTCATTACACAAAGTAAAACTATTTCCCCTTGTTTATTCCCCTCCCCCCCCACTGTTCCTCAGACGTTCTTCAGAGTAATACCCGTGTTAGTCTGTATTCGCAAAAAGAAAAGGAGTACTTGTGGCACCTTAGAGACTAACCAATTTATTTGAGCATAAGCTTTCGTGAGCTACAGCTCACTTTCAGACGTTCTTGTTAGCTGCTGGAAATGGCCTACCTTGATTATCACTACAAAGGGTTTTCTTTCCTCCCGCCCCCCACTCTCCTGCTGGTAATAGGTCATCTTAAGTGATCACTCTCCTTACAGTGTGCATGATAAACACCCATTTTTTCATGTTCTGTGTGTATATAAATCTCCTCACTGTATTTTCCACTGAATGCATCCGATGAAGTGAGCTGTAGCTCACGAAAGCTCATGCTCAAATAAATTGATTAGTCTATAAGGTGCCACAAGTACTCCTTTTCTTTTTACAGTCCATTGTCCTTGTTGATGGGCCATCCACCCTATCTGGCTTTTCCATTGTTGTACCTGAAGTGTTGGCAGTGAGCATCACCCAAATAGCATAGTTGAAATACAGATACATAGTCAGTATTCCTAATTTCAGATTCAGAAATGATACATTCATAAAATAGGATAATCGCATTCAGTAAATCATAACCTTTCCAATGATCTCACATGAGCCATCTTGCATGAAGTATCTCTCAGTTAAGTCATTCATATCATAAAGATATGGAATGACACATCACAGGACTCTCTCAATATGTCCTCTTAAAGCTGTTGCACTGTGCATAAACAATTAAGTAGTCATTGGAGCATGGGGAGTTGGCTCTGGATGTCTCACCCGCTGAGTGAGTGGGCTATAGAGCCAGTCTCATGCTTGTGCTCTCACTTGGAGTCATTTGAGCCAGGAAAAGCTGGGTGCAAGTAGGGACTGTGACACATTGCCATCAATCGAGGTCTCCAGAATTATCTGTCTGCACCATTTGTTTGTATTACTAATATTAACAGAGATGCAGCATTTTATCTATAACAAGCTTAAGCCTCTCATTTGGTGCTGTTAGGCCATCAGTGAACGGTCAGGCTGGAAACTGATTTGGGATATGACCACTAGTTATGGAAATTTAATATTCCTGATTTTGAAATGATTTTAAAAAAATAAACGAGTGAGAGGATGAGTGCTGAAACAAACTGTCTAGCAGGGCATCATATATCCTGTCAAAGGAGCCTTAGGCAGACTAGGCATCCAAATATCACTGAATTGCTTAATTCCCTTAGGCACCTTTAACAATTCCAGTCTCAGTCTCTACTGACCAGAAATTGATAATCTATGGCTCTGCTCTTCGACGTACTCTGGTGATGGTGGTGGTGGTGGGTGGTCAGGGATAATAAGGAATGTCCAAAGCTTCTTTCCAAAAACCGATGGTGACTTTATGTCTTTAAAATCAAGACCTGGAAGCAGCGGTAAAAGCACAATATACTCCATATTGTGCTTCTTCATATGTTCAAATACAAAATGAACTTCCTTCAACGTGATAGGAAATGAAAGATAATAGCAGAACGTGTATAATCCCTTTACCCATGGGCAAATCACTCAGGAAAACTATCCCAGATGGCTATTATATTTGTAAACAAATATAGTGTTTTGCTATATCACTAGAGGTTAAATCCATTAGCCAGTTAAAGTTATCCCAAAAGTATAGCTCATGAATTGCTTAATCTTCCTGGTTGAAGAGAACATCTGTTAACTTGGATAATAATCCGATTGGAAAATGAATGTGGAAAGAGAAAGCATGCATTGTACTTAAATCAGGAAATTGTGCTGCCCAAAAAATAGTTATGAACAGAAATTGACTAGCAAAACCAACATAAGAGTCTTGATGTATAAAGGACAAAAAGTAGACAGGTATTTTGAGGCAAATAAACAAGAGTGACTGAATGTTCATGATGGTTTATCTTTAGAACCATCTCTGTTCCACATAAAGACAACTCCATAAATGATACCACTTTTAAGAATACACCTGTATTTCTCAACGTGTATGACTGTATTTAATTAATACAAAAATCTACAAATTCATATATACAGATTACAGTATAAAAGTGGCATATTGCAACGAAAGGATATCTGATGTTAATTTCTCTCATCTATAACTAGAATCTTTTGAAAATTCTTCAAAAATATTCAGTTATTCCATTATAATTTCATCAGCTGAGAAATCATATTTTTAAAATCTTCCATTAATACCTCATCTCAGGTTTCATGAATACCTTGCTAGGTTTTATATCATAGCCATTTCCTTTGGAGGAGTATTCTGTGAAGGATTTACCGTTTTAAAACCCTCTCTCTCCCATCCCCTTAAATGCTCCATTATTTGACTTGTGTTTCCAGTTTTTTCCTGTATCACTGCAGTGTCTGGTTGTTCTTCTGTAATTAAAGGTCTGTCAGCATTTCCATAATAAACCCCCTATTTTCAATGTTATCTCAAAGCAGTAATGCAATATGATTTTTATTCATCACTATTGCAATCTGTTGTATAAAGTGACACAGTTTAGTAGTTTCATTCATTCAGAACAAAGAATTTTTTCATTTTCTTTGTAAAAACTAGGTAGGCCTGTTAAGGTGAAGGAAATCCAATATCCATCTATTCTTAAGCATCAGATCAGTGGCACTTGTTTTAGTGTATGCAAAAAACTCAACTCTTTTGATGGCTAGGAAATAATTTTCAAAGAGTAGTAGTACATATAAACAAACATTCTCATTGACTGTTTTATATTCAGAGAAGAAGGAATGTGTAGGAAGACAGACAGCTCAAGTAATCAGTGGTTCTGCTTAGCATTCCTTCCATCACATCTTTTTTTACTGTTTTCTTTCTCCCAAAGAAGGCTTCTGATTCACGGCCCAATCCCAAGCCCATTAATGGAAAGATTCCCATTGACTCACTCCAGTGGACTTTGGCTTTCAGAGAGAATCACAGCAATGTTTATAGCATAGTAATGAAACACTGTCTCTTTTCTCCCCCACAAATCTAGTTGTAACATTTATTATCAATTCAATATCCTTGAGCAAATGCATCAAAAAAGTACGAGGAAACTGTCTGAGGAGCTCCTTTGATATGAAGACAACAGATTCATTTTAGATAGAAATAGATGGGAAGCAAATAAGATAAGATGCAATATATTGTCCTTAAGAGTTACAATATTGCACAGCCTTCTGTGCTCGTGCCATGTCCCACCCTCAATTCACATTAGTTTTATTATTGCCTTGAGACTAATAATTATACCACTGCCATCAGTTAAAAGAGTTAGCCACATAAAAGTGTGTGGCACAACTGTAAAACTATTTGATTTATTAGTTTAGCAGTGTGAAAGTCAAAAGAGCATATGAGACTATGATGAATCCTTTGCTTTATTTCATTTAGTGTCGGCAGCTGAGCTGCTTACCCTATCCTATCCTCTACTTTGTAAACTACAAAGGCATGAGTTTTATTTCATTGTTTTAGGAATCTGGAGTCTGTAAATTCTCAGTAGATGGTGAAACAGATTGGTCAGCTTCAGAAAGATTTGTGAACACCAGATATGCAGGAGGGCTGGATCCTCAAATGCTGTAAACTGGCATAATTCCATCCAAGTCAATGGAGCCAGGCTGATCGATGCCAGCTCTGGTTCTGCCTTTTAATAGCCAACCTCCCAGTTTTCTCCTTGGCCACTACCAAGTTACCAGCACACAAACTGCAATCAAAATTATTGGCCAAATTTTGGCCTCTGATAAGACAGCAGAGCTCTCCTTGTAATCTTGGTCTTTGACACCCCCTGCCCCAGTCCTCACAGGGGTGCTGGAACAATTTGTATAGCTGGGGTGCTGAGAGCCATTGAACTAAACTGTAAACCCAGTTTATAATGGAATCCACTTCAAGCCAGGGAGTACAGCAGCACCCCTTGTTCCAGCACCTATTGGTCCTCATTTGTGGAAGTACATCCAGTACCCTATGCTGCTCCCCATTACAAAATCCAAAAAGAAGAAAAGTTGCGGGAATTGGTGCAGCAAGCGGAAGCTATGCTGCATGTGTCATACCTTCCTCAAAACTCAGATTCCCCTTTGGGCCTACTTTGCACCTTCATATTGTGTGGGTTTCACAGGGCAGGGGATACTCTAGTTACAGCCAAACTGGCTGCCAAAGCTGGCAAATTCTGCCTAGGGCAGCAGGGCCGAACCTGAATGAGTGGCACTGAGACCTGGCACTTTGCCCCCCTACTTCTACAATAACCACTGATCCATCAGAAGGCTTCCCATGCCCCTCCTGAAAGTCTAACATGCACCCCCGGGTTTTGAACCTTTAATGGTTGGTGTTGGGGGGGCGGGAGGAAGAAGAGGACAGCACACTGAAATTTTTCCTAGGGTGGCAGATTATCTTGAGCAGCCTGTCAAGGGGACAGAGCTGGGTGGGACAGCGATGCCAAGAAGAAGCTGCATTCCACGGTATGCTCACTTTAAAAGGCCCCACAGATTTGCAGTGGAAATCTGCACAGAGCTAATGCTGCTTCAATGCTAATGCTGCTAATGCTGCTGTTTGGTCCCTTTGAGAACCCAATAAAACCTGCGCTCCTGATGATAGGGGACCTTGAGGGACAAGGTGGGTGAGGGAATATCTTTTACTGGACCTATTTCTGTTGGTGAAAGACACATGCTTTTGAACTTACACAGAACTCTTCTTCAGGTCTGTGAAATGTATTCAGAAGGTACATCTTCATAGCAATTAAACACCAGTGACTGGCCCAGGTCAGCTGACTTGGGCTCAGGCCATGTAAAACTACTGTAGAGACATTAAGACTTGGGCTGGAGTTCAGGCCCTGGGACCTCATGAGCAGGAGGGTCCCAGAACTTGAGCCCAAATATCTACACAGCAATTTTTAGTCCGAGGAGCCCAAGACAGTTGACCTGGGCCAACCATGGGCTGAGCTGTGGGTCGTTTATTCCAATGCAGACATACCCAGTGTGTCACAGTTAAATACAAGGTGGAACAGATGGTTTAGCTAGCATAAACAGTTAGCACATATTTCAAGGGACCATTGAAGGTGAAGTATGACCCTCTTGGGTCATGCTGGGGCAGGGGGAAGGAGAGGGAAAAAGAGGCTAGGGGGGTTAAGTGGGTTATAGTTTGTTGTAATAAGACATAAATTCAGTGTCACTGTTCAAGCCATGATTTTTAGTATCTAGCAAAAGTTATGAATTTAAGCTTCCAGGCTCATCTTTTGAGGGTGTAATGCAGGTTTCCTTTGAGGATGTGGACTGTGAGGTCAGATATAGAGTGATTATTTTGTGGAAAGTGTTCACTCAGAGGTGATAGGGTATTTTTCTCTTATTTTTCCTGTGTGAGTTCATTCAAGATTGTTGTGATTGTCTCATTTGACCCATATAGTTATTATTGGGGCATTTAGTGCACAGGATGAGGTACACTAAATGTTGTGATAGGCAAGTGTACAACCCATGGATCTTGAAAAGTATATTGGAGAGGCATTGCTCATTGTAGCAGTGGATATATGATGAGTTTGGAGCAACGGGGGATTGTTGAAGGCCAGAAAAGGGGATTCAGAAAAGATTTCTTTCAGGATGTGCTCCCCATTGAGTATGGGTTGTAATTATTTGAGGCATCCATGATTTCAAAGCTGCTAGTATTTTAACAACTTTTTCTCCATACAGGCAGGTTCCCACAGAAGGGTACTGAAGGGCCCACAGAATGTACTTTCACTCCAAATTCCCAGCTAGTCAATCAACACTGTTTCTAGGAATTATGATGTAGTTAGAGCTCTGAGGAAAAATAACTCACACCACTGGCTGGTTAAACTCACCATTGCAATCTCAACAATACGTCACAATGACAGACCAACTTTGACCTGTCAGTGATGCCGTGTGACACAGTAGACAATGTTAAAATGGAATTACTTAAAAATAGGAGTCATGCACGAATGTCATTAAAGAACTAGTTTTAAGGTAACACGTTACATCAGGAACAGTAAACATTTGAAGGCCATGTAATTAGCATCTAAAAGCATGGTATATTGGCCTGTAGTAGTTTATGATCAAGGAAGTCAATACCTACTGTGCATTTTCTTCACCTCAGCTGCACTCTGGATTTTGAAACGATTCCTGGATTTCTTCCCTCCCGTCCCCCATGTTTAGCTTCTTGATGCTACCGAGTTTCAGTTAATAGAAACTGTTTTTGTTCTTTAATACCTCACTGCTATATGACTTGTTCTGCATTTACCACCATTCACTGTTTTTTGCCCAATGTATTATTAACTAATAGAAATCTGTGTAGAACTCATGCTTGTCATCGATAGGCTCCCTTCTTTATTACTGTAAATGAGGTTTCCAAGCTTGTTTACAGCAGCACCACTCAGCTAATCATGCAAATAGGGAATAAACTACAGTTCATTCTCTCGAATACTCAAGCTTTGATCGTACTCAACATATATAGACTACGTGGTCTCCAGACGTGCACTTTAACTACAAGTATTTCTCTAGAATAAGCACTATCCTTTTCTTTTAAGTGATTTGTTAAGTTACACAAACGTAGGCTTGCACCTCTTGTGCCCCAAGAGACTCTTTTGAGTACAAAGGGGGAAGACTGAAGGGGAGAATGGATCCACTAACCAAAATCCCTCAGAGAGGGGGCAGGAATTTCTGGCAGTCACAAAGCTACTGCAGCACTGAGGCTGTAACAACAGGCATGGAGTGTTCTGCTGCTGGACTGTGGCCTAGAGTGATTGGAAGATTCTGCCCACTTATCTACTACAGAATCCTACCTTCATCAAGCTCTTTATTTGGACTTGGCACAAGGGCCAGGATTTGGGCCTCACACTAATGCTGCTTTGCAGCTGACTTCCATAGGGTGACATGATAAATAACGGGGTGTGCCGCCCTTCACCCAGTGATCATAGTACAGCTTAGTGAATAACACTGTGTTGGCTGGTTTCAAAATGGTAAAAATGAACTGTTTCTTTTAATCTTTTTTTTTCCAGCCAAAACTTTTAATTGACTTCAACCTGAATTTATGAATAATTTCAGTGTCCCAAAAATGCATTTTTCAGCATATTCACCAAAAATGTTTGCCCGGCTCTAATTGTAAGTACCTCCCCCTTGATGTTTGAGGTCTTGTGAAAACAAGGTCCTCCCAAAACGAGAGTTCAAGTCTCCTAAACGCCAATGACTTGACACAGAAATGACCTGGCCACGCACCAGCCGAGGTCACTATTAATCAAGGGATGCTTTACTATATTACGTCCCACTCCCCCCAAAAAAACCCCAAAACCAAAATTATGGTTTAGTTCTCACCTCTCTTAATTTATGCTGTTTTGCTTGCTGTTAACAAATGGGTGCATGCATGAAAATGCTTGAAATGCCACCACCACTTTTTATATTAGTTAGGATGGCTAGATGACAAATTTGCTAGAGAAGCTTCTTTAGGCAAAAGAAACAAATTCAGGCTATAATGAATCTTCAGGTTGAGCCAAGTTGCCCTGTGGCAAAAGGACTTTACCATGGGCTAGACTCTAGACTAGTTTTGGGCTTGATCCTGCAAGATGATGACCGTTCTAGTCCCAATCCAGCAAAGCACTTAAGTATGTGCTTAACAGGTTGGAGTTGTTATATCAGGACATTGTCTAGACTATTCTGGATGTCACTTAGCTGGGGAAAAAACTATGTGGATGTTGAGGCACTGTCCTTGGACATCACCCCCTAGTAACTAGACAGTTATATACAGCAATGCATGCCTGTGGTTGGGGAGGGTGAAAGTCTCAATCTCAGCTCTTCTCGAATGCTTGAATTCCTAGTGCAGTGCCACTGCTTAAAGTGGTAAGATCCCCGCTTATTCAATGGGGTGTCCACGTAAGCAATTTTTTGTTGGCTCCTTGACAGAGGCAGGTAAAGTCTGGATTCCCCACTGTAAATAGATATTTTTGTAGGTGGAATTTTATCGAATCATTTGCCTGTGTAAAACAGGCTTGTTTATGAAAATGGCAAATTGCCATCTTGGCAAATTCAGAAATTTTTGCGCAGAAGATGGAATTACGTTGTTGGAAACTGGAAATCTTAATTTTATGACTCAAATTTATCAGTGCTCATTATGGGCCTAATCCAACTCCCACTGATTTCAGCGTTGGGAGCCTTTCTATGAGTTTTTGGGGGGAGTTAAATCTGTCCTTAAGTGAAAATTGGTAGCTTTGCATGGGTTCTTTTTTCTTTGTATGCCATTCCATCAGCATTGTTCCTTGAACAATTGCTCTGACACCTCAGATACTGCGATTAACTTTCAGAGTAGCAGCTGTGTTACTCTGTATCCGCAAAAAGAAAAGGAGGACTTGTGGCACCTTAGAGACTAACCAATTTATTAGAGCATGAGCTTTCCCGAGCTGGATCAGGAAGAAAGCCCTGAGTCAGTCTAAACACAGTTCATTTGTCTGTGGTCCCTGGAGAACTCAGTTTGAACTAGTAGATGCACACTTCTCCAGGGGGATAACAAAGGAATGACACTGTAAATCAAATTGAATATAAGTCAACATGTGATGCAGTTGCAAAAATGGCTAATATTCTAGGGTGTATTAATAGGACTGTTGTATGTAAGACATGGGAGGTAATTGTCCCACTGTACTTGGCACTGGTGAGGCCTCAGCTGGAGTACTGTGTTTAGTTCTGGGCACCATGCTGTAGGAAAGATGTGGACAAATTGGGGAGAGTCCAGAGGACAACAAAAAAGATCAAAGGTTCTATAAAATATCCTATCCTCCTAGAGAGACCTCCTTAATCTTAAAAGTTCTCATTCTTTCAAAAGGTCCTTTGAAGATTCTTACAATCCCACAATAGAACACAAATATTTACATTTTTAATGCAATGAATTCCAAAGATCCTAAAACTAATTCAACAGGTTTAACTTAATTCAGTAAAGTTAATTCAGGATATTGTTAGTCTGTCACAATATATAACACTGTTCTTCTGCCTAAAGATGCATAGATGCCACTTTTACAAATATGCAGTTTGTATATGTGCAACACAGACACACAGAATTTCCAAGTGCTGATATATTCTCCACTGGTATGGGGTTAAACAGATGACGTGTTTAGAGAGATGCATTACTGTTCTCTGCCATCATGCCCACTATTTGTGCTCATTGATACTGAACTGCAATTTAGTGTGCAAGTAAAAACAGCCCAGGAGCTTTATGAAGCAGTAATTTATGAAGTCCACTCTAACCTAGTATGAAAGAATTCTTTACTGGGGGACACATCAGTCATTTTTGGCAATTAAGGTAACTTACTAAAAATTAAGCATCTCCAGAGCTATAAGGATAATCAGTTTAATGACAAGTAAATCAAAACAAGCCTCAAGCCATATCAGCTTCCTTACTGCAGTGAGGAAGAATGCCTTTCAAAGAAGTAAAAAGAAAAGGAGTACTTGAGGCACCTTAGAGACTGACAAATTTATTTGAGCATAAGCTTTCGTGAGCTACAGCTCACTTCATCGGATACATTCAGTGGAAAATACAGTAGGGAGATTTATATACATAGAGAACATGAAACAATGAGTGTTACCATACAGACCCGCCCCCGCGCCCCCCCCCCCCCCCGGCTCTCCTTCTGGTAATAGCTCACCTTAAGTGATCACTCTGGTTACAGTGTGTATGGTAACACCCATTGTTTCATGTTCTCTATGTATATAAATCTCACTACTGTATTTTCCACTGAATGCATCCGATGAAGTGAGCTGTAGCTCACGAAAGCTTATGCTCAAATAAATTTGTCAGTCTCTAAGGTGCCACAAGTACTCCTTTTCTTTTTGCGAATACAGACTAACACGGCTGCTACTCTGAAACCTTTCAAAGAAGTGATTAATTTTTAGGGCCCTTCCTTATCCTATACATTATTTCTGACACTTTCAGTGATGTTTTACAATTATTTGCTATATTTTCAAACTTTACTTTATAAATATTATTTTTACATGGGTGAATTAATTCTTTGTTTAGGGTTTGATATGGTCTCACATCATTGTAGTATCTGAGCAGTTTTCACATAAAATCAATTGCCAGTCAAAAGACAGTCCTGAAGACTGTTTACACACAGAACAGGATCAGCAGGAACAATGACAGGGGAAGCTCCCCCACAATGCCCCATCACCATGATAGTTATAACTATAAGGATGGATCACCTGTAAGGATATAAGCTATTCAGTTTCTATGTATATTTAATCCTTGACCTTTGCTGCTTGTCAGTTATTGCCATTTACTGAGGATTCTGTGACAGGAATGTGACTGCCAGAAGCTATTATATGTAGGCAACCAAACCACCATCAGATGATGGTAAACATCTGATCAATTTCAATCAGCAACCTGGAGGTGAAAAGTTCTATATTCTTTTATAAGCCCTTTATTTTAAAACATTGGTTGGAATTTTCAAAAGGTGCTATTAAGTCACTTTGACACTCTTGAAAATCCCATTGTAAAGGGGTATACTCACCCCTCCTGAGTACCCCATCTCAGTGCATGTGCTTACACTTTCTCTCTGCTTTGTGGTGAGTCTTCAGCTACCCAGCCCTTCAGCCATGTCACACACAATCTGTACGTGAGATAAAAATCAAACCCCTTCCGGGATATAAATCTAACAGGGAGCCTATCTCAGTGCCCTCTAAGGTCCTGTTTATCAGCAGCCCTAACTCTGGGCTCGCTCTTCCATCAGCCCAGTAGAGCCTTTCGCAGTACTGTGGTTTGAACGGTCTCTCAGCTCCTTCTGGGTTCTTTCAAATTGTACCGCCCTGGTGTGGGGCCACATCTCCAGGGCTTCCTCCATGGAGACTGTACACCTCTCTGAGCCTTTCTGGACCCAGCTCTTTAGCTGGGCCACAAAAAGAGTTCAGTTCCCCTTCTGAGGTGTATCAAAGTCCAGGCCACTTTTGCAGTGGCTGGTGGTGGTGGGAACTGGGCCCACCCTCTACTCCAGGTCCCAGCCCAGGGACCCTATAGCTAGTAGCTATCTGCCACATCCTTTTAAATAAGCTGCGTCACTGCTACAATTCCCTGGGCCAGTTCCCCATGACTCCAGCACATTCTTCACCCTTATCTTTGGGCCTTGTCCTGATTGAGTCCCAGCAGCCAGGTCAGAGCACCTTCGCATTCCCCACATCCTCTGCCAGCACTGCTGTCTGAGGTCCTGTAGATCCCTCAGCCAGCCAGGCATACCAGCCACTCTTGCTCATCTCTAGCAAGAAACTAATCTCTGCTCTGCACTGCAGTTCCTTTTATATGGGCCTGCTGGGCCCAGACTGGCTGCTCTCTGATTGGCTGTGTCCTGTGCAGCCACTCTTGGCAGCTTGGAGGACCCTCTCTACTGCCCTTTTCTGGGGCGGGGTGTGGCAGGGCCACAAGGGTTCCAGCAGGCGGCCTCAGGCAGTGGTGCAGCTAGGACTGAAAATTGGGGTTGGCCCTGACTTTAGGGTGGACAGGCAATGACAGACTGTGCTAGCTCAACTTCTCCCCTGATGCCACACCCTCTTCCTAGCCCTGGTGTCCCCCCCCCCCCCCACCCCCAGGGATTCAGCTGCTGAGCTGAGCATGCGAATGGGGAGAGTCAGAAAAAGGCAAAGCAGAGCTGCCAGAGTGTAGCTTTTTGAAGGGCAGGTGCATGGCTCTGCCCTGGATTTCAGGTGCCCGAGTGGCACTCCAGGCTTATGTGGCAGCACTACACCCCTCAGATTTGGTAGGCCTGGAGGCTAAGTGGGTGAGCCACGGCCCACCCACGGCTATGCCCCTGGCCTCAGGGCCTGGTCCACCCTATCACACCCATCCATGGCCTATTTTTCAGAGGTAATTTTTTTTAAATTGTTTGGTTGATGCAGAGAGTAACCCACACAAATATCTATCCTAACAAGTGAGTTACACAAGGTCTTTCAGATACAGAATATATAGAATTGTCCATGAGGGACTATGGCAGGTGGTAATCTGTTTTTCTTTTTATTGTCCACAGAGCAGCAGTTTCCTTACTTTCCGCTGTTTGACAAATTATTTGTTCCAGGTACAGAAGCCCTTAAGTATTATCCAGGCTTTTCTGGTAGAAACAATGTCTGTTGTCCAATACTTCAAATAGATTGTCTAAAACAGTCTCTCTCTCTCACACCCACACACACATTCTCTCTCCCTCAACTTTATTTCAGGCAAACAAACCTGAGGCTCCTGGTGAAGTAGCACCAAGTAGTAAGTTGCCACTGTCTTTTAAACCTACCCCCAAATGTTGCCATAATCCCCACACAGTGAGGAGTGCTCACTCAATGGTAAAATAACACAGTGTTCTGCAAATACATTTCTTACATGTATTAAGTTTAATTCTGCAGATAACATTTTAGCATGATGGGAAATAAAATGCCTAGGGAATCCCAATCATTGGTTGATTTTCAAGTCATTACTAGCTGCAAATATACAAGCTCCTTTTAGTGTGTGTCTCCATTCCTTCTTCAAGATAGGGAAGTGAAGAGCCTTTTGCTTTTTAGGGTGGGTTTGAACTAATGTTACCATTTTTATTGCACAATAGCAGGATTCTTATTTTTTATTTATTGAGTGCCATTGAGATGCTTGGAGTTCTATGAACATAGACCTAATTCTGACAAACTCATGGGAAAAGGTAGAAGAGCTCCAGATGATGACTGACTTGTTTCCCACCGATTATCAGGTGGAAGGAATTTTGGGCAGTATTGACTAGATTGGGACATGGCTCCATAAATCCTGGAAATGCATAAAGGGAAACCCCTTATCCCAACGAGGCAGGTGCTGGCTTTCTGGAAGATTATCTCCTTCATGTTGCTCTACTGGCCTCTTCTTCCCCAAAGCAGTATGCCTTTTTCAGGAACTTTGCTTCCATTGACTAAGCGACACATGGCTACATACTTGCAGTGACTGAAGGGACCAAGCAGGAGGCAATGCTGCTTCCAATGGCATTAATTCCCAAGTGGATTTCCAGAGGATCAGTAGGGATAGTCCCCTTTTCTACCCCCTCTTAATCCTTCCCTGGCACCAATTTTATGGAGTACTAGCACAGGCAAATGGCAGAAGAATGCTGCTGCTGACCCAGATCCAGGACTAACCTGCTCCCATCGTTGAGAAATCCAGTGGATTGGAGTCTCCTCTGTTCATGTAAAAGAAGAGATGATACAACCCATTGAATATGCACCATCATGCTAAATAATTCTCTTTAATTGATTTTCCCACCCTTCAAATATTTGTTGACAGTTATTATGCCTCCCATTTTAGTCATAACTGAGCCAAGTTATAGATCATTTAGCACTTTTAAAACTTTTCTTAGAAGATGATCCCCTCCTAACTCTTATTCATTTTCATGGAGCTCACTCTAGTTTATCTATATCCTCTAGCACAGAGGTATCTAGAATTGAATACAATAATGCAAATGGGTCTCACCACTGTGACAAAGAAAGGGAGTTACTTCCCCATGCAGTGATGTGACACATTTGTGTATATAGTCCAGAAATGATGGGTCTTTTTTTTTTAACTCCTTCCATATTGCATTTCAAACTCCAGTCTAATTTCTTGTTGATAATGAACGCCGAGATCTTTTCCAAAATTACTGCTTTCGAGAATCCCTTCCCCCACTGAATCTGTTTTTTTTCTTATTATTTCCCCCCAGATGCATTAATGTGTTGATATCATAGTCTATTGCTATTGTAATGACTGTGCTGTCACAAATCCAGTATTATCAACTTGACTGCAGGATAAAATACCAGGGTAAAATGGGATGGAAAGCAGCAAAACCTCACTTAAACTCAAAACATCTCATCTTTAATAACCAGCAAACACAGCAAAGACCATGATTTCAATTTACTTTTCAGGCATCAACAACACAAATGGGTGAAAAAAAATAGATGTTTTATTGATTAAACATGAACTTTTTCACACAGTGAAAAGTATTTAGTGATCTGGGAGCCAATAAAATGTGAAGAGGCTTGAGATTATTGAAAAATTAAGATATCAAAATAGTGCAGCTGTTACAGGGTTTGAACACAAGGTCATGATATAATTTATTAGTACATCCACTGTTTCCTTTAAAATGATAGGACTGAGAACAAAATAGCTATTCAGTATAAATAATTAATCTCAAGAATATAAAGGAAAACATGCCTAAAGTCACCAAGGTGTGTTCTCCTGTTTGTGTATTGCTGGATTGTAAAACAAAACAAAAACAAACAAAGAAAAGGAAATAAGACAGTTAAACACACTACAGAAAGATGGCTACTGATGATAACCTAGCTATAATAATGTCACTAAGAGTGTTGATCTGATAAACAGGATCTCATAAATGGGGTGCCGTATAATTTAGGTAGACAAAAATAATGTTGCATAAGCAGAGAATGTATACATAACTTCAACTCAAATGCTCAGCTATTTCACTACAAAGCAACCATACTGCCCAACACACAGAAACTTCTCTTCATCAGTCTGTTACCTTTCCTCATTAGGAAATCTAACTTCCAGTAGCTCCTAGTTGTTTCTTTTTTAAATCTCTCTCTGACCATTCCTTTTGTTCTTGAGTTTCCAAGGAAGCATGTCTGGGTTAAAAAGACATCTCTCTCTTATACAAGCTAGATGCATTTTTGAGCATCTCAAAACAATGATACAATGCTCAACGTATCTCTTATATGAACTAGATGCTCTCTTCTGCATCAGGAGTGGATAATCAGAAAAGGATCATTAGTATCTAATAGTTCTATCATAAAAATTCCATGTACTACATGCAGTAACAAATTTGAGAACAAGCAAAACAGTATTACATGAACTGCAAACCGCGTGAATATTTTTCCTTGGGAGAGGAGAATTGTATTTGCAAATCATTCATGAACCACTTTTAGGTTTTGTGACTATTTTCATTGTTAAAGTTTAACCAAATATCCCAGGTGAATAGTGTGCCATTTATGGTGATGAATCCAATGTTGAGAATTGGTACTGAGGCTTTAGCTCCCTGATTGAATGCCAGACTTAACAGAGGAATAATGAATGGCAAATAGTTCATAGTGAATTTGGAATAGTGAACAATTAATGCACTTTCAGTATGAATTCAAGAAACTTTCAGGATTAGTGAACATTTCATAGATACTGGGCAGCCATCTGAATATTCATAAACAACCACCGACAAGCAGTAGACAAGTTAATTGGAAGTTTTTATTCACAACCTGTTCCCTTCCTCCCCCCATTATGTGACCAGCTGCCCTGAATAAGTGCAGTACGCAGCAGTATGGATTCATTTTACTCCAGTGACTGTGACACACCTTCAATGTTCAAGCTACAGAGCTTGTAAGGACTGATATTAAACTTGACTGCCACCTCCAGGATCAAGATGGCAAACTGTGTGCTCAGGAGCAGATTAATAGTAGTTAATATGCAGATGCTTGTTATGTGGTCTATTGTTTCTGTCATCTCTCTGGAACGGTCATATAAGTGCAGCTGCATTTCTACCAGATTGTCTCAGCCAATAACATCCTCTTGTAACAAGCAGTACATTCACAAGTTCCTTTGTATCACATGCTAGTTCCGCTTTGTATCTTTTGCTCCTAATGCAAGAATGTCTTATTGAGCCTTTGTTGAGTAGATAAGTGTAGAGCCATTCTTAATAGAAACTGTTTCAGACAGCAATATTTCTGCTCCGTAGTCACTGTGAAAACCAGATTCCAATTTATTTCTCTGAATAATGTAAACAGAATACCTGGTCTTGTAAAAAAAAAATGTCCATCAAAACAGTTTTCACAATTGTATTATTGACTAAATTAGGTGGGATTTTTTGGTGGAAAATGCCTGCTTCCCAACTTTTCATAAAAAACTAAAAATCTGAACCATCTGAAAAAAACATACCCCTGAGCGACATAAATTTTGCCAGCATAAGTGCTTGTATGCACAGCATTATGTCAGCAGGAGATGCTGTTCCTCCAACATAGCTACCACTGCTCGTATGATGTGGACGGGAGAGCTTTCTCCTGTCGGCATAATGTGGCTACACAAGCACTCTTCCAGTGGCACGGCTGTAAGCTCGTAAATGTAGACACGGCCTCGTTTTCAGGCAAGATGATCACTGCGAGGAAAAAAAAGCTCAAAAGTTGCTTTTAACATTTAGCTTTAAATACATTTCCCAGCTCATACAAGATGTGAACATGTTGCCAAGTGCTGCTCCCATTGACAGTGATGGCAGTAGGAGCCAGGCTGTGATGAATTATCTTGCTAATGAAGCATTGGTTTTGATCTTTCAAGTACTGTGAAAGTTGGTTGTTTTGTTTTTGCTTTTGTTTTTTGGTAGGGACAGGTATACATTTTTTCTTAAGCTCTTGTTTTTGGCAAAAGAAGTTTTGGAAAGGCTGTTTTCAGTGTGGGTTGAATGGAGCAATAATGTGATAACCTGTTCAAAGACCAAAAGAAAATAATGCCATGACTAAAAGGGGGGGGGCGGCCAGAGCCACAGACCCCACAGTGCCTCTTCCCCTGAGACCCCACCCTCACGGCAGCTCTTCCCCCCGAGGCTCTGCCCCACAGTGCCTCTTCTTCCTGCGGCCCTGCCCCCATCACTTGCCTTTAAGCCAGTAAAAAGTGCCCTCCCATTTTTAAAGTGAGGCCCCCCCCCCAGTTCCATTCCAGGACCCCTGCCATGAGCCACTCATTTGTTCCTTGATCTTTGAAGCTGACCATGTTTTTCTCACTTGTATTTTAAGAGCAGCAGGTTTAGAGTTGCTATATATTATCTTTTCTTATCCAATGCATAGGGTCATTAAAATAGGTTACCATGGAAGCAGGTATCTGTATACTAAGATTGGTCAATTACTTTTGATGCTGGTTTACAAGGTTATTATTCCATGGTTTGGGAAAAATCACTTTGCACAAATCTTGAATCTACTAAAAATATTCTGAAAACTGTTGTCTGCTGCAGTGGCAGGTTCTTATCTACTCCAAAATATAAAATAATTTGGAATGAGGGAAGTAAGAGAGAAGTATAGTGTAGTTTTCCTATTACTCTTGAGCACTGAGATCATCACAATTTTCAGACACACACCTTTTGCTAATTGCCTTGTCTGGCCTAGTGTTCTGTAATATGTCACTCAGGTTGGATTGCTTCACATCACTAATGTAAAGGAGTTCTGAGGCACAAAAAACTGGAAAAGTGGGGGTGGAAGGAAAGAGTACTTGAAAACCTTAAAATTTCAAGAAAAACATAATCCATGTTCTCTACTCATAATAAAAGATCTTTCCTCATTTTATTCAGCTGTAATCTTAAAATGATCTATGATTATTACACTGGGAAATTGACAGACATATTTTTAAAAGTGTTACATGGTTATATCAGAGACAAGAAATACTTCCAGGATATTAAGGACTCACTCCAGCTCCCACTAGGGTCAATGGAAAAAACCTCCTCTTTGTGTGTAAGTGGACTGGTCATGTTGTGTGTATGTAAACACAAATTATTTTTAAATATTCAGGATCTAAATGTATTTTGTAAACTATAATTTATGGGGTGTATACATGATGCAGGAGCCTCTAGCAGAGGATACAAACATCAGTTCCATTTAGTTATTGAATCCCACTGTGGAGAATGAGGTAGTTATGTACATTATTTTATAACATGCACCTCAGTTCACCTGTTCGATATTATTCTGCTTGACTGCATAATTAGATCAAAGGAGGCTGTTGGGGGAAGCAGATGTTTAATAAAACTTATAAAATAGACACAGACACTGAGTCACATTTCTTTCAACATGCAACGTCGGTTCAGAACCTTTGGGGGACCTGGACTGGATACCAGCCAGGCAACCAACCTAAAAGCCTGTCCACTGTCCCTATTATAAATCTGCAGTTCTCATCCCGCATTCTTTCCAGATTGTCTACAATCCCCCTACAAACCCCCTGAATTCGAGGTTCACAAATACACAACCTACTATAAGTTTCACTAGTGCTTAGAGGCCCAACCAGAATCAATTCCCACTGCTTTAGGCATTGTACAGATAGATAGAGAGATACCAGCTCAGAGGGCTTGAAATTTAACTAGACAAGACAGGCAAAGGGAAGGAGATGGGAAGTATCATCCACACTTTACATTAGCTAGGAAACTGAGATACAGGATGACATTTCATACCTAGGGTGACTAGATGTCCTGATTTTATAAGTACAGTCCCAATATTTGGGGCTTTTTCTTATATAGGCTCCTATTTCCACCCTACCCCACTCCCTGTTCCGATTTTTCACACTTGCTATCTGGTCAGCCTATTTCGTACCAAGGATGCGAAAGCTCCATCGAGCATAAGATGTCATTTAATTATTTATTTAAAGAATGTTACAAAACCAAGAGAGATTAACATGGAAAAATGTAACATTGCATACCAGAATTTTGGTTAGTTTTACAACAGCACAGATAAGAGGAAAGATGATGATATTCTCCCATGGATGTAAGCATACACAGAGACTAAGTATCAGGGAGACAGTCACTTTTAAAATGAGTGCTTGTGTAACTAGTTTAGTAAGCCTATCAGAAAAGATCCAGATTTTATCAGGCATCTTATTTCTCCCACTAAGGCAGCATTATCTAATTCAGACATCTATTTTTATGTATCAGGCAAGCAGCACTTTCCACTTGCTCAACAAAACTCTCTCAGGCAGAGTCAGTGCTGCAGTGCCCCTTCTTCTTAAGGCAAAGGAAGAGAGATTAGTTTAGTAGCCAGAAATCAAAGAGCATTTCAGAGATGGAAGAAGAGCTAAGAGTTCAAGATCAGAGAAGAGAGACTTTTGCACGTGTCAGTGCAAGATTTAAAAAATAACCCAACCAACGAACCACAACACACAATCAACTCAAACCACCAGTTATGTGCCCAGCAAAGTGACTAAAGACCTTTTGGACTCCAAAGGCAACATAGAGAGACTTGCTGAGATAGACAGGGCTTGTTTGGATGTCACGGAGAGGAATAGAAGACTTTATCCAAGAGTTCTGGACGCATGACAGGACTGACTCATTTTTAAAATGCATGGATTTAATGTCCTCTCTCTCCCCCAGAGAGAGTTTTTGAATAAATTAAATGACAGTGTAATTGGTCTGAATTGTACCCCTTTGATTGACATATGGAGGGTTAATCACACTTTGGCCAGCCACCCCTGCAGTATTGTCAACCCTCCACTTTACTCCACAGAGGGTACTCTTGATCTGAGATTTGCACAGGGCAAGGGAGGTGGACAGAGAGCGGGCTGAGGAGATGCAATGCAGCCCTGTGTAGAATAAGCCCGGGACTCTCATTTCTGTAGAGTTTCCTCTCTGGCATCCTATGAAGCAGCCGTGGCCAGGAAGAACAAAGTGACACCATTCTAATGGAGCTATGCTGCCCAAGGCCTGAACAGGCTTGGAGACACAGGGTCTTCGTGCAAATGGCTTGGCATCTCCTACGTATAGGGTGGGAAATGAAGCCTTTTCTGAGAGGAGATCTCGTCAAGGGACTCCTCAGACATTTCCTCAACCAGAGATCCTCTCACAACTGCCTTACCATGGAAGGGGACGATCCAGATTTTATCAGGCATCTTATTGTTGACTTCAGCTCAACAATATAGTTGTAGGCAGTTTCTATGAAAGTCCTTGCAATACATGTCACTGGCTTGAGGGCCCAGTCCTAGACCCACTGAAGTCCGTGCAGAGTTTGATTTCAAGGGAGCGGGAGCAAACCAACCTGTGGTGTTTCTTATGAGGTGGGGTTGAGGATATGACCACCAAGCTGGAGGCAGTGGTGAGCTGGAGCCGGTTTGCACTGGTTGGGTTGTTAAATTTAGAAGCCCTTTTAGAACCGGTTGTCCCATAAGGAGGCGGAGCGGAGGTGTGCTGGGAGGCGTGAGAAGGGCCACCTGCGCCGCAGCAGGTAACCCGGGGGAGGGGGGACAGGGGAACCACTCCCCTCCACCTTTCTGGGCCTGAGTGCGAAGCCGGCGCTTGCTTCTCAGCCCTCCCCAGCTTCCCGCGCGAACAGCTGATTTGCGGGAAGCCAGGGGAGGGGGTGGAGAAGCAGAGAGGGGCGGCGCATTCAGGGGAGGAGGCGGAGGTGGAGCAGAGGTGAGCTGGGGCCGGGCGGGGAGCTGCCGGTGGGTGCTCTGCACCCACCAAATTTTCCTCATGGGTGCTCCAGCCCCGGAGCACCCAAGGAGTTGGCGCCTAAGGCGCCACTTTTGATGTGATCAGTGGGGGAGCAGCTGCTCCCCTGCTCCCTCCCTAGCTACGCTCCCCCGCCCCTAGGAGCCAGAGGGACCTTCCGGATGCTTCCTGGGAGCTGCCCCAGGTAAGCACCTCAGGGACTCCCCACCTCGCTCCCCGGCAGGTCCCTCTGGCTCTTAGAGGCAGGGTGGGCACCCACTACGGTGGCCCACGAGATCCTCCTGCCCGGTTCTGGGGACCATCAGGGGGCAGGGGTGGATGAGGCAGGAATCCCCGGGGGGGGGGCGGGGGTGTGCCACGACCCCCTCATGGGGTGAGGAGGGAACCCGTTGTTAAGATTTTGGCAGCTCATCTCTGGCTGGAGGTCTGTGTATGGAAAACTGGGACTTCAAGTCAAGTCTTCAGAGGTAAAGGCTAAAGCATTCACCCAAGGTGACACCCACCCTAGGAAAATCATTTTTAACTGGAAGGATTGTTTCTTTTTAGTTATTCTATATCATTTTGTTTTGTTTTTTTAAAACAGTGTCTTCAGTTGCTTGGGAAACAATTCAGAGTTGTGACATAGCATGCAATGAAATTAGATGGAGAATGAATGGGAACAAGAGAAATATTAGCCTGTAATACACACACAACCAACAAATTTGATAGAGACTGAAGGAAAATAATTCTCTAAATAGCAAATGAAAGCAAAAAGGAATATACATGGTGCATCTGCCATAAAAACTTAGGTTGTTTAAAGGAACATTTATTACAGCATCAGTAACACTTGCAATGCTTTTAACAGGGGGACTCAAGAGTCATTTTTTCAGGAACAGCATGTCTAGACAGATAAACAATGTGTATAAATAGAACAAAGGAGACAGTATCAAAATCTACAAGAAGAATGTTTTTGTTTGGATTAGGAGATTGCAATGGCTCACAGGAAATATCCCTCTACAGTTGGGGAGGCATTATAGCCTTGTAGATAAAGCACTGGATTAGAACTCAGGAGACCTTCGTTCAGTGCCAAGCTCTACTAAATAGCCTGTCTGCGCCTCAGTTTCCCCACTTGTAAGATGGGGATAGCTATAAAAGTCTTTTGTAAAGTGCTTTGGGATCTGAAGATGAAGAGCACTGTATAAGTATTATTAGGTGGTTAAGCAAGCACTTGATTTACCTGAATTTTCTACTCTGGAAAAGAAAAAAAAAGTTAAAGTTTACCTCCACTTTGGCTATGGAACTATAGTTAAGAATTATTTATATAGCTCTGATGTGGACAGAGGCATGAAGATGTGAATGAAAGATTAAAAGGAGAAGCAAGGAGGGATGCTTGAGTGGAATGGAGGACAATATAGAGGAGAGTAAAGGAGCTGTAAGCTGCGAAGCAGATTGGAGTGAACTTTAATAAAAAAAATAGAGAAATTGAGGAAGGCCAGACACACGGTGTGAGTAGCCGATGGGAAAATTATTTGAGAGGCATTAATTTGGATGGACTAGTTTGGAAAGAGATGGGATGGCAGTAGGCTGGAGATTGCAGTATTCAAATACGGGATAGTGCCTTGGAATGGAGAGGAAGTCCACGTATACAGAGTATTCACGGAAGAGACCAAACTATTGGAGCTGATTCACTAGATGTTTTGAAATAAACAAGTTTATGCTGGTCTGCCTAAAGGTCTGCATTGTACTGTATTTCTGTATAAAGTGGATTTTGCTTTTGGTTCTTTTCAGTGGGCTTCACTGCTTAATGGTAAAGCATCTTGACTGCAGATGTTAATGAGCCACAGGATAAACAAATACGGAGAGCATTCATCTCTGCTAGCCTTCTGAGTGGCATAGGATGGTAGTTCACAGCAGATCCAACTCATAAATGCACATTTTTGAATAGTGCCATCTAGTTGTATAAAAAATAGAAATTTAGTGTAAAGAGACTACATAAAGTGATGACCTGTGGATTTACCTTTAGTAATTGACACTTTTCAGTAAAAACTAGTCTCAGTCAGAATATATTAAGTTGAACACAATATAATCCACTGCTTTGTTATTCAATATTAACTGAAAAATCCCCATAATGCTAGGTGGGGTGTCGGGGGGGAGGGAGGGGTGAGTGCAAGTAACTGCAATGCACCATAATGGGTCAGATCTGCTCTCATTCCACTGATGCTAACCCCACTGAAAGCAATAGTGTTACTCTGGATATATTCAGTTTCTGCTCAGGAACATGCTCAGCAGTTACACCTATAGGAAAGATGACATACATACTCCTTGCCAACGCTAGCCAGTGTGCAGGGGAAGTAGGCCACACCCATGAACTCAAGCACCCTCGCATCTCATGGGAGCATGCAGTACTGATAGAAGCACTAAATAGCCCTTCATCCATGCCCCATCCTTTGCCTATGTTCAGAGACTAAAAGTATCCACTTTATGGCTGTCTTTTGTGCTAGTGCACTGGCAGAGGGAAAGGGTGCAAGGAGGAACACTTTCAGTTTCTCCCTCCCCAGAGCAGCTGCATAGGTGCAGCCCTAATATTGCCAGGTCTCTTTAAAGCACCTTCTTTTCAAGTGACTACTGTGCTCTTTTACAAAGTGTATTGCAGTACATTTGAAGCAACTGAACTCAGTTGCCAGCCCAGGTTTTGCAGTATGTTATAAAGGAACCTTCCATACAGCTACAGGTGAAATTTCAATATTTTTAAAGGTTACTCAGATGTACAAATTCATCTCAGCGTGATGTTTGGCTCATAATCTCAACCCAGAACCAATCCTTCCTCCCAGCCTCAACGTGGCAATCAAAGTTGTGACTTCAGAGGACTCTTGTCTACACAAGGAAAAAAAATAACTTGGAGATATTGCTTTGAAAATACCAGCCAGCAACAGATCTAGCCATTCTAACGTTAAATCCAAAAAACCCCAACTACTAAAATAGCTCAAATTTTCTTCCTCTTCTCACTTTATTATTGAAAAACTAAAAACACAGCAAATTAAGTCTGATTTGCTGCAAAGTTTGTATGTATCTTTGAGCACACTTAGGCTTTGTTGTAACTCTACAGCCATCATAATAAATTAATTTGTAAATCAAAATGGCTGCAATGCATTCAGGGAAAAAGAGAGCTTCCCCGTAGCTAATGTTACAGCTGAAGATGCCAAGGTCTGGAACAAGAGATTGTTCTAATGGATAATATATTTGCTTATTATTTATAAGGATGCAAGTTCAACTATAACTAAGGATGTATTTTTATGAACATTTTAATTACCTCTTCCATTGATGGGTTTATTATTAATTTATTACTTTTTAGGACCAAAGATAAAGAAACGGGACCATATTCTGCTGTCAGTTACAACAGCATAAATCCAGAATGACTCTACTAGTTAGTTCTGGTTTACACCGTTGGAACTATGAGCAGGATTTGATCCACAATATCTAGTCTCAAACATTTTACATAACACACACCCAGGTTAAACAATTCAGTCACACAGGGCCTGATCTTGGATAACTTAGTCAAACAACACTGAGCTCAATGGAGCTTTGAGCGAGCAAGGTGAGCAAGATCTGAACCTAACTGGTCAGATTAAACAACCCACAATTAGTGTTAATTTGTCCTGCTTGCACACACAAGTCCATACATGAGAGATACTGCATGAGCTGGGAAGGAGAGATCAACTATTCAGTTTCATTATTCTGAAAGACTTTGGGTGTGAAGACTCCTCTGGAAAACAAATAAATGAGTATGAGATATGAGAGAGTGTGATCAGCTAGAGGGAGTAGAGGACTGTGCCGCCAACTTAAAAAAGAAAAGAAAAAGCTGCACATTTCCTTTTCCTTAAAGGCAACCTGCAAAGTTTAAAACAATTAAGAATGAACAGTACTCTATTGCCTGACTCTGTACCCACTGAGGTCAATAGCAAAGATTCCATTAACTTCAGTGGTACCGGATCAAGCCCCTACTTGAAAGTTTAATGCCCCTAACAATGAAGGTGTTTCCGCATATTTGCCACTTTAAAACTCCTTTCCCTCTTGCTCTTTAAGCACTGGAGCAAGGAATCTGCGCGGTGAAGGTCAGTCCATTGTTTCGTGACAGTATGTTTGTAATTATTCTTAGTTTATAGTATTGTTTCTTTTATTCTCTGCAGATGTAAAAAAGTATGTATTAAGAATCCTGGAAAGCTATGCAGTGTTGGAAAAAAGCATTCAGATGAAAAGAGATTCAGTGTTAAGACTGCTCTTTTTTGTGGAAGAACTACAGATGTCTCAAGTCATCATGTGGTGTGGTGTGCTGTACTCTACTACAAATACAACCCGATTAATTATGGAACATGCATTAACTTAACTGTACATTTCCTGTTCCTGTTGTTTTGTCACAAAATCTTAGTATCTAGAAGTTAAAGCTTTGTAAGGATGATAGCTATTCACATAGGCCTTGCCCTGACTCGAGTAGGAGAGATGAGAGAAGGTGAATGAGGTAATATCTTTTACCTGACCAGCTTCTGTTGGTGAAAGAGACAAGCTTTCAAACTTTTCAAACTTACTCAGATCTGTGTCTGCTCGAAAGCTCATCTCTTTCACCAACAGAAGTTGCTCCAATAAGAGATATTAGCTCACCCACCTTGTCACTCTAATATCCTGGGACCAACATGGCTACAACAACACTGCAAATAACAGTAGGAGAAGTGACTGAGTTTAGGTTATGTTGACTAGCAGCATGCACACCTTAGGGTAAGTAGAACAGTTTACAACTGGCTAATCAATCAGCAACAGCACACACAATGCAGTTATTTTGTATTTGCTCAGCAACCAGAAATAGCAGGGATGCTATGCTGTTGGGTTAAATGCTATTATATTCTAATGGACTTTTCTATAAGGGTACACTGCCTTCCCTGCTTTATACACCTACCCCAAACAGCAACCTAGGCACGTTTCCTTTATGCTTCTGACTTTGGCATCACTACAGTTTAGGAGGCAGCAAAATGAACTTTCAAGTCAATAATCCCTTAGAATTTTTATTAAAATAAGTTTGACTGTAATTGGATATTATGGGATGTTTATATCTACTCTCCTTCTAAATGTCATGTTTTATTAATCAAATAGGCAGTGGTTTAGAACTGTAAAAATAAAATCAGTCACAAATTACTTAATTGGGACCACAGGGATCTGAGGCCTCAAAGAAAAAACACTTTGCACACAGTTCAGCAACATCATATCGAATACTGCAGAGTTCTCATCGGTGCTCAGCACACAGGAAAATGTTTGGCTTCATAGCACTTCATAGATGAACTTTTATCCAAAAGCTGATGCTTTTGATACCAATTGTACAACCTGAGAGGAAGCCTCAATAACTTGACAGATGCTTCCACATCGATATTCAGCCAATTGCTAGTGTAAGATGCCATGAATAAGTTAAATATTATTCCTCATACAACTCTCTCCCATTTAGATGTTTGGTGAAGTAGCCAGGAGATAGAAAGAAACACACTATATTTAGCTGTCTCACTGAGAGACTTACCCCTGTTCTACACTAGGACTTTAGGTTGAATTTAGCAGCGTTAAATCAATATAAACCTGCACCCGTCCACACGATGAAGCCCTTTTTTTCGACTTAAAGGGCTCTTAAAATCGATTTCCTTACTCCACCCGACAAGTGGATTAGCGCTTAAATCGGCCTTGCTGGGTCGAATTTGGGGTACTGTGGACACAATGACAGTATTGGCCTCCGGGAGCTATCCCAGAGTGCTCCGTTGTGACCGCTCTGGACAGCACTCTCAACTCAGATGCACTGGCCAGGTAGACAGGAAAAGAACCGCGAACTTTTGAATCTCATTTCCTGTTTGGCCAGCGTGGCAAGCTGCAGATGACCATGCAGAGCTCATCAGCAGAGGTGACCATGATGGAGTCCCAGAATCGCAAAAGACCTTCAGCATGGACTGAACGGGAGGTATGGGATCTGATCGCTGTATGGGGAGAGGAATCCGTGCTATCAGAACTCCGTTCCAGTTTTCAAAATGCCAAAGCCTTTGTCAAAATCTCACAGGGCATGAAGGACAGAGGGCATAACAGGGACCCGAAGCAGTGCCGCGTGAAACTTAAGGAGCTGAGGCAAGCCTACCAGAAAACCAGAGAGGTGAACGGCCGCTCTGGGTCAGAGCCCCAAACGTGCCACTTCTATGATGAACTGCATGCCATTTTAGGGGGTTCAGCCACCACTACCCCAGCCGTGTTGTTTAACTCCTTCAATGGAGATGGAGGCAACATGGAAGCAGGTTTTGGGGACGATGATGATGATTATGAGGTTGTAGATAGCTCACAGCAAGCAAACGGAGAAACCGGTTTTCCCGACAGCCAGGAAATGTTTCTCACCCTGGACCTGGAGCCAGTACCCCCCCGAACCCACCCAAGGCTGCCTCCTGGACCCGGCAGGTGGAGAAGGGACCTCCGGTGAGTGTACCTTTTAAAATACTATACATGGTTTAAAAGCAAGCATGTGAAAGGATTAATTTGCCCTGGCATTCACAGCTCTCCTGGATGTACTCCCAAAGCCTTTGCAAAAGGTTTCTGGGGAGGGCAGCCTTATGCGTCCTCCATGGTAGGACACTTTACCACTCCACAGTAGCACGTACTCGGGAATCATTGTACAACAAAGCATTGCAGTGTATGTTTGCTGGCATTCAAACAACATCCGTTCTTTATTTCTCTGTGTTATCCTCAGGAGAGTGAGATATCATTCATGGTAACCTGGTTGAAATAGGGTGCTTTTCTTAAGGGGACATTGAGAGGTGCCCATTCCTGCTGGGCTGTTTGCCTGTGGCTGAATAGAAATGTTCCCCGCTGTTAGCTGGGGGGAGGGTGGAGGGGGTAGCCACGTGGTGGGGGGAGGCAAAATGCGACCTTGTAATGAAAGCACATGTGCTATGTATGTAATGTTAACAGCAAGGTTTACCCTGAAAGAGTGTAGCCATTGTTTTATAAAATGTGTCTCTTTAAATACCACTGTCCCTTTTTTTTGCCTCCACCAGTTGCATGTGTTTCAATGATCACAGGATCTTCTCCTTCCCAGAGGTTAGTGAAGATTAGAAAGAAAAAAAACCACACTCGTGATGAAATGTTCTCTGAGCTCATGCTGTCCTCCCACACTGACAGAGCACAGACGAATGCGTGGAGGTAAATAATGTCAGAGTGCAGGAAAGCACAAAATGACCGGGAGGAGAGGTGGCGGGCTGAAGAGAGTAAGTGGCAGGCTGAAGACAGGGCTGAAGCTCAAATGTGGCGGCAGCGTGATGAGAGGAGGCAGGATTCAATGCTGAGGCTGCTGGAGGATCAAACCAATATGCTCCAGTGTATGGTTGAGCTGCAGCAAAGGCAGCTGGAGCACAGACTGCCACTACAGCCCCTGTGAAACCAACCGCCCTCCTCCCCAAGTTCCATAGCCTCCTCACCCAGACGCCCAAGAACGCGGTGGGGGTGGGGGCCCTCCGGCCAACCAGCCACTCCACCACAGAGGATTGCCGGAAAAAAAGAAGGCTGGCATTCAATAAATTTTAAAGTTGTAAACTTTTAAAATGCTGTGTGGCATTTTCCTTCCCTCCTCCACCACCCCTCCTGGGCTACCTTGGTAGTCATCCCCCTATTTGTGTGATGAATGAATGAAGAATGCATGAATGTGAAGCAACAATGACTATTGCCTCTGCAAGCGGTGATCGAAGGGAGGAGGGGAGGGTGGTTAGCTTACAGGGAAGTAGAGTGCACTAAGGGGCGGGGGGTTTCATCAAGGAGAAACAAAGAACTTTCACACTGTAGCCTGTCCAGTCACGAAACTGGTTTTCAAAGCTTTTCTGATGTGTACCGAGCCCTCCTGTGCTCTTCTAACCGCCCTGGTGTCTGGCTGCACGTAACCAGATTGATTTGCCTCAACCTCCCACCCCGCCATAAACATCCCCCCCTTACTCTCACAGATATTGTGGAGCGCACAGCAAGCAGTAATTACAATGGGAATATTGGTTTTGCTGAGGTCTAAGCGAGTCAATAAACTGCGCCAGCACGCCTTTAAACGTCCAATGCACATTCTACCACCATTCTGCACCTGCTCAGCCTGTAGTTGAACAGCTCCTGACTACTGTCCAGGCTGCCTGTGTACGGCTTCATGAGCCATGGCATTAAGGGGTAGGCTGGGTCCCCAAGGATAACTATAGGCATTTCAACATCCCCAATGGTTATTTTCTGGTCTGGGAATAAAGTCCCTTCCTGCAGCTTTTGAAACAGACCAGAGTTCCTGAAGATGCAAGCATCATGTACCTTTCCCGGCCATCCCACGTTGATGTTGGTGAAACGTCCCTTGTGATCCACCAGAGCTTGCAGCACTATTGAAAAGTACCCCTTGCGGTTTATGTACTCGCCGGCTTGGTGCTCTGGTGCCAAGATAGGGATATGGGTTCCATCTATGGCCCCACCACAGTTAGGGAATCCCATTGCAGCAAAGCCATCCACTATGACCTGCACATTTCCAGGGTCACTACCCTTGATATCAGCAGATCTTTGATTGCGTGGGTTACTTGCATCACAGCAGCCCCCACAGTAGATTTACCCACTCCAAATTGATTTCCAACTGACCGGTAGCTGTCTGGCATTGCAAGCTTCCACAGGGCTATCGCCACTTGCTTCTCAACTGTGAGGGCTGCTCTCATTTTGGTATTCATACACTTCAGGGCAGAGGAAAGCAAGTCACAAAGTTCCATGAAAGTGCCCTTATGCATGCGAAAGTTTCGCAGCCACTGGGAATCGTCCTAGACCTGCAACACTAGGCGGTCCCACCAGTCTGTGCTTGTTTCCCGAGCCCAGAATTGGCGTTCCACCGCATGAACCTGCCCCATTAGCACTATGATGCATGCATTGGTAGGGCCCATGCTTTCAGAGAAATCTGTGTCCATGTCCTGATCACTCACATGACCGCGCTGACGTCGCCTCCTCGCCTGGTATCACTCTGCCAGGTTCTGGTGCTGCATATACTGCTGGATAATGCGTGTGGTGTTTAATGTGCTCCTAATTGCCAAAGTGAGCTGAGCGGCCTCCATGCTTGCCTTGGTATGGCGTCCGCACAGAAAAAAGGCTCGGAACGATTGTCTGCCGTTGCTCTGACGGAGCGAGGGGTGACTGATGACATGGCTTACAGAGAATTAAAATCAACAAACGGGGTGGTTTTACATCAAGGAGTATTTCAGGCAGGACTTCACGGAGGGTTCCAATAAGAAATGGTACACCTAAGTAATTGTTCTTATTGGAACAAGCAGGTTGGTCTGGCCTCTGATTGATACATGGCTAGATTTACCTCGCTGCTCCTTCTCTGTGAGTGACTGCAGTGTGACCTAGAAGAATGAATCCCCTACACATCTCATGGCTGCTCGGCAGAAGATGGTACAATAGGACTGCTAGCCATCCTCATCTCTTGCCTGCCCGGCAGAAGATGGTACAATAGGACTGCTAGCAATCCATATCGCCTGCCTGCTCACCATAAGATGGTTCAATAGGACTGACTGCAGGACTAAAGAGAATGACCTGGTCAAGTCACTTCGAATGTAATCCCTGCACCCATGTCTGCCCAGGCACTCCTGGCCGATGTGGCCAGGAGCACCTCGGACATGACGATGATGGCTACCAGTCCTACTGTATCATCTGCTGCCACAAGGCAATGTGTTGCTGCTGCTGTGTAGCAATGCAGTACCACGTCTGCCAGCACCCAGGAGACATACGGTGACTGTTACCTGAGCGGGCTCCATGCTTGCCATGGTATGGCGTCTGCACAGGTAACTCAAGAAAAAAAGGCGTGAAACGATTGTCTGCTGCTGCTTTCACGGAGGGAGGGAGGGAACGGGGGCCTGACGATATGTACCCAGAACCACCCGCGACAATGTTTTAGCCCCATCAGGCATTAGGATCTCAACCCAGAATTCCAATGGGCAGCGGAGACTGTGGGAACTGTGGGATAGCTACCCACAGTGCAACATTCTGGAAGTTGACGCTTGCCTCGGTACTGTTTAAGCACTCCGCTGAGTTAATGCACTTAAAGCATTTTCTGTGGGGACACACACACTCGAATATATAGAAATGATTTCTAAAAAACCCGACTTCTATAAATTTGACCTAATTTCGTAGTGTAGACATACCCTTAAAGCCAGTCAGTTGACACAGCCATTTCTGTGTGTCACATCAGGCAAACTGGCAGTAGTTACATAGAAAGAACAAGGTAATCTGGATTCCTGGGTCAGAAGCATGCATATTAGGATTCTTTTCTCAGGAAGTTTTCCACTCTTTTTTCTAGAATGTACCGTTACTTTCAGCTATGGGCAATCTGAAAAAGTTTAGTGGTTTTTTTGGTTGTTACCTATCCAGCCTACAATTCTAAAATCTTTCAAACATATTCTTCTTGTAGTTTAAGAGAAACAAATAATTCTTTTAAATACAGTACCTTATATAATGGGAAGAATTAAAAACACAATAGCTACCACAACAATTGCAAAGTAGCATCTCCTTTTAACTATGGGAAGATGTCACAGTTATTATCGGTAAATAGAACAGTGAACATTGATTTCTGAAATATATTCCAGGATACTTCATTTATCAGTGATTATGTGTCCAGCCAAGGCAATAGACTTAATAAAATAAAATACCATATTAATGGATCATATACAGAATGCACCATGGAGAAAATACTACCTCATCCACAACCTTGAATTCATCAGGAATTATTTTAAAAAAAATAAACATAAGTGAGCCATAAAAATCTGGACAGGATTTGAATCTCTGTATGGTGAAAGATGTTGTTGGAGCAAATGTAGTGCAATAAATATTTAATCTCATATTATCCAATAATTTTGACACTTGAAAAGAAAAATATCTATACAGAACTTTTTTTCCTGTTTAAGCATGCTGCACTTCCACAAAGACCCATATCTTGATTTTAGTGACTTGATTTAGCCCTGCAAAAAAATTAAATGATAGTAACAGAAGCAGCTTCCACTGAAGACCAACGTAAGATTATTATGCTGCATTTGCCCCGGGCTACATGTGGGTGGTATGGACTACAGGAGGAAATTGACTCAGGTGACATGATATGCATAGCAATACAAAGAGGAACTTGCCATCAGACAAAAATAAATCCCTTAAATCCTTCTTACAAAGTACAGCTGTTACTTCCTTGCATGAAGAGAAGCAAAAGCAGACTATAACTGTCTACAGCAGGTTGAATAAAGCAGTCAACAGCTATAATAATAAGGCTTGATCTCTTAGAGGTACTGGAATAAACGTTGCCAAAAAGCATAATAATACATGATAAGTCATCCTCTGAGGTAAGTTGTCATGGAGCACTGGTACAAGATTTCCAAGATAGGTTTCTGTGGAGGAGTTCTATGACAAGACTTCCAAGATAGACCCATATGGATACATGCAAGGGTGTGGCTATTCCCTTACTATAATACTAATCCTAGTGTGATATTATTTGGTCTAAATTCATTTGGTAATATTCTGACCTCTAGACCACAAGGCTGTGGATTTGTGCCTAACCCAATACCTATATCAGTGCAATACTAAGAAGTGCTACATTATTAGAAGTTCCATGCTTTATTCAAGGCATCCAAATTATTCTGTCATGTGAAACGTTTGGTCCTATTTAAGTTACTAGGCACTGCACCCAAACAACTGAAGTCCCTCGTAATTGTCCATCTGGAATTTAAGGAAACTAAGGCACTTTCCAAAAAATGTGCCTTGATTTAACCTTACAATAAAATTATCCTTGGTCTGATTTTCCTCCTTGCCCGACTCTGAATGCAGCTTGAACATGATTTTAAAACCCACCTGACCTGATCGGAATTTTTCTACATAGCTGAAACAATGAATGTTGAAGAATACTTTTTCTTAATAAGAAATAGTACAAATTTTACAGAAAATCTTCATCAACATAGTAATGGCCTTATACTATAGTCAATCCATAATAGATCCCTTATTGATATCTTTGCAAAGACTTGTACCTACAGAATGAGAGCAGTGTGTGTCCCTAGAGTAAACAGACACATTAGTTTAAAGGTTGATATTATGGTGAATACTTTGTGTTTCAATATGCTAATAATTAATCAATCAGTACTTAGTTGCACAGCAGCCTGGAGTATTGACTGTTTACAGTTCAAGCCTATTTAGGGAAGTATTTTAAGAAATATTAATTGAAAAGGATACCAATGTCTGATATTGGTTTTGACAAAGTGTTTTCTACTGTGTGCCACTCTACTGGAGGTAGCATACTGTGAATATTCCACTAAAGATCAACAAGCACTTTTCGATGCAGAACAATTGCTGCCACTTTTATCTTCATGCATTTTAACAACAATTTCAGGACAAGAAGATTTGTGACTCATATGCAAGGTCATGAGATTAGAGAGCATAGACAAATGTCAAAAAATAAAGTCACCTGTTAGAGAGAGACATGTGGGTGGTAAAATTAAGCAAAGATAAATTAACTATTTTGAATAGAATCGTATCTTGAAATAATGGTATGCAAAACATTCTGATATGCTTTATTCCAGGTCAAAAAAAGCACCAATTAGTTACTGTGTGGGAAAACAACAGAGTACTGACCTTATATACAAACAATCTCTTCCTTCCCACCTAGGCAACAAACCAAAACCTAAGAAAACATGGTCCAAGTATTTGATTTGTTTGACCTACTGACTAACATAAGAAAAGCTAAAGAATAGAAAGATAACAATTCTCTCCACCAAGCACTCTGAGCTTAAAATATCACTGAGTAGTAGCAGGTACCTAATTATTTGTCTTGGTCTCCAATTTCCCCTCAGGGAAATCAATGTTTATAATTTCCCAGAGTGGTGAAAGCCAAGAAAAGTTCTGCTTTCTTGAGGGCAGCTAGATTCTCATCCAATAGTTGCACAAATGCTGTGAGCCACAGCAGGCTCAAACTACCAGCAACAGCCTCTTGGCTGAGGGTCCAGAGCCAACCAGCTCCCAGAAACTGGGCAAAGTCAGCTTGGGAAGGTATTTCCCAGGCAACCTCCTCTAGTGGAAGTCCTATGGAATCCTAGCTTGAACCTGATGGCATGATACCTCTGTCTGCTCTTTTCTCATGAATATCTATGTTGGTATAGCTTCACCCAGGGGAGTAAATCAACTGTTAGAAAATGAAGGATGCATGTAAGTTGGGAGGCTAGCTCCCTGACCCAGGAAAGAATGATGACACACCAGAATCTGTTCCAGGGCATTATGTATCAGTTAAGCAGAACCTAGGCCAAATACCAAAACAAAATAGTTCCTCTGTCCAACATGGGTTACAGTTCCCAGAAGCTTTCCCCTAACCACTCAGCCAGTGGCCTCACCCAAGGGCTCCCACAGAAGCCTACTTCCTGCAATTCTCGCTCCCCATGCCATCTGTCAGGGAGTCATTTACAAGTGGGTTTCTTCCCCTGACCCAGCAACTCCTGTAGGAGCTTGCCCACTCCCTACAGTTCACATGAGCTCTTGGCTGACCTTTTAAAGACTAGGTGCTCTTCAGGCTCTCACCTGACCCCAAGCACACAGCCTCAGTTAGAAGGCAGCTGATTACTCATGAGATCTAGGCCCATCTCCTGTTAGAGGGAGCAGTCATCTTGTGACAATGCTGAATACACAAACCTTCAGACTGCAAATATGCATACACACCTAGGACTGTGCTGTACATGTGTTAGTAATGGCTGGCAGCACATAGAAATGCTGAATCAGCTGTTGAGAACTGTGTAAACAAAAGTGACACTGCACATTTGTACATCTGTACCCAGAAAAATAATGGAGCAAATAATTAAGCAACCAATTTGCAAACACCTAAAAGATAATAAGGTGATAAGTAACAGTCAGCATGAATTTGTCAAGAACAAATTGTGTCAAACCAAATTGATAGCTTTCTTTGACAGGATAACAAGCTTTGTGGGTGGGGGAGGGGGAAAAGTGGTAGATGTGGTATATCTTGACTTTAGTAAGGCTTTTGTCTCTCTTGACCTTCTCATAAAAAAATTAGGGAAATACTACCTAGATGGAGCTACTATAAGGTGGGTGCATAACTGTTTGGAAAATCTTTCCTAGAGAGTAGTTTTCAGTAGTTCACAGTCACGCTGGAAGGGCATAATAAGTGGGGTCCCACAGGGATTGGTTCTGGGCCTGGTTCTGTTCAATATCTTCATCAATGATTTAGATAATGGCAAAGAGAGTTTGTGGACGATACCAAGCTGGACGGGGTTTCAAGTACTTTGGAGGATAGGATTAAAATTCAAAATGATCTGGACAAACTGGAGAAAGGGTCTGAAGTAAATAGGATGAAATTCAATGAGGACAAATGCAAAGTACTCCATTTGGGAAGGAACAATCAGTTCCACACATACAAAATGGGAAATAACTGCCTAGGAAGGAGTACTGTGAAAAGGGATCTGGGGGTGATAGTGGATCACAAGCTAAATATGAGTCAACAGTGTAATGCTGTTGCAAAAAAAGCAAACATCATTCTGGGATGTATTAGCAGGAGTGCTGTAAGCAAGACACGAGAAGTAATTCTTCCATTCTACTCTGCGCTGATTAGGCCTCAGTTGGAGTATTGTGTCCAGTTCTGGGCACCACATTTCAGGAAAGATGTGGACAAATTGGAGGGAGTCCAGAGAAGAGCAACAAAAATGATTAAAGGTCTAGAAAACATGACCTATGAGGGAAGATTGAAAAAATAGGGTTTGTTTAGTCTGGAGAAGAGAAGACTGAGGGGGGACGTAACAGTTTTCAAGTACATAAAAGGTTGTTACAAGGAGGAGGAAGAAAATTTGTTTTTCTTAACCTCTGAGGATAGGACAAGAAGCAATGGGCTTAAAGTGCAGCAAGGGTGGTTTAGGTTGGACATTAGCAAAAACTTCCTAACTGTCAGAGTGGTTAAGCACTGGAATAAATTGCCTCGGAAGGTTGTGGAATCTCCATCATTGGGGATTTTTAAGAGCAGGTTGGACAAACACCTATCAGGGATGGTGTAGATAATAATTAGTCCTGCCTTGGTGCAGGGGACTGGACTGGATGATCTCTTGAGGTCCCTTCTAGTTCTATGATTCTAATTCCAGCCTAAGTAAAGAAACACATATGCCCACACATCTCAGAAATGTGCATGCTTTGGGGTATTTGTATACTCAAGTTGGGCAAATGCAAGTGTGTGCACGTTTCTGAAAAGTTTGCTTACTTTACATATGCCTTTGAAATCATAGTTGGATTAAAAAAATTAGAATGATTTTCTGACCAATGAAAGAATTTCAGTCTTCCTGAAAAAAAATTGATTTTCTGTCAGAAAAATTTAAATGATGGCTGCCCAGCTGCAAGGTTCTTGTCCATTTCACTTTCTGCCAGTGAAACTGGCACAAGTTTTCCTGGAGGACTGCCAGAGAGCCTTGGTGCTCTGCCTCCCCTGCTCTGGGGACATTGAAAATGAAACTGAAAATAGCCTTCCAAGTGGCAACTGGGCCAAAAAATTCTATAGTGTTTCTCCTAAAAGGGAGCTTTGCTTGAAAATAATTGCATATTTGATGTTTTGTCCCAGTTCAGAACAATTTTTCTTCTAAAATGAGAATTTTTTCCCAGGAAGAAATTTCCATTTTCTATTGAGATCTAGTTGTATGCTCCAGAAAAATTGTTCTCTCCCCACCCCCACTCCCATGTAAAAACTTGTATTAAATAATAAAGAAAATAAAATCCTCATTATTATTACTGCAAAAAGAAAAGAAAAACCATTTGCATTTCCATGTTTGGCTACTGTAATTCACTATGAAACCCATTTAATGTTTTCCCAACAGAGCCCAGTGCTCTACAGTAAGCAATCCTTTACTGATCTTATACTTACCAGGAAAGAGGAATTTATATATGATTTCATGTGTTACTCCAATAGTTTTCATATACATGCATAGTAGTATTAACTGAGATGCACAAAAAAAGAAGGGAGGCAGCCACCCATCCACATGTTTACAGTTACGGAGAATTTTAAGTGAATTGTTAGCATCATTCTAGGTAAACATTGCTATAATCCCTCAAACTCTGGAGTGCATTTGCCACATAATCGTGAGATAATTACTTGCGTGTGAAAGAAATACATTTCTCCTCTCCTCACTAAGACCCCAAGGGTAAAATATGTTTTCCCCCCATTAAAACTCTTTAATGGGGGATATTCACTTTGAAATGTAGAACAATGCTCAGCAAGAACGGAGAGTGTCATACATTCAAGACAGAATCTTTACAAGACAGGCTTTAACTGCTGTTGATTAAAAGATTTTAACATCAGATTTAAAGAAGTTTTATAGGTCATCTATGGGTAAAGTCATAAGGGCTGATTTCTTCAGGAAACAAATTTTTCAGGAGATAATGCTGATCATGAATTCTACCCATGAATTCTCTTATTTAGCAGTGTAGGGGTTACGTGTAAACAGCTGTCATAGAACTGAAGATTTAGGTGCATATAGTGTTAATGACCTGCACAAATGCACCCACACACCCTCACTCCCTCTCCCATTAATATCAATGGAAGTTCTGGATGTTGAGTATATGACACTTATTATTTAATAGATTTGTTAGTGGTTTTATATATTATAATTGGAAGTGGTATCACCACCGATATTTAAGGTTGCCTGAAATTTCCCATTTTAAACCCCCCCTTTTCATGGGTTCTAATCCCAGTTCTACCAGGACTTGCTGTGTGATTTGGGGGCAAATCACAACTCTTCCATGCCTCGGTTAAATTCTGAGTACCCAACTCAAAGGGGTAACCAAGAAGCATAATTAAGGTTTTTAAAACTCTTAGCAATCCTCGGAGGAAAGGTACCATATTGGCACTATCTTGCCTAAAATGTACTGTGTGGGAGAGTGGTTTCTAGTTTTCAGGTACATCAACTGTATTTCATTTTTTTTCCATTAAAGTGTTCCCACTTCCCATGTGACAGAACAGGTTTCACCAAATCCATTTATAAATATTATAATTTGATTTTTGTAAATCAGATTAACAGGTCACTTGTTATTGCCAGCATATAATTTGTGTGTCCAGATATCCAAATGAGCTAAAAACAGATTAAAGAAATAGATCTGTGATGGGCTGGGTCACAGAAACCCTCTTTGGGACTGCCACCTGATGTGCCTAGACTACTTCTGAGCCTGCTTTCCCTGCCAGTTTGGGACTTCAGTCCCTGGCCTGGTTTGAGCCTGACACGCTTGCCTGCTGCAAACAGATCCAAGTCTGAACCACATCCCTCACAAGCTGCAGTCTTAACTGAAAACAGCTTAAGAAGTGCTCCTGTCTCCAGCACTCAGATACCCAACTCCCAATGGGGTCCAAACCCCAAATAAATCCGTTTTACTCTGTATAAAGCTTGTACATGGTAAACTCATAAATTGTTCACCCTCTGAACACTGCTAGAGAGATATACACAGCTGTTTGCTCCCCCCCCCCTCAGGTATTAGTACATACTCTGGGTTAATTAATAAGTAAAAAGTGATTTTATTAAATACAAAAAGTAGGATTTAAGTGGTTCTAAGTAATAACAGACAGAACAAAGTGAATTACCAAGCAAAATAAAACAAAACACGAAAGTCTAAGCCTAATACAGTAAGAATCCTGAATACAGATAAAACCTCACCCTCAGAGATGTTTCAATAAGCTTCTATCACAGACTGGACGCCTTCTTAGTCTGGGCCCAATCCTTTCCCCGGTACAGTCCTTGTTCCAGCTCAGGTGGTAGCTAGGGGATTTCTCATGACTGCAACCCCTTTTGTTCTGTTCCACTCCCTTATATATCTTTTGCACAAGGCAGGAATCCTTTGTCCCTCTGTGGGTTCCCACCCCTCCTTCTAAATGGAAAAGCACCAGGTTAAAGATGGATTCCATTTCAGGTGATATGATCACATGTCACTGTAAGACTTCATTACCCACTTGCCAGCACACACGTATACAGGAAGACTTACAAGTAAACAGAGCCATCTACAGTCAATTGTCCTAGTTGATGGGAGCCATCAAGATTCCAAACCACCATTAATGGCCCACACTTTTCATAATTACGATAGGACCTCAGAGTTATTTTATATTTCTAGTTTCAGATACAAGAGAGTGATACATTTATACAAATTGGATGACAGGTTTCAGAGTAACAGCCGTGTTAGTCTGTATTCGCAAAAAGAAAAGGAGTACTTGTGGCACCTTAGAGACTAACCAATTTATTTGAGCATGAGCTTTCGTGAGCTACAGCTCACTTCATCGGATGCATACCGTGGAAACTGCAGCAGACTTTATATATACACAGAGAATATGAAACAATACCTCCTCCCACCCCACTGTCCTGCTGGTAATAGCTTATCTAAAGTGATCATCAGGTGGGCCATTTCCAGCACAAATCCAGGGTTTAACAAGAACGTGTGAGGAGGGGGAGACGGTAGGAAAAAACAAGGGGAAATAGGTTACCTTGCATAATGACTTAGCCACTCCCAGTCTCTATTCAAGCCTAAGTTAATTGTATCCAATTTGCAAATGAATTCCAATTCAACAGTTTCTTGCTGGAGTCTGGATTTGAAGTTTTTTTGTTGTAATATCGCAACTTTCATGTCTGTAATCGCGTGACCAGAGAGATTGCAGTGTTCTCCGACTGGTTTATGAATGTTATAATTCTTGACATCTGATTTGTGTCCATTTATTCTTTTACGTAGAGACTGTCCAGTTTGACCAATGTACATGGCAGAGGGGCATTGCTGGCACATGATGGCATATATCACATTGGTGGATGTGCAGGTGAACGAGCCTCTGATAGTGTGGCTGATGTTATTAGGCCCTGTGATGGTGTCCCCTGAATAGATATGTGGGCACAGTTGGCAACGGGCTTTGTTGCAAGGATAGGTTCCTGGGTTAGTGGTTCTGTTGTGTGGTATGTGGTTGCTGGTGAGTATTTGCTTCAGGTTGGGGGGGCTGTCTGTGGGCAAGGACTGGCCTGTCTCCCAAGATTTGTGAGAGTGTTGGGTCATCCTTCAGGATAGGTTGTAGATCCTTAATGCATTGGAGGGGTTTTAGTTGGGGGCTGAAGGTGACGGCTAGTGGCGTTCTGTTATTTTCTTTGTTACGCCTGTCTTGTAGTAGGTGACTTCTGGGAACTCTTCTGGCTCTATCAATCTGTTTCTTCACTTCCGCAGGTGGGTACTGTAGTTGTAAGAATGCTTGATAGAGATCTTGTAGGTGTTTGTCTGTCTGAGGGGTTGGAGCAAATGCGGTTGTATCGCAGAGCTTGGCTGTAGACGATGGATCGTGTGGTGTGGTCAGGGTGAAAGCTGTAGGCATGTAGGTAGGAATAGCGGTCAGTAGGTTTCCGGTATAGGGTGGTGTTTATGTGACCAACATTTATTGTGCCCACATATCTATTCAGGGGACACCATCACAGGGCCTAATAACATCAGCCACACTATCAGAGGCTTGTTCACCTGCACATCCACCAATGTGATATATGCCATCATGTGCCAGCAATGCCCCTCTGCCATGTACATTGGTCAAACTAGACAGTCTCTACGTAAAAGAATAAATGGACACAAATCAGATGTCAAGAATTATAACATTCATAAACCAGTCGGAGAACACTTCAATCTCTCTGGTCACGCGATTACAGACATGAAAGTTGCGATATTACAACAAAAAAACTTCAAATCCAGACTCCAGCGAGAAACTGTTGAATTGGAATTCATTTGCAAATTGGATACAATTAACTTAGGCTTGAATAGAGACTGGGAGTGGCTAAGTCATTATGCAAGGTAACCTATTTCCCCTTGTTTTTTCCTACCCCCCCCCCCCCAGATGTTCTTGTTAAACCCTGGATTTGTGCTGGAAACGGCCCACCTTGATTATCATACACATTGTAAGGAGAGTGGTCACTTTAGATAAGCTATTACCAGCAGGAGAGTGGGGTGGGGGGGGGGGGGAGGTATTTTTTCATGCTTTGTGTGTATAAAAAGATCTTCTACACTTTCCACAGTATGCATCTGATGAAGTGAGCTGTAGCTCACGAAAGCTTATGCTCAAATAAATTGGTTAGTCTCTAAGGTGCCACAAGTACTCCTTTTCTTTTTACAAATAGGATGACCACACTCAGTAGATTATAAGCTTTGTAATGATACCTTACAAGCGACCTTTGGCGTGAAGCATATTCCAGTTACATTATATTCACACTCATTAGCATATTTTCATAAAGTCATATAGAGTGCAAAGTCACAATATCTGCATTTCTAATGTTGCCTTGTGGCTTGTAATACTTGTTTGTAGATAGCAGAATGGGAGACATCTAGGGACTACTTCAATATAAATACTAAATACTTGTCTGGCTACTTTATTGCATCTAATCATAAATAAAGTGAATGTAGCTGTCATGAGTCTGCATGCCAGTCACCTTCCATGTAACTCATTGACGCAAACAAAACCTCCAAAGCTTAAGTTCATTCAGATTTTATTTTCTTGACCACACACTGATATACTCTGAAGTTATGTATTATACTGTACACTTCTGGCCCACTTCCATCTTACTGCTCGACTGTTGTATTTGTACACATGACAAAAAATTAAATAGACATTCAAGCAGAGCTATTCATAGTTTCTCTCTAATTCTGACTCTGGGGGACCTGGTTCTTAGACATAGAAATCTGGAAACTGTGGTCCTTGCGTGGGATTTCTGTGTTGGCTTGCTTTTGCTTTGTCAGAATTTGATTCAGCTGCTAACTCTTACTATAACTGGTTGGCTCCTATGCTCTGCTATATGTTTCCCTATGTTTGAGTCCTCTTTTGGATTTCCTCCAATACACTGTATTAAAGACAATAGTGTTATACAATATTTTTTACATTTTTATCAATAACATTTTAATTATGAACACTTTCAAATGTAGTAGCGAGGGCTAATAGTTTGGCTCTTCTTTCTTATTTGCCTTACGATATGTCCCATGTTGTCTATCGAGGTTTGAATACGGTGACCTCTTATTAAGATGCCTTCCCAAATATAATTTTGGAGACAATAAACACAGGGGCCTTTTCTAACTGTACTCCCAAATTATGGAATCAGTTTTTGATTGAAATCTGCTGCCATGAAACACATGGTTTTGATAGAAATTTAAAAACAGCAGAATAGCTTCCAAAGGCAGAGTAACTCTGTAGCTGTGGACTACAGTAACACTTAACATCATACCCATTTTCCACAAAAGCAAACAGATTCCCTAAATATAGGAAGTCTATAGTATTAATCTAAGAGGAGGAGACATGTTCATTTGCCAAAGTGCTCAGAGCAGAAGGTTTAGAACAGCTGGCTAACTCATCCAATTTGAGAATGGTGGAAAGAGATCCAGAAAATAAATACCATACTAATATGATCTCACCAATGACTTATTGAAAGCTCATGCCACAAAAGTACAAGGGACAAAAGGTACTAGCCAAGCAGCAAAAAAGATGAAATGACATCAGGCATTGAGAAAAGGAGTACTTGTGGCGCCTTAGAGACTAAGAAATTTATTTGAGCATAAGCTTTTGTGAGCTACAGCTTACTGTAGCTCACTAAAGCTTATACTCAGATAAATTTCTTAGTCTCTAAGGTGCCACGAGTACTCCTTTTCTTTTTGCAGATACAGACTAACACGGCTGCTACTCTGAAAGGTATTGTCTGTATACTCTGTCAGGTATTGAGAAAATCAAATACATTCTTCAATCCTATGCTAAGGCTGTATTGCAGGCCAAGAGTTCTTTTCCTGCTCCTTACTGGTGACTAACACACACAATCAATCTGCAGCAAATGCCTTAGAAAAATACTAGATATTAAATGGAATGAATATATAACAAATGCCAAGATTTATCAGAGAGCTCATCAACCCCTTATATCAAAAGTTATCCAGAAAAGAAGATGGAAATACCTGGGACATGTGTTAAGAAAGAAGTCAGAGTATATGCTATGGCAAACGTATCATTGGGCAGCTGGAGGAACACGCAAAAGAGGCCAACCGAAAAAAATCACTCTATCGAGCAGTACTCAGAGTGAAAACTTAAGGAACTTAACACCACCGAGGAGATACTGGGCATGGCACAGGTTAGACAAGGTGGAACCTTGTTTGTGCCCTAAGTGCAGGAAGGATTCAGATTAATAATCCAGAGTTTTAAAGAGTTCTAAAGAGATCTACTTCTGGATATTCCCTGAACACAGAGGGAGAATAAAGCCAACATTTTAAAAAGTATTCACTAATTTCAGGGAACTTCACTTTTAAATGGGTTTCAGAGTAGCAGCCGTGTTAGTCTTTATCCGCAAAAAGAAAAGGAATAATTGTGGCACCTTAGAGACTAACAAATTTTTTTGAGCATAAGCTTTCGTGTTAGTCTCTAAGGTGCCACAAGGACTCCTTTTCTTTTTTCACTTTTGGATGTCTTTTGTGGCCTGATTTTCATTGGCCTTGTAACTCTTCAATTTCTTACATTTTTATTCTTTCCTTTTTCTTTTTTAAACTGCCTTTGTCTGTTGAGATTGCTATTTACATTGCGGTTTAAGCACATACTCAAAGTATCACGGATTCCAAGGCCAGAAGGGACCATTGTGATTATGTAGTCTGACCTTCAGAATAACAAAGGACCTATAGGCCATATTCCTCAATATCAGTGATATTCTTCCTTCTCTTTGAAATTAGCTAGTTTATTGATTCTAATTTGTACTTGTGGCATAAATTCTCAAAAGGCCTTTTTACTGGGTCTCCACTTTTGAGAGTGCAAAATTGCACATGCACATATATGTGTCTACAATTTTGGAGCGGGAAAACCCTACTTAAATGATTCCATAATTCTAACATTCGGTGTTCACTTTCCTAGCTGACAGTTGTACATACATTCTGCTGTGAATTCTAGTGTGCACATATGCAGGTTTTGGCTTTTGAAAGTGCTTTGTTTTTACAAATTTGTATTTGAATGTACATTGATATAACACTTTTCACCTTAAGTTTGCTAAATATTTTGCAAAAGTGGGTAATTATCATCCATATTTAATAGATACAGAAGTGGAAGAATGGCAATTAATTGATGTTCAAGGTCACACTGTAAATCCCAGGCAGTGTTGGGATTAGAATCCAGGTCTCCTGACTTCGTTTCATGCTTCTACTACTGGACAATGAAGCCTCTATTTATGTGCAAGTATGATATAGAACATGCAATGGCCAGGGTCTGAAAGTTTATCCCAAGGTATCTATATTTCCTTTAAACATCCAAATTTCATACATTTCCAGTAGTAAGAAACCAGGAGCAGGCTATTGCCACAATGTGCAAGGAGATTTTTTTGAGCTTGTCATAACTAATACATCTACATTTTTTCCCTTTGTTGTTGTTCCTCTTGTATTAAAATCACAAGAAATAAGGTATTTGTTGTTTATTCCACTGGTTAGAAATATACCTAGAGATTTTGCCAAGGCAAAATTAACTCATTGATGTTTCTGTAGTTCTAGTAAATAGGAAATCGAATTACGTCTAGGTAATTCTACTTCAGATATATATCATTGGCAGCTCTTGAAAGGAAATAGCTCATGAATTTAATTTGCATGTTAAATTTGGGCACTTACTGCATGTTACTAAATTATCAACCAACTTGCTTTGGCTATTCTCCTAAATTTAATCATTGCTAGGAATCAACGTTTTCTAATCTTTTCAAAATATATTATGAATAGCAGTGAGTGAACATTTATCTTTTAGGTAATTTAAAACTAAATTTGTCAGATGACAGATGTATCTCAATGAACAGTTTGTAAAAATAATTTATGCATAACTATTTAATCTAGAATTATTACAGTATGAAGTAATATGTCAGTTATTTGAGATATCTAATTTAAAGTCTTGCAATAGATACTTTTTGAAATTTTAAATTCATCTGTCACAGCTGTGTTCAATGACTTGACCCTGATTAAAATTCAGTCAGCTCCTTCTTATGGTAATTCTCTTTGATACACTATTCATCTTCATAATTTCAATAGACTTGGGCACAAGATTGAAATAGAAAAACTCTGGCCTCAATTTATTGCATAGCTCACGAGTTTTCAGAGACTTCTTGCTACCAAACATCAGCAAAGGGACCAAATCGGACCCTCCCATAGAAGAGCTTCCCCCTGGGAGGGTAGAGAAGACTCAGCAAACTACCCCCACAGTTACCTTGGAGAGTCTATGCCTATTGATGTATTTGGAGGAGGAGTTTTACATGATTACAGAAGAGGCAAGAGGTAAAAAGCCTTCAGAACCCAAAACATATACACGAAAAGGAATCCTCTGAAAATACTGTAAACCGAAATACAGGATGTACAATGTAATCTCCAGGAACTGCTGTCAAATGGAATATATACACACCTCCTCATTGTGGTGGTTAGGAAGAAAAATGGCAATATCAGAATCTGTATAGATTACCAGAATTTAAACAGATGGACTGTAGTTGGTCAGTACCCCATACCTTCTGTATAAGATGCCTAGACTCAGGGCTAGCCCTAGATATTTTTCCAGCCAGGGTGGAAAATGTTTTTGATTCCCCCGGGAGCATCCAGAACAATTTAAAAAAAGAGGTCCAAGAGGCACAGCAGTGTGGTGCCTCCCTGGAAGTTGGCACCCAGGGCGATCATCCTGCTTGCCCCTAAAGCTAGCCCTATTTAGGCTGCTTGCTAAGGGCCAGTGGTTTTCAGTGCTGGACCTTCAAAACTCATATTACCAGATTCCGCAGAGACAAAATGATAAAGAGAAGATGGGAGCCTAAGTGACAGATAAAAGCTATCAGGTTGAACGCATGCCCCAAGATATATTTGGAGTGCAGAAACATTTGAGTGTCTCATAGAGAAAGTTATAGGAGACAAATTTGCTTCAGGCATTAGTTGATCTGGATTGCTTGATTGTATTTGGGAGAACTCTGGAGGAGTATGAAGAAAGGCACCTAGCTGGTCTAACGCTTTCAAAAGCTATCAATTGATAAATGCCACTTCTGCAGAACATAGGTCAAGGTATGTGGGACACAAAGGGTCACAAGAAGATATAAAGTACATACCATCATAAAATATAGGCCCACAAAATTATAGCAGTCAAGATGTTTCTAGGATTTAGTAGATGCCACCAGAGATTCATGGAATATTACACTCTTATTGAAAAGCCACTGAATGACCTCACCAGGGGATACCAATCCAGCAAGCAGTAAAGGAAATGCAAGACAAACAATAAAAAGAGTCTGCACAGCCTTCTGGATAGAAATATAGAATTGTAAGACTGGAAGGGACCTTGAGAGATCATCTAGTAGAGTCTCCTACATTCTAATCCCTTAGATTCTCAGAGGGTTCAATAGGCTAAGAAGTGTGACAAACCCTTTTGGGAAATCATTAATTGATTAACTCATGCCCCAGTTTTAGACTTTGCTGACCCAAGCAAGGCTTTCGTCCTACATATGGAAGCCTGTGTGGAAGGTTTGGGATCAGTGTTAGACCAAGAAGTTGAAGGAAAATGTATATCTGTGGCCTTTGACAACAAGGATTTTCTGAAAGTGAGGCTTGATACACCAGACAACAATTGGAATTCCAGTCCTTAAAAATGTGTTGTCAATGAGAAATTTTTGAATTTTTTAAAATAGTGCTCAGTTCCCAGTATGGACAGATAACAAATCATCAATTTATGCATTGCTAAGTGCCAAGGTAGATGCAACGGGGCAGAAGTATGTGGATGCACTGGCTAAGCTAGGAATTCAGCATTCAGTATCAGTTGAGAAATATAGATGCTGATGCACGATCCCATCATACATGAGCTCCAGATCTGGCTGTAATTCCTGCAGATGAAGTGAAAGCTATTTGGTGAATGAGTTGCCTAGGGTCAAGGCCCTTGGGGGTGCATGGCAAAAACTTTAGGCATACTGCTGAAAGTATTCTATTAGCTTTGGTAAACTACATTAAATTGGATCAATCCCCATTGCTCAGGCTCAATGCTGCTGGCTGGTAAGAGGCTCAATTCCAGGATAGTAGTAGCCATGACATGCTGCTTGCTAAAAAGAAGGGACCAGTGAAGTTCTCTCCAGAGGTTAAACTGCTGCTAAGAGACTGGAACAGACTGAAGCTGATTAACGCACCATTGCACTGAACAGCAGACGACCCTCTACAAAAAAAATCAGCAAAATCAATTAGTGCCACTTATAAGCCCTTGCCGTAAGAAACTTACATGGTGATTTCAGACACTTGGGATGGAAACAATCCTGGAACTCATTCAGAACAGGTTCTATTGGCCCCGGATAGCTAAGGACATTTTCAGGAAACGTGAGATGTGCTCGTTGTGTTGAAAGGGGAAAAACAAAAACTTTACCCACCAGAGCTGCATATCTGGAAACATCAGTAGTAGCAAGACTGTGGGGCCAGTAAGAATTTCCTATTACCCAAAAAATGGTATACCAGAAAAATGTGAGAAACATTTCAGTAGTGACCTACCATTTCATCCAGGCCTACCTGAGCAGAGGCAGGAAGACCACTACTGCTTGAGTGCTGTGGAAGGGAGGGAAAAAAAACAACACACCTTTTCAGTGTATGAATTTCCAGCTTGGATACACTTGGACCAAGGAAGGGGCACTGAGGTTCCTTTTGGAAGAGGTACTCAGTATAGTGGGAATTAAAAAATCTAGGTCAACTCCTAACTGGTGATCCTTGGCCAGAAGGGAATAATTAGACACTATGTTGGAGGCTTTACAGCAGGAGTCAAATTGGGGCCAGCATGTGGCTTTTTTGTGCATGCCTACACTGCCACAAAGAATGATGCTGTCTAGTTCTCCCATATTTTCTGATGTTTGGTAGAGAGCTCCAATGACCCATAACTTACACTTGGCATGTCAGACCGTGGAGTCAGACAGGAAACTCATAATACAGACTAACACGGCTGTTACTCTGAAACCTGTCATTATTGCTATGTTGCCAAATTAAGAGAGAAATAGAGAGAAGCTTACCATCTGGCTTCAGTTGTGACAGAAATAGGCATAGATATGATGGTATTGTGCGTTATTGGAGCATCTGCCAGAGAACAGATTCTCATACCTTGTGGCTAAGAGCTCATTTTCAAGGGTGGAATTCCCTCCTGTAGGGTCTTTGCAGTGAGAGCTGTTGCAGAGGACAGCAGCATAGCTAAGTGGACTCCAGTGCACTGCCTACCCAGCAATTTAATGGTGGTGGTTGTGCCTCCAGGAGGAACCGGGAAAGCAGCGCCCCTGAGATTGGAGTCAGACCTGCGAAGAGACACTGCTGCTCACTGATACAAACTCTGAGTGGGGTTTGGTGGATGGGCAAGGTGCTGTGGGCAAGGCACTATTACTTGTGGGACACTCACCGGCAGAGCAGAAGGAAGTTAGACTGCCTACTGGAGGTGGGGGCAGGTCTTTCACTTTTTATTTGCATAAAAATTCTCTGCTGTGTTTTTTGCAAAATTTACAGTGGTGCTCCCTTTACCCTAATAAAGATGATCTTCTTTGTACACAGTCACAGAACACTTGTGCACTGGGAAACTCTGCCTGTAAAGGACACCCAGAAAGGGTGCATTTATTTTTTCCAGGTTTCTGGGTGAGGCTGATTTAATTGTGTGTCAAGAGACCCCCTAGATCTATTGAACACAGCCTTTATTACAGCCATTAACCACCTGGTAGAGAGGTTACACCAGGGGTAGCCAATAGGTGGACCGCAGGCCAAATCTGGACCTCCAGATGCTTTTGAACAGACCTCAAAATCTTTTTTTTTTTATTAAAACTATTTTCTCTGGAGTCTGGACCTTGACTATACCTTGACCAAGAAATTTGGACCTTGACAAAAAATAATTAACTATCCCTGGATTACACTATGAAAGAACTAGCCCACCACACTCTTCTCTAGGCTTCTCCTCCCTCCTGGTCATGTGATTGGAGCTGGCCACACAGCACCTGCACTTTATTCCCAATGCATAGGAATAGAGGCTGCTGATCATTAATATTACAGGGAGTTTTAGATGGAAATGTTGCGTGTTCTGTATGTTGCTTAGAATAGCTGCTTCCTGGCTCACTTTCCCACCAGATGCTGACAGAGCACTGACTTGGTGCTGTTACCAAGCAGAGACTTTCATAGATTCCCAGCAAAGGGTTGCATGGTGCACTGGCTTTGCTCCTCGCCCTTTGCACTTTCAGGGACAATTAGCTTATTTGGACTGGTTTTTGCCCCTCACCAGTGGAGTGGAGCAATGGAAACTAGAGGTCAGGCAAACTGGGTCAAACCCCAAAGCCCCCCCCCCCCTTTTTTTTTTTTTTTTGAGTAACAAGCTCTAAGAAACATTTTTTTTGTTCCTCTGAATCCCTTGGTATGGGAACAGAAGCAGAAGTCTCAAAATATAATGAGCAAGGATGTTCTTATTTTATTTCTGGCCTGGTTAAAACAAGGAAGTCCTAACATCACAAAAATAATAGCCCTATTCACACATGCTGGAACAGTTTGTTTAGTAGGGGGGCTGAGAGCCATTGAATCAAACTGTAAACCCTGTATATGATGGAATCACTTCAAGCCAGGGGGTGTGGCAGCACCCGGGGTTCAAGCACCTATGCTTACAATGCCATAGAAGGTAATTTCACAATCTCACAGTTTGGTGCAATATTTTTGCCTTCATTTGGCACATTTTACTTTTCTATTTCTTACTCTCTCCTGTTTTCCATCCTGTTTTTATAAACTGTGCTCAGAGGTCTGAAGAGTTTTCAGACTATCCACTTTGAATTCCAACCTATTTCTGAAGAATCAACAATAGTGTAATTCTCTTAATGTGTTAAGCAAAATGGGATTGAGCTAAGAATGCTTGGCAAGCAATTTAATTTTTTCTTGGTCTTGTAGTTCTATGTCTCAGCTTCAATATCATTTTATCATTTAAAATAAATATTGTGTTTCTTTTCAGTGCTTTAATTCTTTTTATTTTTGAGTGAATTATTTTATACTTTTTAAGTGCTTTAGGTGTGATCCCTGTAAATTATCTTTATTTCCAGTAAAATATGATTATGTTCTTCTTGGAATAACCCCATTTATGTTAAACTACCAGGAAATGTGCATAAAAATGATAATGGGAATTAAATGTAATAGTTTCCCTACATTAATTACAGAACTAACTACAGTGGTACTCCATTTGAGAAAAGAATTTGCTTCAGCCAATCAACTCCATGACTGAAAGAGTGAATTAGCAATTTCAAAGAACTTTTTCCCTTGTCTACGTATTGATCTTAGAATAAAATTCACTCATGCATGTGTATTGGATGAGTTATAGAATAGATTATATAAGAAAATACAGTGGCTGGAACTTCAACTGGAACACATGCTTACTTTTATTTTGGTGTAAAGTCATGATGTGTATAAATTTCATTCCTACCAACTGATCTCATAATATTATTTTGTATTAATTAAGCACAATATGGTTCATGAGAAGTATGAAAATAGACAGGACAAAGCAGTAGAAAAGGTACTGTATTATCTGGCACTGAGTAAGGAGGCTGAGTACACAAATATGGGAACTGTCTGCAGAGTATTCTTTCTAAGGACCCTGGACTCTGAAGCTTGCTTCTTATCTTGGTCTGAAATAGCCTGAATTTAATGACTTTCTGGGCACACTTCACAAAGTCAGGGGGAGGAGAAGAGAGAAAGAAGGGATGGGGGCGCTACAAGGGCTGTTTTATTGCTTTGATTTATTAGCTGGCTGAGTTCATACATTATTTCTATGTGATTTCATTGTGCTGCTGGGTGGACATCATTTGTGAATGTAAGTCTAATTAATTGATAAAGTGCCTGGACCTTTTGTACGGACATTTAAAAAATGGTTATTTAAATCAAAATGGAAAAAAAAGCCTACTAGTTTTTCACCCCCTTTAACTTTTATGATTCTGAGAGTGTGTTGACAGTAAGAACAGTGAATTAAAAATATTAATAATCAAAGGATATTATTATTTTACCAGACTGGAGGAAGTTTGGAGGCTTTCCTTTAATTTTTGTTTTACCTGATGGCCCAGTGTGGTAAGCCATCTGCAATTAAAATCCCACTGACTACCCCCCACCGGATTTCTGGCTCTTGGAAGATTAGCGATTAATTTGAAATACTTTAGATACAATGTTGACATGATACAGGTACCATTCCCTTGTTTAAACACTAACAGATGGAAGATGAGCTCTAAGTTAACTGTGGTTTAATTTTAACTATCAAGAGAAAACCATGGTACTCTACAAACATTTTATTTTTAATTGTTTGTACATTTGTCTAATAAATCAGGGACAAAGGCTCCTGCTCTAGCAGGAAATATTATAAAATGGTTGAAGAGGGAAAGGACTGGGGACTGTGGCTGAGCAGCATTTTTCTGCCAACATATGGAAGTCTGTGTCTGAGGGGACTGAGTGGATTTGGTGCGGGAGGGTGTATCAGGCTGGAAATGGAAATAAGTAGTGGAAAAGCAGGAAATGTTAATGCTGCCTTTAACATCTTCACTTCCTTTCAATGGTTTTTTCCTGTTCTTATGTAGAACAAAACATCAATGCGAAGAGCTTGGTTTATGGGTAGGGCTTTGAAGAGTACCTGATAAGTTTCTCTCAGTTCCTCCCATGCCCTTCCCCTGTAACCCCTGTTGACCAATTCCTGCAACCAATTCCTACACACACACACATTTGGTAAAATGACAACTAAGACAAAAATAAATATTTAGAAGGTGTAAATGCTAAAGGCAGTATCTGGGCCTTTAAGTCACAATGCAGGGTGTGTGTGTGTGTGTGTGTGTACTCACGCACGCATGCACATACACGTGTCAGGAAAGGAGTTCCCAGAGACTTTTTGGCTGACTCATTCAGAATTATTTCAGTGGCACTAGGGGAAAGCAGCCTTTCACAGTGTGAAAAATTCGGATTCCACATCCACTCTGCTCTCCTGGTAGTTATGACACAGAGTGGGACAATGCCCTTTGCTTATCTAGGCCTCATTTTGAGACAGACTAGAAGTTCTTGCACTCACTATTGGTGGTATGGAGGATGCAGAAGGAAAGGATGCTTTTCATGCTTTCTCTGTCTTGCACGCTTCTGCAAGGTCAGCCACAAGAAGGCCCCAAGGGTAAGAGGAATATTTTAGGGTTGCATAGGGAAGATGCGATTAAATTAAGGGAAGTTTAGGCTGCATTTAGAGAAAAACAAAGTGTGAGATCTGTTAGGGTGTTGAAGAGTCTCCAAAGAAAACTGCCAAGGTTCCCTTGTGTGGGACATTTAAAGCTAGACAGCATTCTGTAGGGAACACTCCTGTATTGACAGGAAGATTGATTATATGAACTAAGAGGTCTTTCCTAGATTCGATAAAATAGCAATGATAAGAGAGTCAGATATCAGTGATAAGAAACTGAAAACAAGATGCTGCTGCTAACATTAGAAATGCATTGAATGATTATCACTACCAGCAATACAATGGAGGCCTTTTGATACTTTTAACTGTATTGTTATTCTGGCACAGCCCCGCTAGTAGAAGCGTGATCAACAATCCCTTTGATGTACCAATCTTTGCTGTCTACAGAAAAATAGCAAAAAATACCCTTTCCAAAAAGTAAGAAACTGTCCTTCTTCCAGCTAATATCTGAAGCAAAATTATTTCCCTTCACAGCATCATGAGAAAATCAGTTCCTTGGCTGACTGAAGACATGCTTCTCGCCTTTAAGAATGACATTTGAAAAACCATTTCACAGGATTTATTTATTTATAGCAGGCAGTATTTTGAAGCCTTCAGCCTTTTTTCTCTGACTTATTTATTTAGAGTTATACACACATACATTAAGGAGCAGCACCCATTACTTGCTCTAGACTCTTCTAGACAATTCTTAAGTACACAGCCATGAAAGGTATCACTTCAGTAACCCCCGTCAATCATTAAGAATTAACAACCAATAATCTAGCAGGAACTCCCCCCTCTTCCCCAAAAAACCCCTCACAAAACCAAACAAAAAGGATCTTAAATTGCTCCCACTGCAGCCTTCCAGTTCTTTAAAGATAGGTGTGGTAAGCTTAATTATAGACCTCTGCTTATCTTATTCTTCTAGATCCAGACTTCTCAAACATAAAATGAATGTGTGGCTACAAGTAACCCTGCTGAGGGCCATAGAAGCTAGAGATAAACCCAAGATTTCAAACACACGTTATTCAATACAATATTAGTAAAATCTGTTCCCATCCAGCATCTGATCTCAGATCATACTCCCAAGACAAGTGAACCTGAAGTGGAGTAGTCCTACTTTCCCTTCAACTTTCAAAAACAGGAGAGGTAGTCTCATCCATCCAATCTGTGAATCCAGGGCAACTTGCTGATCTATGAAATGCATAACTGTAAAACCACAGACATTGGCTTGGGGATGTGGAGACTGGTACAGTATCTACTTTTGTCAAAGTGCAAAAAGTTAGACATTTAGTCATTTGACAGTGCCCCATCAAGCTAAACTTTCCAGGTCTTTCAGAGAATCATTTACTCATTCAAAAATGTTAAATAATTTCATATGCAAAACTACGGATTATGTTATGGCCTGTTCCGTAGTTAAGATGAACACTATATAACTGCATTGAGAGATACTGCTCTGGCTTTGGAGGTACCTGATCAGATGTTGAAGTTGTCTCCTTTTGACATTCTCCCTCATCCTTGAGGGTAATTAAGCAGTAAATGAAACATGTTTTAAACAACTTTCTAGTCATTAGAGAGACAAGAGGGAGGTAAAATCTTGTATTGAACCAACTTCTGTTGGTGAGAGAGACAAGCTTTTGAGCTACACAGAGCTCTTCCTCAGGTCTGGGAAAGGTACTCAGGTTGTCACAGCTAGATTCAAAGTTGAACAGATAGTAGTCATTAGTCTGAATAATTTAGTTAATTCTCAGTTAATAGCAAAGTTGGGTCCTGACAAGCTCTTGAGCCTTAGTTGAAAAAATAAATAAGTAAAACCCACTAAAGCTAACCCATCCGTGGCTCATGCTTGTTCATTCTAGCTGTGTACATCTAATACCGACAGACTTACTGCACTTTATGTCATACAAGATTTAAAACAGAAAGGATGACATCAGGGTACAAATACAGGATCTGATACGTTGATTATTGCCAATGAAAGGAGAAAAAGGGAGAATTAAACAACATGGAAACCAGGAAAGACTACATATTCTCGCTGGGGAACTCCCCCCTGTATCATGTAGGGGGATATTTGGCACCTAGCAGAAAAATCTCTGCTGTCCCCTGCATTAGAATCCTTTCCATGGAATGAAGACAAGGAGGAATCATGGCTGAGTCAGACTCAGCCATGCTCAATTCTCCACTGGAGTAAGGTTTCTGAGAGACCTTGTATCATTGGCAAGAGTTAAAGCTGCCACCTTCAAATTTAATTTGCACTAGGGGTGGGTGGCTGAGAATCAGGAAGCTGTGACCAGCTCTCTGACAGCCTCCCACCCCAATCCACCCATTGCAACCAGTGGAGAATTAATCCCATTTTTGGCATTTTGGTTTTGACATTTTAAAATATTTACTCTGTGCTGTATTCTTCTTTTTGCACTGAGATTAAGTGAACCCTCAAAGTGGGTATTGATACTTGAAGAGAGAACCATGGCATTTTACAATACAGGTATATGTGCAACTTGTACCAAAAACAACAGGCAATATCATATCATTAGTTTTAAGCATCCACTTAATGATTTATTTAACATGAAGTAATGCTTAACATGATTGGACTCCAGGGGCTTTAAAAATGAGTTACACATATTGTAATATATAGAACATGTAGACATCATTAGTAAGAGACATAAGGGAAAAGCATGGAAATTACTAAAATATTTAATCCAGAAAATAAAGATGCTAATCTAAAGTTATGGAACAAAATTTAAATACTTGGTAGTATTTGTGGGGATGAAAAGGCCTCTACTGCTGGCAGGAGATGGTAGAGAGGACACCATGTGCAGAAGTCTGCAGCGATGACCATCATAATTTAAAATGTTTATTTAGAAAAAGAGAGAGAGAGAAATTAGCTAGGAACAGAAATATAGAAACATGAAGCTGTGGAATTTGTCAGGGATAATTTTACAATGAGGCTTTCTGACTGATTCAAGGTCTCCTAGTCATTACGATATGGGTTATAAAATTATGCATTTCCTTTTGATTTAGAATAAATGAAGTGTGCGAATGCACAGGCTCTGAGTGTCCTGCCAATTATCTAAAATTACAAAAACAAAATACAGCAGACAATTAAATTCCAACACATCAACCTACCCATCCACATCTCTTCAAAGGCCAGGTGCAACAAATGAGCCAATGACTACTATGGTTCTTAAATTATTTGGTCTAACTGGAAAACTGGGGAAATTCTCAAATCTCTATTTACAGACTTGGAAACAACCGTTGTGATCCACTGCATACCTTATACAACCCAGTAATACCAGAGAGTGTTTTGAAAGATAATGGGAACATGGTGCATGGAGAGCTTTTCTTTAATTTAACACAATATAATAGATTGATACCAGTACTGAGTGGCTTCAGGAATAATAGAAACTCATTGGACCAAATAATTAAATGAGAAACTGATATTAAAAAAGCATTTAGAACTAATGAATATTTCATTGCAGTATCTGTTGACATTAAAAAGGGCATATGACATGCTTTGGAAGGATGGGTTATTCATCAAATTTTAAGGATTGGTATAAATGGCAGCATAGCCTGTTGCTCACTCTTAGCACAGGCAAAACTCCCACTGAAGTCACAGGGAGTTCAGCACTACTCCAGCCCTCTTTGACTTCAGTGGGAGTGTAGGTTGAAAGAGGAGCGCTGAATAGAGAGTCACAGATTTTTAAAGGCCAGAAGGGACCATTTGATCATTTAGTCTGATGACCTGTATAACACAGGCCATAGAATTTCATCCAGTTACCCACATGCCAACTGGAGACCTGGTATTTCCGAAAGCCATGAACATTTCCCAAGTGTGGATAGAAACGGAAGACAAAAATCTTTTGGCATCAACTCATGTGCCAAGTAGATCTGAGGGGGATTTGGACTTGTCATTTGAGATTTAAAATAGTGCTCCTCAGGGCAGTGCAATTAGTTTTATTATACACGTGAAGAATTTCAACCAAACACAGCTGAGAAAATGTATAATGTTAACAATGACACTGAAATCCACATTAATGCTGTATATCAGAAATAAGACAACTTATTTTCCATTTTCCCTCAAATAATGATTCACTCTTTAGTCTCTCAGTTTAGCAATTATTCTACTTAATCTTTACCCCACATGAAAGTAAAAGCAATGAAAATGGAGAAGGCAGCAAAACCACTCGCTCTCAACCCCTCCTAGTATTATTTATTGATTCATTTGGTTTTACTGTATAGCAGGAATAACATTCATGACACTGGACCAAAAATACCACAAACAATGAAGTGTGCATACCTGTCCTAAGAGGCAGGGAAAATTCCTGCTGAAGTTGCATAGATGACTTCATTACATCATGCTCCCAGTACAAGATAGATATTTGGGATGAAGAAAGGTATAAAGAGTATTGACCGTTTTTAGCAACCAATTCAGCGAAAGTATAGCTAGTTCAAGTTAAAAAAAAGTGATTAATCCCAATACCTTGAAAACCTCTAAATCAGAGTAGTCTACTTTCAATTATAAAGTAATGTCTTTTTTTGAGAAGCCAAACTTCAAAATACTAATATATGGGAATGAATTTCCACTTTATCCCATTCCGAGAGACTTTTCAAGGTTTGATAGACCCAAAAGACACCATGTGCAAATATAGAAAGCCCCCAAACACTCTGCCATAGCTTTAAATAAGCAAATTATATTCAGTATCCCTGCTTTAAGAGAACTCCCTCTAAAATCTTACAGTAGGGCTAAATTTAGCCCAGTATGGTATAAAGCAAAAATTATAATAAATATCTAAGATGAAATTAATTCCTAATATTTCCTTCCACAATACACCTCTCCCATTCCTCAGCTGTCATTATCTGGCTAACAGATGCTAGTCAGCAGGAATGGTGCACGCACTGTAGTATGACCCCAAAAAAAAAACCTGACATGCTTTGGGGAAAAAAAACAAACAACTCGACTAGCCAAAAAAGTAATTGAAAATTCAGACCACTTAATAGCTTTCTTGAAGTTAAGGCAAACAGCAAAGGTTATCTGAAAGTCTTTAAGAGCAGGTTTCAATAAAAAAATTAAAATTCCATTAAAAAAAAAAAGGTAGATGGTCACTCTACCTTTAAATAGACAGATCTGATTACTATATTCCTGTATAACATCTTGTTAAACAAAAGCTAATTGTTGTAATGATTTTTTTTGTTTCTGGTATTTACATGGCAAGGATTTGTAAACTTGTTACAACTTCCTAAATAAATAGGGTTTTTTTTTTAAGTTAGATGCTAATAGGCTTTCAAAGAAGAAAATGTTACACACCTTGTGTACTAACGGTGGTTCTTCAAGATGTCTCTCTCTATGGGTGCATGACCATCTGGAGCTCTTGATCAGAGATTGTCCATTGGCCAACTCTGTTTGGCCTGTGAGTGTTCTCTATACAACCTCATGCCATGCTCAGAGTATATAAAACTGGTGGGTGAACCATCCACAGTTCCTTCTCTATCTGAACATTCAACAAGAACAGTCTGAAGCAGAGGGGAAGGCAGGCAGTTAATGGAGCACCCATGGGGACAGACATCTCAATGAACCAGTTACTACAGGGTGAGTAACCTTTTCTTCTTCTTAGAATAGTAATCCAGGGAGTTCACCTGAAGGTGAACCATAACCTGTTTCTTCAAGCTGTCTCTAGTTGAGGAATAGGTCCTCCTGAAGCAGCCCTGAAAGCAGTGAAAGCTTAATATTGCATACTCAGTTATGAAGTTACCATATGACCCAGAAGCTGCAAGCTACCATATGACCCAGAAGCTGCAAGCTACCATATGACCCAGAAGCTGCAAGCAGTTCCTTGAGGTAGTATGAGGGTTTCCTTGAATTGTCCTGACCAGATTCAACAGTTATGAATCTGCCTGTGTGAAGGAAGGCCTTGGTTGCCAAGGAATCAAAAAAATGCCTGTATGAATTGTATTCTCTGTACAGGGGCTAACTTGGACTGCCTTACAGTTAGCTGGAGACCCAACTCCCAGAAGATGGAGAGAGCTGTTTGGCTGGAAGCTAGTATTGCTTCATAAGATTGGCCCTTGAGTAGACAGTCGTTGTGACACGGGAAGACTAAAATTTCTTCTCACCAAAGGCAAGCAGCCACTACCACTAAGACCTTTGAGAAAACCCTTGAGGCTGAAGAGAAGCTGAAGGGAAGTACTCAGTATTGAAAATGATCCTGGCTGAGGGTGAAGCGCAGGTATCTCCTGTTTGAAGAATGTATGTGATGGGGTATCTGCCCCACACTGGCCCATAGGAGGTTAATAGAACCCTAGGGAGGCTGTGCAGGAGGCAGCCAATTAGAGAGGCTGTGTGGAGCACACAGTCAGGGCCAGGCTGGCCCATATAAGGAGGGCTGCAGAGCAGAGCAGGTTCAGTCACTCCCTGGAGCTTGGAGAGAGAGGTGGACTGGTTGCTTTGCAGGCTGAAGGCAGCAAGCACCCTGGACAGAGCAGTGCTGCAGGCAGACACCCGGGGAACTAAAGGCAGCTCCTGGCAGGCTGTAGGGATTTGCAGGCTGAGGCCCTGAGGCAAGGGTGAAGAGGGTGCTGAGGGCTGTGGGGAAGCGGTCCAGGGAAACCGACTGAAGCCGTGGCCATCTACAGGTCCCTAGGCTGGGACCCGGAGTAGTGGGTGAGCCTGGGTTTCCCCCCCACCCGCCCACTCAGGAAGTAGTTGGATTAAGGGACTGAGACATTCCCCTAGAAGGGGGGAACAGAGAGTGTGGCACAGCCGGAGGGCTGTGTCACGAAGAGGATGCCATGGTCCTGGGAGCGACGTGGGTCCTTGGAGCAGAAGTGATGGCGGCAAGATGCCACCAGAGGAGGGAGCACTGGCATATGGAGCTAACCCCCAGGACAGTCAGCAGGAGGCACCACAGTGGTGAGTACCACCCCATCACAATGCATCACTATGTGGAAATAGGTGTCTTGTAGGTTGAAGGCCCCAAACCAATCTCATGCCTCTAGAGAAGCGATTATAGCTGCCAGAGTCACTCTCCAGAACTTCTGAGACTTTACAAATTTGGTCAGTTGTCTTAGATATAAGACAGATCTCCAGCTGCCATCTGTTTTTGGTGAGTGGAGACCAATCTGATTAAAACCCTTTCCCCCGGGACATGTTCTATTGCTCCTAAACAAAGGAGGGAGCATACTTCTTGACTTATTATAGTCTCATGAGAAGGCTCCCTGAAGCAGGACAGGAAAGTGTAGTGGATTGTGTAGCCCAATGTTATAATCTCCACTTGTCTATTTTAATACTCTACCAGGCCTGTTGGAAAAAGCAAAGGTGATCTCCAAAAAAGAAGGGAGGTGGGCAAAAATGGGAAGCTTGCAAACTAGAGAAGAGGGAGGAGTTGAGCCCTCGACCAACCCATCAAAATTGCTGTTTCAATGATGACTGGGTACTAGCTGAAGGAGGATAGGAAGCTTTTTTCCTCTGAAATCTCTGTCTTTTTCTAACAGTTTTGGTGGTTCTGTGAAAACCATAGAATCAAGCTGGGTGTGATCTCTGGGCAGTTTGAGACCTACTAAATCTCCTCTTGTTTGGAGGGATGTATTTACCCAAAGACATCACATGGCTCTGGAGTCCTTCAGCGTGCGAAGGGACTCATCTGTAGTTCCCAAGAAGAGCTTCTGACCATCAAACAGGAGGTCCACAACTGTATTCTGAACCTCTCTCGGGAAACCCAACAACTGGAGCCACAAAGCCCTGAGCATGACAACTGCTGTGGCGATAGACCTAGCTGCAATGTCTGTGGCATGTAAGGATGCTTGGAGAGAAGTTCTAGCTAATGACTGACCCACTTAATGATGGCCTGGAAGTGTTCTCTATGCTGCTGTGGAAGATGTTCAATAAAGGATGCAAACTTGTTGTAATTAATGTTGTCATACTTGGCCATGATTGCCTGATAAGTCTGTGATCCGAAATTGGAGGGTCATGGATGAATAGTCCTTCTGTCCAAAAAGATCTACCTTTTTCTTGTCTTTGTCCAAAGGAGGATACCTGGAATAATGCTGTCCACCCTGCTCATTTATAGCACCCACTACCAGGTGGTTAGGTGGGAGGTGGGAAAACAAAAATTCTGAGCCCCTGGGTGGGACATAATATTTCTTATTCACCCATTTACAAGTTGGTGGTACAGTGGCCGGCAGTCTTTGCTGGGTCCAAGAGTGTTTCATTAATGGGTAGTACAACCTGGGTGGCTGTCATTGACTGCAAAATGTCCAGGAGCTTGTGATGTAAGTCTTTAACCTCCTTAAGAGATATTTGGAGAGTGTCTGCCACCCTCTTCACAAGGACCTGGAATTGATGAAAATCATTGGCCATTGATGGTGGTGGAGGCATGACTGTCTAATGCAGATGAACACAGGCAGGGGTTTCAGGAGTAGTCTGTTTGTCTGCCCTCTTCCTCAAAGGTCTCCTTGACTTGGGGGTTTGGTGGAGGAGACTGTGTGAGCCTAGTTTGCTGGCGCAGTGGAACTAGAATTCTGGGAAATTGCTGGTCACAGATCCCAGTGTGGCCACTGGGGATGCCCTGATGGGACATGGGGTGGGACCCAGGACTGATCCCACCATCCCTGACATTGGTGAGGATCTTTGTCAAAATAAGAGTTACTTAATGATGCAGAGGGGACCCTGCACTAACAAGGAGACTCATTGATAATCTCCTTCTTCTGGCTCAATGTTATCCAATGGTGGGGCAGTAGAAAAGGGTGGAGAACACTGTGGGACCAGGAAGCATAGGTAATCCGGAGACCAAGGACTTAGTACTGAGCATCGTTTGGTACCCATAAGCAGTGGAGACTCTAGCACGTCCAACACTGACATGTCCCTGGAGTAATGAAATTCCTGTGATATCGAGTGCACCGGTACTGATGCAGCAGTTGACTTGGGCAGTACTGTTGGTTTGGCATACATAGGCATGAAGGATGAAGGTCTGTACTTCGATTTTGTTACCACCAACAGAGCTGAGTGGCAAAGCATCATTAGAAAATCTGAAACGGATGGCACCAAGCTGAAGGCGATGATAACCGTGGCCCTGCCAATGCCATGTTTCTCTGAAGTGCTCTGGGATCTTCCTGCTCCATAGGTACAGGAGAAGGGTCTTTTGCTTCCACAGTACCAACTTGAGAGGTCGAGGCCTCCGACACCGTAGACCTAGCAGAAGGTTGGAACTTCTTGGCAGCGGAGTTCTTGTGGTGAGAGACTGAGCTCCTCTTCTTCAGAACCTTCTCCGAGTCCTCCGAGATCTTCCCCTTCTTAGGCGAGTCCTTAGCCAAAGTCAGTGGGATGCTGGATCTGTCTGGAAACAGGTCAAGAGACCCCTCTACTCTGTACATCTGACTTGGAAGCAGGTTGAAGAGAACACTCCATCAGCAGCAGCAGCTTCAGTTTGGTCTCCCAATTCTTCTGAGCTCTAGAGTTTAGAGCCAGGCAAAAGTTACACTTGGGCTATGGATCTCTCCCAAGCAACAGATACACTTAGTTTGACCATCACTGATCAGGAGAGCGTCCTGACAAGAGAGACAGCATTTGAAACCTGAAGAGCCGGGCGTACCCAGGGAGGCCAAATAAATGCCCCCAAAAATATGGGGGTGGAGAAAAAAGGGAAAGGAAAAACTCAGTCCTCCCACAACTATCTAATCCTATACTAACAGGGGCTAACACTAACACTAAACTAACTAAACAGCAACTACAAAATATGCTGGAGTTCTAGCACTTTGTGCATACCTCATCTCAGGCCACAGCAGCAGAGAAGGAAGTGAGGGTCATTCACCCGTGCAGCCCTCTATATCCTTGGAGTGCAGCACACGGTTGTCTAGAGCGCATGCATGGGCCAAACAGATGCAGCTAACAGAAGATCTCCAATCAAGGACTCAAGAGAAGCATGCACGCTGGAAGTGGTGCACTCAGAGGTACCCTACTTAGAGAAGAACTAAATGTTTACAAGGCAGTGTAGAAATGTCCAATGTCAGTTTAGAAGGAATAATACATTTTATGTTAGCGATATTACCTCTGAAGAGAGGCATACATTTTCTTCTAAAGTTTTTCTGCAGCATGAAGTTTTCATAGTGTCAGATTAACCAAAGAAAATCGTTAAGAAAAAATAGTGTACTGTATATGCCATTTAGAAGGAGGAGTCATTTCAGCAGTGAGTTATGCTCCTGAATCTACAACAAGACCATGGGTTTGGATGAAATCAGTCAACTGGAATGCTTACTACATTTAAACTTACTCTTATGACAGTAACCTTTGTAACTGTCAGCTTAAGAGGTCATTTCAATAGCTTGAAACACATTAGGGAACATAAGTTTTGATGCAGCTCATGTATTGTATCAGTAGCATTTTCTTTTTAAAGATAAGTTATCCATATTCACATGTAGGCAAGAAACACTGAGGGTGAAGGGCCAAAATCCATTTAATATGTATGTAAGATCTTAACCACAGTCTCTGTTAATTTTTCACATAGGCCCAAATTCTACAGCTTGGTCTGAGGCATGAGGCCTAGCTAACAATGGACAATATATGGCTAAAGGAAAGCTGGTGAACAGGAGACAACCTTGTTTTGTTTCAACTAGATAAGCGGAGTCAGCATAATTCCAGATGGGGAGAAGTAATTGGGTGTCCTTATCATGAGTTACAGGCACACAAGGCACTGAGAGGAGCCTCAAAGTCTACTCCCCGGTGCAGGGAGGAGATATGAACACACTCCCCAAATGCCAACTAGAGTTCAGGGAGAGCCTAACATGTCAGTATGAGATATGACATTCTCCCTTCCAGATGTATCCTCCCTCACAGATGCCACTTCTAGTTCTCAAAAACATAATGGTGAACCCTAAAACAATTGCTATTGCTGTGTACTTTTCACTGTCTTTTTGCTTTAAACCCCTAGGAATGTACCTGTTGGCCAACCAGAATATCTGCCTCATTACTATGGATGCAAAAAATCAGGATTTAACCTACATATTGCAGTAGGAAAAGTTTGAGGGAAAACACCTGTGTATTAGCAACATGTTAACCTGAGCTATGGGCGGAGCCATTTTGTAATCTTTTAGACTATTGGTTTATTGTACTAATCTTGTCTTGCTGCTAGAACCTATCTAGGGGCTCAGGAACTCCCACCCCATCGCTTCTGTCCGCCCACTGGCATCCCATGCAATCTATTGTAATCATTGCTTCGCAGTGTCTCACTGAGCCTCACAAGCAAAGTGACACTCCACCAGCGCTGTGTGTAATAAACCCTTGTGTTTGACTCTACACGGTGTCCATTTCTGTTCCTCCAGAGGGATTGGACCTGACAACTAGCCAATAATGCCATTCTTAGCAACTTCAGGGAGGACTGGTGTAGGTGAGTCAGTGTGGCTGAGGCTTCCTCAAATGGCATGGTGATATTCCCCAGAGAAGCTGTGATGTTCCAGTGGTTTGTCTGATGGTGCTATGACATTAACTCTTCAATGTCTATCTGCTTGGTTATGTTTCATTATTATTACAGCCTCAAAAAAAAAAAAAAAAACCACAACCAACCTCCCCGCCTCCTCTTAGTGGAGGTTACTGCAACAATAGCTTTACCCGATTCCCATGAAATTCTGGCATAGGCCACTGCTCTTATTAAACAATAGGGAGTTAAAAAAAAAACAATCTGCTCTTTAAATGCTCAGTGAGCATTAAAGAACCCTAACAGGAGCATTCTAGTAATGGTTTCTTTGCTGCTTTTATGTTCACAGCAGGTCAATTCCATAACAGTATTTCCATTTTCCAGACTACTTAATGTAGCAATTATAAACATTGCTTCAGGTGTTATGTCAATTCTTAAAGAAAAATAAAGATAATAATGAGACTATCATCATTTACTCAAATTCTTTGCTACACTTTCTTTTGCAGTCAGGTGCTGTCAATAAAACTGAGTGAGGACTTTCAAAACAAAACCTGAAGCCAGGAAACACTCCCCTGCATGTCAGGTTTCATTAGCAACCTGAAATTCAAGTCAGATTTGAGGAGCCTTGCTAATCTTTTGCAAACCTGACCTAGATGTTGAGTAAACCTGGGACAGGATTCATAATTCAGGAGGAAACTCGGTGAAATTCTGTTGGGGAGGTTTCAAGACTAAGCTTCACTTAATATTATGTAATAGGATGTTCAAACATTAGTATTCACACATAATTGGACAAAATCACCATCACTGGTGTAATTTTACTGACCGAAATAGTTACATCCTGGGGATCAATATGAAAATTGAAAGGTGGAGAACGAATTGGTTAAAAGGGAGACTACAGTGGGTCATACTGAAAGGTGAACTGTCAGGCTGGAGGGAGGTTACCAGTGGAGTTCCTCAGGGATCGGTTTTGGGACCAATCTTATTTAATCTTTTTATTACTGACCTCGGCACAAAAAGTGGGAGTGTATTAATAAAGTTTGCGGACGATACAAAGCTGGGAGGTATTGCCAATTTAGAGAAGGACTGGGATATCATACAGGAGGATCTGGATGACCTTGTAAACTGGAGTAATAGTAATAGGATGAAATTTAATAGTGAGAAGTGTAAGGTCATGCATTTAGGGATTAATAACAAGAATTTAGTTATAAGCTGGGGATGCATCAATTAGAAGTAATGGAAGAGGAGAAGGACCTGGGAGTATTGGTTGACCACAGGATGACTATGAGCCGCCAATGTGATATGGCCATGAAAAAAGCTAACGTGGTCTTGGGATGCATTAGGCGAGGTATTTCCAGTAAGAGATAAGGAGGTGTTAGTACCTTTATACAAGGCACTGGTGAGACCTCATCTGGAATACTGTGTGCACTTCTGGTCTCCCATGTTTAAGAAGGATGAATTCAAACTGAAACAGGTACAGAGAAGGGCTATTAGGATGATCGGAGGAATGGAAAACCTGTCTTATGAAAGGAGACTCAAGGAGCTTGGCTTGTTTAGCCTAACCAAAAGAATGTTGAGGGGAGATAGGTTTGCTCTCTATAAATATATCAGAGGGATAAATACCGGAGAGGGAGAGGAATTATTTAAGCTCAATACCAATGTGGACACAAGAACTAATGGATATAAACTGGCCATCGGGAAGTTTAGACTTGAAATTAGACAAAGGTTTCTAACCATCAGAGGACTGAAGTTCTGGAAAAGCCTTCCAAGGGAAGCAGTGGGGGCAAAAGACCTATCTGGCTTCAAGATTAAACTCGATAAGTTTATGGAGGAGATGATATAATGGGATAACATGATTTTGGTAATTAATTGATCTTTAAATATTCATGGTAAATTGGTCCAACGGCCTGTGATGGGATGTTAGATAGGGTGGGATCTGAGTTACTACAGAGAATTTTTTCCTGGGTATCTGGCTGGTGAATCTTGCCCACATGCTCAGGGTTCAGCTGATCGCCATATTTGGGGTCGGGAAGGAATTTTCCTCCAGGGCAGATTGGAAGAGGCCCTGGGGGTTTTTCGCCTTCCTCTGTAGCATGGGGCACGGGTCACTTGCTGGAGGATTCTCTGCACCTTGAAGTCTTTAAACCATGATTTGAGGACTTCAAGAGCTCAGACAGGTGAGAGGTTTATTGAAGGAGTGGGTGGGTGAGATTCTGTGGCCTGCATTGTGCAGGAGGTCAGACTAGATGATCATAATGGTCCCTTCTGATCTTAATATCTATTAGTCTATGAGTCAGTGAATCTGAGCTCTAATCCTCACACTTCCTTACCTCAGAGCCTTTTTGTAACCCTCATTTTACATATGAAGAAACTGAAGCCCAAACTAGAAATCAGTATCAGAATCAGAGCCAGGATTCGGATTCAAGAGTTCCTGTGCTCAAACCATTAAGTCTCACTTCTCAGAGCTCTTAAATTCATTTGAATCCAAAACTCTAAGCAAACTGAGGAGACTGGCAACCAAATAAGCCTGAAATGTGAAGGAGCCTCACACAAATTACAACTACTAGAGTTTCATGCAGTTTGTGCAGCAAACACAAAGCAGGTTCTTTGGTGAAACCTGCAGCCCTGAGAGTTGAGACAATAAATCTTCATGATGGCTTGAAATCTTGACAGATGCAAAGGAGACTTTGAAAGTCACACAACAGCTTTGACATCTGAAGACTTCTGATAATCATCTAAGTACACAGAGAGTGAAATCCCTCCCTCCCTCCCTCCCTCATAAAGACAAAGTAAGTGGGTTTTGTGTCAGGAACTTCACAACGATTCACTCCCCATACTCGAAGCCTGCAGCAGGCCTCAAAACTACATAGGAGCTGATGCGTGGGGATTTGGAGATGGTGGATGGGAAAAGCCTTTGTTGGCATTGAATTAATTTGTAAATGCCTTTGTACACACTCCTAGGGTCTCTAGCTAATCTTTATCCCCTTTACAGTTTCCTACTACTTGTGCAGCCCCAGTGACAGTACTGGGAGTGCTTTTGAACACAGACCTCCAGCAGATGCCAGTGTTTCAAGAACGATATCCTCTAGACCTGCTGATTGCAGGGTTAGATGTCATGATAATTAAAATGCTGATTGTTTCTGTCCCACTACATTAGTGCTCCCTCAGTTGCTACTAGATCCAGGGAGAAAAATTTCAACCAAAAATTTTCAAGTGAAAAATGAAGCTTGGCTCTACCTAAACATTTTATAAATTTGTGCAGAATTTACTGAATGGTTTTGGTTAGGGACACCTGCTCCCGCCCCTAAAAAAAAATATAAAAAAAAATCAGAAAAAAAAATCTAAGAATGTTACTTTAATGATTTTAATTAAATTGAGGGAAATTTCAAAACAGTCATTTCAAACAAAAATTTAAAACATTTCATTCAGAAAACATCAAAGTTTGAAATCTAAATAAAATGTTTTATTTAAGGCCAAACAAAATGTTTCATCAGAATTTATTTTTTAACTTTTTGAGTCACTGAAAGTTTTGAAAAATTTCATTTTTGGGTTGACCCAAAACAATTTTTTTCAGTTTTTCAGACTTCAAACCAAAAAAAAAAAAAGGTAATTATTCTCATAGTTCTACTTGCTAACACTTATCAAGCTGCAGCTCTCAGCTGTGAACTATGCTCTGCAGTTCTTGAGGAAGTGGTACATTCTATACAAGTGCTAGGTGCCTTGTTTATCTCTGCAAATTGGGACCTTTCTTCTTGTTTGTCTAAGCACATCTTCTGTCACCTAAATACAGATAATTTTCTGTACTGTCAAGCAATATTGCCTTTCCTCTTTCCTTAACACCAATATTGCCCTTCCTCAAAACCCTCTTTTACCAGTTCTATTCATTTCCATACTACTCCTCTGATATTATGCAAATATCTTGGAAATAATTCTTACTTATAGGCTATGTCTGCTACTAAAGTAACTACTTATTCTTGTAGATTACATATTAGTGAAGTTTTTAGTGAAAGGTCCAGATTTAGCTATCTGGTAACATACACTTGGATTTAATCCATCTATTCTGTTTATCTTGTAAATTACATGGTGGTACACGGAGAAGGCTGGTGAAGAGTCATGTGTACATGTGAAGGGATACATGATAGGGTGGTATTTTCAGTTTTTTGGAGAAAGCATCCTATTCTGTAACTAAAGGGAGTCAAAATGTATGCAAATTATTTGTAATCTACTTCTAAAGCAATCTGGAACCCTTCATGGACTGTTTGAACAAGGTAAGTTAAAAATTTCAGTAAAGAAAATGCTTTAAGCATATGCTTGGGGGCACAGAAAATACAATAATGCAATCCACAGGGGTTCTATAGAAGTCATAAAAATGTCTAAAGAGATATTAAGGTCAGATTAAAATGTTCTGTTCCATACTCAGTTTTAAAAGCAGCTGTTGAGCAATAATCCTCCAGTTGCTATATAAAATCTGTGTTTTATTGAGATGAGAGTATTGGAAGCCTGAAAATTTTACATCAGCTGGATAAAGAAGGTTTAGGAGAAAGGACTGACAGAGTTGAATAAAGTGTTTACATGAGAAGCCATAACCCCATCACCTTTCTTAATCTTGCACAAAGTAGTTTTGACTGAGAGAAGGATGAAAAGATCTGATTATTGAATATTAAGAGGTCTCTTGGGCTTGTAAACCTGGAAAACATTTCTGGATATTGTGTGGTGTTTACATATAATTCAACTCACCAAGATCATCAACATGAGGACCCCAAACTTAAAAATAATATAACTATTGAATTTCATCACTACTCCTCTCCCCTATTGATTTGAGATTAGTTTCAATGACGTCATTTCTCTAATTTTCTCTAGTCTTTTTTCTTTACCACACAAATAGCTGGTAACATCATCATCTATGAAATGGTGGTAAGATTGACTCTGTCAGTCAGTATAAATAGAGCTCATGAAGAGCGCTCTATTGCCCATAGCTAGCCTCTTTTCCTCATGTTAAGAACCTTTTCAGATATATACTAGTCCACACTCTTTAAAATTATTGTACTTGAGAGGAAATTGCTTTCCCATCAAAAAGTACCAGAAAAGACATTTATGTAACTTACTGGAAGTAATTATTTGTTTAAACTCCTTTATAACTATTTTCTATTTGGATTGCACAGAAGCAGAAGTACTGGTAGCTCTCCATTTTGTAGGAGTATTTTTGAAAAAGAAAGCTTCAGTCTTACTGGAGGGCCATAAGTTTTTTCCTCTTGGGATTTGCCATGTTGTTGGTTTTTTTGGATGAACTTGCAACACTAAGTGCTGTGGAAACTATGGCAAAATGCCAGTACAGTTCACATACATTAGCCAAATCATTTCTCATCTTTCTTCATACCAAATGCATTCACGTGAAATAAATAGTGATTTACTGTTGAAAAAGAGTCAGATGGTGAGAACTTACTTGCATTTTAAGATGAAAATTCATACAATATGCCTTTACAGAATAAATATTTTATCCCGGAAAATCCTTTTCCCTGCACTCAGGCATCCTGGATTCTATTCCTTGTTCTGTCAAAGACATTCTCGGTGATCTTGCATAAGCTATTTAGGGCAAAAACCCCAACCCCTTACAAAGATTAACTAAAGGAGTCTGTAGGGTTTGTGGGGGGAATTAACCTTCCTGGCTTTTGCTGCACAGTGCCAATAGAAGGCTGCACAGCTGTTACTCAGCCTCAGAGATGGTAGTGGGTTCAGCCCATATCTTCCTCCTTTAGGAGGTTTTAGGCCACTGGGTCCCAGCACTCAGATTCTGGATAAAGGGTATTATAGTAGTTCAAACTTTTATATGAAGGCAGAGGAGGAGAATTGTTTTGTACTGCTTAATGTACTTGGAAAGTAGGGGAAAGCCAGGGAAAAACAGAACAGATGATAGCAGTGTTTATTAGCTAGAAGAGAGGGAGAAGCAGAATTCAAAACCAGTTCCAAAATAGCCACTTTAGAGCTGCAGCTGTGTTTCTATTACATTTGAAAGGCTAGCCTCAAAAAAGCATGCTGAAAAAGTTTCCTAGAAGGCAACCGCCCTATAAGGAAGAACATTAAGTAGGAACAAGAAAATCATGAATAGAAGTAGAGTTGCCAAGTTATACATGACAGCACTATAGCACAATGTAACTCTCAGGTCAGTAATTTTATGAATTTATGCCAACTTTGAATTGTAATTTATTGATCACCAGCAGAATTACATTCTTTAAAATATTAGCTAGTATAAAAATGAATTAACTGGCAGTACCTTCCATATTTTGCATTACTCTAATGCACTTTTTCAAACTACCCCATATGGTTTGGCTTTATAGCATTAGTTTACTTATGGTAAACTTTAGAATATACAGGATATAAGAAAAGCCATACTATAATTGTTGTAGGTATGCAACAGCTGTAGGGTTTTTACAAGCCAGAATGTTGTCTTCGCTGTGGCTGGGATTAATAGGACAGGCAATCAATGTTTCATTCAAGAACAGAGGTTTCACAGAAGTAGTTTAGTATCAATCAGGCAATTCTCCTGCAATTTAATTTTTGTGGGTATCAGAGTGGAAACAGCTTTGTCAGGGGGATTAGATGGCTCAGAACACTGGTAATAGGGGACAGAGTCTTTCAGTTTACAGGAACAGTTCAAGTTAACATTGATTTTTGACATGAGTGTATGACAAATAAATTATATGATGGGTGTTTAGTGGCATGTGAGAAATGGGTTGGTGATATTAATCCAGTTCCTAAAGTACAGCTGGTCACATCACAAAATAAATAAATAAATAAATAAATAAATAATCACCTTTCACAATAGAGATCATCTAAATTTTTGACAGTATTACCAGCAGAAAAGCCAAGGACTGAAAGGACACATGAACTACTGTTGTTTAATTTGTAATCCTTATGTTTAGGTTAAGGTTGATGTGTGTTAACATTGTTCTGTCACTACCCAAGCTTTACCTTGTCTGTGGCTAAGAAAAATATATACATTAGTTATCTTCATTTCACCAGCACTAGATTAACTTTTAAAGGAAGTCAAAAACTTCAAATTAATTAGTAATCCTAATACTCAGAATATAAAATAGCCACTTGCAATCACACCAACTATACACAGTTAATAAGAAACAGAAGAGGGCTAGCACCCAAAATACCACAGAAGTAAACATAAGGAGAGATTTCATAATATGTACATATTATCCTGTCAAACTCATTGCTAAAAGATATCGAGGCGAAAAGCTAAACAGGATTAAAAAAAGGATTGGGTATTTATATGGATAAAAAGAATATTCAGAGCTATAACAGTAAGAATAAAAAAAAACCAAGAGTTTTGCAAGGGATGTAAACCCTCATTTTTCAGAACATAATCCAACATCTAATTCATGGGGGCTGGTTATGGAATAACTGCCTTCTGCAAGGTGTCTTGCTCCTTCCTTTGAAGTACTTGCTATTGGCCACTTCTGGTGATAGGATATCTGACTAGATTGAGTATTCGTCTGATCTATAACAAAAATGACACAAAACCTTTGTACCACACCATGCCTTCATGTATTACGTGTTCAGGACACATACTTTCTGAAGAACTCTTAGATCCTTTTTGAGTGTCTGTGTGGTTCCCCCCCCTCAAATGCGATTGATCCTAGAAATAGGCCCACTCTATCTGTAAATCCAAGTACCTTAGATACCAGGAGTCCAACTAATATAGGGACCCGAGAAAGAGGAAAGTTATAATTTAGCTTATACATGCCTCTAAAAAGTGACTTAAAAACAGATTTTCTATAACAAAAATGTCACAAAAGTAATAACCTATATCGCAGGAGGACCTTCCAGAGCTGGAGGCAAGTGCTGTAGATCCCACCAGGAAAATTTTTATCTTCCCTTTCTAATGGCACAGAGCTCCTGTCCTAGCTCTGAAAGTCCTCAGGATGATGGATCTTAAACAAGCCACTGGTCCAGGACCACATATTGCCCATCCTGCGTCCCAGGAAATTCTAGATTGGGGGTGAAAGAGGTAAATGTTTTTCAGGCAAATTAAAAAACACAAAACATGGCAACTGTTTGAAGCTGTGCAGAAATTCAGAGAAAGTGCTAGGAGAAATGGGTTAGTGGACAGAGTACAGGCGAGGTAGCAAGAGATGCTAAACAGATTCAATTTATCACAAGGCTCTGTGAATACACATGTGAATATGTGTATAGAAGACCACCCTCCCCCCAATATGACATGAAAATTAAAGGGTGTAAGAGGCAAGATTGGATCTCTTTGCTCTAGCTTTCTAAACTATATTTAAAAATGTACGCATGTGAAATTGGCTGTTGGTTGGTACACAGGCTCGTGGTGTTAAACTTCTTCCGGCTAGGAGTCTTCACAAGCTGTTGTCAATGCAACTGGTTCCTACCATGCAATCCACATTAGCCCAAATACAAAATCTTGAAGTGTATTGCTTGCTTCCGGGCAGAAAAGATCTGATTGACTTGTAGGTGGTACATTCCGAGAGCACAATAGATGATGCTAATGATTTTCATAATATGACTAAGTTATAACTAATGTTTAATAATGGTAGTTTGCTTTTCTAAAGAGACATTCATTCTGCTGCTATTATGGGCTGGAGTGACAGGATAATGCACAAATGCTGGTGTTACTAAACATTTTCTGAATAAGATTTTTAGCATATTGGCAAAAGTAACAGTTTTTTCTAGGCTGAGGACCTGGCCATAAGCCAGCAAAAGAATACTCCCCACTAACCTTAATGTTGCCCTTTTTTCTTATTGTTCTCATTCCTCTACTACTCCATATAATCCAATCAAATAGCTTCCTGCCTTTACAACTGCCACTTCTAGTATATTCCAAGTGGTTTTAAATCCATTTTCTGTTAGATATTTGTGGAACTTTGGTTTTGTACATCTTTTAAGAGCTCTTGTAACAAAGGTGTTTCCCCACCAAAGTGCCCACCCTCCAAAAACAAAAAAACAAAACAAAAAAATCCTAGTCCTCTTCACTAATCTGGGAGTCATCTTTTATCCTCAACTTCATCCTGGCTGCCATCTGCCTGTTACTAATCTACATGATCAAAAGTAGTATGTCCCATGTTGTCATATATCCAAATGAGACACTCTTCTCCCATTTCTCCGCTCAGTATAGGCACTATAGTATTTGGTGGTGTTCAAACATTGTGAATCTTACCTTTAGAGATGAAACCTATGAGCTGCCTAATAAACAGTCATGATAGTGCATTCTCAGATAATTATTTTTAATACTCCAAATAGAAAACAATAGCCAGCATTGCAATCATCATAGCTTTATAATTAGCAATGGCTAAACTTTAAAAGATTCTGAGGTTCAATGCAGATATGCATCCAAACATGCACATATATCCCACCCACTTAATTTGAACTTCTTGAAATGTTCACTAGATAAAAGTTCTCAGTTGATATCCTATATTTCTGGCTTTGGCTTCACCAGAATTACCACACGGATGGCTTTTCTGGCAGTGCTTTGGCGCACCTTTCTCTGGTCCAAGGCAAAACTAGGGAGTGTAGCAAGACAATGTTTTTGAACCTCAAAAATGTTTGCTGCTATTTTACATTAGAGAAAGTACAGCTCAGTTTTCATATTATCCAAAACAAACTCACCCTTCCCTAATTTTTAACGTCACATTGATTAATGGAACTAATAATAAGACTTCATATTTAGGATTCAGTGGGAGAGAAACCAAAGAAAGCACTGTTTACAACCTCAAATAAAAAAAATCCTCTCTCTTCAGACACCTAGCTAGAGTTTTGAGTCCATCTAGGAACAGAAACACCAGTTCAAGGGCATTTGTTTTAGCTTCTCAGCTAAAACAGAACTAAGTTCTCCTGAGCTGATACTAAGGATTTTACAAGTATCTGAGCAAAATATTTTTTATTCCTGCTGATGGTTTAAACACCTAGAGTGAGGAGGAGAGCAAAAAGGAGAGCTCTGTTCTGGAGTTACTATATTTAAACAATGTTTATGGATTTTTTTGGCTGTGGATTTTCTGCACAGCAGGAAGAATGCATTAGCAGCATGATATCCACCCCCAGACATTTTTAAATATTCAGTATGAATCCACTTGAATGGAGGAAACATATGGAACAGCTGAATGCAAAACTGGATTAAGACTAAATAGGGCCAGTGTCCATCAACCATAGAACTCCAATACAGTCATGAATGTCCCATACAATTTAATGGGCCAATAGTCAGAACTACTTGTGGGGGTAAAGGTTTACAGAACCAGGCTGTAATGTATGGCACTTTAATGAATATGGTTGCATACAAATTATAGATTAGTATCTGATATTCTACCCAAACTAAAATTTGCATTCTAGAATGAACAGACAGGACAAAGGGAAGAAGGCATTATTACAGCAAGATATAATTTTTACACAGAAAAATGTATCACCACTGTAAAAATCTGGATCCTCATTGCACAAATTAACGACTTAGGGCTGGCTGCTCAAAAGAAGTTTGGAGCCTAATTTCTATTAGGCTTCTAGCTTCCAATGAAATCAATGGAAGTTAATTAGGAGCCTAACTCCTTTCGAACATTCAGCCCTTAGTCTCTCATCTTCTCACTCTCCCTTCTCAATCTACCCATCTCTATACGTTTACTATACACCACCCATAAGCACTCCCAAAAGCGTAAGGTGTACACAAAAATAGTTTGTTTCCCCCACCACCAAAGGTTCTGGTTTTTGGGGTTCAATGGGGACATTCCAGCTAACAAAAAGATTCAAGATCTGTAGGAGTTCAGAGGGGTGTGATCTAGAAAATTGTGTTGAGGAGAAGGGTGGGATTTCTTTTGGATCCTTCTTCTGCAACCAGAGCTTATGCTAACAGGAGTTCCCTGCACCAGAGTTTCTCTACCCATTTTTCCTTCACCATCCCTTTGTCACAGGTAGGAAAAAGATAATGGAGGTCAGCAGGGGCAATGAGGAAGAAGTGGATGCTTCATTGCCAATGTCAATCACTGTGGTTAATGAGTGGTCAGTGATTCACTAGGCCTTTTATTTCACTTAGCGCCAAGCCAAATCAGTCAGTCAAAAGAGCAGTAGGGGATAATTCTGTTTTCTCCCCTAGCCTGAAAGAAGAAAGGGGAGCCTGGAGCTTCCTAATGAGGTTTCTCAAACATTTCATACACTGGGCCACATCTTAGAGACATTGTCTCTGGACCTCCTGCATTGACTTTTGCTATCCCAGGCTTAGGCCACCTGCCTTTCCATTTGTAATCAAAGCATGTATCAGAAAAGTGCTTCTATATCTGCTATCTACTAGTGCAATTTTATGAACGGGAAATGAGGAGAGGATAGCACCATGTAACCAGCACCTCTCCATGGGGCACAGTTTGTGAAGCTCCGCCCAAGTATTGCAGTCACCATTGGCATTAACAAGGAAGAGGCGTGTCAAAAAATCCTTGCCACACATGGCAGAATAGAACCTGAAGAGTTTAAGTCCCATTTGCACTTGAATTATTGACAATTCAGCAATTCATATTAGATCAATTCAGAAATCATAAAGGAAGTTATTTTTCTTCATATTTTATGACTGCACTGTATAATGAATTGATTCTTCCTTGTTTCATTATATATATTTTCAAACAACCAAAGAAATAATTAAATAAATCGCTATGGCATATGATAAGCACATCATTCAAAATCCATTTCTTGGAAAAAGCACTTTGGATAAATTATTTCTCCTTTTCTTTTTGGATCACTGCTCACAGTAAGAGGTGGATTTCTGCCTAGATAATAGATCCAGTTTTCTAACATAAAACCAGCTAGACTACAAACAAATTAATTCAGGTTTTTTTTAAAAAAATACCAAAGCCCTTACACAAAATAAGTAGTAATGGCCATGAAAACCACATGTGTCTGTGCACCAACATAACAGCCAAAAAATACAGAATTACAGTGAGACCATGAGACCATGACAACATCCTTATTTAGTTTTAGAACTTGAACCCAGGTTATTCTAATTAAATCAGAAATTAAGTTCAGCGGAGCCACCTGGAGCAGAGCTCTGATAAATATTTTCAAACCTGCAGGAGCCCCAGTGCCCCTGCAGGGCTAAAGCCCTGAGTCCTGCTACCCCTGCACACCTAAAGCCCTGAGCCACCTCACCTGCAGCTGAAACCCTGTCAAGGTTCCTCCCCCACTCTGAACTCTAGGGTACAGATGTGGGGACCTGCATGAAAACCTCCTAAGCTTACTTTTACCAGCTTAGGTTAAAACTTCCCCACGGTACAAACTATTTTACCCTTTCCCCTTGGACTTCCACTGCCACCACCAAACGTTTATCTGGGTTTATTGGGAAAACGTTGTTTGGAAACGTCTTTCCCCCCAAAATCCTCCCAACCCTGGCACCCCACTTCCTGGGAAAGATTTGGTAAAAATCCTCACCAATTTGCATAGGTGACCACAGACCCAATCCCTTGGATCTGAGAACAACGAAAAAGCATTCAGTTTTCTTACAAGAAGACTTTTAATAGAAATAGAAGTAAAGGAATCACCTCTGTACAATCAGGATGGTAGATACCTTACAGGGTAATTAGATTCAAAACATAGAGAATCCCTCTAGGCAAAACCTTAAGTTACAAAAAAGACACACAGACAGAAATAGTCATTCTATTCAGCACAATTCTTTTCTCAGCCATTTAAAGAAATCATAATCTAACAAATCCAAGATAGATTACTTACTAAAGTTCTAAGACTCCATTCCTGGTCTATCCCCGGCAAAAGCAGCATACCAACAGACACAGACCCTTTGTTTCTCTCCCTCCTCCCAGCTTTTTTAAGTATCTTGTCTCCTCATTGGTCATTTTGGTCAGGTGCCAGCGAGGTTACCTTTAGCTTCTTAACCCTTTACAGGTGAGAGGAGTTTTCCTCTGGCCAGGAGGGATTTTAAAGGGGTTTACCCTTCCCTTTATATTTATGACAAGCCCGGAGCCCGGAATGGGGGTGGGTATGGGGCGCTGCAGGAAATTGTCTCTGAGAATTTGAGGCCTAAATTAAATCCAGTGGATTCCTGGAGAATGGGAAAAGCTGATGAAATATAATTAAAATGATAAAAAGGCACATTAAAGTAACGCAAAATTTGCAAAGGTAAAGAAATCTATTGGTTACAGTCTGGATTGGATCCTGAACATATCTGGTTATTTCAGCACATGGAGTTTATGGTGCAGATTTCCATACCTCTCTCAATGCAGGATATCTAGATTTAGATATTGCCCTGGTCTACACTAGGACTTTAGCTCGAATTTAGCACTGTTAAATCGATGTAAACCTGCACCCATCCACACGATGAAGCCCTTTATTCCGACTTAAAGGGCTCTTAAAATCGATTTCCTTACTCCACCCCTGACAAGTGGATTAGCGCTTAAATCGGCCTTGCCGGGTCGAATTTGGGGTACTGTGGACGCAATTCGATGGTATTGGCCTCCGGGAGCTATCCCAGAGTGCTCCATTGTGACCGCTCTGGACAGCACTCTCAACTCAGATGCACTGGCCAGGTAGACAGGAAAAGAACCGCAAACTTTTGAATCTCATTTCCTGTTTGGCCAGCGTGGCAAGCTGCAGGTGACCATGCAGAGCTCATCAGCAGAGGTGACCATGATGGAGTCCCAGAATCGCAAAAGACCTCCAGCATGGACTGAACGGGAGGTACGGGATCTGATCGCTGTATGGGGAGAGGAATCCGTGCTATCAGAACTCCGTTCCAGTTTTCGAAATGCCAAAACCTTTGTCAAAATCTCCCAGGGCGTGAAGGACAGAGGCCATAACAGGGACCCGAAGCAGTGCCGTGTGAAACTGAAGGAGCTGAGGCAAGCCTACCAGAAAACCAGAGAGGCGAACGGCCGCTCTGGCTCAGAGCCCCAAACATGCCACTTCTATGATGAGCTGCATGCCATTTTAGGGGGTTCAGCCACCACTACCCCAGCCGTGTTGTTTAACTCCTTCAATGGAGATAGAGGCAACACGGAAGCAGGTTCTGGGGATGAAGAAGATGATGATGATGAGGAGGAGGTTGTAGATAGCTCACAGCAAGCAAGCGGAGAAACCGCTTTTCCCAACAGCCAGGAACTGTTTCTCACCCTGGACCTGGAGCCAGTACCCCCCGAACCCACCCAAGGCTGCCTCCTGGACCCGGCAGGCGGAGAAGGGACCTCCAGTGAGTGTACCTTTTAAAATATTATACATGGTTTAAAAGCGAGCATGTGAAAGGATTAATTTGCCCTGGCATTCACGGCTCTCCTGGATGCTTCAGGGCAGGGGAAAGCAAGTCAAAGTTCCATGAAAGTGCCCTTACGCATGCGAAAGTTTCGCAGCCACTGGGAATCGTCCCAGACCTGCAACACTTTGCGGTCCCACCAGTCTGTGCTTGTTTCCTGAGCCCAGAATCGGCGTTCCACTGCATGAACCTGCCCCATTAGCACCATGATGCATGCATTGGCAGGGCCCATACTTTCAGAGAAATCTGTGTCCATGTCCTGGTCGCTCACGTGACTGCACTGACATCGCCTACTCGCCCGGTATCGCTCTGCCAGGTTCTGGTGCTGCATATACTGCTGGATAATGCGTGTGGTGTTTAATGTGCTCCTAATTGCCAAAGTGAGCTGAGCGGCCTCCATGCTTGCCTTGGTATGGTGTCCGCACAGAAAAAAGGCGCAGAACGATTGTCTGCTGTTGCTCTAACAGAGGGAGGGGCGACTGACGACGCAGCTTACAGGGTTGGCTTCAGGGAGCTAAAATCAACAAAGGGGGTGGCTTTACTTCAAGGAGTATTTCAGGCAGGACTTCACGGAGGGTTCCAATAAGAAATGGTGCACCTAAGTTATTGTTCTTATTGGAACAAGGACGTTAGTCTGGCCTCTGATTGATACATGGCTAGATTTACCCCGCTGTACCTTCTCTGTGAGTGACTGCAGTGTGACCTAGAGGAATGAGTCCCCTAGACGGGGGAGCGGGGGAAGCAAATGAGTACAAAACAAATCTGGTCTATTTCTTGTTTTGATCCACTCCATCTATCTTTTACATCTTTGGCTGGTAGCAGCCGGTGCAGAAGGACTGCATGCCATCCCCATCTCATGGCTGCCCGGCAGAAGATGATGCAATAGGACTGCTAGCAATCCGTATCGCCTGCCTGCTCACCATAAGATGGTTCAATAGGACTGACTGCAGGACTAAAGAGAATGACCTGGTCAAGTCACTCCGAATTTAGTCCCTGCGCACATGTCTGCCCAGGCGCTCCTGGCCTACATGGCCAGGAGCACCTCGGACATGACGATGACGGCTACCAATCGTATTGTACCGTCTGCTGCCACAAGGAAGTGGGTTGCTGCTACTGTGTAGCAATGCAGTACTGCGTCTGCCAGCACCCAGGAGACATACGGTTACGGTTACCTGAGCAGGCTCCATGCTTGCCGTGGTATGGCGTCTGCACAGGTAACTCAGGAAAAAAGGAGCGAAGCGATTGTCTGCCCTTGCTTTCACGGAGGGAGGGAGGGAACGGGGCTTGACGATATGTACCCAGAACCACCCGCGACAATGTTTTAGTCCCATCAGGCATTGGGATCTCAACCCAGAATTCCAATGGGCAGCGGAGACTGCGGGAACTGTGGGATAGCCACCCACAGTGCAACGCTCCGGAAGTCGACTCTAGGTGCTGTGGAAGCACTCCACCGAGTTAATTCACTTAATGCACTTTGAGCATGTTTTGTGGGGACACACACACTCGAATATATAAAACCGATTTCTAAAAAACCGACTTCTATAAATTCAACCTAATTTCGTAGTGTAGACATACCCATAGACACACACACACACACACACCCCTGATTGCACTGCATTAGTTTAGTGAATTACTTTAGGTGGCAAAACCACAGTTTCCCCATGCACTGTATGTATCTTTACCCTGATTTTTATGCTTTTTTAAAAACTGCTCTGCTGTCTCATAAGTTCCCTCTTCCAGGGCTGTTCTTTCTAATTAACATTAATCTTGGCCTTTAAAAAAGACAGATCTGAGAATAGGGTATATATGGGACAACAGAAGACTTTACAAAGCATCAAACCAGGGTGAACAAAAATACATAAAATTCATGAGAATGCAATGCTTAAGAAATTAAACATAAAACGCTAAAAAAATTGGATTGTATTAGCCTAATGGGATCACCAGATAAAAACAAAAACCCACACCACTGGGGAGGGAGGAAGAAGAGGGGGAAAGCAACTCTTTTGTAACCAAAACAGCTAGCTCTACAGTTCAGTTTGCAGTCACAGAAGCACCTCAGAGCTGTGTGTTATCTGTAAGTACTTCTAGGGCTCTCCATGCAGTTTATTTGCAAGACTTGGTTTTCTGGTCTGCAAACAAGCCTTAAATCTGGCTAAGTTGTCCCACAGTTCTGTTCTATGTACCTTTTCCAGCTATTTTATCTGTAGGCGGCAGAATCCAGATATATGATTCCAAAAGGGTGTATTTGGACTACTAGTCTCAGCTTCAGCCTCCCATATACGCTTTTGTCCAGTATGAACTGATTTACATGTTACAGCTCTCCTGGTTTGCTTTCTCATTCAGCTTCCTTCAGTAATATCAATACAACATTGCAACATTTTAAGTTAGCTAGTGTTCAAATCATTCTTGAGACTTGGCCTGAATAAGTTGCCCGCACACAGTGCCTATATTATGAGATCAGATATCCCTGTGCTCCTGGTCCTGCTCCCCACGTTTTTTACCCTGCCCTTATACCTGCACGATTCATCCACAGGAAAAGATCATTCCTCAGACATGCCCAAATTCCTAAGAATAAGCACTGCATTCACAAGAGCTATAGATTTATTTTCCTTCTGCATAAAAAAGGTATGTCTAGTGCTTAATTACTATGTTCTCACAAAAAGAAAAGGAGTACTTGTGGCACCTTAGAGACTAACCAATTTATTTGAGCATGAGCTTTCGTGAGCCACAGCTGTGGCTCACGAAAGCTCATGCTCAAATAAATTGGTTAGTCTCTAAGGTGCCACAAGTACTCCTTTTCTTTTTGCGAATACAGACTAACACGGCTGTTCCTCTGAAACCTATGTTCTCACACACTCTCTGCATTGCATCGCAGCACAAAAACTACATGTTCCTTGCTACGTCCTGTACAAAGTCTTATAATGAAGCCAATCGTGTAAGAATCTAGATGAGAAGCTAGTACACCACACATCTCATGGCCAGATGTATTACATTTCTAAAGAAGGGTCAAAATTAGAACCTCAAATCCAAATCCGTTTGAATTTCAGGAGCATTCAGCTTCAAATACCCTGAATCTGAATGCATTCCCATTGTTTTGAATCCAGCCAGGTCAAATCCAAACCCAAAGAGATCTATTTTCTGATTTTGATTGGTTGTGTCTGAAATCTTGCAAAATTAGCTGTTTTCAATGTTTCCATCAACTAGGATCAAAATCTTACATGCAGAGTTTGAGAGATGTGTGTCATCAAATCCAAACTCGAGCATAAATCGAATGCAATTATAAACTGGACACTGTATCCTTCACTCATCGCTAATATTTCTCAGCACTCCAGTTTCAAAGACCATACAATAGAACCTCAGAGTTACGAACACCAGAGTTATGAATTGACCAGTCAATCACACACCTAATTTGAAACCAGAAGTATGCAATCAGGCAGAGACAAACAAAATACAGTACTGTGCTTTGTTGAATGTAAACTACTAAAAATACAATGGGAAAGTTTAAAAAAGATTTGACAAGGTAAGGAAATGTTTCTGTGCTTATTTCATTTAAATTAAGATGGTTAAAAGCTGCATTTTTCTTCCGCATAGTAAAGTTTTAAAGTTGTATTAAGTCAATGATCAGTTGTAAACTTTTGAAAGAACAACCATATCATTTTATTCAGAGTTACGAAAATTCTCCATTCTCCAGGCATTCATAACTCTGAGGTTCTACTGTATAACATGATTTCCAAGACAATATTATATGGTACCAAACGAAGCAAGTGATTTTAAACTGGAATCTACTTGACCCTCATTTCTGGGACTGCTTGTGCCCAGTCCATGCTTGGTACTTATGTGTGTTTATTAAAATACTTCCCATCTGCCTAATGATACTTCTATTAGTCTACCAATAGTCTGGAGAACAATTAATGGGATAATACAAGGAACAAAACAGAAAAAGACTTTTGACTAGAGATTCATAACAGCAACTAATCAGATTTAGCAATGGGGCCCCTGTAAATGTGACTGGAGAACATACCAATGACAAAAAAATGGTCTCTATGTTCTGCAAACACCCAATATACATAATAGGTATCATCATTGAAAATGTTACAAGGCTGATGTACTATATTGAGAAAAACACCATCTTTGTTCTTATCGATTGATTTTTTTCTTTACAGTAAAGCTGCTCGGGAATTTTCCACTGGAATACTTTTCTGATGAAAATGCAGTTTCTTCAAAATAAAGTTTTCACCTGAAAATTTCAATTTTGCCAACAATTGATTTTCTGTTGGGAAAATTGAAATGAAATATTTTGTTTCCAATTGGTTCAACCCAAATGTTTGATTTTATTTAAGTGATTTGAAGTATTTTGTTTTGAATCAGTTCAAAAGAACTGTTAAAGAAACAAAGGGTTAAACATTTCTTTGTGGGAGCTGTAGTTTAGGACCCCGCTCCCGCCACCACCTACCTTCCCCAATTCTGTCCTTCAGACTAGGCTCAATGGAGGACTACATCTCCCATAATGCAGATCCAACTGTATAATGCATCAGGGCAGTCACATAACTCTGGGTGTATCATGGGAGATATAGTCCAGCAGGGAAGTCTGGCCTATAAGAGGAGAATCGGGGCATCAGTCTCCCTCACTAGACTACATCTCCCATGATGCACCCAGAGTCATGGCACTCCTCAATACACCATACAGCTTGGTTAGCTGTGGGAGATGTTGTCCCTCAGGGAGCATGGCCCATAGGAGACAATAGGGGTCCTAATTACAACTCCAATAAGGCAAGGCAAAACGCAATTTAATGCTGATCTGGTTAAATGAAACAAAACATTTGGACTTCAGGATTGTTGAAAAATTTCATTTGTATCAAATGTCAAAATGAAATGCTTAGATATTTTTAATTGACATTTCAGAATTTCCATTTTGGGAGAAAATCAAACTTTTTATTCTGTTTTGGAATTAAAACAAAATGTCAAAACTTCAAATTTCTCTCAGGATAGAAATTCAAAATTTCGCTCAGCTGACATAGGCTGTGGCCAGAAGTTCAACTCAGCATGGAAAGGAAACAAACAACCCCCCCCAAAATCAGAATTGTTGAGGAGTACTTAACTGTAATGTTAAATTTCAGAGTAGCAGCCATGTTAGTCTGTATTCGCAAAAAGAAAAGGAGTACTTGTGGCACCTTAGAAACTAACAAATTTATTTGAGCATAAGCTTTGGTGAGCTACAGCTCACTTCATCGGATGCATTCAGTGGAAAATACAGTGGGGAGATTTATATACATAGAGAACATGAAACAATGGGTGTTACCATACACACTGTAACCAGAGTGATCACTTAAGGTGAGCTATTACCAGCAGGAGAGCAGGGGGAGGAGGAACCTTTTGTAGTGATAATCAAGGTGGGCCATTTTTCCAGCAGTTGACAAGAACGTCTGAGGAACAGGGGGCGGGGGGCGGGGAATAAACATTGGGAAATATTTTTACTTTGTATAATGACCCATCCACTCCCAGTCTTTATTCAAGCTTAAGTTAATTGTATCCAGTTTGCAAATTAATTCCAATTCAGCACTCTCTCCTTGGAGTCTGTTTTTGAAGTTTTTTTGTTGAAGTATTGCCACTTTTAGGTCTGTAATCTCTCTGGTCACTCGATTACAGACCTAAAAGTGGCAATACTTCAACAAAAAAAACTTCAAAAACAGACTCCAAGGAGAGAGTGCTGAATTGGAATTAATTTGCAAACTGGATACAATTAACTTAAGCTTGAATAAAGACTGGGAGTGGATGGGTCATTATACAAAGTAAAAATATTTCCCCATGTTTATTCCCCGCCCCCCGTTCCTCAGACGTTCTTGTCAACTGCTGGAAAAATGGCCCACCTTGATTATCACTACAAAAGGTTCCCCCTCCCCCCACTCTCCTGCTGGTAATAGCTCACCTTAAGTGATCACTCTGGTTACAGTGTGTATGGTAACACCCATTGTTTCATGTTCTCTATGTATATAAATCTCCCCACTGTATTTTCCACTGAATGCATCCGATGAAGTGAGCTGTAGCTCACGAAAGCTTATGCTCAAATAAATTTGCTAGTCTCTAAGGTGCCACAAGTAATCCTTTTCTTTTTGTAATGTTAAATGTATATTTCAGTAGCTGTCATGGAATCTGGAAAAAAAATCTGATTTAAAAACAAACTTTTCACTCAAATCCGTAACTATGACTACACTAGCTATTTATCATAGAATATCAGGGTTGGAAGGGACCTCAGGAGGTCATCTAGTCCAACCCCCTGCTCAAAGCAGGACCAATCCCCAATTAAATCATCCCAGCTAGGGCTTTGTCAAGCCTGACCTTAAAAACTTCTAAGGAAGGAGATTCTACCACCTCCCTAGGTAATGCATTCCAGTGTTTCACCACCCTCCTAGTGAAGAAGTTTTTCCTAATATCCAACCTAAACCTCCCCCACTGCAACTTGAATATTTAAGATTGCTTTTATTCAGCTTCATACTGGGTTATTAGCAAATAACACAAAACAAATTAATGACAGAGACAATACAATAAGTGGAAAGGCCAGAAGCACAATTTTATTAATGGTGGTAATGTGACAGACACACGAACACTACGCGTTCCCTGCAAACTTCCTGACTCCCTTCAGGCTTCCCAAAGCACCACTGAAAGTAAAATCCAAAAGCAGGAATGTAGCAAAACTAATTTTAAAACTACAACTTAATAAATATTTTTGTGGCATTCACTGAGCTCTAGACTTGTCAAAGCACCTCAACAAGAACTGGACCATTTTGTTGATTCCACCCCATGAAATTAATATTGGTGAGGTCTAATTGTGGTACCTTGCTGTAGATGTCCCATGACATGACCTTTCATCCCCATCATTACACATGGGACTTAGAGTTTAACACAAATTCAACATGTATTTCCTTATCAACACAAATAATAATGGGGAAATATGTCCCTAAGAAAGATGTCTGACGAGATGCTATGCTACACAGCATTGCTGATGAGATGCAGTGTGGATGAATGATGGAAAGTTCAACTCGTCAAATGTAACCAAAAACAGTTTCAGCCAACGTGGGAGTTCTAAATCTTGCACCTGTGAAAGAGCTATCAAAAAATGTCTCATCACCACTGTCCATTAGTACATTTTATTTGGAGATTGCTGAATTTGGGAGATTTAGCTAGGTTCTCTGATACACTTTGTAACTTTCAACACTATGAGCCAAAGGCACATTTCCAAAGGATCATTATGAATCAGATGCATGATATTGGTGCAAGTCTAATTTGACTTGATTGGGCTAATAAATTATCATTGTTCTCTTTCTTTACCTACAGCATTTCTTTTAATGAGACCATATCATTATAATCATTAGCGTACAGTGGGTTTCACAGTAACATTAGTCTGAATACCAGCTAATTAACTTCTTGTATCCATAAGCATATTTAGCTATGAATTTGACATATGTTTTAGAATCTGTGTTAGCAAAGACAACAGCAATCTTGCTTTGTTGATGTAAACTGTTATATGGCTACTGTGGCAAATTGCCGGCACTACTTTGACAGGTCTCACGCTTTCTCTTCTTGGGGAGGGTTCAGGGCACCGTTTATCACCCCTGAACTGGGGTATTAACTGCCCCACTAGTGTCCTAGAGGAGGGGAGTGGAGAGGGAGGGACCCGGGCCCACCCTCTACTCTGGGTCCCAGCCCAGGGGCCCTAGGGATAGCAGTAAACCGCTTGAACTAGTGGGTTCCTTCCCCTAGGCTACTTCCTTCTCCTGCCCTCCCTCTGCAAAAACCAGGTGTCCCTTTACCTAGGGTCTTGATCTTCTTAGCCCACCGCAGCACTTCTCCAAACTCTCCTCTGCTTCCCTCCAAACTGCTCTCTGCTCCAACACCAATCCACTCTGCTTCAACTCCTTCCCCTCTCTGATTGAAGCAGGGGGGTTTTATCAGGTGACTGGCTTCAGGTGCTCTAATTAATCTATAGCAAACTTTCTTCCCTCTACAGGCAATAAGACTCCCTTCTACACTCTCCTGCTGCCCTCTGGCCTGGGCTTTCCTTGCTTTTTGCCCCTGCTTCAGTTCCCCCCCCCCCCGCGACCGGGCCAGACGCTTTTTCTTCATTTTGTTTTTTTTTTGCTTTTTTTTTTTTTTTTGCTGCCGTTCAAGTGCTGGTCGGCTGCCAGCTTGCCTGCCAGCCCCCCCACGCCTGCCCTCGGACGCTGCTATTGCTTCAGCTGCAACCCCCGGAGGAGGGGGGAGGACTGCCGACCCGCTCCCCGGAGGAGGGGAGTGGACGCCTCCAGACCCAACCGTTTTGCTGTTTGTTTGTGGACCCGCAATTTGTGGACCCGTCTACTTATCTTTGCTTGGCATTTTTAGAATGCTCCACAAAGACGGGAAGAGAAGACAGCTGACAGAGACATCGCCCGGGGAAGCTACAAATCATCGTGGAGGGGGCCGTAAGACTGAGTAACTTTTGAACTGTACTCTCGTGTTGGGGGAGTTTGACTGTGTCTTACCTGCGTTTGTAGGGGCACAGGGGGTCTGGCACGAAGCTGCCTCCCGATCCATTGGTGCCCCCCCAACACTACTACAATCGTCACGGCCCCCCCGCCATCCATCCCTGCTGGCAACCTGTCGTCTGCCTCTAGCCTCAACTGCTTGCTTTGAATTCCATCATCCGGACCAGACACAACAGCCGACCAAACGAGACTCTTTGGATAAACGCGCGTGGGTCCGTGTTCCCCACCCCACCCCCGGACTGCCCACCCCACAGTTTGCCCCTACTACCTGACCCCAACTCCTGTTTCCTTCCCCTATCCAGTCCATCCCATTTGGCCACCCCCTGCCTGCAGCCCAACAGGGAGAAGTGGTTAATCTGCTTCCCCCTCCCCCTCCTCCTTCTGGTGTCTCCCTGTCTCTCCCTGCTCACGATGGCAGGGAATGAGAGGGGTGAGACCCCTCTAACAACCTCAGTTGCCCCTCCCCCACCTACCCCCTGCCCAACCCCCAAGCCTCCCCCCCCACTGCTGCCAAAACACCTGCCACCGCCCCCACTGGGGCATCGGCAGCCGGAGGCACCGGGGCGACTATTGCCGCTGCTATGCCCATCGCCCCCCCAGATTCTAGGAAAGCCCCCCTGGTTAGCCGGAAAGGCCAGGGTGCGAAGAAGGGGAAGGGCCCCGCCACAACCACCAAACCCTCCATGGCAGAGGCTGCCCCCACCGCTGTGGCCTCGTCATCGACCATGGCATCCCTCCCCGCTGTTCCCTCCACCAGCTCTGCGAGCGACCCTCCCCCGGCCCCCAGGGCGTATGCCCAGGCAGTGGCAGCCCCCCCCCGGCCTGCCGCCTCGTCATCTCACCCACCCACCGCCTCCGCTACCATCAATAGCGGCCAAGGCCCCTTTCCCACCATGACCAAGAAGCACGGCGTCCGTTGCCTCTTGGTGCCCCCCTTGGCCCACGTGGAGACATACGTGCAGGCGTTGGCGAGGGTGGTAGGACCCACGGCTATTGTGGCGGCCTCCAAAACGTACAGGAAGGTCGTCTTTTTCTTAGCATCGGAGGCTGCCGCCCAGGAGGCAGTGGAGAAGGGCCTGGCGGTGGGGGGGTATTTGTCCCCCTGGAGCCGCTAGAAGACCTGGGCATCTGCCTAGTCCTGACCTCCGTCCCTCCTTTTCTACCCAATGCCGCCCTGTTACCCGCTCTCTCCACCCTGGGGAAACCTGTTTCCGTCATCAGCCCTCTCCCGTTGGGCTGCAAGGACCCCACCCTCCATCACGTCCTTTTATTCCGCCGGCACGTGCAGCTTTTACCGCCGCCTGCGGTGCATGACGGAGAGGCGCTTGAGGGGTCCTTCCTAGTCCCCTACCAGGGAGCCCGCTATTGGGTCTCCTATTCCACAGGAGAGGCCCGGTGCTACCTCTGCCGCTCAGTGGGGCATGTCCGAAGAGACTGCCCCTTGGCCCGGCGGGGAGGGGCACCCGAGACCCGGCAGAACATCGGCTCCATCGTTGCCGACGCCCCTGGCCACCCAAGATCTGAAACCACCTCTCCTCCTACTTGATCCACCGCTGCTCCTGCCCAGGCCCAAGAGACATCTCCCCTACAACGCCCAGACAAGCGAGGGAGCCCCGCCCTTGCTGTTAACAATCCAACAGAGCCTATGGAGAAGGGTGTAGCAAAGATATTACCGGGCATAGGAGAGGGCCCGCCCCAAGGAGAACCGCCCCCCATGTTGCCTCACCGTTACCCCCCCGAGCCTCTGAATCATCACCTCTGTCCCCCAACACGACCCCTGCTGACCAGCCCCCAGACGATGCTATGGAGGGCTGGACCCTAGTCCAGAGAAAGCGAGGCAAGCGGAAGGCTCGAGCTCCACTGCACCCATCCGATGCGGAGGCCCCCCAGAAGACCAGGAAGGCAGGCACTGACACTGAGCCTTCTGCTATGCCCATGAGCGAGATCCATCTGCCGGTGTCGGGAGGGAAAGACAAAATCGCACTGGAAGGTAGAATCTCCCCTCCACGGGAGACCCTCCGAGACCCCTGAGGAAGCCCCTTCTGCCCGAATATCACCCGAACCCCCCGCGAACCCCGAAGCGACCATCGTAGCGGGAGCCAGAGGGGAGCCCCCGGGGTGGCAGAAGACGACCTTTCCTCCATGTATGAGGAGATTGAGGCCCTAGGTTTGACCCCGGTCACCCAGAGAGAGAATGACAGACTGCCGGCTGGCCTCAATCTGGGCAACCTTACCCCAGTCCCCCTTTCTCCATGCTCCCTCCCCCTAACCGCCTTCCTGGGTGAGCACACTGCAGAAGGTAGTCCACCGCCTGAGGCCATGGCTGCCAAATCCAGCACAGAGCCTGCGCCTATCATCACTGGGAGCCCACTCCCCACCCCCTTAACCCTTGAATCTGTTCAGGAGGCACCTGAAGCACCTCTCAGCTGCTTGCCTCCTGAAGCCCAGAGCCTCGCCTCGGTGCGCCAGAGTTTGGTCCTGGCGGAAGTCACGAGAGTCGGAGACCTCCTGGACTACGACTGGGGAGACTGGCTGGATCCCCTGACGTTCACTGGGCGCATGGGGCTCTCCAGACCTCGTACCCCCCGGCGCGTTCTTCAGGAGGTGAAGGCCGCCTTGATGCCTGCTGCTCGGACTTATCTCAACCGAGCCCTGCGAGAGGGTGCACCCCGCTCACCCTCTACCCCAGGCCTGCCGGACCTTTCAATTGGGTCCCTACCCCGTAGATCCCAACAAACCTCTCGCCCTTTCATTGCGAGCCGGCTGCATGAACTGCAGCCGGTCAGCTTCCAAATTGCGCCATGGAAATATCTATACACACTCACGCTTCACACCCTTCAAGCCCACACCCTGGTGTCCCGCCCCGATACAAAGTGGCGGGACCTCCTGCCACCTTTGGAGGGTGAGCAACCCCGGTGGGCCAGCCTGTATTCCACCTTGGTCCCGAGGCCCGTCGGGGACATTAGTTGGCGGCTTCTTCACGGAGCTGTGAGCATGGGGCGTGTTTTTGACACGGTTCACCCCCATCCCGGATACTTGCCCTTTTTGGAATATGAGGGAAACCCTGGCGCACATATGTTTAGAGTGTGCCAGGCTGCAGCCCCTTTTCCGGCTCCTCACGAATATTTTATTACGCTTTTGGCTACACTTTTCCCCTCACCTTTTTATCTACACACTCCCCATCCATGGCCCCACAAAATCGCAAGATCTCCTGGTTAACCTCCTCCTAGCCCTAGCTAAAATAGCCATTTATAAAACCAGAGAGAGGAGGTTGGCTAATGAAGCGTCCTGCGATTGTAGGGCTGTTTTCCGATCCTCAGTACATTCACGTATCCGGGTGGAGTTCCTCTGGGTGGCGTCCACCGACTCTCTTGACACCTTCGAGGAGTGGTGGGCACTGTCCGAGGTTCTCTGCTCGGTGACCCCGTCCGGTTCCCTCTGTCTGACCCTTTGATTGAGGGGAAGAGAGAGAGACCCCAGCCCCAGCCGTTGCCGCTGTGGATACCATCATTATTGTCACCTAGGAGGGGTCCTATCACACGTGGTGTACTTCCCCCCCACCCCCAAACCGCCCACCCCGCAGCCGTGCCCATCTTGTCGGGGACTCTCAGTAGAGGAATAATCGGTGACACTGAGCGTGGCACTAGGTAACTTGAGGGGGTGGAAGACAGTGAGTGTCGAGGAAGCCCCCCTGCTCTAGGCCACCAGGTACACTCAGGAGGGTGGAAGACCACGAGTGTCGAGGAAGCCCCCCCACTCTGGGCCCAGGCTAGCCTGAACACTTCTCCCTCCTGAAGGCTGCTGTGTTATACCTTGTGTTTGCTTTTGTTGTGTTGCATAGTTTTGCTTTATCCTTTTTGGTGATTTTTTGTAAGTGTTATACAAATAAAATTCTTTTCTGCTTTAAAAAAACACTCTCCTGCTGCCCTCTGACCATGCTGTATCACACTACTGGCAGAAAATGGGGAAAAAAAGAGATCTGAAGCTATGCAGATTTGCAAGAGAAGTTTAGCCTTGGCCAATGACTTTTATAATATAATCAACATTGTTAAAATGATTGATTTTCAGACATTTATATCAAACACCATGTGAATTAGGTTTTTAAAATGCAAAGTGCATATAGTGTACCAAGGGGGTTGTTTCAGAACAGAATATTTGGTGAAGGGTTACCATAATATAGTAAAAAGAAAAGGAGTACTTGTGGCACCTTAGAGACTAACCAATTTATTTGAGCATGAGCTTTCGTGAGCTACAGCTCACTTCATCAGATGTTTACCGTGGAAACTGCAGCAGACTTTATATACACACAGAGAATATGAAACAATACCTCCTCCCACCCCACTGTCCAGCTGGACAGTGGGGTGGGAGGAGGTATTGTTTCATATTCTCTGTGTGTATATAAAGTCTGCTGCAGTTTCCACGGTAAACATCTGATGAAGTGAGCTGTAGCTCACGAAAGCTCATGCTCAAATAAATTGGTTAGTCTCTAAGGTGCCACAAGTACTCCTTTTCTTTTTGCGAATACAGACTAACACGGCTGTTCCTCTGAAACCTGTCATAATATAGTACTTGTCGTTTCAAACCATTCTTAGTGAGACAAAGAAAAAAGGTCAGAACAGTACAATATTATCTCCAACAGAAAAATGGGTGAGAACTACAGTTGTTTTGAATGTTTTAAAATCAGTCCCTGCCTACTCGAGCCATGCAAATACAGCAACTATGGGCCATACTCCATGGAGAAATACATCTCCCACAGCTGATCAAGCTGTGTGGTGCACTGAGGAGGGCCATGACTCTGGGTACATCATGCTTTTCTTCTGAGAAAGACCTGAAAAAGAGCTCTGCACAGCTTGAAAGCTTGTTTCTTTCACCAACAGAAGTTGGTCCAAGAAAAGATATTACCTCACCCACCTTTTCTTTGCTGAGAATGTAGGCACATAAGCATCTGTATATTAGGAACCATATCTAGACCACCACCAGATTTTAATAAGCCTGTGTAACATGTATTCAATGGCAACAATTTTTGTCACTATGAATCTAATGTAGAATGAGGCCCAATATAATATGGGACTTAAACATATGTGTAATTTAAAGCACAAGTAGCCTTCATTGTTCAAGTAATTTTTACAATATTTTAATACAATGGGATTACTCACAAGCTTGAAGTTAAGCATGTGCTCAAGTATCTTGCTAAGTCAGGGATTCATGCAGGAGTGCCATGCATCTTGTGTGACACTCATGCATTTAGCGTCCCTAAGATATCACACATTCATCTGGGCTACAGGAATGGCTGCAATTGTAGTGCCTACTGACCAGGCAGTCGAGCAGCCTCTGTCTTTGTGTTCCCCCACGTTGAACTTAGACAGAGAAAAGGCAGCCAGAAGGAGCAAATAGGCAGCAGTGTGACTGTCAGCTGAAGATGAAGGTAGCTCAATACTTGCTCCAGCCTCCAGAGCTCCCCACCCAGCAACCAGCAAGTTTGCCCACCAGTCACTCTCATCCCCTTAGTCACCCCCAGCTTCCACCCAATAGGCAGGCATCCCTTAAAGCCCTCATATTGTCTGCAGACACTGCCCTGAAACCCAGGTGTTCCCTGCTTCTCCTCCACCCTACCACTTGGGACATCCCCACAAACTTAGTTGCTGCGCAGCACAGTGACAGCCGTCATCTTTGCCCAGACACACTCCCTAGATCCTATCCAGCACACCTGAAAGCACCCTCAGCTTTTCCCCAGAATCCACATACACCACAGCTTCTTCCTGAAGATTTCCACTCCCAGCCACTGAGTTGCTCCCACATTCCTGGACACCCCTGTAAACCCAGTTATTCCTCTGATAGAATCCTACATTTATAGTTAAATGTAAACTCTTACTAAGTATGCAAACTGTAATTAGTCTATTTGCATACCTACAAATCATCTGCATAAACCATTACACAAGGAGCTGCACAAAACTCAGCAGCTATACTACAGCTGGTTATCTAGGAAGTCTTATAACCCTGAGCTATTCCGTCATCTTCATTTTCTTTGTTCTTAGAGTTTATTCTTTTTTTTTTAAAAAGAAAAAGACAAGAAGAAAACTCTTTGAAGTGCACAGGAAATGGATATATTATAATTAGGAGTGTAACTGATCTTTCATAGCAGTTACAGTTTATACTGCAAAAATGTGTTTAGAAAGTGTTTTACATGTCTATTATTTCTTAAGCCATCTCTACAGCTTTCAAAGTATTTGAGAGAGAAATTGGAAACGTCTTATAGAAGTGTAGCCAGAGCTCAACAGCCACTTTCCCAAGTTATCAGATACTGTGGCGGTTACACTGCAATCCCATTGCAGTCAGGGTTACTGGGGACATAGCAGAGCAGAGAATTTGGCCCCGTGCACTTTCTGCACAGGGAGGAGGGCTCCATACTGCCTCCAAATAGGTCAGTGCACAAGAGAAAGTTGAGGACACATCAAGGACATAGCCACTGAATCCACCCCGATCCATTCTGCTTGGGGAGGAGGGGATAGCCCTTTAAAGATGCTCTTAGGTAAAAACAGTAACAAGAGTGCTTGGTCTGGCATAAAAGTGTGGAGTTCCAGTTTCTGAAGAGGGTCTGGGAATTGTGGGCTGAAAGAAACACGTCATGTCAATTCAGCAAGTCAAAAGAAAATTCAGAGGATGATCCTTTCCCCAAGTTAATTCTTTGAGAGGCAATTAGCCCCTAAGTTACCATTTCACTGAGGTATCTTTTACAGGGGAGATTTTCCAAAGGCAGTTCAGCACCTGCCTCCCACTAAGCAGGCACCAACCTCCCATTTAATGTCAAAGGGGGTTAGGCACCAGATTGCCATTTGTGCCTTTAAAGATCTTCCCGTACATGTACTCTGCCACTTGTCAGTTGAAGAAAAGTAATTTTTCTGCCTTTTTTAAATACTTCCCTGCAAAATGTAAGGGACCTCTGAAAAGCTACACATTTGTCCAATAGTCTCATAGAACATGACATGAAACAAGTTTTGTGGGAAAGAGTCATGCTTATTCCTGATTTCTCAGCGCTGACAGCCATTTATTTTCGCTATTTGTGTACTACTTCTAGAACTGAGTGGCAGAGAAAATGAGATTACACCATTTGTAATTCTGTTGACTCATCCAGAACAGAAGGTTATTAGATTAATGTGACTTTACGTAACTAAAACCAGTTTAACTCACTTGCATCAATATGCCCAATCCTAAGTAGTTTTTAAAAGTCAGACATGCAGATACACTATATTTCCAGCAGTTTTATTTCAGCCTAATGAAACTATGGAAACGGCAGTATTAGCTCTTGAAGTGTGTTGCACTCTGAAAGGTGACTGTAAAAATGGCATTGTGGTGGTCCAGGTTTATTATATCTTCTAAAATCCCATTTTTTTTGCCCCTCAAATGACAAGACAAGTCAGGCTATCCAACTGCCAGGCTAGCAAACTAATCCTGGGTCTGGAAGTCAATCTGGGTTATTTCCTGCTCATGCATCCTCCTCATCTTCAGTAATAAAGATTCTGCAGGGCATATGCTGTCTCAATTACCATGCACCTGTGCAAACCCAGCTTCTTCAAACAAAGAGGGCAAAATCTGGCCTTGCCATTGGAACTTGAACAGTTGTGTATGAGGATCAAGAGAATGCAAGTCGCTCTCCAACAGCTGGGTTAGGACCACAGGACTAACAGGGATGAGAAACAGCAAAGCTTTATTGTTGTCCCTGAAGGAACAACTCTGGAGTCTGAACACACACAGGTGCAGAGCTGTTGAATAAAGTGCACATTTTTACATTGACACCTTTCAGAATATAACCACACTTTAAAGCAGTTTCTTTTAATTAATTTATTTATTTACCCATCCTGTTAAAAACGCTTACCCTCTTACGGGCAACTCTGTAACTGACCAAGGACTATATGCTGTGACTCCTCACTGAGTAAAACATGCAGGTAGTACAGCTAGAGTACAGAAGATGAGGGAGAGAGATAGAATGCAGGATCAGGCCCTTTCCTCACCCAAACTCCTATGGCAGTGTTTAGGGGCACAATCCAAAGCCCAGTGAAAGCAATGAAAATGCTCCCATTGATTTCAATGGCTTTTGCATCAGGTACTAGGAGATGTGGGGTAGAATGAGCCAAAACCCTGCCCCAGTTGAAGTCAATGGGAGTTTTTGTCATTGACTTTGGGATCAATCCTCCTCCCATAGAGGATCAGGGAATTAAATGCTTGCTAATCTGCTATCAAATCAAAACAAAATTTATTCCTCTGCTGATGAAAAGATACTTTGATCGGTTACTTCTATCCAAAGGGAACAGTGAAGAGCCAGTCATCCTATAGTAGAGTGTAAGAGCTGCCTTCAGGGCCTATAGGCTTCAAACATTTCAATGGTAGCAAACTTAGAGTTTGCTGTGCTCCAAGTTGTGTGCTCAGCTCACATGTTCCATACCGCAGTATGCTAAAATGTCAGTTTTGCATTGCTCCAGCATGTGACAATTAAAAGTGCACTTAAACTTGCTATTTAAAAATTGCCAAATCTCAACCCACTCAGCGTGCCAGCATTTTAAATGATAGCAAATTAAAGCATCAATTCAGAAGAAAGAAGTGGGCTAACAAAAAATACCACCAGACCTGATCCTACGATCCATATTCATTGATTTCTGGTGGAGTTTGTCTCTGCACGAACTGCAGGGTTGAGCCCATTGGGAGAAGGGGGGGGGGGGGAGGGTGAGATTTTCCAAAGTGCCTAAGTGGTGTAGAAGCACAAGTTCCAGGGAATTAGGTACCTTTGAGAATCCCATGCAAAGACTAATGGACAAATTCTGATCTGAATTGTTTAGGTGTAAATCCAGAGTATACCTCATTACCAAAATACATACAAAATACATTGATGTGGTTGGACTTTGCTACATGCTGCAAGCTTACAAGCATTCTGGTGCTTATGCTACATAATACAAGCTTGGTTACATTCAACAAAGGGTCAACAACAGGTAGCTAGCTTTTGTTTTCAATTTTAGCAGACTGTGGTGCTGACAGCAAGCCAGCTCAGGTCAAAGCATCAAATAAGGATTGGGTGTACCAATCACTTGCATGAGGGTATCAAAGAGATATTAAGTGGGCAAGTAGACATAGGTCCATTCACTTATGCTGATAGGAATCAAAAGAATGCCAAGAAGCACTGTAATGGGGTCAAGCCAATTCACTTGTCTCTTAGAATAGTTCAAGAAATGTAAGTGCTATTGCCTTCATGTATCTGTAGCTTGTTGATTTGCATTATATATGTATACCCTTTGCTGAATTAATCCTAGATCAGAGGTTTGTGCTAGCATTACAATGAGAATTTGCTTAATGTGTAGACTTCCTGAGAACTAATGAATGTTATCTGTCTTTTTTCCAATTCTCTATCCCCGTTAGAATGTAATGGCAGGCAATTGCATATGTATGTCACTGTAACTGAACGACTTGTGTATTTCAAAGCAAGCGGTCCTTGATGTGGTGGCCCAAGGTCAAAGACTCCAAATGCTTTCTTCATCAAAGGAAGAGCCCATGCTGTGAGTGAAGAAGTTACTCACCTTGTGCAGTAACGATGGTTCTTTGAGATGTGTGTCCCTGTGGGTGCTCCACTGTAGGTGTCGGTGCCTCCCTGTGCCGGAGATCGGAGATTTCTCGCAGCAGTACTCGGTCGGGGGAAGGGCGCGCACACAGGAGTTGTCTCATGCAGCCGTTGGCACCTCCTGTATCACGCGCTCCCACAACCGTCCCCTCCATTCCTTCTCTACCACAGAGCTCGGCTGTGTGAACTCTGAAGTAGAGGGGAGGAGGGTGGGTAGTGGAGCACCCACAGGGACACACATCTCGAAGAACCATCATTACAGCACAAGGTGAGTAACTTCTTCTTCTTCGAGTGATGTCCCTGTGGGTGCTCCACTCTAGGTGCTTGTAGAGCAGTACCCCACCAGGGGTGGTAGGAGTTCGGAGTTATGTATAAGTGTGTGATGAGAGCAATGTAAGGCCAACAATAGAGTCTGAGACAAGGCTTTGGGTGATAGGGTAATGCTTTGCAAAAGTGTGCTCCGATGTCCAGGTTGCAGCTCAACAAATATCTGTATTAAGGGGACATTTTCAAGAATGCAATTGATGTTGCCATGGCTTGTGTTGAGTGGGATCTGATGCCCATGGGGGATGCTTTGGGGTGTAGGTGGTAGCAAGTTTGAATACAGGTAGAGACCCATTTAGAGTCTCTGGGTTGATATTGTAGAGCCCTTGGAGCACTCTGCTGTAGAGACGAATAGTCTTGGTGACTTGCAAAATGGTTTAGTTCTGTCCAAGTAAAAGGGTACAGCCCGTCTGACATCTAGCATGTGCAACATTGCTTCTCGAGAGTCGTTATGTGGCTTCGGATAGAAGGCAGGTAAGTGTATGGTTTGGTTAATATGAAAATGTGTAGCCACTTTGGGCAAGAATTTTGGGTGCGCACGTAACGTGATTTTATCTTTGGTAAATACAGTGTACAGTGGTTCAGCCATCAATGCTCCTATGTTGCTGACACGTCTGGCAGACGTGATTGCCACTAGGAATGCGACCTTCAGTGACATAAGAAGCAGCGAGCAGGTTGCTAGGGGCTCGAAGGCTGGTCTTGTGAGACATTTGAGCACAAGATTGAGATCCCAGGGTGGTGCAGGTTGGTGTACTTCTGGGCACATGTTCTGTATACCTGCTAGAAAGTGCCGTGTAACCGGGTGAGCGAATATTGAAGCCAGTTCTATCTGTTCATGGAGGGCCGTAATGGCAGCGAGGTATAATTTAATAGAACTTATGGCTAACCCTGTTTCCTTTAGTTCTAGTAGGTAGTCTAGGATCATAGAGAGAGGCTCCTTGGTCACATCCAGCTGTTTTTGCTGACACCAAAGGGAGAATCTTCTCCACTGGTGGCGGTAAGTATTTCTAGTGGTGAGGCGATGGCTATTTAGTAATACCTGTTTTACTTTCTCTGAACAGATCCATTCCCCATGTTGGAACCAGAGAGGAGCCATGCTTTGAGATGGAGTTTCACTGGGTCTGGATGGAGCATCAGGCCCTTGTTTTGGGAAAGGAGGTCCGCCTGGAAAGGCAGCGGTTGTGGGGCACATACTGTTAGATGTGAGAGGTACAGAAATCAAGTCTGTCTGGGCCATGTAGGGACAATGAGAATGATGTATGTTCTGTCAAGTCGTATCTTGCGGATGACCCATGGAATCAGTGGTATCAGCAGGAAGCCGTACATGAGTGAAGGCATCCCCCTAACGATCTTGGTGCCAGGCCTGCCCTGGAGCAAAATAGTGGACATTTGTGATTTGTTGCTGAGGCGAAAAGGTCAATTACTGGGTGACCCCATTTTTGGAATATTGTGTCGAGAACACTGTCGTGGATTTTCCACTCATGTTCCTGTGAGAAGTGCCTGCTGAGGTTGTCATCTGTAGCATTTTGGCACCCTGGTAGGTATGATGCTGTCATGTTTATATTGTTGCGGATGCAGAAGTTCCATAAATTCATGGCTTCTACGCATAGTGAGTGAAACCTGGCTCCACCTTGGCAATTGATGTAAAACATGCACTCCACATTGTCGGTGAGAATAGAGATTGAGGTTTCTAGTATGAGTGGGAGGAAGTGTCGGCATGCATTGTGTACTGCACAGAGTTCCAGGAGATTGATATGTAGTCAGGTTTCCGTTGCAGACCACTTGCCTTATACATTGTGGCGACCCAAGTGGGTGCCCCAACCTATCAGGGAGGCATCTGTTGTAATAGTCACTGATGCGGGGGTCTTGTTGAAAGGGAACCCCAGAGCACACATTCCCTGGCTGTGTCCACCATTGTAGGGAGAGGATAACCCTTGGTGGTAGTGTCACACGTCCGTTGAGAGAGTGTTTGCTGGGTGCATAGACCGTGCTCAACCAGTGCTGCAGACAGCGCATATTGAGTCTGGCATACTTTACTATGAAAGCTGTAGCTGCCATATGTCCCAGAATCGGAAGGCATGTCCTCACTGAAGTTTGTGGGCTGATGGTCACTGTGGAAATAAGATTGGTCAATGTAGTGAATCTGTGGTTTGGCAATATTGCCTTGGCTTATATGGAGTCTAGGTCAGCTTCGATAAACTCCAATTGCTGGGTTGGTTCCAGGGTGGATTTCTTTTCGTTTATCTGTAGACCTAGCTGGTGAAACAAGTCTATTGTGGTCTTTAACATGCCTGCCGTTTCTTGTCCATTGGGACCCCTGAGAAGGCAATCGTCCAAATAGGGGAAGATGATGACTCCTTTGCTTCGTAAATGTGCTGCTACTACCGCGAGCGTTTTTGAGAAAACGCGGGGAGCAGTGGACAGTCCGAAGGGAAGGACCCTGTATTGGTAGTGGTTGGGTCCTACTGTGAACCTCAGGAGGTATTGTAATATGGAAGCATGCATCCTGGAGGTTGAGGGTTGCAAACCAGTCCCCCCCATCTAGTGCTGGGATAATGGCGTTGAATTGAGGACGTTTGTGCTCGGGGAGGTCCTCCATGAGCTCTTGTATTTTTCTATAGTTAGAGTAGTCATAATTTGCTAGTAGAGCAGAATAGTTGGCAACTCTAAGCAGAAGGGGGGCTGACAAGTAAACTTTCCACCCAAAGAGGTCCAGTCTCTTGTGCTCTTTATCTTGCAGTAAGGAGTGGAAATGGGGCTGTTTACTGTGCTGATTAGCAGCCTCTACTACCAGAGAACAGGCTTGAAGGTGTGAAAACAAAAATTCCACATCTTTGGCTGGAACAAAGCATTTTCTTGTCAGCTGTTTTGTTGGTAGGTGGTGCCGATGCCGGTATTTGCCATATTACCTCCGCAGGCTCCATTATAGCCTCATCCATGGGGAGGGCAATCTTGGTCGATGAGGCCGATTGTAAGATTAAAAACTTATGTTGTTTCTCCTGCACCACATGTAAGGCAGTTTCTTGGCTGTTTGCTACTCTTTTGAAGAGTTCTTGGAACTGTTTTAGGTCATCTGGTGTCGTAAAGGTAGACGGCGTCACTGCTTCATCTGGTGCAGAAGATGAGTGTGGGGCACGTGGTGAATCATCCAGGTCTGCCTGTGATAGTATCTCTTCCTCTTCTATCTCTGTCTCAGGGGGGGGTCAGAGGTTTCTCTATGTGGTAAAGATGGGTGTACTCTGGAACCTCTTGTTGCTGGGGAAGGGGGACCAGAATACGGTTCTGGTATGTGGGCCAAGGACCTCACTGTGGCCATTGCTTGGGGTAAGGTGGTAATGGATAAGGCCAGTGCTGTGCATACCAGAGCTGTGAATGCTTGGAGAGAAGAGGCTTAGGCTTCACTGTGTTCCATGTAGATCTCCTCTGTGATGGGGATGAACGTTGAGAGGAGAAGCAGTTGTCCTGCACGTCTCCTTCCTCACCACTATGCATGGAGAGTAGCGCAGGAGATGAAGGTTGGTACCGTGCTACGTAGCTCGGGGAGTGTTCGGTGCCAAGCAGTGGTGACTGCGGTGCTGAAGAAACTGCTATGTCAGCAGGACACAGGAGCTGCGCTTGTCCTGCCTTGGGGTTTCGGTCGACCACTGGAGCACTGACCAGTGCTGGATTCGGCTTGTTAGGCGGCAGCAAGTCTTGGGTCGGTGCCGGTGCTGGCAGCATTGATCGCGGTGCCGCTGCCTGTGCCGCACTCTGCACCGGGGTGGTCGGTGCCATGGAGGAGACTTGACGTCTCAACTCCGGGGCCGCGCGTTGGCGCTCAGCAGGGGTCCGCTGAGGGATGGTACCGGAGGAGCCCAGTGCCTTGTAAGTGCTCACTCTGAATGAGTGGAGCACTGAGGGTAAAGACCTCGCTGGGGAAGCTCTGTTTTTCTGAGAGGCCCTTGCTGGGGAGGTCAAGGATCGCTTCCTGACAGTTTTGGAAGCCGGAGCCTTATCAGAGCTCAGGGACCTCAATTTATGAGACTCTGCGGAGGACGTCTCTTGCAGAGGTTGAAGGGGTTTCTCCAGCAGAAGCATTTTCAAGCGGAGACCCCTGTCATGTCTTGCCCTTGTTGTTAAGTTGGTGCAATGTATGCATTTCTGGGAGATATGAGTTTCTCCCAGACAGCAAATGCAGGATGTGTGACCGTCAGAGACTGGCATCGTTCCCGGCAGGAGTCACACTTTTTAAATCCTGTTGACCCCGACATGACTGCAGTTAAGCCTCTCCCACCTCTCAAGAGATAAGGGTGGGAGTTAATTGTAATGGTAAACTGTAGAAACTGTTCCCAAATGTGGAGTTAAGGAGAGAAAAAAAAAGTCTTCTTTCTTCTTCTTTTTTTTTTTTTGGAAGGAAAACCTCTAAGAGGAACTAAGGAAGAGAAAGTTACTCACCTTGCAGTAACTGAGGTTCTTCGAGATGTGCGTCCCTGTGGGTGCTCCACTCTAGGTGACGGTGCATCCTGGTGCCATTGATCAGAGATCTTCGGTAGCAGTGCCTTGTTGGGACGCACGTGCTCAGTTGGTATCTTCCTGAGCGCGTGTGTCCCACACCCTCTTCAGTTCCTTCTCTACCATGGAGAAATCATACTAGTACTCCAAAGTAGAGGGGAGGATGGGCGGATGGAGCACCCACAGGGACACACATCTCAAAGAACCTCAGTTACTGCAAGATGAGTAACTTTCTCTTCTTCTTCGAGTGCTGTCCTTGTGGGTGCTCCACTCTAGGTGAATGTGAAGCAGTACCCACTATGGTTGGTGGGATTTTGGAGTTGTGTGAGGGACAATGGTAGACAGTACCGTATGGCTGACGATGGTGTCTGCCATGATATCCTGTGTGATAGCATAATGTTTGGCAAATGTGTGGTCAGATGTCCACATGGCCGCCTTGCATATGTCTGTAACAGGCACGTTGTGGAGGAAGGCAATGTATGTTGACAATGTATGCTGCTCTAGTAAAATGAGTCCTAATACCCTCTGGTGGTTGAACATTCTGGATCTGATAGCAGGATCTGATGCAGACCGAGATCCACTTGAAGAGTCTTTGCTTAGAGATAGCGTCACCCTTTGATCTCTTGGTAGTAGAAACAAATGAGCTAGGGGATTCATGAAATGGTTTAGTTTCATCAAGATAGAATGTATCTTTGGACATGGAGGGTATGCAGCTTCCTGTGGAGTCGTGTGAGGCTTGGGATGGAATACAGGTAAGTGTATTGACGGGTTAAGGTGGAAGGTAGATACCACCTTGGGGAGGAATTTGGAGCAGGTTTGTATAGTAAGCTTGTGTTTAGAGAAAATGGTGTAGGGAGGGTAGGCCATCAGGGCGCTTATTTCACCAACCCTTCTTGTTGACGTTATGGCAACCAAGAAAGCCACTTCCATGGACATGTGAAGCAGAGATGAGGTGGCCAGGGGCTCTAAAAGGGGTTTCATAAGAGCGTGGAGAACCAGGTTGAGACTCCAGGAGGCTACTGGTGAATGAATCTCATGGTAGAAATTTTGCTGACCTGTGAGGAAGCGTTTCATGGTGGGGTGGGCGAAAGTGAATAGCTGTCCAGAGTGTCATGGAAGGTGGTAAGGGCCATGAGGTGTACTCTGATAGAACTGAATGAAAGCCCGTCCTGTTTTAGTTAGAAAAGATAGTCTAAAATGTCAGGGAGGGTTGCAATCTGGGGTATTAGGCATCTGTGGAAGCACCAGATGGAAAAGCATTTCCACTTTTTCAGGTAAGTCTTAGGAGAGGAGTACCTTCTACTGTGCAGGAGGACGGGTCAGACCTGTTCCGAACAGGCTAATTCATGGGATTGAAACCATGAAGGAACCACGCTGTCAGATGGAGTTTCCAGAGCTGTGGATGAAGAAGCCGACTGCAGTTCTGGGAGAGGAGATCTGGTCTGTCGGGGAAAGTCTGGGGAGGACGGATGGACATGCGTAGCAGGTAAGGATACCATGTCCTCATGGGCAAAGCTGGAGCAATAAGTATGAATCTTGTCCTCTGTGATGTTGCACAGAACCCTGTGTATGAGTGGAATTGGTGGAAAAGCGTACTTGAGGGAATTGTTCCAAGGAATGAGGAATGCATCCCCTAGAGATGCGTTTCTGAGTCCCGCTCTGGAGCAAAATAGATGGCATTTGCAGTTTTGAGGAGTGGCAAACAGGTCTATCGACGGACTGTGCCAGTGGGAGGAGAGCTGTCGGAGTATCGTGGGATGTAATTCCCATTCGTGTTCCTCGGAGAAGTGTCTGCTGAGTGTGTCGGCGGAAGTGTTGTGACACGTGGGCAGGTAGGATGCGGTGACTTTTATGTGGTGTTGTATGCACCAATTCCATAGTTTAATGGCTGCTGTGCACAGGGAGTGAGATTGTGCTCCTCCCTGCCTGACGGCTCTGAGTTCTAGGAGTTTGATGTGCAGACACGTCCCTGATAGGGACCAGCTTTGTGGTCACCTAAGTGCGCTCAGCAATCCATCTGGGAAGCGTCCGTGGTCAGCATGAATACTGGGGAGTGTGGATGGAGGGGAACACGCCTGCATAGGTTCTCTGGTTTTGTCCACCAATGTAGGGAGGCCAAAATGTTTGGTGGTGGAGTCAGTGTTATGCAGAAATTACGTCTGCTGGGTTGGAAGAATGGATATATGGAAACAGGCGTCTTGTAGGGCGAGGGCTGTGAACCAGTGCCCTTGTTTCAGTGTGGGTATTATTGTGTCCAATGTGACCATCTTGAATTTTTGTACATGTACAAACTTGTTCAGTTGGCGTAGGTCCCATATAGGTCTCCACCCACCGCCTTTCTTTTGGGTTAGAAAGTAGTGGGAGTAGAATCCTTTTCTCAGATGTTGCGTCGGTACATGTTTGACTGCACCTAGGTGGAGAAGATGAGCCACCTCCACGCAGAGAAGGTGCTTGTGAGAGGGGTCCCAAAGAGGGATGGGGAAGCGGGGAAGATAGGAAAGGGATGGAGTGACCTGACTGAGCTATTTCCAGGACCCAGCAGTCCTGCGTGATCTGTTGCCAGACATGGTGGAAAGCTTGGAGGCGGTAGCCAAATGGGCAAATAGGCAGAGGAGTCAAGGGGTGGTCACACAGACCCCCGACCAGCACTTCAGAACAGTTTGTTACCCGATGGTGAGAAGTAGTTGGTTGTGCCTGGTTTTGCCTGCACCTAGGAGGTCTGTTGCAGTTTTTCCCAGTGTCATACAGTCTGGGCTGGGGTCAGTAATATTGTTGTGTGCTGGGCCTCTGATAAGGCTGATACCATGGTCTTCTGGGGATGGATGGGTATAGGCCCAATGTGCGCAAAGTGGCTCTAGAGTCTTTCATAGTGTGAAAGACTTCATCGGTGGGGTTTTTTTTTTGTTGTTTTTTGCATTTGTTTGTTTTAAAAGAGTTTATCTTTGTCAAAGGGGAGATCCTCCACTTTGGACTGAAAATCTTTGAGGATACCAGATGCCAAGAGCCAGGAAGAGCAGCGCATCACCACTGCAGTGGTGTGGGCTGTTGGATCAGCCATGTCCATGGACACTTGTAGTGCTGTCCTAGACACCAATTGACCTTCAACGAGGACTAACTTGAAGTCCGCTCTCCTGTCCTCCAGTATATGGGAGGCAAATCAAAGAGCTTGTTGTAGTTGTCATGGTCATAGCTTGCAAAGAGGGTGGAATAATTTGTAATTCTAAATTGTAGAGTAGAAGAGGTATAAACTTTGTGGTCCAGGAGGTCAAGGCATTTGAGGTCCTTGTCCTCCGGAGTGGGCGGGTAGCATGGCTGCTTTGTTCTTTAGGTCACTGCATCCACCACAACAGAACTGGGTTGTGGGTGTGAAAATAAGAAATCGATGTCCCTCGTGGGCACGTAGTATTTATGTTCAGCTTTCTTGCATGTTGGTGGAATGGAGGCAGGAGTCTGCCAGAGAGTACCAGCTGGTTCTAGGAGAGCTTCATTTATGGGTAGTGCGGTCTTCGAAGGTGCAGAAGATTGGAGGATTTTGAGAAGTCTGTGTTGTGTCTCCTGGACTTCCTCCAAAGGGATGTCCTGGCTGAGTGCCATTCTCTTAAAAAGTTCCTGGAATTGCTTAAAAGTTGTCCACGTTTTGTGGAGGTGGAGGCATGAGGGCAACTTCTGCGGCTGATGGCAAGGCAGGAGCCAGTAAAACCAGGAAGAGTTCATATCCCACATCTTCAGGAGGGGGTTCAGTAGCTCCAGAGGTTGATAGAGCTGAGGATATAGACATAGTATGAGCTTGCGGTCCGGTAGAAGGGGCGCAAGGAGGAGCAGTGGCAGGAGCTGACCACGGGTACCACTGGAGCCAGGGCAGCAGGTAGGAAAAAGTTGGGTCCCAGCCACTGGGGGACAAAGTAGGGAAACTGAGGATGATTCTTATGATGCCCCATGTCTTGGGGTATGTATGGCTCCAGTGGAGGGGAAGACCCAGGCAGAGAGAACTCTGCCTGCTGCTGTGTGCCGTTCTCACTATCAGTGAAAGTATCCAGGTCAGGTGGTGAGAGCTACTGTTCAATCAGTGAATGCTCCGTGTCTAGGAGCAGGGAGTCAGGCTTGGGGGCCACAGAGATATCTTGCTGATGCAGGAATTGTTGCTGTTCCCTAGGCTGGTGTGCTGCAGAGAGTGAAGTGTGAACGCCAGCCCAGAGTGATTTTAGTTTCACTTTTGCAGGTGCCGAGAGCCATTTATGAGAGCCCCGCAGAGAGTCTGAATCTGCTCGGGGGGTGGCAGGCAGGCTCGGTGCTGACATTCTGGTCAGCACCAGGGTGAAATGCATTGTCGGCACTGGGTCAATTGTCAGTGCTGGGGGAACTGGTGCCGAGGAGAGCTTCCCGCTGCGGGAAGTTGGGTCCCTGCTTTTGAGCCCCATGTGAGTTGCTTGTGAAGTGCAAGGGCGGTCAGAGTTGCCTGCTCTCGGCACTGACAGCACCAAGGGTAAAGACCCTGCCAGAGATCTTTTACCCTCTTGAGTGTCTCTGAGAGGAGACATCAGGGCTTCTTGCCTCTTCGCATGAGAGGGTGAAGCCGGGCTCCCGGTCGGTTCTGACCTGGCAGGGCAGCCTGAGGGAGAGGGTTTACTGCCCTTCTTGATAGGTGGCTGCAGAGCTTCTTGCCTCTGCTCCAGAAAGGGTGAAGCCGGGCTCCTGGTCAGTTCGGGCCTGGCTGGGAAGCGTGAGAGAGAGGGTTTGCCATTGCCTACCTCCAGAGGTGGCTGCAGGAATTTCTGCATGAGGACCATTTTCAGTCATAGGTCCCCTTCACAACGAGCCCTGGTTTTGAGGCTCGTGCAGCGGACACACTTGGCAGGGACGTGTGTCTCATCAAGGCACTTCACACAACATGAGTGTCCACTGGATATTGGCATAAAGTCCTGACAGGAAGCACATTTCTTGAATCCTGAAGCCCCTGGCATTATTACGCTAGTAATGCCAGGGGAGAGTGTCTCAGTGGGAGAGAAACTTGAAGTTGTTTTTTGGGTTTTTTTGTTTGTTTTTTTTTAACTAAGTAACTATTCTAAAGGAAGGGAAACAACTGGGATGTTACTAACTAACTATTTCTATGTTCTCTGTAATTGTTTCCTTCAGAAACCAGAGAAGAGGATCAGCACTGCCCCGAATCCAGTCTTCAGCCGAGGACGGTTGAGAAGGAACTGAGGAGGGTGCGGGACGCACGCGCTCAGGAAGATTCCAGCGAGACGGGAGATACCAGCTGAATGTGTGCGTCCCGACCAGGCAGTACTACCGAAGATCTCCGATCAACGGCGCCGGGATGCACCATCACCTAGAGTGGAGCACCCACAGGGACCGCACTGGAAGAAGAAACTAAGTAACTATGTATAGACTAAGACTAACTAAACAACGTAACTAAGTATAGACTTCCTATGTAACTTGTAACTTTTTCCCCCCCAGAAAGAATCAAAGAGAGCACTGCTGCGGAGCTCCATCTGCAGCCAAGGATGATGGTCGGGGGAGCGCGTGATACAGGAGGTGCCAACGGCTGCACGAGACAACTCCTGTACACGCCCTTCCCCCGACCGAGTACTGCTGCGAGAAATCTCCGATCTCCGGCGCAGGGAGGCACCGACATCTAGAGTGGAGCACCCACAGGGACACCACTCGAATAAGCAAGCATTTGCTTGACTGCTTTTTGGGGAAGACAGCTATAAAAGCTATGACCTGGGAATGATCCTTTATCTCTGGACTGATGAATTCTGACAGGGTGGAATTCTGAGATATTGGACTGAGATCCGTAGAGCCATTCTAGGTGACCCTGACAGACTATTGGACACCAGCAAATTACCACACCTCTGCTATCACATTGGACTTACAAACTTTGATTCACCTGTAATGTATTTTACCTGCTTTGACCTCTCTCAATAACTCTTATTTTTTTCTTCACTAATAAATCTTTAGTTTAGTTTACTAAGGAAACTGGCTTCAGCATTGTCTTTGGTGAGATCTCAAATATACCCTGACCTGAGGTAAGTGACTGGCCCTTTGGGGGTGGGAGTAACTGAATGTGTGATGATTTTTGGTTTTAATAACCTTTCACCATTAAGTTCAGTTTGTCTGGTTGGTAATATAGGCTGGAGTGTAAGGGGACTGGCTGTGGCTCCATGGTAAGCTAGTATAGTGATCCAGGAGCACATATTTCTTGCTGGTTTAGTTAAATCTAATTATAGAGTATACCACCAATTTGGGTGTCTGCCCTGTTTTCTTACAATCTGAGTTGTGGTTGGCACTCTCAGCTGCGACCCGTTCCGGACACCATGACAAACAAAATGTCCTCCCTATTCATTTACATTCAAGAGTAGACACATAGTTCTAGTAATTACTGGATTTTAATTTGCTTATCAAAAACAGTAGTTCATAATTAACATATTATGCAAATAATGAAGTGTAGTAATTAGTCTCCAGAATTACTTACTGATTATTTAGGGTGGCTTTTCAAGAGCATCTAGGTGACTTAGATCTCACACTTACTCTTAAAGTCCAGTGACGAAGAACGAATTAGTTAAATATGAAGGAAAAAAAGATCAAATGAACACTATTTGGAAAAAAAAGTCCCCAAAGTCCCCAACAACCTGCCTTTTAATGTGGCCCCTAAAAACAGATATCCTGCTGACATATTGGAAAGTAACAAGCCATATTACTTTGCCATAATATACTGAGAAGAAATAATTTATTAATAGAAAAAGAACAGAATCAGTTTTGGCTTTCTGCGAGCCCTCTCCCTCTTTGGGCAAAGACTTCATGTTCACAAACATCTTCAAGAATAAAATAAAGTTAAGGGACAAGCCTGGCTAGATACTCTGCTGGGCCCAGGCTTGGTGCCACTGACTTCAAAGGGGCATGCTCAGATCTCCTGATACCACTGAAGTATTGCCAAAATTCAGATACAAAAAGATACAAAATTCAAATACAAACATGCCACCTCAGGTGATACCCAAGATGGTACCTGCGTAAAAGACTCTTGCCATCTCCTCTCATAAAAAATCAGTTCCACACTCTCCCCAAACTGTCTACAATCTATAAATTCCTTATTCTTTTCCTCCTATGTCCATCAAGCCTACATCTCTCCTCCAGCCTAATGCTCTTGAGCACCCAAGCTTAAGCCTCCTAAGGTGGCTTAAGCTTAAGGCTCCTCTAGGTGGCTTCCCACTCTGGCAGCCATTCTTCACAGGACCAGAAGTGGTGACAAGTGATTTATCCAGAGATTTCTGTTGGAAGAGATCGTGAGTCCCATTGGTTTGACTCAGTCAATACATGTGCTTAAAGGTCCACATGTACATAAGTATCGTGCTGAATTGGGGTTGAGTGAGCAGAGATGCTTAGCACACATCTTGTGGGCCAATGTTTTTTATTTGTTTGGTTGGTTTTCAGTTACTTTTTTCCTCTCTTGAGTAGAGTCTTCACTCCCAGAAGGAGAGATTTTAGTAGTGTTTAAAGGAGTGAATTTTAAAGTGTGATTATACTCTGAAAAGCATCCTTGTAAAAATACAATTACTGCATCTCAATGATATCCAGATCAAATGTGCTCAATTTATAAATAAGGCAATATTTTTTTCCCCAGGTACCAACCCTGCAATCTCAGCCAGTGCTCTTAAAGTCAAACTGAGTTCATTCTGGCTCATGCATCACCACAAGAAATAAAAACCCTGCATGCCAAATTATGCCCTCAGTGATACTTGTGCAGCCTCATTACCTTTAATGGGTTTGCACAGGTGTAACTGAGTGGAATTTGGTAAACAATTCTGTTGCTGATGTATGAGATAGAATAGAAACTGCAGTTCACTCTCTCTCAGCTGTTTTGGCTCTGCAAGGCTAAAATAAGTAAAGAAGGAGGAAAATATATTTTTCTGATCTTTAAAGTGCTGAATACACACTGGCAGCAGCCCTATTGAGTGACATTAGACTATTTTAAAGAATATAATTGTACTTTGAGAAAGGAGAGTGAAGGCATGGCAGACCAAATTCAGGGACGGGGTTCAAAGAGTGTATCATGTAGCATTAGAAATGGAAGAAAAGAGTGGGAAGAGAACACAAAAGAGCTGTTAGTTCTGCAGTTTGGGCATAAGGGGAATGTGACAATGGGTGAGCACAGAGTGGTAATAAGTTGGATAAGGCTCTGAATGCATGATAGATAGTATTAATACTGCAGTAGTCCCAATATTGCAGGAATCCAAATCACGGACCCCAGTGTGCTAGGTGCTGTACAAACAGAGAATGAAATTACAGTTCCTGATAGAGTGGTGACATGAGCAGAACAATCTAAAAGTAATGTTCTTCTGTTGATACACTATGGGTGAAATTCACCTGCATGCAGAGGGCCAGGACAAGACTTACGCATTATGGAAGTCCCCACTTAAGACCCCAACACTGGGCTTAAGATAGTCTTGTGCTGGCCCTTTGTATATGGTTGAATTTCAGCCACTGTACATAACTCCTTTTGAGATCAACAGGAGTTATTTATGTGCTCTGGAGTGTGGAATGGGTCTATGTCTAGATTTTGGACCTCTGTCTCTAATGAACAATTCTGAATAGGGCAACATGCAAACATTATGATAAAAGATAGGAATTGATCCTTTATGTGGAAATAATTGCACTGATTGGGGGCGGGGGGAGGGCCTTTGGGGAGGATTTGCAACAGTCTCTAAGGTGCCACAAGTACTCCTTTTCTTTTTGCGAATACAGACTAACACGGCTGCTACTCTGAAACCTTCAAACTAAACGAATTCTTTGCATCAGTCTTCATGGCTGAGGATGTGAGGGTGATTCCCAAACCTGAGCCATTCTTTTTAGGTGAAAGATCTAAGGAACTGTCCCAGATTAAGGTATAATTCGAGGAGGTTTTGGAATAAATTGATAAATTAAACAGCAATAAGTTACCAGGACCAAATGATATTCACCCAAGATTTCTGAAGGAACTCAAATGTGAAATTGCAGAACTACTAACTGTAGTCTGTAACCTATCATTTAAATCAGCTTCTGTACCAGATGACTGGAGGATAGCCAATGTGATACCAATTTTTAAAAAGGGCTCCAGAGATGATCCCGGCCTTTACAGGCCTGTAAGCCTGACTTCAGTATTGGGCAAACTGGTTGAAACTATAATAAAGAACAATATTGTCAGACATATAGATGAACATAATTTGTTGAGGAAGAGTCAACGTGGTTTTAGAAAGAGAAATCATGCCTTACCAATCTACTAGAATTCTTTGAGGGGGTCAACAAGTATGTGGACCAAGGGGATCCAGTGGATATAGTGTACTTAGATTTTCAGAAAGCCTTTGACAAGGTCCCTCACCAAAGGCTCTTATGCAAAGTATGTTGACACTGGATAAGAAGGAAGGTGCTCTCATGGATTGGTAACTGGTTAAAAGATAGGAAACAAAGGGTAAGTATAAATGGTCAGCTTTCAGAATGGAGAGTGGTGTTCCCCAGGGGTCTGTTCTGGGACCAGTCCTATTCAACATATTCATAAATGATTTGGAAAAAGGGATAACCAGTGAGGTGGCAAAATTTGCAGATGATACAAAAATACTAAAGAGAGTTAAGACCCAGGCAGACTGTGAAGAGCTACAAAAGGAGCTCTCAAAACTGGGTGACTGGGCAACAAAATGGCAGATGAAATTTAATGTTGATAAATGCAAAGTAATGCACATTGGAAAGCATAATCCCAACTATACATATAAAATGATGGTCTAAATTAGCTGTTACCAACCACTCAAGAAAGATCTTGGAGTCATTGTGGATAGTTCTCTGAAAACCATCCACTTAATGTGCAGTGGCAGTCAAAAAAGCAAACAGAATGCTGTGAATAATTAAGAAAGATAGATGATAGGACAGAAAATATCATGTTGCCTATACATAAATCCATGGTGCGCCCACATCTTGAATACTGTGTGCGGATGTGGTCGCCCCATCTCCAAAAAAGATATATTGGAATTGGAAAAGGTTCAGCAAAGGGCAACAACGATTAGGGGTATGGAACGGCTTCCATCTGAGGAGACATTAAAAAGACTGGGATTTTCAGCTTGGAAAAGAGATGGCTAAGGGGAGATATGATTGCGGCCTATAAAATCATGACTGGTGTAGAAAAAGTAGATAAGGAAGTGCTATTTACTACTTCTCATAACACAAGAACTAGGGGTTACCAAATGAAATTAATAGGCAGCAGGTTTAAAACAAATAAAAGGAAGTATTTCTTCACACAATGGACAGTCAACCTGTGGAACTCCTTGCCAAAGGATGTTGTGAAGGCCAAGAGCATAATAGGGTTCAAAAAAGAACTAGATAAATTCATGGAGAATAGGTCCATCAATGGCGTCCCCAGTCTCTGTTTGCCAGAAGCTGGGAGTGAGCGACAGGGGATGGATCACTTGATGGTTACCTTTTCTGTTCATTCCCTCTGGGGCACCTGGCACCGGCCACTGTTGGAAGACAGGATACTGTGCTAGATGGACCCTTGGTCTGACCCAGTAGGGACATTCTTATGTTCTTATTTCCAGATGGGTGTCTATTTTATTCCCAATTACCCTTCATTTACACAAAGATGAACAAATTGCTTCTCTACTTGGAAATTAAATTTTGCTCATAATCAGAACTACTGTATGTGGTAGAAGCTGGTAAGAGGTTTTGTTCAGTCCCAAGAAACTAACTGCTGAAGCCAAACTTATTGATCCCAGCACCACATACAAAGGTGTTTAACTGGTGTCTTTCTCGGCAGATGCTGTGCAACTGCTTTGCAGAGCTAAATGGAAGCAGTACTCTTGTGAAGAAAAGATCATTTTCATACTGGAGGAAGTTTTCACAGGAGGGATCATAGAGATTTTACCAGATGAAAAATTTGAGAAAATAGAGTGTTTCTACGTTCCAAAAAATAGTTCAAACATTGACAGTGCCATCACCATACTGTAGACTCTGACACGGATTCTGATCTCATTTAACTCCACTGATATCACTGGACTTGATCTTGTTTTACACTCTTCTAAATGATCAGAATCAGATATATTTTATCTGGGATCTCTCTTACAATGATTTTGTTCACTACTAAACTTGTTTTGGGAGAAAAAAGGACAATGTGTCACTGACACATGGAATTCAAACAATTAGTAAACTCTCGTTATTTCAGAAGATGCCAGTGTAGTTCATTGATAGCAATTAATATTAGTGAAATAGGTAAAATGTCCTGTCACAGTTACCAGCCCAAATGCACCTCTGATCCCTCCAGCTGCACCTCTTTAGATCTATTAACATCATGTCTTTCTTGGGGCAAAATATTCAATCTTCCCACTACGACCTGGTGCTGGGCTGCAGTCCCCTGTGAATTAACCGTGATCACTTCTGCAGATCTGATTTATGTCTATACCCTGTAATTCAGTTGCAGGACAATAACAGTGATAATTAAGGACCAAACAGCCTCCTTAAAACAAAGTATTTATTTAGAACAAAAATATTTCAGAGAAAACACACCTTAAAACCAATAACGCACACTGTATGCATATCTAATTCTTCCCTAAGGCTTACTGTTCCTTGGATCTGGGAAGGCCCAGTTCCTTCAGGCTCCTCCCCAGCCTGTCTCTAGCCAGCTCTGACAAATGGCTTTTCCTCCTTCCTCTCAAAAAGACTTGGTTCTTCTTTGGTTCTTAGTTCCTGGAGGAGCTGTGGTCACTCTCCCCCATGCAATTACATACTATATTAAGTTTGTGGGCCAGGAACTGTAAGATCTTCCAAAGATATTTTTGGGAATTGCCATACCTGTCACACCCTGCTAGGAGGAAAGATGGAAAAATTGCTTTTTGCGCCAACTCCAGTGCCATTTAAAATCTATCCATCATGTCAGCAAATACACAGAGCATAGTGTATTCTACTAATTCAACTAATACTACCTTTGATGAACATTTAATTTACAAGCATGTTGGCAAACAGCTAACAAATGCATATTACTGCAATATGGATGTGTGGTATTTCAACTAAATCAATAATCTCTTTTTAGAAACATTTGAACTTTCTGCATTGTTACACTAGAAGAAAACTCAAACCCAAACAAGATCTAAACTTCATATTGTCCTCAAATATGAAATACACTGGCATCTGCCCCTGTTTAGCCAGGCACAACTTCCATTGACTCCATTGCTTCTAGTGACTTCTTGTTTCCTGTGCAACTGCTCATGAAAGAAGGAAATGTGAGAGAGAAAAGCCTCCCTTATCAAGTTAGTTATTGAACAGTAGCACCATCTAGAGGCCTGAGTTCCTGAAATATACTGTTTTACAATGGATTATTTCCATGGAACTAATATCATTTGAAAGGTCCAGCTTTCTTACACAGGCTACCAGTAAATAGTTTGAAAGCTTTTCTCAAAGCAGGCTGCCCCAAGTCACAAGGATTCTTTCCTGCTTGTAAGTTTTCATGTATATATTAAAATATGAAACTTGTTCCACTACTTGTGCAGGGAAAGCCCCTGGCGGGCCAGGCCGGTTTGTTTACCTGCCGCGTCTGCAGGTTTGGCCGATCGCGGCTCCCATGGGCAGCGGTTCGCTGCTCCAGGCCAATGGGGGCTGCGGGAAGTGGCAACCAGTACGTCCCTCCGCCCACGCCGCTTCCAGCAGCTCCCATTGGCCTGGAACAGTGAACCGCGGCCACTGGGAGCTGCGATCAGCCAAACCTGCAGACGCGGCTGGTAAACAAACTGGCACAGCCTGCCAGGGGCTTTCCCTGCACAAGCGGCGGAACAAGTTTGGGAACCACTGTTCTAAATGTAGCAACATGGACAACACATTTGTAGACTGTAAATCTCTACCTATATCACCCTTATCATCCAGAGTTATTGAGACCATGCCACGCAAAGCCCAAATAGATGGTTGGGAGGGAGGGCAAAATAGGAGCTCTCTTCTGGGTTTAAGCTGATAACTGTTTACCTCTGCTCAAAAAAACTGTCAGCTCTCTCATTCTGTGTGGGAATTGCTTTTACTTTGTGAGTCAAGTGAACTGGATTCAAACAGATTGGCCAGTGATGGGGCAGACCCATGTTTGGAGGGAACAAAGTTTTGTTGAGCTGAGGCCATTTTTGCTCTGAGGTGCTGAAGATTTTAGAGGACCCTTATCCATCCACCTGCAAGATTCTTAATCCTGTTGGGTAGTGAAATCAAGATGGAGATTTTCGGATTATTGGGGTTGTTAATGCTTCCCTTGAAAAAGATAAGAATACTACTGTCATGCTACTGGTTTCAGGGAAGAGTGTTGTGGGTATGCTATGGAGGAGCGGTTTAAGCACCATTGGGGGAGGGCTTTGTCTACCCTTTGCCCAACAGTTTAAATATGTGGTGGTGCTTTTGGCCTCTTGCTCCACCTTGCACTCATGTGCTCCTGGAGTCTCTGAAGGCATTGGTAACCAGCATCTTTTTCATCTTCATTAAGTTAATTGTTTGCCAGCGTCTCTTACCCAACCAGACCTTCCCACAGAGATTCATGCTTTTTGCCACCCCTAGATTAGAGGACCTGCAGTGTGCTGTACATGGGACAAGACATGAAGATAGTGTGAAAGCTATAGCATGTGGCAATAGCTCTGCGAGTGGATAATGACCCTGCAGCATGACTTAGCATTAACCATCACATCTGATGAAGTGAGCTGTAGCTCACGAAAGCTCATGCTCAAATAAATTGGTTAGTCTCTAAGGTGCCACAAGTACTCCTTTTCTTTTTGCGAATACAGACTAACACGGCTGTTACTCTGAAACCTGTCATTAACCTTTTGTAACCCTAACTGAGGGCTAAGAAATTCTCTTAGCAACACTCCTGTATGGCCTTCCTACACTTATGACAACTGACTCCCCATCTGGTGAGTATTAAGCCACAGCTTAATGTATTGCTTAATGAAAAGCAATACATAGTGGGGCAAAATGACTGGGGGACAGATCACCTTTTTAGAAGTGAAATAGATTCTTCTGCTACAATTCAGGGACAGAAATATTGACAATTTCTAAAAAGTAAAAGCTTTGGTTTAATTGTTAAAAAATAATCAGTCGACCAACTGACACCGTATTGCACTAGACAACTTGAAAATCCTTAGGCCAGTGTGCTCATCTCTCTGCTACAGTAAGAGAAATAATACCCAGTAATGCTGAGCTACTGTATATGAGTTTGACACAAGGCAAGGAAGTCTCAAGTGAAAGAACCTGAAGGAGGTTTAGAGATACAGCCAGATGACATGCAAATGATATGCTGAATGATCCTTTAGTGTAATGCCATGTTTTCCCCTTGATATATTGAAAACTCCCACTGAGGTCCATAAGAACTGCATTCACAGAACAAGGGTGGTAGAGGGCCCTAAGTAATTGAACTGAATTGTATTTCTTTATGAGAATTTCTGATAGTACATCAAAGCTATCTGTTAATAAGGGAGAGATTACAGAATCCCTGCATTGTGGTGAAATGGATAAGCTAGTAGAAAGAGAGAACCTTTCAGAGGCTGATTCAACATTAAAGTGATTGGGCAGACTCCTAAGCCTACATTTTTGTTTTTAGAAAGCACTGAACACCCACCTTCTGAAAATAGGCCTTTTAAAGGATTCTCAGTCTGGGCAAAATTGAGGCATCCAAAAATCAGTCACTTATGAAAATACAGTCCCCAATCTTGGTTTAAAAAAATGTTTGAAGAGTTTTAAAGGAAACTGTAATATGAATTAATCCAGCAATAAATGTTTCCCCTTGAATTTTAGGGTCAAAATTTCAACTCATGCAGGGATTTGCCGGCACAAATTTAAATTATTTGACATGCAAATGGCATCTGTGTTTTCCAAATGGTTAAACATTTAATTGCAATGCATACAGTGGAGCAGAAAAAAATGGGCATGTAAATTTAGGCCCTGATCCTGCCAGGATACTCTAACATGGTGAATTCCAACATGAGTAGTACCATTTAGTTTAAAGTGGACTGCAGCTGCCATCTCCGATGTCCACATAGCACTAGACACTCAGGCTGGCCAGAAAACAAGAATTTCATTTCATGAAACTTTTCAAGGTTTCTGCATTGGGTTTCATACTTCATCGGGATGAAAGAGACCTTTCAAAAATTTTCATGGAAACCCAGCCAGAGACCCCAGAATAGCCAATAGCCTGGTGGGTAGGGCACTCACTGTGGATGTAGGAAGCCCAGGTTCAACTCCCTGCTCTGCCTGACTGGGAGCAGTGACTTGTTCCTCGGTCCTAATCACCAGGCCAGAGTGTCAGTCTCTCTCTCTCTTTCTGGCCCAATGAATATTTGTTTATGCTAAATGGAATAGCTTTAAACAGGAGAAATTGAGAGACACCCAGCAAAGAATAGCCAATAGGAAAAATTCCTGACTTACTCTACCACACACACTAAATCTCAGTCCTTGCTTGGGACAGAATAATGGGTAAAGGAAGTTATTTTCAATTATTTAGAAATTCAACATAGTGTAGTGAATCTGTTCTCTAAATCACCTTTCTGGCCTCTCCATGCTTGGGGTTTTCAGAAAACAAAGTGCCATGCAGCATAAACTAGAACTGCTTTAAACAGATAGCAGTAATCCATTAGGGACTGCTGTGCCAGATGTGCTCCAGCCCCCTGACCAGCCCTATTCCCTCTACCTCCAACATGCTCTGTGCAGAGGGGTGGGGAAGTTGGTAACATACAGCCAATTATGCCAGATTTATGGTATAGGAGAATTGCCTTCCATCAGGGGCAGACCCTGACCGTGCCTTTAATACAGCTTTCTAATCCCGTGTGAATGCTACAAAGCCTCCTGACCTAGGGCTCAGGATGAAGTCCATCTCCCACTATATTAAGTACTGCACTATAAAAATGCATGATATATTTGTGTTCAGAGCCAATCCTGGAACACTAACATTTCCCCACATACCTTATGCCACACACTGTACACTTTTAAACCCTTCTTCTGTGGAATATGGCCTTATCATAGTCTTACAGCCTGATGCTGCTGCTACTCAAGTCTATGACAACATTTCCATCTTCCTGCAAACTGAGAAGGGAAAGGCCCTTAACTCCTATTGAGATTCACCAAGATATACCCATTGAATTGAAACAGAAAGAGGGAAGAAAACAACAATATCAATTTTTTAAAAAGTCACCAAAATGCTTAATATGCAGCATACAGGTGTTCAAACTATATTGCAATTCCATTTTTGCAGTGTGTTCATTTCCCCTGAAATACATTCTTACAAATGACTAATTTGTGTTGCTTTAGAGCAGTGGTTCTCAACCTTTCCAGACTACTGTACCCCTTTCAGCAGTCTGATTTGTCTTGTATACCCCCAACTTTCATTGCACTTTGTAAGCAAGTAGTTTTAAAATCAGACCTAAAAATACAAAAGTGTCATAACACACTACTACTGAAAAATTGCTTACTTTCTCATTTTGTCTGTATGAAATTTTAGTTTGTACTGACTTGGTTAGTGATTTTTATGTAGTCTGTTGTAAAACTAGGCAAATATCTAGATGTGTTGATGTACCCCCTGGAAGACCTCTGCATACCCCCAGGAGTACATATACCCCTGGTTAAGAACCACTGTTTTAGAGAATCTTTTTTGGCTGGTGACTGAGTAATAACGTTCCTGGGAACACCTCTTTGTGCTAGAGGGGCAGAGAAAATCAATGTCCTATTTTTTGTCCTGACTCCTGCACAAGTTACTATATATCAGTTATTGATTGACTCCTCCCCAATTCAATCATAGATATAGTTATAAAATGTCTGAAATTTAATCAGTCTCCAAAGTTTAACAATTAATCAGCATAGTGATTAATCAGCATAGTGGCAAGGGAAACAGAATAGAAAAGAGAGTAATCCAATTACATTCTTTCTGATTTTGAGAGTTACACATCTGTATCTCTTTCAGATTGACAACTGACAAAGATATAGTGCATCTGAAGGTTTTCAAATGCTGAGTCTGGCATGTAGCATATCTAAAGATTAGAAAAAAATGGAATGATTAAGTAATCGTTTAACTGTGTCATCCTGCTTACATCTTACCCAACACATAAACATGCCTATGGTAAAACTATCCATGATAATAAAAGTTTCTTTTACAGTTGTAGTGAGATGGGAATATCATAAGTAACAAAACCCCCAAAGAACAATGTTGCCTTCAGGTGCAGTAGCTTTCGCTGGCTTCCGTAAATTGCACCTTCAAAACTAAGGGAAAAATTAGGGCTTACAGTAAGTGACAATAATTACTATATCCACTAGGGACAAATCCTTCCACTTCACTACACAGTGCGGTAAAAGGTATACATGGACCTAATTTTGGTTTCAGAGTGGATGCACAAGCACAACCAAGAGCACAATTTGGCCATGTGACATTATACTTCCTTGGTACCTATACCTGCCAACTCTAGATTTATACATTCTTGTGTGGACTATCCAAGGTTAGCCACCTTTTCAGCATAGTTCGAGGATGCAGTTCAGGTCCAGTCTTCATAACCAAAATTATTGAGTAGTTACAGGTGGGGGATTAATCTAGTACTGATCACTTTCAGGGGTGTGTGAGTATGTGTGCATGGGTGAACGTTGCGGGTGCATGTGGGTGTGCACGCGTGTAAAATGCAGCCCAAAAGGAGGAAGCTTAGGAAAGTTGTCAGAAACTGGAAAAGGACCTTTAGAATGGAAATGCTAATAGGCCCCACAAGTGCATCTTGTAGAATACATAACCTAAGATGACAACAAGGAGAGGGATAACTGTTGCCAAATGTATTTATTAAAACAAACATATTGGGTTTTTTTTCTGGATACAATAACCACCTTTTTGTCCAGTACTTCAGTTTTCCAGTCTGGTCTTCTTGTAAACCTTTCTCCCAAGTGCCAATTTACAGCACGCATGCAAAATATGCACACACTAACGCCTATCCCCTTGTATATTAGTGACAATTGCTTAATTCCAAAATATATACAGTAATTACCATAATAGCATTCCAAATGAGAACTTAACTCTTGAACATTTATACTTCCAGCTTCAAAAAGCAGCTTGAAAATTAAATTTATGATATATTTTATAGCTATACATGTTTCATAGATATATGGCTAGCTTAATTATAACCCTCTATCTTTCTGCTGCCTTTCCTAGAATGGAAAAGCTGCAAGCTCCACATTACCATATGCAGTGAGCAGTTGGTTTTTATACTGCAGGAATAATGCAAGTGATATTGATAGAATTGTAATTAAACTTTAAATAAACCATGCACATTAATCTTGCTGCTAGTATTAATCTGTATGCATAAAACTACTCACATATTGGTATCATGAGGGATAGGAATTTTTAGGGACAAATGCTGACCTTTAGTGAAACTATTTCATGTGTTTTGTAAAAGTGTGTGCAATTCTGCCTCAATCCCAAATGCAGATTATACCTTGCTTCTGTGGCTCCAGACACATGGGACACAGGGAAACGGCCACAGAGTAGGTAGATATTTTATAATCACACCCATATGCTCATGCATGTTGAGCCCCTACTCAGCTGAGCCAAAGAACAATGGGATTTATCCTGATTCTGTGCTGTATGTGCTCAGGAACCAATGTCAGATATGCTGGTTGACCTGCTACTGGAGATGCCCATCAAAGCTGACCCACGAACAGTTTTGATAGATCCAGCAGCTTAAGGCCAGGACTGTTGTTCTGCACCACCAGCCAGGATGGTCAGAGGGGCTTGTTCTGTTACTAGGACTTCTCAATTCAGAGCCTTCCAATGGGATTTGGGTGCCTAACTTTCCTCAGCTTTGGAAATCCTATCTCAAATCCACCTTTTCTCTTTTCATGGTTAGGTCAGCCTCCATGCATAAGCCTCCTCTTATCTCTGCCACTTAGAGAAAACAATGGAATGAGAAACAGAACTGGAGATTGTACAGTTATACAGACAGAACAAAAGGATCCGAAGTCAAATGGCATGTGCAACCTTAACTGGGCCATTTAAGGACTTTACTACCTAGTTGTGCAACAGTTAAATTGTTTTAACTTTTTTTTTTTCCTACAGAATATTGCATAGCACTTGTATAGCACCTTTTGTCTGAGGATCCCAAAAAACTATTATCTTGATTTTACAGAAGAGGAAACTGAAGCACAGAGAAATTAAATGATTTGCCCTGAAGTCCCATAAACAGCTTCAAATGTCAGAGTAAGGAACACAATCCAAGTCTCTTAACTCCAATTTCTTACTCTAACCACAAGACCATGGTGCCTCCATACAGAAGGCAATATATGATGCAGCCTGAGTTATGACAAGATTTGAGCAGCTCCTGTGACTTACAATACATAGTGCTACTAGCTCAGCATTAGCACTGGTTGAAAAAATGCAGAGACCTTTGTGTTGTAATTTCCACTCTACAAGCTTGCTGAAAAACAGCAAAGCTCTCTCTCTCTCTCTCACTCACTCACCCCCTGCCCCACCTGCAAAATTTTGAAAATGTTCACCAGCTCTACCCAGCATTGTGATGAGCCCTATTTCTTTATATTACTAAGCTATTACCAGAATTCTGCAGGGGCAGATCATTCAGACTGAGATCAGTGAAACGATATCTTATCACAAAAATTAATTGCACCACATATCAAAATGTGTTTTCAAACATGATACATCATGCTGAGCAGTGGCTATAGGTGTTGATCTGTGCTCTTAAAGGTTATCTTTTTATATTCATACCAGAAAAAGATGAATAGCAAAAAAAATTCCCCAAAGAAGAATTATTTTTATTAGACTTTTGTTTTCTTTGACATTTCATTGTCTCATTCCAATACCACGGATTATCTCCATGTCAATGACTTTTTTCATGTTAAAGGCCTTTTTAAAAGCATGGCTATATGGTTAAAAATGTAATTCCTAGTTGGTTTGAGAAGGGTTGGTTTAAATGCACATTGCATAGCAATTTTGTTACTGTATATCTTTGAGAAGGCCAAAAAAGCTCAATTCTTCTACAGTACATTGACCTACAACCTACCCAACGTGTGCAACATTCTATCTTATTTGACATTTACCAGTACAATTGCACAATGATTTCTAATTATGTACCCAATAGCAGGCTCTGTCTGTGACCTTTTCTAATAGCTATGTGTTTGTATAGCCCACAGGTATAAAATATATTCACTATGAAACAGGGATTGCTGAAAGTGGATTTGCTTGATACGCACTATTGGCCAGTGGATGAGTCTTCCTGACCGTTCCATATTGATTCACTGAAAACACAACAGAACAGAACACAAAAAGTGGAACAGAGCAAGATTTTACCCCAAACTATTCCCACAATGTCTTGTGCCGTGCTGGAGAACTGGTTGGAACTGGAGTAGTATTTTGTTGCGTATACATTGCCTTCTAAGGGCATAAATAACATAGGAAAGAACTTTTACATATCTTAACATTGTTCAGAAGTACACTTTTACCCATTCCTGTCCACTGCCTGTTTTTTAAACAGACCAATTCCCCAGATCCAATCAGCTCATTCTGTTCTCAGTGATTAAAATGTCAAATGAAATGTAAAAGAAAAATAAAACCTTCAACATCACCCTAACTGAAAAGACAGCCCAATATAAAACATAATCCAAAGCTTGATTTCAATGTTAACAACAGGAATCTTGAAAAGCTCATGCTACCACCGTCACTTGGAGCAAATCTTTCAAAAAGCCATTTTCTTTTAGAAAGGTTATCACGCTGCTTCATAATTTATTTAAGAATAACAATTTTCTTTCCAATTGCCTGTACTGCGTCCTCATGCTTAGAGTGGTTATCACAAGCTCTCCAGTTCTGATCTCCATATTTTGTACTGATATTGCCACACAGTTTCCAGGCTCTCTGATGTTTTTGTTAGAGGTGCAGTTACTTACGCAGACACTGTGCCATAGTCACTACCTCTTTCAAAGAATTTTCCCAGTCAGGAATGGGAAAGACTGTGTGACAGGAGCAGCAGCTAAGCCAGGGCCACCATCATTCAGTCCAAAGAAGTGCAGTTTTGAGAATTCTCCTTTGGTTGAAGTAGTTCGCCATCTGGCAGTTTAGTGTTAGGTATTATCGCTGGGAGATAATTAATCTTCAGAAAGGGGGGAAGCATGGGAAGATAAATGATTTTTGCCTCCACCTTCACGCCCAATATTATTGGTATCTACTCTTTCCTGGTGACAATGATGAGACATTATCAGAGACTGAGGTGTCAAAAGAAGAGGTTCTGGAATAAGCCAATAAATTAAAAAGCAGCAAGTTATCCCACCCAGAAGGAGTCTGAAGCAGAAGATGATATCAAATCGAATCCATGAGTTTTGAAGGAAAGGGTATTTTCTTTAGGTAGAGCAGGATGAACATATATAAGTGGACAGAAAGAATTGCACAGAAAGACCCACTGTGTAAAAGGTGCTAGAAACATGTGTGCCTCTGAAGACGGGGTCTACATTTGAGGAGCCCACATGAAGACAGGAAATAGGGCAGTGTGAGAAAATGGAGACTGGAGTGAGGCACGCAGTTATTGGAGCTAGATAAACCCTCAATAATCAGGTAGAATAAGGAAGTTTATTGCAATTTGTTTATAAACAAGCTATAGACAGAGAGAACTTATGGGAGTACTGTCATATATGCATGACCCTGAAACTCTACTTCTTGGAATGATGGTTAAAGTCAAGCTGTGTTTTATAGGCAGACATCTTTTGCTACATCTCATGGGCTAGTCTTGATTACTTAATGATTGACAATCTGATGCCTTCATTGCATACCTTGCTATGTTTGCTGTTGGCTGCAAAACCACAAGGTGGTCTTACACCATTTATGGGTGTAACAAACTAATTTATTTCAGATTTAAACTTACTGTACTACACAGTTGTAATACAGGTTCAGATGGCAACACGTTCTGCTGTTTTGTAGTAACAGCATTGTTAATTCCAGCCATTGTGCTCTATGAGACCGGGGTTTTAATCAGCCATTATGTTTGCCCTATATTATTGTTTTGGAAAAAAGCCCCCCAAAACCCTGTTTTCATTATTGCTATATATATTAAAAAAAACACAGTCTCATAGAGCACAATGGCTAGAATTAACAATGCTGTTACTATAAAATAGCAGAATACATATATATGCAGGAATGCTTAAAGTTTCCGACAATTTTTTCCAACTTACATGCACCAAATGCTCCCTTCTGCTAATGTAGGGTAGAAATATGGTTGCATCTGTGGCCCCAACCTTGCTAACAGCACACCAGATAGTGCAGGGTAGGAACAACCCACAGGTCCCTTCCATCCATGTATGGTCCTGATGGAGAGGCGGGCACTTCTGAAGTAGGAGGCCAGGGCACAGAGCCAGCCCTCCTGAGCATCCCAGTGGGCCACATAGGCTCCACACATCAGCTACTTCCCAGTACCTTCCAGTCAGCTGGGATAGAATTATTCTTAACATGCATCCCATCTTTGCTCACTATCAGGGACATGGGAAGGGAAGGACACAGGTCAGGTCCACAGTGAACCAGTCCTGTTACTATTTGGGGTAGTTTAAGAGCTTGCAGCCCACAGGATCTCCAGCGGGTTTGGTGGTCAGACATCACAGAGTGAGTGATAAGATATCCATTTTGATGAACACGTTCATTTTCTCTCTACAGACAAATGTGTGCTCATCCACTGATTTTTTTTCTAGGACATGCTTTTGAGAGTCACAGAGCATTTCTTCATGTCTCGGGAAAGTAATCAGAGTATTTAGCTCAAATACAAGGTGTAACAGATTGTTAAGCACAAGGGTTTCACACATGCTGCAGTACACCACTTAAAATGTTATAATGAGCTATAAGCAGAGTTATGAATTTAAGTTCCCAGGCTATTTTTTTGTAGGTGTTCTGCAGGTTTCCTTTCAGAATGAAGACTGAGAGATTGGATATTGAGTGATTGCTCTGTGAAAAGTGTTCACCCATGGTGACAGGGTGTGTTTGTTTTTTAATCTTTTATCATTTTTTGGTGTGAGTTAATCTGAGAGTGTAGTGATTGTCTGGTTTCACCCACAAAGTTGTTGGGGGAATTTGATGCCCTGGATGAGGTGCACCACATGTTGTGACAGGTGTGTGTAGGACCAATGGATCATTAAAAAGGTGTGTTGTGGATGATAATAATGGAGATATGTCTGTAGGTTTTGCATCTATTGTTCTGTCAGGGTCTGGTGCTGCATTCAGTTGGTGTATCCTGGTGTGGGGAGCTAGCTTGCGATGCTGAGCTTGGTGAGGCTGGGGGGTTGTTTGAAGGGCAGAAGGGGGTGGGAGAGGTTGGGAAAGATTTATTTCAGGATGTTGTCTCCATATAGAGTGGTGTACCTTGTAATTGTTTTTTCCTCCACCTACACATCACTTTCAGTCTGGCTCCTTTCGTGCTCTGTAGCTGCTTTATCACCCTCTGCTACTATTGCCTCAGGTAGACAAGTTGCAGTTCAGCCTGAGGAACCATAACCAGCATAACTGTAAAATAACCTTAATAATCCATTATATTATAAACATTTAAGACCCCAGATAGATGAGGCATTTAGTGCACTCATGCATAATTTTCCAGGAGATACTGTGGTTAACGACAGAACCTCAGTTCATGTTTATAGAGGGAAATGGACAATATATTGAAAAAGCTTCTAGCAAGTGGTTGTTAAAACAAAGAATTATTGAATAGTTCCTCAGCTAACCCTTGAGACATGCCAAAATACCAATCCTTTGCTGTTGGAGCTGTCTGGCTGGGCACAAATTGGCATCAGTTGGGGCTATCTGCAGTCAGATTGACACATGACTTTTGCACCCACATGGAGCCCCAGTGTCTTCAGTGGCACTCTAACAAGGGACAAAATCTACAAGGTGGATCCAGTTAAAGGAATGGAGTCCTGTTTTGTACATGCAGAAGTGTGCAAACTGGGGGGGATGCTCTCTTAACTGCTTTTGCTGCAATAGCAAATAGCTGTTTGTGCACATACAAGAGTGAGCGCACAAGGAGGAAATTCTGAAAACAGAACTCTATCTGCAGAAGCATTTTGTTTTAATCTGCCAAAACAAGGTAATTAAAGAACCTACAAAAGTTGCTTTTACGTAAAGGATAAAAAACACAATGACTAAATAGAAACTTTTTGGCAACTTAGTAAGATGCAAAAGACAGGTAGGTACCCAACTCCCATTCAAAGTCAAAGGGAGTTGGGTGCCTGCCTTTCACCTTTGAAAATCACTCCTTTAGTTCACATCTTTACGCTGCAGATAGCAACACTATGACACAGCAATATGGAGAGAGAGAGAGAGAGAGAGAGAGAAACATACCGTGATGGGAACACATTGATAGGTAGGGTTTGGAGCTAGATGGGCCACTTTCCAGCCTAGAAGGATTAGAGAATACTCTGTCAGATGTAAAGGCACAAGGAGTTAAGGGCACTAGCTCATCGGGCTTGGAGAAGAGTCAGGACACTGATTGTTCCATATAATGGTTGGTACAACACAAAAGGAAAGCTTTATAAGCATTTTGTGTACCTCAGCATTCCAGTTTAGTTAGCATTGCTACTCTTCTGGGGCCCAAAAGGTGCAGAGTACCTTCAATTCCCATGGAAGCCAATGGAAGTGACAGGTGCACAGAGTCTCACAGAATCAGGCCCCTCATTACTAGATACTTGTTCTTTTCCCCCGAAAGCTTACACTATGGTGAATGAATGAAAAGGGCCCATCATGCTCATAACACTTAGCCTGGCCAACAGATTTTGAATGTGAACATTCACCGTTGAAATATCTTTGATTTTAAAAAGAAAAAAGAAATCTTTGCTCTTTTTGCTTTATTGCTGCAAAAAAGTGTTCCCCAGGTACAGAAGAGAGCTGATTAGATGAAATTTTTAAACAAATTCTTATCAACACACTTGATAAAAAGAAAATGAATTCACTAGACATTTCACTAGAATTTATTAGGCAACATACTGAGAGAATAATATTTACTTTTACCTTGTAGTCACATAGTCCATCAGGAATGTGTATATATTTAGGAAAAACCTTCCCAGTACTGAATCACTGAACTTCTAAGCTTGATCAGCTGTTTTATTTAAACTATTTTAGGATTATATATTACTATTCTTGTTGGTACATCTTCTACTGATTTCCTAAACAGCTGAAAGAAAAGCAGTGACCTCTATATGGAAAGCTAGTTATGAAACACAAATTTTTGCCTGGCATTTGAAACAATTTCATTTTAAAAACTGGGAAGCTGTGAAGCCTTCAGTTATGCAAGTGATATTTCAATATGACGCTAGAATTTAGACCATTTGTTTGTTACTATGAAAGAAATAGACTGGTAAATAAATGATTTCAATTTATTAAATGCTGCTATTCTGATAATCACTGCATTACATGAAACAAATGGTTTCTTTGTAGTAAGATTTTATTTTAAGAAGTGATGGCAAAAATAGGAAACTTCAAAATGGGAAAGACCTTGAGGCTTGATTTTCAGAGATGCTGATAATCCACATCTCTGACTGATCACAGTGGAGGCCTGTCAGAGAAACATCATAAATTGACCAACTATTGAGAAAATTAGAAGAGAAGACAAGCAAAAGAATAGCCAGAAGACCCTGTGGGTAACTGCAAAATTAGTCAGCTTAACTTGTAAGTAACTGGTTGAAAATTGTTGAAGTGAAATGAAAAAGTTTGTGGAATTTTTTGAAAATATTTTGCAAAAATCATTTGCTTTTTTGTCCAGCTGTGATCAGAATTCTTTGAACACTTGAAATTTTCACATTTTTTCTAGTGAAAAATAGCAGAAGCTTCTTGGAAGTGGTTCCACTCACAGTTGTAGCAACCCACACTCTGATACCAGAGATGTTGCAGTGGTCTTCATCTCTGTTGACCACTTCTTTGGCCTTGTGATGGACTGTCTCTGTCTACATTTTTTATGGTCTGGTCTGCTGGTCAGGCCAGCTCTTTCTAGTTCTGTCCACCTAAAGAATCCACACCAACATCCAACAGAAGATCCTTCTGCCCCTCTTGGGCTACATTAAAGTTCCCTGCTCTTTACCCCTATTGCTCAGCATTGCAGAGCTCTTCTTTGCTCCTTAGGCTGAACATGGCTTCCCCGGGCTTTTTCCCAGGCCCTCCTTCCTAGCAGGTTTCCCCACTACCTCTCCTCCCCAGGGATTCTGGTAGCTTCTTCCCGAGACTCCCTTCTTCTTACAGGCTCTTTCTCAGGGCCTCCAACGGGAGCCTAACGTGCTCCCCACAGTGGTCTCCAGCATGCCTTGTCCAGGCCCTTCCCAGATGGAGGGAACTCCCCTTGCTCCTCTCCCAGGCTCCCAACTCACTTAGTTCTTTTCACTTTCTATGCAGTTCTCTCTGACCCACCCACAGCAGGGTAAGTCAGTCCAGATCAGGATGAGCTGAGGATTAACTGCTAGGTCATAAAGCCTGGCTTCCATTAAATGGCCAGCTAGCCTGTGACACTTCCCACAACAAAAGTTTTCTATATTTGACAGCCAACTCCGTTTGTAGTGTGACAGTGGATTTTTGACAAAAGATTTGAATGCAGGGACAGCGGTGGGCTTACAGTCTAGTCAGGAAGGGTGTTCTGTATATAAGGAGTGCCATGAAATAAAGCATGCAAATTACCATGAGAGTAGCAGATAAATGGTGTCTTAACATTGGCATAACCTGTGGAACAGAGTGACTCAAAAGGCTCGTCTCGACTGGGGAAATTTTCCAGCCAGTTTTAAAATGGCTAGAACTTTTCTCTAATGTAGAAAGGCCTAGAGAGAGAGAGAAATAGAGACAAGGTGGATGTGCAGGGGGCAGGGTGGAGAAAAACAAGACAAGGCTAGGAAGTTTGAACAGGATGCAATAGAGTAGAGGCAGCCTACTGGGAGATAGGGGAGGGTGTGCTGCTCAGAGTGATAACAGAGAAGAGGATTGTTACATTATGGATGAGAGAAAAGAGAGAAAAGAGTGTCTGGGAAGACAGAGAGGGAAACCTTACACCAGTAAGGCTCAGAACTGAGAAAAACAGTATTGTCCTGTACTTTGCTGTGTGTTATAAAAGCTATAGGAACATGGAATCCAAGACTTTTTAAATAATGTGGCTTTGTAAATACCAAAGGGAATGTTTAAATTTAAGGCTACCAAAAAAATAAGGCCATGGAAAGCTGAAAGGAAAATGACTACCATTTGGAAATGGCAATGCAGTCAAGCTATGAACCAAGTTGTTTAATCAAGTCCATACCGTTGGACCATAAGCAGGTTAGAACGTTCCTTACAGAGAACGGAATAGCTCAATATCATCTCATAGGGGAAAGAGAGACAGCAAGAACATCTTGAGTACAAAATATTTACTATAAATGAAGTAAGTCCTAAAAAGGCAAAAATGTAGCAAACATCAGCGTAAGACCCTGTACTAAGTTTTATAGAGGGCTTTGATCTGGATAAGATTAGAAAGTGCCCATAGTAATATGCCATGTGGCAGACCAACTGTGAGGGAAAATCATTCCTGACAAGGGTGATTTATCCTCACAGTTATATACCCACAAGCAGCAGAAAAAATTAGTCAGTTATTCTCCCAAGACATTCATATTAGTCATTCATCCAAGCCTTTGAATACCATGGTTAAGATTTAAATGTAAAACAAACCTGTCTAGAAAGAAACTAAGCCACTGGCTTACGAAAGGGGGAGTCATTTTTATGCAGGTTGCAGGTCAGAAAGGGTATCCATGGTTAGAAAAGTATAGTTGAAGTGACTAGGGGCTTAGGGAAGGATTACTAGTTCTCTGGATACTTCAGTTTAAATTTGGCTTAAGTCACACAAAAATGAATCTGAAGGTTTCAGTCATTTGTGATGGACATACAGAATGTATGTCTCTGAAAACACATGACATTGTTTGTCACGATTAGCAATTTCTGATCAGGTGAAGCAAAGCAACAAAATATCAACCGTAGGCACATTAGTAGAGCTACGTGGAAAAATGTATTGAATACCTGAGTGTGTCATTAAATACAGATAGGATTTTAAAGAAAGATATGCAACAGAAAAAACTTACCAAAGGAGGGACAACATCCCTGTCTACCACTATGGGTATGCCTACATTTGAGCCAGGAGGTGCAATTCCCAGCTCACACATACATACCTATGCTACCTCTGCTTGAGCTAGAGCATTACCAGTAGCAATGTAACTGGGGTAGCACAGGTGGTGGCTAAGGCTAGCTGCTCAAAAGTGTACCCACCTGGACTCCTTTGGTATGCATTTGGGCAGCTAGCCTAAGAGGTCGCCCATGCTACCCCCCACTACATTGCTGTTTTTTATTGTGCAAAGCTGTGCTTGAGCTAGCCAAGTACATCTATGCAAGCTGAGAATCACATCTCCTTGCTCAAATGTGGGCATACCCTAAGGTTGTTAAATGGATTATTGGGGTGAAGAAGATGCAACAGAGGGGACAGATGTCTCCACTGTATTGTATAAGCTCTTTTATGTGCTGCATGTATGTACATGTGTACTTGTACACAGGTAGGTGTGTCTGTGTGTGTATATACACGTACACACACTGGCAACAAGGTGGTTCAAAGAGTTTGAACCAAATCATGAGATATGTCATGGGTAGAGTTCTATGGAAGAGGAAATTGCTGTTTTATGGGAAATTCTGGGTTGCCAGCATTTTGTTCTACATAGTTCAAAAATGAAACAGTCCCTTTTGCTGGCCTGCCCACCTACCCACTCACCAGCAAAGTACCTAGTGAGCATAACTCCTCACTAGCAGAGCAGCTGGTGAGCTGGCAAGCCAGGCAGCCTACCTGGTTACCTGCTAGCCAGCCTGCCACCCAACAGCTGGCTGGCAGGCTAGTAGGAAACCAGGCAAGCAGGCAAGTTGACCCAGCCTGCCTGGGTTCATCAAAACTTTTGACAGAATTGATATTCTCACAGAACATTTAGATCCTGAAGAATCAGCTTTTTCCTGATCAAAAATTGTTCCGTTGGAAAATTTTCAGCCAACTCTAGTTGTAGGTATTCTCCCTCTTGGCCACCAGGATGTGGCAGTGTGAAAAGAGGGTTAAAACTGGCATTCCTGTAACAAAACAACCTTGTTGATTCAAGGTTGCACAGCCCAAGCAAGCTATTCATACGAACAGGAGGGGAAAAACCACCAATCAGACTGGTGTGATCTTCCTTCTCAGACTTTGAAAATTAAGTATTACCTGCCAATAAGCTTCAGCAGAAATCTTTAGCATAGCAGGAGATATAATTACAGAAAAAAGGCCTAGATTGCTATAGTAATGACATGAGTTAATTTCCTTCCCATCTTGATATCTCACCATGGGTGTAATCAGACTGCAGTTGTGATTGTTGCCAGTGAAAAACAACAGCTTGTGGTACTGCAATCCATCATGGGCTGTTGTGGGAAGACATGCCCACCACGCAAGGGTTTAACCGCTGTATTGGCAAATGGGGAATATTTGTTGTTTTTTGAAAATCAGCTTTCCTAGATATAGCTATTTATGATACTACATTGATAGTTACTAAAGACTGGCAATGAATAAATAACCCTCTTTGTTAGCGCAGAACCATCCTTTGCTAATAATCAGAACTGCTAATGTCAAAAATGCAGGAAGATGTAAGTTCACTGCTAGATTTATACTGAGTGAGTGGGCGGGCGAGCGGTCAGGTGGGTGAGTGCTTAGATGGCCCCAAGCTATATGTGCATGATGTATTATTTTTATTATTAAATTCCCTGGGGTGCATTAACTTTTATGAACAGATAACTCATCTCTAAGGCAACTAGTCTCAACTGTATTAACTTCTAGGAGAAGAATAATACACTGATATGTACAAAAAAACAACCCTATTCAACAAAATGTCCTCATCTTTATTCCTCTGCCATAACTTTATATTAAGCTGGGGAAAATACTGCTTTATTTTTCAAGGGGAAAGAGTATTTTTCCCAGATTCTTCAGCAGTTGTATATTTTCTTAACTCTGTTGTCATTTATAAGGGACAGATTCATTACCCTGGGTAACTCAAAGAGAGTTATGCATATGTTCAGAGAATAATTCCACTGTCACCTCAAAAGAAGTTACTGTACAGAATAAAAGAGGGACCCCCTTCCTATTTCCTTGACCCTTCCCTTCCACAGAAATTAGTCCTAGGAAAAGTACATAAATATCATCTAAAATATTAAAGCTATTTCCCCAAAACACCTTTCAGATTTAGAAAGCAGATTAAGGGCCCAATCAGCAAACAAAAACAAAACAAAGACTTACATGTGTGCTTAAGACCTCAATGGAATTGAAGCGTGTGCTTGAATGCCCTGATGTACTGGGGATATAATGGCCCCATCCACCTTCCATTGTACTGGGGATATATTCCAGTGGGAGATGGATCATGACCTAAGGCTGATAAAAAGATTAATAACTGTAAATCACAGTAATAAGATGTGCAATTTTACCTGTAAATAAATGTTGGGTGTTTATTGTACATTTATAGAGCATTCAGCATCTGTACAAAGAATACCATTAGCTGGCAGCACTACAAAATGATCCACTAAATCTGAAAGAGCTTTGAGAGCTTCAGTTGAAAGGTGGTCCCATACAGAAGTCATGTTCATAATGGATTTTTAAGCTGATTTTCTTCCCTTTGTTTACTGAGAGTTTCCTGCTAAGTCTCTCCCAAAAGCATTGTGACAGACTGAAATAGTATGGGTCTAGTTTCAAGTGTCTGTGCATAGTTAATAAGCCAAAGATCCCACTGGGACAGTATTTTATCACATAGCTGGGGATACATCAAGATACCAGACACTGTATTTTACTGTTATAAATTCTTAGATATCACAAACATCATAAACTGAAATCACTGGAAGACGGAACAACATTTTAACCCATAAAACATTAGTAAAGCACACACACACAAAAAAAAAACCCTCAGGAAAAACAAGGCTGTTTCTGTGGAAAAATGATTATTCTACTGCCTTGAATGATTTAAGACCTTTGGTTTATTTCAGACCATCATTACTGGCCTCAAAACAAAGCCTTATAATAATATTCTGCAACACAAAGAGCAAGAGTACTGCAGTACCAAGAAAAATAAATATTAAAATTATAATAGTGAAAAATCCATTAAGGCCCCTGTGACGGGTTCAGTCACAGAGATCCCCTTGGGACTGTCACCTGACATGCTGGAATTGCCTCTGAGCCCATTTTCCCTGTCAGCTTGGAACTCCAGAACCCAGCCTTGTTCAGCTAGAACCCAGCCTTGCTGCAACACAGACCCGGGTCTGGTCAACGCCCCCAGAGCTGCAGGCTTTAACCAAAAACTGCTCAGCTGGTCACCTCTCTCCAGCACCCAGACACCCAGCTCCCAATGGGATCCAAACCCCAAATAAATCCATTTTACTCTGTATAAAGCTTATACGGGTAAACTCATAAATTTTCCACCCTCTATAACACTGATAGCTGAACTGATCTCCCTCTGTTTTCTCCCCCAGGTATTAATCACTTACTCTGGGTTTGTTAATAAACAAAAGTAATTTTACTGAGTCTAAAAGTAGGATTTAAGTGGTTTTAAGTAATAACAGACAGAACAAAGTACGTTACCGAGCAAAATAAAAAACAAAACATGCAAGTCTAAGCCTAATACATTTAAGGAACTGATTACAGGTAAATCTTTACCCTCAGAGATGTTCCAATAAGCTGCTTTCACAGATTAGACCCCTTTTTAGTCTGGGCCCAATCCTTTCTCCCGGTACAGTTCTCGTTAGTTCCAGCTCAGGCGTTAACTAGGGGTTTTCTCATGACTGCAGCCCCCTTTGTTCTATTCCACCCCCTTTTATATCTTTGGCACAAGGTGGAGATCCTTTATTTCTCTCTCTCTCCCACCCTTCCTTCTAAATGGAAAAGCACCAAGTTTAAGATGGATTCCAGTATCATGTGACATGTCCCGTGAGACTTCATTACTCACTGGCTGGCACCCACTGTACAGGAAGGCTTACAAGTAAACAGAGCCATTTACTGCCGATTGTCCTAGTTAATGGGAACCATCAAGATTCCAAGCCACCACTAATGGCCACTACTTTGCATAGTTACAATAGGACTTCAGAGTAATACTTCATATTTCTAGCTTCAGATACAAGAATGATACATTCATACAAATAGGATGAACATACTCAGTGGATTATAAGCTTTGCAATGGTACCTTACAAGAGACCTTTTGCCTGAAGCATATTCCAGTTACATCATATTCACACTCATTAGCATATTTCCATAAAACATGTGGAGTGTAATGTCACAGCCCCCAAGAGAACAAATGGCTTGAACCTAGGTATCATATTGGAGCAGAAAAGCAAGTGTGACACAGGCCTTGAAGGCTGAATTCCCTACTGTGTTATTTGGGATTCTAACCTTTTGGTGACAGTAAACATGACTTGGAGGGCCCAGCACTTGATGGCTCTTTAGCCTGTGTACAACATAAAACATTTTGAAAAATACATTGTCTAGGATAATCCATCATGAAACAATCTTATGGCTCATCTTCTGGTTTCCCAGCATAAACATAAATTTTAACCTCATTTGGGATAATAAGTGGAGAGGGTGTTTTGAAGCGGGAACAATGAACAAGCCACTTTAAAACCAGCTCTACATTCTTAAATCTAGCCCCAGCAATGAGTCTAGCTAATTAGTGACCACCGAGTATGGGTTTGGAAAAATCCTTTCCACTGCCAGACCTGCACATTGGACAAAATTCACTTAATCCACATGAGGCGTATGTTATTGAGCTTTATACAGGTGAGGTGAATAGGGCTTATGGGACAATGAAGTCATCTCACCCTCCTCAGGGCCCTTCCATCTCTTTCCCCATGGAAGGAGTGATCTTGTATCCCTGCTGCGCTATCTTCCTTCCTTCCCAATTTATATTGAGCTGCCCCCACAGTAAAGGGATCTGGTTTGCAGGGAGGGAGCAGGGCAAGGGAATCAGGATACAAACACAAGCAGAGACTCTCTCAGGGGAAAAAAACAGACATCTCAGTCTGTGTTAGTCTGTGTATGGAGCCCTGCATGCTGTGAAACCCCTATGAAGTGGGTGCAGGTTCCAGAAGAAGCAGCGCTGCAGCAAGTGGAGAAGTCCATTGGAGTCATGCAGCCAGGAAATCAGAGGGGCACATTGCATCTTAGGGAACATGCTCAGCCCAAATGGAGGGAAAGACCTGGCCCTTCTCACCTCCCTGGACATGATCTGGGGGAGACTCAGCTAGATGAAATTTACAGTTTCCTCTTCCTGGCCATTTCCATGGGTTTTTCTGCAGGAGGGACAATGTAGCCCTAAGAAACGAAGTCCATAATTTGATCTATTTTTTTCCATTAAACATATAAATGAAAATACTTTTAAATTAAAATAATTGTATTTTAAACGATACAGGGGAAAGTTTTGTTCTCAGTTACATGGCTAGAACTTCTCTTTCACTTCTTTGGGGGTGACACCCTTTAAAGGAGAGCAGAATTTGACCCAGTAAATACAAATATGTATGTCTGAGGAATCAATACAGAAAATGGAGCCAGTTATAATTTATACATTTAGCTGACTTGTTCAAGGATTGGGAGAAAAGCTATTTAAAAGGTTACTGTACTCATGTGCATGCGACAGAGTTACTCATTTTACATCATGTCTGAGTCCAGCCTGTTACATTGTAACTATAAGCCAAAACATAAAATATTTTTAAGCCAGCATTATCCTCTAAATTTAAACATTTAATGTAACATTTATACTGTATCAATGAAAGACTTAAGTATTAAATTCATTATCACAAGCATTATTGAAATATCAGAACAGCTGCATAGCCATTTTGAATCCAGAACAGCTGAGCTGTCACTTCACACCATTAGCTTGTTTCACCATTCACTACCACAGGATTTTAAAAATCAATGAAAACTCAAAAAAACACACTTTGAAAAATTTGCCTTTTAACAAACAACTGTCATCAATTATAAATACTCAGGCAAACAAACTTCCAAATTGTGACATAGGATCTTTCATGGCTACACAGGGTGGAAGACATTTTGGGTAGGAAGGTCTCATCCTAAAGATCCACACACAGTAAACTTCAGAGAACTTCATTTAGCATCCAAGAGACACAGAGTTCAGGCAGCCCTTCTGAGATTTAAAGCTGAAATTCCAAGGCACCTTGATATTTCAAAGTTGATGTTCAGGCCCCTAAGCCATCACCTCCTGTTATTGCTCATTGAAATAAATCACTTTACAAGTGTCAAAACATTTTGATGACAGAAAAATATATTTCCAGTGCAAAAACAAAATCTCTGAGATAGGATAAACCTACACAGCATTTATAACACTGAAACAAGGCTTTTACTCAGCTTAAAAAGTAAATGAAAAATTGACACCATTATAAAACATTCATATGAAAGAGGAAATCTGCCCCATCTAATGTTAGTGTTATGAATGTAAACCAACTTTTTTCTTCAGTATTCAAATGCTATTAGCGAATTATTAATGCTGACAAATAACGTGGATCAATAACAGTACACAATGGATGGAAGATGCATAATCATGTTTACATCTCCAGAGTTACTCTAAATGATACAACAAATTGTATAAATTCTAGCACATTAATACACTGAGGTTCTGTATTTTTTAATAACCTCCACAGGTATTATTGACACGTTTCTCACTGAGGTAATAAGAGTTTATTGACTGAAGCATACAATTGCACGTGGTTCTCTCAGAGGGGTGTTCCTACTCAAATACATAATAAGCTAAGTAAATGCGATTGCTGCAGATTCTCTGCTGCTGTTGTGACTTAATCTCAATTTGCTAGAGGAAAATAAAAACACACATGCTCTTGTTAAAAAGATGTTAGCAAGTCAGATTACATCAGCCTACAGTGGTAAGAGCTAATGAAGGGAAATTTATGGGAAAAATTACACAGTGCCAAGCTGAGCTTGTTAAACAAACAATAAACATACTGAAGTGCATAGCGTCAAACCTTGTTTCATCAGCATCCTCAAGTCATCCATGAACGTGCATTGATATTAAACTCAGGAAGACTTGAAAAAAGAAAATAAAGCTTCCATGAATATAGACAGAAACCCCCAATTTACCAAAACAGATGGGGTCCAATCCTGCAGAACCTATTCAGGCCAATGACTTCAGACTGGCCCAAATTCGGGCCCCCCGTGCAGATCCAGAATAAGTGAGCCTTGCACAGTGAATACCATTAGGGGCCAGGGACAGAATCATTCTGCAGTGCAGATTACCAAAGCAGCCACTGCTACCTTCTGATAGAATCCATTTTTGCTGTGCCTCCATCACCATTTTGGGGCTTAGGCCAGTAGCTCCGCACACTCAGATAATCTAGTCAAGGTTTTCAAAAGGTAAGCAGTGATTTTGGGGTGCCTCAGGTTTTGGGTATTCATCTTGAGCCTTCCTAAAGGGCCTAGCTGTGAGAAATTTCTGAGCATCCCATTTCCCCCTAAGGAGTTTCAGGTTGGGCATCCAAAATTGAGGCACCCAAAAATCACTCATCACTTCTGAAAATCTTGGCCAATATTTTGCCCCATCCCAACCTCTGACACAACCCTCTACAGTTCTGTGGATAGAGTCATTGTGAAGCACGGCTCTGAGGCCTATAGGCGTGTGATATATATGCTCCACTATGTCTTTCACTTTTTGTCACCCCTCTTCCCCGGATTTTGCAGGATATAATGTTCTATATGACAACACAACGTTGTACCTCCACCACGCCACCCAGAATTTTTCTGAAACGATGTCCCTGCCTGGAAGTGGTAGAGTTGCAGAATTTGGTTCAAATGATCCAAGACTAAGTCAAAGGCTTGTCATCATTAGCAATAAGCAAGTGTTCAGGAGTAGGCTACAGAAGCCTTATCCAAACCTATCTGAACTTCTTCACTCGTTGCTTACTGGTTTCTATACAGCTGGAAATAGGCTGATCTCACACTACTGGTACTTCAAATATGGGTACTTATGAAAATAGCGCTGTGTCAGTGCACTATACCACAGCCTGTCTGCCTCCTTTGATCCATGGGAAACATCTGCTGCTGCTCCAGGACCTCTCTCTCTGCCATCTGTGCTCTCTTTTTAAATGTCACTTGGGGGGCTATAAGGATCTGCCCATCTTCTGGCAGTTGCTGCTCCTGAACTTGCTTCCTCCTCCCAAACTTCTCCTACTACTGCTATCACCAGTGTTATCAATGTTTTACAGATGGGGAACTGAGGGACGGAGGCTAAGTGACTTTTACCAGGTCTCACAAGATGCCTGTGGCTAAACAGAACAAGTTCAGCTACCTCTTACCAGACAGGTAAACCCTTTAATTTTTTTCTCTAGTTAAGTTTGAACATTTCTTTTATGCTTAAAGTGCTTGAGTGTATGCTTATGTACACCTGCAAATAGCAGCTAGATTTACAATAATCTTGGTACGTCTTGTCCTAGTGAACACTAACATGCTATTTGTTCTGTATTAGAAAACAAGAATCCACTAAGCCAGATTTTATTCAGTTTTGAAACTCAGCATCTGCATTGGTGTAAACAGAATCTACCCGGTGTTGGAGAGCCGTAAAAACGTGAGGTGTCTGCAGACACTTCTCCCTATTGGAAGTGTGGCAAGGGAAGGAAACTTTTTTCTGCCAATCTGTGTAGTTAAAAAAAATGCTTCATTTCTAACAACTAGAGGAGGAGAGAAAGCTTGCTTGAAAAATATTTCTGTGGACAAGCACTTTGGGGATGTGAATGTTACAATTCAAAACTAGGAAGAACTGTCATTTGCTGTAAAAGCGGATTCTCTGCAAACTGTATTGAACACAGTAAAAGGTTCATGTGACTTGGAGTTCTAATTGTGAAGCCCCTGAAAATAAGTCAAGACACATTGTCTGCTGGGTAGAACTGAAGGGTCTGATATTTCTTTTTTAAAAAGACAACTACTGAGAGAAGGATTTGGGGACTGGTCTCTGAAGTAATAACCCAAGCTGAGAGAGCTTTTCAGATCCTGATTAAAAGTCAGCAGACCTGAAGAACTCTGCAAAGCTTGTCCCTTCCATCAACAGAAGTTGGTCCAATAAAAGATATCACGTCACCCACTTTGTCTCTCTAATATCCAGGGGACATCATGGCTATACCACCACTGCAAACTGAAAATCATCGGGGCTACTAGGTGTGAAAAATTCACATGGATCCCAAGTCATGAGCAATACCGATAATCCATTTGGTCATTAAGGGCCAGATTTAAAAAAAACAAAACAAAACAAAACGCTCAGCTTCCATTTGGGCACCTAAATAAGGACCAGATTTTCAAGAGCACTCAGTTCCACCCCTCGTTCTATTTAGACTCTGGACCCAATTCACAGGCCTTTTTCACATGCCAGCGAAAAAACTTAAGGCCTGTGTTTAGTTGTTATCTCAGTTGTCACCACTGAGGCGGAACCCCAGGAAAGATAATGTCTGGACCATGAGGAGTGTGTACGTTCCATTCAGAGCAAGGTGGAAAGTGTGTACCTAATTATTGTACAATTATATTATCAACTGCACAAGCCATACATTCCCTTGAAATAGACATATCCAAAGTAAATAAACTATTTCAAATATGTAAAGGGTTTGGTTCAAATCAGTTTGTGTTAGCTAAAGGAGATTCAGGTTATTTCTTATTTTATCCAAACCAGTGCTGAAGATGGAAAATCCATTATACCCATCCCATTGTACTAAGTTTACTAAGAGTTTATTAGATGGAAACTTGCATATTATCATTCACTTGTTGTACCTACCAGCAAATGTTTTACAATGAGGAAAGTTTCTTTGTGGTTAGAGCACTGGACTGAGAGTCTGGAGTTTTACGTTCTTTTTCTAGCTCTATCAAAGCTGTTTCTTTGGACAAGTCACTTGTCAGTTTCATATCAGAATGCAGGAAAAATAATATTTATATCATACATATTGTGAAAACTTAATTCACTGGTGCACACAAAGCGATTTGAGATGGTCATCTTGAATGGGTCAAACATCTTTTAAATATTTTTAACTATCAGAAAAAAAAATTTGCAAATCAGTTTTCATAACTGACAAGATATCTCAGGGTTCTATTCTGCCTGAGCTATGAAAGCAGGTATAATTTAAATGAAAAGGTGGGGGAACAGAACTCATTCAAGTAGGCAAAATTGATACTTTGGCACCTCTCATTTTGTCTGAGCATTTGGGTTTGTGAAAAAGATGAAAGCCTGGGAAGCATTACAAGGGATGTAGAACACTGGGGTGGGGGGAATGGGGAGGGAGATGCTGGTTCAGAGGAAGTGGTGGCAGGAGTTCACAGACTTTTCTCATACTTAACATTCCAAACTCCAAAGCACCAGCTAATGTTGCCCCCTTGGCAGCTCTCTCTTGTACTACTGACTCACACAGAGCATGGAAGATCAGCCCAGGTCAAAAGGACCTGTGGGGGACTGGGCAATCATTACAGAAACCATCAGGCATTTACACATCAGAACTTTTCTGCTGCTTTCCCCTGAACAAATATAATCACTATGCAAGGGAAAATCCCACTTTTTATGCTGCCATTCCCCTGCCTCACTCAAACACTGTCTCTGGGCAACGAGGCACAGCAGGATTTCCTTTCAAAGCCATATCTAGTTTTTATTATCCATTATCATTCCAGAGCCATAGATCAGCTGATAACATTAAAGTGTTCTTCTGCACCAATAGGTCTGTCTTCGAATGTGTGCTATAAAGCTTTTATCATTTTAGCATGCATAGATTTAAAGCATGCCCCTTGGCCGGATGTCTGAGAGGTGCTGTGAAATAATATCAGCAGCTGTGATTGTGACGGTGTAGATTTTAATGTATCAAATGGCAGCACAATGAGCATCAGCATGAACAGGCTCTGCAGACGCAATTCCTTTACTCTGTGCTGCGGAACAAGCCTATGCTGGTGAGAGCTGATTTACTAAGGCAGACGTGAACATGAAAGGCAAGATTGTCTATTGAGATCTGGCCCCTCTGTGCCACTCAGGAGGTACAGAGGGGCTGCAAATGGCCAGCAGAGAGCTCCCCCTTGAGAGGGAAACTCCTGGCTGGTCCAATGGAACAGTTTGGGAATAGTTCCCTCACACCCCCTACCCTGAATTCCATGCTGTGAGATGGGTATAATCACTTGATAGGAAGATTCATTGGAGAAATGCAGAGCACTTAATCAGGCATTGAGCATAAATTGGTTTCCTCCCAGCTCCCTCTGCAGTCACTCAGTATTTATCACATTCTTGCATTAGGATCCCATCCCTCTTCCCTGATTGTTGTGACTTTTCCTCTTTATATAACATACCATGAAGGGGTGGGAGAGGCACATTGGGGTCCAAATAACCATATTTACTAGGTATACACAACACACCAATAAGCACTGCCACTGTTAGATTGCTACCCCAAAATAGGAAAGTAATGTTGTATAATAAGGATGAATGAACCTTGAGCGAGACCACAGTAGCTCTGGATGTCAATGCTTGTGCCCTCAAAAGAGCTTTTTCATGCCTCTTAAACGTCCCCAGATGGTCAGTGTGTTGGATCATATTACAGTAGTTCTGTATTAAAATCACAAATAAGTTTGATTCTCCATAATTTAAATTCCAGGGTATTACTAATTAAGAGGTCTCTTGGTTTTTGGTACTGTTCCTCTCCCTCTATGTGTGAAACTTGCAAGCTGCTAATTGTGTTAGTACATTCTAAGACAGAGTCTGTTCTCAAAGCAATTCTTTGTAACACAACAACTACTCACACAGAGAGACTCAAAGCAATACTCTGTAACAACAGAAACAGCACCCAGAGACTCCCCGCCCTTTTGTTGTATTCATCTCGCTTTGTTAACAATTGTGATTAAAATAGAGATAGAGGATGTATGTGGATGGAGGCTTGGTGTGGATAATAACTGAATGATCATGGAGGTGCCAGCCGAAGAATCCAGTGTCCATCGGCCGAAGAAGGTGTCAAGTGGAAATAACCAGAGGACCCCCGGAGGGCAGACTGGAATCCACCCAACAGCCTCAAGGATGGGAGAACCAAAGAACAAGATAACATCGGGCAGCACGGAGCTGTCAGGAATGTGCCATCTGCTGATTGATTCAGCAACAGCATGATGAAGCAATTCCCATAGACTGGCATAGGAAGAAATTCCTATAAAAATGGACTCTAGAAAGTGAGAACTTTGGGGTCTGATTCTGCAAACCAACGTCCAGGAGCATCAGATGTGCATCTGATGAGGCTCTGCTTCCTCCTCATGTCCAGGCCACCGGGCCAGTGGCTTGGCATCAGCAACTCTAAGGCTGGTAACTATGATAACAACCTTGCAGAACCTGTGTGTGTGTGTGTTTGTATGAATGAATGTGTGAATAAATATGAGATTGAATGGAATGTTATAGCTATAACTAACTGCTTACTATGATTTTTTCTGTATTCACAATAAATGTGGTATTTTGCCTTTTCCACTTTAATAAGATCCTGCTGGTTTTTATTGTATTGGTATAACAAGTGCATAAAGGTCATCCTATGCAAGGCTAGAAAGAGGCTTAAAAAAATATCTTGATTTATCCTTATCCCTCTCTGACCTTAAGCGAGTTTAACACAAAAAACTGTAAAATTTGTTACTACATTTCATTACCTCCAACATGCTAGGTAACTCACAAAATAAAAAGACCATCCCTAGATTTAATGAGATTACAAGCTAGGGTCCTAAACAAACAAGGGTGTGTATAGTGGGAGAGAAGATGGGGGCAGAGGATGCACAAGGGTGACAGTAATAAGATGACAATAAAAGCATGTACATGTCCTGAAGGTTCCGGGCTTTTTTAAGCTCTTCCATCCCCTCATCCACTACATACTTCTAGCAGGCTGCATGGCTGAGGGGAGTTATTAGGAGAGATCTGAATGAGGTGAAAGAGATGGCTTGGTGAGCTTGTTTGGAGAGAGCTTTTTGGGTTCTTCTCACATGAACAAAGAGCAACAATACCCGAAGTCCAAAGGTGCAAACAATTCGATGTTTATTGGGGTGAACTTCCAGCAAGCATGATTCCAGTTTCCTTCCTTAGTATCCTCCTTCCCAGCTCTGACACCACAGAGCCTTACACCTGTGTCCTTGTTCCCATTCCTGCCCTTAGCCAAACATGATTCTAATTTCCTTACCCACATTCCCTGTTCCCATTTTCCCCACACACACACACACACACACCCACACCCACTCACTTCCTCATTGACTACAGATTATATAGTAAAACTTGAGTTCTGCTTAGCTATACCTTAACCAATCATTTTCCTGAAATTTAACTAACCAATCCTAACATATTGTAACATGATTATGTACCCAATTATATCCCACCACCTTAATTAGTTTACACCCAGCAAAATTAATTATACAGCAGACAGGACCAATCACAGAACCAGACAGAGATTATACAGACAAACAATAGCAAAGTGGGAACTATAATGACAAGACAATACAGAAGTGAGGATTTCACATCCCAGCTATTGATAAGTGAGTTCTTGCCAGACAGGATGCTATCAAACTAAGTTTCCTTTTACATTTTCTAGGCACTTCCCTTTCTGTGGAGGTGATAGGAATACAATCCTGTCCTGATAGTGCCTAACAGCCCAATAGCACCTTATTTCAATGTGACTAGTTTGGAATGTGAGGATGTGACTGTTTGCTTCCCAGCTTATGGCTGCCTCTGCTGCTTAGCCAAAGGCCTTAGCCTAAGAACAGGGCCTCAGACTGTCACAGTAAGAGAAGGCCCTTACACCAGCAGACAGTGATTTTGATTCTTTCTTTTATACCTCTAGAACTAGCCAAGTGATAAGAATACACCTAAATTCTTAAAGTACAGGCCTTTGCAGACAGGCCTGAATATCTATCCTAACACACTGTAGGCAAGGAGTTCAACTTTCCCCATGCACCACACACAGCACCTAGAGATGAGCCAAATGTATAAAAATAGCTACCTACAAATAAGTGCAAGTGACGAGATTTTGACATCTCCTTTTAGTGCCTATTATTGATTGTGCTTGCAAAATTAGAGACCAAATAGAGGCCACCTTGAATTCAATGGGCGCATAATGACCAAAGAGAGGAAAGCTTAAATGTTTGAGTCATCTGTACTTTTTATGTACTCCACATGCATAATGCACATTTGATATTATAGTCTCTGTAATAATAAATGCAGCACAAAAGTGACCAAGACAGACTTATTTTTTCATTTAATTAGTAGTCTTGCAATTTATCAAGTCTCACCAACATTCTTTTTTAGTATTTCTATATGGTGTTTTGTCTCCACAGTCAATTGGTACAGGCAACTTTCCATTTCTTGATGTGGTATGAGAAGCCCAACTTGATTAGAGGGGAAAATAGCAGGTCAGTTATTCTGGGGGTAATTCAGTTTCACAATGAGGCAAAAGGCCTGACAAATACATAAAAAAGTTGAATGAAGGTATTAGGCAAACTTACTTCAATAAACACAACTTATTACAGCTTTTCTAATGAATCTAACTAAAGAGTATACAGGAAGAACTAGGTCACTTAGTGCCTTAGAGGCAAAAACATTAGAATCTGAAACAACTACTGTCAGCCAAGGTTTTGACACATTCATGTATCCCAAACCAAACAAATAATTGATAACCACAATATCAAACTCTTTTCATGTTTCCTACTCCTTGAAGCTGTAGCTTAACATTTTTTGCAGGTTACACAATTTGGTTGCTGTATCTCTTGAGATTATTTCCCTCGCTCTATAAAATATTGACTGGGGTGAAAACACAAATGGGCAGAAGATTTGGTTCAGATTCTAGCCACGTTTAGTGAACTCACAACATTATATTTATAGCTCATATTTCAAATGCACCAAAAGAAGTTGGGTACCCACCTCCAATTGACTAAAAAATGCATTAGGTACCAAACTCTTGTAGGAACCTGAAAATCCCAGCCTGCAGCATGCTGAAATGCTTTATGATAAAGACCATTACATTGCAACACCAGACCAACAGAGCTTGCGCTGTAGGCATGAATTGTGGTGGAAAGGAGTGCGCCAGTTGAATGGAGAACTACCCGGTTCAGGGCCAGACTCTTAGCCAGCCACTTGCCTATGCAGACAGCTTGTCTTTCCAAATGTAGGCTCTTCCAAGTTGAGATGACATTGAGCTGCAAATGTCATGTGTCCACACAGCCTCTGCTGAATTGGCAACATCTGGTTCAGGGGGCTCAGGCTCTGCCAGTTTGCAAGGATTCATAGATTTTGCTCAATTGCTTGACAAATTTCCATGATCAATCCTTAGAAACTACAAACATGGGCTAATGGGAGCACCTCCTGCATTCATTGCTGATTAAAGTGTATCAGGTATTAATATTTCTTTACTCCTGCATCGAGAATTGCAGCACTTAGACCCCTATTTCTCGAGCAGTTATTTGCTGGACATACTACATAGGAGCACATAGTTTTTTTCTCAGCTGTACTCAGTGGGCTAAGATATACTTGGGTGTAGGTGGGAAGGGTTACCCATCAAGAAAGAGATCTTGGAGTCATTTACAGTACGGTGGAAGCACTGTTTCTAGAGTACTGAAAATTTATAAGAATCCTTCTCACTGTGCCTGTATTATCCTGAACTCATTTGCCAGCTTCAAAAAGACTTAAAAATTGTCTCCAGTCATCAGTGGGACAAACACAACGGAATAATGTAGCTGTCCTTAACCTGCATCAAGACAATATCAGGGACTAAGATTGCTGACAGTTTCATCCAGAAAGCTACAGTGAGGCTATGTCTTTAAACTAGGACATTAGTGGAGACTGCTTGTAGGTGTTTGCAATGATTTTAACAACAATTGAATCATTATTAAAATAGTAAAGATACCAATGATAGTCATTCAATAACTAGAATATGAAAGAAGTTGTCATAAATATAAAGGGAAGGGTAACCACCTTTCTGTATACAATGCTATAAAATCCCTCCTGGCCAGAGACAAAACCCTTTCACTAGGGTTAAAAAAGGGTTAAAAAGCTAAGGTAATCTCGCTGGCACCTGACCCAAAATGACCAATGAGGGGACAAGATACTTTCAAATCTGGAGTGGGGGGCGGAAACAAAGGGTTCTGTCTGTCTGCGTGTTGCTTTTGCTGGGAACAGATGAGGAATGCAGCCTTCCAACTTCTGTTAAGTTAGGAAGTAATCTAGCTAGAAAATGCGTTAGATTTCCTTTTGTTTAATGGCTGGTAAAATAAGCTGTGCTGGATGGAATGTATATTCCTGTTTTTGTGTCTTTTTGTAACTTAAGGTTTTTCCGAGAGGGATTCTTTATGTTTTGAATCGGATTACCCTGTAAGGTATTTACCATCCTGATTTTACAGAGGTGATTCTTTTTCCTTTTCTTTAATTAAAATTCTTCTTTTAAGAACCTGATTGATTTTTCATTGTTCTTAAGATCCAAGGGTTTGCGTCTGTGTTCACCTGTACAAATTGGTGAGATCATCAAGCCCTCCCCAGGAAAGGGGGTGTAGGTCTTGGGGGGGGATATTTTGGGGGAAGACGTCTCCACGTGGTCTCTTTCCCTGTTCTTTATTTAAAACGCTTGGTGGTGGCAGCATACTGTTCAAGGACAAGGCAAAGCTTGTACCTTGGAGAAGTAGTTTTTAACCTAAACTGGTAAGAATAAGCTTAGGGGGTCTTTCATGCAGGTCCCCACATCTGTACCCTAGAGTTCAGAGTGGGGAAGAAACCTTGACAGAAGTGTATAAATATGCTGAAAATAGCCTCCCTCTCCAAAACTGGCAGAGTACCTCCTGTCTTCCCTCCCCTGCCAACACACACCTCTTCAAAAACACCCCCTGGCAAAAACAAAAGTCAGCGCCTATGTTTCTTAGGGTCTTTCATCAGGAGAAATATATGAGCTAAAAAGAGCTTAAACATCAAAAGCAGTGGTAATAAGGGCTATGTAACTATCTACTGCCATGTTCAGAAAAGATTGTTAAAAGCACCGGTATAGATTAAACAGGGAGAATACATAAATAATCATGTAGTAAATAGAGAAGTATTTATATGGTAGATTAACCAAAATGCAGCCACAGTTACTTTAGGTGCACAATAATTTCCTTTATCTCAATTAGGCAGAATAGGAAGAAAATATTTATTGTAAACTTGACTATATAAATACTAAATAGGAAAACCTCTAATTAGCTGAATGAGGGTCATCTTTTCTAAACTGAGAGGAAACGAGGTCAGTCTAATGGGTTTCTTTGTCTTTTATGTAGCAGCCCTAAACTGAAAGTAAAATGATCAGCTTCATTCTTTTGCAACCTAACCATTTGTTTCGGTTTGTTCACAAAAAGTCTTTCATTTCCTATTCAGCAAGTATTGCCCACCATAGTATTGCCCATCACAAGAGTCTTCTGTCCAGTCTTATACTCTCGGGCCTCTCTGTATTATGCAAATGAAGAAGAGCCTGAGCCATTGCAGGAGTTACTTACTCGGTCAAGCAACAGGTGGTCCCTAAATTGGCCATACTTTAAGATGCTTCTGCTTTTTCTAAATGTATAGGAGCAGCTATTAATTTTTGTCACTGACAGCTCTCAGCTTTTAAAACCTTTCAAGAGTTGTTTTTGCTGCTCTGCTGCATAGGATGAAACAGGCAGAACGACGATGGGGAGTACTTTCTGGATGTGATCATTCTTGCATTTGCTAACAGGCTATCATCAGTGGTACTCAACACAACCAGAATTTCTTCACTGTTAAGCTATGTTAAAATGAATTATATACTTACCCTAGAGAACTTCCAACCAGTCATGTCCACAAAACTGACATTTATTAACCTGCACTATAGTGAAAAGTGAGGCTAAATTTGTTGCTTCTTATAGATATATATGAAAATAATCAGAGCAGGAGGTCTTCACTTGCAATCCATTCTCCTTGCTCACTTACAGTATTGTAATGTTCAATGGTTGGAGTCTGCCTTTTTTTAGCAGGAGCTCAAGGGAACCCGAGGAAGACAGGAATGCATTTCGGTGACCACAACTTTATAAGGGCAATTCAGGCTGTTTGGTGTTTGTACAGCACCTAGTATAACAGAGCCCTGGTCTGGGCTTTGTAGGCATTACCACATATAAACAGTAATCAAAATAAATGTCAATACAGAATAACCAAATGATTATGGGAACACTATGGGGTATCTATATTAGTATTAGGCATTCCCTTCCCCCTGCTCCTACAGTTTCAAACTTCTGGCCAGGCTCAGAAACATGGAGAATACTGAACTGAGCAGAATAATATATGGGTAAAAGACTTACAAGGATCTTCCATCCACAGTTATTTGTATTTCAATAATGTAGGAGCCCTACTCATGGACCAGGACCCAGTTGTGCTAAACACAGCGCAAAAAGAGAATTGATGCCAAAAAAGCTGAATGTGTAGAACACAAAGAGGAGGAGGGAAAGATTGTTTTATGTTAAGGCATTTGACTGGGACTATGGAGAGCCAGCTTTAGTTCCCAGCCCTGCCACAGACTGTGTGACCCTAGGCAAGTCATTCCATTTCTTTGTCTCAAAGTTCTCCATTTCTAGAATGGGGATAATTTCTCCCACCCTTTATCTGTCTTGTCTATTTGCACTGCAAGCTCTTCAGGGAAAGATCCCCTCTTATTATGTTTGTACAGTACCTTGCACAATGGGGCCTGGAATTTGCTTTAGGCCTCACAGAATTACTGAAATACAAATAATGAAAAACCCTGAAAGGTCCTTGTAAGTCTTTTCCTCATATATTATTTTGCTCAGTATTCAATATTCTCCATGTTTCTGAGTCTCACCAGATATTTGAAATTCTAGGAGCAGAGGGAGTGGGCACCTTACACCACAGGTTGTTTCAGAGTAGCAGCCGTGTTAGTCTGTATCCGCAAAAAGAACAAAAGTACTTCTGGCACCTTAGAGACTCACAAATTTGAGTATAAGCTTTCATGAGCTACAGCCCACTTCATCGGATGCAGGTGTGTTCCTCACAGGTTCTTCTCAACTGCTGGAAACGGCCCACCTTGATTATCACTACAAAAGGTGTTTTTTTCTTTTTTGCTGGTAATAGCTCACCTTAACTGATCACTCTCGTTATAGTGTGTATGGTAACACCCATTGTTTCATGTTCTCTGTGTATATAAAATCATCCTACTGTATTTTCCACTGCATGCATCTGATGAAGTGGGCTGTAGCCCATGAAAGCTTATGCTCAAATAAATTTGTTAGTCTCTAAGGTGCCACAAATACTCCTGTTCTTTTCACAATCCTTTAGTTATTCTGTGTTGGAATTGGCCCTTTACAGTTGAGGACACCTGAATGTTTGTGCTCTGCTATGGGATTCCCTTGAGTTCCTGCTAATAAGGCAAACCCCCAGCATGGAATAGTTGTAAGTGACCAATGGGAGCAGGTTGGGAATGAAGAACTCATGCTATTATACTTTTCATATGCCTTTCCACAAGGGATAGTTCAAACCTGATTCACAAAAGTGAAAAATTCATTCTCCATAACAAAACTAATTAATTTTTTAAAAGCTGGCAAATAATCCAGCCAAAAGCAACTGTGGGTAGACAGCTGGGTTCACAGTCTCCTGCCAAAATACAAGAGACTGTTTTCCTTTGGCAAGAATCTTTTTTAGCAAACCAGGCCCTAACTCTCTTTTCTTAAAACTTTATTTCATGGTGTTTGTAGAAAAAAAACCCAACCAACAACACACCTAAAGCTTGCGGCTGTGTTAGAATGAACAATGTAATGTATATGCACTCGTTGGTCCAATGAAAGAAAAATAGTGATTCCAAGGTAATTCTGGGTAGGTGGAGTGCCCTAGCAAGCTAAGTGTGACCCAACGACTCCTGTGCAAGATCCTTAGGAATTATTCCCTTCATACTCAGAAATAAAGGAGGCCAACATCCCCCACTTCTGGGTAAAATCCATTTTTCTATACTGGGGAGAACAAATGACCAAAACCCAAACTGTCAATTGTATGCAAAAGCTCTTTATTTTAGTAAATTTAAAGACCAAAATTAAGGTTAAACACTTCTTAGTTTGACCTCTGACCCAAATAGGTCTATGACCTAAACAGATGGATTCAGGAGAAACAATCTGAAGAGACTTTCCAAGCTCCGGGAAAGCTATCGTTAAACACTGTCTTTTTTACCCTGTCCCAAAGAGCCAACCTATAAACAGGCCAAATGAGCTCACCGCATTTTTTAAAAATTCATTTGAGTGATCATGAAACTTGCTTATGAGTTAACACTGGAAACCAAAGGCTCCTTTCCACAGGGCACGCACAGCACAAGCAGTGAAAGTACAAGCTTCTCCCACACTGCTCTTCAGCCATGTCCTAGAGGAAGTATCTTTAGGAGAGAGAGACCAACTCCATTCACCATGGATCACTGACTTCTCTGATGAGACTATCAGCCAGGGTGCTGCCAATGGTACTTTTAGTGAGAGTGGACAAATGTCTGCTAAAGACTGACCTGATGTCAATAATCCATGTAACAGGTCACTGAATATCTATCAAATGGCAACAACTCTAGGCTGGATTTTTGGTCACCTAAAGATGAAAGGCTCTATATAGTCTATTACCAACCTACTACAGCAGCGGACAACTCCAATGCAATGTTTTAAGTGTGAATCCCTACTTATTTCTAAAAGTGGCAGGGTTAAGCATAATCCCTGCATATGTTTAAAGTTTGCAACTTTCCATACCAATTCCCACAGAAATATAGACTTTGGGCTTGATTCCTGGCTGTCTAGTCACATGAAGTTATGCAAGGTAGGTTCAGACCTATCATTAATAGAATATTCTGATTTGGTGGCATTTCACATCATGGTGGATAAAAAAAAATCAGTTTAAAACATCTGATTTAAATAAGTTTTTAAAAATTAAATTATAGGTATGTTTTTCTTTTTAAAAATAAACCTGTTTAAAATGAAAGCTGCATTTAAACACAAAATATCTTAAGGCCTAAATTTATTATAATCTCTTAAAACATATAAATTAAAAACAAATATGCTGTGTGTTTAAGTAAATTCCAGTGACCATCCTAATGCAGCTTGACACAAATCATGAGCAAAAAAGTTAATTGTCTTGTATGTTAGCAATACATCATTCACAATTTGCTAAAATATTAAAAAGTGTACAATTAATAAGGTCCAAAAACATTAAGCTATATAATTGCTTAAATAAACATACATAATATATACCCTCCTGGGAAGTAAAAAGATGTGCCAAATTTACCACAAAAGCTCTATTTATTTGTAAATCAACATTTTAATGGTTATCAACCAAAGTGAATGCATCTTTCTCTGCAAAATAAAGGAAGTACAAGTGGAAAAGTTGATTAAAATTGATTTAAAATTGTGGCTTTCTACTTGGTGATTGAAATTGCTATTTAAGTCATCTTGATGTAAAACAGGGTGGGTTGATTTTAAGCTCACTTTATATGGATGGGAATGACCACACAAGGCAGAGGAGAATCAAGTCCTTTGTTTCTATGGAGTATGCACGGGGTGAAATATGTATGGTTAAATAATAAGTTGTCAGGGAGTAAATTAGTATGTATGAACTTATGTCTAGTGCATTAAGTATCATCCTAAATTCTAGGTAGCATCTTTACAAACAGGTATGAAGTAATATACATGATGCATGCACTGTTATAAATGTTAACTATACTGCTAATAAGTATTCTGATACTCATATTTTGAACCATGGTCTGTAAAGAATTAACCACCAATTTTTCATCCCTTTTTATAATAGGGAGTCTGAACCCTGTACCAGAACTGATGTGGCTGCTTGTATTATATAAGAATAAGGCTGGCACCATTTCTACTCTTGCTATAATTAGAGTGTGCCAGTTTACCGCGCAAAGTGTGCCAAGAGCACTTCATAATGACTAGGGAAGCCCACACCAACTATGGGTGACACAGTGCTTATGGGCCTGATTCTGACAGGGCCTTACACATGTAATGGTAGAGGGAGCAGTACGCAAGGAGCCGCTCTTACATGCTCCATGAAAGCACTTGTAATAATTGGAGTCCTTGTGTTCCAGAGATCAGAGATTGCTCTTGTTTGGTTCCCCTGGTGACACACATTGTCCCAAAGGGTCAGTGCTGTGTTCCCAGCCTTGCTCTGTCCTAACCTGAATGAGATCAGCATTTACAAAGACTTTCAGGTAAGGTTGCCAGTGCTCCAGGATTGGCCTGGAGTCTCCAGGAATTAAAGATTAATCTTTAATTAAAGATTATATCAGATAATGAAACCTCCAGGAATATGTCCAAACAAAATTGGCAACCCTACCTTCAGGTGGGAAAGTTTGCAGAAAATCAGCATATTCTCATTCTTAATAAATAGCCTAACAATGCATTCAATCAAATGTCAGACATTTTAAAATACTAATCCGATGGAGATCAACAATATATTACAATGACTTACAGTGTGGGAGGAGGAGATTGAGTTTCTGTCATGTCCTTGTAATTTCAACCTTCATTCACCCCATCAAAGAAATTGATGACTGTGTATGCCTTTGAAAAATCCATTAAAGATTTGTCAGGTGGTATGTGGGGGGAGAGAATATCCAATGATACTAGAATTGCCTACAATATATGCTTTTACTAAATACTGGATGTTTATTCTGACAATGATACAGAATCCAAATTCAGATGCTACTTAAGTGCTGTGATTGTGGTAAGCAGAGAGCAGCAGCCCAGTCCATCCACCTCCCAGGAATCAAAAGTGCAGAAAGTAGCAGCTGGTAACTACCTTCCCCATAAGAATAAGGGCTTATTGGCTGTTCACCTCTCTGTTGACCCTTCTCCTCCCACTATCCCTGCAGACTCTTTATTCACTACAACATTCCCTTAAAGCTAACTGATGATGCATCTCAGCATCCTTTTCCGAGGTGTGCTGAAGTAAGCTGACAACCTTCTAGACAGCACAGCAAGCACAATGGAAATGTTTATGAACTGGGTAGTGGGGGCAGAGGGTGTCAGGAAGGGAGCAGAATGATCTGGTAAGTATAACCTTTTCTGCTGATTATTTCTGAATAAAGGAATTTTAAAACAAATGAGACAAAAAAGGGATGTCTGGGAAGAGGACATCTGGGCTGTGTCTGGGGTAAAATCCCTCTCTTGCTCCTCCAAGAATACTTCTCTCCTATTTCCCTCCCTTCAGTATGTGTGTATTTGGAGAGCAGACAAAGTTAAGAGTCTTTTCACATTCATGCAGCCCAACTTGATGTTATATAGATCACACAAATGTTAGTTTAGCATATGAAGTGGTTTTCAGAGCAAGGAGCTATCGCTATAAAAAGAGAAGGAGGACTTGTGGCACCTTAAAGACTAACAAATTTATTTGAGCATAAGCTTTCGTGAGCTACAGCTCACTTCATCGGATGCTCATGAAAGTTTATGCTCAAATAAATTTGTTAGTCTCTAAGGTGCCACAAGTCCTCTTTTTCTTTTTGCAGATACAGACTAACACGACTGCTACTCTGAAACCTATAAAGAGAGAGATGCTGAGTAGAGAGATACAAAGTGCCAAAGATATAGGAAATAGAATCCCCCCCCAAAATGGTGATCAATTTGTTGACCAAGAGAGTTACCCTTATACACTGGGGTCGCTACCAATTCCTTAATGTGGCAGAACAATATATAAACTTATAGGCAGAACCACAAAATCATTCTATTCAAGTGACAAACCCACTTAAAGTCAACCTTCTGCTATTTCAAGGGAAATGGTGGGCACACCATCTCTTGACTTCAAATCAATACTCGGTGCGTTTCCAGAAGACAGGCTTACCTCCCTGTCTGGTCATTGTGTGTCTCACAGCGTAAGCCTATTTGTATAGGGAGCCAGAGGACAATTAAAAGATTGCAAAATCAACAAGGAAAAAACGATCAGCAGGGTGAGGGTGTGTCCTCTTTATGAAAAAGAGCAAAGGACCATCCTGAGATATCTAAGGATTCCAAGAGATCCCCTGCATCCCTCATCTAGGGACAAGCTGGCAATGTGTTTTAGATCATGAAAAAAGATAGCAGCCAGGCCTGGCTGAAAAATGGTGGGAGGACTTTGTGGTGAGATTTGTTCTAAGACATGCAGGAGTCCAGATACTTGAGTCTAGACTTCAGAACAGGGGTCTCAAAGTCCTGGCCTGCGGGCCACCTGCGACCCGAGAACCTCCCCCCGGCGGCCTGCGGAGGAGAGACGCATGCAGACATGCTGCCAGCAATGTCTGCTGCAGGTGCCGCCCCCGCAGCTCCCATTGGCCGGGGGAGAGGGACAGAGATACCATTACTGGTTGCCGGGCAGAGACAGCCATGGAGGCAGCATCATTAGTTGCCGGGCAGAGACAGCCATGGAGGCAGCATCATTAGTTGCCGGGCAGAGACAGCCATGGAGGCAGCATCACTTTTTCCCCCACAATGACGATAAACAAGTCAGAATACCGAACACAACTATCTGATGCCCACCTTGCTGCAATCCTGAAGATTTCAACTGCTCAGTCACTGCGGCCAAAGATCAACAAACTGACAGAACTGAAGCGTTGCCAGGTGTCTGGCAAACACTAAAAACTCTCTGGCAGGCGAAGAATTGTATAAAGTTGTATGACAGTTTTATTATTTTTAAGAAATTCAAAATAAAAAAATACAATTAAATGTTTTCTTTTCTGAACACCCTCTTCAGTGACATTATTGGCCTGCTGGGAGATTTGAGGACTGGCACTGGCCCTAAGGTAACTTGAGTTTGAGACCCCTGCTTTAGAATGCATATTATAATTTATTTGAAACCATGTTTCCAATATTTCTACTTGCTATCACTCAAATCTTTCTGCTTTGTTAATAAACATTTACTTGTCTTCACTATAAACTTATCTAAGTATTATGTGTTAAGTGGAGTGGTGATTGGAGGCGTAACTGGTAAGCCAGGGTGTACTGTTCCTTTGGGAGCAGCGAGTCTGTGAACATTGTGAGAGTGGCCAGTGGGCCAAAGGCTGGATGCTATAGGAAGATGCTTGGAGGACTTGGGGTTTGGAGCAGCCTCTCTCCAACCTGCAGAGGGACAGTGGAGCCTGCATAGCCCAGAGGGGAGTACTTGTATTGCCCACAGAGTCAGGGAGCTGACCCACAGACAAGGCTTCCTCACACTAAGGGTAGATGGTGGGGAGGTGCCTCAAAGCCTAGGTACCCCTGGCAAGCAAAACCAGGTGGTCTAAATAGAAAATAAAAATAAGTTCTTTGCAAAATTATGTGGTACCAACAGATACTTTTGTTTACACATTGTTGTTTATTTTTGCAGTGTTGAAAGCAAGCAGTTTGGCTTTCAACACTCAGTAATTTTTTCTCCTAGGTGAGAACTCAAGCTTAATTCTTTTTCGAGTGTACCCCTTATCAAGGTTCCTTTTCCACTCTGAACTCTAGGGTACAGATGTGGGGACCTGCATGAAAACCTCCTAAGCTTACTTTTACCAGCTTAGGTTAAAACTTCCCCACGGTACAAACTATTTTACCCTTTCCCCTTGGACTTCCACTGCCACCACCAAACGTTTATCTGGGTTTATTGGGAAAACGTTGTTTGGAAACGTCTTTCCCCCCAAAATCCTCCCAACCCTTGCACCCCACTTCCTGGGGAAGGTTTGGTAAAAATCCTCACCAATTTGCATAGGTGACCACAGACCCAAACCCTTGCATCTTAGAACAATGAAAAAGCATTCAGTTCTTGAAAAGAAACATTTTAATAGAAGAAACAGTAAAAAGAATCACCTCTGTAAAATCAGGATGGTAAATACCTTGCAGGGTAATTAGATTCAAAACATAGAGAATCCCTCTAGGCAAAACCTTAAGTTACAAAAAGACACACAGACAGGAATATTCATTTTATTCAGCACAACTTAATTTCTCAGCCATTTGAAGAAATCATAATCTAATGCATATCTAGCTAGCTTACTTACTAAATTCTAAGACTCCATTCCTGTTCTGTCCCCGGCAAAAGCATCACACAGACAGACCCTCTGTTTTTCCCTCCCCCCAGCTTTTGAAAGTATCTTGTCTCCTCATTGGTCATTGTGGTCAGGTGCCAGAGAGGTTATCCTAGCTTCTTAACCCTTTACAGGTGAGAGGATTTTTCCTCTGGCCAGGAGGGATTTCAAAGGGGTTTTCCCTTCCCTTTATAGTTATGACACCCCTCAAAAGAGCACACTCTATAGCTCTGGCTACAAGTGCATCCCAGCTCTCCTTGGATTGCACCTGGCTATATATTCCTGGCATCTCTGTCAATCAAAGCTCAAACAGGAATTTTTGAATGAGTCCCTTTCCTCATACTAGGGTGACCAGACGTCCCGATAAAATCGGGACTGTCCCGATTTTTAGTTCTTTGTCCCGGGTCCCGACCGATGCACGGTTGGGACGCCATTTGTCCTGATTTTGCGGCTTTGGCCGCATTTTATTTTTTATTTTTTGCGTGCGCTTCGGCAACTCTGCTCCGGCCGCTTTTTTTTTTTTGGCACTTCCCCCAGGTGTCCCGATATTTTGTCCGTTTCATCTGGTCACCCTACCTCATACCCCCTCAGGCTGTTGCCTTCTGAATGTCAGTACACAGGGCATCTGCCAAAGCAATCTGAGTCCCTGCCATGCATTTGTCATGGAAATATTGACAATTATAAATAATCCAATCTTTTAGAAACCTGTCAGCCTATGAGGGACAATTAGAGAAGTTAATTATGGCTAAGGTTTGAATTTCAAATAAAAAAAAGGGCTGAGATGGAGATGTAAGGGAGAACTGGATTTGGCCCAGAAAGCATATGGTTTGCATCTCAAATCCACATTAACTCCATAATTCTGTCATTTTGTAAATTTTATTCTTGTTTAGATTTGGAGAGAGGAAAAGCAAACAAACTGAAGGCTTTAAAATATGAATTATTTACTTAAAAGAAGAATGGCTCCAAAAACTCATAAGTGGGTATTTATTCTGCTTCTGTAAATAGGCCTGGAACATGGGGCTTCATTCTGACTGATGCTGTTTCTGAGCAACTGTCCATCACTAAACCTCTCTAGTGCCCTCTTCCTCCCAGTCTGCTGCCTTGCCATTAAAATCATGACAAGAAAGGTGATCAACAAACAGGTATAAACTATAATCTTTTGCCAATGGAAAAATAAGAGATTCCCTCAGGAGCAACACTGGCTCAGTCACTATTTGTAGAAATGTTGTCTGCAGTAGTAACAGGCAGAGAAAAAAGATCAATATGCAAGAGCTTGAGTTTTAAAAAAAAGTCTCCCCCGCTGTGCCATGACACTGATTCTTAAAGTGATGAACATTAATCGACACACAAACACAACATCACTGCAGTGACGCAGTTAATTTACAGCTCAGGCACCTACATTCTACATGTAATCCTTGAAATGGTTGCACACGCACTAAATCTCCACACGCAACTTCACCTCTTTCAGAGAGGTGAGCGCAAAGCCCTGTGTTAATGAGGGTTTTCCCATGAATTATTTTCAGAAGGATAGATGCTTTCTTATTCTCACATGAAATTAAATTTGGTTCTCAATTTACGAAGCCATCCAAAGCAGGCAAGTTATGGCTACAGAACAAGTAGCCTTGTTACCGCTGCACAGGGTTCCAGCTATTCGTTTCTCTCTGAATTGAAGCTATTTCTTTGTATGCAGAGCTTACGCTCAGTACAGAAAAAGGTGAAGTGACTGCCTCATTAATGTTGTTCCACACTCAAAAGTCAAGTGTTTGCTTCCATTAGCCTCTTATTATTCAGATTACTAGGTTTACTAAGATTTCATATATGCCATAATACTTAATACAGTCCATTTATAAAGCTCCATTTTAGAGAGAGAAGAGAGACTAGACGAGACTTTCTTTTACACAATACACATATTAAGCCACCACACAGTGATGAGTCACAGAGGCTAAGTAGGGGTCTATCTGTACCATTGCAACGGGAGAATGTTGTCGCATTGAGCTGGTAGAAGAATCCCTTTGAGACCCTCAGAACCAATGAACTGCTGCCAAAACAAGGAAGGGACTCATTGACTTGGCATGGCATATACTAAGCAATTCACACATGGAACCATGACAAAGGTGCACTATTACTAAAAATAACATTGCTTCCTATTTGCCTCTCTCTAATCTAGTCTTCGTCAGACATAGCCTAGGCAGAAAATGAAAGGTTGGGGAATTAACATTTCCTCCTTCACTGTTTCACAGTCATCACATCAATTAGAGAAATAAAAGAAAGACTGATTCAGCAAGCTTATTCATCCCCCTGCTGGTGCAAATTGTTCCCTGCATGCTCATTCGTTGCATTGGTCAGGCAAGGTTTAAATGACTCAAGCAATGGGGTGCCTTCTGTTTACCAAGTATGACTCAACTTCACTGTTAGGAATTTTTCCATCCATTTAGCCTGAATGTTGTTCTGTTTATAACATTCAGATATTTCAGTTGCTATTCAGCTCTCCATCGGTTTTATCTTTAAAGTCTCTCTCCCTCTAGCCTCTTATAGACCCATAGATTTTAAGGCCAGAAAGGATCATCATGATAATCTAGTCTGACCTTCTGCACATTGCAGGCCACAGAACCTCAAGCACCCACTCCTGTAATAGATCCATAACCTGCAACTGAGTTACTGATGTCCTCAAATCATGATTTAAGACTTCAAGTTACAGAGTCTACCATTTGCTCTAGTTTAAACCAGCAAGTGACCCGTGCCCCATGCTGCAGAAGAAGGTGAAAATCTGCCAATCTGACTTGGGGGAAAATTCCTTCCCGACCCCAATTATGGCAATCAGTTAGACCCTAAGCAATTGGGCAAGGCTCACCAGCCAGACACCTGACAAAGAATTATCTGTAGTAACTCGTAGCCCTCCTCATCTAGTGTCCCCTCACTGGCTGTTGGAGATATTTGCTGCTAGCAGTCGCAGATTGGCTACATGCCATTGTAGGCAGTCTCATAATACCATCCCTTCCATAAAAGTATCAACCTCAGTCTTGAAGCCAGTTAGGTTGTTTTTTGTTTTTTTGCCCCCACTGCTCTCCTGGGAAGGCTCTTCTAGAACTTCACTCCTCTGGTGATTAGAGACTATCATCTAATTTCAAGCCTAAACTTGTTGATCTCCAGATAACATCCATTTGTTCTTGTGTCCAGATTGACACTTAAATTAAATAACTCCTCTCCCTCCCTGGTATTTATCCCTCTGATATATTTAGAGAGAGCAAACATATCTCCTTCAGCCTTCATTTGGTTAGGCTCAATAAGCCAAGCTGTCATAAATAAAGGGAAGGGTAAACCCCTTTGAAATCCCTCCTGGCCAGGGGAAAGCTCCTCTCACCTGTAAAGGGTTAAGAAGCTAAAGGTAACCTCGCTGGCACCTGACCAAAATGACCAATGAGGAGACAAGATACTTTCAAAAGCTGGGAGGAGGGAGAGAAACAAAGGGTCTGGGTCTGTCTGTATACTGCTCTTGCCAGGGACAGAACAGGAATGGAGTCTTAGAACTTTTAGTAAGTAATCTAGCTAGGTATGTGTTAGATTATGATTTCTTTAAATGGCTGAGAAAAGAATTGTGCTGAATAGAATAACTATTTCTGTCTGTGTATCTTTTTTGTAACTTAAGGTTTTGCCTAGAGGGGTTCTCTATGTTTTTGAATCTAATTACCCTGTAAGATATCTACCATCCTGATTTTACAGGGGGGATTTCTTTATTTCTATTTACTCCTATTTTTTATTAAAAGTCTTCTTGTAAAAAACTGAATGCTTTTTCATTGTTCTCAGATCCAAGGGTTTGGGTCTGTGGTCACCTATGCAAATTGGTGAGGCTTTTTATCCAACATTTCCCAGGAAAGGGGGGGTGCAAGTGTTGGGAGGATTGTTCATTGTTCTTAAGATCCAAGGGTCTGGGTCTGTAGTCACCTAGGCAAATTGGTGAGGCTTTTTACCAAACCTTGTCCAGGAAGTGGGGTGCAAGGTTTTGGGAAGTATTTTGGGGGGAAGGACGCGTCCAAACATCTCTTCCCCAGTAACCAGTATTAGTTTGGTGGTGGTAGCGGCCAGTCCAAGGATAACGGGTGTAATATTTTGTACCTTGGGGAAGTTTTGACCTAAGCTGGTAAAGATAAGCTTAGGAGGTTTTTCATGCAGGTCCCCACATCTGTACCCTAGAGTTCAGAGTGGGGGAGGAACCTTGACACAAGCTCTTTGAGATGCCTCTCATAATGAAGGTTTTCAATTCCTCTGATCATCCTAGTAGCCCTTCCCTGCATCTGAAAGAATTCATCTCTCTTAAAGATGGGAGACCAGAACTGCACACAGCACTCCAGATAAGGTCTCAACAGTGCCTTGAATAAAGGTATTATCGCTGCCCTGACACTACTAGAAATACCTTGCCTGATGCATCATAGGATTGCAAAGACTACTTTTTCATGGCCACATCACATTTGCAGCTCATAGGTCATCCTGTGATCAACCACTACACCCAAGTCTCTCTCTTCCTCTGTCACTTCCAACTGATAAGTCCCCATTTTTTAGCAAAAATTCTTGTGGTTAGTCCCTAAGTGCATTACATTTCATCCCATTTCTATTACTCCAGTTTTCAAGAATGTCCAGATCTTCTTGTATAATTCTGGTCCTCCTCTATATTGGCAATACCTCCAAACTTTATGTCATCCATAAATTCTATTAGACTCCCACTTTTTGTGCCAAGGTCATTAAAATTATTAAATTATATCGGTCTCATGACCGATTATTGAGGAACTCCACTATTAATCTCCTTCCAGCCTAACAGTTCACCTTTCAGTATGACTGTGGTAGTCTGCCCTTTAACCAGTTCCTTATCCAGCTTTCTATTCTCTCATTAATCCCCATTCTCTCCAATGTCACTAATAATTTCCCAAGTGGAACTGTAGAGATCTACTGTATTTCCTTTGTCTAGAAAATCAGTTTTCTTAAAGGGTGACGATCTCTTCTGCTGCTTTTCACTGAATGCCTTCTAATTTGGCAACATTTTTCTAGTGTGGATGTGACCACCCATTTGAGAGTTAATTACTTACACATTCAGTTCTTTTGAAGGACACAGTTTCTACAGTGTCCCTTTAAAAAGAGACTGATACTGGGCACTTTCAATGCAAAATCAGGAATATCTCACAGCAAATAGCCAAAGATGGGATTGTATCCAATTCCATTCCTTGAGCTGTGGTCTGCAATAGATGCACCTTCTCTTTCCCATTTCATGCATAATAGCCACCCATATGTGAAAATAACCTCTATTACAACACAATAATATAACTTTTGCTTATCTTGGCTAGGGGCGACAATCATCTCATTGTCTCTAGGCCTTAACATTCATCTACAGCATGAATCCTGGTCCATTCAAAGAACTCTGTATGGAGACCTTCTAACTATTGGCAAAAAAAAGGAAGAGAATCTAAATTTGCCTCAAATATTTCTTTGAAAACAAATGTTATCACATCAGAAAACAATCATTTGGCTGAAAAAAAATGTTATTTGCTGCTTTTGAAAGGTAGATTGGAGACAGAGAATGAAGATAGGTGCTGGAGTAACGCATTAGACTTCTACTTATTTATCAATAACTTACAGTATCATTAAAACAGTTGCCAGGCAGGAAAAATACATTCCATTTGGTTCCTTGCAAACCATGGCCTGGCTTGTCAGGTCACTTAGAAACCAGGAAATACTGTGTTTAATCACATGGAATTGTACCCAGATTCACTAATCTGACCATTTCCTACAAGGTACTTTGCCCTAAATGTGTGCATAATATTTAAAGTACCTAACCAGGTTCAGCCTCAGACTTTGTCACAGGGCTTGGGTTAGGTTTGAGCCAGGAGACCAGACAACACACAAAGCCACAATGCAAAGCTGTGATAAAAGAATAAACCCAACACAAGGGAAATTCTCACTGCATCCACATAAATAGTATGAGAGAAGACTTAAGGAAAAGTATACAATGCTGTACAACCAACAGGATGCTCAGTGAAAGCAGAAACTCAGCCTGCTGTATCTGTTCAGTCTTCTGTGAAGGGGAAATTCCTTTTCAGCCCCCCAAACTTGCAGTCAGCTGCTGCCTTAAGAGGATGCAAGACCACTTACAGAACAGACTATGCAGTATGTAATGATCAGTAACCTGAACTCAAAGTCACTTAAGCAAAAGTAGAATAATAGGTTGCCCTATTGCATTAAAAAAAAAAAAAGGAAACAGAAGAAAGGGGAAAATGAGTGAGACCAGACCTGGTTAAAAAAAACAAGGGGGGAGGCAGAATTTTCTATGAATTTTTCATGTGTTTTTCCCTTTAAAAAAAATCAAAATTTGAATTTCCAAAAATTTCAACCAGTTCTACCAAGAGTCTCCTCCTAGTCAATGGTCAGTTATAATGGCAGAGGGAAGCAAGTGACTAATCCAGAGACTTGGAATATCAACTGTAGTCAAATCAGCTCACTTTTTGCCACCCTGCCCCCCCCAGGCTAGTTCTGCAGCCCCAGAGACAGTGCCAGTTACATCCCAGTTGTCCAAGAGCACACAGAACTTCCCTGTGCAGCTGGTACATGCATTGTCAATATGTAAAGTACCTGCTATTTTCATAGAGAAGTGAGTTTGCATGAAAATGTAAGATTTTGCCCAAAGACCATTGCTGTTACCATTTTTCCATGTAAAAAATCTATGTGCCTGAGACACTGACAGAAATGATATTTCACTGTGATTCATAGTTGATTAGATTTGTGAAAAATCTTATTCTCTCAAACCTACTAACTACTCAGGGAGAAAGAAAGCCATATATTCACTACCCAATCTACTTAACAACAACTTGTCCAATAATTACATTGCACTGGACTAAATGTCTTTTATCATGTTGAACTTACAGTTTAATATACTGTAGGCAGAAATGATACAATACAGAATGTCCTCTTTAAAAAGTTTTTCTTCACCTTAGATTCTTAATATAACTTGGTAGGAACATATATCCCAATGAAAATGTTACTGAAGGAAAGAGTTTAGGACTGGATATTAAAAAAACAAAAAAGCCTATCCAGCTTTAGCCAAGTAGAATGGAAGTTAACAGTTATGCAAAATAGATTACTTTTGTTTGTGACAGTTATTGGACACTGGTCAAGTACAAGATACTGAATCCCACAGCCTATCCATCCCCAATTCTCTTTTACAATATGCTGCACCATGACAGAGATATAGTTCAACTCATTTGGAACTGATGCCTGTTAAATATGCACATAACAAGTACAGCCATCAGACAGTGTTTCTTTCATTCTCCAAGATCAGTGGTTATCGTGCTCTGTGAAATCCATTTATTCAGAAGAAATCCATTTATTCAAAATAAATTTATTTATTTATCCATTTATTTCCTACTTTTATCCTTTTACAACCACAATTTTTGGCATAATGGCTGAAAAATATTTTTTCCTATATTCATTTCCAGTCCTATTTCTCAACGCAGTTACAGTAATCCCTTAAGGTAGCTCCCCTGTTTCATGTGCTGTTTATAAGAAATGCACTGAGGCAGCTAGCATGCTTTGTTATCCATTTACAGTATGATATAATGACAGGTTTCAGAGTAGCAGCCGTGTTAGTCTGTATCTGCAAACAGAACAGGAGTCCTTGTGGCACCTTAAAGACTAACCAAATTTATTTGAGCATAAGCTTTCATGAGCTACAGCTCACTTCATTGGATGCATGCAGTGGAAAATACAGCGTGGAGATTTTATATACACAGAGAACATGAAACAATGGGTGTTACCATACAGACTGTAATGAGAGTGATCAGGAAAGGTGAGCTATTACCAGCAGGAGAGAAAAAATATAATGTAACTTGGACAAATTCCTTTAAACAGGATTTAATACCATGAATTCCTGCCCCTGCCCCCAATCAAGAGTGAATTTGCAGGCTTGTTATTCTCAGTTAATTCCAATATGGTTCATGGAACTAAGAAACTGACTATGCTCATGCGATTTAGGTTCCTGATGGAAATGACAAACACACAGTACTGTAGTAGTATATCCTGTGCTGATCTCAACTACTCTAGCCTTGAGCTGTCATGAGGGAGGCAGCAAATGGGTGGGTCAGGAAAGTAACATGTTCTCCTCTGATGTTCATGATTGACTCATATTCCAGAGCTGGCAAATAAGCACTGTTTCCATGCCAACCTTCTAACCAAACTTAGAAATTATTCACATTCTTGAGATCCCTTTAAAGATCTGACTGACAGTTTGTAGGTGGCAGAGTCAGGAACATTCAGTTTAAAATAATATCTGCTGCCTCAGTTATTCAGGCTGTTTCTTCACTCAAATCAGTAGTTAAGGCATGTTATCTAGGGCTACATGGAAATCCGAGGATCCTTGAACCAGTATGCTGGTTTATCTGAGCATGCCTGAACCAGTACGCTAAACTGTACTATATAATTCTATAAGGAAGAAAAGGCACTCTTACTGTTCATAAAAGAGTAGAAACTGCAGATAATATTTTGTGAAAGCCTGCTTTATGCCAAGGGAAAACAACCAAATGAATATGTCTTGAAGTGGTTTGAATAGTGTACCTAGAAAAAGGTTCATTACTGAATACAGCTCTGTTTGCCCCTGGGACATAATGTTACATGTGGTGTTCAGCAAAACAGTCCTATTTTATTCAAAGGGGCTATTTGTGTGTAAGAAGCAGGATTTGAAATAGGCTCTTGCCTTCTAGTATTGACAGCTGGGTGTCTGTCCTTCAGTCATATTTTTTTTTTATCAATTTTTTGGGGGGAGGGATAGCTCAGTGGTTTGAGCATTGGCCTGCTAAACCCAGGGTTGTGAGTTCAATCCTTGAGGGGGCCATTTAGGGATCTGGGGCAAAAATTGGGGATTGGTCCTGCTTTGAGCAGGGGGTTGGACTAGATGACCTCCTGAGGTCCCTTCCAACCCTGATATTCTATGATTCTATGAACTGAACTGAAACACTGTGAATGATCTGGAAGACACAGGATTGCTATCTTTGACAACACATTTGTATGGCACTGGCATGCTATCACTGTGGTGTAATGCTACTTTTAAGAGCACAGGGATGAAATCCCAGCTCCACTGAAGTCAACTGGTGTTCTTCCTAGGGCCCAGGTTATACGAGAACTGCCTGCTTTCCTGAAGTGTCCTGTACTAAAGAATCCCTTTTCCAGTTCACAGGCAGGAAGAGGAATTCAGGTTTGGGCTCACCAAACTTGAGGTCAGTAGGCAGAGGACCTGAAGTCCCCCTGGTTGCCCCCAGGACAGAATGTTCACATTAGCTGAGGTTCCCCCTCAGTCATGTATTGGTCAATGCTCTGCCTACTGTCAGAAAGAGACTTCTGGAATTCTTCTGATTATTGTAGGATACTGCCACATTAGTGAGTTCCACTGCCTACCGCTTTTGCCAAGACACTTTCTCTGACTGGGAAGCTTTTGCTTTTCCATTGTAATATTTGTAGCCACAACGGTTGCATGTCTCATCTCACATTAGATTAACAGTTGTGTGTTCCTCAAACTATTTCCTTCCTCCTCATTCTCTGATATTGAAATACAACAGAAATGTAAGCTACAATGTGCTGCAGAAACATGAGGAATATTCAATGTATCATGGTCTCTTAATACTTATAAAATCAGTGAACATTTTCACACCATTCTGCAAACATTGGGTAATATCCCCACAATCCCTCTGAGATGAGATTATCCCTATTTTATATTATGGGGAAATTAAGGCAGAGACAAGTTAAGATATTTCTCTAAGGCTGAACACAGCGAGCCAATCAGCAATAGCACCATTACTGGAACTGATTTACAGCATTGTGCTGCTACGCTAGATGGGTTCTCAACTGAGGTACACAGGCTGTGATCACAGGACCAATTTTAGCCAAAGAGAGTCTTAGGTAATTTCAGAATAAGAATCCATGAAAACATATCAATTAAAATTATAAAGGTGGTATCCAAGTACTTCTGAATTTTAGATAGGGTATGTGGGGTTTTAACCACAGCACTAAATCATTCTCTTTCAGCAAGGAACTTTACAAATGTTAAGTAGTTAAACATTGTTTTAATGAACTGTCATCCTGTCTTCAGTAATATCAGTGATTCAGATATCACTGATCATACTGATTTTGTGTTCAACTGGATCATGTTCCCTAAGTATTTAATAGAAAAGTATATTCAGAGGAGTTAATGGATGCTTTAAAAAAAATAACTCATTTCTAGCTACATCTCACCACCCAGGTTCTTAATCATTAGAAGGTAATTCTATATTGTAACTGATTTCAAATGATTTGCCTTTCTACATTCATTTCTAATTTAATTTAACCAGGAGATTTTTTTTTAAAATAGGTTATTTTTAACATTTAATATCTGATATATGTAGGGGTTTCCAATATACAAATAGCAATTATATTACTAAAGGGAAGTTAGTGATTCATAAAATAGAAAATTACAATTCAATATACTTTGATTATGATTACTTACACTCAGTAAGGAGGAGGACTGTTTTCTTAGCTGTCACCGTGGAACACAGCAAAAATATGTCCGCATTCTGACCTTAGCAATATTGAATAAGCTACATCAAACCAGCTTGTAATGATGTGTCAAAGAGGTGGATAAAATAAATGTTCACTGAAGAAGTCTACCTTTTCCATTGCAGATTTAAACTTGTTAACAAGAAGGGGACACATCATATTTGTATTTCATCTGTTTCAGAAATATTGGTCTTGCACCATTTTGTACCTCAAGAAATGAAAGATCTTTCTATTTCAGTCAGCATTCTATAAAATCATTAAAGGCATCCATCATTATTTGCTCACTGAAGCATGATTCACAAGAAAGAGGAACAGCTAAACTGATTTAAACCAGCCCTAGAAAAATCTTTGATAGCTTTTGAGCTTTAGCTGTAATTTACAATTGCCCTTTTACCTATAAAAAAAAAAAAAGGAACATGGCATGACTGAATGTCACTGATTCTCATGACTAGCTCTGAGACAGCTATTGTGAATTATCAGATGGGTAAAATGAAATATGACAGGGCAAAATTTCCACCACCCCCTTTTTATAGTTAAAACTATAACATTCTACCTTGTTGATAGAGTAGAGATTATATTGTTCTAAATTGCTATATAGCTCCAATGGAATAGTGCCCGCAAATTAGACATCTAGTACAATATGACCAGACTATTATTCACAAGGCTTTAGCTTGCTGGGCTTTCCCTAATCTAAATCGTTGTTATTCACCAGAAGCTCTCAGTGTTGGCCTAACTTTACTCTAATTAAGGTCAATGATAAAACTCTTTAAAGATAAACCCATGTGTGCTTTTATTTTTCCCAAAAAGAGGTACTGTCATTCTATAGAAGGGAGAAGACACGGTGCCAGCCACTGCCATTAACAAATACTAAATCTTTCTATGAACTGAACATTTGCCAGGAGCTTTAAAAAAAAACAAACAAACCTATGTCCTTTTAATCATGGAAGATGGACAAATGTCTGCTGCTCTCTTTCCCTCCCTACTTTGTAGACTCTTGCTCTCTTCCATCCCTTATACAGGATTTTTTTCCTAAGTATTTTCCATTTACAATTTACTCATACCCACAATACTGTGAATTAAAAAAAAAATGGCACATTTTAGCAGGCTCATCCTGTTGCTAACCTGTAACCAGACATCCTTCCCTACCTGCTCCAAAACACAGCCCACGCTATCCCTACCAACCTAGCTCCACTTGCACAGAACCTATATATTGTGCCACATGGTTTGGGGCTTGGTTAATTAATTTATTATTCTTATCGTTTGTATAGCAGAAGCACCTAGGAGCTGGACACAGGCAAAGATCCCAATACGCAAGGCATGCACCTTACAAACAGAGCAAAAAGACAGCCTTTTTCTTATACTTAAATTGTCAGTTCCCTCATGGAAACAGACGGGACCACAAGGATACACTGAGACAGAGGTGGTCAGCATGATAAGTACAGGTCTCAGCACACCAGCTGCCTTTGTAGGCATCACAACAAAGGCAAGATTTAAGGAGGGATTACCAGACTCCTTTCAATATTTGAACAAAACCAGGCTAGGAATCTAACTCAGATTCAGATGAGTAAACATTAACTGGCTCAAAGAGCCTTGGCCAGTTCCTCAACTGGTGTAAATCAGCATCGTTACATTGAAATCAGAGCTGCAAGTGGTGTAAATTCCCATGAACTAAAAAGAGCTATGCCAATTATATCAGCTAAAGATCTAGTCTGCAACTTCTAAGAAAAGTCTCCTCTGGAAAACTGCTCAGCCTGCTATTTGGCTAAAGTACTTCCCCGTGAGCTCTGACTCAATGGTGTGAAAGTGCAATTTCCTGTAATTACTCTTTGTAATGTATATAATGGTATATTTGCTTCTTTGAAGTCATCACAATATTTCTTTAATGCATAATGGCATTTCAAAAGTTTTTAGTATTTAGTACAGTTTTTAATATTTATTGCCGTCTTACCACTGTTGGTTTTAACACTATTTTTTGCAGTTTGTTCTGACTGTGTATTTGATTTATGAGTATTTCCTTCTGCATCAACTGCCATCATTGCTAGCAGGTAGCAATGGTATAATTGGCAGATAAATTTATCTTGCAGGGGGCTCTTTTGCAGACCTACCACAACTACAGAAAATTACTTTGGAAAACAATGCAAAGTCCCAGCAAGGTAATTCTACTGGTGAAATTATTCATGGGTTTATGAGGCTTGCTCTTCAAGCTGTTAAGCAGACCAAAGAGGTTTCCCAAGCCAAGATGATCATGGTTAATGACTTAGGTGATAACTTGGTTCAGGATAAATGCCGGATTGCACCATCCTAAAGCTACCCCAGCACTCAAGATGTCACTATCCCAGTCCAGAGAGGGGCAATTAACAAATAAATAAGTATGATTCTAGCAGAGATGCCCTATCATTTTATGTTTGTGATCTTGTAGTCAGTGTATACCACAATAAACCAACTATTAAATCTAGGCTCTGGACTACTGCAGATCATTGTAATCGACAGTAATTTCAGAAGAGTATTTTTAAATCAGTGACTATATCACTGCTTCTTTCAAAAGATATTTTAATAGTAACTTTTAGTGCAATGCATGATTTCCCTGCACGTACTCATGACATCCTTTTGATAATTATTCTTCAGTTAAAGGGTTTTGGGGACCTATATCTGTAATTCACTTCTGTGTATGGCTACCAAACAATTTACTCCTTCTCCGAGGGTCAGTCCTACTACCTTAAATACTTAGAGATTTTTCTGTATGACACAGAGGAGGAATTCTATCCATTCTATGCTCTACCCCCACCCCTAAATATTTGCCCCTATTTGGGTTATCCAGGGAGAACGAACCAGGGACCTTTGGATCTAAAACAATGAACTTTTACTGCATTAGCTCTAAAACTCTATAAATGGCCCAATCATGAGAAGAAGAACAGAGACATAGTGGGCCAGTATGTTACACAATGAAGCATCTAACCAGCTCTTCATAACACAAATATGATTTACTACCTTTCTTGCTACTGTAGTTCTGGTATTTGGTATTCAGATCGAGGGTCCTCTGTGACCATTGTTTTATGAGTTGAGGGAATCTTTAGCTCCCCACTGACCTTGCTGGGGAAAAGCACAAAAGGAGTTGGAAAGAGCCAGCCCTGGTATGCTCCTCTTCTCCTGTACCCCACAGAAGCACTTCCATGGAGGTCCCAGATTCATAGATGTGCACGGTTTAGATGAGGGTAGGACTTGGCTGACAGCTCTTCACCAGATTCTCCTCACCTATATTTGTAGGGTCTTTAAACCTCATGCCTGGAGGATGGCCCAGGAGGAAACAGCAGGCAGGGAGCCAGCAGGAGTCATGATGTCAAGGGGCAGATGGGTGAACACAGTTAACAAGAGCAGATATCCATGCAAGGCTAGGATCTGAACTCAGACAGATATTGTTGGGAATTAAAATACTTTAATTAAACCTGCATTTAAGTATTATAATATCACTGCCCTGTTCTCCATGGCAGTCATAGTCCTCCATTTTCATAAATTCCCTTACATCTGTGCTGATTGGCCTCACACAGCTTTATCTGAAGGCACTAAAACATACATGCATTCTAAAATGGTTCAGGACCTTTTCTAACACGTACCTGTGCAAGGAGGAATTTGCCCCGACAATATCACAGCAAAATACAACGAAATGCCAAAAGATATGGACTTAATCCCCTGGTAAGGATATAACATAAAAGCCATTCAGGATTAAATTTAGGGCTTATCTCTTATTAGTGAAAAAGAAAAAGTAGTTGTATGCAGAGCAGATGCTCAGTAGGGCTGGCCGGAAAAGCCCCCCCGACCCCTGCCTTCCTCCAGCATAGCCAATATCATAGAGGTTCAGGTACTCACCTGGGATATGGGAAACCCAGCTTCAGGTCCCTGCTCTGAGCGAGTGCCTGAGTCACTGGGTTATTGCCTAGTCTGGGATGGGCTCTCTCCCAAATACTGGACATGGGGAAAACTTTCTGCAGTTTCACCAAAACCAATACATTACGGCAAATGTTTTGGTTCCAACAAATTGGCATTTTCCATTAAAAATGTTTAGTTTGAATATTCCTGACCAGTTCTACTGTAAATTGTCATAGTGCCATTGAAGTCAGTAGAGTTTGTTGACGTCTATGGAGGTAGGGCAATTTATACTACCTGGGGATCTGTCCCTTGGCACTTCAATGTTCCTTTCTCATATTCCAATGAATGTAAAATAGACCAGTGATAAGTTATGAGCTCTTATTTCTAATCAGTATTTAAAGTTATTCAGAGATTACTTTAGCCTGTGAGGAAATACAGAATCAGATCTTCTCTAAATGATGTGGAACAGCTGGTGTTATTAACTATTGAGAAACCAATATTTTGGGACTCTTAGATGGAGTGGGGGAGGAGAAACGAAGTTTGTCAGAGTTGGAAGGGTTTGAAAAATTGATGAGTCTGAATTCCTAAAGCAAATGAAAGGTGTTTTCTGCATTTTAAAACTTTATGTTTAGTCTTGGTGAAAATGTCAGGTTTTATATTTTGTTCATAAACCAATTTTCCTTCTAAACCAAGGCAAATAGGTGCTGCCAGGATTTTGTTTCATGTGAGTGTTTTTGACAAGTCTTATTAAAATAATATTCCTTTACTGTGTAGGCTTATACGTTAGTGGATGGCTGTAGTTTGAGGAAGAATTGCTCAATTCCATTGTAGACACAACTGATCATTGTAACAATTGTAATTAGCTTTCATGTAACTTTTCATCCATAGATCTCATGGCTCTTTACAAAAGAGAAGTAAGATTATCCCCATTTTACAGATGGCAAAACTGAGGCACAGGGAGATGACGTTGCTTGTTGAAGGTCAGAGGGAAGGCTCAGAATAAAGGTCAGGTCTGTTGAGCCCCTTCTAGTACCCTTTCCACTGGATCACACTAGCTCCCTAGACAGCAGGCCAGAAGTAGAAGGATTTACAGCTCATCCACCAGGGCAATAGGTACACAAGAACAAAGTTAAAGTATTTATAACCAGCTTTATCACAGATGTCTGTAACATAAAGGGAGGATATTATCTGAAATTAAGAATGGTTTCTAAGAGGTTGATCCTGATCCATGCAGACACACAATCTTGTGTGTTGTCTTGAAACCATGTGTACACATGACTGATTGACAGTCGTATAAGATTCACCATCCTACATGTTTACATAGCTGAAACTAAGTGCTAAATCTGACTCACTAATCAGTGGTCGCCAGTAAACTCCTAAATTAAAATAGAACATGAACAAAAGCAATTTTTCATTTTTCCACTCCAATTGCAAAATCCTTATTTCAAAGACCATCTTTAAAAATTGAACCTAATAGTACTCTCAGGAATAGAAAGCTGAACTATGGCTGAGCAGCCTCTGCTTGCAAATTTGGCAAAATGTGGATATTAAATCCAAATCACAGCAAATTTCATTGATGCACTAGGGAGTATTGTGAAACATCATGAAGTAGTATACCGATAATTCAGAGATGAAGCCAATTTCTACATCAACTTCATGCCTTGGCCATCTCCCAGCTACCCAAGGATTTGGCAGAGATCACCACATTGAAACTAAAGAACATGGTGGGGAGAAACCTTGAGGAACTCACATTTACAACATTATGCTCCACTGAAGGCACCTGTTTGTAAAGACAGTCTGCAGCCTTGATGTCACTGCTCATAATCATGCCTAACTAGCGATTTTGCACATGAACACAAGAGGGGCTTTAGTTGAAGCTGCTTTGAGAATTTGGCCCATTATATTTTAACTCAAACAATTGTCATTTGTTAGCCATCTGCTAGACTATTAAGGGAAATGCAGTATGGATTTATATTGATTATCTCATGGCAACTTCAGGATGTTGATGGTACTTCATCAGATGGAAAGCTATGTTGATCTTCTGATGTTCCCTCTTCAGTATCTTCATATTTGCAGCAAGTCAGACTCTCTGCCCAGCAGTGAACCATAATCAGACTCAGAGTGCAATCCAGAGAGGTTCATTTCAAGTTTAATGAAAATTTTGATAAGAAACCCATAAAAATATTGGCAATTTTTGCAAACTTTGTCTCCTGAAAACAGACTGCTTTTGGACTTCACGGAATGAAGAGATCCAGGGCCTAATTCTCCTTTCAGTTACACTGGTATAAAACAAGAGGAACTATATTAGTGAGGAGACTGAGGGCCTACATTTTGTCTTTAATTCAATTGCTGCATTGTTTCTTAAATGAATAAACTGTAATATTCTAAATTCTATCAGAAAATCTCCCCACAAAAAAGACAAAATCCAGGGAATTATACTTTTTATGCAATGGAGCGACTCGACTAGAACTTAAATCATCAGAACAGTGAAACACTTGAAATATTGAAGATGCTATATCTAAATGTATGAATTCTCTGGGTGACACTGTTGCTTGGTGACATGCAACACAGAAACTAAATTCTGTGCTTTGTATTTATTGGTTCCTAACCTATGCATTTTTATGTTTTAAAGATGAGAGAATCTAGGAAACATTCATATTTATGAAACATCAGGAAAAGGTAGTAAGAAATGAAAATAAATGAAACCCTACAGCCGAAATTAAAGGTCATGCCCACCATGCCCAGACCCAGAATGTACAGAATCAATATTTTATTCCCTGGTGGTTCCTAAAACCCTGAAAGTGCTATCCAGCAATATGTATATCAAGAGAAGCATATAATACGAAGAAAAGGAGTACTTGTGGCACCTTAGAGACTAACCAATTTATTTGAGCATGAGCTTTCGTGAGCTACAGCTCACTTCATCGGATGCATACTGTGGAAACTGCAGAAGACATTATATACACAGAGACCATGAAACAATACCTCCTCTCACCCCACTCTCCTGCTGGTAATAGCTTATCTAAAGTGACCACTCTCTGTAAAATGTGTATGAACCACGAACGTTCTGGTTAAACTTGGATTTATGCTGGAAATGGCCCACCTTGATTATCATGCACATTGTAAGGAGAGTGGTCAGTTTGGATGAGCTATTGCCAGCAGGAGAGTGAGTTTGTGTGTGTGTGTGTGTGGGGGGGGGGGGGGTTGAGAAAACCTGGATTTGTGCTGGAAATGGCCCACCTTGATTATCATGCACATTGTAGGGAGAGTGATCACTTTGGATAAGCTATTACCAGCAGGAGAGTGAGTTTTTGTGTTTGTGTTTTTTTGAAAAAAGGGGGTGGGGGGTTGAGAAAACCTGTATTTGTGCTGGAAATGGCCCACCTTGATTTTCATACACATTGTGAGGAGAGTGGTCACTTTGGATAAGCTATTACCAGCAGGAGAGTGAGTTTGTGTGTGTGGTTTTTGGAGGGGGGTGGGGGGGTGAGAAAACCTGGATTTGTGCTGGAAATGGCCCAACTTGATGATCACTTTAGATAAGCTATTACCAGCAGGAGAGTGGGGTGAGAGGAGGTATTGTTTCATGGTCTCTGTGTATATAATGTCTTCTGCAGTTTCCACAGTATGCATCCGATGAAGTGAGCTGTAGCTCACGAAAGCTCATGCTCAAATAAATTGGTTAGTCTCTAAGGTGCCACAAGTACTCCTTTTCTTTTTGCGAATACAGACTAACACGGCTGTTACTCTGAAACATATAATACGAAGGATACCTGTAGATTCCTTAATGAGACTAACTTATTTTACAAGGGGGCTAGAACTAGAATTCAAAATGGATAGCTTGGCACAACAAGGCTGTTTTCTTTAATTTAATATCACACTGCTTTCAGCCTTATCTACGGTGACCAGATGTCCCGATTTTATAGGGGCTTTTTTTTATATAGTCTCCTGTTACCCCCACCCTGATTTTTCACACTTGCTATCTGGTCACCCTAGCCTTATCTCTGTTCTTTTCTCTACATCATTACTCATTTATACTGTTTACTTTGATGGACTTGGTTAGCAATTTCTTTCATATATTTGTGACTCTGAAAGAAAGAGTTCAACTCATATTTCAGTCAAAGATATAAAGTTGCCAATATTAGCCATTTGAGCACTTACTGAGTTTATTCTCATTAGAGAAGATGCAATCTCTGGAGCCTTTTCTCAAAATATTTTTGAAGCATTCTGTATTGTTACTTTATACCCACCACAGCGATAATAGGTCACCATCTGTTGAAAGGTTTACTTAAGTATATTCAAGACCATATTCAACCACCAGTGCTGTATACATCAATATTACTTTTTTCATTTTATCCTAGCATCCTCTTTACCTATTTTACTAGCCAAACTGTAGGTTTTCGGAATTCCACAACATGACATTAATCCCTTCTCTGATCTACATATTTTCCATTAGCATCTGATTTAGGTTTGAGGGTATTGTTGCAAGATGTATTATTTGGTATCTACATTTATTAGGCTAGTCACCTAAAATACCCAACTACTCTACCAGTAAGACTGTTAAAGAAAAGGAGCAAAGAAAGGCAGAGGGAAAAAGATACTAATTTTTTTAAAAGGGTTTAATTTTTAGAAGGACAAACTTTTTTGAAGGCACAATTTGTGGGTAAGTCATGTAGGGAATTGAGGCACAGAGAAGTTATCTGTAAAATGTGATTGTTACAGAAAATACATACATTAAAAGCTACTCAGATACTATGGTGATTGGAACCAAGTAGTCCATTAGATAGCCAAGCCTTTGAAAATTTACCCTCTTTTTTTTATTTATGCGCACACAGCATGTGTATACATAACACATAATACACAATATAGAAACCACTTAACTTGTGCAACCTCACTTTTGTGGGTTCTTCTTTCTCCATCCCCAGTACACAGACAATCTTTTTTAATGCAGAAAACCATCTAAAATAAAATTTAAAAAACATTGATCCGTATCACAGAAATAAATGCTCACATTTTACCTAGTTCTGCCAACTCCACAAATGCCAAAATAGTTTGCAAAGTTCACAACCTCAAACTGCATAAGTTTAATGCATCTCTAGTGGATATCTTAAATAGCTGCTCACTTTCTAATGAGTCAGTTGTATACGACAAGCTTTCTATCACTGTTCCTTCTGTACTGTAGCCAGCTTGTGAATATGAAATCTTACCAAATGCATTTTGATAATCTGAGATGCATAATATCCATTGAATTTAGCTTGCAATAGTAATAACATGACAGTAATAACTTGGAAGGACTCCAAGAACTCTGTTAAGCAAAACATCTCTTTTCATATAGCAAATCCAAGTTGACAGTCTAGGCAAATTATGATGTCTATATGCCAGTAACAAAAGAACTGACCCAAATTTATGAGTAAAAGTCAAAAATGTTTTAGATTGAGGTTTGATTGCCTGTTCTCTGTCATTTTCACATAACTCAGCACACACATCCTGCACCTCAGATAGAAAAATTGATAAAATACTTTAAGTGAAACTTTTCTCATTGCATTTTCTGCCAGAGAAATTAAAGGCTTAAAAGAGATGTAGAGGGCCCCAAAGGAACCCAGAGACTATGGATTTCCTCAACTACATAGCTTGTACTTATCTCCTTTAGTAATCCTATTACCCTGGTTATTCCTGGGTGAACAACTTTTCTTCTTCCTAGTCAATTCCTGTTCCTATAACCCCTGCTACCACTTCTGCCTTCCTCAAGCCTGCCCAGGATCTTGCCCATTTCTTTAAAAGAGAAAACTAAAGCAATCCCATCTTGAGCTTCATCCTTCCTCTTCTCTTCCCACCCTGTATTTGCCCTTCTTTTTGTTCTGTCTGGACTCAAAAGCATCTATGTTGAGCTATTCTCCTTTTCCAGTCTATTTAGGCATGAATATTCCGCATATCAGCATGGTATCCAAGTTTTTTACCTGCTCCCTTATCCCCGCTGCTGAGCTCCCTTGCTCCATCATTTACAATCACTTCCTAATATCTGGCTTCCTCCCACTTCTGCTTTCAAGCATGATGGTCTCTTTCCTATCCTAAAGTGTTCCCTTTAATGGTACAACCCTCTCCAGCTAGCACCTCATCTCCCTCCTTCCTTTTGACATTAGACGCAAACTTTCAAACACGTTGTCTAGTTCTACTGCCTTGAGCGCCTCACTTAACTCCTTCCTTGATACCCTGCAATGTCTTTTGACCACAGCACTCCTGAGCCTTGCACTCCAATAAATGTGCCCTTTACAAAGTCACTAATGACCCTTTCGTCAAAGTTTTAAGGACTTTCTCTATCTTGCTCTTTCCAAAAACTCCCTCTCTTCCTCTGGCTTCAAAGATTGCATGTTTCAACAGTTTTCTTCCTCCATCTCACTTGCTCTTTCAGTGTTTCCTCCTATATTGGTACACCCCATCTCCTTCCATTTCTTTCTCTCATCTTTGTCTTCACTCTCCCTCCCAGGCAGCCCTGTGCCTGGAATGCCTTCCCATATCCAAACCAATTCATCATGTCACCTTCCTCCATGTCTAACAGAAAAGCTATGGGGGAAGATCTCATGTAGTATTTCCAAAACACAAGCAAGAAAGAGGCCAGGAATTATTCAGATACAAATGGATAGCTCTGAAGGAAAGGCAGCAAGGAAACAATAGTAGCAATATTTAGGGTTAAGAAATTTTTTTAACCAGGACTCTTTAAACTATAATTTACAGAGTAACATTTCTGCCTCCAAAAAGCAAGGTTTTAAGTTTACAGAGATCTGAGCTCTTAAATTACCCAGGTCAGATGAAAAACAAGTTTAAAAAAAATCAAGACAATTATTTGTATGGATTCAAACACCTGTTAAGATACACTCATTTTATATTCTTTGCCTTTCATTCTCTTTTGGATTTACAGTAGTTTCGCCCCCTATTTCTTTTTCGACACACACACTAGAAAGATACAATGCCATTTCCAGGCTGCAGAGACAAAGTAATACAACCATCAATTAACGCATGGAGATATCTTTCTACCATGTTCTCTCTCATGCCTCATACCCCAAATATACGATTCTGGAGGTTATGTTGACAGTGCAAGAACCATTCTCTACCAACTCTGGACCTTTGTCACCATGCATTTTTTCCATGCTATCTGACAGTCAAACTGCATGAGATGGAGACAAATGAGTCAAGGTAAGAGGCAAGTCCCATTCAAGAATTTCTCAGTATTTGGATGGGACAATTTCTTACACTTCCTGCTAGGAGACAGAAATTTGGTCCTGGTCTGCTAGCATGTTGCCTTTATCCATCACTGCACAGCAAACAAATCAAACGGGGCTAGTTCGGTTCTTTTATGCTGGGATTATTTGGTCGTTCCTTGCTTGGTGTCTTGAGGGGAAAATTCTGGCCCCATTGAAATCAAAATTGATTTCATCCATATCATCCAGAATAGGGGGCAGAGTCTTTTTTCCTAGTTTGATGTCTGTTGGCTTTGGTGCCTGCTTCTCTCCTTTCTTTTCTAGCTAAGGACTTAAGTTACAAGTTCCCAACTCCCTTCTTAAAGGGTCAGTTCTTATATTAAGTCACCTTGATACTCTCTCCACCTTGAGACAATGGATTAAACATTGATTACCTGGTCAGGAATCTTCAAATCCAAAGACTCATGCTCCATGAATTTCAATCTGAACTTTCTACCCGCCCCAAAAATCATAATATCTGAGGCAGATAGTCTGCAAGTTCTTTGAAAACAAGAATCTACTCTTCATAACCAAGAACTGACATACCATACAGGAGGTTCCCACACCTCCATAATTCTTTAGACTGAAAATTCTTTTCCAGTGCAGTATATTTCATGACCTTCTTATGGTAATGCTGCAGTAGCGGAAGTATTAATGTTAGCCTGCCAGTTTATGGAGTATTAATACATGAAAATGTCAAAAGAACTGAAACAATACAGCAATGGAAGACTAGAACAGTGGGATAGGGACTTGCACCACAGGTTCTGCTAAATGACCTGCCAAGCTTTTTCAGTTACACAGAAACTGAACACAATCCCACAACCACTGCAGTATCCCACAAGCTGCATCAAAGGGATCCCAACAGCTTTCTGCTGACTGCACTGACCAGTGTGCTTACTCTAAGGCAGCATAACAGACATGTTAATTTTTGTTTCAGAGGAACAGCCGTGTTAGTCTGTATTCGCAAAAAGAAAAGGAGTACTTGTGGCACCTTAGAGACTAACCAATTTATTTGAGCATGAGCTTTCGTGAGCTACAGCTCACTTCACTGATGAAGTGAGCTGTAGCTCATGAAAGCTCATGCTCAAATAAATTGGTTAGTCTCTAAGGTGCCACAAGTACTCCTTTTCTTTTTGTTAATTTTTGTACTTCCCATTTTGAATATCTCAGATTTATCCTTTCTGAGCCATTAAAGAAAAAGAATCATTTTAAAAGTTGAGATATCTGCAGGCTGCAAATTCTCTATTTCTATGGAATTTTGCAGTTTAGCACTTAAAACCATGGGTAGGCTTTGGGGGAATTATTTTCTTTTAGGCAGTACTTTAAGATGCACTGCTACATAATCAGTTTACTACTTCTGCCAGTTTGTTTCTCAGCACTGGTTTTAATCTTCTGGGAATTCATTAGCTACCACAATTGGCCTTGATTTTTCAACTAGAACGGCTCCTTTATAATTCATGCTATTATGAATTTCAGTTTCTTCAAATCTTTAATTAAAGCTGTATAATTTCACATTTTCTGTATCAAGGTTGATTCATATAAATTTTAAGCATTGGAGTTTCTTTTCACTGGATGCAAATTGTATTATGCGATAGCTCCTGAATTGGTGGTGCTGGATTACTCAATCAAGGCCAGTAATATTTTCAAGTCTTAAATTTATGGAGTCCTCTCATATAAGGAGGAGCCATCAGGGATTATTATTGTGGTTCAATTATTTTCATAGCCATAAGGAAAGAATACTTCTGATCTGAAGGCAAAAGAAGAGCTATATTAACAGATTACAAAACGCTGTATTTCAATAATTCAAAAGGTCTAAAACAATCAGAATACATATGGTTAACATTAGGGAGAAAAGGCATTATGATAACTTGGAAGTGCAGCAAGCATTAAATAATTAGCCAAGTAGCACTTCCAGGGTCCAGAGGGAGATACAAACTATGGGGCCACAATCTTCTTAGCAATTACTTTCCCTAAGGAGTTTTAAGAAGTCCCTAAAGAAACAAACAAAAAGAAAAAGACAAAAATACACATTACAGAGGATCGGTGATACTGGTGAGAAAATGGAGTAGCCCCTTTGACTGACACTAGTGTAATATGAGAGGATAATTTGCCTAAGAGCATAGGTATGAGAAATTAAATGATTTCAGGACTGCCCCTCCCTTTTTTAAAAATGGGATCTAGTTTCAAACTTCAGGGGAAGTCCCATTTCATATTGGACTATATTGTATCACCTTGAGGGGAAGTAGAAGTAGAGCGTTTCCACTTTGACAAGTAATAATATTCTATCCAAAGGGGTGGGGGAGACCCAAATTTGTTCACTTTTTGAACCATACAATTGTGTTGAAATGATTCACAGTAAAGCAAAGTGACAGTTCAGATGATGTATCTACTACAAACCATTAGTGTCAGGCAGTATGTAAAGGATCACATAATTTCCTTAGTGTATTCTGAAATGAGTCCAGACCCATCATTGCAGATGAGCACATGCTTGTCTTTCAGGCCCAAATTTTCTCCATTTCTATAAGGAAACAGGCCTGTTTCCATTATTTATTTTTCTGGAAGGTGAACAGATTTTGGTCTTCATTAATACAGCTCCAGATGAAAGCAATATATAATTTTTTATCACTAAGATATCCACATTTATGCAAAGCACACTTCTTTTCTGACCCATCCTTGCAACCTGAGCAGAACTTACCTATGAATGTATTTGGAAGACGATATTTGTTTTATTATTAATTATGTGAATTACCACAGAATCTTGGATCCCCAGTCAGGGACCAAGACCCCATTCTGCTAGGGGTTGTACAAACTATTCTCCCAAACTCAGGTCTGTCTGAAAGCTAGATCCTCTTCTCCTTGTCATAGAATATCAGGGTTGGAAGGGACCTCAGGAGTTCATCTAGTACAACCCCCTGCTCAAAGCAGGACCTTGTCAGCAGAGGGAATTTGACAGAACTGGGACTATTTATGACACTAAACAGAAGCAGGCTGTAATCTAGAGACCTAATCAGAGTGGCTAGATCTCACATCCTATCTCAAAGAGAAGGGAAGGTATGGGTCCGACACTTGATAAGGGTGCACTCAGGTGGCTAGAAAAGGGTATCAGAGGGGTCAGTCTACTCTGGGGCCGTGACAAGGCCTTTTATTGTTTTAACCTTTTTCCTTTCTGTTGGTTATGTTCTTATTGATAAATAAGACTTTGTTTTGAACAAGCTTTTCTCTGTCACTGTATAGTCACACTGATCACTGGCTCCCAAAGGAGAGTTGATAGTAGGACCAAAACCCAGTTTATAGTAGGACCAAAACCCAGTTGATAAACAGGGGTTCTGTAACTTGGGGACCCCATTCTCAGAGTGGGAGTGAATTGCAGGGTTCCACACAGAACCTTGGAAGGAGTGCCAATGGGGAGACAAAGCCCAATGGTACAGCTCACCCTGGAACCATATCAACCTCCTAAAAGGGGGGATGGAATGATTGGTGAAAACTGTCATGAGACACAAAAAAGAAAAAGAATTCATCCACATTCTGATTTTCTACTGAAGAAACAAATTTAAACTGGATAATTGTTAAAAGCAGAATTTGCTTTGTGCAGCTTCAGAGCAGTACATTGGGAAGTGAAAGGAGCAGGTAGTCCCTGTACTACTGTCTTGAAAAAGAAGCAAAACCAGAAGCATCTTCCTGTATCCCAGCCATCAAGTACAATAATAGCAGTTTTCTAGCTAGCTCCTGGGGTATTGCTTAGGTCTTCCACACTCTTTAGAAAGACATTTTTACATCATCTGTCTCTTCAGGTCTACAGGAAATCAAAAGCTCTTTCATAGGATCACCACTGCCTGACACTGAGCAGACTGACAAAGAGGATTTAAATAATCCCATCACCCTCCAGGAGATTAGCAGTGCTATAGCTATCCTTTATGTAGGTAAAGTCCCTGGGGTGGAGGACTTCCCCACAGAAGTTTTTTTTAAAATGCTTCATTGTCAGATTCCTGAACTGCTGTTATGTATATTAAGCAAACACTTTATCTGACAATTCAGTTGCTGGCAGGCACATATATTTTAGATCTGTATAGGAAATGAAAGCCTATGTTTTGATTGCCAAGGTTATATGTCCAGCTTGCTCATACCTCAAGAGTGCAGAATAATAAAATTATTTCCTGGGGCTTAGTAACCCGTCTGGGAAAATGCCCATTATACCTGATTCACCCTGACCAGGTGAGTAATCATTAAAAACTTTTCAGATAAGCTACAGAAATGGAGAGGGTGCTGAGAAAACTACGTGACAGACAGAAAATATGCTAATCAACGACCAGGTATCTCTAGTAAACTACCATTGACAATCTAATGATATTTGATGTTGACACATTATACACCCATATCTATGAACTGAGTTTACCTGATCATAGCTAGATTTTCCTTTATCATATAGTATGTGCATCAGTCACGGTCACCAGATTTAAAAAAAAAAGTGAGGGGGGGGGGCCTTCTTTCAAGTTCAGTGCTTATCTACAATCCTACATACTTGGTTTTTCAAAAATCTCAGAATATTTCTCTCCTTGTCACTTCTTCCAATTGGGGAACTATCATAACATCATATAGTAGACTCAATATGAATAAAGAAAATGAGATAGAGGATTGGTTAATTTGTTGGATGGTAACCGTACACAGTTCACTCTGCTTTTGAGAATAGCTGGTGTTATCCTGGGCTTGATGCAGAAATTACTGGGTGAGGATCTATGGACTGCATTATGCAAGAGATCAGAATCATAAGGGTACCTTCTGGCTTTTAAAAAAATAAGATAAAATAAAAAAAATTATGAACCATCCTGGTGCACTGTTTTCTGGAAAGTCCTGAAGCAGTTTCAGTTACTTCAGTACATATAAAATAAATGTATATAACCCCACACTGAATATTTAGCATATAATTTGAAATAGTGCTTGGTATTTCTCTTTTTGTAAGCATCATTCATGTAACACACCACTCATTATCTGCTGTATATCACATTTCAAAAGCACACAGAATCAGACAGTAATATCTGACTGTCAGATACACTAAGGGTATATCTACACTACGAAATTAGGTCAAATTTATAGAAGTCGGGTTTTTTAGAAATCATTTCTATATATTCGAGTGTGTGTGTCCCCACAGAAAATGCTTTAAGTGCATTAACTCAGCGGAGTGCTTAAACAGTACCGAGGCAAGCGTCGACTTCCGGAGTGTTGCACTGTGGGTGGCTATCCCACAGTTCCTGCAGTCTCCGCTGCCCATTGGAATTCTGGGTTGAGATCCCAATGCTAAAACATTGGGGCTAAAACATTGTTGCGGGTGGTTCTGGGTACATATCGTCAAGCCCCGTTCCCTCCCTCCCTCCGTGAAAGCAAGGGCAGACAATCGTTTCATGCCTTTTTTCCTGAGTTACCTGTGCAGACGCCATACCACAGCAAGCATGGAGCCCGTTCAGGTAACCGTCACCGTATGTCTCCTGGGTGCTGGCAGACGTGGTACTGCATTGCTACACAGCAGCATCAACCCATTGCCTTGTGGCAGCAGACAGTACAGTACGACTGGTAGCCGTCATTGTCATGTCCGAGGTGCTCCTGGCCACGTCGGCCAGGAGTGCCTGGTCAGACATGGGCGCAGGGACTAAATTTGGAGTGACTTGACCAGGTCATTCTCTTTAGTCGTGCAGTCAGTCCTATTGAACCATCTTATGGTGAGCAGGCAGGCGATACAGATTGCTAGCAGTCCTACTGTACCATCTTCTGCCAGGCAGGCAAGAGATGAGGATGGCTAGCAGTCCTACTGCACCGTCTTCTGCTGAGCAGCCACGAGATGTGGATGGCTTGCAGTCCTTCTGCACCATCTGCTGCCAGCCAAAGATGTAAAAGATAGATGGAGTGGATCAAAACAAGAAATAGACCAGATTTGTTTTGTACTCATTTGCTTCTCCCTCTCCCCCGTCTAGGGGACTCATTCCTCTAGGTCACACTGCAGTCACTCACAGAGAAGGTGCAGCAAGGTAAATCTAGCCATGTATCAATTAGAGGCCAGACCAACCTGCTTGTTCCAATAAGAACAATTACTTAGGTGCACCATTTCTTATTGGAACCCTCCGTGAAGTCCTGCCTGAAATACTCCTTGATGTAAAGCCACCCCCTTTGTTGATTTTAATTCCCTGTAAGCCAACCCTGTAAGCCATGTCGTCAGTCGCCCCTCCCTCCGTCAGAGCAACGGCAGACAATAGTTCCGTGCCTTTTTTCTTTGCGGACGCCATACCAAGCATGGAGGCCGCTCAGCTCACTTTGGCAATTAGGAGCACATTAAACACCACACGCATTATCCAGCAGTATATGCAGCACCAGAACCTGGCAGAGCGATACTGGGCGAGGAGGCGACGTCAACGCGGTCACGTGAGTGATCAGGACATGGACACAGATTTCTCTGAAAGCATGGGCCCTGCCAATGCTTGCATCATGGTGCTAATGGGGCAGGTTCATGCTGTGGAACGCCAATTCTGGGCTCGGGAAACAAGCATAGACTGGTGGAACCGCACAGTGTTGCGGGTCTGGGACGATTCCCAGTGGCTGCGAAACTTTCGCATGCATAAGGGCACTTTCATGGAACTTTGTGACTTGCTTTCCCCTGCCCTGAAGCACATGAATACCAAGATGAGAGCAGCCCTCACAGTTGAGAAGCGAGTAGCAACAGCCCTGTGGAAGCTTGCAACGCTAGGCAGCTACCGGTCAGTTGGAAATCAATTTGGAGTGGGTAAATCTACTGTGGGGGCTGCTGTGATGCAAGTAGCCCACGCAATCAAAGATCTGCTGATATCAAGGGTAGTGACCCTGGGAAATGTGCAGGTCATAGTGGATGGCTTTGCTGCAATGGGATTCCCTAACTGTGGTGGGGCCATAGACGGAACCCATATCCCTATCTTGGCACCGGAGCACGAAGCCGGCAAGTACATAAACCGCAAGGGGTACTTTTCAATAGTGGCACAAGCTCTGGTGGATCACAAGGGACGTTTCACCAACATCAATGTGGGATGGCCGGGAAAGGTACATGACGCTCACATCTTCAGGAACTCTCGTCTGTTTCAAAAGCTGCAGGAAGGGACTTTATTCCCAGACCAGAAAATAACTGTTGGGGATGTTAAAATGCCTATAGTTTTCCTTGGGGACCCAGCCTACCCCTTAATGCCATGGCTCATAAAGCCGTACACAGGCAGCCTGGACAGTAGTCAGGAGCTGTTCAACTACAGGCTGAGCAAGTGCAGAATGGTGGTAGAATGTGCATTTGGACGCTTAAAGGTGCGCTGGCGCAGTTTACTGACTCCCTTAGACCTCAGTGAAACCAATATTCCCACTGTTATTACTGCTTTCTTTGTGCTCCACAATATCTGTGAGAGTAAGGGGGAGACGTTTATGGCGGGGTGGGAGGTTGAGGCAAATCTCCTGGCTGCTGGTTACGCGCAGCCAGACACCAGGGCGGTTAAAAGAGCACAGGAGGGTGCGGTGCGCATCAGAGAACCTTTGAAAACCAGTTTCATGACTGGCCAGGCTACGGTGTGAAAGTTCTCTTTATTTCTCCTTGATGAAACCCCCCACCCCTTGGTTCACTCTATTTCCCTGTAAGCTAACCACTCTCCCCTCCTCCCTTCGATCACGACTTGCAGAGACAATAAAGTCATTGTTGCTTCACGTTCATGCATTCTTTATTCATTCATCACACAAATAGGGGGATGACTACCAAGGTAGCCCAGGAGGGGTGGTGGAGGCGGGAAGAAAAATGACACACAGCAGTTTAGAAGTTTACAACTTTAAAATTTATAGAATGCCAGCCTTCTTTTTTTTGGGCAATCTTCTGTGGTGGAGTGGCTGGTTGGCCGAAGGCCCCCCCACCGCGTTCTTGGGCGTCTGGGTATGGAGGCTATGGAACTTGGGGAGGAGGGCGGTCTGTGCTCCAGCTGCCTTTGCTGCAGCTCAACCATACACCGGAGCATACTGGTTTGATCCTCCAGCAGCCTCAGCATTGAATCCTGCCTCCTCTCATCATGCTGGCGCCACATTTGAGCTTCAGCCCTGTCTTCAGCCCGCCACTTACTCTCTTCAGCCCGCCACCTCTCCTCCCGGTCATTTTGTGCTTTCCTACACTCTGACATTATTTGCCTCCAAGCATTCGTCTGTGCTCTGTCAGTGTGGGACGACAGCATGAGCTCAGAGAACATTTCATCACGAGTGCGTTTTTTTTTCTTTCTAATCTTCACTAGCCTCTGGGAAGGAGAAGATCCTGGGATCATTGAAACACATGCAGCTGGTGGAGGAAAAAAAAAAAGGACAGCGGTATTTAAAAAGACACATTTTATAAAACAGTGGCTACACTCTCTCAGGGTAAACCTTGCTGTTAACATTACATACATAGCACATGTGCTTTCGTTACAAGGTCGCATTTTGCCTCCCCCCACCGCGTGGCTACCCCCTCAACCCTCCCTCCTCCCCGTGGCTAACAGCAGGGAACATTTCTGTTCAGCCACAGGCAAACAGCCCAGCAGGAACGGGCACCTCTGAGCGTCCCCTGAAGAAAAGCACCCTATTTCAACCAGGTGACCATAAATGATATCTCACTCTCCTGAGGATAACACAGAGAGATAAAGAACGGATGTTGTTTGAACGCCAGCAAACATACACTGCAATGCTTTGTTCTACAATGATTCCCGAGTACATGTTACTGGCCTGGAGTGGTAAAATGTCCTACCATGGAGGACGCAATAAGGCTGCCCTCCCCAGAAACCTTTTGCAAAGGCTTTAGGAGTACCTCCAGGAGAGCCGCGAAAGCCAGGGCAAATTAATCCTTTCACATGCTTGCTTTTAAATCATGTACAGTATTTTTAAAAGGTACACTCACTGGAGGTCCCTTCTCCGCCTGCCGGAGGCAGCCTTGGGTGGGTTCGGGGGTACTGGCTCCAGGTCCAGGGTGAGAAACATTTCCTGGCTGTCGGGAAAAGCGGTTTCTCCGCTTGCTTGCTGTGAGCTATCTACAACATCATCATCATCTTCTTCGTCCCCAAAACCTGCTTCTGTGTTGCCTCCATCTCCATTGAAGGAGTCAAACAACACAGTTGGGGTAGTGGTGGCTGACCCCCTAAAATGACATGCAGCTCATCATAGAAGCGGCATGTTTGGGGCTCTGAGCCGGAGTGGCCGTTCGCTTCTCTGGTTTTCTGGTAGGCTTGCCTCAGCTCCTTAAGTTTCACGCGGCACTGCTTCGGGTCTCTGTTATGGCCTCTGTCCTTCATGCTCTGGGAGATTTTGACAAAGGTTTTGGCATTTTGAAAATTGGAACGGAGTTCTGAAGGCACAGATTCCTCTCTCCATACAGAGATCAGATCCCGTACCTCCTGTTCAGTCCATGCTGGAGCTCTTTTGCGATTCTGGGACTCCATCATGGTCACCTCTGCTGATGAGCTCTGCATGGTCACCTGCAGCTTGCCACGCTGGCCAAACAGGAAATGAGATTCAAAAGTTCGCGGTTCTTTTCCTGTCTACCTGGCCAGTGCATCTGAGTTGAGAGTGCTGTCCAGAGCGGTCACAATGGAGCACTCCGGCCAATACCATCGAATTGTATCCACAGTACCCCAAATTCGAACCGGCAAGGCCGATTTAAGCGCTAATCCACTTGTCAGGGGTGGAATAAGGAAATCGATTTTAAGAGCCCTTTAAGTCGAAATAGAGGGCTTCATCGTGTGGACGGGTGCAGGTTTACATCTATTTAACGCTGCTAAATTCGACCTAAAGTCCTGGTGTAGACCAGGGCTAAATCACTGCACGATGACATGGGGCCATTAAGCACAATACTTCAATTTGAGGAGCTAGTGCTTACATCAGTGTTTAATATTTAAAAAAAATGAATTTTGCTTAACATCAATGCTCAACTAGAAGCTGAAATTCAAATACAAAGCTTCAGCAGATAAAATTCTTGCCTGTAGCTCTAAAGCTCAGTTGTAGGTAACATCCATATTTAGCCACCTAAACATGTGGCTTGGTTTTCGGCTGAAATGCAAACCCTTCCCTGCACGGGTGTAGTTTGGGGAGGGCATGGGGGGCGTTGCCCCCCTCAAACTGCAAGCCTGGCTGGAGCTGCCCCCCAAATATAGAAGTCAAACTACCCCTATGCTTCCCTGCCTTAATGAGCTTGCATTTATAATTAATGGTAATTGTGCGTGCTAAGCAATTCTACGAAGACGGGGCGGGAGGGTGGACCACCACTTACTGTGTGCCTAATTTTAGGTGTCCAGATTTAAAAAGTGAGAGGCTATGTTCTCTTGTCCCGATTCTTCCTTACCACCCCACAAGTCCTATGAAAACAGAGAAAGTAAGGATATGCCATCTTTTCAAATCAAATAACCCCTGCATCAGCTCCTATCCCCTAAGAAACTTAATTACTCCAGAACACATATTTATCTTATCCATCTTTAGACTTCAGACTAATGGAGTATACTGTTTTCAAGATGCATCCTGTCTTTCCTTGGCAAATGTATGGTCTAATCTATCAGACAGAAATGCTGCTGTACTTATGAGTGGAACTTGCTTTATTTTTCTATCAGGTGCTTGATTCAGATGCTTGATAAGTGATTGTGCACATCTGTAGCTATCTGATAGCAAAGACTACATTGGATGTAATCAACTAATAGTCTCTACTCTTCCCTTGTAGTTGCCATAAAAATACTGTAATAAAGCAGATCATGTACCTATTTTTTAATGAAAAGTGGTCCCCGTATTCTGGATTCGTTTTAAAATTAGTTCAAGCCTTTTAGTCAGCATTAAAAACAAACTTTGATCCAGTAATAAAGGAATCACTAAAATCTCTCTGCAAATGTACTGTACTAAAAAAATGCAGCGGTATCCTTTAATGTTAAGTGAAAAGTTTTTCAAAAACGTGATTCTGACATCTGATTTTTGTTATGCAACATCAGCAGCATCGTTCTCTTTTTCATCTACCTTGTCATGATTTTATGGTCTTTAACTGAAATGTGTTACTTTTCATCTACTAAATGCTGATTTGTTCTTACTGACTTTAGCAAAAATTGAATGATGTGAAAGGAAGTACAAACCTGTACCTTCTGTAAAAGATGCAATATTTCATATTCAATATTCATGTTGCTCTCTCTATATAAACATGAATTCATCTGACTAGTACCGTGTTCCCACTTTGTTACAATGAATCTGGATAGGCTGAACATAAAAAAAGGGAACTCTGATTTTTGATGTGCTTAGCTCATAGCTAGTCACAGACTATGTAGGCCTCTCCAATTTGCAAAAATGATTTCAATTAAACTACAGGCATAATAGAATTGATTTTCTAAACTGGAGTGATTTTCTAGCCTGTGACTTTTAGCATTTATGACCTAAAGTACATGTGAAATATTTTTCCACAAATAAATAGCCTAATTTTCCAAGCATTTCCATCATTCCCTAATGCCAGTCCCAGGATGCAAGGAGTCCATGCAAATGGTCTAGGATTCAGTATCTGTATGAGAGGAAATAATCAAATTGCTTATTCAACACCCACTGATGTTAATGAAAGGACTTCAATTAACTTCAGTTCCAAGCGCAGCAAAAAATAAACTGGTTAAAACTTTACCAAGTTTAGTTGGATGGAGGGGAGTTAGCAGGCTTTTGACAGAAAAAGTAAGCTGAAAGCAAAGACCAGCAGCTCTAGTTATACAAATGTAGTGTAATCCTGTAACCTCCTTGAATGGAAGGCCCCCCTTTGGTTTCCATATGTGCAACTCCCATTGAAGGACAGTAAAATACTACTAATTAAAAAAGGTATATTTTGTAGGAGCTGAGTTGACTTGAAATCAGGAAAACCCAAGTGCTCTGACTCAGTTCAGCCTAAGAGTAACCCCCTCTGAAGTTATTGGAGTTATACCAGCAAATAATTTGGTCTTGGATGTAACCCTGAAATAAGAGAAGGCATACAAATGTAGATGGAGCAGAAAAAGGATCTGCATACTATGACAGAATGCTAGACTACATAAGGGAAAATCCTGACCCTTCCTCCACGACTGTAGTGAGCCTACTAGAACGGAACTGGTACTCTGCTATGGGAGGATGATTTGATGTGTCCATGCATTGTGCCAGACTCTGGCTATTTGGGCTTGGCGCAGGGGATAAGTTTTATCCTACATAAAATGATGTGACCCATTAGGGGAAAAGTCACCTTTCAAATTCTTATACTGGATTAAGATTTAAATTTTGTTGTCTCTGCAGGCACATACCTTTCATTGACTTCACTGGGGATTCCATACATAAAAGAGGAAGAGCAGAACACTGAAGTCAAAATCCAATTTCCATCTCAGAAAGAATTCTTTCCTTAGTCAAAGCTAGAAAACTGTGGTAAGACTTCAGAGACATTACCACCTGTCATTCACTAGACATATTTTGCTGGCACACCCCATGGAGTGCTTTTCTCCATTCAGGGAATTAAATATGCCCTTTATACGCAACAAACAAACAAAGAAACCTTCAGAAGAGTTGAGAAGCAAGGCACAACACAGGGGAAAATATTGGGAGGGTTTTTCCTCATTTTATCCATCACTTTCGTTACTCAACTAGTAAAGCCCATAAAAACTTGAAGGTGTGAAGCATCCCTGGATCCTATTTATTGTTGGTTATTTTTATGCTGTTTTCTGCAGAATAGCAGCTTTCATTTCACAAACAAGATTTTTTAAAAAGTTAGACATGCAACTGGGGCCCCAACTGACATCAGGCCCCCACTGTTAGACAAATTCTCTGCCCTTTGCCATTTAAACAGAAGAGATGGAAACAGCACGGAGAAGGTAAGGGTCTTGCCCAGGATCACACCAAAAGTCTGTGGCAAGGCTGAGAATTGAACCCACATCTCCTGAGTCCCAGTCCAGTGTCTTAACTAGCTATGAAGAAGACGAAGGGTGGATTTGTGATTATTTCCCTTACAGAAATAAACCTACTGTTGCTCTGAAAACCAAACTAATAGAATAGCAAATCCAATACACAATAGCAGCCGCAAACAAATGCGCCATAACCCTTTCCTCTTTGCACGAGGTTTTAAACTTTCAAGGTCAATGGTGGGCATTTACCAGTAAATGGTATTAACTACACAAAGAAGGTTTAAAAATTTTTTTATCTGCAATTGAACTGACCAACAAGCAACAAAAGAACAGTTTAACAATTTCACTGTCAAGAGCTGAAGATCTATTGCTGTCAACTGGAAGGAAGTTGTCAGAATGTCCTTTGAAAAACAGATGATTCATGTCTGGGAACAGAGAAGTATTTCAAAATGAATAATTTAATCAAGGAATATCACCTCTTTCTGTTCGTACACTGTCCATTATGATGAATTACTTGAAGTTGTTATAATTTCTGAAAATATTACTTTGTCTGAAGACTGCTCATAAAATATATTGCAACTATTTGATCAAAAAAATTCCATATGCGAGTTGTATATGTTTATTTTATTTGGATAACTAGGTCACAGGTAGCTTTAGACGTGTAAGAGGAGTGTTTCCCATTAATCATCTTAACACTGAAGAAAATTAGCATAAATGTATCTTCACATGTGCCCTTTCCCTAGACTTGATATTTCTGCCACAGAAGGCCATGTGAATAGGAAGATCTGTTATCCATGCTCCCCCTCCTTCTTCAACCTCAGTCCTAACAGGTTCTATTTCATTGCCCAGTCTTACCTTACATTATTTACCCAGAAAACTATGAAATTAATTATATCTTTATAATTAACAATGATAAATTCCTGCGAAGTTTCTAACAAAATAAAAAACAAAAACAAAGGGCACTGGGTAAAGTAACATGGCCTCCATTCTGCCCTTGCAGACTCAGTAGATAACATTTTAATCTTATTCTTTGCATATTCAAGATTGTTCCTGGCTACATGCTCTAGATCTTGGGGGTAGGGAGGGAAATAATCTCAGTGGAATTTACTACCAGTTTTTGTAGGCCTAATTTTACTGCACAGCATATTAGAAAAAAAAGATAATAAAATTTTTGAATGTATACATTTGTAGTTGTTAGATCAACACATTTATTCTGTCTGTAAAACATTTGTATTTTACATAGTTCCCTTAGTAGGGTGACATTTTTTATTACCTTATCTCCTGTGAAGATATATTCCCTTTTGATCCCCGTTTTTATTTTGTAGTTTAAAAGGGAGTTTTGTCATGTTAAATTGTTCCTTTTGTCATTTGAGGGTCCTATGCCCATTCCCTTTGAGCAGGTTAAGCCTCGGCCATAGATAGGCACATTACTGCTGTTCCTTAAATGCTTATGGTTAGTTACAGCAACATGAGAAATGTATCATTTCTTCATGCTTTTAACTCTCAGCTCCCAGCACTCAATAGTTTTCACCATTTGTCTGCTGAAACAACTCTGCCTTTCACTGAATTTTGGGTTAAGGGATTCATTCAATAGATTTCTACGCAATCAAAATTGCCCTCTCTGAAATTCCATGTTTTAAAGAAATAAGCCTGTTAAAAATCCCTGCCATAGCTTCTATTAAAATAAATATGGGCCAGATTCTACAATCCGATCAAACTGCACATAGTATAGGTTGAGGTTGGAGTGGTACAAGGGTGCTGTCAAGTTCAGTGCAAGGATGGTCCTCTAGCATAAATTATAGGTGCCACAGGATGTTCTAACTCATACCAGCTGCTAGCGGCCCTATCTATTACCAGGTGCCCCAAACCACACTCAGTTATTTGCACAGCATAGGAACATTCAAGCCACAGCCCTTTTCTGCCAGCCACATCTCTTACGCTGCTTCCCTCAGTGTTGTCAGCGTAAGACATTCCATTGTCTCCATGGTTTTGGACGATCCTTTTTGCACTAAATATATATTCCCAAGGCTGGGTATCCCTGGTTCTTCAGCAGAATCTGCATTGCACCAGAGAATTTGGCCCCTGTTTTCCAAAGTTGAAAGTTTATATACCGTACATATATTTACCCAAAGTACTGATGTGTACAAAATGGTCATTAGCAGAGCGAGCTAAAGCTGATCAGATTGCATGGCATCTAGAGTTTAGTTCACATTTTTCAGAACAGCATTTTTTAGAATTTCCATTTGTACAGTACATTTTCTAATCCTCCTGTATTTCCTGGTCAAGGAAAGGTACCATGCCCTTTTTTCGTGATGGGTTTATAGTTCTGTCTCTATAACTTCTTTAATATCTGGATTTCCCACCCCTCCCTCCCTCCATGAAGTCCTGCCTGAAATACCAGAGGGAGGGATAGCTCAGTGGGTTGAGCACTGGCCTGCTAAACCGAGGGTTTTGAGGTCAACCCTTGAGGGGGCCATTCTGTGTGACAGTTGTTTTTGTTTCTCCTTGATGTAAAGCCACCCCCTTTGTTGATTTTAATTCCCCTGAAAGCCAACCCTGTAAGCCATGTTGTCAGTCGCCCCTCCCTCCGTCAGAGCAACAGCAGACAATAGTTCCGCGCCTTTTTTCCGTGCAGACGCCATACCACAACAAGATTGGAGCCCGCTCAGATCACTTTGGCAATTAGGAGCACATTAAACACCACGCACATTATCCAGCAGTATATGCAGCACCAGAACCTGGCAAAGCGAAACCGGGTGAGTAGGCGATGGCAGCGCGGGGATGAGAGTGATGAGGACATGGACACAGACTTCTCTCAAACCAGGGGCCCTGGCAACGTGGGCATCATGGTGCTAATGGGGCAGGTTCATGCCATGGAATGCCGACTCTGGGCCCGGGAAACAAGCACAGACTGGTGGGACTGCATAGTGTTGCAGGTCTGGGATGATTCCCAGTGGCTGCAAAACTTTCGCATGCATAAGGGCACTTTCATGGAACTTTGTGACTTGCTTTCCCCTGCCCTGAAGCACATGAATACCAAGATGAGAGCAGCCCTCACAGTTGAGAAGCGAGTAGCAACAGCCCTGTGGAAGCTTGCAACGCCAGGCAGCTACCAGTCAGTTGGAAATCAATTTGGAGTGGGTAAATCTACTGTGGGGGCTGCTGTGATGCAAGTAGCCCACGCAATCAAAGATCTGCTGATATCAAGGGTAGTGACCCTGGGAAATGTGCAGGTCACAGTGAATGGCTTTGCTGCAATGGGATTCCCTAACTGCGGTGGGACCATAGACGGAACCCATATCCCTATCTTGGCACCGGAGCACCAAGTCAGCGAGTACATAAACCACAAGGGGTACTTTTCAATAGTGCTGCAAGCTCTGATGGATCACAAGGGACATTTCACCAACATCAGTGTGGGATGGCCGGGAAAGGTACATGACGCTCACATCTTCAGGAACTCTCGTCTGTTTCAAAAGCTGCAGGAAGGGACTTTCTTCCCAGACCAGAAAATAACCGTTGGGGATGTTGAAATGCCTATAGTTATCCTTGGGGACCCAGCCTATCCCTTAATGCCATGGCTAATGAAACCGTACACAGGCAGCCTGGACAGTAGTCAGGAGCTGTTCAACTACAGGCTGAGCAAGTGCAGAAAGGTGGTAGAATGTGCATTTGGACGTTTAAAAGCATGCTGGCGCAATTTACTGACTCGGTTAGACCTCAGCGAAACCAATATTCCCATTCTATTACTGCTTGCTGTGCGCTCCACAATATCTATGAGAGTAAGGGGGAGATGTTTATGGCGGGGTGGGAGGTTGAGGCAAATCGCCTGGCTGCTGGTTACGCGCAGCCAGACACCAGGGCAGTTAGAAGGGCACGGTGCGCAGCAGAGAACCTTTGAAAACCAGTTTCATGACTGGCCAGGCTACGGTGTGAAAGTTCTCTTTGTTTCTCCTTGATGAAACCCCTCGCCCCTTGGTGCACTCTACTTCCCTGTAAGCTAACCACCCTCCCCTCCTCCCTTCAATCACGACTTGCAGAGACAATAAAGTCATTGTTGCTTCACGTTCATGCATTCTTTATTAATTCATCACACAAATAACGGGATAACTGCCAAGGTAGCCCGGGAGGGGTGGTGGAGGAGAGAAGCACCAGGAGGGGTGGTGGAGGAGGGAAGGACAAGGCCACACAGCACTTTAAAACTTATTGAATGCCAGCCTTCTGTTGCTTGGGCAATCCTCTGAGGTGGAGTGGCTGGAGGCCCCTCCACCGCGTTCTTGGGCATCTGGGTGAGGAGGCTATGGAACTTGGGGAGGAGGGTGGTTGGTTACACCGGGGCTGTAGTGGCAGTCTGTGCTCCAGTTGCCTTTTCTGCAGCTCAACCATACGCTGGAGTGTATTAGTTTGATCCTCCAGCAGCCTCAGCATTGAATCCTGCCTCCTCTCATCACACTGCCGCCACCTTTCAGCTTCAGCCTCTCTTCAGCCTGCCACCTCTCCTCCCAGTCATTTTGTGCTTTCCTGCACTCTGACATGAATGCATGGAGGCAGACAGTCTGTGCTCTGTCAGTGTGGGAGGACAGCATGAGCTCAAAGAACATTTCATCGCGAGTGTATTTTTTTCGCCTTCTAATCTTCACTAGCCTCTAGGAAGGAGAAGATCCTGTGATCCTTGAAACACATGCAGCTGGTGGAGGAAAAAAAGGGACAGTGGTATTTAAAAAGACATTTTATAGAACAATGGGTACACTCTTTCACAGTAAACCTTGCTGTTAACATTACATACATAAACACATGTGGTTTCGTTCCAAGGTCGCATTTTGCCTCCCCCACCGCATGGCTAGCCCCCAACCCCTCCCACGGCTAACAGTGGGGAACATTTCTGTTCAGCCACAGGCAAACAGCCCAGCAGGAACGGGCACCTCTGAGCGTCCCCTGAAGAAAAGCACCCTATTTCAACCAGGTGACCATGAATGATATCACTCTCCTGAGGAGAGCACAGAGAGATAAAGAACGGATGTTGTTTGAACGCCAGCAAACATACACTGCAATGCTTTGTTCTACAATGATTCCCGAGTACATGCTACTGGCCTGGTGTGGTAAAGTGTCCTACCATGGTGGACGGAATAAGGCTGCCCTCCCCAGAAAACTTTTGCAAAGGCTTTGGGAGTACATCCAGGAGAGCCGCAAATGCCAGGGCAAAATCAATCATTAAACATGCTTGCTTTTAAACCATGTATAGTATTTTAGAAGTTACTCACCAGAGGTCCCTTCTCCACCTGGTGGGTCCGGGAGGCAGCCTTGGGTGGGTTCGGGGATACTGGCTCCAGGTCCAGGGTGAGAAACTGTTCCTGGCTGTCGGGAAAACCTGTTTCTCCGCTTGCTTGCAGTGAGCTATCTTCCTCATCCCCGAAACCTGATTCCGTGTTGCCTCCATCTCCATTGAAGGAGTCAAAGAACACAGCTGGGGTAGTGGTGGCTGAACCCCCTAAAATGGCATGCATCTCATCATAAAAGCGGCATGTTTGGGGCTCTGACCTGGAGCAGCCGTTTGCCTCTCTGGTTTTCTGGTAGGCTTGCCTCAGCTCCTTAAGTTTCACCTCTGTCCTTCATGCCCTGGGAGATTTTGACAAATGTTTTGGCATTTGAAAACTGGAACAGAGTTCTGATAGCACAGATTCCTCTCCCCATACAGTGATCAGATCCCGTACCTCCCATTCGGTCCATGCTGGAGCTCTTTTGCAATTCTGGGACTCCATCATGGTCACCTCTGCTGATGAGCTCTGCACTTACCTGCAGCTTGCCACGCTGGCCAAACAGGAAATGAGATTCAAAAAGTTCACGGGCCTTTTCCTGTCTACCTGGCCTGTGCATCTGAGTTGAGAGTGCTGTCCAGAGCGGTCACAATGGAGCATTCTGGGATAGCTCCCAGAGGCCAAAACTGTCTAATTGCGTCCACAGTACCCCAAATTCAACCCGGCAAGGCCGATTTCAGCGCAAATCCCCTTGTCGGGGGTGGAGCAAGGAAATAGATTTTAAGAGCCCTTTAAGTCAAAAAAAGGGCTTCGTCGTGTGGACGGGTGCAGGGTTAAATTGATTTAATGCTGCTAAATTTGACCTCAACTCCTAGCGTAGACCAGGTCTTACTCGCCACCCCTGCGGTGGGTGCCAAGGGTGGGAGGGCTGTCATCACGTGTGTGTGCCTCCTCCCCTCCACAGCTGCCACCGGCAACACTCCCTTTTGTAGCCGGCAGTGGCCAGCGAGGGAGCGCAGCGCAGAGTGGCAGGGCAGCCGCCCGCTGTGAAGGGTGTAGGCAGGGATGCTCTTGGGCAGGCTCGAGACATGGGTGGAGCCAGACCACCTAAGGCCTGAATTTGCTGGAGCACAGGCACCACGGGCCCATATAACTTGCCACCCCTGCACAGTACTGCTTAGGTCCAGTTAGTTAATGCTGAATGGTGGTTTGGAGATGTCCTACATACAGTGACTGCTCTAGGTACACTACACTGCTTTAACAGAAAGCTAGTAAATGGTTATGAACTCTTTCTAAGTGCCACTTACACTGAGAGGGGTTAATTTTTATAGGAGATTTGAAGCACTCTTTACTCTGTTAAAAGTGCTGACACGTAAATGGAACAGCTGAAGTAAGCTTATATGAACAAGACAGTGAAACAAAAAGATTTCAGACAGTAAAAAGAAAAGGAGTACTTGTGGCACCTTAGAGACTAACCAATTTATTTGAGCATAAGCTTTCGTGAGCTACAGCTCACTTCATCGGATGCATTCAGTGGAGAGATTTATATACACACAGAACATGAAAAAATGGGTGTTTATCATGCACACTGTAAGGAGAGCGATCACTTAAGATGAGCTATTACCAGCAGGAGAGTGGGGGTGGGGGGGAAGAAAACCCTTTGTAGTGATAATCAAGGTGGACCATCTCCAGCGGTTAACAAAAACGTCTGAGGAACAGTGGGGGGGGGGAAATAGTTTTACTTTGTGTAATGACTCAACCGCCCCCAGTCTCTATTCAAGCCAAAGTTAATTGTATCTAATTTGCAAAATTAATTCCAATTCAGCAGTCTCTTGTTGGAGTCTGTTTCTGATGTCTTTTCTGTGTGTATATAAATCTCCTCACTGTATTTTCCACTGAATGCATCCGATGAAGTGAGCTGTAGCTCACAAAAGCTTATGCTCAAATAAATTGGTTAGTCTTTAAGGTGCCACAAGTACCCCTTTTCTTTTTGCGGATACAGACTAAGACGGCTGCTACTCTGAAACCTGTCATTATGCAAGGCACTGCGTTTAGCCGTATGGAGTGAAAATCTATCAACTTCATGAAAAAACTCTTACAGATACAGATAGGCATCATCTTCCTTTCCAAATGCAAACAGATGGACATCATACCAAAAGGACTGAAGGTAAAATATCCATTACAATCTACATACCACACAGACTATGCTGACAGCTTGTGGCACATGCTCTCAAAGAAACTGCGGAACCACCTGATCAACATCCTCTATAGCAAACAGGGAAAGATTAAGAATGAGCTCTCAAAACTGGATACTCTCATAAAAAACCAACCTTCCACACAAACTTCCTTGTGGCTGGACTTTACTAAAACTAGACAAGCCATTTACAACACACACTTTGCTTCTCTACAAAAGAAAAAGGACACTAAACTATCTAAACTACTGCATGCCACAAGAGGCCACAGCAATGGTTCCCTTAACCCACCCAGCAATACTGTTAATCTATCCAACTATACTCTTAGCCCAGCAGAAGAATCTGTCCTATCTCGGGCCCTCTCCTTCTGCCCCTCCACCCCCACGAACATGATACAGTTCTGTGGTGACCTGGAATCCTATTTTCGACGTCTCCGATTCAAGGAATATTTCCAACACACCTCTGAACAACGTACTAATCCACAGAGACCTTCCTACCAACACTACAAAAAGAAGGATTCTAGGTGGACTCCTCCTGAAGGTCGAAACAACAGACTGGACTTCTACATAGAGTGCTTCCGCTGACGTACACAGGCTGAAATTGTGGAAAAGCAGCATCACTTGCCCCATAACCTCAGCCATGCAGAACACAGTGCCATCCACAGCCTCAGAAACAACTCTGACATCATAATCAAAAAGGCTGACAAAGGAGGTGCTGTTGTCATCATGAATAGGTCGGAATATGAACAAGAGGCTGCTCTGCAGCTCTCCAACACCACTTTCTACAAACCATTACCCTCTGATCCCATTGAGGGTTACCAAAAGAAACTACAGCATTTGCTCAAGAAACTCCCTGAAAAAGCACAAGAACAAATCCGCACAGACACACCCCTGGAACCCTGACCTGGGATATTCTATCTGCTACCCAAGATCCATAAACCTGGAAATCCTAGGCGCCCCATCATCATCTCAGGCATTGGCACACTGACAGCAGGATTGTCTGGCTATGTAGACTGCCTCAGGCCCTATGCTACACCACTATCTTCTAGCTATCTTTGAGACACCACTGACTTCCTGAGGAAACTACAATCCATCGGTGATCTTCCTGAAAACACCATCCTGGCCACTATGGATGTAGAAGCCCTCTACACCAACATTCCACACAAAGATGGACTACAAGCCGTCAGGAACACTATCCCCGATAATGTCACGGCAAACCTGGTGGCTGAACTTTGTGACTTTGTCCTCACCCATAACTGTTTCACATTTGGGGACAATGTATACCTTCAAATCAGCAGCACTGCTATGGGTATCCGCATGGCCCCACAGTACGCCAATATATTTATGGCTGACTTAGAACAATGCTTCCTCAGCTCTCGTCCCCTAATGCCCCTACTCTACTTGCGCTATATTGATGGCATCTTCATCATCTGGACCCATGGAAAAGAAGCCCTTGAGGAATTCCACCATGATTTCAACAATTTCCATCCCACCATCAACCTCAGCCTGGACCAGTCCACACAAGAGATCCACTTCCTGGACACTACAGTGCTAATAAACGATAGTTACATAAACGCCACCCTATACCAGAAACCTACTGACCGCTGTGCCTACCTACATGCCTCCAGCTTTCACCCAGACCACACCACATGATCCATTGTCTACAGCCAAGCTCTACGATACAACCACATTTGCTCCAACCCCTCAGACAGAGACAAACACCTACAAAATCTATATCAAGCATTCTTACAACTACAATACTCACCTGCTGAAGTGAAGAAACAGATTGACAGAGCCAGAAGAGTACCCAGAAGTCACCTACTACAGGACAGGCCCAACAAAGAAAATAACAGAACGTCACTAGCCGTCACCTTCAGCCCCCAACTAAAACCTCTCCAACGCATCATCAAGGATCTACAACCTATTCTGAAGGACAGCCCATCGCTCTCACAAATCTTGGGAGACAGGCCAGTCCTTGCTTACAGACAGCCCCCCAACCTGAAGCAAATACTCACCAGCAACCACACAACAGAACCACTAACCCACAAACCTATCCTTGCAACAAAGCCCGTTGCCAACTGTGTCCACTTATCTATTGAGGGGACACCATCATAGGGCCTAATCACATCAGCCACACTATCAGAGGCTTGTTCACCTGCACATCCACCAATGTGATATATGCCATCATGTGCCAGCAATGCCCCTCTGCCATGTACATTGGTCAAACTGGACAGTCTCTGCGTAAAAGAATAAATGGACAAATCAGATGTCAAGAATTATAACATTCATAAACCAGTCGGAGAACACTTCAATCTCTCTGGTCACTCGATTTCTGACCTAAAAGTGGCTATTCTTCAACAAAAAGACTTCAGAAACAGACTCCAATGAGAGACTGCTGAATTGGAATTAATTTGCAAATTGGATACAATTAACTTAGGCTTGAATAGAGACTGGGAGTGGTTGAGTCATTACACAAAGTAAAACTATTTCCCCTTGTTTATTTCCCCCTCCCCCACTGTTCCTCAGACGTTCTTGTTAACTGCTGGAAATAGCCCACCTTGATTTTCTCCCCCTCCCCCACTCTCCTGCTGGTAATAGCTCATCTTAAGTGATCACTCTCCTTACAGTGTGCATGATAAACACCCATTTTTTCATGTTCTGTGTGTATATAAATCTCCTCACTGTATTTTCCACTGAATGCATCCGATGAAGTGAGCTGTAGCTCACGAAAGCTTATGTTCAAATAAATTGGTTAGTCTCTAAGGTGCCACAAGTACTCCTTTTCTTTTTGCGAATACAGACTAACACGGCTGCTACTCTGAAACATTTCAGATAGTGTTATTCAGCCCAGGTTGAGGAAAAACCACACACAAAACAAAAGGTTTTTAAACAAACCATGAGTACTATTTCTTAGCCTACACGACAGCTAAAGGCCTCCATTAAGTGAACAAAATAGCAGACTACTCACTTCGTATGTGATATAAAAAGAAATTTCTGGCACATACCTACTTTCTGGAGGAAAAGCGGGGTGGGTGGGTGGTGGGATTTTTTTGGTATGGCTCAGAACACCTGGTGGCTGATTGTTAAATGAGAATAATTAGCTTCCAATTAACACCCATTACATTTTCCCCTGTTTCACTTGCAAATGTCTGGAGTTCCTAGATTGTGCAATTAGCTTCCTCCAAATTACCCCCATTCTCCCAGCAGGTCCTAGGGAAGCAACCACACTACTAAATAATTAACCCTTTGCCTGCCAGTTTTCCAGGCTCCCACCTCCACTAGCATTAGAAATTTCCTTTATGAGCTCACAGGGAGAAGGATGAATCTTGTACCTTTACATCCTTATCTGAGACAGCTAATACATACCCACATACAACTTGATATACTATAAATTCATCTCTGACTGAAATATTCAGGTTGTGGCATCATAAATCCTCACCTCTAGAAGGAAAAAGCAGACGGTTTGCTATGTCATCCTTTACAGAAACTAAACAGGCCGCTGCTGACAGAACGTTAAATTTCTTTGTGCAAGGGAAAAAAAGTTGGATAATTTTTCACTTTAAAACATTTTGTATATGAAGTCCCTGATCCTGTCCTCCCTCCCCCAGCATCATAGTCTGAGCAAAGCTTTTAGCAAGGAAATTACTGATTTAGACAATCTCAGACTTTAAGGCCAGAAGGCACCATCATGACCATCTAGTCTGACCTCCTGCACATTGCAGGCCACAGAAACTCATCCATGCACTCCTGTAATAGACCCATAACCTCTGGCTGAGTTACTGAAATCCTCAAATTGTGATTTAAATACTTCAAGTTACAGAGCATCCACCATTTACACTAGCTTAAATCTGCAAGTGACCCATACTCCATGCTGCAGAAGAAGGCGAAAAACCCCAGGGTCTGTCTGTGCCAATCTGACCCAGGGAAAAAAATCCTTCCTGCCCTAAATATGGTGATCAGTTAGACCTTGAGCATGTGGCAAGACCCACCAGGCAGACACTGGGAAAGAATTCTCTGTAGTTACCATCAAAGCCCTCTCCATCTAGTGTCCCCTCACCGGCCATTGGAGATATTTGCTGCTAGCAGACACAGATGGGCTACATGCCATTCTAGGCAGTCTCATCATACCATCTCCTTCATAAACTTATGAAGTTCAGTCTTGAAGCCAGTTAGATTTTTTGCCCCCACTAGCATTAGAAATGGCATTAGAAATTAGAAATAGAATCTTGGAATGCTGTTCCAGAACTTTACTCCTTTGATGGTTAGAAACCTTCGCCTAATTTCAAACCTAAACTTTTTGGTGGCTAGTTTATATCCATTTGTTCTTGGTGCTTAACTTGAAGAGCTCCTCTCCTTCCCTGGTATTTATCCACATGATATATTTAGAGAGAGCAATCATATTTCCCCTCAGCCTTCTTTTGGTTAGGCTCAACAAGCTTTCATTAGGTAGGTTTTCCATGCCTTGGATCATCCTAGCAGCCCTTCTCTGCACCTGTTCCAGTTTGAATTAATCTTTCTTAAACATGGAGACCAGAACTGCACACAATATTCCAGATGAGCTCTCACCAGTGCCTTGTGTAATGGTACTAACACTTCCCTATCTCTACTGGAAATACCTTGCCTGACGCATTCTAGGACTGCACTAGCCTTTTTCATGGCCACATCACACTGGTGGCTTAGAGTCATCCTGTGATCAGCCAATACACCCAGGTCTTTCTCCTCCTCTGTCACTTCCGACTGATAAAGCCCCAGCTTTTTATAAAAATAATTCTTGTGGTTAGTCCCTAAGTGCATGACCTTGCACTTTGCACTATTAAATTTCATCCCATTTCTATTACTCCAATTTTCAAGGTCATCCAGATCTTCTTGTATGATATTCCAGTCCTTGTCTGTATTGGCAATATTCCCAACTTTGTGTCATCCACAAAATTTATTAGAACAGTCCCACTTTTTGTGTGAAGGTCATTAATAAAAATGTTTTACATAAAATTGGTCCCAAGACCAATTCAATAGTAACCTCCTTCCAGCCTGACAGTTCAGTTTTCAGTATGACCCGCTGTAGTCTCCCCTTTAACCAGCTCCTTATCCAGCTTTCAATTCTCATATTAATTCCCATCTTCTCTAATTTAACTATTAATTTTCCATGTGGGACTGTATCAAATGCCTTACTGAAATGCAGATATATTAAATCTACTACATTTCCTTGGTCTAAAACAGTTATGTTTTCAAACGAGGAGATCAGGTTGGCCTGGCACAATCTACCTTTTGTAAAACCATGTTGTATTTTATCCCAATTACCACTTACATCTATGTCCTTAAACTACTTTCTCTTTCAAAATTTGTTTATCCTCTTTACCTAATCCCTCTCCCACAAATATGCAGCAGCTGAGGCCATCACAGCATTTATATGAAGTACAGACATTTATTTTTAAGTTATACTAGCCAAGACACAGAAGGGGGGATAGAAGCCCAAGTTCTCAGAGGTATTTAGGTGCCTAACTCCCACTGAAATAAATAGGAGTTAAGTGCCTAAATACCTTTGAGGATATGGATTGGGAAGCCTAATCCTGCAACCATTACTTCCACATTTGATTATATGTTTACTTGCAATATGTATTATTCATCCACTAGCTGTCTCTGTGTATTGTACAGAGCATAGCATCAGTAGGATCAGTACAGTAAATAAGGTCTGGATGTGTGAGGGTGGATCGGTCCTATAATTGTCATGCTTCAAGGCACATTGGATCAAGAATATCTTTCCTCTCACATGATAATTTTGCATGAGCTAGGTGCATTATTGGATTCTACCAGATCATCAGTCTATCATTACTTTCTTCAAGGATAGTGAGGGCCCACAATATGTAACCTGCTGTACCTTAACAAAAGAAGAGAATATGTAACACCCAATAATGCAGCAAAACAAATTATTGCTGAATATTCACCTTTCATCTATTACTCTCAGTGACCACAACATGCTGAATTAATAGCATTAATAAGAAAAACTTATTTTTCTTTTTTTTTTTAATTTGTTGACCTAGATGGCCTTTCCAACTAAATGAAATGCCTGAAGTTCAAAACCATTCTCCTCGCTAGCCATGGCTAGAATCCTCGCTTCTCCGGCCCCTCCTCTGTGCTGGGCCGGCGGGCTTTTCCCCACCCGCTCCCCTTCTCCCTCCCTCCAGCCCTGCTGCCCCAGCCTCAGGGAGCGCAAAGCGGCACAGACCCGGCCCACTGCCGCCCAGAGTGGAGTTCCTCCCTGGACTCTGCCTGCCTGCGCCGCTCCTCCATTGGGGGCCAGGCCAGGAGGAGCAAAACTTCCATGTGAGTCAGCAGGGGTGGGAGGGAGAAAGGGGGGGGGACTTAAAGTAACAGTGTGCTCACTGTCTCTCACAGTTCGCTAACACACACTCATACTCTCTCTCTCACACAAACAGACTGGCTCTCACATCCACATATACTCTGCCTCATTCTGCTTCAAGCAGAAGAGCTGGCCTGGGTCATCATGGATCTGATGCTGCAAGGAACAAAGCAATTCTTCCTTCACTACAGAGAGAATTAAGGGCTCCTCAGTACTTCACAGGCAGTACACAGACTTTTGAGGATCAGGCCCGATATAGTCTTACAGAGAATAAGGAGAGTCTTCTGATTAAAGTCCTGCCCTGAAACTACAGCTGCATAATCCTGGGTAAGTCATTTAGAGCCTGATCAAGCTCTTGGCATTTCTGGACCTCAGTTTTCTGTGTGTAAAACAGGGATTATAGTAGTTCCCTAACTCACAGGGGTGTTGCAAAAGTAAATTCATTAACATCTGAGAGGCGGTTGGATAGCGTGATGACGGGAGAGCCATATAGTACCTTTAGGTATTAAAATAAAAACAAATAAATCTCACTTTTCCATGGATTAAGCACAGAGTCTTAAACAGCACTAACACTTGGGCCCTGTGCCAGCCATAGATATCTAATCATAAGTCAACTTTGCAACCTATATAGTTTACACTAGCTTGGCAATCTGGACAATAACCTTCTGGGATCCAACCAATGCCCCATCTCCTGGCTTTACAGTTGACAGCTCAGAGCAGAATTTTCACTGAGATTTCAGTGCTGAGATTTCACTCCCAAACTAACTAGCAAAGAAAGTCAGCACATCACATTTCTTGTCTGCTATAACTTCCAGCCTGGACAATCATTGTAAATTCCCAAGGGGAAAAAAAAACCCAATATAATTTGAAAAGAATACAACCAGTAGCTTAATGGATGCTAGCCTATTTGCTGCCAGAACTCTGGCTTGATTTAGCTCTGATTAAAGTGACTAATGTCAATATAATTAGATACATATAGGTAACAGCCCGATGAAGAACACCAAGAAAGACTTAAGCTTGCCTTGAAAAAAATATTTTACTGTCTCAAGCTATATAGTAAAAAAGTTAACCATAGGACTGCTCTGCAGGGAGCTGCTGAGCTAAAGGCTGAGAATTTAAGTTGCTTGCAAAGTATATACAGAAGAAAATATTCAGACAATTTATTCAATACATTTCCCCTCTTATTACAATGACCTCTTCTTTTCAGCAAGTATGTTCCGACTTGGCTTTATTTAAGAAGCTGATGACTATTTGTACATTGGTATAAAATCTACCTTGACCTGCTTGTTGTTTACCAGTCTATTTCAATTGCCATGCTTCAAGCTGCCTGATAAATTATTCAAACAAAACCCAAGCTTTGTAAACTTCAATTGAGCCAGGGCCTCAGAGCTGAAGAAAGCACTTTCTCCAAGACACAGCCATAATTCACGCTTCTGCTTTCCCAATCACTCACAATTGCTGTTTTCAGCGTAGAAGGTTAGCCAGTGTGTGTGTTAAAACTAGCAGCACCAGGTCACCTGTCTTGCCACCAAAATACCTTTCAATCTCTGTCTGAGGGTGCTACTGCAAGAAATTAGCCTTGTTACTTCTCAGTCCAGTGATGCATTTAGAGTGGATAGCTCTGTCATTGCCGTGTCCACATTGTAATATGCTGAGTGTATCTTGCTAAATGTCACATTTAGATACCATCTGTCATTTTTCAGTAGATGAAATATATGTTCTGCCTTGTCCTTTGTTCTCCAACAGGAGATGTCAGCATGCTGACAATGTCGACTACCTTATATACTTCATTCAAAAGGTCAAGGTAAGCCCTGAGGAGGATCACAAGTCATTGAAAAGCATGCTTCATATACTCCTCAAGGTAACCATTTGTGGATACTAACTAACATAATATACATTACAATTCTTGTAATGGAAATCGACATTGTAACACTTGCTGTAATTGTATGAGTAACGTAGAAAATCTTATGCTAACTTCCAGAGGTAAAACAGACTGTGCACAATCAGGGAGTGGAGGTACAGTAAATTAAATTAGTCACACCGGAGTACACAGGTTCAAGCTCTGGGTTAGGGCACAAGTGAATCAGAGTTTGAGAGCTCTCGTTACACATATTATACCAGCTAAATGAATACCTGTCTAGAATGACTTCATGATTCTACTGTGGTCTTATTCCGAACATTAATATTTGGCACTAGCTTCAGCAGCTTCTCTTTTCATAGAATCCTAGAAATTAGAGATGGTCAAGACCTACAGTATTAAATCATCCTGTCCATCCATCCCCCTGAAACTGAACGATTGTTTTGTAGTACAGTATGTTGATGAGCATTTTGTTCTGTCACTACTACTCTTAAGGGCACATTTTTCTAGTCCAGAAAACATCATTGTTAAGGAATACGCCTTGGTATTTCCTTTTATATGAATTTTTGCTACTTTTCATTCCATTACTCTTTATTTTATCCCCTTTGCCCTAGGCAACAAATCTGGCCCAAGAGAACTTTTCTTCCTTCTTGGTCTTTACATCCTTCAAACTCTTCCCTCTTTTTTTGTCAGATTAAATGTATTTGACTCTTTAATATTTCTCTATAAAATCAATTCCTTTGGTGCCCTTGGCATGTTTGTTGTTCTTTTCTAAACAAACTCAGTTTTCAAAATGTTTTTTCTGGCTCAGAAGCAGCCAGAACCGTACGTGGGATACAATTTTCAGAATGCTGAACTTCCATTGACTTTTAATGAGACTTAGAAGCCTAAGTGATTTTGATGAAAAGAAAAAAGCTACCTTTTGTTTTCTATGTATGCACTTGCCTGTCTATGGCCTCTCAGTTCTAAGACAATTGTCTTCAAACGTTTCCATAACTCCACTAGTCTGCAGTCTTACTCTTCATTGTGAGCCTAACAGTTACATTCACAAAGAATCATCCTTCTTTAAGTGGTGAGTTTTGAACTGGGGGTCATTGCAACATGAGGAAAAACCTCTCAGTGTTATTAGCTTCCTTACGATTACATAGCTTTTCGCCAACGGGGCTCAGAAGGGACAGACAGAATTCAGTTCAGTCCTCAGATACACGTCCCCACTGAACTCATAGGAGTTGGATAGAAGTCAGCATCAGCACAGGGTGCCAAGATCATTCTCCGTATGACTGCACTGAGATGAATTTGGACCAGTGAGATTATATTTCTGCTGCTATATCACATAATGTAGTGTACACAACTCTGAATAATGAATAAAGTGTACTTAATATTTTTTTCCCATAAGCCATTCTCATGGGGCAATGACTCACCGGTGCAGCGCTCCTCTTGGTCATCCTGGGATTTAGCTCTTCCGGCCAGGAGCACCTTCTGCAGGCCAGTGTCTTGCCTGCCGCTGGCCCGCCGTGTCCCTCCCGGACCCCGGTGCCCTCCTTGTCAGGGTTCTGCCCCAGCAGTAACCCACAATCCGAGTCTCCCCACCCAGGGGATCCCTCAACCCTCTACCCCCACCTTGCCTCAGTGGCCACTGCCAGTCACCATCTAGCCCCCGCACCCTGGGGCAGACTGCAGTCTGTCATGGCCACTCATCATCGGCAAGGGGGGTTGGCCCAGCTGCCTCTCTCTGGGCTGCCCCTCTCCAGCCCCAGTACCCTTTCATAGGCCTTTCACTAGGCCCGCAGCCTGGGGCTTTGCTAGGCTGGAGCTCCCCCTGCCCTTCCCCAGCACAGCTCCACTTCAGATACCTTGCTAGTACCTTTTGTGTGTCCTTAACTAGGCCTGCAGCCTGGGGGGTTTGCTCGGCTAGAGCTCCCCAGCTCCCTCTGCCCTTCCACAGCACTGCTCCACCCTAGATACCCTTCTTAGCTTCCCAGGCAGCCAGGTCCTTCTCTCTCCAGGAAACGGTCTTTGTCTTTGGCCCTCAGCCCTCTTATAAGGGCCAGCTGGGCCCTGATTGCATTGGCCACAGCTGTGACTGCTTTCCCAATCAGCCTGCTTTTCCCATTCACAGCCCTCTCCCAGGCTGCTTTAACCCCTTCAGGGCAGGAGCAGGCTAGTCACCCCACTACAGCCATAATTAAAATGTGGCTAAAAACCTAGGATATCTAATGTGAGCTGTGATTCTGAGGAACATTGAGCTTTAGCCAATTGGAATGACCAAGAAAGAGAATCCCTGAACCTTGAACCTAAACTGCACTATAGTTTAATTTGAAAGATTTAGATATTAAGATTAGATTTTCAAGAGTTCAGAACCCACAACCGGAGCTAAATAAGAGTTCACACACCCAGCAGCTCCCATGGTGACCTTGTGGCCAGCTTTTCATAAGAGCTCAGTACCAGCTAAGAAAGGAGCTATTCTGAATATCAGGCCTTTACAGAAATAACACTGCCCTACCCAAACCATTCATTTTCAAAAGGAATGTAAGTGAATTGAGTGTCTAAGCCCCTTAGGCTGCTTTGAATATTCAACTCTATATTCTTATCTACAATGATATTGGACAAGCTACCATCATGCCTCCATCACACACACCTGCAAACCTGTGTCTGTATACACCTCTAAATTTACTAGTAAGTATCCTCATAAAAGAAATTAAATAAATTAAAGCAGAGAAAAATAAAATCTCTAAACAAGGTATAATAAGCCTGAGCAGTCTGGCATTCTGTATACCTCAGAAATTTCAAATGGGTACCATATGGAGGAATAAAAATTCTTAATGAAAATTACTGATTTTTACATTAAGAATGGCCCTATAAGGCACTTTGAAATGTATGAACTTGTCAGAGATAAATCTGCTCTGCACCAATCAATCCCTATAAAGTGCACTAAAATGAATACCTGCTACAGTGGTATACAAGTTAAAGAAACATTTATTTAACATCAAGACTATGCTTTCAGAGAGGTCTCCACAGTCTCGCCACCTAATTAAAAAAGCATCCCTTGGCCTCAGAACAGATTTCATTTGCATGCCTCAGTGAACGTAATCCATAAATGGCAAGACCGCTACACAAATTAAAATAAAATATTTAAGCACTAAATCTCTTGACTCTTGCTGTCACTCAGCCAGGGCTCTTAATGTTTCCCCATAGAACAGGAACTGCAGTGGAGTCAAAAGTGTACGTCTGTACTTTTCAGCCGCTGCTGCTCTGTTAGCATTGCTGGGTCAAACTCATCCCTGAAGTCACTCAATTCAAGTCAGTTGAGTGATCCTACTGATGTTTTATGTGTAGTCAAGGGAAAGCAATTGATCTGGAGGAAGGCATATTCAACTCAAATAGTTACTGTATGTTTAAAATTGTGACACCCTATGAACTTTAACAAATTTACCCGCTTATCTTTGTGCATGCCCCCATATCTTATTTGTTTCCCCTCTTCTTCAGAGTTGCCTTCCCACATAACTAATTGAGAGATGGCACCAAAGAAATGCCTGCCAGAACTTATACGTACATTGGTAAACAACTGAAATTCTCTTTAACTCAGGTAGTCAGCGAGTCTGCAAATTCCTTCCATGAAAACCTGCATTAAAATATATTATTTACTGCCCTGAAGGACAAAAGCTGACATAAAACCAGCTGTGAACATTCCGGATAACTCTATTCTATTTCCAGTTACTCATATGAGCATCATGTACTAATGGACTGCTACAACTTTAGCACATACCATATAGAGCTATTAGAGCTAATGATTCTGGGATACCATACATCATTAGCTTTAATACTCAGCTGGTACAGCGCTCCAAAGATTTCTACTGTCATGCAATCGCATCCTGAGAATGTAAAATTGAAAAGTGGGGCCACCTGAGGATCTGCAAAGACAGAGTAAGGAAAATGACTGCTCGGAAGAGGGTTCCACGCCAATCCGCCACATAATTAAAGCTCCCCAGATGTTTACAGTTCTATTTAGCTCAGCTGGTAAAGCTGAATGTTACAATAGTCTCATCATTTGAAATGCAACAGAATCACACACACAGGTTTTGATAATGTTTTGGTTTTTTCCTTGCTGTTCACCTATTTTTGTTCCAGATGTTCTTTTGTGTCTTTGTTGCTCCACGCCTATATTTATTTCATACACTGCAAACTGTCTCCTTCAAACACTTGACATCTTTGCTTTTGGCTGGCTCAAAGTTACTATTATCTATTTGTGACTTCTTTCAGACATGCTCAGCATTTGGGGCCAGCTCCTGCCAGGTTCCTCCTCTGCTGAGTGCTCTACAGCCAACTGTCATTAATTTTTAGTGGACACTGATGGGCCTCAGCACTTCAGAGACAGTGCACAGTGTTTTGCATGACCAAGACCTTAGAAAAAATAAAGCAAATATCCAAAAGACTCCTATCTGTGTGATTAGCTCTATGTACAATGATCAGTTCAGATTCCATAAAGAATCATCCCTATCTGTGGAAATAAATAAGTTGTCTTAACCAAAGGGCTAATGCAAATATGTACAGATATACCCTGGTGCAAAGCAGCCCTAAATTCAGGGGATCCAGCTCTTGGAGAATCCCCCTGTTTAGGGAAAAATATTCAGATAAGAACCTCTAAAGTGGCCTCTATATTACGTCACCCAACCCTCTGTGGCATGTAGTAGGAAGCTGTCCAGGGGATGAGAGCCCTTGAAATAGGTTAGAGCATCTTTCAGGCTGCTTAATCTGTGCAAGGGGACCAGCCCAGTGCAGAGTGGCCCAGGGTTGGGGGAACCTCAGAGCATCTTTGTACCTTCCCAAGCTGTGCTGTGTGCTCCATGCCCACACCCAAGGATTAAGCCCATTAGCTATTACTACCACAAAATAACACATTTACAGCAAATTTCCTTCTCAAAGCCACCTACTGCCATGTTTCCGACATCCCATTCGACACTGTAATCGACAAAAAGATCAGTGTTCAATCCTTCTTGCACCACTTTATCTCCTTTTGGATTTCCCTTTCTCCAGCTGGGTATATAGGTCTTGACAACTCTTCTGTACCTGGGATGTTGATAAATTATGCTTCAGTTAAGTGATTTCAAGGGTCTTCTTCAGAATGTATGAAAGAGATTTTTCAGGTGAAGACTGACATGCTCTCCCTTTTCTCTGATAGATCAAAACAATCTGCCTACATCTGCATGGTTGTAAAAATGTTCTTGACATAGGCAGTGTAGTTTAGCTACTTCGGTTTGCGTATTCAGTTCTACAGGGCATTCTGATACAAAGTCATACAGAATTTCAAACATTCGGAGATGTTGTACGGCTTCTTTTATAGTTACACTACTACACTTTCTGTAGGATTCAACATAAATTGGTTTAGGCTTCTATGACACTTCACAACCTTCTTCTTTACATTGAGGGATATCAAGCCCCTTCATCTCCCTCATTTCCAGCATTCAGAATCCTTCATTCTACAGCTGTTCCTTTTTATCCTTGGCTCTCCTCCCTGAGGATAAGATGATGTCTTTTTCTTTTCATAGCAGCCTTGATTAAAATTTTGGTTTTAGTCATTTACTGACACAACGACATGCAGTAAATATTTCCATAAAGAACAGAGAAAATGGGAGACTGCACTACACAGTTTCAGGAGAGACAAGTTAAGGGAATAATTTTTGACAGTAAACCATTGCCTGAGGAACAGAGCAGCATAGAGGCACACAACCCTGGTGGGAACTATTTGAGGCCTCAGGCAGACACTATGCCTTGAGGAGTTTGCTGCACCACCCTAGATAAGGGTGTAGCGTTTGTGCCTCAGTGTGGGGGTGTGATCCCCTTTGGGGAATCAAATGACAGCAATGACAATAGAACCAAGCCAACTGGGCAGGGACACAAGATGCAAAAACTCATTGCACAGGGGATAAAAGAGTCCAGCTCAAAATGCATACAAGCTTAAGTGTACCTGTATAGAATAAGCAGTACTAGTTTAGTGAAGTTACTGGCTGACTTGTGGCAACGCCAATAGAAAATACATATAAGAACACTAGTGCAGAGGTGTGGGAAGTAATGGAGTTTAGCAAGACTTGCCTGGAAAGAAAGAGAAATATAATTTCAGTGTGAGAAACAATCCTAAATATTAATAGGCAAAGAGCTGTTGAAGCCGAGCTGAAACACCTGGGGCACAGCTGGGGAACCATTAAAAGACTTGCCAGAAACAGACAGGAGTGGAGGAGCTTTGCACTGCTCTAAACGCCAGAGGCATAATGGAAATATGAGGATGATGAAGAATGCTCTCGAGCCTATGGTTCATTATGCCTATGATGATGGTGTTACCAGGTACTGTTAGAAGAGACTGGCATTAGAATAATAAAATAGTTTTGCACAACCCTCAACAACTCATTCAACAGAGCAAGAGCCAGAAGATTTATTCTACTCTCTGCCAGTGCTGGAAGCATAATGGCTCATGGGGGGGGGGGGGGGGGAGGGACGAGGAAACAAGAGGTGTGGGTGGCTCCCTCGCAACATCCTGCAAAGCTTCTGATTTCCATAGGAGATAAACTCCCTCCTACTCCATCTTCTTTGGAGAGCCACAGATAAGGAGATGGATCCTTCCCATCTTTATCTTCTCATGAGTCTTACTTGGGCTGGTCAAATTTTGGCATAAAAAAGCATTATGGTATATTTACACACTAATATCCCCAGATTTTCAAAGTGCAGCTATGCACTATGTGCAGTGGAATTAAAAAAAAAATCTGTTTAAGAACATGGATGCCGAATATTAAACACTAAGTGTTCCCCCAGCCCTTCATTCTCTATTATGTGCAGTGACATTTGTAAACAGTGATTGCAAAATTTGTTTAGCTTTTATACAATTTTATTGGAATTGCAGCAAACTACATCTTCCCTCTCCTATCCGTTGTTTTTGTGCGATTGCCTTGGATTAGGTTTGTAAAGTACTGCGGGAGTACATTGCTCTTCTCTCACTTGTTTAAGCAATACTTAACTGAATATTTTTCTCCCATCTGAAAAGAAATGCAATTACACCTTATAGTTTTGAGAAAATACCTGGCTAGTATATTCTGCTTATATTCGGTATTTGTCTCATTACCCCAAGTATAATCCAGCTAGGAAAAAAAAAACCCTATATTTAGAGATGCACTACATTTGTGTCTTTCCTTCCATGCTGCATACTGCATGCATCTGTACAATGGTTCTTTATTATAGAGAATATCAGAGCAGCTCAAGTATAGCACGTGTGATCATACAAACAGTTTACTGACTGCATCCTATGGAGATATTAACCTTAATACAACCATAGAGCATGAATGTTTCATGGGCTACTACTAGCTGAAGGTGCTAAGCAAAAAGTGGGAACAGAATGTTTGCCATTTTAGGGATTTGGTGAATGAGAGAGTTTCAGGAGCTCAGTGATCAAATCCCTTGAAGACTTCATTATTTTAAGTGCCTTTTCTGTCATTTATAAATTATACTAAAGAGATTTGCAAAGGAGAAGCATATTCTTCTCTTGCTGTAGATAAGGTGCAGTTAGATGTCAGTTTTAGCATGAACAATGAGGAGTCCTTGTGGCACCTTAGAGACTAACAAATTTATTTGGGCATAAGCTTTCATGGGCTAGAACCCACTTCATCAGATGCATGGAGTGGAAAATACAGTAACAAGTATAAATACACAGCACAAGAAAGATAGGAGTTGCCTTACCAAGTGGGAGGTGAGTCTAATGAGATAATTCAATTAACAGTAGGATACCAAAAGGAGGAAAAATCACTTTCATAGTGGTAATGAGAGTGGCCCATTTCAAACAGTTGACAAGAAGGTGCGAGTAACAGTAGAGGGAAATTAGTATGGGGAAAATTAGGTTTTATAATGACCCAACCACTCCCAGTCTTTATTCAGGCCTAATTTGATGGTGTCCAGTTTGCAAATTAATTCCAGTTCTGCAGTTTCACGTTGGAGTCTGTTTTTGAAGTTTTTTTTGTTGAAGAATTGCCACTTTTAGGTCTGCTATTGAAGTGTTCTCCTACTGGTTTTTGAATGTTATAATTCCTCATGTCACATGTGTGTTCATTTATTCAATTTTAGTCCATTTTAGCATGTTCACCATCCAACCCTTCATGGGTGAAAGATTACTAGTGGTTTCATTTGTGCTTCTTTATCCTAGTCATACAAAATTCAGACATCCTTTTCAATTGATTTGTCTTCCTCTATCATTTAGTCCTTCATTATTTGTTCCTCCTCTCCGCCAAATATTAGCAGATAATATCTTTTCTCAAAAGTATCCTGATCTTCTCTTTCTCAAATAGAAATGTTTATTCCCCATCCACTTGCATTTGTCTGAGTTTGAAACTATGTTCTATCCCAAAGGCATTGCAGAGAGATCTTGGAGTGACAGGAAACATGGGGCCAGATCCTCTGGTTTGTTTAATTAGTACACAGGACTGATCCAAAGCCCATTGGAAAGATGGAAAGATGTCCATTGATTTCTAAGGGCACTGGACTGGGTCCTACAAGAAAGTAAAATCAAATAAGGGGTATCAGAAATAAACAAGGAGAGCTATAAATATTACTAGTAGGTGAAAAAAATAATTTCATAGGCAAAACTTAAATCCAGTTAAATGATTCCCTACATGCATCTTCACTTTCCTGTGTTAGGCCAGGCTTCAGTGGGGTTGTAGTACAGATAATCAAAGACAGAACTTAATTTGGATTCATAGGAAAAGGTAGAACATGGCAAGACACGAGAAACATGGGAGAGGTCACCATAGGCATCTCCTCTAGACCACCAAGCCTAGACGGAAGTGAAGATGAAACATTTTGGGATAACTCTCAAGGCATTCTGAAGCACAGATACTGTCACCTATGAATCAGTTCATGATCTAGAGATACTGACTACAACCAGGAGACAAACAATCCTGGATCATCAGTTTACAGACAAGAAATTATCTGAAAATAACAGGAAATATTGAAACCAGTGATTGTCAACTACTTGGAAGAGAGAGGTACATAAATATAAGATTTCAGCAAAGCAAAAGTAGGGAATTAAGCTCATAGGGAAAGTTTTGCAAATTAAATTAGTGATTAGACCCTACCTGGAAAAGAAAAAGTTCAGCAAGATATTCACTTTCAAGTTCTGAATATCCATAGTCGGCAATACAAGCAAGCTGGAAATGACAGACTATGCACATTTACATTTTGGTGCTTACAAAGTTTCTAAACTTCTGGAAAGATAGATTACTATCTGCTGTAATTTATCTATAAGCATTTTCTTTGGATATAAATTGAACCAGAGAAAAAATTCACGTTTCAGAGTAGCAGCCGTGTTAGTCTGTATCCACAAAAAGAAAAGTAGTCCTTGTGGCACCTTAGAGACTAACAAATTTATTTGATCATAGGCTTTCGTGAGCTACAGCTCACTTCATCGGATGGATGCAGTGGAAAATACAGTGGGGAGATTTATATACACAGAGAACATGAAACAATGGGTGTTACCATACACACTATAACAAGAGCGATCAGGTAAGGTGAGCTATTACCAGCAGGAGAGCCGGGGGAGGGGGGAAACCTTTTGTAGTGATAATCCAGGTGGGCCATTTCCAGCAGAAAGTGTGAGGAACAGTGGGGGTGGAGGGAGAATAAAATGGAGAAATAATTTTCTTTGTATAATGACCCATCCACTCCCAGTCTTTATTCAAGCCTAAGTTAATTGTATCCAGTTTGCAAATTAATTCCAATTTAGCAGTCTCTCATTGGAGTCTGTTTTTGAAGTTTTTTTGTTGAAGAATTGCCACTTTTAGGTCTGTAATTGAGTGACCAAAGAGACTGAAGTGTACAATCCATCGGTGATCTTCCTGAAAACACCATCCTAGCCACTATGGATGTAGAAGCCCTCTACACCAACATGCTACACAAAGACGGACTACAAGCCATCAGGAACAGTATCCCCGATAACGTCACGGCAAACCTGGTGGCTGAACTTTGTGACTTTGTCCTCACCCATAACTATTTCACATTTGGGGACAATGTGTGCCTTCAAATCAGCAGCACTGCTATGGGTACCCGCATGGCCCCACAGTATGCCAACATTTTTATGGCTGAGTTAGAACAACGCTTCCTCAGCTCGTCTCCTAATGCCCCTACTCTACTTGCGCTACATTGATGATATCTTCATCATCTGGACCCATGGAAAAGAAGCCCTTGAGGAATTCCACCATGATTTCAACAATTTCCATCCCACCATCAACCTCAGCCTGGACCAGTCCACACAAGAGATCCACTTCCTGGACACTACAGTGCTAATAAGCGATAGTCACATAAACACCACCCGATACCGGAAACCTACTGACTGCTATGCCTACCTACATGCCTCCAGCTTTCATCCTGACCACACCACATGATCCATTGTCTACAGCCAAGCTCTACGATACAACCGCATTTGCTCCAATCCCTCAGACAGAGACAAACACCTACAAGATCTCTATCAAGTGTTCTTACAACTACAATACTCACCTGCTGAAGTAAAGAAACAGATTGACAGAGCCAGAAGAGTACCCAGAAGTCACCTACTACAGGACAGGCCCAACAAAAAAAACAACAGAACGCCACTAGCCATCACCTTCAGCCCCCAACTAAAACCTCTCCAGCGCATCATCAAGGATCTACAACCTATCCTGAATGACGACCCATCACTCTCACAATCTTGGGAGACAGACCAGTCCTTGCTTACAGACAGCCCCCCAACCTGAAGCAAATACTCACCAGCAACCAGACACCACACAACAGAACCATTAGCCCACGAACCTATCCTTGCAACAAAGCCTGTTGCCAACTGTGTCCACATATCTATTCAGGGGATATCATCATAGGGCCTAATCACATCAGCCACACTATCACAGGCTCATTCACCTGCACATCTACCAATGCGATATATGCCATTATGTGCCAGCAATGCCCCTCTGCCATGGATATTGGCCAAACTGGACAGTCTCTGCGTAAAAGAATAAATGGACACAAATCAAATGTCAAGAATTGTAACATTCAAAAACCAGTCAAACACTTCAATCTCTTGGGTCACTCGATTACAGACCTAAAAGTGGCAATTCTTCAACCAAAAAACCTTCAAAAACAGACTCCAACGAGAGACTGCTGAATTGGAATTAAATTGCAAACTGGATACAATTAACTCAGGCTTGAATAAAGACTGGGAGGGGATGGGTCATTACACAAAGTAAAACTATTTCCCCATGTTTATTCCCGCCCCGCCCCCCACTGTTCCTCACATGTTCTTGTCAACTGCTGGAAATGGCCCACCTTGATTATCACTACAAAAGGTTCCATCGTCCCGTCCTCCTCCATGCCCCCACCGCTCTCCTGCTGGTGATAGCTCACCTTACCTGATCACTCTTGTTACCATGCAGACTGTAACACCCATTGTTTCATGTTCTCTGTGTATATAAATCTCCCCACTGTATTTTCCACTGCATGCATCCGATGAAGTGAGAGGTAGCTCACGAAAGTTTATGCTCCAATAAATTTGTTAGTCTCTAAGGTGCCACAAGCACTCCTTTTCTTTTTGCAGAAAAATTTCAGTCACAGAATCCATTTCAAAGATGACAGGTCATTTCATTTAGCATAAGAAACCTCCAGCTGTGGTTCACAATACATTGTAGCAAAATTGGATGAACTGTGAAAGAACAAGGTCTCATAAGGACACCTTGTAGCAGAGGGCTTAACTCTACTGTCTGGAAAAAAAAATTGAGATCTCAATCTTACTCTTGAAAACATGACTTTCCATTAATCAATTGCCCATGTGCCTTTTTTTAAATTTGACCAATCATAATTTTACTATTTGACAATTGTTAAAATCAATTTGTCAGAGACCTGGCATGGATAATTTAAATCTTCACCTCCAAATGCATCACACACACATCTTTTGAGGTGCAGATAAACTTTTCCTCCTCTGTTTCTCTCAATACGAATGAGCATTGGATAAGCCCCTGACATTGTGGAAGCTTTGCCAAACTGAACCTTTTGAATTCCGATCATCACTAATTTATTCTGTGGCTTAGCAAAATCAGTACTGGACAAACACAAGAAATCAGTTGGGGGATGGGGGGGGAAGGGAGATGTTCCTTCTCTTCTCCTATGTGGTACAATAAGTGATACTGTCTTTTTCTGGTGAATTGTTATTCTAAAGCCCTTTGTATCGAGCCTCCAGAGTCAGCTCAGTTGAAGAGTAGCCATTGTTCCTTGGAGTTTTGTACCATAAAACAGAGTATCACCATTTAAAAATTAAATGAGAAAATAATTTGGAGGGTCAATTGACTTCTGACCTTTGGAATGTGTTTTGAATTATACATAAAAATGTTGGTTTCAGAGGAACAGCCGTGTTAGTCTGTATTCGCAAAAAGAAAAGGAGTACTTGTGGCACCTTAGAGACTAACCAATTTATTTGAGCATGAGCTTTCGTGAGCTACAGCTCACTTCATCAGATGCATACCGTGGAAACTGCAGCAGACTTTATATACACACAGAGAATATGAAACAATACCTCCTCCCACCCCACTGTCCTGCTGGTAATAGCTTATCTAAAGTGATCAACAGGTGGGCCATTTCCAGCACAAATCCAGGTTTTCTCACCCTCCACCCCCCCCACGAATTTGTGTGGGGGGGTGGAGGGTGAGAAAACCTGGATTTGTGCTGGAAATGGCCCACCTGTTGATCACTTTAGATAAGCTATTACCAGCAGGACAGTGGGGTGGGAGGAGGTATTGTTTCATATTCTCTGTGTGTATATAAAGTCTGCTGCAGTTTCCACGGTATGCATCTGATGAAGTGAGCTGTAGCTCACGAAAGCTCATGCTCAAATAAATTGGTTAGTCTCTAAGGTGCCACAAGTACTCCTTTTCTTTTTATAAAAATGTTGGACTCTCAAATCACATGGGACATTCCTATTACCTAATTGGATGAACGTTACTCTTAGGATCAGGTTTCCATTGCAAATATTCAACTTTCTGTAAATATTCTGCATTATCTTAATACTTCCTATTTAAGATTACTTTCCTGCCAGCATACTCATTTGTTAAAATATTCATGGAAAGTGAATATAAAATGGGGTGTGAATAAAGTCAAAGTTGCTTGCAATACCTAGACTCCCTGACTAGTTTTGATTTCATTTTCAATTACTTCATTGTAATTTACTTTGCACATTTTGTACATGCATACAGAAATACCTTTGCTCAGTGATATTAAGGTTTTGGAAAGGGGGAGGGTTTTTTTTTTGTTTTTTAAAATCACAGTTATCTGCTGTCCTGCACTAAATACTCAGGGTGAAATCCTGGGTCCACTGAAGCTAACCTCCCATTGACTTCAATGAGATCAGGACTTCAGGCTCAGTGTAGTGATGTTGTAATGAAAAAGCTACACTGACATAATGCATGACCCACTGGCACACTTCCAGGATGCAGTAATTAAAAGGAACAAAACTAACTTTGGGAACTGAGAGAGGTGCCCTTATTTTCTATTGCCTTGTCCCCCCCACCAAGAAATTAGAAGTAATCGGGGCCTCCAGAGGAGAATTATTACAGCATATTCTATATAGGATTTTACTACACTGATGAACTTGATATATCTGAGCACCTGCTGTTAAGGACCCCCCATAGATTGACCTCTGCAAAGAAGGGCTGTTGGATACCATACACCTTTTCTTTTTTGATACAACACGAGAAAAGAGAAGGTCAGATGAGCAAGAGGCAGTTCCCTTCAAGTAAACAAAAACTTCATCTTAATTTTCAAGCATAGAATAACTATTTGTATGTGGGTCTGTTGGGGAGGATGGAGTTGAGAATAGATCCCACGCACATGCTATAGTTTGCTGTGGCTGCTAAGGGATTTCAGTGTCTTTAAAAATCATCCACAGAACACATAGAACTCCTGCATAAATAGCTATCAATAACATTTTATTTGTTTATCTTTTATGAAAGGGTTTTTCACTGCAGGTTATACTCTGGGTAATATATAATATTGTGATATTTTACCACCACAGTGTGCCATTTTGTCTTTCATTTTTTATAATGAAAGTAGTAAACTTGGATTTTATTTTTTTTTGTTAGCCATGCAAGGTACCAGCAGGCTGGCAACATCTACACTTTTTGAACTTCATACAGAGAAAGAACATTTGCAGTGTATAGGCCAGGTACCTGATGAGAGACTATGTGGGCATTTACATTTGTATTTGCTGTGGACAAATAGTGCCAGTGAAGTCCTGTGACTAGTACAGCATGTTGGAATTAATCTATAGATACAATATTTTAGGACTATTGAACACAAGATAACAGAAGTACATGACTACATTTGTGTCTTTAATGAAATTTATAATAAAGAACTGTTATTCAAGATCACTTTCACTGCTTTTTACTTGGAAAATTCTTTTGCAGAGGTCCAATTGGGCTATGAATTCCCAAAAATCTTACAGAAAAGAACCTGTTTGCATACCTCTGAAGAGCGGATATGCACCTGTCTGCTTTATTTTGCAGTCTACCACAGAGGAGGTGGATTGCACAGTTTTGACAATACAGTATTTCCCCCATTCTAATAGTTTCAAAAAGCTCATTGGAAATAAAACGAGATAGACACTCTGTCTATTGATAAGCAATTTCCAAGGCTCAGCACTTTTCCCACAGTGAACATGTCTTTCCACAGCATAACATATCTTTAACTATTTGCATGATCCTTTGTTCTCACACCACGATCAGCTGTTTTAAAAACTCTAGAGCTTGTGATGAATAATTTATATGACACACAAAGTGCTCTTAGTGACGAAGGCCCAGATTCTGAACTGCTGGGAATTCTTCAAGTGGCTGGCAAAGATACCACAGCACAGCCAAGCGTCTGAGCCAAAATCAGACCTGGAACGTTAATAGAATATTGTGGATCAGTAGTCAGTGTCTGTCTCTGTCTCACACATACAGAGCACGTTTCAAGATAATTCCAACCATGTGTTTTAATAAGCTCACATCAGTACTGGGAATTCACCTGAAGTCCTCAAGACACTGTAAACCTTGACAAGGACTCAGTGTGGGGTTGATTGCCATTTAATCAAAATGAGGCATCTTCTCCTCAACTTCCATGTGTCTTCCTGTCAATCCTTCTAATCTACATCTTTCATAACTATTCTTTTGGCATCAGCCTCCCGCTTCTATATGAAATAAGATGCCTGACAAGAGCATGGAAGTAGCAATAGATGTCATTGTACACTGCAGCAAATGTAGTAAAAAACCCTATTTCATATTATTGAACTCAGTAGCAGAAGACTATTTACAAAGATTGGCAAAGATATCTCCTAGTTCATATCAGTGGAAAATGCCCTTTCCCACAAAGTCTCTTTGTTATGTGACACAGCTTTTCAGAAACATCTGTTGAGTTTTTCTGTTAAAACTATGTCACAGATTATTTTGAGCAGTTTAACCTTTTTGCTGAAAAAGGTCACAAAGAAAACATGAAACGGTATGTCAGTGTATGAGCTGAAAAACAACACGACTGACATTAACTACATCATAAATACAGCAGTGAATGTAAAAGCTGCAATGAAGCAAGAAGGCAAGATTAATACCAGACTAAATGAATGCCACAGCCAAATGCCAAGGAATGATGAGATCCATTACCCAGGGTTCCAGCAGCAGCCAATAAATCCAAAAAGTTTATCGCATAAGATACAGGTTAGCAGAATCTCAGGTGAGTGCTCATTTATAACCTAGATCAAGAAAATTTAGGGCTTTCAGGATCATGGCTCCTATACTTGAAAGCCTGATTTAGGGGAAAATGCTTGACGTCCCCATCCTATCCAAGATTATGTCCCCCTTTTATATATGAATGGTGCAGCACCTTTTCTATATAGATCTCCTCCCCAGAAGGTGACTTCAGCTGTCTCCGTAGCATTGCCCCCCTCCTCCTCTGGGCCCTCTCTTTGGCTCCAAAACCCCACCTGATGGGATGTACACAGGGAAAGAGTGGCAGCCGGGAAGGAGATAGTTTTGCCTGTGTATATTCACAGAGAAAGACGGACACCAACACTCTATTCGCTTTACTACAGAGCCCCCTAGAGGGGTCCTGTAGGCAGCACATTACCAGAAGGCTGGAGGAAAGAGAGCCAGAGCAGAGGTACAGAGCTTCGAAAGGATGACCTGCTTCCTGGAGGCCTATCCAAGTAGGGGACAGATGCCAGTTTTGCAGGGTCAAGGGAGAAATGTTTTCCTGTTTGAGAGGATCTGATGTCTACATCTTAAGCTGTAAAGAAAAACAGCACAAAACTAGGAAAGAAGGCAAGTCTAACACTTGTCCATTTTTAATTAAATTCTTTAACAGCAGCAGTTTTAATTAAAAATGAACCCTGTCAAGTGGCAAGGTATACTAATGATGTGAACTCACCAGAGCTGAAACATTCACCTTGAGGGTCTTGCTCAGAAAATGGAAGTCTCCCTGCATTACCGCAATCAGTGGCTGAGCAAATTTACAAAGATGTCACCAATTGTGAAATTAACTTTTTATGACAAACAAACAGAAAGTGACAGTCTAGAATCTGAACTCAAATGGCTTTGCTGTGCATTGATACCAGCTCATTATGTAAAGCCTTCTACGTATATAGAAAGTAGATGCTTGAGGAATACTCTGTTTTTCTTTCAAAGTAAGGCTGCAAACAAACAAATGGTTTCTTTCCCCCCAGAAGGTGTTTATTATGTAAGATCATAGATGCTAACACCATAAGCTAGATGGGGCAAGAATGAGATTTGGGATACCTGAAAACTCCCATTTATAAATCATTATTCCTTTGAACCAACTGTAGGCACACTGTCTTAGCAAATTTATTTGAGCATAAGCTTTCGTGAGCTATAGCTCACTTCATCGGATGTATGCAGTGGAAAATACAGTGGGGAGATTTATATACACAGAGAACATGAAACAATGGGTGTTACCATACACACTGTAACAAGAGTGATCAGGTAAGGTGACCTATTACCAGCAGGAGAGCCGGGGGGGGGGGCGAGACACCTTTTGTAGTGATAATTAAGGTGGGCCATTTCCAGCAGTTGACAAGAACGTGTGAGGAACAGCGGGGGGAAGATAAACATGGGGAAATAGTTTTACTTTGTGTAATGACCCATCCACTCCCAGTCTTTATTCAAGCCTAAGTTAATTGTATCCAGTTTCCAATTTAATTCCAATTCAGCAGTCTCTCGTTGGAGTCTGTTTTTGAAGTTTTTTTTGTTGAAGAATTGCCACTTTTAGGTCTGTAATCGAGTGACCCAAGAGATCGAAGTGTTCTCTGACTGGTTATTGAATGTTATAATTCTTGACGTCTGATTTGTGTCCATTTATTCTTTTACGTAGAGACTGTCTGGTTTGACCAATGTACATGGCAGAGGGGCATTGCTGGCACATGATGGCATATATCACATTGGTAGATGTGCAGGTGAACGAGCCTCTGATAGGGCCTAATTACATCAGCCACACTATGATGGTGTCCCCTGAATAGATATGTGGACACAGTCGGCAATGGGCTTTGCTGCAAGGATAGGTTTGTGGGTTAGTGGTTCTGTTGTGTGGTTGCTGGTGAGTATTTGCTTCAGGTTGGGGGGCTGTCTGTAAGCAAGGACTGGCCTGTCTCCCAAGATCTGCGAGAGTGATGGGTCATCGTTCAGGATAGGTTGTAGATCCTTGATGATGTGTTGGAGAGGTTTTAGTTGGGGGCTGAAGGTGATGGCTAGTGGTGTTCTGTTATTTTCTTTGTTAGGCCTGTCCTGTAGTAGGTGACTTCTGGGTACTCTTCTGGCTCTGTCAATCTGTTTCTTCACTTCAGCAGGTGGGTATTGTAGTTATGATACCTCACATGGTGTATCTGGTAAAATTCATTGCACTTTTATAATATTGGTATAAACAATACAATAAACTGCCTCCCATATTCCATACAGTGTCACAGGCTACATGCAGAATTTGGGGGGGGGGGGGGGGGCGCAAGAGTGCTGTGGATACTATGCCTTCCCTTCATTACGATTATATGATGAGCGAGGAGAAGTTGACAGGTAGATTGACAGTAACCCTAACCCTGTCCCAAGAGAGCCCTCCATCAGCTGTAAAAAAAAAAAAAAAGAGAGAGAAAGAAAGAGCCCCAGGCAATACAGAATAACCACTGCTTGTCCCTTCCACTCAGACAATCAAATTACACTGGAGTCTACGTGCCATGAAAGGTCCAAGTGGGAATCTGAGGATGTGGGCCTCAGCTCCTCCGTAACAATTCTGTATAGCACTTTGGCATGTCTGCAGTATGAAAGGCACAGAAGAAAATCAGATTCATTCTGTTCCTTCAGAGAGATTAGATGCTGGTGTACCTTAAATTACAGCCAACTAAATAAAACCCAGACAGCAAAGAGAACTTTTCAGTGAAACAAAGCTGAGCTGGAGCACACGTATTTACTTTAGCTAGAATTTGGTCATTATCAGACATTGCCATCTAGCCCAGTATATTTCAGGAGCCACTTCAGAGTTAGTTACGACCATTGTGTCTTCTACTGAGACAATAAAAAATAAAAAACAAAACAAAAAAAACCCCAGCAGTGTAGGGGAAGAGAAAGAAACCAGTGCTGGGAAAGTTGGCTCAGATTCGGACTGGATATGGTATATGCACATGCACACACATACCTGCTGGGTTTGTTAACTGGCCACCACTGTCAACTGCTGCAGAGACAAAAAGTGTCCCTACCTACAGCCACAAATTGTCATGCCGCTTCCTCCACAATAATAATAAAAAAAAACCTCATTTCTGTCTCCTTCATTACAGTAGTCCCTGGAGAGCATGAACAATATTTGGGTTGCCACTTGGCAGGCACAATTGCAAGTATTTTATTTCTCATTCTCGCTACAACAGCTATTGGTCCTTTTGCAGCTCATTTAGTGGAAGAGCAATGGACCCTTGGATATCCCAGAATACTTTTCAGGAGAGCTTGTGTTTGAGTCTTATCAGAAGCACACAAGCTGTGACAGACATGACAAAATATTGAGGTGGTGTAATTCAGAATCTGCAGATCATGCCAAGTTAACCCTGTGAGAGATAATGTTTAAGCATTACAGGGAGATTTAGCTATTCAACACATTAATATTTAAAGGGACAGAGTCAACTTGAAGATTTGTCTGAAACTTCTGTGTCTATTGTAGTTAGAAGTAACACCCAAGGTGAAAATATTTCGTGGGAAAAAATCTGATTTTTTATCTTGTGCATAGAACAATATTGTGTGTCATCCGATGAAGTGAGCTGTAGCTCACGAAAGCTCATGCTCAAATAAATTGGTTAGTCTCTAAGGTGCCACAAGTACTCCTTTTCTTTTTGTCAAATCAGTGTAACTGTTTCCCCTATTTCATCATTTAGGCTGAGATTTTGGCAACCAGTTTCCATTCTAATTCAAATTCCTTTAGGGATCTTTAAAAAAAAAAAAAATCTGACCCTTAGTCATTTTCTCAACTGCTGAAAAGACACAAACAACAAGAGATCAGAAAAACCTTTAACACTCTTTACTTGGTTTTGGGGTTTAATTTTAGTATGTTTATTTTAGGGCTGTCAATTAATCGCAGTTAACTCACATGATTAACTGAAAAAAAGTAATTGCGATTGTAACCCTTCTGCCTGTCAAGAGTTGGCAGCAACAAGGGCCAGGTTCAGTATCTAGGGGTTCCATTCCAATACACAATGCAAAACCGGCTCGAGCCCCCACCCAGTGACCTGGAACAAATATATACCACCCCCACTAAGTGCCTCTTTGAGGCGATACTTCCCCTCTCGCAAGCACAGAGTCTGAGTAAAGCCTTTTAATAACAGAGAGAAACAATGTGGCATTATGTTGGGGAAACACCACCAACAGGATTCATAACACAACCCATGAGCAAAAAAAACCCACCCCAAGCAATTTGGGGCGTGTCCTTTCCCTTTGGTTCTTGAGTCCAGCAACCCAAAGTCACCAAAGCCCAACAACCCAAAAGTCTCCGTCCCTGATCAGTGCAGCACCAGAGCTCGAAAGATTATCTGCAGAGTTTTACCTCCCAACCTGGGTGGAGATGGGGGGGGAAGGGGTTTAAGGGGCACCTTACATGGTCCAAAGCCGATTGCCCCAGCTCTCCATGGGGCTCTGCTCCACCAGCCGTCCCACAAATCGCTCCTCTCTGCCAGCCGCGCCCCACGAGCTGCTCCAGCCATCCCACAAACTGCTCCGCTCCGCCCGCTGCTCTGCTCTGCCAGCCATCCCACGATCCACTCCAGCCATCCCACAAACTGCTCCGCTCAGCCCGCTGCTCTGTTCTGCCAGCCATCCCACGATCCACTCCAGCCATCCCACAAGCCGCTCTGCTAGCTGTCCCACAAACTGTTCCACAATATATCTTCAGGCTCCTCCACTACTTAACACAACACTCACTGATTTCAGCTCTTCGTAAGTTGAGCTCTTTTGTGATTTCAGCCTGTAGTAGGGGAGCCTCGGTGCTAGTGCACCCCATCGGCCCAAAGTGAATTCAGCTCAGCAGCCTGTAACTAGACTCCTCATGGAATCAAAATCAGCTCTGATATTCCACAGTGGAAAGAGGAGGAAGTGCAATTAGCATGTAAGGCCCTCACCAAGGGCCCCATACCACCAGGTATTAATACCTGTCCCCAGCCTCTCTCAATTCACTGAGTTTTGGAACCCATGTCCCTTGCCTAGCGAGTGCTACTTAGTTGATGGCGAGTCCCTCCATCATAACAAAAGGCCAAGTACAGTTCCACTGTCCTTGATTCACATAATCAGGATAATTACAATTTATTCTTCCTGCCCCAATAACAGAGAAACTGGGGATCCCACAGCAGCCAAAGTGACCATTTGGGCAGCTATGGGCTCATGCTAGGTGGGGTGGGTGTGCCTATGCAAATAAGATCAGCCCCTTAAGTTCTTTTCCACAACTTGCCACAACTCACCACCAGATGTCAGGGTGGAGCTCATCCTGACTCTGCTTACACGATTTATCATAGTTCTAATCACAATGTTAAACAATAGAATACCAATTGAAATTTATTAAATATTTTGAATGTTTTTCTATATTTTCAAATATATTGATTTCAGTTACAACACAGAATACAAAGTGTACAGTACTCACTTTATATTATTTTTATTGCAAATATTTGCACTGTAAAAAATGAAAGAAGAAATTGTATTTTTCAATTCCCGTCATACAAGTACCATAGTGCAATCTTTGTCATGAAAGCGCAACTTACAAATGTCAAATTTTTTGTTACATAACTGCGCTCAAAAACAAAACAATGTAAAACTTCAGAGCCTACAAGGCCACTGAGTCCTACTTCTTGTTCAGCCAATCGCTAAGAGAAAAAAGTTTGTTTACATTTACGGGAGATAATGCTGCCCGCTTCTTAGTTACAATGTCAGCTGAAAGTGAGAACAGACGTTCACATGGCACTTTTGTAGCCAGCATTGCTAGGTATTTATGTGCCAGATATGCTAAACATTCATATGCCCTTCATGCTTTCGCCACCATTCCAGAGGACATGGTTCCATGCTGATGCTCACTAAAAAAAAAAAAGTATTAATTAAAATTGTGACTGAACTCCTTGGGGAAGAATTGTATGTCTCCTGCTCTGTTTTACCTGCATTCTGCCATATATTTCATTTTATAGCAGTGTCAGATGACTCTGCATGTTGTTTGTTTTAAGAACACTTTCACTGCAGATCTGACAAAACTCAAAGAAGGTACCAATGTGAGATTTCTAAAGATAGCTACATCACTTGACCCAAGATTTAAGAATCTGAAGTGCCTTCCAAAATCTGAGAAGGATGGGGGTATGGAGCATGCTTTCAGAAAAGAGCAACACTCCGATTCGGAAACTACAGTACCCAAACCACCAAAAAAGAAAATCAAGCTTCTGCCTGTGGCATCCGACTCAGATGATGAAGACGAACATGCGTTGGTCTGCACTGCTTTGGACAGTTATCGAGCAGAACCCATCATCAACATGGATGTGTCCTCTGGATTGGTGGTTGAAACATGAAGGGACATATGAATCTTTAGCGCATCTGGCACGTAAATATCTTGCAACGTCAGCTACAACAATGCCATGTGAACATCTGTTCTCACTTTCAGGTGACATTGTAAACAAGAAGCAGGCACCATTGTCTCCTGCAAAGATAAACAAAACTTGTTTGTCTGAGCAATTAGCTGAACAAGAAGTAGGACTGAGTGGACTTGCAGGCGCTAAAGTTTTACATTGTTTTGTTTTTGAATGCAGTTATTTTTTGTACATAATTCTACATTTGTAAGTTCAACTTTCATGATAAAGAGATTGCACTACAGTACTTGCATTAAGTGAATTGAAAAATACTATTTATTTTATTTTTACAGTGCAAATATTTATAAAAAAACAAAGTGATCACTGTACATTTTGTATTCTGTGTTGTAATTGAATATATTTGAAAATGTGGAAATCATCCAAAAATATTTATATAAATAGTATTATTATTGTTTAACAGCACAATTAATTGCAATTCATTTTTTTAATCACTTGATAGCCCTAGTTTATTTTTATTATTGGATTATTTAAAAGGATTCTCTGTTAGAAAATGGTACCAGAGTGGGACTATGATTTTCAGACCATAATTACTGCAGTGTTGCTAACAAAACCCCATTTGAAGCCTTGCACAGTGCAATGCTTAATGACATTTTTATTCCACCTGAACCTCAGTTTAAACTTGGAACAAATTGTGCTGAGTTAATTTACTAATGAACTCATTAACAGACTAATTTGTACAAGAGTCTGTTACAAAGTATCCTACTTAGAAAACAACTCTCATGTTCTTGACAGTAATTCTAGAGTGCATTAAGGTTAGATGATGGTAAAACACTTGTTACAGGTAAATAGAAGATAATGTATTTCATTACCTTCAGTGTCTGATACCATAAGCTAATTTTAACTTAATCAAATTAACAATAAGAAAATACTTCATAAAAGATTTAAATACTTTTCTTTCCCCTTTATCATAGTGACTTTCATAAAGTTTTGCTCCTTTTAGTTAATTTTCACAGTGGACGAATAAGGTTGCATAGAAGAGGATCTTAAAATATTTCCTCCAGTCTCAACTGTGGTGCATTGCAGGTATAAGAACAATTCCATATTCCTCACTCACAGCATGCTATATTTGAAACTCCACTCATAGTAACTGAAATTCCATACACTGAAAGAGCATATGCAACAGAGAGACGTAGTGTGGATTAGAAAAGAGTTTTATATCTGCTTTTATGTGCTACACTACAGACAGTGTGGCAATCTGTTCCTCCGTAGTGGTGATAGATGTTAGCGAAGCTGCTGAAGCCTTGACTAACAGAGCTAGGTCTTTTAGTTCCAGCAAAATTGGTTCATGGTTATGTCAAGGTTGTGGGTTCGATTCTTGTATGGGCCATCACTTGTAACATCACGCCGCTGGCATGGGACATCCACACCAGGGATCAAATCAGGAGCCTTATGCTTTAAGACCCAGAGGTCCTACTACCTGAAGTAAGAAAATCCCAGGCATGTTAGCCAAGGCTGTAGCAGGCTTGTCAGAAGTCAACATTTTTACAGTGGAAAGCCTTCCTTGTTGGAAAATGCCATTTTGTTGAAACCAAAAATTCCTGTGGCAATGTGTTGATTTTAAAGAATTTCATTTTAGGGGGAAAAGCATTAAGATAAGGCTGAAGTAGGAAATGCCTTTTCAATTAAAATTTTCTTTTATTTTACAAAATCAAAACAAAAATTCTTATATATGGAGATGTTGTGATTGACCCAAAATGATTTTTCTTCCAGTAATTTTGTTTCATGGGCTATTTAGAAAGCCTTTGGTTTTGTTTAGATTCAGAATGAAAGTAGTTAAAAAAAAAATCACAGAATTTCCCATGAAATGAACTCTGATTCCCACATAATTCTACTCAACCATCTCTACCTGAGGCCCAGTCACCACTAGAGAGGAACATATTGAGAAGATGTGGGTTACATATGGCTTCAAAGTACATTCACATGGTAAAGTAACATGGAAGGTAAATTAACTTGACCTGATGATAATGTGACCTACACATTTGGACAATCAAATAGGCACACCTAGGTGCCTAGCACCATAGATTGAATAGGCACTGAGCCCAAGAGTAGAAACTTTAGATCCACACTGAAACTCTCCCCATGTTTGGTGGTGTTCAGATATACGTATTTCATACAGGGTTTGGATATCAACTGGGATGTTGGGGAGAGTCTAGTAGTTAAGCACAGAAGAGCCCATTTGAGCAGCCAAATATGGGATCTGTATACTTAAATGAGGTGCCCAAGTACTTTTTTTGCATACACATGGAGGAAAATAATATATGGGTAAGTGTTTTTAATTTATTTGTGTACACACTGTGCAAGTTTGTAATAATTATTAATTAAGCCAAGTAAAAACATTTCTCCTTTTAGCCCAGGCATTTTATGCAGAATATCAGGGGTTGTATTACCCTGGTGGCTGAACTTTGTGACTTCGTCCTTACCCATAACTATTTTACATTTGGGGATAATGTATACCTTCAAATCAGCGGCACTATATGGGTACCCGCATGGCCCCACAGTATGCCAACATTTTTATGGCTGAGTTAGAACAACGCTTCCTCAGCTCTCGTCCCCTAATGCCCTTACTCTACTTGCGCTACATTGATGATATCTTCATCATCTGGACCCATGGAAAAGAAGCCCTTGAGGAATTCCACCATGATTTCAACAATTTCCATCCCACCATCAACCTCAGCCTGGACAGGTCCACACAAGAGATCCACTTCCTGGACTCTACAGTGCTAATAAGCGATAGTCACATAAACACCACCCGATACCGGAAACCTACTGACCGCTATGCCTACCTACATGCCTCCAGCTTTCATCCTGACCACACCACACGATCCATTGTCTACAGCCAAGCTCTGTGATACAACAGCATTTGCTCCAACCCCTCGGACAGAGACAAACACCGACAAGATCTCTATCAAGAATTCTTACAACTACAATACCCACCCGTGGAAGTGAAGAAACAGATTGATAGAGCCAGAAGAGTTCCCAGAAGTCACCTACTACAGGACAGGCCTAACAAAGAAAATAACAGAACGCCACTAGCCGTCACCTTCAGCTCCCAACTAAAACCCCTCCAACGCATTATTAAGGATCTACAACCTATCCTGAAGGATGACCCAACACTCTCACAAATCCTAGGAGACAGGCCAGTCCTTGCCTACGGACAGCCCCCCAACCTGAAGCAAATACTCACCAGCAACCGCATACCACACAACAGAACCACTAACCCAGGAACCTATCCTTGCAACAAAGCCCGTTGCCAACTGTGCCCACATATCTATTCAGGGGACACCATCACAGGGCCTAATAACATCAGCCACACTATCAGAGGCTCGTTCACCTGCACATCCACCAATGTGATATATGCCATCATGTGCCAGCAATGCCCCTCTGCCATGTACATTGGTCAAACTGGACAGTCTTTACGTAAAAGAATAAATGGACACAAATCAGAGGTCAAGAATTATAACATTCATAAACCAGTCAGAGAACACTTCAGTCTCTCTGGTCACGCGATCACAGACATGAAAGTTGCGATATTACAACAGAAAAACTTCAAAACCAGACTCCAGTGAGAGACTGCTGAATTGGAATTCATTTGCAAATTGGATACAATTAACTTAGGCTTGAATAGAGACTGGGAGTGGCTAAGTCATTATGCAAGGTAACCTATTTCCCCTTGTTTTTTCCTACCGTCTCCCCCTCCTCACACGTTCTTGTTAAACCCTGGATTTGTGCTGGAAATGGCCCACCTTGATTATCATACACATTGTAAGGAGAGTGATCACTTTAGATAAGCTTTTACCAGCAGGAGAGTGGCATGGGGGTGGTGGAGGTATTTTTTCATGCTTTGTGTGTATAAAAAGATCTACACTTTCCACAGTATGCATCCGATAAAGTGAGCTGTAGCTCACGAAAGCTTATGCTCAAATAAATTGGTTAGTCTCTAAGGTGCCACAAGTACTCCTTTTCTTTTTGCGAATAGAAACTGACAGGCAAGGTGACAATTTCTGGCCAGTGTTTACTGATCTTTTGTTCTCTGACCAGCAAAAGAGAAAAAGATGTAACTGCTGCAATTACAGGCATATATATTGATGAACCCAAGAATACTCAAAGCAGAATTGTATACCAGCCTCAAGCTGAAGCATACACCAGCCCCTCAGCCAAGGACTGCAATCAGTTTGATGCTGTTATTGGTTTGATTTGCTGACATTATCCCCAATATAAAGCATTAGAGCTGAAAAACAAGTCACTTCCAGAAGAAGCATCCTTTAATGAACAAAAAGAACTGGCTTCAGCAGTAGGAGTGGCAAAGGTACCAATAGAAAAGATTTACTCAGTTCTTTGTCAGGTCAAATTGGCTATCAACAGCACACAGTACAGGCTGCCCCTCTGCCTTTTTGTTAACAAATATTCATGCAGCATTTGCCAGTCTACTTCATTCATCATGGAGGATTTATCACTCAGCTTTAAGGGCAGTAATAATAATAGAAATTATAATTTGGTATCTCAAATACCATTGATTTCAACTGGAGCTGTTGAAAGTCATCTAAAAGTCAGGTTTATATGTTGCAGAATTGGGCACAGGAGAACTGAGGCATCCAAAATTAGTGGACACTTGACATTTCTGGCATAAGTAGCTTGTTTTCACATAGAAAGGCTATGCCAGAGGAAGAGATAGAACAGGGTGCTCTTGACACCTCATCCTGTGCTTCAGAGAGATTGGGTGCGCCCCAGTGACCGTTCGTTTCCATACTTTCTACACTCACTTCTGGTAGCTGGAAATATGAAAGCTACAGTGCATGTAGTCAGAGGAAGGATGACCTTGTTGTTGAAGCACAGGAAAGAGCAGGTAGGGAGCTGGGGGGGTGTCATAAATATAAAGGGAAGGGTAAACCCCTTTGAAATCCCTCCTGGCCAGGGGAAAGCTCCTCTCACCTGTAAAGGGTTAAGAAGCTAAAGGTAACCTCGCTGGCACCTGACCAAAATGACCAATGAGGAGACAAGATACTTTCAAAAGCTGGGACGAGGGAGAGAAACAAAGGGTCTGTGTGTCTGTCTATATGCTGGTTTTCTGCCGGGGATAGACCAGGAATGGAGTCTTAGAACTTTTAGTAAGTAATCTAGCTAGGTATGTGTTAGAATATGATTTCTTTAAATGGCTGAGAAAAGAATTGTGCTGAATAGAATAACTATTTCTGTCTGTGTATCTTTTTTGTAACTTAAGGTTTTGCCTAGAGGGGTTCTCTATGTTTTTGAATCTAATTACCCTGTAAGATATCTACCATCCTGATTTTACAGGGGGGATTTCTTTATTTCTATTTTTATTAAAAGTCTTCTTGTAAGAAACTGAATGCTTTTTCATTGTTCTCAGATCCAAGGGTCTGGGTCTGTAGTCACCTAGGCAAATTGGTGAGGATTTTTACCAAACCTTGTCCAGGAAGTGAGGTGCAAGGTTTTGGGAAGTATTTTGGGGGGAAGGACGCGTCCAAACAGCTCTTCCCCAGTAACCAGTATTAGTTTGGTGGTGGTAGCGGCCAGTCCAAGGACAACGGGTGGAATATTTTGTACCTTGGAGAAGTTTTGACCTAAGCTGGTAAAGATAAGCTTAGGAGGTTTTTCATGCAGGTCCCCACATCTGTACCCTAGAGTTCAGAGTGGAGGAGGAACCTTGACAGGAGGGAATGGTTGGGAAAGCAGACAAGGAACTGGAGTAAGGTCTTAAAAGAGAAGATCTGCTTAGATTGCAGGGCGGGGGTAGGAACAGGAGTCTGGCCATACCCAAAACCTGTTATGCTTCTGTTGTATCCCACTATTACACATTAACAAAATGAGAGACCATCAGTGAAAGGAAGCTTTGAAATTCCTCTCTGATAACCAGCTTCTTAGCTCCATCCTACACTGTTTATCCCAAACCATCGAGAGTGTGAACTTGCTCATATTGTGAGAGTTAAAGGCATAAGCAGGTAAGTATTTGAGGTGGGTGGAAAACAGTTTTTCCACCTAGTGAAAACATGAAATTTCCAAAATCTCTCATTCTGCATCAGGATGAAACCAAGATCTTCTAAAAAGTTTCATACCCCCCGCCACACACACACACCACAAAATAGCCAGCAACCTGGAGCACCATAGCTATGCCAACCTAGGCCCTGATGTAGATGCAGCTGGTTTCTTGGAAGAATGATTCCATAGACCTAGCTCCCATCATTCAGGGAGGTGTAGCTCCTACAGTGACTGAAAAGCCTCTTCTATTGCCATAGTAAGCCTCTACATTACAATGCTACAGTGGCATAAATGCAGTGCCATATTTATGCCACTGTAGTGCCCATAGTGTAGGCACTGCCTTGGTCTCCCCCATTTCCAGAAGATTGCCCTAGAAGACATTGGGATATTGGCTATTCCAGGGCAGGTGTCTCTCTCTCTCTCTCTATACAATGAATAGGGAGAGAGCTGCCTCAGAATGGGATTTACAAAAACCACCACTCTAGGTGGCTATCCCCCTAAGCTAACCAATTGGAGATGCCAAGGTGAGGGGTCTCTCTTAGGCCCTGTCCCTCACAGGGAGTTCAGTACCTAAGTCTGGGCTGCAGGAAGATGCACCCCCTCTGCTTGGGATTCTCAGGTGCAAACTCTCTCTTGGAGTTAGGTGGCACTGGAAGAGGAACTCCCTCATATCTTTCTAGCCCAATGGATACGATATTCACAGGGGATGTGGGAGACTCCCGGTTCAAGTCCCCCTCCACCTGAGTGGGAGAGGGGATTTGAATAAGGATCTGCTACCTCCCAGGTAAGTGGGTTATAGGATATTTTGATGTGGGGCTCTGTCAATTTGTCCTGCTTCACTGTGGATAAATAAGTATTTAAAAAGTCACTGGTGTAGGGGGACAGGATCTTGTATCTCCCACCTCCCAGGTGAGTGCTCCAACCACCAGGCTCTCTCTCATGCTTGCTCTGATTATCTCTGGCCCAATGATTCTTTCATTATTTATCCAGAGTGGGACAACTTCAACAGGAGACACTGAGGGAAGCCCACATCAGAATATATATTGTAGCCCTGTGGATAGGGCATTCACCTAAGATGTGGCAAACCTCTTCTCCAGCTCAGAGGGAAGAGGGACTTGAACCAGGGTCTTCCACATCCCAGGTGAGTACCCTAATCACTGGGCATGCTACATGCTTACCAGATCTGGCCTCACAGGTAAGTTAGGCACAAGAACACCTATGTTCCCCTGGCTCAAGCATCGCTGGGAGGCTTCAGCGTCCAAATGCCTGGCATGGGGCTGCAGTTCGCACACTCAGAAGCAGAAACATAGGTGCTAAGATAACTTAGCACCTACATTTTTGCACTGAGTGATTTTAGGTACCTGCAGGGTTTGGCAGTAGCTGAGTTGGGACTTTTATTAATCCCACTGCGGTCCAAGTTTGGGGTTCTGAAACTGGCAGTTAGGCACATTAGTCTTTTAAGGAATTTAGCCCAGCACTGTCATTAGGCTGTGTTTCCCTGAGTAAAGTTTTTATTTAGCTGAGTCAGCTAATGATTTCCCTACACATTCCCTACATTATTGTGGACAGTCTTTCAACTAATTTCATTTAGAGAGATACACTCCTATTAGAGCAGATAAACCAAGACACTCATTTGTATACATCCAGTGGAACAAATCTTCTAAAGATATCAATCTGACAAACAATATTAGATCATTACAAGGAGGCAAGATTAGATCGGATAACTCAAACACGGATGAGCCATATTTGCCTATGGCTGTCAAAGTAACATCAGCATTAGATTTTCTATCAAAAGTATAATCTGAAACAGGCAGGGATGCTTCAGATGTATTTATCAGTGTGCAGATGCACTTCCAAGGAAGATTTAGAGCTAAAGCTATCACTTGTTATTTTATGACATAAAGTAAATGGAATTTCCATCTGTTCTTGCTGCACTTAATTGTACATGAATTGCAACTAAAAGATCCCCAGAACAAAAAGCCCAAATCAAGCAACATGATTAACTTCAGGTGTGAGAGAAGTAGAAGTAGAAGTATTCACATGCTTAAATGCTTTGGTAAAGAAGGACCAAAACCCTATTCTACAGAAATGGGCCAAAATCAGAAGATGGAAACTCAAGATCTGGTGTGTTCAGGTCAAGTTCAGACCCAGGCTCTAACCTGGCCCTAATCCTGCAACTGGATCCACTAGGGTGGGCCCCTGTGCCTGTGTGGAGTGTCATTCAGTCAGACTTCATGCAAGTGTAAGGGTAAATGCTAATGGAGTCTTCCTGGCTCAAGCCCACTTGTATCTGGGAAAGAGCAAAAGTGTTTGTGCCACAAATATGGCAACAATCTTAGCCTCCTAGCAGCAAAATTGGCTCAGTGTTAAATTTAATCTCATGCCCAACAAAAGTTGGACATTATAACAGTTCATATCAAATTTTTCAAGTTTCATAAACACTAGATTTTGCACTGAAATATTGGAAGGGAAAAAGGGACAGTGTCACATAACTTGGTTGTTGAGCACACTAAGCTCAGGGCATGTAGGGGCTTTCTAGGGGGAGTGTTTGGTCTGAACTGTCTCTAACATTACCCAATAAACCAAATGTAGATAGAAACAGAGTTATTCTAATATTTTCCATACTATTTGGCAAACTTCATTTAGTTATGTGCTAGCCTAGAGGCAGCATAACAGCTGCTAATGGACATAGCCAAAGATCCATATGGTGCTGTTAGAGGGTTTTTCCATGGCTTAACATCTAGATCCTCTGAAAGTCAATTTGTTAAATAGCTTGCAGATGAATAAAAACACACACAAGAGTGGAGACTTTGCATTAAAATTCCAATGTAATAACTTTAAAAAGTCCTAAGTTTTAACTTACCTAGATCTTATATGAATATATAATGGGAGAAGAAATTTCTTATTTTAACCAACATATAATTCAAGACATGTCTACATTTCCACTTAGGTTGGAAAAATTTGTGTCGCTCGGGGACGTGAAAAAACACCCCCCCCCCCCGATCGACAGTTTTGCCAGCATAAATGCTTGCGTGCATAGCTACCGCTGCTCATTTAGGTGGTTTTATTATGTCAACAGGACAGCTCTCTCCCATTGGCATAGAGCAGCTACTGGAGTGATCTTACAGTGGCACAGCTGCCTCAGTACAGCTGTGGTGCTATAAGATCAGTAGTGTAGACAGGTCCGCTCAGAGGTCCAGAGAGGCCCAGGCCACTTCCAGCTTTAGAGGACCCTAGCCATAATAAAAATAAAAAATGATGACACATGATCTAATCTTGGGCCATCAGAAGCGATATATTTTTATTAATCTTTAGGAACATTTTAAACTCTTTAATATGACAAAATCCATATCAGTTAACGAAACACTTATGTCTTTTATTAAATCACATCTCTGATTTGCTTAAATTTGCAGCTCTAAGCTGAGAGAGCGTGTCACATTTTGGTCAGATAGTGATGCGCATAAAACAAATTGCGAAACTTCTCAAATGCCAAAAAATTAACAAGTGTTAAAATTTGAGGCCCCGGCCAAATGGCCCTCCTGGCCCTCCCTCTGATTGGCCCTGAGTGTAGACATGGCCTCAGTATATTAATTAGACAAATGACAGAGTGGACGTATGAGGGAATGTACATCCCCAGGTGGGTTTGATATTACTATTGTATTTCACTTTTCCCAGACGGGTGGGTCACGCCTCAATCCTGGTTAACATTCAGGTTGCATCATGCAATGGCAGAAACGAAGAAGAAAAAAAAACCTTGTCTTAATTCTTCAAAGCTGTTCAAATACATAAACAAAAGACACTGAGAAACATACAAGGCACTAATGTAAGGGCAGTAACCCATTCAGTGCCCATTGATATGCAAAAAAATTTGGAGCACTTAAATGGCTGTTCACCAAAAAGCAGTAAATACTACATGTTCCATGTGCAGTATCATTCCAGCAAAAGGCAATCACACACAATCATATATGTCATCCCGGTCCCAAAAGGAGATTAGATTCAGTGGCCTAGATTCTCCCCAGAGCCAGACCACTTTGTGTTGTGCTGCCACCACGAAGTGACCCGCAAAGCCAACTCAACCGATAATGAGAATGTGAGATTCTCAGAAGATAAAGAGCTGCCACAGTGATGTGTATGTTACCCCACGCTTTGCAGCTGTTTAGAGAACCATGACTTTCCTATACCCCCCAACTCTACGGGGTGCTCTGATTTATATAGGGGTTTTGGCTCAGTGCACAACAAGCTCAAGTTCAGGAGAGCCATCTTTATACTCAAACCCCAACACTCCCCTACACCTGCCCACTTCTTTCTCCTTAAGACACACGTAACCATTTGCAGGATTCAGGCCTTTAAACACATTTTGTTTCCCCCCTCATGTTTTCATTCTTGGAATCTTTACCCTGTAAGCTTTGTATCAGAGATTTCTTCACATACAGCAAAAATTCAGGTTCAGAAAAGATGTAGCTGTGAAAGAAACTACAGATGATGGCTTTTTTTTATCTCTAGGGTTATTGCTTTTTTTATGTAATAAGTCAGAAGAAAATATAGCAAACTCTCCTTTCAAACACAGACAATAAGGTGCTAATTTCTGCACAGCACCTGCCTGCTCTTCACTAGTCACACTGTTCGATCCATCACTCTGAAGCAGCCCTTGCAAACTGTCACTGCTGGGTTATGAATTAAGCTCTCTGTGATTTAGGATTGGCAGCAGCTATTTCCAGTGATCTTGAAGACCTGCAACAACAAATTTGAAGTGTCTGGCAGGTATTCAGGGAAAGAACCCCACCCACTGGAGGGGAAAAAGTAGATCTTAAAACCTGCACAACTCAAAAGCTTTGAAGAGTATCCAGGGAAAAGCATCAGGAATCACCTTGGTAAGTGTCTTAAAAAAAAACTAGTGTCTTTCCCTCTAGTAAAATTATCCCCCTACCTGCGCATTTCCTCAAACCTTGCTGTGCTTTAACAGACCAGGATGCCATTCGGAAGAGGCCCCCCTTTTCCCAGAGTTTTGTACCTGGAGGTCTGCTCACAGTGCATGCCCTAGCCCCAGCCGGAGAGCTCTTATCTGAAGCACAGCTTGAGTGTAATATGTGAGGAGTTCTATGCTGCTCCCAGATCCTGCCCTTGAAGAGAGGAGTTTATTTATAAACAGAGACAGGGTGATTAAGACAACAAAAAGCTTGTCATTATATTAAATTAAGGATTATTAGATGATCCTGAAAGCTTTGCTAAAAGATAAGAAACAAAGGGTAGGAATAAATGGTCAGTTTTCAGAATGGAGAGAGGTAAATAGTGGTGTCCCTCAGGAGTCTGTACTGGGACCAGTGCTGTTCAACATATTCATAAATGATCTGGAAAAAGGGGTAGACAGTGATGTGGTAAATTTTGCAGGTGATAGAAAATTACTCAAGATTGCAGTCAGTTTTGGACTTAACTAAGTGTTACAAAGGGATCTCAACAAAACTGGGTGACCGGGCAACAAAATTACAGATGAAATTCAATGTTGGTAGATGCAAAATAATGCACGTGGCAAAATATAATCCCAACTATACATACAAAATGATGGGGTCTAAATTAGCTGTTACCCATCAAGAAAGATCTTGAAGTCATTGTAGATAGTTCTCTGAAAACATCTACTCAATGTAGAGTGAAAATCAAAAGAGCTAACAGAATACTGGGAATCATTAAGAAAGGTACTTATAATAAGACAGAAAATATCATAATGCTTCTATACAAATCCTTGGTACTCCCACATCTCGAATATTGTGTGTGCAGATCTGGTCATCCCATCTCAAAAAAAGATATATTAGAATTGGAAAAGGTTCAGAAAAGGGCAAGAAAAATGATTTAGGGGTATGGAACAGCTTCCATATGAGGAGAGATTAAAAAGACTGGGACTTTTCAGCTTGGAAAAGAGGTGACTAAGAAGGGTTATGATAGAGGTCTATAAAATCATGAATGGTGTGGAAAAATTGAATAAGGAAATGTTATTTACTCCTTCACATAACACAAGAACTAGGCATCACCCAATGAAATTAATAGGCAGCAGATTTAAAAACAAACAAAAAGGAAGTATTTCTTCACAGTCAACCTGTGGAACTCTGCCAGGGGATGTTGTGAATGCCAAAACTATAAGAGTTCAAAAGAGAACTGTTCCACGGCGTGCAGGAGACACTGGGAGGGAGGGGGAGGAGTGGAGTCGGGGCACACTTGGGGGAGGGGGTGGAATCATGTCTGGAATCATGTGTGCAGAAGGTGCTGGGAGGGAGGGGGAGGAGCGGGGATGGGGTGCTCTCAGGGGAAGAGGAGGAAAAAGGCAGGGAAGAGGAGGGGAAGAGGTGGATTGGGGGTGGGACGTAGGGCTTTGGGGGAAAGGGTGGAGTGGGGGCAGGTTGAGCTGCTGAGGTTGAGCAGGGTACTTGTGGTTGGGGGGGGTCTGCAAAAATTTTAAAACAAAAATGGGGTCCTTGGGTTATTAAAGTTTGAGAACTTCTGGTTTAAAGGTATTTCTGACTGGCTAAATGAAAGATTTTCATTAAAAATAACTTATCTCTGGTTCTATCATGGTCTTGGTAGGGATTTTTTTATATCCTCCAAATTTTACTACTTCTGATTAGCTGGCAAGTACACTAGGGGATGAATATCAGGTACTGTACTTTTTTTCCTTTACTTGGCTTATCCCTCAGCAGAAAGAACATACTTTGCACCACTTTCTTAACTTGTGATGTTTTGGGAGCAGTTACATTGATTTACAAGCAATGCATACTGCTAAGGGACAGCACCAGGGAAGGAGTATTTTTTGCCTTCCCAGATAGAGAAACAGAACGTTCTCTCATTGGTTTCCCCACAGTGGTCATTCAAACAGCAGTGCAAACGTTACACTGTTCCCAGTGTATTAGCAATTCAACTCCTCATTAGCAGAGAGAGTCTACACCTAAACCATGTCTCCCACACAAAATGTCCTCCTGCATTGAATATTAGAAATTAAGCATGGAAAAGGCATAGAAGAGGATCTTGTTCATCCTTCTGCCAGGGCATAATTATCATCTTCACTATGGCCCCAAGCCAACAAAGCACTTATGAATGGACATAACTTAAGCATGTTAATAGCACTATGGCAACTAAGTATCCTCCAAGAGTGCTGCCTTTTCAGCACTGAAGCTAATAGGACTACTCCCATGCCGAAAGTTACACACACACTTCAACGTTTTGCAGGATTGAAGACTATATTGTTGACGGTTTACTTCACAATTCTTTGAAATAGACTAGAAGTGAGAAGAACTTTTTCAATTAGGGATAAGTTAGGAAACAAAAAGATTTAGCTGTTTCCCCCCTTTGTTGTACTTCTATCTATAGAGCAAATAGAAGGTAATTAGTAAAGACTCTAAATGTGGCACCAGAATGACAAACCCCATCCATAATATTGCACACACATTTAAAGTAGTCTTATTACCACCAATTTCATTCAGGATACTGTACAGACACAGAGACAGACCCTTTCCTAAATTGTTTACAATTAAGGCTGCGATTCTGTTACAGAAGTCGCAGATTCCATGATGTTCCACTACTTCCGCAGCTGCAATGGCCAGTGCAGCTGATCCCAGGGCCAACTGCTTGGGCGCCCCCAGGCCAGTCGCATCAGCTGCTGCTCGGGCAGAAAAAGGGTGGGAGAAAGCAAGCATTACCATCTCTGTTTTACAGATGGAGAACTAAAACAGAGATTATTAAGAGATGTGCCTGAGATCACACAGGGAATCTGGGGCAAAGCCAAGATCTGAACCCAGATCTCCAAAGGCCTTAGAGAGTCCCTTAAGCACAAGACCATTCTTTCTCCCTACATTCTTTTTAATGCAAAGTTCACAGAACAGAACTGTTGCATAAATCCTGGATAATATGATTCATACAATATACTGCAAGCAACAGGTTAAAGAAAATCACTGAATAGCCCAAACTCCCATATGGAAAGACCATCCCCAGTGGTTCAGATGCGTATAACCTCTGTAAAGCAATGAAGCCATTTGGAGTTTGCTTTCTTGTTGTGACAATTCCTTCAATCTCACTTTTTATGTGTAAATTATGAGCAGCAAAGTCTATTGAACACAAGGAAGATTTACATTTCTTTCTTGATATGCAACAGTGACACCACATGGAAGGAAAATAAAGGTAGGATGAAATTAACTCTATGACTCAAACTTGTATTTGAGAAAAGGAGTACTTGTGGCACCTTAGAGACTAACAAATTTATTAAAGCATAATAAAGCTGTAGCTCACGAAAGCTTATGCTCTAATAAATTGGTTAGTCTCTAAGGTGCCACAAGTACTCCTTTTCTTTTTGCGAATACAGACTAACATGGCTGCTACTCTGAAACCTCGTATTTGAGAGTTGATTTTCTACCTAAATACCAACTTTGTAGATAAAAGAAAGAGGGATTATTGATTTGTGGATTTTTTTATTTTAAAAAGATGGATCATTGGCTAAAGTTTAAAAATAAGAACTGCAGTGTAGGAGGCTAAAAAGCTAATGTCTTTCATTGTTACTTTTCTCCTTTTATTAAAGAATAATTAGGCTAACTAATAATTAGGCTAGGCTGACTGAATCTTTTGTTCCATCCTTGACATATTCTGACTGACCTAAAGCCAGGATAATCAGTACTTGTCTACACTCACAGCACTGCACCTCCACCACTGTAGTTTACTGAAGACGCTACCTATGCTGATGGGAAAGCTTCTCCCCGAGTGATGTAATTCTAGGGACATAAGTTTGTAGTGTGGAGGAGGGCTCAGACTAGCAACTAAAGAGCAGAATCCTGGAATTGTTATGCACCCAATTTAAACACTGTGACATCCCCTACTGTTCAGTTTTTCTTTATCACTCCCACTTTGCCACAGCTACTGGCCCTGCCCATCCTGACTTCAGAATATCTAGTGGGACAGGGTGGGCTGCATCAGGTACTTTCCTACAGCAGCCACTGACACAGCTTGTGCTGGACTTGCACAGAGGGATGAATTTTACCCCCAACTCCACTTGTAGAGTTAAGTATAGCAAGTCTATAAACACTGCTGTGATGTTACATCCCATAGTCTTCATAGAAATATGGTTATGATATGAATATGGCATAACTAACATATACTTTATGGAAGATGGCTCACATAAGATATCATTGAAAACATTATGATCTACCAAATGTGTTTATCCGATTTGTATGCATGTATCATTTTTGTACTGAAGCTAGGAATATTGACCGTGAATCTTTATTTCAAATGTGCTGCTTTGGGTGACACCTGCAACTAGTCCTCAGGTACAACAATGAAAAAGTCAGACAGACATTAAAGATGTGATACAGTGCAGCAGGCCCTTTACCTCAGACATTGGTCCATCAGCAGAGACAAGGAAATGTGAAAGAGCCTAGTCTTCCTGTGGATGCTCCAGACAGCCTGCGAGTAATGGCTGCTACAACCCTGCAGAGACTTGTGACTGAGTCACCTGGTGCTGGATCCCACCTTGGAATGCCAATGTTTTTCCACCATACACAAAAGCTATGGAAGGCAGGGGAGTGACATCATCCTGGTTCTCCTCTGCTTCCCCACCAAAAGACACACAGGGAAACACCTGAAAACAAGAACTGGGGGGAGAATGAGCACAGGCTATAAGGGTGTCCAGCCTGTGAATGAAAATACCTGAAGTTTCAAGCTGCAGGCCAGTGCAGTTGGCTTTCAAGAATCTCTGTAATCTGCCTGAGACAACATTTAGGGTGAGAAATTACTATTAGTAGCCAATTTCTTCAGTGTATTAAGTTTAGTCTGCGTGTTTTGTTTCATTTGCTCAGAAATTTGCTTGGTTCTGTTTGTTATCTCTTATAATCACTTAAAAAAAGTCTACCCTTTCTAGTTAATAAAATTGTTTTTGTTTATTCTGAAACCCAGTTTGTGCAATTCATAAGGGGGGGGGGAGGGGAAGAGGCTGTGCATACATTCTTCCACATTGAGAGAGGGGGAGGATTTCACAATATACCTTTGGGTCTGCACTCCAAGGGAGTTGGCACCTGAGTGCTGGGGCACCTTAAGCGGAGATCACAGAGCTGGATCATAGAGCTGATCTCAGTGTCTGTGTCTTTCTGCAGTTGGGTGTGGCCCTGCCTTTGTTTGAGCTAGTGGAGGTTTAAGAGCCTGGATCAGCAAGACAGGGTAAAAGGGGGCACATGCTAGCAGAACAGGCAGGTACAGTGGTATCCTAGTACATCAGGTGACACCTTAAAAGGGGGCAACCCGTTACAAGTGCCTCTGTTAAAAGTTATTTGTTTTTGAAGTAAACAAGACCATTATGGGCAATGCTTTAATGCAATATGAAGGTTGAGGTTTTCCTCACACAAGTCAGAACACTCAGTGCTGTGGTTCTTCTGAAACCTAATCTTTGTCCTCTGCATGCATGCCAAACAACAGGGATTTTCACTCTGGGCTCCCTTGTGAGCCCTGCGGCATGCCTGTGCAGGGGAGTAGGGAGGTCTCATGTGGGTGGCTGCATCATAGGAGCCTGGCCAGGACTGCTACTCCTCTCCCACACACAGGTGGGCAGGCAAGAGTAAACTCTTGACTTCATGGGCTTATACACCTGAGTCTGAGTAGAAGAGGGAAATTGTGATTTGGCTCAGAAAGAAAGCAGGAACTGGATAGTTGCAATCTGGTTCTGTTTGGCTGCTGGTCCAGTGCAACAGGTACAATGCCACCTTACTCAGGGTGGAATGCAAGGTTCTATGACCACACACCCAATTGCACAATATCACACACTGACTTCCTGTGATTAAAAGATAAGCACCAGTACAGAACACTAAAGCTTATTTGCATTTCATGATTAGCACAATTATAAAAGGCACAGTTCAGTATTATGACCTTCAAATGCTAACCTGATATCATGGCTGGAGTAAAACTCCTATCATTCCATACAGTGGCCAGCCTAAATGTGAAATGATTCATGATTTCAAGTTTGCTGAACTCTGCTAAATTACAAGCAGATCATTTGATTTCCTCAAAAATTGCTGAAAATATCCCTTTGAACCAGGTCCACTTGCACATCAGTGCTGTGGTCTTTCCTAAAGTAATTTCATTTTGGATATAGGTAATACATCATATTCATTTTCTATTAGGGCTTGGCCACACAGAGATGTAGTACAGGACAAGCCAGGGTACAGCTGTACAATAGATTAGCCTACCACACACACTAAGGCACCGTGCAGATCTTGCTGTCACGCACTAAAAAGTTCCACAGAGCACTTTGACTTACTGTTGTTTGACAAGGCCTCAGATTCAGCATTCATTATCCTGCCAGGTGGAACCAAAATATGGTTTGAGGCAATATATAGTCATTTATATGTTGTAAGTGGGTTACCCATATGCACCTTCGAGTGATAAGACAGTGCTGCAGGCCCTCTACCTCAGTTTTCCTAACCAGCATTTCCCACTTACTCTGGTGTTCTATATCAGTGGGTCTCAACTAGGGGTACACAGAGATCTTCCAGGGGGAACTTCAATTCATCTAGATATTTGCCTAGTTTTACAACAGGCTACATAAAAAGCACTAGCAAAGTCAGTACAAACTAAAAGTTCATACAGACAATGACGTGTCTGCTCTATACACTATACACTGAATACTATATACTATACACTTAAACGTAAGTACAATATTTATATTCCAATTGATTTATTTTATAATTATATGGTCAAAATGAGAAAGTATGCAATTTTCCAGTAATAGTGTGCTGTGACACTTTTGTATTTTTATGTCTGATTTTATAAGCAAGTAGTTTTTACATGAGGTGAATCTTGGGGGTACACAAGACAAATCAGACTCCTGAAAGGTGTACAGTAGTCTGGAAAGGTTGAGAGCCATTGTTCTATATGGCTTGGTCTGCCAGGTGCATCACTAAGGAAGTTCAATCCCTTCAGGGTAGCAGAGTCCAAAGTTACAGTCCAGACAAACAAAACAGAGAAGTCTTTGTTCTAGCTTGGTTTAGTTCTCAGCCTCTTTAAGATTAGCCATCCATCCACAACCAAGGCTTAGCTCTGTCACTCCCCTGCTCCTGCAGGTGAGACACCCCACTGCTAGTGCATGGCTTAAGAAACCTTCCTCAGGTCCCCAAGTACCTCTAAATATTTCCCTGTCAGAGGCAATTTCCTTCAAAGAGGCTCAGTCAGGCATCAGTCCTAGTTCATCTCCAGATTCCTGCTGATGTCTCTCCCCAGTGAGGGCTGTTGATCTGTGTTCCTCGGAGCTGAGTGGGCTTTTCCTGTTTTAGTCCCTCCCTTCTGGCCTTACACTCCACATGCTCAATTGATTGGGCTCACAGCAGCACATTAACCCTTCTGGGTCCATATAGGGTTTGTAAAGCCTACCACAGACACGTCTTTATAGGAACTACAAGAATAATGAGAATATGAATGTTGTATAAGAAAATATTTTAATCTTAGTAGCTGTTGGCTAGCCTGAACTTTTGATATATTTTAAGGGATTGTCAGAGAACTGCACTGAGAGAAGGCTATTAAAATGCCACCAATACTTTTGTTGCATGCAGTGTCGTTGTCGCTGTGTCGATCCCAGGATATTAGAGGGAGAAGGTGGGTGAGGTAATATCTTTTATTGGACCAACCTCTCTTGCTGAGAGAGACAAGCTTTTGAGATTACATAGAGCTGACCTTAAGAAGAGCTTTTCAGCTCTGTGTAGCTCAAAAGTTTGTCTCTCTCACCAACAGAAGTCGGTCCAATAAAATATATTACCTCACCCACCTTGTCGCACCAATACTTTCAGCATTAACCCTTAAGGACTGCTGGGAGAGACAGAAAAATAAGAAGAGGGGGGGCTGAGTTTGGAGATGAAATTGAAGGGCATGAGACAACAGGAAAGTATGGAGTAGGCTGATGCAGGAAGAATGGCAGAAACTACTCGGGCTCCCACTACCCACCCACAAAACCCTCTCAGGACACAGTGTTTGTGCTCTCTTTTTCCTTCCTGATAGTTATTCCTTGAGCTAAGGGGTAGAGGTCTGTGCCGTGAAACTGAAGATTCCTGGTTTGAGTTTTGCTGATTACTTACCCATCTAGGAAAAAATAACATGGATGTGAAAATTAAAGATTGTATCCTAAAGCATATGGGGGGGGGGCAGCATTAAGGGTTACATGGACAACTTTAACTCTGGCACTTCTTAACTTTGAGCATTTAAGTTTGCAACCTTAACATTCTTCAGGGCTTTTTACCGTGTGTAATATATATGAGACCACCTGTTAGCACTTGTGGGGGAACCGGATCTCTCTCAGGACATTGTATGGACTCAGAGCCTCTCACCTGTTGTTCACCACTTTGAGTCCAGCCCAGATCAGAAAGCACTGAAAGTTGTTCTTGACTCATGCTGGTTCCAGTACGAGATGAGTTTGGTGTGTTTTAGTTCTAGCTCCCAAATCATAAACTCACCACCATACTTAGCACTGATGGGCAGACTCACTACCACTCACTGTGCAGACATACCCTCTGAGTCTCAGAGCCCAAGTTGACAGGTGGAATTGCACTTATGCTACAGCACTGAAAATAGCTATGTGGACTCCACTGAGGCTGGAGTTCGGGGATCTGCAACATCTTCCTGAAAGAGGAGGAGATAAGGAAACAGATACTTCACTGACAGCTAAAGGACAAAGCACTGAGAAAACTACAAGGGATCCTTCAGATCACCACACAGAGCAGTCCGCTGATTCAGCTAATGCAAGGACTGTACCATAGATCTAATAGACTGTATAGAGCACCTGAAAGACTCATTGAGCCCTGCTAACAAAGTTGAGTATGTTATGGTACCTGGCAGAAACCACTGGTATATATGTTAAATGGTTTGCGGTTGCTTTTACTGGAAAGGGGAGATGTTAAGAGTATGTACTGTGCCTTTAAGGGCAGAGCACAGGCTAAGAGGGAACTGGATTTGGGACTAGGGAGAATCACTTGGAAGCAGTTTAGTGGCAGTATCACCAGACACACAGCTAGGAGCTCATGGCTCCCGTTAGTCTTGTGTAACTGTTTTAGTTCTAATAATACCTTACTTCATAATGTCTGGACTCTTTCTCCTTCTTATAAATTCACAAGACAACCCAGGCCTGGCCACCCCAAATACAGGGAGAGTCACAAAGGTAAAGGGGAATATTCCCCACCACCCAGGAACTGAGCTGTACTGCCCCAGAAGACATTGCCACCACCATCTCCTGGGCACACAGCCTCTGTGTACTGACTACTGCATGGCTTTGTGGGCTGCGGCTTACTCCCCCCGTGCATAGTGGGAAACCCATAGCCTGTCTCTCACCCCAATTGCTTTACATACCCCAGAACACAGACACTACAGTTCTGGCTGGCTTTTTCATGGGCTACAGGAGGACAGGGGAATGGTCCTTATTAACTTCCTCTGTTGGGCACCTGTACAAAATCTGGCCCTTGTTCTGTGCATGCCTTCTAATAAGAGCCATTTTAAAAGTGACCTGTCAACAAGCAGAGTCACTGCTAGCATGCTCCTTTGTGATTGGGCATGGTGCAACAGGTTCTAGTTCTCTAGCACCCCACCAACAGCTGCTCTGGCACTGCAATGATCGGGCTCACCTTGCAACTTGGCGCTCCGGTAGGTCACCTTTAGTCCCCCACATTCAGGGGAAACAGAAAGTCTGATAAACTAAACTAAAAATACCCATAACTCCTTGGTCCTACCTGGATTTACTCCTCTACAGACTCTTCACTTTTCCGAGGCTCTGCTGGGGTTGTCTCCAATGCTTGTGCAGAGCAATGCCTTGCTGGGTTTCCTCCTTGGATGCCTAGCCCCAGACTCAAAAGTCCTTCTCACTTTGTGTCAGGATTTTCTGCACCATCCGTAGAGGAACCCAGGCCCTCCATCCCCGGGTTTCACTTCAGCAACTCTGCAGTGAGCTACTAAAGCCCTCCTTGGATTTCTCCCTACCTTGGTCTTTCTTCAGGCCCTTTCTTACAGCCCTCCCTAAGCTTACTGCACATCTGCCCTAGCTCTAAACCTGCCTTGAACTCTCTAGCAACCACAGAAGGACTGAAGAGTTCTTTCCCTCTCTTCTGGGCTTACCACGGAGCTTCTTTCTCAGCTGGGCATGGCTCACCCTCCAGGTGCAACAAGGTGCATTAATTGCTGTCTGTCTCCAATTAACTCTTTCATTACTAGCGTGGGGTATTATACTCCTCCACATGGAATCTGGTAGCATATTATTTTGCCCTTTCTTCTCAGGGTTTTTTTTTTTTTTTTTTTTTAAGATAATTGACTGAAGAAAACTGTGCTTTGGACCTAATCCTGAGCCTACTGAAGTCAACGGGAGTCTTGTCATTTACTTCAATGGAAACTGAATCAGGCCCTTAATTTCTTAAATAAAGCTTTTACTGCTTCTTGAACCATGAGAGTAGCCCACAAAACATCCGTCTTACATCAACCCACAAAAGCCTACCCCTTTCCTCTTTCAAAACAAAAAAATGTTTTGACCTGTTTTCCTGGAGAAATATTTGCACATCCCATTAAAAATATGCAGCACAAAAAAAATTGGCTTACAGGCTGTAAAATATAATTATAATTACTCACAGAATGAGAACCGTATTCTACATTTGTGGTACCATTTACAATGAAGGGATTGGGAGATGCATGAATGGACTGTACAGCACAACCCCTTGATGGAGGCTTGAGGAATGCATTAACAATGAGGGTGCCCCTTCCCTTGGAGAGTTCACTGTGAAGCATTATCACAATGCATTCTCTTTCACTAAAAAGAAATGACATCTGCCTGACAGATGCCTCTCCTGGGATGACTCAGCAGGACAGTATACAATACCAACACCTTGGTAATGATGGGGTTTCCTCCAGCTGCAATGAAACATCATTATTAGAGCACATGGGGCAATTTCAATGAACTCCCTGTTATGGAAACACACTCACTGTTTTGATGAGCACAAATTCTAGCCTTCAGCCTGCTTGACTCCCTCATTTTAATTGCTAAGTATTTTGCTGAGGGATGGTTGATGGTTCTAACTCTTTAAACAAATGTCCACAAATAGAAAAATGTTGCATGTCTGCTGAAGCCTTAAAGCTTCCCTGTGGGAGTGTGTAATTCGTTTTGGATTTTCAGTGGGACTGATGTACACTGGAAGCTTTTTAAAAGGAAGTGAAGGATAAAAAGGAAAAACCCCAAAAAGATAAATAATTCTTTTCCCACAGAAACTTCTTTCTATGAAAGTGAGTAGAAGTCTTTGATCATAATATTACAGTAAAAATGATCCTTTTGAAAACGTATTTTGCATAGTAATAACATTTTCAAGGTTTTGCCTCTTCTTAAATGCACTTTCAAGTACAACATATGAGACTGGGGGGGAAAACTGTATCGTTTTGCTAGTGAGGAAAAAAATGCAGCAGATATTTATCTAGATCATTCACAAAAGTCATATTGCAATTTAAAGAGAATAAGAATGAATTCTGTAAAATTTGTGTAGAAGTAATATGTCAAAGGAGGACATGTGAAAATGAACCTATCCTGGTTATTTTCCATTCTGATTAAGGGAGAGAAACTAATTGTCTTCATGCATTTTAAAATTTTCTCTCTGGATTTCAGACATCTTGTCAACAGTACAACCGTCATTTAAGGATTAGAAAGGATACTAGGCACTATAGAGAAGAACGGACTTTTACTATTAAGCTTATAACTACAGTATGAAGTAAATATTCCCAGACAATGGACTTTTAACAAATCGTTCAGAGAGGAGGATTACCAGCTTTTTACCAACCAACCAGTCCTGATAATCCTTTCTAGGTACGCTGAATTATATGCTGGAGATATTTCTTTAGTCATTTACTCCTGCATTGGAGTAAAAGGAGGACAGAGGTATTTCGTTAACAAACTGCAAACACTACATGTGTTGGATCTAACTACACCTGCTATAGGAGAGATTGATTATCTTATGTGCAATGGCCTGGTGTACCTGGAAATGGGTAAATTTAAGATCATCATTGATTACATTCTGCTCCAAAAAATTTAAAATTCTGAGCCAAAAAAAAGAAAAATTCTGCACACAATATTTTAAAATTCTGCAAAGTTTATTTGTCAAATAAATGTGGAGGCTCCAGCATGGCATTGAGGAGCACAGGCCACTGGCTGCACAGGGGTGCAGAGGTGTTCAGCTCCCTCTCCCCGGGACACAGACTCAGCGGTAAGGCTGCACACAATGCTGACACAACACAAAGACCAGGCCTGCCCCAGAAATACCCCAGGGCCCTGCCACTCCGTGCCAGGTGCAGACAGGCAGGCTCAGCAAGGCAGGATCCAAGTGTAGAGAGGCTTAGTGTGGGGAGATCCCCAAGTGGGTTGAGAGGGTTTTGTCTGTGGCAATCTGTGTGCGGTCAGCTCAGTCAGGGATCTGGATGCACAGGGGCTTGTTGGGGGGTTCTGGGTGCAGTGGTAATGCGACTCTGCAGGTGGGGTCTAGGTGTGCGGGGGGGGGGGATAGAGCTCAGCAGGGGATCCAGATTCTAGGGGAGTGGGGCTCAGTGGGGTGGGGATCCAGCTGCAGCTGGTTGGAGCTCGATGGAGTGGGGATCTGGGTGCAGGTGGCTTGTCAGGGTGGTCCAAGGGAGTGGAGCTCATCAGGGGGGAAGTGTTGTCAGGTGGAGGGTGAGGCTCATCTGGAGGGTCTGGGTATGAGGGGATCTGGAGGCAAGGGAGATGGGTGAGCAGGTCCCTGTACAGGGATCCCTGCCCCTGTAGCTGAGGAGCAATGGGTGCAGGAAATGGCAGGGGGAGTTTGCAGAGCTTGCTGCAGCCGGAGGAGAAATCTGGGGGTGGGTCAAACGCGGTCCCAAATGCAGTGTAGGGAAAGAGGAAGTCCCGTCCTCCCCCAGATCAGCTGGGACTAGCAGCTGAGCCCACCGCAGGGTAGGAGCCACCAGCCAAATCTTCCCTAGTCCTGCCCCCTGCTCCACAGTGATTTACCTCTCTACCCACTGCCCTGGGCACCTGAAACATACAGTGGGGAGGGTCGCATGACTGCTCTTGTGGCTTCCCTTTGCTTCCTCATCAGAAAGTCATTTTTCTGCGGGAAAACAAAGAAATCTACGGGGGACATAAATTCTGTGTCACAGGAGTAGATCATGAACCTTAGCATTGATGGGTCTGTCAATAACCACAAACATACAGCATGCTCTGATAATAGTCATCCATGTATCTGGATTTGATAATCTGATTTTGACAAAGGCTTTTGATCAAGGTTTTCAGTACTTCAGCATTCAGGCCAAGTCAGAAATACCATGAGAATTTCCCTTCCACCAAGAGAATTTTGGTTCTTCAGTTTCCAGTGCCATTCGAACCAAGAAAGTTGAAAGCAGAGCCAAAATAAGACAACACTTGTTTTTTTAAAAAACAAAACCAAACCAACAAATACAATTTAAAAACCTCAGTAATGGTTCCACTCAGTTCTTATTTAATCCCACCCATCCATAGCTGTGCATCAATAGAGCATCTTGCTCTATATGTCGAAATATAAGCTGTTCATATCAGGATACTTTGAATTGTGACACCCTGATTTTTGACATGGAAATAAATAATGTCAGCCCTGAGTTGAGTAGGAATGCATTCCAAGACATATTTTGTGAGACACTGATTCGTCATAGATCAGGTTCCAAATCCATTTGGAAATAGACTATGCCTATTTATCCAGGCTGTTGGTTTCAGATTTTATTTGGTCAATACACCGTGGTATGAATCAATCAACCCAGCTTTATTGCCAAATCTGCTTTTGAGCAGGTTTACATTCTATATCAGGAAGACAATACAAATGCATTGTAAAAATCCACTGCTGTAGAGTAGGGGTCTTGCTCACTAAACTGGACTAGCACAATATAGCATTCAGGCACAATGCTATTGAAGAGTACATAGTAATGTCTGTTTCTGTTTGTTTTACTATGCAGTTACACACACTTACTTTCAAACTGTGTTCCTGTAAACTATATTTACAGCTAACTACGTGTTTGGTATCTTTATACAGGTTTTTAAAAAGTGGCATTTCTATCATGAGCTTGCCTTACTCCTTTTGCCAGCTGGATACGAATAAAACCTAGCCAAAGTGAGGAAAATCTGTTCTCCTTTCAAGTGGGGATGACTTGAATGTGCTAGAAGGAAGCCCAGAGACATCAAAACTTCCATAATCCTAGATGCACCCTGGATCCATCCCATGGAAAATCTTTCCATTGACTCTAATGGGTGTTGGAGCATGCCCTTGAAATCTTAGGGCTTAGTTCCTCCAGCGCCCTGCCCTTCCTCCAGGCGGACTGCCCACTTCTCTCAGCCAAAGGGCTTATTTTATTTTGAACACAGACAAGTATGCCTGGTAAAGTGTTACCAATCAGAATGATACAACACTAACTTTACTCCTGTGACATACCAGCCAGCAAATATTTAAATTCAACCACCACTGGAAAGTAGATATTTTATTAAAAGTTCCTTTCACACAGGTTACATTTACACTGCAACCTCCAGTATGATTTGCAGCTTATGTTGACATACCCACACTAGCTAGCTTGCTAAAAATGAGCAGCGAGGATGCAGTGGGGCGGGCTTGGTTCAGAACAGAAGTATATACCCAGGGAGGCCAGGCAGGTTTGCACACCTGGCACCTTCAAGGCTATTTTTAGTAAGCTAGACTAGCACAGGTGTACACAGGGCTTAATTTGTGCAGGGCTTGCCAGGGCTGAGCCCAGGCACCTCTAGGCTTGGCAGTTCATAGCCCTGGCATCTCTGGCCTTGCCACATCAGTTATGAAAGTAAAAAAAATTGCTTGAGCCCTGGCACCTCTTTCGTTTCAAATTAAGCATTGGGTGTACACAAGCTGCAAATTATTCTCTGAGTTGCAGAGTAGATGTCGCCACAGTGGTGGTTCTGACCTCCTACAGACAGGTACGAAAGGGCATTCTCAAGAAAACCTGTTTGGTCTGTGACACTTCAGACTCAATGTCATTTAGAAAAAAAGCCACCAGACCCATTTCTGGCTCCCTGCTCTTGAAATAGCAAGAAGGTGTGTGGGTATGGGTGGGGGGTGGTGGCAGGGGTGTTGACTGGCTTTGATAGGCTTGGAAAGCTCAGTAAAGTATGAAATCTGTTTTAACACTATGGTTCAGAGTCTCAGTTGATGTCAGCTGGCATGGCTCCATTGATTTCAGTGTTAACTGCAGTTATGCCAGTTTACACTAGCTAAGGACATGATCCCCATACATTAGTCACCAGGAGAGTCGCCTGAACTCCCTTTGGATCCCTTTAAAAGTCAAAAGGGAAATTAAATACAAAAAAATAGTACTAGTGAAACATCAAGGCCAGAGGGCAGAGAACTCTGAGGCAAACTATATCCAAGCTCTGTGACACTGATGGAAATTCTGCAACCTAGCCAGATAAATTGAACACGCTGTCCTATTTAGGATTCAAAGTAAACACCACTTTAGGATGCATGAAGCAGTCCTCTCCTCTCAATGCTATTGTTTCAGACTTTCTGCAAAGTTGGGAAGACATGGATGTATTTGTCTTGACTCAGGTCAAGCTTTCAAGGTTATATGCACATGGATGATGGCAAAAAACACCCATTTTTTAAAATGAAATCTGCAGAATGGCAGAACCTACACTTGCTGATTTAAGAATGAAGAATAGGTGCACAAAAATTAGGGATTTCCTACCTGTCCAGCTCATTGCTCTTATCCAAACTATTTAAGTCTAAGAACACAATTGCCCAAGACTATATAGTCCTCTGACTACACACAATTATTTTTCCCTCAGCAGGTCATGTGAAAAACCTTCTTACAGTTACCCCTTCACTCTTACCTTGTGTTTGTCTTCTCCTATCAGTCCCCAGCCTGATGTCTTCTGTACAAAACATCCTTTAGGAATTGGACATGAGGGAGAAACAGAGACACTCTCTTCCTTTCCTTCCCATATTTACTGGGAGGGTGGAGAGTTAAAATAGCTTCTGCAGGTGATCTTCAACACATGGGATCCTGAAGAATACCAAATACCATGTGACTTAAACTATGTTACAAGGCTCACTGAAACTTGGAAATACACCTATTTCCCTCAAATCCCCTGGCAAAAAAAGCAAACAAAAACCTTTGTTGTGACATTCACACACAAAAAAGATGTATGGACAATTTTGACTGATTTTTGCTCCACGAAATTTTGCAGGAAACTTTACATTTGAGCAAATGAAACCTAGATGGAGCTACTATAAGGTGGGTGCAAAACTGGTTGAAAAACCATTCCCAGAGAGTAGTTATCAGTGGTTCACAGTCATGCTGGAAGGGCATAATGAGTGGGGTCCTGCAGGGATCAGTTCAGGGCCCAGTTCTGTTCAATATCTTCATCAGTGATTTAGATAATGGCATACACAGTACACTTATAAAGTCTGTGGATGATACCAAGATGGGAGGGGTTGCAAGTGCTTTGGAAAATAGGAATAAAATTCAAAATAATCTGGACAAACTGAAGAAATGGTCTAAAGTAAATGGGATGAAATTCAATAAGGACAAATGCAAAGTACTCCACTTAGGAAGGAACAATCAGTTGCACACAGACAAAATGGGAAATGACTGCCTAGGAAGGAGAACTGCGGAAAAGGATCTGGGGGTCACAGTGGACCACAAGCTAATGTGGCAACAGTGTAATGCTGTTGCAAAAAAAGCAAACATCTTTCTGAGATGTATTAGCAGGAGTGTTGTAAGCCAGACATGAGAAGAAATTCTTCTGCTCTACTCTTCTCTGATTAGGCCTCAACTGGAGTATTGTGTCCAGTTCTGGGTACCACATTTCAGGCAGGATGTGGACAAATTGGAGAGAGTCCACAGAAAATGATTAAAATGAGTAAACGTCTAGAAAACATGACCTATGAGGGAAGATTCAAAAAGTTGGGTTTGTTTTGTCTGGAAAAGAGAAGACAGAGAGGACATGATAACAGTTTTCAAGTATGTAAAAGATTGTTACAAGGAGGAGGAAGAAAAATTGTTTTTCTTAACCTCTGAGGATAGGACAAGGAGCAATGGGCTTAAATTGCAGCAAGGGAGGTTTAGGTTGGACATTAGGAAAAACTTCCTAACTGTCAGGGTGGTTAAGGAATAAATTGCCTAGGGAGGTTGTGGAATCTCCATCATTAGAGACTTTTAAGAGCAGGTTACACAAACACCTGTCAGGAATGGTCTAGACAATTAGTCTTGCCAGGAGTGCAGGGGACTGGACTAGATGACCTCTTGCGGTCCCCTCCAGTTCTATGATTCTATGAAAATTCCTGCAAAATGGTAAATTTCAAAAACTTTTTAAGTATGAAACATTTAAGTATGAAAGTTTGGCATAGATTTCCACTAGTCACAAAACCATACACAATGCTGTATCTGTAATGGGACTGTGGAACACTTTAAGCCAGCTGGAAAGCCAACATGATTTCAGCCATTGCAGAGGGGGAAAAATATCTCTATCTAACAGTTCTATGAAAACACCTGATAGAGCTACACAGTCCAATAATAAGCCTGGCACTTCAGCAAGCTTGACTGGCTCTTAATGTCTACATAGCACACTGTTACAGCCACGCCTTGTTAAATATGCAAATTACAAACAAAATTAAAAAGATGTTCTATCAACCCTACAGAAATGCAAACACCACTTGGCTTAGCTCCGTTAACAACCTTCCTAGATCATTTAATTGCCGCTCTAGCAGATGCTAGCAAAAACACCTGTCAAGCTTACAGATCACACTGGTAGGTAAGAATCAATGTTGTATGATTTCTGGATTCAAAAATAGGAAACAATTTGCAGTGTTATTGGATAGAAATTTGATGTCGTGCTGTCAGTCAAGAGCATCTAATTTGTAAGCCAGAGCTGGGTGCTGTTCTCTGCCTTGGCTAAATAAATGTATGATCTAGGTGACCCAGACAGATAAATTCAGGGCTAGAGTCTGAGCTTAATTCCTGAGAGTGTAATTTTGGGCAACAGTACTAAATATTCAGTAGTGCTTTTCACCAGACGTTCAAAGGCACACATTGTATCTCTCAGAGCATCTAGCCCATAGTCTCTGAGCAGGGAGGATGCCAGCCAAAGCCAATCCACAAGGAAAAGGACATCTGTTCCTCCTGCAGTCACACCTCCTGCCTTGCTGTGGCAAAAAAAAAAAAGAAGTACTTCCATTGTCACACATCCTTTCCTCAAACACACTTTTTAATTAGAAGGCTTTTCCCAGGAAACAATAGAGTGGAGCTAGACAAGAGATGGGCAAACTAGGGCCTGCGGGCCACATCCAGCTTGCGGGACCGTCCTGCCCCTGAGCTCCTGGCTTGGGAGGCTAGCCCCCGGCCCCTTCCCTGCAGTCCACCCTTCCCCGCAGCCACGCTGCCGCATGGGTGGCACTCTGGGCAGCGGAGCTGCGTGCTCATGCAGGGCAGCGCGGCAGGCTCCAGCCGGGCGGCGCGGTTCCCAAACATGTTGCTCTGAGTGGCATGGTAAGGGGGCTGGGGCTAGGCGGTTGGATAAGGGGCAGAAGGTCCTGGGGGGCAGTCAGGAAGCAGGGGGTGGTTGGATAGCGGGTGGGATCCCGGGGGGGGCAGTTAGGGGCGGGGGGTCCCGGGAGGGGGCAGTCAGGGGATGGGGAACAGGGGGCAGTTGGATAGGGCAGAGGTTCGTGGGAAAGCAGTCAGGGGACGGGGAGCGGGGGGGTTAGATAGGTGGGTGGAGTTCCAGGAGGGGGCAGTCAGGAGTGGGGTTGGATGGGTGGGAGGGTTCTGAGGGGGACAGTCGGGGGTGGGAAGTGGGAGCGGGTGGATAGGGGATGGGGGCCAGGCCGTTTGGGGAGGCACGGCCTTCCCTACCTGACCCTCCATATAGTTTTGCACCCCAATGTGGCCCTCGGGCCAAAAAGATTTCCCACCCCTGAGCTAGATCGTCCAGAGCTGAAGTGTCTTCCTGTGTAAAAGTCTGTGGCGGATCAACATTAAACTGAAAACTAGGGCTTGTTGGAAATTTTCCACTAAAACTTCTTGTTGATGAAACTTGATGGGTATTTTACTAACTGAAAATTTTTGTTGGAAAACCAAAAATGTATGGGTTTTTCAGTTTTTTGATGAAAAGTCTAAATTTTCCAATAAAAAAACAACCACTCCATTTTCTCACCAGTTGTACTGAAAACTCCACTGGTCTTGAAGCTATGGAGTTTCTGCTACATAATCTCTTTTGGTGGATTAATCTAGTCACAGTGCCACTTAGGTTTGTCCCATGGCCTCCTCCACCATGGGAGAAGAGGTAGGTCCAAAACTGAGTGAATGGCTTTGCAATTTGGTGCCCAGGGGGTCACAGCACCAGTTAGGTTTGGGACCATGGCCCCTTCTCCTTGCTGTTGCCATGAGGCTGGCTCCTGTACCAAAGCTCCCACCACAACCCCAGGGACTTGCCCAGCCTCACCCCATTTCTAGCACCCTAAGCCCTGGTCGCCTCACCACTGGTATACACCAGGCATACAGCCACAGGTAAGATTGGGTGGGGCTACTTAGTACTTAACTCTGCCTGGTGGGAGGTAACTGAGTACTTGAGTGGGATGTCCAATCTCCTCCCCCACTCTGTGACACAGCTGTGAGAGAATGGTCTGGCCCAGAGTCCACTACAGTCGGTGATAATTAGTCTTTGTTTGTTGTTTGCGTGGCCAACCAACACATGGGCCAACCAACAACGATCTCTGGTTAAAATTCCTATCCTGCCCTCATCTGTGCAGCAACTGTGGATGACTTGACAAGAGCCATGCTAATGCATGCCAGCTAATTGAGGGATTTATTAAAAAGAACTGATTACTTCAAGAACCAAGATTAACTTGTGCCCTTTTGGGACACTGATTATTTAACTACGATAGTCCTCAGTAAGATACATCCTTGTCTCATATAATTCATGCACCCCAGAAATTAATCAAAGAGGAGGATCATTTCAAATATGCATGTTATTCCAGCACGCTACTTGAATAGATTTTGGGCACAGTTTTAAGCAAAAAGAACAATGGATCTTAGAAGAAACATCACAGCCCCAGAAATAGCATCACTGTAGTGGCAGGATAGTATTTGGTGCCTCCCTTTCATGGCTGTATGAGACCCTTTTCCGGTAGTAAAGGGATTTGTGTGTCTCTGGGCACACAATGTTTAGTACAATGTAAAACGTTTAGTAGAACCCAAGGCAACTCTTTGATACTGTCTGAGAAATCCTCCTAAACTTCAGTCTGTACGTTCTTAACTAACATTTTCAAGGCAACAGCACATGAAGAAACAGCTAACTAACATTTTAAAGAGTCCTGCGATGTCACCCCTTGCTGTGCTTTCTAGTGCGACAGTACTTTAGCCAGCAGACTTTAAGGGTGTATTTATAGCCCATAAAGCCAGGTTTGTCCCATTTCCCCTAGTTTAACTCGTTCATCAAGATCCAAACCATTCAGACGTCTTTCTTCTTCAAGAGTAATTAGCAAGTTCAAAGGGACTAGTACCCTTCCGAACACGGATTGCAACATAGTGCTTTTAAACACCCCCCAAGGGTTACAAACCAGGCTCGTTACTCAGGTGCTTAGTCCAGACACATTCCAAGTCCTGGGGTTCTGGACCCAGATGTAGTGAAACAAAATGGCCCCTGGTTTTGGATGCCAAACACTGACAATCTCCCCTCTTATGGGCATGTCGAAAAAGTGACCACACTTCGTGCTCACCAGGGGAGTGTTGAACAAGCTGTGGCCATGAAGGGCTTAAACTGTTCTTCAAGGAGGGCTGCGGGGTCTGTCATTGCTCTGAGCTGGACAGGGCTGGATTAACCTTTTGTGGGCCTGGTGCCAAACATATTTGTGGGCCCCATGGGGGCAATGGGGCATGGTGTGGGGAGGTCAGTCCCCGGAGCATGGCATAGCGGGGCGGCCTTGCTCTGCCCAGCCCAGTGCAGGGCACTATTTACAAACTGGCAGTTGCCAGATGCACAGTGGCCCTGTGCTGCCAGCATGCCCCTTCCCCTCAGGGGCAGGCCCATGCCATGCCACAGAGCCCCCTGCCCAACTCCACCCCCCCCAACTCCCTATGACCAGAGCCCCCCGGACCCACTATGCCCAGTGCCCCCCAAGGCCTCCCCCAGAAATGCACAGCGCCCTACGCAACACCACAGCTGCCCACAGCCCCCCCCCCCCCCAGAACCCCCCACTCCTTATTGCCCCAAAACACACATCTTCCCCACCCCCTCATAACCCAGCACCTGCTCCCCGCAGACTCCCCAGAGACCCACTCCCCCACGCCCTGCCTCCTGGCCCCACTCACCAGCCCTGCTGGGAGGTGACTGCGTCTGCTGGGCTGAGTCAGCAGCACAGCCAGGGAGGGTCCCGGGGCCGGGAATTGGTCTGTCTCTTCAGGAGTGGTGCGATCAGCCAGGCCAAGGCCTGTCCCGGCCGGGCTCTCTCAAGACATACTTGCCTGGAGGGGCCCAGCCAAGCCCCCACTACTGCCTCCCTTCTCCCCCAGGCTGAGACTGACAAGGCTTCTGCACCAGTCCCAGGCGGCTCAGCTCCAGGGAGGCAGGCGGGGCCCCATAGGCCTGGAGCCAGAGGTGCACTGGGGTCCTGCCAGGGGGCTGAGAGGAGCAGGGGGTGGGACCAGGGGGAGGAGAGGAGCCCTCGGCCAGTCAGTGGGCAGGCCGAGAGGAGCAAGCGATGGGCGGGGGGAGCCAGTGGGGTCTCAGGGCACAGTGCAAGTGGAATAGGCCAGGGCCCCTTCTGAGCATGGACATGGAGCCACTGGCACCATTGTAAACCTTGCACTGGGGCTGGCATTTCATTAACTCATAATGCTGGAGCAGCTGCTTTACCACAGTAACATGTTCGCTCAGCTAGCAGAAGCAGAGGGGCTAGGCAGGCGTGACTTAGCTAGTGGGAACTTGCTGGCTGTCCGCAGGCACGGCGCATTGTCCCCACCGCCTGCAGCTAACGCGTTGGTACCTTGCATTGCCCTGTGCTGCTTGGCTGTCGGCTCCAGCCTCCCACGCCACAAGTTGTCTCTTCACCTCAGCTCACCGCGTACCCGTCCCTGCCCTGCACGCTCCCCTTTGTGTTCCATTGGGCTGAGCCCCTCCTAAGGAAACCCCACCCAAAACCCCCAGCTGACCAAATCGTGGCACTAACATGCTATTTGCCACCACCCCACTGTTCACGCGGCTTGTGTGCTCTACCCCTTCCCACAGGCTATGTCCATTTGGACACCATTGGCTCCTTATTTCCGTGTGCACCCCATCTTTGTAGAGCCATCTCTTGCTGCCTATCTTATATCTAGAACAAAAGACAGTCCCTGCTCCAAAGAACTTACAGGCTGTGTTTGTACAGCGCCTAGCACAGTGGGCTCATGGTCCATGGCTGGGGCGCCTAGGCACTAGGATAATACAAATAAAAATTAATCGCAATGCAATGCAAGTCAGAGAACATTCTCTAGTGTTGATTGAAATGGCCACCCCAGGACCCTGTGATGCCAACTGGCAGAGGGCACAGAGGTGCATAAGGGTTACAGGGATCCCCCGGGGGCTGGTATCTTCATACTAGTTCACCATACAGTGTCTTGTAAGGTGTGTACTGAAATCCTGTGCCACACTGATCAGCATCATCGTTGCAAAAAGTATGTGCAGATAATATGTAATTGCATATGTATATTGCAGATATGTATCGACTGGCAGGTATGTGTTTAAAGCATTGCCATTACAGGCAGATGACCCAGAGGTAATATGCCCTAAGTCAGTTTCCAGGAGGTGAGAGACTTATCTTCCTGGCTGCCCACTGTATGCTTTACAATGGGAATCTATTTACATACTGAGTCAAATGCTAGTGAGGAGATTACGGGCACTTCAGGAGATTAATTTAACAGGAAGCGATGACTAGTAGGTTGGAGGGAACCCAGTTTAGGGGTGAAGAACAAAGGACTGGTCTAATATAGTTAGGGGTGCAGAAAGACCCCCTGGCAGCCGCCATCTGAGGGGGGTAAGTTGCCAGCAGGCTTGGTTTTATGACAAGAAGGGCTCAGCCATCCTGGTTGAAAAACACTGGGAGAAGGACTTAGGATAAGCAGAACCTTATTAGACAAGCAGCAGCTCGTTAGGGAAATTTAGGCTCTAGAATGTGTGTTATAATTTTATTGTATATGTAACCCTCCTGTGTCCAATATTTCTATGTGATGTTATTTGACTCTGTTCTTTGTTAAATTAACTCATACCTGCTTTCTCTCTGAACAAATCTATGTGTTGTGTTAAGTGCAGCTATGTTCTACTGGGTAATTGCTAAACCGGGGTATATTGTTCCTTTGGGACCAGAGGATCTGTGGCTGTCCAGTGGTTAGGCACTCTAGGGAGATGCTTGGAGGACTGGCAGGGTGGAGGGGAGGGCAGGAGGGAGTATGCCAATTGCTCACCTGCAGAGGGACAGCAGAGCCTGTATATTTACTTTGTCAGAAATATAAATAGTAAATGAAACAATAAATTCACACTACTGTGGTTCTTTGGGTAATGTTGATCACTAATTTGGCTCCTGAACAACTGAGATCTGAGTATCACTGGGTTAGAGTCTGTGGATGGCTCCTCTCTGTGGTTTTTCCATAAGCTCACGTGGCTGGAGGTGGAGGGGATGCACCCCTGTATCCTAGTGCCCCCAGAGGAGAGGGCAAGTCCCTCCTGCACAGCCTTACAGCAGTCTTCTACAGTGCCTGCATCAAGGGAATCCTCTCCCTGCTGGAACGGCAGCTTTTAGGACCGCTTTACACCACTCTGGCCATTTTACCTGGCATAAAAGAGCAAGAGCTTCTCAAGGGAAGTGGCGGGAGAAAATAATTTAAAATTGGGCATTGTAATTGAGAACATACTGTAGGAAACAACCTGGATTGGAAGCAGGGAGGAGATGATGACCTATCAGTAAAAGGCTTTCTTTTCCATCTCTAGTAGGTATAATTGGTTATCAGGAAACCAGGATGTCACTGTCACTACTCTATAAGGTTATAGAGCACAGTGTTATGTCTCTTTTGGCAACATTTCTATGTTCTGCACAATACTAGATAAGGCATGTTAATTCGATCCCTCCAGGGATCTATTCAGCTGTTGATACATGTGTTTTAACTCCTGTGTACAGGAGTTACATAGGGTTCACCAAACAGGAAATAAACCATGTCACAAAAGCTGATCTTTAATTACTTTATTTTTCACAATAATAAAAAATAAATTAGTCATAAACAAAAATAGTTAACTTTTTCCATCAAAGAGAAAATGTATACAATATGAAAAGGATGCTGTACAGTTCAGGTTCAGGTGCATTCCCAGGGATACATATTCCTGAACTAGTCACAAAGTACTTTAACTTACACTCCCCCTTTAAATCCACTCAAGGAACTGGCTAATCAGAAAATTACAAAATGGTAACTATCGATTTACAGTATGACATATATATATATATATATATATATATGCTATATATATATATATATATATATGCTATATATATGACATATATATATATATATGCTATATATATATATATATATATATATATATGCTATATATGCTATAAAATTCCATGAAAACTTGGATTAGTATGATGAAAGACCTGGACAAAAATATAGATGGCATATGTAAATAAATACACATTAGGTCCGTTTAATAAAAATCTGCATATTCTAAATAATTGAACTATTTTGGTGCAGTGGCTTGTTCCATAGACATAGCTCAGAATACATATTTCCTATAAACATCTTGTATTTACAAATAACAAAAAATAAGTTATAATAAAGTATATCCTTCTGCCAAGATGGATGATGGGGTTAAGGTGAAATGTAAGTAATTTTACATATATAAAGTAGTTTTTTTGTGTCATTCAAATCAAGGCTTCATGATCTGCACAGTTAAGGCCCCCATCCTTAAAGACATAGGTGCTGGATCTAGAGGTGCTGGGGGTGCTTCTGCACTCCCTGGCTTGAAGTGGTTGCCATCATATACAGGGTTAACAGTGTGGTTCAATGGCTCTCAGCACCTCCACTATACAAATTGTTCCAGCACCCCTGCTTCATGATGCCCCTGATGACTTCAGGGAGGGTCAGCAAGGACACGTAGGTCCACCATGATGAGCTCATTGCAAGGTCAGTTCTGAAGAGACCCACACAGTGCCCCATGACAAAGCAGGCTAATGAAAGCAGTGTTGGTAGAAAGTCACTGGGAAAGTGTTGAATTTTCAAAGGAAATAATCAAGCCCAAAAGATAATGGGAGTTTGCATTTCCCAATCCATTAAAATTCCAAGGAGCCTCCATTTAAAAAAATGTAACTAGCAGTAATATACTCCCTTGTGTTTCATTGAAAATTGACAAAGGGCCAAATTCAGACTAGTGTTAGTGGATGCATTTCTGATGAAGTTGCACCTGCTTTCACCAGGTCAGAATTTGAGCCAATAATGGTTTCTTATAATGCAAATTAGTTTGCCTATTTAAAAACACTAAAGATGAAAATGTTAAGTGTTAGTAAATTGCTTTGATTCAGCTCCCTAAATAGAAACAAACATAACCCCCACTAACGTATTCTGTAAGCCGTGATAGGAACAAAGCAAGTTGACTTTCAGCATTCACTGTTTGAATTTCCCAATTAACTGCCCAATAGACCGATCACAAATGCTTTTATAGAGAGGAGCCAAAAGGCATTAAACACAGCTGTGCCATAAAAACCAAGTCCTGCAATGATTTTTTTCTGCTTTTGAATCTATACATGATTGCTCTAATGGTTCTTTGAAAACAATAGATGCTGTATGTGAGAATACAGGCACAATACATACTTTCAGAATTGTGCAGTTACAGGTACTCTGGGTTCATTGCACAGGAATTCAGTCAGTAGTTATTTTAATAAAATGAACCACCAACGGTTCAGGAGCTGGTTGAACTAGCAGGAGAACAGTTCTACTAATAACTAGTCTTAGCTCTGACACAAACTGATAAAAGCTATCTTGTTCTCTCACGCTACAAAACTTGTATTAATTCCCACAGCTGTGCCAGCTAGTCCTCTGTTCCAGGTAATAAAATGGTCTGATCACCTAGCACTGCTCTAAACATCAAACATGCTTGTGGAGTAAGCAGGCATGGCAGTAGCCATTAGCACTCCAAACCTGCAAACACTCCTCAATGTCAGTAGTCCCACTGAAATCAGTTAAGTTGTGGCTATCTCATCCATATATGCCTTGTCAATGAACTTCTGAGTTAACACATCTCTAAAATACAGCAAGTGTTTTCCTACTTAAAAGGACCCAATTTTGGATCTGTACCATCTGGCTATGGAAATGGGATCATATAAACATTGTAAAAACAACATTAATATTAGACCCTGCCTCTATACAGCCTGATATATTATGCCCCAAAGACAGATTATTACATTAGGTGTAATTGTATGAGTGTGTTGAAACCACGGCTGGGTTCTGTGATGTTCATGCAAACCCATGCAAACCTTGCCCTCTTGCTTTTGCATCACCCCTCAAAATCTGACTCTGTCATGTAAGATCAGCAAAATGGGTTCTCTACAGATGTTTGAGAACCCAGATGTGGGGCTCCCTTTGTTGTGTGCTGGCTTGAGGTAATCACTGTCAGCACTTTGCCTTATATTGACGATCCACATATTCTCCCAATAGTTACTCTGATCTTCTATTTTATCCCAGATCATGTAACCTGAAGATTTGAAATGTGAGAAGTAATGTTTTTTCTACCATATATAAACACACAATAAAGAAAAGGTGTTGTTCAAATTAATGAGCCTGATTCTGTACTTGCTTACACTGGTTTTATACCTGTGTAACTCCACTGAGTTCATTAGTGCCATTTCTGATGTACATCAATGTAAGTGAAAGAATCAGGAACTATACATGGTGTCAGGCTAAACTGGTGCACTGCTATATAAAAACAAACACTTGTAACAATAAAAATGCAGTAATTGTTTTAAATGAATAGTTTTAAAAGTGCACTTCATGTGACAACAAAATATTACCATAGATAATATTAGTCCTTCTGCATCGGTGTGTGTAGGAAAGGAGAGTTGATTAGTTTATATTCTAGAAACATCTATCATAATTATAGTGAAACTTGCCAGTGACAATAAGAGATTAAATCTGGCCACAATCAGGCTGACTCCTTACTGCATGGTGTTTAATTAGGTGAGACTAATACTTTTTAATGGTATATATGAAAACTGGCCTTACACCAGATAGCTCAGTTTATATAACTATCAATATAAGTCACCACATTCAACTAAAAAAGCAATGAATCTGAGGAGTAATACAGAGTATATATACATAGATACATACCCTTTTATACTCGGCTCCTATGAACTTTGTCATCTTCAATGGTAAATTAATGGAGCCCACAAAAAGATAAATCCTTCTAAGCCATCCCAACTCCCACGTGTTCGAGAGCAACACATTTTATAACTTGCTTATAAATCGTGTAAGGCACCACGTTCACATACCTATTTACCAACTCACTGTTCAGCTTATCCAAAGGTAGATGCAAACTGTTTATGGGTCATATATTTTTGTTGTTTGAACTATAATTTCTTTCTTCATCTGGGATGTAAATAATCTTTTTATGCTACAGATACTTCCCTAAAGCAGATGAAATACACTTCTCTTAAGGCAAAAGTGAAACAACATTAGATACAGTGTGTCAGGATTTGCTACAATGTGACATTCATATGAAAATTTATATTTACTACCATTGGAAATTTGACATTTGTTTTATGTTGCATTTTCTCCCCATAATTCTTTGGTCAAGAATCTACTGTATACAGTATAATCTCAGATCTTCAAGAGCTATCTAAATTCCTTGATGGATGACTTTTCATGAGATAAAGGCATAGAACTGAGAAGGGATCATTAACTCAAAAAAAAGTTATATAATTAGTCTTTCAATTTCACATAGGTCTCCCATTGTTTAATTAAATTAATTAGAGGGTAATCAAAGTCCTAACGACATTTAATGGTTTCTAATCACAAAGAATCATTATTGTGACATCAAATTTTAGAGACAAAGGAGAACTCCCACTGATTACAATAGGGACTCCCGATCGAACATTGATGGTACAACAGGCTCAAAGACAATCAACATAGGACTAGCATAAAGCTCAACAGGAAATATGTATTAGGTATAAATAGGATTATTTTGGCACCGTTTTTGAATTCAGACAGTGGACACCTTAAAAATGGACTCAAGATTAAAGACATCACTAGGGTTTAGAGCACATTGCAATGAGTAATTCAATAAGCAAGTTATTTTACTTACACAGAAATATCTAAAAAGACTCAATAAAAGTGGATGAACTGTGAAATGTTCAGGTAGTTTAATACTTTTAATCTGCACTGAATGCCTTTATCTGCACTGAATGCCTCATTCTGTTTAGCTCTAGCAAATCCCAGGACTGAATACAGTAAGTGTAGAAAATGAAGATCATCTAACCCAGGTGCAAATCTGTAACCATTCTTGACTGGAACAGGAAGACATGGTGTAAATAGATACTATTCTTTTAGAGTAAGTTTACTGAGGAAGAACACAGGATGAAAACAAGACAAATTACACTGTAATAATCCTTCAACAGCTAGGAGTCAGGATTTCCTTAATACAGACTTCCAAACTACTGCACAAGCAGTTAGTATATATATATATATAAAAAAAAAAACGCACCACAGACTGCTGATGCCAAAGGGTTATGAAAACATGTTAGAGACAGAGGGCCAGATCCTTTGGTGGCAGCTTCAGAAACTGATGGCAATCCTAACTGAATCTTATACACATTCGGATTGATCCTGTTACTTGTTGAACAGTTCTACAATGAAAAATTATTATGCAGCGAGATTGCTACATCATGGTGGAAGATTTTCTGTTGGTGTAAACTGACAATTTAGATCAGTGGAGGAACGTCACTCATGAATTTGAGCTTCAGCTGTTAGCTTCACATGTTAAAGAGAAGACTTAAGGTCACTGTGGGCACTGTGGTGGGTAATAGATTGCTTTCAACATCCATACAGACTTACCGGCTATAACTTTGGTGCACTGGTTTATGAATTAGATACAAGGCACTTATAGGCAGTCAAAGTGTGTGTACATTTGCTGCTTTGTTGAAGGCAGGAAGTTAGTGAAAGTACAGTAGAGAGAGATTAATCATGACACTAATTTAGTATGAAGGGTTGAGGTAATTAAACACATGTATTAGGGTGCTGGGAAATTGAGCTTAAATGGGTCCTAAGGGTGCTGGGTTTTTTTTTATGACATAACACTTCTCATGTATGTGTTCTACTGATACCATCTACTAATTTAAGACCAAAGCACCAAAGAAGGGTTGGTTCTCAGCAAAGAATGATGCTGCTGAATCTGTACTGGTCAAACATCTCCAGTAAATGCATCTGACTGATTTTCCTTTCATTCAGTTCATAACAAGAAGGCTGGTATTTTCCTTAAATAACAATTATTTGATGAACAGATGTATACAATAGTATCAGGAAAAAATAATGCTTTAAAAATCATGGTTTTACAATGAACATTTTAAAAAGCCAAAAAGCTCCTATTATATGCTGCATGTTATGTGTGAGACATAACCATAACCTTGATGTGCTCAGCAATATGGCAACCATCTCTTTAAGAAGGTAGAACCTGTTGTAGTCCAAACAGTAACACTGTTTATGTTCCCATATCGAAGTTAAACATGGATGTTACGGGTGATGGAGTAGTTGTTATCTGCGTCCTAGAAACCGTGATTGTCTACTGGCCACCCTTGTGCAGGACGCACAACAAGCTGTCTTGTAATAGGTATAGACACAGAGCCGGGCCTGCACCACCACATTGCAGTTGTAGTATTTGTCTTTGCAATTTTCATCTGGGGAGAAAAAAAAGCACAGACCTTTATGATTCAGAAAGATTATGTTATCAGAGCAGATTATGGTAGAGCACAAATTTATTTTTAAAGATTCACTATCAGGTAAAAAAGCATATATTTTAAAATAGCCTACCGATGTAAGTAAGTTAAATTATTAAAACTACAATAACTTTTTTTACTTGAATAAAATTAGAAAAAAGTGCACATTTTAAAAAAATCTCCTTTACTTTTAACAGGTTGAGGGGAGATATGATTGCTGTCTATAAATATATCAGAAGGATAAATACTGGAGAGGGAGAGGAATTATTTAAGCTCAGTACCAATGTGGACACAAGAACTAATGGATATAAACTGGCCACCAGGAAGTTTAGACTTGAAATTAGATGAAGGTTTCTAACCGTCAGAGGAATGAGGTTTTGGAATAGCCTTCCAAGGGAAGCAGTGGGGGCAAAAGACCTATCTGGCTTTAAGATTAAACTCGATAAGTTTATGGAGGAGATGGTATGATGGGATAACATGGTTTTGGTAATTAATTATTACCCTTCTGACCTTAGTATCTATGAATCTATAAACAGTTTGTGTTTGCTTTTTACACTTAATTTGGCTTGAATAATGAAAATAGACTAGGCAGTAGCACTTGTTTGTATAGTCAGGTTTGTGTCATTTTCACTTTCAGATTCTCAGGTAATAAATACCATGCTGCAGTGTTTGGGTGGCTAATGCTTCAGGGGAATATTAACAGTACTGCCAATCGCCAAGCACTGAAAAGTCATGAATCAGGCCCCCCACAATCACAAGATTGGCTTATAAATATTGAGATTTTGAAAAATAATAAATGTTGGGTTCTTTATATTTGCCTTCTGGGTTCTGAGCCACTAGGATGCACTCCATTCACATTTAAAAACCATGAGGGCTAGAAACTTGCTTTTTTGATGAAAACTGAGATTCTCACATAATCACATAACTCAAGGAGCAGGGATTTTAAGAAAAAGACCAAATAACACAAGGCACACAATAAAATCATGAGACTTGTCAGTATTAATTTGTTTTAAACAAAACTGTTTCCATGTGGAGGAAGAACAACAACATTTCTATCAGTCTTACGCTACATAAACAGCTAATTTTTACAAAATCTATATTTGTGAACAAATTTGACCTGAAAGTTGATGCAGAACAAAATGAGGTTCAGTCTGCTTCTTAATACATCTTTCTCCCCTTCTCTAGTAATTATAATTAGTAATAAAATTATTACATAAAATTATGAAAAAATCCCTGACAATATCAAAGTAATGCAAAAATGTTACATTTTGGTTAATAAATTTTATGAAAGAAATTTGACTCTGCATTGACATCTTAGATTGACATTTTAAAATCAAGAAGAAAAGTGAAATCTAGGAATTATTTTGGGGAAGTTCTATCGCCCGTATTATAAAGAAGGTCAGACTAGATGCTCATAATGGTCTCTTCTGGCCTTGGAATCTATGAATGTATGCAACAGCACCAGGAAGTTCATACTGAAGAAATTTTTTTTTGTATGGATAGTTTCTCATACAAGGTATTGGAAGACATAGAATATTGTACATGATTAGATTTTCTGGTTTTAGGGCTAAATCAGTAAGAACCCACCAAATCAAACATTCAAAATACGAGGTGCCATAAAATACACACCAAAATTAACCCAAATGTGCCATTTTAGCAGATCAAAAAATCTCTCATGCTCTCTGGGACTTCAAAGGGAAGTCAATTTCTGACAGAGTTCAAGGAAAACATTTTAATCAGGAGACTCAAAGAGCTTGGCTTGTTTAGCCTAAGCAAAAGACAGCTGAGGGGAGGTATGATTGCTCTCTCTAAATACATCAGAGGGATAAATATTGGGAGGGAGCGGAGTTATTTAAGTTAAGCACCGATGTTGACACAAGAACAAATGGATATAAACTGGCCATCAAAAAGGTTTAGGCTTGAAATTAGACAAAAGTTTCAGAGGAGTGACGTTCTGGAACAGCCTTCCAAGTGGAGCAGTGGGGGCAAAAAAACTAACTGGCTTCCAGACTGAGCTTGATAAGTTTAGGAAGGGGATGTTATGATGAGACTGCCTACAATGGCATGTAGCTGATCTGTGACTGCTAGCAGCAAATATCTCCAATGGCTGGTGATGGGACACTGGATGGAGAGGGCTCTGAGTTACTACAGAGAATTCTTTCCCAGCTGTCTGTCTGGTGGGTCTTGCCACATGCTCAGGGTCTAATTGATCACAGAATTTTCCCCAGGGTCAGATTGGCAAAGACCCGAGGGGTTTTTCACCTTTCTCTACACCATGGGGCATGGGTCACTTGCTCGTTTGAACTGGAGTAAATGTCAGATTCTCTGTAACTTGAAGTCTTTAAATCATGATTTGAGGGCTTCAGTAACTCAGCCAGAGGTTATGGATCTATTACAGGAGTGGGTGAGGTTCTATGGTTTGCAATGTGACTAGGTCAGACTAGATGATCATGATGGTCCTTTCTGGCCTTAATGTCTATGAGAACCTACTGTACCTTTTTAAAAAGAGAGCCTTGTTTTGTTTAAAAATGAACTCCTAAAATCAGAACAGAAAATAAAAGCTGAACCCAAAGAGCCTATACAGGATTGTTAAATATTTTCTCTACTAGATGGAGTTCCACAATCAAAACAGTCGAGTTTTCTTGTCTCCTTACCTATTTCTGGTATACAATCCTGAGTGTTACAAGATTCTTTTTCTTCTGGTTTAAGCTGTGGATCACATTGGTTACTGGGTGTCAGATCATCTGACAGACATCGCACTTCTCGAACCCGGAATCCTCCTTCACAGGATTTGGAACACTGAAATCAAATGAGTTAAAATTCAGGAAGGTGATAATTTGTACTAGGAAACCCTCACAGAGAAAGGGGGCGTATACCCTTATCCAAAGCCTCCTTCTTTCCATTGACTTCAATAGGATTGGGAGCCTTAAAATGCTGACTAGAAAGTTATGGGAGTCATTTCCTGTTAGGGCTCAAGAAAAATCCCCTGTCCTCATGATCCCCAGGACAAATGAGCAAGACAAGGCTCTCTCTAAGAGAAATCACTTCAATTGAAATACTCTCATAGTACCCCCTTCTGGGGTACATTTTATCAACCATCCTGTTAGCTGGATGACAGGAAGCCAGAAAGATTGTTATAGATGTGAGAGGAATTCGAGGAACAATTTGTAGTGTGTGTGTGGTGGGGGGGGGGGGGGAAGGTTCCAACACGATGGAGTGAAAAACAACAACCCCAGCTGCAACTCTTTAACAGTCAGTGTGATAACAATGGGAATGCTATTTTCCTGTCTGATGAGCAAGGGTCATTGCTTCTGCTCAGGGATTGGCCTGTACACCACACCAAATCAACCTCAAAGAGACTATTGAACAGACAGTGGGTGTCACGCTGTCTGGAGTGGTTCACGACTGTGAGTGCCTACCTCAGGGCAGATTGTCAGACAACAGGGAAGACACCCCAAACTGATGGTGTTTTATATTTAGATTTCACCACGCCAGGGACAAATGTGAACTCCTGGATCACTATACCAGTCTTACCATGGAGTCACAGACAGACCCCTTAGACTCTCTAGTCTATCTTGCCACCCAGACAACTGGACTTTCTGATAAAAGGTCACTTAAACCAAAAATCACACCACATCAGTCCCAAGTTGCTCCCAGTCCCAAGACACCAGTCACTTACCCCAGATCAAATGGTACTCTAGATCCTACACTAAAGACAACACTGGTAGCCAATTCTATAGTCAACTAGCTAAAGGTTTATTAGCTAAGAAAAGGAAGCAAGAATTACTGAGAGGTAAAGTAGGTAAAATATATGTACAGGTGAGTCACAGTTTGTAATTCCAAATGGTGGCAGTGATGCAATAAACTTTTCAGGGTTCCCAGATCAGGGCCATCCCTAGCCATTTAGGTGCCCTATACAACCCCCCGTGGTGGGGGGGGAGGGCGTGTGGGGCCCTAGGCCTCCCCGCCTAGGGTCTGGGAGGCAGGAGCTGTGGGGGGGCACTTTTGGGGGCCCCACAGGCCCAGAGTGGCCCAGGGGATTAGCGGGGTGCTGGGAGCAGCCCGCTCCGCTTCCCTCGCCCTGGCCCCAGCCGTGTCACTTGGGGAAGGGGGCTTGGGGGAAGAGATCCCACCTCCACACTCACTGGCAGTGGAGAGAAGTGGAGCAGCCTGGCTCCAGCCAGCTCTACTCCACCAGCTCCCAGCCACGACGCTCCGCTTCCCGCCGCCGGTGAGTGCAGGAAGGTTGGGGAAAGGACGCCCCCGCACTCGCTGGCGGCTGGAAGCTGAGTGATGTGGCCCAGCCCACTCCGCTTCCCTTGCCCCAGGCCCAGACATGTTGCTCAGGGGGGTGGGGTTAGGGAAAAGTTCCCCCCCCAGACTCACCGGTGGCAGGAAGCAGAGCAGCCCAGCGCCAGCCAGCTCTACTCCACCAACTCCCAGCTGCGGGGCTCTGCTTCCTGCCGCCGGTGAGTCCGGGGGGTGAGAGAACCTATCCCTAACCCCCCTGACCAGCGACATGCCGCCGGTGAATGTAGGGGACATCCTTTCCCTAACCTCCCCACACTCACCAGCAGCGGGAAGCGGTGTGCCGCGGCTGGGAGCTGGCGGAGTGGAGCGGACTGGGGCCGGGTTGCTCCACTTCCCGCCTCTGCTGGTGAGTGCGGGGTCGCTGGGAAAGAGGTGGAATGGGGGGCGGGCCGGGGGCGGAGCAGGGGGGGAGGGTAAGAAGTGGGGTGGAGGGAGTTGTCCGGGGCTCCACACCCCCCTAGTGATGGCCCTGCCCCTTGCAGTGGGCGCAGCCCGTGCGGGGGCTGGCCAGGGGATAGGGCTGGTCGCAGGGCTGGTGCTGCTGCCTATACAGCATGCAGTTGCCTAGGGCACCATGAAATTTGGGGCAATTTGGTGCCCCAATTTTCAAGGTACCCTGTGCAGCTGCATATGCTGCGTATGCCTAAGGATGGCCCTGTCCCAGATTGTCCCTGGGGAATCTCCGCTTTGCATCTGGTACACTTCCCTGTAGGAGTCCAAATAGTCCAGAGATGAAGGATCTTTCCCTGAATCCATACTTATAGCTTCTTCTCATAGAAAATAAGCTGACAGGGTCACTACCCATGTGGGCTTTTCCTTTGATGACAGAGAGAGAGGTACACATTTTGGGTCTTTGACCTCCGATCATCACAATGACCACTTGCTTCAAAATGAGCACTTTTCTGTTAAAGTTCTTCATATGCATTCCACAAGGTTTCTTTCTCCCTTTGATGGGTTATTTAGTTACAGGTGTTTACACAATGTAATGTTTGTTATTACACTATAACAGGATACAGATAAGTGAAAACAATGCAAGCAACATCCCATTAGTTTTCATGAAGTTTAAACACCAATATACTCTTATACATTTAACAATCACTTTGACCTATGCTAATACACAAGTGAATTGGCCTGGGCCTTCAGCATGAGCTGGCACCTGGTCTGCCAGCATCACAGTAGGGAAAAGAGGGAAGGTGGGGGGAGAACTGTGATTCCTTAATCCCCAAACGCACTATACTTTCTCGTGGCACCTGTAACCAACTCCAATGCCCTTTGATCAAAACACACAGGATTGTTTTAAAGTAAATGCAGCCTGCGTGAAATATATATGGAATTGATAGCCCAGGAGTCTTTAATTCACCCTCTAGCTACAGAAAATGTTCTGAAAAAACAAAATCTCATTTTCTCTAGAGGAGAAAAATATTTATGGATACCATAAACATGCTGCAATGTGAAATTCATGTGCATTCTGCTCAACTGAACTAAACAGCTTTTGCACAGAACAAACATGGGTGATTGTGGAAATGAAAACTGAAGGGAGGGAAGACGGGACGGACAAGGGCAGCTGAGTCTTGACTACTGCTACAACTCAGTGTCAAATGTAGCAAGTTGGAGTATCAGTGAAAGTCGCAGACCTATTTGCCATGTCTCTATCACTCCCTTGGGCTGACCTTACATACCCTACACACCCCCACATACAACGCTGGAGGACTACAGGAGGCAAAGAGTTCTCCTCTGTGTCCTCTCCACTTCTTGGACCATCCTACTCAGCGTAATCACTGAAATGCTGCTTCATTTTGGGAGCCAGGAGGACTTCACCGAAAGGGCCAAGTTCAGCCTGAGTCTAAAGAGAGTGCCATTCCATTGACTGCAGCGGAGCTGCACCAGGGCAGACTTGAGCTGAATTTGGCCCTAAGAGAAGCTATAACATCTGGATCACAGATTTGCAGGGTGGCTTATTACTGTCTCAGCACTTACTCCTATACTTGCACATACCATTGGCAATTGCTGAGAGTTCTGCTCTGGTTCCTGGCACGTCTACTAAAATCAGACACAGAAACAGCACCTTCAAGTATTCTTGAAAACCCCCAAAGAGGATTAAGTGTTTTAAACAAAACAGCCAGTATCTTCACAAAGGTCTTTAAAAACTCCAGTCTTTGATAGTAGAGATTCACTTTGGCCAAAATTGGCTGTCAGCAACACCAACAGAAATCTGAAGAAATTCCACTGACATAAAACAACAACAGGAATAATACCTGACTCTCAGATAGTGCTTTTCATCAGAACATCTCAAAACACCTCACAATTGCTAATTTGTTTAACCTCAGCCCTATGAGGTAGAGAAATATCATTAGCACCATTTTACACATGGGAAACTGAGGCACAGAGAGGTTAAGAAGCTTGACCAAAGTCACACAGGAATTTTGTGGCAGAGCACAGACTTGAACCTGGGTCTCACTTTAGACTGACTTCTGTTGAGTTACTCTGGATTTATGTTGATTTTATTGAGAGCCAAACATGAATTTTGGTTTTTAGAGAAGCACCCAAGAAACAGTTACAGGGAGAAATCTGGATTCTGGTCAGCTACTTTGTTTTATTTTGTTTTCCCCTCTGAAAAAGAGTGGCTAAAGTGTTCCCCCTTCTTTTCTGCTTTCCTTTAATGCCCTAAGCGTGGCCAGATAAATGAGTAATGCAAGCAAGAGGACAAACAAAAAGCAATTTCTATGCTTAATGTCATGTGGGAAAAAAATGTCAGGAGGGATTTAGAATCATATTACTTTCAAAGGCACTTGCCTAAAGGTTTGCAGAAGGAAAATCAAAATGAGGGATCTGTGGGCTCTCCACACAAACGACTGTCATTTTGGATTTGATTTAAGGCCATGGAGAGGAGTGAACTACAGCATTTGATAAGATGGCATCTAAGTGCTCATCAAACATATCACATGTCCTTCTGAGGAAATACTGGAGTTTGGGTTTTCATTTTTGTGACAAATGTTCATTTTTCATCATAATTCTAATAAGCTACTTTGTCAAAGATGAGCAACGTTGGGAAGATATATGAAACCAAAGTCACTTGTGGCACTGGTGCACAGCAGCAGGCCCACTTCCTTGGAAATTGTTGATACATGGCACTCTCTACACAGTAAGCTCTACTCTCAGTGATGTTCCAAGTACTGTAGACTGTTTTATGGTAAATATCAGATTGCTTTGGGAACTGGAGCACATCCATCATTCTTTAGTGTCCCTTAATTTTAAATGAAGTCATAATGCTGGAAAGAGGCACTTCTTAATGCTCTGGGTAATATCATTAAGGGGTGAAACCACTTAGTAACAGAAAAAATACATAATTTGCAATAATTATACTCAGCTATAGAGGGCCAAATTCATACCTCGTGTAAGCAGGCCCTGTATCTTTATATTCTGTCTCATCTATTTGCTGAAGGACTGAAAGGATAACTGGATTTATCAAGTTTGATTTTGATCATTTACACCCATTTCCCTGGAATGGATCTCCAATAAAAGCCCACTCAGGCTTCCTAGTCTTAACACAGATGCTAAAAGAAAAGGAGTACTTGTGGCACTTAGAGACTAACAAATTTATTTGAGCATAAGTTTTTGTGAGCTACAGCTCACTTCATCGGATGCATCTGATGAAGTGAGCTGTAGCTCATGAACACTTATGTTCAAATCAATTTGTTAGTCTCTAAGGTGCCACAAGTACACCTTTTCTTTTTGCGGATACAGACTAACACAGCTGCTACTCTGAAACAGATGCTAAGGACAGTTTATTGGTATTGCTCTTCACCCAGCAGTCAAATGAAACATGATTCATACAAAGAACTGGGGGATAATTCAAGATGCATGATTAATTAATAGAATATTATTAGGTCCAGTTGTAAGAACATTTCTATTTTTGCAGAACTAATTTTCCAAGTACAACATGTATCAGTTGTTTAATCTTCTCCAATGCTAAATACTTAATAGCCATTTTTCAATGCAGACTTAGTTGCAAGAAAAACATCTGTGTCAAATTTTAGTATTACATTCATGCTGATTTCATGGATTATTCAGAAACATACTGCATACTAACAGGTTTCAGAGTAACAGCCGTGTTAGTCTGTATTCGCAAAAAGAAAAGGAGTACTTGTGGCACCTTAGAGACTAACCAATTTATTTGAGCATAAGCTTTCATGAGCTACAGCTCACTTCATCAGATGCATACTGTGGAAAGTACAGAAGATCTTTTTATACACACAAACCATGAAAAAATGGGTGTTTACCACTACAAAAGGTTTTCTTTGCCTCCACATCCCACTCTCCTGCTGGTAATAGCTTATCTAAACTGATCACTCTCCTTACAATGTGTATGATAATCAAGTTGGGCCATTTCCAGCACAAATCCAGGTTTTCACCCCACCCCCCCACAAACCCACTCTCCTGTTGGTAATAGCTTATCTAAAGTAATCACTCTCCTTACAATGTGTATGATAATCAAGGTGGGCCATTTCCAGCACAAATCCAGGGTTTAACAAGAACGTCTGGGGGGGGGGGGGGTAGGAAAAAACAAGGGGAAATAGGTTACTTTGCATAATGACTTAGCTACTCCCAGTCTCTATTCAAGCCTAAGTTAATTGTATCCAATTTGCAAATGAATTCCAATTCAACAGTCTCTCACTGGAGTCTGGTTTTGAAGTTTTTCTGTTGTAAAATCGCAACTTTCATTTCTGTAATCGCGTGACCAGAGAGATTGAAGTGTTCTCTGACTGGTTTATGAATGTTATAATTCTTGACATCTGATTTGTGTCCATTTATTCTTTTACGTAGAGACTGTCCAGTCTGCCCAATGTACATGGCAGAGGGGCATTGCTGGCACACGATGGCATATTTCACATTGGTAGATGTGCAGGTGAACGAGCCTCTGATAGTGTGCCTGATGTGATTAGGCCCTGTGATGGTGTCCCCTGAACAGATATGTGGGCACAGTTGGCAACGGGCTTTGTTGCAAGGATAGGTTCCTGGGTTAGTGGTTCTGTTGTGTGGTATGTGGTTGCTGGTGAGTATTTGCTTCAGGTTGGGGGGCTGTCTGTAAGCAAGGACTGGCCTGTCTCCCAAGATTTCTGAGAGTGTTGGGTCATCCTTCAGGATAGGTTGTAGATCCTTAATAATGCGTTGGAGGGGTTTTAGTTGGGGGCTGAAGGTGATGGCTAGTGGCTTTCTGTTATTTTCTTTGTTAGGCCTGTCCTGTAGTAGGTGACTTCTGGGAACTCTTCTGGCTCTGTCAATCTGTTTCTTCACTTCTGCAGGTGGGTATTGTAGTTGTAAGAATGCTTGATAGAGATCTTGTCGGTGTTTGTCTCTGTCTGAGGGGTTGGAGCAAATGCGGTTGTATCGCAGAGCTTGGCTGTAGACAATGGATCGTGTGGTGTGGTCAGAGTGAAAGCTGGAGGCATGTAGGTAGGAATAGCGGTCAGTAGGTTTCCGGTATCGGGTGGTGTTTATGTGACCATCGCTTATTAGCACTGTAGTGTTCAGGAAGTGGATCTTTTGTGTGGACTGGACCAGGCTGAGGTTGATGGTGGGATGGAAATTGTTGAAATCATGGTGGAATTCCTCAAGGGCTTCTTTTCCATGGGTCCAGATGATGAAGATGTCATCAATATAGCGCAAGTAGAGTAGGGGCGTTAGGGGACGAGAGCTGAGGAAGCGTTGTTCTAAGTCAGCCATAAAAATGTTGGCATACTGTGGGGCTATGTGGGTACCCATAGCAGTGCCGCTGATTTGAAGGTATACGTTGTCCCCAGATGTGAAACAGTTATGGGTGAGGACAAAGTCACAAAGTTCAGCCACCAGGTTTGCCGTGACATTATCGGGGATACTGTTCCTGCCGGCTTGTAGTCCATCTTTGTGTGGAATGTTGGTGTAGAGGGCTTCTACATCCATAGTGGCCAGGATGGTGTTATCAGGAAGATCACTGATGGATTGTAGTTTCCTCAGGAAGTCAGTGGTGTCTCGAAGGTAGCTGGGAGTGTTGGTACTCCCTCCTCAGGGCCTACGCTACCAGCAATCCATCAGTGATCTTCCTGATAACACCATCCTGGCCACTATGGATGTAGAATAAATGGACACAAATCAGATGTCAAGAATTATAACATTCATAAACCAGTCGGAGAACACTTCAATCTCTCTGGTCACGCGATTACAGACATGAAAGTTGCGATATTACAACAGAAAAACTTCAAAACCAGACTCCAGCGAGAGACTGTTGAATTGGAATTCATTTGCAAATTGGATACAATTAACTTAGGCTTGAATAGAGACTGGGAGTGGCTAAGTCATTATGCAAGGTAACATATTTCCTCTTGTTTTTTCCTACCCCCCCCCCTCAGATGTTCTTGTTAAACCCTGGATTTGTGCTGGAAATGGCCCACCTTGATTATCATACACATTGTAAGGAGAGTGATTACTTTAGATAAGCTATTACCAACAGGAGAGTGGGTTTGTGGTAGGGTGGGGTGGGGAGAAAACCTGGATTTGTGCTGGAAATGGCCCAACTTGATTATCATACACATTGTAAGGAGAGTGATCGATCACTTTAGATAAGCTATTACCAGCAGGAGAGTGGGATGTGGAGGCAAAGAAAACCTTTTGTAGTGGTAAACACCCATTTTTTCATGGTTTGTGTGTATAAAAAGATCTTCTGTACTTTCCACAGTATGCATCCGATGAAGTGAGCTGTAGCTCATGAAAGCTTATGCTCAAATAAATTGGTTAGTCTCTAAGGTGCCACAAGTACTGCATACTAAGAAAGGCAATAAAAAAAAGTACTCCCTCTTGAACCATAGTGAAATAACTAGTGGAAAGTCACTCTAGGTAACATCCCGAAACATTGCCATAGTGAAGGTTTCTCCCTTTTCTTTGTCCCATAAGGTATATTCAAACCCACACATATACAATGATAGTCAGGGATTACTGGTCTGTGTGTAAAAAATGTTTAGACTGAAAATGCCCCCTCTCTCTCTTTTATTTGATGTGGTCAGTTAGGAATCTAATAAAACAAACAAGTGGACAAAAAAAAACCCTCCAGACACTTGGAACTATATAGAATTTGAGACCTCCCAACAACCTTATAAACAGTTAATTTCTATTTATTCTGATAAGCAGCATATTCTTCACTGATATTATTCCTGCAGATAGTATTATTTTTCCTAACATGGTGTAGTTTTTCTGAAACATTGGTTTCATGAATGTTAGTTCTCGTTATATTTTGTGGGCCAAATCTTCAACCTGGGTAAATCAATATAGCTTCTCTGAGGTCAATGTGTCTATGCCAAGTTATATCAGTTTAGGAGGCAGCCTTCTTTTGTGTTAGTTGCATTGAAAACTGGGATTGTATTCAAATTATATACAAAACTAGAAAATAAGTTGCAATATTTCCCAAATGCTTTTTGAGAGAGAGATGATGCTGGTGACATTATTTATTATTTGTACAGTTCCCCAAATTGTGACAGGCAGTTTGCAGAAAAAAAAAATAAAGACATAGTATGGAAGAAGTTCAAAACAAGAACCAGATCATGCCAACACTGACTAATGAATACAGTTACTACTAGTGGGGGAATGGAAACGTTCACAGTTGTGAGCACTACACTTGTAGGTATTTTTTTTTTGCAGTACTGGACCCTACTACTGGAATTATTACATAAATGGATGGCTGAGAAAAACAACTGCAGAGATGAGGCAAGACAAAATTACAATGTGAAGATCACACGTTTTCTTAGCTATGGTATGTGCACATCTTGAAGGCTCCATTCAAGTTCTTTTTATGATAAAATAATTCCATAAATAATCTCCATTTATAAAAACTGGTAAATTAACTCCAGTGGGCTGCAGCATGTGTTTGTTATCAATTCCACTAGTAGCTGAGTGGTTTAGATCCTAATCTCCAAAAGCTTTTAAATCCTTTCCAAATCATTCTTGCCCTGGTGGTGCCCTTCTTTCCTGTATCATTCAGACCCAGCAGCAAATGTAAAACTACAATACTGCTTACAAGTCTCACTCAACTCAACAGTAATGACATGTTCGTCTCTCAGTGGGGAATTTCCCTGATATATCCTGAATATTCCAGAACATTTAGAGACCATTGCATTGCACATTATGCAGACAATATGGGAAAGCGGCACACACATTGCTCTGCAATTTTTCCTGGGAATCAAGAAATCGTATTAGGCAATCCTTGAGCTGGCTCTCTGAAATTTCTAGTCATTGTACAAGTGACGATGCAAATTCATTACATGATGAAAATAAGGGAAATTGCCCATACTAAGAGTCCAACTAGTACCTGCTGAGGTAAATAGAAAGATTTGCAAGATCATGCCGTAAGAAACCCAGCAATATCGGAAAAGTTTAATAGCCATAATTAGTAATGTTTATTTATCAAGCCGATTTATAAGTTTATAGTATACAACCTAAACAAATGAAGAACATTAAATGATATGTACCTGATCTTAAAAGATGGAGATTCCAAAATGATAGACATGAAAAAGGGTCTGAAAGCTTGTCTACACAGATAAATTAATCTGGATTAAGATACGGTGTGATTTAAAATGGAGTAGCTATATAAGAATGCCTTAATCCAAATTAGTTTGGTCCACTTGGATAAAAATAATTCAGTTTAAAGTACTTTTATTCCAGAATAAAAGCATCCAGACAGGAAATTAATCAGGAATAGCTATTGCAGAGTAACTCCCTGGGTAGCCAAGCCCTGAATAGAAATCTCTACTCCCTTTTAATTTAAAATAGGATTTGCTGGTGTTCAGCTTCTTGCAGGGTTACACCATATATCATGAATAAATATTGCCCCAGGATCATTTTAAATTCACAGTCACAAAGGGATATTCTTTAGGGGGAAAAAACTAACACAAGTCAGCCTCAAAGACCCTTGATTGTACTAAACTACAGCTGAAAATTTATTTAATCAATTTTACTGCAATTGTTTTCTGTTGTAGAAACATCAGAAAAAAATGCCATCAAGGAGCAGCTAGAAGAATGGTAGTTTTATTATAAGCAGCTGCAGAAGAGAGCATTGTTGCATTATTGATTAAAATGGGCAGCTAAAACCACAATCACACACCACAAAACCACCACATTGTGACTGACGGCTGTGCTGCTGCAAAAGCTGTGGTGAGATCTCTAGCCTAGTGTCACAGAAAAATTACTGACATTAATTTAATATCCGTTAAATAAGTTCCTTTCTACCTCACTTTAAGATCAATAAGAGTATAAAGTTATTTCTGATTTCTGAATTTGGCCAGAAGTATTTTTCTAGCTATTTCTTAGGGATCAAATGCCAGTTCCACTGTGGAATGGACTAACCATTTCATAAAATTCCTCAGGCATTTTAATTCACAGATTTACCAGTCACACAAAGCTGGCTATGCTCAGCAGAGCCTTTTCCATTTTTCCAGTTTAATGACACAATGCTGAGAATATGGGCTCATTGTTCGTTTGGAAGGCAACATAAAGCCAGATTGCCGTCTCCCAGTTAAACAGGCAATCTGGGGTCTTTGTGCCCAAGTGCCCCGTCCTCTACGGCCCACACACTCTAGCCCTATCCCAACTTGGATTCTCACTCATAAGTACCCTCATACCTGGTGAGGACTCACCAATTCTTCTTCGGACAGGCTGAGCCTATGTACTTCCCAGACCACTGTTCCCTCTATTCCGGAAGGCTGGGATCTATCCCAGAGGAGGAAAGACTCAGCCTCCACTTTGCCAAACACAGGACTATGTCTGGAGTGTTACCTCTGCCTAGAGGTACGCCAGTAGAGTCAAGATCCAGGTGACAGCAACAAGGACCCCCCAAGCACAGAGTCCTCTTCTGGGATGGTATTGGTGGGACCCCTCAAAGCAGTGGATTTCAGAGCTAACAATTAAGGTGAATGAGACAGTCCAAGCTGAGTCTCCAGACTCAGGCAGAATCACTGTATTGCTTACACTTGAGTTTTCACAATCATGACAAATTTTTAAAATATAAAGTTGAAATTCTGAAGTATTCACATGAGTCCACGAGCATCGCCCTAAGCACTGAGCCTACAGTATCAAGGATAATTCTACTGACCTTGAAGTGAAACTTAATATTCTTTGTACATGAATTATATTGTAAATAAAACGTGCTTTGTGTCAGTGTTGCAAAGTAGCTGGAAATCTTCCATAGAGGGCAGCCGAAGAGTCCCCCAACAGAAAGGAATCTGGCTTGACACCATAGCATTTCAGATGTCTACATTCTCTTTTATCTGATTAACTAAATCCCACATTAGTTTACCCTCACTGCAGCTGAGGAGATTTGGGAGTGTGGAGGACTCTCTATACCATTTTTCTGCTCCCTTCATCATGGACAAGCTGGGGGCCATAAGCGGCATAAAGACTGCTCTAAATTATGTTGTCTGCAGTGGTCCCATAGGGTATGTCTTCACTACCCACCAGATTGGTGGGCGGGGATCGATTTAAAATTTAAAATCGATCCCCGAGCGCTCTCCCGTCGACTCCTGTACTCCACCGCGGCGACAGGCGCAGGCGGAGTCGACGGGGGAGTGGCAGCAGTCAAGACACCACAGTAAGTCAATCTAAGTACGTAGACTTCAGCTACGTTATTCACGTATCAGAGTAACAGCCGTGTTAGTCTGTATTCGCAAAAAGAAAAGGAGTACTTGTGGCACCTTAGAGACTAACCAATTTATTTGAGCATGAGCTTTCGTGAGCTCACTTGCTGTAGCTCACGAAAGCTCATGCTCAAATAAATTGATTAGTCTCTAAGGTGCCACAAGTACTCCTTTTCGTTATTCACGTAGCTGAAGTTGCGTAACTTAGATCGATCCCACCCCCTAGTGTAGACCAGGGCATAGGGACAAGGATCAGGTGAAGTAGTATAAGCTCCATTCTTCCTCAGCATGCCCCCTATATGGAGGGAGACATGGCTGATGCAGAGGCAGCCGCACTACCTGGGGATTGCTTTCTGTTGGGGTTTCAGAGTAGCAGCCGTGTTAGTCTGTATTCGCAAAAAGAAAAGGAGTACTTGTGGCACCTTAGAGACTAACCAGTTTATTTGAGCATAAGCTTTCGTGAGCTACAGCTTATGCTCAAATAAATTGGTCTCTAAGGTGTCACAAGTACTCCCTTTCTTTTTCTGTTGTGGGACTCCTTGGCTGTCCCTGTAGGGAAGATTTCCAGCTGCTTTGCCCCAGAGGCAGCAGAAAGCAGGTTTTATTTACAATATAATTCACGTGCAGAGAATATGAAGTCTCACTTCAAGGTCAGTATTATTCCCCATGTGATGTTTTTCACATAAATACAAAGGAGATGGTCAGAGATGCACCATTCTGGCTTGAATATAGAAAAGAAAAAAAGGACTTACTGTGCTCCACTCTGTATTAAACCACTTAGCCCCACAGGGTTTGAGGTAGCAGGACTGCTGGCTGGGCGGTCTTTCCAAAAATGAACATTCATAAGGGTTCAACACATCAAAACTGCCTTCCGTTTTTCTAATACAAATGACTTCTCTCTGTTGGGTTCCGCTGCCACATTCAATTGAACACTGCATCAGGGAACAGAAAGAGCGGTGGAAGTCACATAACAGCATACCTCTGATATTCTAGTCACATACTCTTGCTACTCTCATAAATTAAATATGCATTTTAGACTAGCGTTCTGTGCCACCAGAGGGATAGTCACACTTTATAAGAATTAATGTTCTGAAGGAGGAAGCTTTAAAGCTTGGTTTGCCTATGCTCCAAGTCCCTGTATACAAATCTGGACTGCAACATTCTAAAGTCTTTTTGTACATCCTTGTTGCCTGCCTCCACTGAACGGAGGCAGATCTTTCTTCTCATCCCCAGCACTGCAGTCCTGATTATTCACTCTTTCCTATGCCCTGCCCACAGCCCAACTTTATTTTATGCTAGGAAACTGCAGGTGAAAAGTGGACTTGAAATACTGCTGCCCTGGGAAATATTATACATAACACTTAACCTTAATAGTGCCCCGAGGCCCTGATTCAGCAATGCACTTCAGCAAATGCTTATAATTAAGCTTCCGAGTAGTCCCATAGAAGTCAGTGGGATTACTCATATGCTTCAAGGTTAGCCTGTTTAAGTGCTTCACTGGCTCAAGGCTATACAGCTTTTTGTCACATTTTTGTTTAGGGGAGAGAGATAGCTCAGTGGTTTGAGCATTAGCCTGCTAAAAACCCAGGGTTGTGAGTTCAATCCTTGAGGGGACCATTTGGGATCTGGGGCAAAAATTGGGGATTGGTCCTGCTTTGAGTAGGACTAGATGACCTCCTGAGGTCTCTTCCAACCCTGGTATTCTGTGATTTTATGAACTTGCAAGTTCTAGGTTTACAGGTTCTATCCTTTGTACTGTTCCATATGGCTAACCAGTAAACAAATGACACACAAGATTTCTATTGTTTATTTATTTATTTGGGCACCAAAGTTCATTTTTCAAAACTGTCCATAAGGAAACAGGTTTCAGAGTAGCAGCCATGTTAGTCTGTATCCGCAAAAAGAAAAGGAGTACTTGTGGCACCTTACAGACTAGCAAATTTATTTGAGCATGATGCATCCGATGAAGTGAGCTATAGCTCACGAAAGCTGATGCTCAAATAAATTTGTTAGTCGCTAAGGTGCCACAAGTCCTCCTTTTCTTTTTTCATAAGGAAACAGGATTACTTGGTTTAAAAAAAGAAATCCTTACATTTGTCGTACTGAAGCAGCTAAGGTACTACCCGGTCTTGTTACCCAAAATTAGGGTCAAATTTTCAGAGGTGCCTAAGTCTCATTGACTTTCAAATGAGAATTAGGGCTAGTCTACACACAGTTTTTACAATGCTTTAATTATCTCAGTTTAGAAGTTTTATACTTGTATAACTGCATCCACATTAGGTAGTTGTACCACCTTAATTGTTTTGGTTTCTAAACTGGCATAGATAAAGCAGTACAAAAACTGCGTAGCAAGCCCCTTAAGCTCCTGAATGCCTACATAACATGGAAAATGGGACTTAGATTCCTGTCATTTAGTTTTGAAAAGTTTGCCCCCTAAACTGCAATACCTATCTTGTAGATCACTCAGAAGCAATGAAAGATACATACTATTTAGTCAGCACGTGATAAAGAAGGGTTATCAGAAACACACTTGGAGGATTTAGTGAAAGCCAACAAAACATTTTCCCCCAGTAAATTTCTAAACAAAATCACATTCTGAATGGATTATGCCAGGAAACTTTTGTGTTTCCTGTTGAGGATATGACAGCTGTAACTGTTGATTTGAATTCAGAGCATGAAATTCCAACAAATGTGAACATTACCAAAACCAAACCAAAAAGCATACTCTGACTAAAGCCATGACAACACCATTAGCTTAGTTTCCCAAACTACGTTAAAAGTAAAGAAGCAAAAGGTGTAAACACAGGATTCTTTATCTTTACATTTCACAGCTGTTGTTTGATTTCTGTACTTGGTCTCAGCATATTATATTTACATGGCAGTTTCTTTTTCTTACTTATAGGAAGAGGAAGGTCCATCGCTGTCTTGAGAACTATTGCACACTTTTTTATCACAAGGATTTATTTTGCTCATGAAGTAAACTTTATAGCAAACTTAGGTTAAACATTGAGACAATACACTTTCACGAAGCTAAAATATCAGTCTATGATATTAAACTGAAATAAGTTGGAGGCTTTCCACTCTAAAGAAACATTTTGTTATATTTGAGCATGACTGGTTTTAAAGTTCGTAATGTGATAACATATAACTTGAACCAGGCCAGTATGGGATACAAATTTCTGTGAGGCTCTGTGAAAAGGAACATTGAGGATAAACACTGAGAACCCTATATTTATTCACTAGGTTTCAGGAGCCAATTTAGCTTACAGTGACCGTCTGAAAATAAGGCTCACAGGCACAGGCTGAACAAGGCACAAATCAGGAAGCTAATCTGTTAGGATATATCCTAAGAATACTAAGGGATGTTAATCACAACCTTGTACATTAGAGTCTCTTTTTAAGGCCTAAAGAGAGACTCACAACAAAATTTACCTTATGTCCTAGCCTGTGAACCAATTAATAATATTTACTTACAGCCAGCAAACTAGCCTCCACTTTGTCAAATGCATGACAATAGCCTAAAAAACACTTTCTGTTTTGCCTTGGTTTTCATTAGTGGAAGGGAACATATGTATGAGCATATAATACAGATCAGATGACATCAATGAAAGAGCTTTACTTCTTTTCATAGGAAAAGGCTATCACCACCACAAACATTTTCTGGTGAACTCTCTTACAGGCTTTCTGTAGTTGTGAACTGTTGATACAGGGCTGGGAAGTTGCGGGAATATTGCTTGATCATCCAACTCTTCTACACTACTGGCCTAGCTAGCACTAGCAAAACTCAGATCCTTTTAATTCTCCACTGGTGGCAGCAATGGTAGGCATGCTGGTGAAGGCACGGGGGAGGTGGTTTTTTACCATGTATTATCATGAATTTGCTTTCGTGGTGCATATAACCTCTCCTTTGCTGTCCATGAATGGTCATATGCACAAGCTCTTGTCTGAAATAGTGTTAACAGACAAAAGGTCTTGTGAATATTGGAGTGAATATGTAATTTCATATTACAAGAATATAACAATATTTTCATGCTTACAATCTTAAATGGACGATGGTTTAAGATGGGTCTTAATATTAAAATATTCTCCCTAAGCCTCCATCACAGATGCAGCCAAAAAGAAAACACTGGGTTGCCTCCATTGGCCTTCCAACAGAATGCATAAAACTAGGATAAAAGACAGTGATGCCCAGAGGTACCGTCAGGCTCCAAGACACATGCTGCTAAATATGCTGCGGGACTGCTGGGTGGGAGGTGATGTGTCCAGTTCCATCTCATGAATGTTGCTTAAACAAGACGTCTGGAGGCTTTTAATATGCATTGCCAATGGTGACGATAAGATGGTTTGACTATCATTAATAGGGATTGTATCATTGAGAACTGGCCTTGAGAGGACTGAAATAATCAGTGGCCATCAATCATCAATCTGTCTGCTGGCACTTTCTGGTCACATTGCCTGCCCTTCTGGTTAAACAAAGTCCCTGCACATCAAGCTCTGAAGATTGGACTTGATGCCGGGAGGGGACCCGGCCCAGTTGTGGACTGGCGGTGGTCGTACAGTTGCCCACAATTAACCCTGGCTGCACCAAATTAGTAAAAACCCTGTGGCGCTCTTAGATGCCAGGAATAAAGCATACTGAGTCATGGACACTCGGCTCTACGGACCTCTGCTGTCTAAGTGTAGTGTTGTTGTATGCCACCTGTGCAGCTGCTTTTCCTCTCCAAAGTTCATGTAGGTCCTACAGGGTTTAATAATTGCTCTTATTTAACATCTATTAACTACCATTAAGAGATATTGTGATGACACAAGCTGTAATGCCAGCATTACCCTGGTGACATGCAGCTATATTAATTCTTTTCATAAGCTATGGCTATGGACAATGTGTTCTCCTACCTCTTTCAGTGCATGTGCAAATTGGAGCCTGGATGGAAAACAGCTGACTCAAGCAGAACCCCAGAAAGAACTGCATGCATCTGAGGAAGTGGGTTCTACCCCACAAAAGCTTATGCCCAAACAAATTTGCTAGTCTATAAGGTGCCACAAGTACTCCTCATTCTTTTTTTAGAAAGAACAACGTAATGGTAAATGAAAAGGGAATTGCTTCAAGGACCTGGTGAGCACCTTTATCTGCCCACCTGCAGTTAGTATTTGTTTTTTATACTGCAGTGACACCTAGGAGTTCCAGCCATGGATTGGGACCCCCTTGTGCTACACACTGTACAAAAACTTAGTGCGGAGCCTGATGGTCATAGTGTAGGGTCATTACTAACACAAAAGGTGAGTCATCAAAAGTTTCTTCTTCTGTCTCTGGCTAACAAAAACACTCCATCCATTTTTCTATGCATATGGCCTGGTCATGATGGCTCTTGCATTCATCACTTCTTTTCTTACTTATTGTAACTCTTGGATCAAGATAAGACGTTTAAAGAGGAAGCTGCAGCTGGTACAAAGTGAGTGGGTTGAGTTGATGAGAACAAATTGCACTGGTGCTCTGCATCTTTCAAGAACTTCTGGATCTACATCAGAAACCTCCAATTGCTCTATTTAGCCTTTATGTGATTAAACCATATTATCTCAAGGACTAGCTGTCCTAGGACCTGCCACATCACCTACCAATGTTCACTTCATTGTACCCAATATCTACAGCAGCCAGTAGGCTCTGGAACACTCCTCCAAATGAGACCAGGAAAAGTCTAGTCCTTGCAAGACTTGTGTCTTCACCAAAGCATTCCTCAAAGAGTCAGAGCAGATGAGAAGACAAACCCAACAGCATCCTCAAAGACAGATGATGAAAACCTAACCAAAGAGGAGGATAGCCAATTGGCTTATCATTACACACAGATCTCACTGTTTTCTACAAGTGCCTACAATGAGTATTTATTATTATTAATATTATAATAGATGGATTTTTTCCTTTCTATACAAAACCTCCCTAGACCCTTTATGTTACCAAAAGTGTTACAAATCTTTATGACATTTTGTTTGACACTGACTTGTTTGTTTTTGCAAACACTGAGCAAAAGAAAAAAACCCTAACTGATTATATTCACCAAACGACCACACAATGTGTGAAATAACTGCACATATCCAGGACTCTGCTCTGTCCTACCAGCCTTCCCTGCACCTTGTGCCTGTAGGGATCGGGTGTCACTGGCCCTGTGGCAGCACAGGGATCCCTCTGCAGCTCTGCTGTCTAGGTCCTCTTGCTCATTCCCATGACAGCGGGGCTGTAAAGAGCTCCCAGTGCTACTGCAGGAGCCATTCAGAAGCAGGGTGGCCTCCCACCTGGCCTGGGGCATGTCCTCGTCCTCACAGTCCTGGTCAGGGTGTCTCTACTGTAGTATCCAAACCTCTGTATCATCTGAATCCCTTCCTTGTCCCCCAGCATTAAGTACATGCGGGGACAAGGAAGGTATTTGGATAATATCGAGGTTTGGATAATAGCGTTTCGGATGATCCTGAGTATACTGTACCTGCACTGGACATCTGCCGTGAGTCTTATTTACTAAGGCGTGACATTGAAACATAACCCTCCCTGCTCCACTATCTCTGGGTCCCAAACCTGCTGTGGGGAAGGCAAAAAAAAACCTACCCCACCTCACTCAGACTAGTGGTGACCCAGCCCCCAAAGGAAAAGGGCAACTAGTGTAATGCCCAGAGCAGGCCAAGAGGAAACCCAATTCTTCTATGATTACATGGCTGGGAGGGTGCTGCCAACCATGTCCAGGTGAAAGAGGGCTCCTCCGGCTCTGCGCAGGATATAAATACTCTCCCAGTTAGCTGGAACAGCAGCCCCCCTGCACCTCTGACCTCATCCAGCCATTTCCTGCTCCCCACTCCATCCAGGAAACTTTTCCCTTCTTGCTCCTCTGCTACTAATTGCAGAGTAAGTCCTTAAAGGGGGCAACAATACAGAGGCAGTGATCAGGATGTAACCCCTCTGTGTGTGTGTGTGTGAGAGAGAGAGAGACTATATCCCACGTCTGCTTTTGGGGGGCGAGGTCACCTTCCTCTGAAGTATTTGGTGTTGACTACTGGCAGGATACAGGGAATGCACCTTGGATCTGATCCAGTCTGGCAATACCCTATTTGGTATGGTTACAATCAGTAAAATTGGTTAGTCTCTAAGGTGCCACAAGTACTCCTTTTCTTTTTAGTACTCCTAGAAAAATCCAACACTCTGTTGCTACCAGCACACTTCTTTGTTTGTTTGTTGTTTTAAAAGGGAGGGATGTGTTCACTGATACTGCTCCTGATTCAAGCAGGATTATAATCATGAATCCTTTGAAGGTTAGAGTTCATTTCTTCAGCCTTACAAATTCTCATATTGTGTGTGGTTTTTAGAAAATGCCTGAATCTGCCAGGGTTTTCCTTCAGTGTTTGCACATATCTATGTGAGGTGGTGTTGGTTCCAGGCTGAAATGGAAATTTGGCTGACATGGGCTCTTATTGCTTGTTTAAAGGTTAAATACACACAATACTGTTCCTGGCATTGTTTGAAAGGCTTTTAGAAGATTATTCCAGCAGCATATTGGTTTCTGTGTTGAATAAAGGGGTATGATTTTCAAAGGCTTATTCTGGCCTAAAACAATTGAGTGTTATTAATAATGGGGATTTTGTTTATGTTTTGGGTGGAATTTTGTGATCCCTCGACCAGATACCCACAAAAACCTTGGCACCAATGAAAAAGTACAGGGTGTGTTGAGAAAATCAGCATACAGTTTACCTAGGATATTCTAACATGCACATATAGCAAAAGCTCAGAATCATGTAATTCCTGCAGCAGAAAGGCTGCAAATTACCCGTAACAGCACAGAGATGGGCACTGTGTCATACTCTTATCAGGAAGAACGTGAGTAAATCAGCTACTGAACAGAATAAACAACAGGAGAAACAATGTAGCTGCATTTTCTTTAACTGTTACATAGAACATCACTGCCATTCCCCTCCTTCAGCGATTCTACCCAGAAAGCTTTAATAGTCAGCCAAAGCTCCAGAAGCTGCCCTGACTGCGCTCCTTTCCCTGGGTGGAATAGAGCTCATATCCTCTTAGGATAATACTATTTCAGAGAGATGCAGTTATATGTGGAATTTCTGGTAGTAATCCTGGTTCTGTTGAAGTCAATAGGAGTTTTGCCATTAACTTCAGCGCAGCCAGTATGTTTATACAAGTAGAATGTGATCCAATGTTTCAATAGCTCTGATTCATTTTCTCTATTTTAAACTTGTTTAACTCAATGGAGAAGTCAGGGTGGTGACTTTGTCAAGGACAACGGGTACCAAGTTGTGATAGGTCAGTGAAATAAGAAAAACAAGAGGAAATGGCAAATTAAAACACAAGCTATACTAATGGACAAGCGCTGCACACTATCTTCTGCTTTTTTAGTATCTCAGCGGTATGCTACCTCACTTGTCCAGCCACTCCATTCCACTCCCACTAGTGTCCTCTTAAGTAATACAAATTCCCCACAGTGTTGTCTTTTCAAACTAGTCATTGTTAGGGTGGAGACTTTGTGTGATAAGAATGAAGAGATTTTTAGTTTTGGGTGCAGTTTGAACCTTCAGGGGTGACAAAGAAATGTAAGTGAAATATGGGGGTCTCATGTTTCAGAGAGACTAAAACTCTGGCTTAGTTCTAGATCAGATGTGTAGTTAAAGCTATGAAACAGGTCCTCTGTGTTACCAATTTGTAATCAATAATCACAATTGTCAACATATGTCTATTTGAGCAGACTATATAAAATGATCCTTGTTTTGTGTATTTTATATTAACTGCAAGGATACGTAGCACTAATAGATTTTTGGCATGTGTCCTGGGTGAAATATGAGAGAGATTTTCTTCTGTTCCTGAATAGTTACAAAGGAAACACATGCACAGATTATGAATAAGGTTTGCCACAGGACTCAGAATAGGTACAAAATAATAAATTACATTTGCTAAGATCTTTGATGAGTTACCATACAGTAAATGAGTTTGGAATCAGGAAAAAATTGAACGAATGAATGACATTCTTGATTTTTGCAAGAGATTCATTTAGATGATTTAATTGTTTAATACTGATGACAGATTCATCTGCTTTGAACGCAGTGGCCAAGTCTGAGAAAAAGAACTGTCTAAGCATTTTAAAATGGGCATAGGTAGAACTTTTCTTATAAATGAACCAAAAATGGCAGCCATGTTAGACTCAATAGCTGGTTTAAAAACTTAAAATGCCTCTTTTTTCCATTTCAAAACACATACTTGAGCATTGCTTCAACTTATGCCCTGTGATATGTGTTTTCAATGGAAAAGAATGCTTTTATGATTTAAAACTTTGGAATTCTGCTTCCCAGATTTAGGTTTGGCGGCGATAACCACTGCATTGTCTCGTATCAGTGAAATTCTATTCTCTTATTTTTTAAAATATTGTTATTGGTATAGCTCTTAGATAATGTAATTTAGAGGTGGTTTCTGACAATCTGTTGAATAAAGGACAAGTTTGCTGAAAAGCACTTGGAGTCCTGATGGTATTTTATTACTGATTTTCTTGAGAATGGTTGTGAAAGCTAAAAGTATAATTTTATTTCATAATAATTTCTGTTCTTCACAACAGGTCTGAACATCCAGGACTTGAGCAACAACTGTCAATAAATGTAAAAGGATTTATCATTAACTAGTAATTAAACTGTGTGCACAGCAACATATGTGATTCTGAATATATTTCCGACTGCAATTCTTTGTAGAGAATGCGTTCTAGCCACTTCTGCAAGAAAACCACTTGCACATACATGGGCTCTGATGTCAAGAAACACTTCAACGACCTCGAGGAGACTGAAGACTATTTCATTGTAACTATGATATATGCAGATGTTAATGCCCTCATCAAGTTCCACTCCCAGCCACAAAATACCCACTATTTACAGGATCCTCACTGATGATTTGGTTGCAATTAGTTTTGTGAAGCAGCATGTATCCTCTTACTAGGATCTAGCTCCTAACTGCAGCACTGTGTGTCACCAAACTCTCACAAATGGACTGAACAGGCCTAGGGAAAAACGTAAAAGGCCTGTGTACTTTCCGCACAACTGCTGATGTCCAGAGTTCAATTTTTTGAATGTCTTTAGGTTGACAGCAATTCACTGAGGTACCCTTCAGTTGCCGGAGTACATTTAAAAGGAAAGGCTGCCTATGATCAAAGAGCAGGGAGATTTGGAAAACATCTTTTTCATGTTTTCAAACATTTTCAAACATCAGCATGTGGAATTCAGGGGAAAAGCTGAGACACAACAACAGACAATATCCTCAAATGTTGTTAATGCCTGAGAGAATTTGCTACAGGAAACAGCCATTGCCCATCAGAAAAGGAGCTGCAGGTGCCATTACAGATGCAGTAATGTTTTCAGATAGAGGGGATTCTCCTTCCTCAGGAAGGGTTCACTAGAAGTTGCTGGAAAGTGTGTCTTCCATCTTCTGTACTATATGTAACCTAAATGGCGCAGCAACAAAACAGGCACATTGTTCGTAAAGGAGGTGTTCTGGTTACTCTCTGAGATGTTCTGTTCTTTGGAACACAGATACTTCAGATCTATTAAATCAATGCAGTTCTCCCCTTACTCTACTCTTTCCCTTTTTACGTTGTTAAATGTGTTATTAATTGTATTGATGTTCAAATGTTCAGAAATTCCTATGCTGTAAAGAATACAGATTAAAAATACAAATAATATATTTCATGTGTGCAGTGTTCAAGCTTCTAGTCTATCTCCATTGTGGCTCAATGTCTAGAAAAGGCCTCTGGGCAGAATCATATCTGAACATGGGATGGTGCACCAGAAGCATGCTTATGGCTTACAACTATTTCTTGCCCCATTGACCCTCTGAGTTCAGTCTTTGCTCTGAAGGAATGTGCGGACAATACTGACAGCTGGGCTACATTGGAGTTGCTTTCATTTCAACCTCTGTACAAGTCATTTCTTCATGGCCTCAGTTTTTGTTGGCACTTGCATGGACATTAACAACCTTAGTATCGTTTTTGACCACACCTTTTCTGCAGAAAGCCCTATATGTCGTAAAAATGGCATTTTTATGTTGAAAAGGCCTCGTGATTTGTTATCTGATTGCTGACAGCCAAATTCTTCTTGCTGGAACAACGTGCAGGACCCAGAATGATTAGATTTACTGTGCTGGGTACATTTTGAACCCTTCAGATTATGTCACTTGACTTCAGAAGCTCCTGAGAGTTACAATGGAAGGAAGCTGGTATTTCCATGCAGCCTGACGTGCAAGAAAACTGCCATGTAAGGCTTGTATGCAACATCAGCTCCCTTCTCTTCTATGGGGACAGGACCAGACGCAAAGCACCTATTCGTGTGTATGAAGTACTCTGTGTAATACAACGCAGATTTCAAATATGATTACAATTACATTTAAACATCTTTTAAAACTAAGTCTATTGTGACTATTTAAAAATACCAACAATTAGCACTTATATTGTGTTTCACAACTTCAAAGCATTTTCAGAATAGGAGCCCTTTAATCACCATCTAAGCATCCTTTATTTTCCGGGGGGATCTTGAAATCTCTGATACATTGAAACTACAGGCCCAGCACTTCCCTAATAATTTGATGGAATGTAGGTACCAGCAGTCTGAAAACCTCTAGAGGTTATATAAAACTCCACACAAAGGGGATGTAACTCTTTGGGCTCCAGTTGACAGCTTTTGAAATTCCTCTACCGCCGGGAACAATATTTTTCCATTAGAATGAAAAGAAACATTGAGATGTGGGACAAGGGAAGAATTTATCTTAGTACAAGAGCACCAGGGAGCTGGCCACTGGCCAAATTTTGTTCTCTTCACCTGCCACTTCAGAACTCAGGGGAGCCAAACCAAAAATAACTTGTTTTTAGCACTTGCGTTTGTCTATTCATGCTTAGTGCTTTGGCATGCTTAGTGCTACATGCCTCCCTTCTGGTGTTCAATGGCTCTATGATGAAGGGTACGAAGAGAAGAATGCTGGTTTTGAATTTTTGAGCTGCCTTAAATGCCAGAAGCAATGTCCACATTTTCTGAGGAAGCTGGGTCAATATATACTTCATAAGGTACAGTACTCTAATGGGATTAAATCAAAGTCATTCAATTTCCAAAAAGGAGACTAAGGTTTTGTCTACACTTAGAAGTTTTGCCATTTTAGCTATGACAGCACAGTTAGAGCAGCAAAATCCCACTAGTGTAGCTATAGTTATACCAGTGTGAAAGTGCTTATATCAGCATAGCCTATTTTGATTTGGCAAAGCACATTCTACCAGTATAACTGCACCTACACTGGGGTTTTACCAGAATAATTAGGTTGGCAAAAATGAAACCTAACTAACATAATTATGCCAGGAAAACATTTAAAGTGTCGACTGGCCCTAAACAGGGAGATTATCTCTTGAACTGGGGCTGACAGTAGAGAAGAGTCCTTTGTAATTCTTTCAAGCATTAATGTTCTTGAGCATCATCAGCTAGTTCTACAGTAAAGGTTGAGTTTTATTATATCTGTTTAATGGTGTATTACTGAATATATTTAACTGTGGCAAAGAAGTACAAAACCTTATCCACTCTTTTTTAAAAAATAAACAAATTCTTTTCACTGGTCACTGAAACCAGTCATTAAACTTGCAAACCTCAAGTGTAATGGCAGAATTTTTTGCTATTTGGTGAAAAACTTATCATTAAGGACACCCTGATACCTGGTGAAAAACACTCCATTCAGAGAAAGTTGCGGGAATATAGCCTATGTTTATCATTTTTTATTTTAAAATGAACGAACGTTTCATGAAAAAACATCTGTTTCATTAACTTTTGTTGCTTATAATTCACTTACAGTTAGAGATTTGTAATATCGTATTAGTTACTGGTGACAGTGTTGTCATCAAATGAGAACTGCATACCTGGATTTGGGGTAATGAGTAGCTCTAACTTCGCTGTCCATGCTTCTGATCCTGGGACCAAACAGGCCCCTGGTGTAAGTTAACTCAGCCTAAGGGATGATCTAAATTATGCTGGCTAGAACAGTCCTCTATGGGGCAGGGGGCACCTCTACCAATTTTGCTGCCCCCAGCAGTCGCCGCCGAATTGCCGCCACGCCTGGAGGAGTAGCAGAGCTGCCTCCCAAAGCCGCCATGGCAGGAAGGGAGGCGGAGCTGCCGCCGAGGGACACGGACTGCCACCCCATTCTGAATGCCGCCCAAGCACCTGCTTGGAAAGCTGGTGCCTGGAGCCGGCCCTGCTACGGGCAGCTTTGCTGGCCAGAGCAGCGTGCTCCAGCCATACCCCTCTGTGCCTCTGGTCTACCCAGGAAATATCACCTATACCATGGAGGAGGGAAGTGTTACACAGAGCTGGTTGCTGGGTTTATGTCACATGAGGATTCCTCTGCAAGGGAATCCCCAGCTGCTCTGTGGCAGTGACACAAAGATCTGGATTTACGTCTCCAGCTGAGAGATACAAGTGTCGTAGTAAAGGAGCAAAGAAACAAAAATCTTATTTTCATCCAAGTGTCATAATAATTTCATCCAAGTAATAAAAACAGGGGGAGAAAATGACAGCAAATATACATCATATCAAAGGAACAAAGAATAAACACAGTTTGTAATACTCTATGAGAAGACAATTAGTCCAAAAGGTGCACAACCAAAATACTTTCCCACTTTAAATCATTTTTGTATCGATAAAAAATTGGTGATAGAAATATAAATATATCATTTTGATGTAAAACTCACCTGACTCCAGCTTCCAGCAAACCACTCCACTTTACCCACACAGGGTCCATTGTCACAGGGGATGGTTTCAGAGGGTCTGTTATTCCCACAGCCCTCCAGTGGCAAACTGCTGACATGGTTAGTCATACAAACTACTGACCGTGTTCGGACTCCTGCACCACATTCCGCAGAACACTGTACAATGGGAGACGAAATAGACACTCGTAAGTCCCTTTCTTTGACCGATGGTTACACAATTAAATGAAGACCGGGAACAATCCTGGAAGTGCTAATGATACTATTCAATGCTCATTATTATTTGTATTACTGTTGTGCCAAAAGGCCCCATATCATGTCAGGGCTCTATTGCGCTTGGTGCTGTACAAACATAATAAAACACAGTCCCTGCTTTAAAGAGCTTACAATCTAAATGGACAAGAGAGATGAAAGGGATGAGGTGGGGAGGGAAGGATGTAACTTATAAGGACAATGAGCAGAATGAAGTCATGGTAGTTCTTCAAAGCTCTTCTCCTCTACCCCAGATTTGTTTTATTTCCTTATATATGTGAGCAGAGGGAAGGGAAAATGGATGAATTTGACAAACAATATGAGACGTGTATGGCTCCATTTTCAAACTTTGATGCTTGAGGCAGGACACCCTGTTTCACATCTGGGTGCACCATTTTGCATTTATATACCAATAGTGACAGCCTACGGCTGACAAAGAGGATGGGGGCTGGGACGCCTTTCCTAGACCCCTGGCACTGGTACTGAGGTGGGCTGCAGAGCAAGTCTTGAAGTCTGTTGGTCATGTTGCAGGGTACAACAGCTAGAGCCACCACAGGGTGATAAAAAGGTACATGAAAGGGTCAGGCAAACCCTAACCCAATCGTTATTAACCCATCACTAATTATTAAACAAATAATTTCAGTGCAAAACTATTGACTGTAATATTTCCAGAGAACTTGATTCTGTGGTACGTTGACGTTCACATTTTTTCAGTGTTACTTCTTAACTGTACACTTCCTCCATATAACCCAAAGCATGTTTTCTAAACCTACACACACACACACTTTCTTTTTTAAAATTCCCTTTGGGCTCCATATTCCTCCTGGATCACGGCTAGGAGGAGATTTGATTTTTTAAATTTTATTTCTAAATTTGATCTGACTCCCTTTCCCATTTAAAAAAATGTCTAACCATGCTATTATTTTTTTCCCAGAACACAAGCCTACTGCAAAACCAATTGATATAGAAAGCCTGAAACCTACCATGGATGTAGGTCTCATTGAGGACTTTTGCTAGGATTAAAAAGTTTTTGATTGAATCTACCAAAGTTACAGGCATTTGACAATTATCTACTGAATATGAAACCTAAGATACAGTCATTAATTACATGATCACGGATGACTTTAGAAATTACCACAAAGTAGTCAAAGCACATCAAGGAAAAAGTAGATGACCATAATGGTCCCTTCTGGTTTTAAAAATCCATGAATCTATGAAAGTTCAGATCCAGATTTCACAAAAGGTCAGGGAAGTTTTCAGATTTGAGGTTTTCCTTTGGCCTCTAGTTATTGAAAATGAAAAGGTACCACCAAAATTGCAGGAAAAATCTGCAACTATATTACATTGCATTGTATTGTATTATAATGCATACACCAAGCATTAATTTTCACGTTTCATGACTTAATTACTAAACTTTGCTAACACTGAAACCTTAACATTGCATTAACTAAATTGTTTATTACTATACATAGATGGGTGGACACATTTGTCACAAACGTAAAGATGCTATGCAGTTATTCATTGCTCATCTTGGATTAGATTCCACTTAGCACACAACTTTAGCTATTCCCCTTGCACTCTGCCCTGGAATCTTTCTCCACGAGGAATAATTCTACCAGTTCAACACCCTGGGCAGCTTCTACTGCTGCCATTAAAAACAAACAAGCCTAACATGCCAGTGTTCAGTTTGGTATTTTGCATATAGCAGACTCTAGATTTCTTTGTCTATTTTTTCTTATTACTCACATTTTTCTTCTTAGCTGCACTCGATATTTTGTGTCTGGATTATTAAAAAGCAAGAAAAAGTGTGCAGCTTGCTGAAAGATGTGCGTGCAGCTTTCTGAAAGATGTGTGCATAACTAAATTTAAACAGCTACAAGCTGTTATATTATATTACACATGGAAAGAAAACCACAAATAACAATTTGTTACATGGTGAAAACATATGCTTGATTGGCATTTGCAATTTTATTTTTAATATATAATTTCATTAGCTAGGAGAAGTTATGCATTGCTGCTAGACTGTATAGAATATTCCTTGTGAATGAATGGATGGCTCTGTATTGGTTAGTGGACCCTTACTGCATTTTTAAAGGGATGACTCAAGGTACTTGTGATGGGACACAGACCTGGTCTCTCCTAGTTTGAATCTCGCTCCAGTCAGTGGTGACAGAAAGTCTACCCTATCTGAATTACAGTGCTGGTGATCTGTGGGGCTAGTGATTTATTGAGCTGGTGATTTCTGCCTAGTTCCAGCTGTCCACATTATAAAAAAACAATCACAACTGGCACTAGCTGCCTTTCCTGTTGGTCTTCTCAAGAGAGGCCAAGGATTGAATGGGCAATGGAAACCAAATTACCCCCTCACCATCCTGATGCATATTGGTAGGGCAATGTGGGAAACATATTGCTTTTGTAACTGTTCCATGGATTAACACCAGTAATTTACTTTCCGCTGTCATCCAGCCAGCACCTTTCAGAAAGCACTTAAGCAAATACCTGATTTAAGCATACAAGTGCTTTGCTGAATTGGGACCTTGAAGAAGGTAAAGTGAGTTAACTGTTACAAATGATACTGATTGAATAATACTACTATTGTTAATACTAATTACTAATCAAAATATAATTTTGGAGTGGTTGAAAATTCAGGATTTAAACACATGCTTAAGTATTTTTCTGAATTAAGACTTGTGTCCCAAATTTCCTCCTGAATCTGAAAAATAAAAATAATTCAGTCTCTTCTAAATGATGCCTGCAAATAACAGATATAAATCTTAGTCTCTTTGTGAGACAACCTAAAACCAGACCCCAGCTACTAAACTGATTGATTAAAATGGTCATGTTGCTGTACACAGCTCTCGTATTGGTCTCCCCAGTATGCCTCTCTGCTCTAATATTATGAATTGGCAGTGTATTGATATGTACAAGAATCATAATTTGCAAACAAATCTGATAGCTAATTTTGTATGTAAATTACATGGGTTCTTTAAACACTGCTTACTTTGTAACGAAAGAGGTGCCAGGGCTCAAGCAATTTTTTTACTTTCATAATTGAAGTGGCAAGGCCAGCGATGTTGGAGCTATGAACTGCCAAGCTTAGAGGTGCTGGGGCTCAGCCCTGGCACAAGTTAAGTACTGCCTTTAAGTGTTAAAATATATGCTGGTCCCCTATTTAACACCGTGACCTATATAGTTCTCAATACGTAAGTGTTTAACTGAGCCCCATAAATAATTACAGGTTTCCGTGTTAGTCTGTATTCGCAAAAAGAAAAGGAGTACTTGTGGCACCTTAGAGACTAACCAATTTATTTGAGCATAAGCTTTCGTGAGCTACAGCTCACTTCATCAGATGCATACCGTGGAAACTGCAGCAGACTTTATATACACACAGAGATCATGAAACAATACCTCCTCCCATCCCACTGTCCTGCTGGTAATAGCTTATCTAAAGTGATCATCAAGTTGGGCCATTTCCAGCACAAATCCAGGCTTTCTCACCCTCCACCCCCCCACACACAAACTCACTCTCCTGCTGGTAATAGCCCATCCAAAGTGACAACTCTCACCAGCAGGAGAGTGAATTTGTGTGCGGGGGTGGAGGGTGAGAAAACCTGGATTTGTGCTGGAAATGGCCCAACTTGATGATCACTTTAGATAAGCTATTACCAGCAGGACAGTGGGGTGGGAGGAGGTATTGTTTCATATTCTCTGTGTGTATATAAAGTCTGCTGCAGTTTCCACGGTATGCATCCGATGAAGTGAGCTGTAGCTCACGAAAGCTCATGCTCAAATAAATTGGTTAGTCTCTAAGGTGCCACAAGTACTCCTTTTCTCTCTGCACAATGTGCATGATAATCAAGGTGGGCCATTTCCTGCACAAATCCAGGTTCTCTCACCGCCTCACCCCCCCCAAAAACGACACACACAAACTCACTATCCTGCTGGTAATAGCTCATCCAAAGTGACCACTCTCCCTACAATGTGCATGGTAATCAAGGTGGGCCATGTCCAGCACAAATCCAGGCTTTCTCACCCCCCCCCCTTTTTTTCCGGGGGACACACACACACAAACTCACTCTCCTGCTGGCAATAGCTCATCCAAACTGACCACTCTCCAAGTTTAAATCCAAGTTTAACCAGAACGTCTGGGGGGAGGGGGAGGAAAAAACAAGGGGAAATAGGCTACCTTGCATAATGACTTAGCCACTCCCAGTCTCTATTTAAGCCTAAATTAATAGTATCCAATTTGCAAAATAATTTCAATTCAGCAGTTTCTCGCTGGAGTCTGGATTTGAAGTTTTTTTGTTTTAAGATAGCGACCTTCATGTCTGTGATTGCGTGACCAGAGAGATTGAAGTGTTCTCCGACTGGTTTATGAATGTTATAATTCTTGACATCTGATTTGTGTCCATTTATTCTTTTACGTAGAGACTGTCCAGTTTGACCAATGTACATGGCAGAGGGGCATTGCTGGCACATGATGGCATATATCACATTGGTAGATGTGCAGGTGAACAAGCCTCTGATACTGTGGCTGATGTTATTAGGCCCTGTGATGGTGTCCCCTGAATAGATATGTGGGCACAGTTGGCAACGGGCTTTGTTGCAAGGATAAGTTCCTGGGTGAGTGGTTCTGTTGTGTGGTATGTGGTTGTTGGTGAGTATTTGCTTCAGGTTGCGGGGCTGTCTGTAGGCAAGGACTGGCCTGTCTCCCAAGATTTGTGAGAGTGTTGGGTCATCCTTTAGGATAGGCTGTAGATCCTTAATAATGCGTTGGAGGGGTTTTAGTTGGGGGCTGAAGGTGATGGCTAGTGGCGTTCTGTTATTTTCTTTGTTAGGCCTGTCCTGTAGTAGGTAACTTCTGGGAACTCTTCTGGCTCTGTCAATCTGTTTCTTCACTTCCGCAGGTGGGTATTGTAGTTGTAAGAAAGCTTGACAGAGATCTTGTAGGTGTTTGTCTCTGTCTGAGGGGTTGGAGCAAATGCGGTTGTATCGCAGAGCTTGGCTGTAGACAATGGATCGTGTGGTGTGGTCAGGGTGAAAGCTGGAGGCATGTAGGTAGGAATAGCGGTCAGTAGGTTTCCGGTATAGGGTGGTGTTTATGTGACCATTGTTTATTAGCACTGTAGTGTCCAGGAAGTGGATCTCTTGTGTGGACTGGACCAGGCTGAGGTTCATGGTGGGATGGAAGTTGTTGAAATCATGGTGGAATTCCTCAAGGGCTTCTTTTCCATGGGTCCAGATGATGAAGATGTCATCAATATAGCGCAAGTAGAGTAGGGGCTTTAGGGGACAAGAGCTGAGGAAGCGTTGTTCTAAATCAGCCATAAAAATGTTGGCATACTGTGGGGCCATGCGGGTACCCATAGCAGTGCCGCTGATCTGAAGGTAAACATTGTCCCCAAATGTAAAATAGTTATGGGTAAGGACAAAGTCACAAAGTTCAGCCACCAGGTTAGCCGTGACATTATCGGGGATAGTGTTCTTGACGGCTTGTAGTCCATCTTTGTGTGGAATGTTGGCGTAGAGGGCTTCTACATCCATAGTGGCCAGGATGGTGTTATCAGGAAGATCACCGATGGATCACTCCAGCGAGAAACTGCTGAATTGGAATTCATTTGAAATTGGATACTATTAATTTAGGCTTAAATAGAGACTGGGAGTGGCTAAGTCATTATGCAAGGTAGCCTATTTCCCCTTGTTTTTTCCTCCCCCTCCCCCCAGACGTTCTGGTTAAACTTGGATTTAAACTTGGAGAGTGGTCAGTTTGGATGAGCTACTGCCAGCAGGAGAGTGAGTTTGTGTGTGTGTGTCCCCCGGAAAAAAAGGGGGGGGTGAGAAAGCCTGGATTTGAGCTGGAAATGGCCCACCTTGATTATCATGCACATTGTAGGGAGAGTGGTCACTTTGGATGAGCTATTACCAGCAGGATAGTGAGTTTGTGTGTGTGGTTTTTGGAGGGAGGTGAGGGGGTGAGAGAACCTGGATTTGTGCAGGAAATGGCCCACCTTGATTATCATGCACATTGTGTAGAGAGTGTCACTTTGGATGGGCTATTACCAGCAGGAGAGTGAGTTTGTGTGTGGGGGGGTGGAGGGTGAGAAAACCTGGATTTGTGCTGGAAATGGCCCAACTTGATGATCACTTTAGATAAGCTATTACCAGCAGGACAGTGGGGTGGGAGGAGGTATTATTTCATGATCTCTGTGTGTATATAAAGTCTGCTGCAGTTTCCACGGTATGCATCCGATGAAGTGAGCTGTAGCTCACGAAAGCTCATGCTCAAATAAATTGGTTAGTCTCTAAGGTGCCACAAGTACTCCTTTCCCATAAATAATTGTATTTCAAACCAACTAAGCAGGAATGTGCATTGTTGCTGTAGCCATGTCTTAATGGATATTAGAGAAATAAGGTGGGTGATGTAATATTTTTTATTGGACCAACTTCTGTTAGTGAGAGAGGCAAGCTTCTTCAGTGCAAGCTCAAAAGCTTGTCTCTCTCACAAACTGAAGTTAGTCCAATAAAATATATTACCTCACTCACCTTGTCTCTCTGAGTGGGAATATGTCTTGTATCCACTCAGCATATTGCACCCTAGGAAGGTATAGTTAAATATACGGTGAGGGGAGGGGCGGGGAAGCAGGAGCAGGGTTATCCTGCAAACAATTTCCTTAGTTCTAAGTAATTTTCATTTGACAATCTAATTTACTTTTCTGCTTCCCAAACAAAACAGAATTGGGAACAAGCTTAGTCTGTGAAGTCTTCCAGAAATTCTCCATAGTCTTCTGTTTTAAATGATTATGTCTGAGCTGGATTAATGTCTCAAATAACAAAGGAAATACCAAATGGGAAGGTATCAAGCTATCCCACTCTGTGCTGTGAGATTTTACTACAGATTAGCTACCCACAAAGGATCTGAGCAGCAAATGTAAAACCCAAATGTTTCTTATTTTAGTTTTTGGTTTTCCATGTTGTTTTTTTCATAAGTAAAAACCTCCTATGTAAAAGCCAGGCTCCCAAGAGCTCAAAGGTACAGCCCAGCACAGGACTACAGTAGAGCCCTGCAGCGGGACTGGGATCCCACAGTTCCACAGGACCTGCTGCCATAATAGTAGGAGCGGATGGGAGCGGAATGAAAAAATAGTCCCACGGAGTGCTCTACCCAAAGGTACAGAGAGGGAGTATTTGGATAAAGCCATTCTTTCCCTTCCAGTTCTTACAGATTACACACATATGTTATGTTGCTTTGTAGTCCCACAAAAATACAAGTTTGGGTGACACCCACCCTGATATTCAGAGGCGTGCTATTTCTTTTCTTCCCAAATTCCCTCCCTCAACAGTTCAGCTTGAAGACCCTTTTATTCCCTACCTTCTTAAAAAAAATTGATACCAGTGTTTGTGAAAGCCAGAATGACCTCTGGGTAAAACTGATGTCTGATCTGGCACCACTTGCTCTGGGAGCAGCAGGCCTGAATTTCTGTGTTTATTCACAGGATAGGTAGAACAGGTAGACTGATTGTGCAAGCTTCCACACATTGATGTGCGACCTGGAGTTACATTGATAATTCAGTCTCCAATTCATATTCTAAACTGAGACAGTCAACATGGCTTCCAGGTAAGTGACAACAGCAGTGTAGACATTTGTCTACGAGGAGCTAAACTAAGCCCCCTCTCCCCACTCATTTCATGTGGTTTTAGGCCACAATTTTTAGCTTTAACTGAAGTTTAAAAAAAAACCCAAAGAAACAAGTAACATGTTTTCTAGTAAAGCATTGGTAAAACTTGCCAATTTCTGCTGATACCCCTTCTCCAGACCCCATCCCTATCCCACACATTATTTCCTGCAGTATTTAGAAGATTGTGCAAATCCTCTCCAATTTATGTACTACAGGAGGGCCACAAAAATAAAATGAATATCTATTTATGAAAAGTTAGAAAACAAAGTTACAAAAATCATTCACCTGCATTTCATCTAAACTATGTGAAAATTGGACACTAGTGCTTTTGGAATATACTCCAAGGTGAAGCAAGCAGTGATCTACTGGCAATAGGTGAAGGGCCAAATTTTCAAGAGAGCCCAATTCCCATTTAGGCACCCAAATAAAGGCCAGATTTTCAAAGGAGATCAGCGTACTGGGAGCAATGCTGATTTCTTTTGAAAATCTGGTCATAAGTGTCCCAAATAGAAATGGTCAGTTCCTATTTGTCTGAGATACTAAGCATGTTTAAACCACTTGGACTAAACAAATAGGAAAATTAGTCAGTGTGGAGTTAAATGAGCTAATGCAGCAGAACCACTCGAAACTTTGTAGAATTAGTGGTTAATTGGTAGTTACATTAAAAGAGTGAACCAGCCAAACCTTTCCCAGATGAATAGTAAAAATGCAGTAACTATTCTATAAATTCAGCTTATTTCCCACTTTATTTTTGTATTACCTGATTGGTGTCTTTATTTTTATTTAAAGTGACTGCTCTAACCTCTATTGTCCTAATAGATGCTCATTATCTTTCAGATCCAAGAGCTATGCCCCTGCTCCCAACAACAGGGAGTTTTATTATGTCAAGTAATTGCTTAACCTTTTCTTGCCTTGATACACCAGAACAAGGGGAGTAGCTGACACAGGACCTCTCCAGAGAGATGCCAATGAAGATTTTCCTTCAGACTGGTTACTGTACTGGAAGGCACAGGCTACTACACATTAAGGGCAGGTCTTCACTACCCGGATCGGCGGGTAGTGATCGATCCCCGAACGTGCTCCCTGTCGACTCCGCAACTCCAGCTCGCGAGAGGCAGAAGCGGAGTCGATGGGGGAGTGGCAGCGGTTGACTCACCGCCATCCTCATGGCCAGGTAAGTCGACCTAAGATACGCCAGCTTCAGCTATGCTATTCGCATAGCTGAAGTTGCGTATCTTAGGTCGACCCCCGCACCCACAGTGTAGAGCAGGGCTAAGTTTTTTAAACCAAGGGAAAAGTGTGTGATGTGTTTAGAAGTAGGGTGATGGCTAGAAATACACTAGTGGTGGAAGAGCAATAATAGGCTAGCAATAGGAATTATGTGTGACCAGGGACAGTACCAAGTCACAACACAGTGAATTGCACTACCACAGTTAGTGATGTGAACAATTAGACCCCTCCTCAGAGTCCTAACCTTGGTGAGAGTTGGACTCCTAAAGATGTATGTAAATCCTTGAGGGGGGAAACATTTTTAGTAATTGCTTGTGAAATCTGGTGCACTATTATACTTAACTTCAGTGTTCTGTGATAAAATATGAGCTTGTTTTATTGTAATTCTAATCTCTATGTATAGTTTCCAGTCATAAAATGTCTGGGTTTATATTCATGTCTGCAAATATAATAGCATGCTGTATTGACCAATGAGTGCCTGATTGCTTATAAACAAACCAATTTGTTTTTGGCAGTCACATGTTTTTTAGGAAATCTGAAGCAGCTGCATCATGTGAAAGGAAAACAAACTGGAGGAGGAATAAACGCTTCTTTAGGCATTGGCCACACTTCTATCAACATGTCCTTCAAAATTAGACTGGTTTTGTGTTTCATTGCAAGCTAAATACTGAGTTATGGCTTTGCACTGAAACATTGCAAAATTGGTGCCCTTATAGGGTTTCAACACAAAATGAGGGGAAACTTGACACTTTGACGGAGTTTTACTTAAAACTTGGAAGAAAAAAATCACATTTGCATGATCTCCTGTGAGGTGGAACTGCTGCACTTTCCATGGCTTTCCCCAGGCCTTCCTTACCCATCACTCCACCAGGACCAGGAGGATTCTATTTTATATGTCCACTGTTAGAAACAATCATTGTTAATCATAATACACCATGGGATACAGGCAGTGGTGGATTTAGAGTTAGTAGGGCCTGTGATGTTCTGTACCTCAGGTGAATACCCTGCACCCCCACATTCATCCTTATACTATGATTGTATGGTATTCAATGCAAAGTTTGTCATGTCGGGTGTCTTCGGAAGGCTCATGATGTACTGAGCATTGTTGTTATGGTAATGTTATAGGTTTTAATTTAATTCATATAGTTATGAGGCTGAAAATGTATCCTCATGGCTTACAACAAGCCCAGGCAAAAACTCTCCAAGAGCAGAGGGGCAGTTCACACGTCATCAGGGCATGTATAGGACAAACCCAGCCCATCCTCACAGGAACAAAGGACACTGGCCTAGGCAGCAACAAAGGATCTGTTGGACAAAGTCAGTCACCCCCCTTCCTTTGGTCAGTTTGGGACTGCTCACCTGACTCTGAAGGGGGAAGGGGGCAAAGCCAAGAGGGAAAAAAGGACATGATAAAAGGAGAGACGTTGCCATGCTCTTCCTCTCTCTTCCATCTCCATACATCAGCACCAAGCGACTGAAGCGCTGATCAAAGGGGAGAGCCTGGCTGAAGGGCAACCAGCCAGCCTGTGGTGGGAAGCATCTAAGTTTGTAAGGGCACTGAAAATGTTAAGATCAGCTTATAATGTGTTTTGCTTTTATTTCATTTGACCAAATCCGACTTGTTGTGCTTTGACTTATAATCACTTAAAATCTATCTTTGTAGTTAATACATTTGTTTGTTTATTCTACCCGAAGCAGTGCATTTGGTTTGAAGTGTGTCAGAAACTCCCCTTGGGATAACAAGCCTGGTGCATATCAATTTCTTTGTTAAATTGACGAACTCATATAAGCTTGCAGCATCCAGCAGGCATAACTGGACACTGCAAGACAGAGCTTCCTAGGGTTGTGTCTGGGACTGGAGATATTGGCTAGTGTCATTTGGTTGCACAATCCAAGGAGCAGCTCACATGCCAGAGGCTGTGCGTGAACAACCCAGGAGTGGGGGTTCTCACAGCAGAGCAGGGTAACGCTGGCTTCCAGAGTAAAGGATTGTAGTGACCTGAAAGATCACTGGTCCAGATAACACCAGGGGAACGTCACAGGGCCCTGTGTGGAGCTTCATTTTTGGGGCCTCCCCCACAGGACCCAGCCAAGAAAAAGAACATTCTCTCTTATCTCCTCTCCATTTTGCATTCTTCTTTTCTTCATCCTCCTCCTATATTATAAATAATGGGAAGTAAATGAAAATAAAGTTAGGTACCTTAATTGGGGCAGTGGGTGTGGAGGGTGGGCTCTGGGAGGAAATTTGGGTGCTGGCTGTGGGCTCTGGGCTGGGGGTTGGGGTGTGGGAGGCATGTGGGCTCTGGGAGGAAGTTTGGGTGTGGGGTGCAGGCTGTAGGCTGGGGCAAGGGGTTGGGGTGCAGGATGGGGGCAAGAGGGAGGCACTTATCTCAGGCAGCGTGGCTCCCAAAGTGACCGGCACACACACCCCTCCAGCAGCAGCTCTTAGGAGGGGGGAGCAGGGCGGTCTCCACGCACCACTGCCCGCAGGCACCACCCCTGCAGCTCACATTGGCTGCAGCTCCCGGCCAATGGGAACTGCGGAGTTGGTGCTTGGGGCGGGGGCAGTGCGCAGAGACACCCCACCCCCAGAGGCCACAGGGACATGCTGGCTGCTTCTGGGAGCAAAGTGGCACAGAGGGAGGGAGGCAGAGCAGGAGGGAAGCTGCCTTAGCCCTGCTGAGCTGCTGCTGGCATGTCTCTATGCACCCCTTGGTGGGAGGGGGACGGCAGGTCTCCATGCGCTGCCCAGGGCAGGGGCAGCATGCAGAGCCGCCTCCCCCCTGCACCAGGGGCGCGCAGAGACATGCCAGCAGCCGGCCACTTCTGGGAGTGGCGTGGGGCCACCGGCCACGGCATGCAGGCAGCCTGCCTGCCTAAGCCCTGCTGCACCGCCGTCTGGGACTCAGAGGCAGGTTGTCAGATATTTGTCCTGCATTTTGGGGGGCCCCCTGTCATTGAGAGCCCCATGCTACTGTGGTTTGTTTCATCGTAAATCCGCTCCTGGATACGGTTAACTAGGGTTTCTATTGCTTCTGGCAAGCTAGCTAATCTAGTATACCAAATCAGTCACCCATACAAACAGTCCCTGAACATTCTGCTGCTCTAAGCAACCACCTGTTCCACCTCCTTTTTAGAGTCAGCTTTGGGAGGACAATTTGGTAGCCTTCAATATCAGAACTGTAGGCATTTCAGAATAATTTAACAATTTGGAAGGTTATATTGTATATTGATTTCCAAAAGCCACCTGGAATCCTAGGGTGAATTTCTCAAGTGATGAAGAATGCACTGTCAAAATATATGACACTAAACAACAGGAAACAGTTTCACTGAAATATAAGTCAGCTAGCCTGTTGAAGATGAGATTTGTGCCAGGTTACAGAGCAGTAAACTGTAGTGGATAGGCCTAATTTTATGGTGGAACTCCAGCCAGCCATCTCAAGGCTGAATGTTCAAGACCAGTAAGAAGTCAGTATTAACAGGAATAATCCTGGTAAGGGTATAAATCATCTGAAATTGACACAGAATTTTAAAAGCAGCAGATAGCACTAAAACTGCGTCTAAAACAATATATAAACAGAAAGTTCAAGGGGTAACATTTTCAAAAGCATCTAAGTCCAGTTGGAATTTAGGCTCATAGGTGAGTTAATTGATTTTGAAAATGAGACTTAAGTACTTTAGAAATTTTTCACCATTATCTTTTCCTTATTAGAAAGACAGGGTGGATGAAATAGCCAGTTAAACCCTCTCCAGTAACAGCTGTGTGAGGAAAATGGGTGTGCGTGTGTAAGTGGGTTATTGATTGTTGTAATAAGCCATAAACCCAATGTGACAAGGTAGATGAGGTAATATCTTTTATTGAACCAACTTTGGTTGGTGAGAGAGACAAATGTTTGAGTTTACGCTGAAGAAGCTTGTCTCTCTCACCGACAGAAGTTGGTCCAATAAAAGATATTACCTCACCCATCTTGTCTCTGTAATATCCTGGGACTGACATGGCTACAACAACTGCATACATAAATCCAGGTTTCCACAGTATGCATCCGATGACGTGAGCTGTAGCTCACGAAAGCTTATGCTCAAATAAATTGGTTAGTCTCTAAGGTACCACAAGTACTCCTTTTCTTTATACATAAATCCAGTGTCACTATTTAGTCCATTATTTTTAGTGTCTGGCAAAGTAATGAATTTAAGCTCCCAGGTTAATCTTTTGAAGGTGTTTGAGGATGAGCACTGAGAGGTCAGATATAGAGTGATCGCTTTTTGAAAAGTGTTCACCCACAGTGATATGGTGTTTTTGTCTTTTATCATTTTTCTATGTGAGTTCATTCGAGAGTGTAATGATTGTCTCATTTCACCCACACAGTTGTTACTCGGACATTTAGTGCACTGGATGAGATCCTGTTGTGATACACAGGAGTAGGAGCCCATGGATCTTGAAAGGTGTGTTGTGGGGGGTGTTGATCATCGTAGCAATGAAGACATGTCTACAGATATTGCATCTGTTGTTCTGGCAGGGACTGACACTGCTTTGAGTTGGCGTGTCCTAGTCTGTGGGAAGCTGGCTTCTGCTGATGAGCTTGGAGAGGTTTGGGTGTTGTTTGTAGGCCCGAAAAGAAGATTCAGGAAAGATGTATTTCAGGATGTGGTCCCCACTGAGTATGGGTTGAAATTGTTTAATGATACCCTGTATGGGTTCCAGTGTGGGGTGGTAGGTGACAAGTAGGAGTGCGCTGTCGAAGTGTGTTTTATTTCTATATTGAAGCAGATTCTCTTGGGATATTTTGTGTGGCCCATTTCATGATGCAATTTAATTCTCTGGTGGAGTGTCCTTGTTTTTTGAAGGTGGTTTTAAGTGTGTTAAGGTGTATATCCCGGACTTTGTCCTCGGACCATAGTCTCTGGTGCCTGAGTTCCTGGCTGTAGATAACAGATATCTTGGTGTATTTTGGAGTGGTTACTGGATCTGTGAAGGTAGGTGTGGCAATCTGTGGGTTTCTTGTATATAGTTGTCTGTCGGGCGTCACTGCTGAAGCTGAATGTGGTGTCAAGGAAGTTGATGCTAGTGTGGGAGCATTCTAGAGAGAGTTTAATTGATGGGTGGTGGTTGTTGAAGTTGTGGTGGAAATCTATGATGGAGTTTTGGTTGTCCATCCAGAGGATGAAAATATCATTAATGTAACTCAGGTATATCATTTGTTTCTTGGTGCATTTACCCAGAAATTCTTCCTCAAGGTGGCCCATGACGAGGTTGGCATACTGGGGAACCATCCTAATACCCATGGCTTTTCCCAGGGTTTGGAAAAAGTGTTTGTTGTTGAATATAAAATTGTTATGGGTGGGGATGAAATGGATGAGTTTGGCAATGTATTTGGGGTCATGTTTGGCAATGTATTTGGGGTCATCTGCATGTTGTCCATTGTCTTGTAGAAATTTGAGGCAGGCAGCAATGCTGTCATTGGGAGGGATTTTTTTCCTTTCCCACCCCATGACTGCACAGCTGTTAACCAAACACTTCACCTTGAGCGGTGCCTTGAAATATGCGTTAACTAGTTATGATAAGCAATCTGTTCCATCTTGTAATTAGCAGTGACACTCTGAATACATTTCCCAGATATGAAGAAGAGCTCTGTGTAATCTTGAAAGCTTGTCTCTCTTACTGACAGAGATTGGTCCAATAAAAGATATTGCCTCACCCCCCTTCTCTCTCTAATATCCTGGGATCAACATAGCTACAACAACACTTCATACATCTTCTCCTTATCTCAGGGCATGTCTACACTTACCATGGATAGACGCTGTGGTGATCGATCCACTGGGGGTCAATTTAGCGGGTCTCCCATTGACTCCGGTACTCCACCAGAATGAGAAACATAAGTTAAGTCAATGGCAGAGTTTCTCCTGTTGACCCAGGGCGGTGTAGACACAGCAGTAAGTCGACCTGAACTATGTTGACTCCAGCTACGTTATTCACGTAGCTGGAGATGCGTAACTTAGATCGACTTAAGCCCGTAGTGTAGACCTGCCTCAGTTCTGCCACTGAGGCTTGAGGATATGTCATTGCACTTTCTCAACCTAATTTTTCAATTGTTGTGACATACTGTTTATTTATGACATTTAACTTTCATAACTAAATGTATGGTCTTTTGATTATAAAGCACAGAACTGGGATTCAAGTGTCCTGAGTTCTTTTTCCAGCTTTGCTATAGACTCACATTGTCACCCTGTACATAAAACTTATCTTCTGAACTTCAGTTGTTCTGAGCACCTGCAAACCCCTGGAAGTCAGATGCTCAGCGCTTCTGAAACCTTAAGGTTGTCTATGGAAGTACTTCCCTACACAAAATCCACAGTTAACCTGTGGAACTGATTGCCAGAAGATGTTGTGAAAGCCAAAAGTATAACTGGGTTTAAAAAAATTAGATACATTGATGAAAGATAGGTCCACCAATTGCTATTAGCCAAGATGGTCAGGGATGCAATCTATGCTCCAGGTGTCCCTAAACCGCTGACTGCCAGAAGCTGGAACTAGACAATAGGGGATGAATCACTCAATAACTGACCTGTTCTGTTCATTCTCTCTGAAGCATCTGGAATTGGCCATTGTCAGAGACAGCATACTGGGCTAGATAGACCACTGGTCTGAACCAATATTCCTGTTCTTGTGTGCCTACACTTCCTCATCTGTTAAATGAGTGTATGTGAAGCACCCTAGAATCCCTCCAATGGGAGACGTAAGGTAAGTATTATTATTTCATTTTATTGTAGCACAGTTGAGATTCAAAGCTAGTCTTGCTTTGCTGTTCCCTAATGCACAATGCTGTCTTCTTTCCAGCTTTTATTTTGGCTTCCAAATATCATTAACATTTTAAAAGCTCTTCCTTGTAAATATGTACTAAATATAAAATGAGAAGCAAATGAACAAACAAAAATATTGAGCACACCAGTCAGTTGACAGAACACGGGTGATTTTCGCACCATAGTAAAATAGGAGAGTGTGCGTTCCCTGCTTCTCATTCTCCAGTAAACTGAACTATAGATCAGAACCATATGGACCATTAGCAACAACATTTCCAGGCCACATGGATCTCATCTAATTTCTGTCAACCTAGTTTTGTTGATATGTTTGGTAAGGGTCACCAGCCTTACACCCTGGCCTAAATTGATTTATGAATTCAAATCCAAATGTGGTGAAACTTTGCAGTTTTAACACAGTATTATTTTGAGCAGGGGCACCATTGGGGGGGGGGAGGGCAGGGGAGAGCTCTAGCCCTCCCCTCCCCCCAAGTTTCATAGGGGAGGTCTACTCACCCTAGCCCCAGATAGAGCTCTTAACTGCAACAGCTTGAGAGTGATATGGGATGAGTTCCAAAGCTGGGAGCAGCATAGCCTTTGAGGCAAGGAGTTTGTTTATAAACAGAGGTAGGGTGATTGAGATAAAAAAAGGCTTACCATTAAAGTAGGTTTCAGAGTGGCAGCCGTGTTAGTCTGTATTCGCAAAAAGAAAAGGAGTACTTGTGGCACCTTAGAGACTAACAAATTTATTTGAGCATTAAAGTAGATTAAGTAGATTAAGGATCCTTAGATGATCCTGAATGCACTGCCAGGCACTTCAGTTAAAAGACTGGAAACAAAGGGTAGGCATAAAAGGTGAGAATGGAGAGAGGTACATTGTGGTGTCCCTCAGGGGTCTGTACTGGGACCAGTCCTATTCAACATATTCATAAATGATCTGGAAAAAGGGGTACATAGTGATGTGGTAAATTTTGCAGATAATACAAAATTACTCAAGATAGTTAAGTCCAAAGCAGACTGCAAAGAGTTACAAAGGGATCTCACAAAACTGCGTGACTGGGCAACACAATGGCAGAAGAAATCAGTGTTGATAAATGCAAAGTAATGCACTTGGCAAAATATAAGCCCAACTATACATACAAAATGATGGGGTCTAAATTAGCTGTTACCACTCAAGAAAAGAACAGGAGTACTTGTGGCACCTTAGAGACTAACAAATTTATTTGAGCATAAGCTTTCATGAGCTTTTGCGAATACAGACTAACACGGCTGCTACTCTGAAATCACTCAAGAAAGACATCTTGGAGTCATTGTGGATAGTTCTCTGAAAACAGCTGCTCAATGTGCAGTGGCAATTAAAAAACTAACAGAATATTGGAAATCATTAGGAAAGGGATAGATAATAAGAGAAAAATATCATATTGCCTCTATACAAATCCACAGTACACCAACATATTGAATAGCGTGTACACATTTGGTCACCCCGTCTCAAAAAAATATACTGGATTTGGAAAAGGTACAGAGAAGGGCAACAGAAATGATTAGGGGTTACTAGCCCCACAGAGTTAGTAATAATGTAAGAATATACATTAAAATTTAAAACCTAACAAGTGTCCCTTAAGCAACTTGCCACAAGATGTCAAAACATGTTGTTATTAGAGCTGAGTGGGTCTAATATTTATTTAATTTTCTTTCTTTTATAAAGGAATTAGATACAGGGCTCCTGTCAGCTAATTGATAAGTTATCTGCCAAAAAACTAGAGTTCTCAAGTGCCTAAGTAGTCTCATGAATCATGTTTACAGTCCCCCCCAACCAAAATCTGAAATGGTGCCCCTGATTTTGAGCTGTCAGATTCATTGCAAGAGAGACTTGTGAAGATCTACGCAAATTTGTTTCTGCAAACTCATGATAGTAAATTCCCCAAGTTTTACTGAGCTTTTCTGTAAGTGAAAAAAACTCAGATAATGTAAAGGCAGCCTTTGGAATTTGGAGAGTTAATTAGCCGGTCAATTTTTTTTTCATAGAAAAAGAAACAATGAATGTAGTATGACAAATAGAAACAGATGAAGTTCTTGTTAAATGTTTTGGGCCCAATCCTCCTCCTGTTGACTTTGATGGGAACAATATTTGGTGTTTAACCTACTACTGCTCTCACTTTTCATACTGAAATAAATATCTCAGTGTATTTCAGTTGGAGCTTAGTAGATATCAGAGTCAGGTATCTGACACCTAACTTTAAATTCTTTAAGTATTTACTGGATCATGTCACTCTCTAAACTTGTGGTTGATTGGTTTATTTTTTAAGAGGATGAGTGTGGAAGGTCTGACCACCATATACAGAAGAAGATACACCACGTGATCCACACTGTGGTCATGCAAACTGTAAGCTTTGCACATGCAATGTATATAAACCCCAAAGTCCATAAGACTCTACATAAGCGCATACACAGGATTCTGTCAATGTTCCTTGAAATAACTATTAAGGTAATGCTCTGATTTTTTTGTGGTTTGGAAATTGTCTGTTATGAGTCTCCTTGATCTGATATGCAGCCTCTCTCTAGTTTCTTTACTTAACAGAGGTTGCTTAATGGTGGTTATTAGACAGCATGTCACTACATCAATTCAAGCTTAGTTTACATATAGTGTTAAATTATGACAGAAGGAGCACTACAGAGAACCATGCTTTACTCTTCAAAGATTTGCTTCAGGGAGATTGCTTGGAGCAAGATGGCTTGTTCTAGGAGGGATTCAGAACTCGGTTTTATATAGCGCCTTTCAGACCCTGGGTATACAAAAGCATTTTACCAAGCAGTGTTAGTGCAGTGACTGAAGGTAACAGCAGCTGCCAATATGCTCAATACTATAATAACTAATACTCTTAGCTGGGTAGCTCATTTTATGGTCTGCTGTATAATTCTATTATTAAGGCAGAATTTCTAATGGTAATTGATTTCTATTAGTGTGTTCTTGAATAGTTCATACTATAGACGCCGAGTAAATTTTTAGAAATATACACTACAGCATGTCATTAGGGCTGAGACCATTACCGAACCCGCATCTCAATTAGGTATATAATTTAATACAATTTTTCATTAATTCTCCTGTTCATGGATCACAGAGTGCACCCTTCAGATCACCAGAGCCCAGTTCTCTGTCAATGTTGTGGCCTGCCCTATACTATGGCTGAGGTGGGTGAGGTTGGAAGCCATGACATCCCTTCAGCATGTGTGAGGCTGTTCAGGAGGACTTCTCCATCCAGCTATTGTTGGATCAAATGTATGCAGCTGGAGGGCTGATATGCTCAAGGAGGTTTGAAGCACAGTCTGTAAACTGAAGAATGGCCATGCTGCCGGTATTTGCAGTATAGCTGCAGAGCTAATTGAGCATGGTGGGGATTCCATTTTGGGAGGGCTGACCCACAGTATCAACAAAATATGGATTCATGAGAAACTACCTGACGACTGGTGCCATGGGATTATTCTCCTATTTTGGAAAGGGTAAGGCAATGCTCTGGTGTGCTCTAATCACCACAGCATCACTCTGCCTTCCTTTCCAAGCAAACTGTTCATGATGGTTCTTCTTGAGCGTGTTAAGCACACCATAAGAAATCTACACCATCTACAGAAACTTCCAGTCAGAGTGACTCAAATTATAAATATGTATTGGTATTAAGGACACAAAAATCTTTTTTAAAAAGCGTAATGATGAGTTATTTAAAAATTTTCCTACCACAAAATTTCCTGTTACTTCAACAAATCATAGAAACATAGAAATGTAGGACTGGAAGGGACCACGATAAGTCGTTTAGTTCAGTCCCCTGCATTGAAGCAGGACTAAGTGTTATCTGGACCATCCATGATGGTGTTTGTCTAAAGCGTTTCCCAAACTGTGTTCCGCACGATGTGAACAGGTGTTCCGTGAAAGAATCTAGAATTTAATTTTGACTCTTGCACCTGATTTTTTTACTACTTTATACGCACTTTCCAGTTAGAAATTGTTAGTTCAAGTTATTTTAAATTTGTATTTTTGCTTTGTTTTATAAAATAAAATATATTTGAGCATAAATAACGCAATTTTTTATTTGAAAACCAAACAACTACAAAATAATATTATAAGTGTCCCGGAATAGGCTACAAAGTGTTCCGTGGCCAAAAAAGTTTGGAAAATGCCTTTTCCTAAAAACCTCGAATGACAGAGATTCCTCAATCCAGTGCTTAGCTACCCTTACACTGAGGAAGTTTTTCTGAACATAAATCTCCCTTGCTGCAATTTAAGCCCATTATTTCTTAACCTGTCCTTAGTGGTTATGGAGAAATATGTATCATTCTCCTTTTTATAACAACCTTTTATGTACTTGAAGATTCATGTTCCCCCACAGTCTTCTCTTCTTCAGACTCTCCATTTCCCCCCGTCTTTCCTCATAGGCCATGTTTTCTAGACCTTTAATCATTTTTGTTGCTTTCCTCTGGACTTACTCCAATTTGTCCACATCTTTCTCCAGATGTGGTGCCCAGAACTGGACACAGTACTCCATTTGAGGCCTTATCAGTGCTGAGTAGAGTCACTTCTCATATCTTGCATACAACACTCCTGCTAATCCATCCAGAATGATGGGGTTTTTTGTGTGTTTTATTTTTTTTGCAACAGTGTTACATTGTTGACTCCTATTTATTTTATGAACCATGATAATCCCCAGATCTTTTTTTGAAGTTCTCCTTCCTAGGCAGTCATTTCCCATTTTGTTTTTGTGCAGTTGATTATTCCTTCCTAAGTATAGTTCTTTGAATTTGTCCTTATTGAATTCCATCCTGTTTACTTCAGACCATTTCTCCAGTTTGTCAAATCATTTTGAATTCTAACCCTGTCCTCCAAAGAGCTTGCAACTCTATGCCATTGTCCAAATCATTTATGAAGCTATCAAATAGAACCAGGACAGATCCCTGCGGGACCCCATTCAATATGCCCTTGCAGCTTGATTGTGAACCATTGATAACAATTCTCCAAGTATGATTTTCCAACCAGTTATGTACCTGCATTATAGTAGGTTTGTCTAGGCTATATTTCCTTAGTTATCCAGGCTCATTCCCTCTTTGCAATCTGCCTCCTGCTCTAGCCCTGGCTGGACAGTCAAGCCCCAGTCCCCAAAGACTTCAGTTTCTCTCTCTCCCAGGCATCTAGCTCCTCGTAAATGTAATTTTTGCTTAGGTATTGGACCCCTCCCACTGTAGCAGATAATAATGACTGAGCTGTATTGAGCACCAATGCATACAGGAATTGAAAGCAGAGATGTCAATACTCAGAGAAGTTGCTCCAATAAAAGATTACCTTGGCCATCTTATCTATTCATATGGTGAATATACATCCATATACACTAAGTAACTGCAAAACTTGTTCAGAAAAATAAGGACCAAATCTTCACCTCCTGCTGTAAACACATTTGAACTGAAGCATTTTAAGGTTCCAAAGTTGTGAAAGCTTATAAGTTCTTTCACTTATGGTTTCCAGCCACAAGGGCCACAATACAATGAGAAAGACTGTTCTGTGGTATTTCCAGCTGGGAGTGGAGGTAGACATGTAATAAATCTCATAAAGAAGGTCTGTTCTTGTGAGATTTCTACCACTCTTTTGCAGACTCAGGAGATTTAAATAAGCTTTATTTCAGCCTCTGAACTTTTGGCTGCTTATCTGAACTATTTGTGGGTCACCCACTGCTGATCTACACTTATTGCTGAATTGTGGCTTGGCTTAAAATTTTTTTTTTAAAAGTTGCTTTAGGAAATTAGAGTTAAAGATACAAAGCCTGCAAATCTGGGAGTGCTCATTTCCATATCATTTCAAACTGTCCACCTAAATGCCCTTAAACAGAAACACACCCGATCAAAGGGGAAAGAGGCTACTGAATCACTAAAGTAGTATTTGACATGCAAAAATAAAATTTTTGGCCAAAGGGACAGATTTGCAGAGCACACAGAGCTCCCATTGATTTCAACAGGAATTGCTACTGTTCAGCACCTTTGAATATCTTATGCAGGTGTCTAAGGCAACGATCTAATTTGAAAATTTTGGCCTGTATTTTTTTCTGATTCATGTAGAGAAGAATCCTTTTCCTTTTATTCTTTTCACAAATCTAACTAAATGCACTGCTGGCAGAGTTGCTGCTAAATTATGCCAACCACAGTAGCAAACATTTGGAAATCATTAATTAGTTCACTTACTTCCATATGCTGAAAAGGTAACAAGCCCATTATTTATTATCCAACTTTAAAACAGCCACAGTAGAAAAAAAAAGTTTTCAACATAAGATATTTCATCTCTAGGCTCTCACTTTCCATACATAAATATATACATTAAAATTTAAAAACATGATTCTAGATTCAAAAGCTTTCTCCCAGCATGCAAACTGTTTTTATTTATTTTAATTTTTGAAAATAAACATTTTCAGCTATTTAAAAAGTCACATTTTTAATTTTGCAGAAATGAAAGTGTCAGGCTTGGAGAAGAAAAAATAGAGAGTTAGACCCCCAGCTGGTAAAGATGCGCTTCACTGAAGTCAATGCAGCTACAGCAAGTTAAACCAGCTGAGGATCTGGCCCAGCATGTTCTCAAAGGGCTAGTTAAGCTTTTCTATCTTTGAGGATAAACTGCTTTTTTTCTTTTCCACACATAAAATATCACTTGAATAACATTTTACAAGGAATCCAGCTCTACACACTAGAAAAACAAACATAGAAAGGCACTTTGTGGTTTACAATTCAGCAATAGGATATACCTTAGCTGTTAACTTCTGGGTTAGTCCACGTAAGAATGTACATTAACATTATCCTGAGTGACTAGCAACTTCCTCTAAAAGTTTAAATGTTCTAAGATGCAATGAGACATTCTCCCCCACAAAAATATGCCTCAAAAGTTAATTGCATTGACGAGGCAGTTAATTAGTCTGTGGAGAGACTGGTAAATAATATTGCTGTCAAACGATGACTTCTATAATATTCCATTGAAGCACTAAGATTCTCTCTCAACAAATCTATTTGAAAAGAAACGCTCAGCCTGGAGTTTTGTCATTCAGATCCTAGTAAGATTCTGATACTTTTTTCCAATGATGCTTTGAAGACGTGACTCAGGAGTTACTTTTAATTGAGCACCTCTTCCTACTCTCTGCTAGAAAATGTCTAAAATTTAAGGAGTACTGAACTCTGAAGAGCTGGAAAGCCTCTATGTCATCAAACTGAGTCACAGAGAATCATAAAATGATCCCATCATGGGATTAAAATTTGTAGCATGACACACTAGACTCTGCAATGTTTGCATTCATGTTACTACACTGCCAGAACACATCATCACAGAGAGAAATGAGAAGATCCTGGTGGCTCCGCTAAGTTCATTCAGTACACTCCCATGTTGCCTCAGGCAAATCAGGCTGGTCAGCACTCGACATGACCTCTGAACAAGAACTGTTGGCAAAGTGTCACAGTGGATTGAACGTGCTCTGCCTGAACGTGACTATCTGCCTGTGTGTAAGGACTGGCCAACGGAGTAAGCTATGCAAGGATGAGGCCTACACAATAAACACTGGAGTTTGACTTGTGTATGGATAAGATCTGCTATGCAACCCATAAGAGGGACTAAAATATTTTGTAGGTGTTAGCTATGCCTATCCTGTAAGTCTTAATGAAATAATATGTTACAACTATTAAACAAATTCCCTAGGCTAGATCATCAGATGGTGTAAATCAGCATCTCTCTGTTGACAGCAGTCTGATCCTGCGTATGCAGCATTGGAACAAAACATACATCCAACTTCCCTAAGATGTGGAAACTTTGAGAGAACCTTTCTGGAGCTCCAAGGAGTCATTTCTATGGCTTTGTAGGGGCCAGCTAATGTTTTATTGAATGGGCTCAAACCAGAACACCAAATCTGAAACCTCCCTACCCAGAAGAACATTTGGGCAGTATCTGGATCCAAACTTAGGGACTCAGGCCTAACCAAAGCAAAACAAATAAATCTGAACACACGCAATCTTTAGGGAAGTCTAGATTCAGATCAGATTCCAAATCCAGACTTTGCGACTTCAGCCCACACTCTTGTCCTTTTTATCACTTCTTGAACCTAAAACAAGCTCAGGAACCAGTTTATCTTTTCTTTATCTGCACCTGCGTATGTTATAGATTAAAGCAATTCAGTAAAAGTACAAGTATCTTTTATGATTAATATTTTATATTCTGTTGCACTTAGGTTAAATTATTCAAAAGGGTGAATGGGACAGTTTACAAGAAAACCGTGGAAAGTCTTACCCTGTCACTCCACTCCGTGAGGAACCAGCTCTTAGCACAGGGCCCCATGTCACAGTTTTCTATGTCATTTGGCCGTAGCTTCATATTACATTCCTCGTCATCAACAATGTCTCCAAGATTGCTTACACACTTTACATCTCGGGTCCTCTGCCCCACTCCACATGGCACCGAACACTGTAATGAAACAGACTTTGCGTCAGCACTACATTCAAGACCTAGCAACTACAGTCCAGGTCTAGCTGGAGATCATCTATCCATTTACCTGCAATCCCATATGTGCAAAAATCTACATGAGCTGAAGAAATACTGGTTGTTCAGGGGAGATATTTCAATAGTTTTACAGATGTGGGTCTCATTCCAATGCATCATGTAGGTGAATTTGGAAAGATAAAAATTAAAAATATAGGGCCAAACACTGCCATGACCATAAAGAACCTAACCACATTGGGACTGGTGTGGTTCTGCTGCACTGGGAAGCCTTGTTACAATGCACAGAAACTAGCCCTCTGAGGTCCAGAAAGGTTGTCTCAAGGTTTCCACATACTCTGCATGCTTTTGAGCTGCACTCCTGGGCAGGAGATAAAGCAAAGAGTAACTCAAAGGAGCACAGCTGCTCCTGATCCTCAACTGAAAGACACCCCTTCCCTGCTCTTCTCTGTCCTCTCTGTATGGAGTGCTGCTCCATACAGCAGCCAGCAGCATCTTTGCCTGGCGATGTATGCAGCTCAGATCATCATGGCAAAGAGAGGCAGATAAGGAGTCCTGCCTAAGGAACTCCACGGCCTGTTGTGCCCCCAAACTGAACACCTGGATAGGACCCTGCCCTGCCAGTGCTCCTATTGCTCTATCATCAAATACTATGTGACCATGTAATTAAAGGCTGCATGATAACACATACACACAAGGAGTACAAATTAAGGTTGCACAGGCAGCCTTATATTTGGCATTTCCTAACTTCTGAGTGCTTGAGTTTGCAGCCTTAACATTCTCTTAACATATGATGTTGTTGTTTTTAAATTTAATGATTATACACATGGCTGCAAATGATTAGTGCCAGCAATTGGAACATTCATTTTCCCCATAGGGACATGCTCCTCACTTTCCTATCTAAGCAAATGCGAAAGCCACAAAAGTGTCTAGCAGTAAGAGCATCGTTTATATATGGATTGCGTCTATTTCTCCAATCCCTGACTCCAAGATACTTGCAGAAATTCAGGTTAGGTTCGTGAAACAAGTCAGTAATGTACTAGAGTAACACCAATAATGATGATAATGAGAACACCCAGCTTTTACATAGCTCTTTTCATCCACAGAAATCAAAGCACTTTACAAAGATCAGTATCATGATCCCCATCTTCCGGAGGCACAGAGAGATGAAGTGGCTTGCCCAAGGTCACCCAGCAGTCTGGGAACAGACCCAGAAATGGAACCAGGGTCTTCTGAGTTCCAGTCCAGTACTCTTTGCACTAGGTCACACTGTCTGGACGCTTCCTTAAATCAGAAGTGCCATCTTTTCTAACCAGAATCAGATCAAAGCATCTGTCATTTATGTTTCTGTGTTGGGAAAAATGGCACTGCACTAAATTGCTTAAGATGCATTTTTAAAATCAGGGAGCTGTCTCCAAAGTGAAAACACAATAAATGCTCTATTTAAACCACAGAGCTTCCAAACTTAAATGCCTCTCTCATTACAGTAGATCCTTTCCTCCTGATGCCAAAGGATTCTTTTTTGGTGGGGGGGGGAAGGAGAATAAATCAATCACCAAATTTTATTTGATTGCCATTTCATATCATCAGCTAAAATTACTAAAGCAGTATTTGATTTATAATATTTCTTTACTTTGCTTCATACGTATTTAAAAAAACAAAACAAAACCACCCATCCAAGCCTCTAGGTGCCCTTGCATTTAAATATTATTCAAAATACACCTGAATAAAAATAAAAACAAAAAAACCTTAACCAGCTACTGCTTCTTACCACCAAAACAGACAATAATGAACCCTACATAGAATCAAACGCTGGATAATAACATATGCCCCTGAACTATAAAACAAGCCTTTATCAGGTCTTCCCTCGCTAAAAACGCAGATAAATACATTGACCTTGCAAAGCACTCTGAATGATATTTTAATTAACTAAGTATATGTCTACCCTGTCCCTTTTTTCTATTCTCTCTGGTCCTAAACAACAAGTTTTAATTGGTCATAACCACATGGCTTGTTTAAATTGTCTAAGCTAACCTACTACCTATTTTGAAAGCTTTCCCACTTTCCCCTCTGTGGTGTTTAGTCAAAGCCAAATGTAATCCAAATCACATCTGAGTAAAGATCTCTGGAGGAATGTTCCACTCCACCGTGGCTCCCCTGAGGTTTCATACTTCAAATGAACCACTCTTTCCCATTTACCGAAGTCCACTCTGTCTGAATTTGCCATTCACTGCAAATCTTCAGCTGGCATGTGCTGGTTGTTTCTGGCTTCTCCAAGTGATGGCATCGGTATTGCTGAACCATCAGCGTACGATTGGCATACACTTGTCGGCACAGGACTTGTCGGTGCTGCATACCAAGGCCACATGTTTTACTGCACTCAGACCACTCCCCTATATCCCAGCTAACAGAGAAAAGAAAAAGGAGAACATAATAATGATCCACTGTTAATAAAGATATTGCCATATTGTAGACATTCATCTCATTTCAATTCTGATTATATGCATTTGGACTAAAATATGTCTTATACTATCATTTAAACCTCTGTTTTGTCTTTTGTTGAATATTGAAATAAATAATATGTATCCTTTATGTAGGGGACCACTGCATACTTACAAAGGGTCTAAATATGTAAGAGTTGTAGAACTGGGTACATAGTGATCAGAGTGTATTTTTAGAAATGTCTAGCAATATATATTATTTCTGATTACTTTATTAGTACTTTCCAAAACATGTAAAAGCAAGATGTCTGCCCTGAGGAGCTAACAGACTTTCTGGACATGACACAGGGAGAGCCATAACAAGACAGTTGTTCAGAGGAGGAATGATAGATGGATCATCTAAATGGGCATTAACTTACATATAAAAACAATGAATAGATGCATTTCATTTAAGTGACAATAAGATTCCTTTCCATTAAGATTGCATATATGTATTTGTTTTGTTAATATACATATTTTCATTCCGTGTCATTTTTAGTGTCATGCTCAGGGAGGTTAGTGCATTGCTAGTACAAAAGCCCTTCACACTGTTAACTTTAGACTTGTTGTGGAGAATGAGGAAGATAGCTGTATCATTTATCATCAGCACGGCAGGCATCCCAGTTTACCTGATTGACCGTATTCCGTCTGATTAGACAGAGTTGAATTAAAACTTAAAGCTTGAATTAAAGGTGATTAGGAAGGACAAGCAGGAAACAAAGCTGTGACTAGAGATCAGATATCTCTGGAGAAAGTATTTCAGTAGTCCTTTAGACTAGAGAATACTGGATGGGCTATTACTGGGAAGTGACCACCTGGCTCCAGCCAGGTCACAGGCCTATTTTTCCCAGACCAGAGGCCCTAAGATCAAAAATGATAGCAAACCTTAAAACTCCCTGCCCGGGGAGGAAGTGTGTGTGTAGAGAAACTGACAGAGAGAGGCAGAGATTGCAGCAGGAGTAATCAGTCAAGACAGAGGCCCCGCAGCGTACACTGAGGCAGTATAGGCTCACCTAAAGCTTATCCCTTGTCTCCAAGCCTAGACAAGACCCTCTGTAGTGTTAACCCTTTTATCTGCTTGCTATATATCCTTGGGTGAATACACAGTGTGCTGTTTGGAAGGAGCTGTTCTGAGTTACCTTAATCAGCGGCTGATCACAGGCTCCCAGAAGGAAATGTCTTGCAGGTACCTGTACATTTGGGCCTGTTGTATCAACATGGTTAGAAGCTGGGTGGCTGAGTGGTAGAATGGGGTGGTGTTGCACCCAGAGAGGTGAAGGCAGCAGAACCTGTCACCAGGGTGCACTCGTGAGGGACTGCAAAGGAGTATAATGTAGAAAGCACCACTCGCCCGGTACAAATGGGAACCTAACCTGGTGATTCAGTCTAAAGTGGTGTGAACCGTGGAGTTCTGCTCTAGGAGAAGTGCAGGTAGAGGCTTCTCTCTTGGAAAGAGCACCAAGGGAGAGACTAGGGGAGAGACTGCGGGGCAGTGCACCCTCAACCATCATACCTGTTGAGGAATGGCTGCATTTAACCCAGAGTAAATGACTGCCAATCTCTCCTAACTCCCTTATCTCACATGGGATAACAGTGCTGTAATGGAGGATAAGCTGCTATGGCTGCCACTTCCTATAAAGAAATAAAAACCACCTCTGACAGGGGAACCCATCAACTGCACTCCATGTCACAAGTGGAAAATACTTGAGATGTTCACCCTAGAGTCCTATTTAAACAGCTACCCTCCTTTGTGCAAAGCTTCAGTGACACTGCTGCTTTCATTTCCCAGTGTATTTTCTGGAACTATCTTACAAGGCTGGGCACGGGAAGATGTTGCAGGCTTCTTCTTCTGGCGTAGGCTTGGTGCTGGTGTCACAATAGCTCTCAGACACCTCCTCATGAGAGATTCTATTTACACAGCGGAAGATTGGGTATCGCAACCCTGAAATGGCAAAAAAAACCAAAAACAAAAACAAACCAATAATAAGTAGTGCAGATAAAAAGAAAACATTCAACATACACATGACTTAGCTACAGCAACAGGATCTGGTGCAGAAAACCTAAACACAAGAGAGCAACAGGATAAGGAAAATGGTCCTTAACGCAAGCATTGCAAGAGATGCTGAGAAAATGTTGTGGTTTTGCTCCATTAAATGTTTATGGGGAGAACTAAAAAGAAAAGGAGTACTTGTGGCACCTTAGAGACTAACCAATTTATTTGAGCATGAGCTTTCGTGAGCTACAGCTCACTTCATCAGATGTGTACCGTGGAAACTGCAGCAGACTTTATATATACACAGAGAATATGAAACAATACCTCCTCCCACCCCACTGTCCTGCTGGTAATAGCTTATCTAAAGTGATCATCAGGTGGGCCATTTCCAGCACAAATCCAGGTTTTCTCACCCTCCACCCCCCCACACAAATTCACTCTCCTGCTGGTGCTAGCCCATCCAAAGTGATAACTCTTTACATAATCAAGTCGGGCTATTTCCTGCATAAATCCAGGTTTTCTCACATCCCCCCCACCCCCATACACACACAAACTCACTCTCCTGCTGGTAACAGCTCATCTAAACTGACCACTCTCCAAGTTTAAATCCAAGTTAAACCAGAACATCTGGGGGGGGGGGGGGGTAGGAAAAAACAAGAGGAAACAGGCTACCTTGCATAATGACTTAGCCACTCTCAGTCTCTATTTAAGCCTAAATTAATAGTATCCAATTTGCAAATGAATTCCAATTCAGCAGTTTCTCGCTGGAGTCTGGATTTGAAGTTTTTTTGTTTTAAGATAGCGACCTTCATGTCTGTGATTGCGTGACCAGAGAGATTGAAGTGTTCTCCGACTGGTTTATGAATGTTATAATTCTTGACATCTGATTTGTGTCCATTTATTCTTTTACGTAGAGACTGTCCAGTTTGACCAATGTACATGGCAGAGGGGCATTGCTGGCGCATGATGGCATATATCACATTGGTGGATGTGCAGGTGAACGAGCCTCTGATAGTGTGGCTGATGTTATTAGGCCCTGTGATGGTGTCCCCTGAATAGATATGTGGGCACAGTTGGCAACGGGCTTTGTTGCAAGGATAAGTTCCTGGGTTAGTGGTTCTGTTGTGTGGTATGTGGTTGTTGGTGAGTATTTGCTTCAGGTTGCGGGGCTGTCTGTAGGCAAGGACTGGCCTGTCTCCCAAGACTTGTGAGAGTGTTGGGTCATCCTTTAGGATAGGTTGTAGATCCTTAATAATGCGTTGGAGGGGTTTTAGTTGGGGGCTGAAGGTGACCGCTAGTGGCGTTCTGTTATTTTCTTTGTTAGGCCTGTCCTGTAGTAGGTAACTTCTGGGAACTCTTCTGGCTCTATCAATCTGTTTCTTTACTTCTGCAGGTGGGTATTGTAGTTGTAAGAAAGCTTGACAGAGATCTTGTAGGTGTTTGTCTCTGTCTGAGGGGTTGGAGCAAATGCGGTTGTATCACAGAGCTTGGCTGTAGACGATGGATCGTGTGGTGTGGTCAGGGTGAAAGCTGGAGGCATGCAGGTAGGAATAGCGGTCAGTAGGTTTCCGGTATAGGGTGGTGTTTATGTGACCATTGTTTATTAGCACTGTAGTGTCCAGGAAGTGGATCTCTTGTGTGGACTGGACCAGGCTGAGGTTGGTGGTGGGATGGAAATTGTTTAAATCATGGTGGAATTCCTCAAGGGCTTCTTTTCCATGGGTCCAGATGATGAAGATGTCATCAATATAGCGCAAGTAGAGTAGGGGCTTTAGGGGACGAGAGCTGAGGAAGCGTTGTTCTAAATCAGCCATAAAAATGTTGGCATACTGTGGGGCCATGCGGGTACCCATAGCAGTGCCGGTGATCTGAAGGTATACATTGTCTCCAAATGTGAAATAGTTATGGGTAAGGACAAAGTCACAAAGTTCAGCCACCAGGTTAGCCGTGACATTATCGGGGATAGTGTTCTTGACGGCTTGTAGTCCATCTTTGTGTGGAATGTTGGTGTAGAGGGCTTCTACATCCATAGTGGCCAGGATGGTGTTATCAGGAAGATCACCGATGGATTGAAGTTTCCTCAGGAAGTCAGTGGTGTCTCGAAGGTAGCTGGGAGTGCTGGTAGCGTAGGGCCTGAGGAGGGAGTCTACATAGCCAGACAATCCTGCTGTCAGGGTGCCAATGCCTGAGATGATGGGGCGCCCAGGATTTCCAGGTTTATGGATCTTGGGTAGTAGATAGAATATCCCAGGTCGGGGTTCCAGGGGTGTGTCTGTGCGGATTTGATCTTGTGCTTTTTCAGGAAGTTTCTTGAGCAAATGCTGTAGTTGCTTTTGGTAACTCTCAGTGGGATCATAGGGTAATGGCTTGTAGAAACTCGTGTTGGAGAGCTGCCGAGCAGCCTCTTGTTCATATTCCGACCTATTCATGATGACAACAGCACCTCACATTTGGAGACATTTGGAGAAACTGCTGAATTGGAATTCATTTGCAAATTGGATACTATTAATTTAGGCTTAAATAGAGACTGAGAGTGGCTAAGTCATTATGCAAGGTAGCCTGTTTCCTCTTGTTTTTTCCTACCCCCCCCCCCCCCAGATGTTCTGGTTTAACTTGGATTTAAACTTGGAGAGTGGTCAGTTTAGATGAGCTGTTACCAGCAGGAGAGTGAGTTTGTGTGTGTATGGGGGTGGGGGGGGATGTGAGAAAACCTGGATTTATGCAGGAAATAGCCCGACTTGATTATGTAAAGAGTTGTCACTTTGGATGGGCTAGCACCAGCAGGAGAGTGAATTTGTGTGGGGGGGTGGAGGGTGAGAAAACCTGGATTTGTGCTGGAAATGGCCCACCTGATGATCACTTTAGATAAGCTATTACCAGCAGGACAGTGGGGTGGGAGGAGGTATTGTTTCATATTCTCTGTGTATATATAAAGTCTGCTGCAGTTTCCACGGTACACATCTGATGAAGTGAGCTGTAGCTCACGAAAGCTCATGCTCAAATAAATTGGTTAGTCTCTAAGGTGCCACAAGTACTCCTTTTCTTTTTGCGAATACAGACTAACACGGCTGTTACTCTGAAACCTATGGGGAGAACTGTGCCTAACTTCAGCCTGCAGTTGATTTAAAAAATGCAATCTAGCAGCCTGAACACAGGACTGGGAGCAGGAACTTGTGTGCACTAATCCAGCCTCTGAGTCAGATTCCTTTTCTTTTTGCTTTTGGGCAAGTGACTTACCCTCCCTACTTTAGGATTATCATCAGGTCAATAAGGATATAAAAATAATACCTACCTCATTGGAGTGTTTTGAGGCTTCATGAATTAATGCTTTAGGGATGACAAATGCTGGATAGATGTTAAGTATTATTATTTCTCTCCTTTTTTAACTGCTCAGTCTCTTTAGCTAAGTTTTGCACTTAGACAGAAAGACAGTGATTTCCTTTGCTTGTGTAACCTGTCTCTCATGATGGTGACAAATTCAGACCAAGATGCTAAGTGTGTCACTTCCATTATTCTGGTACAGAGAGAATTTTCACCAATTCCAGCAGCTCAGTGAGTCATGCAGCTCTAGTTCTCAGGTCAAAGAAGAGTTTGTACAAACTCCCTCAAAGCCCACACAGTTTTTTCTCATTCCTGCTACTCTATTCCAAAGAAGATCCATGCCAAACTTCTCCATCCCTGCCTGTACCCAATTTATTCTAATTCTTCTCGGGAGCTACACTAAATTGGCTGAGTATGAGCCCTGTGAAAATCAGGCCATTTTCAGTTATCTCAAGTTGGGCATCACACGGTGAAGCACCCCAAATCATTAGCAACTTTTGAATACTGAGGCCCAGTTAGTGTGGAGACTGAGGGGTGGGCAAAAAAAGAAATAATGGAGTGTGAAAATAAACTCTGATCTGAAAGGGAAAGATCCTGCTTACATTAGAGGTAAGTGTGTTTATACCCCAAAATGAACTGACCACAAACAAAACACATAATTCAAACAGCAATGCAGATAAATCGTTTGCCCTTCTTTCCACACACATATCCTGATATGCTGTCCCTATCTTAGTAACTCTCTTCCCCAAATTTAGGGTCTGATCCTGTTTCGATTGAAAAAATGGAAGTTTTGCCATGAGCCTATGTGACAGCTGGGGTAGACCTTTGTTTCTGGGGTAAAATTATACTGACTCACATTTATGTTAACAGTTGCTGTGTTTGAGAATTTAGGGAAGAATAGTATACAACCTGAAGAGAAGAGAATACAAATGTCTGTAGAGTCCCCAGTTTGTTATCAGACACACAGACAACTATCAGATAATGTTTATGCTTCAGCAAGCAGACTCTTGTTGCAGCTTTTCAGAGGTCACATTGCACATCTCCCACCCTTACCCAACACCAGTCATTCTTCATGATGTATCAGGTTTCTTGAAGGCACAGTCCTCTACAAGGTCAGTCTAGACCAGAGGTTCTCAAACTGTGGTCCGCGAGTTCCATTCAGGTGGTCCGCAGATAGTTCCTCTAAGGTGGGTGCCTGGGCGGCCGCACAGGAGAGAATGAAGGGCCAGCCACCTAATTAGTCGAGCTGCGCAAGCATGGCTCCATTAATTAGGTGCCTGGACCTTGGAGACATGTAAGGCGAGGTGGTGGCCTTGAGGGGAATAGGGGGTAGCTGGGAGGGGGCAGTGGGGTGAGAAGAGGGGGTGGAGGGAATTTAGGATATGTGGGGCTGTGGTGGCCAGAGAAAGAGGCGATTTTCCCCAGCTCCAGGGCTGCAGCTGCCAGGGAGAGATGGCCCTCCTTCCCAGCCTCAGCTCTGTGGCTGCTGTGGTGAGGGAGAGAGGGAGAGACCCCCTTCTTCTCAGCCCCAGCTCAGGGGCTGCCGCAGCGGGGGAGAGAGGGCACATCCATCGCATTAGAAAGGTAAGACTACTGATAGGAAAATATGAGTTGTGCGCTATTATTTGTAGAACAAAAAAATCGTTAATTATTATGAAGGTTTTTTTATATATAGTGCTTTTATCCAAAGCACTTTACAATAGTTAGCTAATGGGTACAAACAACAGTTGGAAAGATCATTAAGTGGTCCGCCGAGACCCTCAGCAATTTTCAAGCGGTCTGCGGAAAAAAAAAAGTTTGAGAACCACTGGTCTAGACCAAACACCAAGAGGATTTACATCCTCAGAGTAAAGAGAAGCAAATCCTTACAAGAGAGATGTGAGAAAGTAGGGCACAAGATGTTAGAGTTGCAGCTTAATTCCTTCCTTCCATCACTAAATATGCTTGCCTCTACTTTCGAACCAAACTATGGGCCCACAGTGCAGCAACCTGCATGGAATTTAGAGGGAGGAGCCCAGGTTGCAGGTGGCACCAGAAAGCCAGCCTGTGTGCAAATGGCTAGAATGCTAGCTGCACCTCTGTAAATAGTTCTCTTAACAAAGAGCTGTTTATTGTAGAAACATAGAGTCCTCTCCTGTTGTTACCCAGCATGTAACATATGAAACACACATATGTGCAGAGTTCAAAGCTGTATGACTCACTGTAAAAGTCCAAACGAGTCACATGGCTAAAAGCCTGCACAACTCTGAAACTGGATAATTTGCTGACAACATGCAGCTGTCTCTTTTCTTTTGGTGTATGTGGCAGGGAGGAGTGAACAAAAGGGTAATACTGTAATAGCAACAGCCTGAATATCTTGGCTAATGTGGTATAAGTTAGATGCTAAGAGTCCATCGATACTGCAACTGGCTTACATGATAGCTGACAATGCAGATCTTATGCCATTGGACTGAATGCTTAGTCTGCTCCAGCTCCTTCTATATCTAATTATACACTTGAATCTGCAGTCTAAGTCTAGCATCTGTTGTTAACTAGCCCCACATTCCTACCTCCTAGTGTTCTAAATCTCAATTTTAATGGTAACTTTTGGTGATTACTTAAAAGTTTTTAACTGTGTAACAGATTTTCTGCAGACTCCTGCATCTCATCCCGTATTTACAAAACTTACATTTTTCTTCATCTAACTGGGAGGTTAGCTGCGAGAGAGAGAGCGAGAGCATGCACAGTACATTCAGATGGCAATTTGTTTTAATTGATCTTGCACTAAAGTTTTGTAATAGCTTTAACTCACACCCATGGTTTAAATACAATAAGTGTGGTTCTGATTAATGATAACTGTTGTCTGACATACAGCAAAATATGGCATTTGTAATAAAGGAAATTAAAAGCTTACACATCTGCCAAATTTAAATTCATTCAGCAATATATTTAAATGAGAAGTTTTGCATCTGAAATGCTAATTTACAATAAAATTGTATACAGAGCCATCTTCATTCTTCCAGTTCTAGTAGAAAGTAGGTAATTTAGCAATCAGCAGGGTGCTTTACTCATTAGCTTTCTTTACAAATTTGCTTTTTAAATTAAGAACATGCTGCACACTACAGTATCACTGTTAATAAATTTCGTATTCAGACCGGTCTCTCTGTAATGTGTTTCCATTTACAGCTAAGCCACAGTCTGTGTTGGAGGACAGGGGAACAGGAAAGAGGGTTTGCTCTCAGGAGGAGTTTCTGTGGTTCCTGGAGTGTTTAAACTTCAGTGGCATATGATCTCATCTATTTCTGGCTGATGCACAGGGTTGGTGCCATAGAAATACCCTCCCTACTCTGTTTGGGGAAGTTAGTAGTTTCCACAGGCATGGCCCTGGTACTAGAAAACTACACCCTCAGCCTGATCAGGTGGAACTTTAGGACAAGAGCTGGTTGATATTTTTCATCTGAAAAATAATTTAAAAGAAAGATAAATGGCCTTTTTTCAAAATCAAAAACTTCAGTGAAAAATACATCCAATATTTCCAGTTTTTAATGAAAAATCAATCATTTTCTTCTCCTTTTTCCTTGATCTCATTCTGCCATGGAATGAAAGAGAATAAATGATGTCTAGGGGCGTTTCTTCTTTTCTTTCCTCCTTTTGATAGTTAATAACTTCCCAAAGTTGAAGAAGTTATGAAAAATTACAGAGTAGCAAAAGAAGAAACGAAAAAATGAAAAAGTGAAGGAAACAATGGACATCAATTTTTTTTGCAGTTTCAAAAAAGGCAAAAGTGGAAAAAACTAAAATTTCAAAAATTATCAAAAAAAATTTCAGAATGTTTTTAAGAAAGAAAAAAAACCCATTCCTTTACAAATTCTGCAAAATGGAAACAAATTCAAAATTTCAACTTTGTTTCAACGAATTGTTTTGCCTCACTTTACCATTTCTCTTTGGGAGAGAACAAAGAACCTGTTGGACCTCAATTGCCTTGGAGGATTACATGGGCAGAGGTAGTCAACCAAGTAACTCAGGACTAGATTTGTAAAAAATTGTTCATACTATCAGCAAATCATAGTACTCCCAGTACAGTATACTGCTCCAAATTAAATTTGGTAGAGTCTGGGATACAAGGTTGACCCCAGGTCCCACTCAGAACCTAGGGGAGGAATATTTATTTCAGACATTCCTCCTCTCTAATTTCAGGGTGTAAGTCTCAGTTCCATAACATGCTGAAAGCTTTCCTGTGATATTATATTGTTCTAGTGTTCTGCTGTTAAATCGGCATTCAGATTTTATAGCTGCTTCCCACTGACTGCCAGATATTTAAAAACAGCAAAATTCTGATCATAGGGATTACAAAGGAAAGTTTCCAACATTCTTCCTATAAAATGACTGAAACCCCTCAAAACCCTTACAGATGTGTGCACCTGCATTTGATGCAGAATTTCTTGATCTGAGTACTCAAATGCACAATTCCTTTGCACAGAAACTTCAGCTTCCACCTTCTGAAAATATGATGGTCCCAATCCTCAGCTGTGATCCTCACTGATTGAAAGAGAGTTTATGTCTATTTACAGTAGCTGAGGATCCTGTCCACATACCCTAATCTAGAAGCCATTTCCTAGGGCCAAGCAAAATAATTCTGGTTTACGTTCACTGCCCTCCCCCACAATGTGTCAGACTCACAAGAGTCCTGATTTTAGTACTGTAACATTTCTGACATAATTTCCGCAAGTAGGGCAGATTTCCCAGTTCATTGTCTTGTACTAGCAGGGAATAACAATAAAAAAAGAGAACATCCATGTAGTGTGCTTAACTACCAGCTCTCCTGTCAGAGATATAATTTGAATTCATTATGATGATGATGTGCATAAGGATCAGCACAGCATTAAGATTTCATGCACTAGCTCAGTTTCATATCTTGAAGCAAGGAGAGAGCCCTAAAGAAAATTAACTACAATTTTTCCCCAGAGGAAATAGGTTTGCAGAGCAGTCACATCTCTCTAACAGTTCAGTATTCCCAGTAACAGAATACGCTATCAACTCCCTTTACATCACCACCTTTAATTGCTTTCCCTCACCTCAGGAATATGCTGACTGCCACAAAGATATTACCTTTCCTCTATGTCCAGAGTTAAATTTTCCTTTATTCTAGCTCAACAGAACCACAATTTTCCCAGCAGCTTAACAAGTTATATGGAACGCGTAGAGCTGTGTTTTGTTAGCTATACCAGTAGTCCTGTCATACACCTCACTGGCCCAGCTCTCTGAGAGAGCCCCTCCATTTTAAAGTAAGATCAGCCAGGAGGTATGTGTTGACAATACCTGGAGTTAAGTGTGCCTGGTGCCACGACTTCTCAGGTGAGCTTCCCCACCAGTAGAATTTACTCCCGTCAGAGGTCTGCTAGAGCAGGCGTCAGAGCATGGTGGAAGACACTTTCACTTGGTTTAGATTATATCCTATTTTGATTGTTTTTATTATGTCCTCTTGGGTTTTATTCCAAAAAGGACAGTATTTATTAGAGTACCCCAATTTGGGTTATATTTTAATATAATTTGTTGATTTTCAAATAGGAAAAGGGTACTCAGCTGCTTCAGCAAGAGAGGCTGTAACCATTAAAAAAAATTGTGTTTGGACATCATAAATCTCTAGAAACTACACACTCTACTACCATCTTCTGCTCGAGTATTCAGGTCCTGCACACTGGTTTTGGAGAATATACCACTGATGTTTGTCAAAAGCATCAGTACCTTTGTTCCTACAATTGGCTAGTTCAACCAGCTTTTGTGCCGTAAACAGCTATGTACCATCACGCAAAAGGTTAATTAAAGGGGTCGAACCCCTAAAAAAGCTTGTAATTCACACCACATATTGTAAGGGCATCTAACTGGCAAATGGAGCTCTGAGCTGAACAGCACTGGAGGAATCACTGCCAGTAAAGGTGCAATCCAGGCAAATAGGAGGAAGATATTGACAGAGGTGCAAAAAGTACCAATGAAAATGGAGGATTTAAACAAATGGGGAAAGGAAACCAAAGAATGCTGAGGATAATGATAGTGTATCAGGGAAACATGAGAAAAGCAACTTGAGGCAACTGTCCTCAGCCATAAAAGACTGCAATATTTCTCATTTCAGAAATGGATGCCATATTCTGCTTTTTAACTAGGCTTGGAAGAATTACATCTTTACCAGTAAATGTCAGTAAACGTCGATTGCACCAAACACACAAACCAATGAAAAATATTTCCATCAATAATCATTTAAATTTACAGATAGGGACAGTAAGAAAAATTCTGCTTGAGAACTTATTAGAGTTTAAGGATATTTTGTATATTTTGATGTGTGTTGACAATTTTTGTTTTAATGGTTATAAAGCTTTACCTTTTTGAATATTGCTGTCATTAAATAATTATGGACTGACCCCCTCTATGGATTGACCCCCTCAAAAAATTCCCACAGCTGTGAAAATGTAAATGGATAAAAATATAAAAAATTCTTAAAGCCCATAATTTTGCAAAACTATGAAAATTGTAATTGATAAAAAATGCTTAAAATAAACATTAATATTATCTGTTGAAATGAAAAAAAATTGGACTCTGCCAAGCCTGTTTATAAACTATGTGTACCATGGCCTGTTTATTTTATTTTAGAATTATTTTTATTGACATATATTTGGTACCCACTTTGTGCTACAGATTTGTCTGTCTTTCACTTAGTGAGAAACAACAGAAAGCAGTGGCTCAAACATATGTCTAATGTCTACAGGGATTTGCTGGGTTTTCTAACATGCTCTTTCCCCCATGTTTTTCTTCTCCTGGCCTGGAATCCTCTGGTGTGTAATATAAATACTGTGCATACACTGTAAAGCATTTACCTTTCCCACACGAAGTGGTACACTCAGTTGTTCCAACCTGTTTCCAGTTGTGCTCTCGGTTTCGTCGTGGTGGCTGCACAGCAGGGACCTGGTTGTCTGGCTGATGAGAAGGAAACCTTCCTGGCTGAATAACAGGAAAGGTCCCTGTTGACTGTCCAGTGTGAGTGTCTGTCTCCCTACGCAAATTCTCATCTTCGTGATCTGTACCATCTGTCAGTTCTAACTGACCATTGAATAGCTCCCCTGGGGACAGGCAACAAGAGCAAATTAAAAGAGTGATCATCTCTTTCAAATATTAGCTAATGCATTCACTAATTAGTAGTTGAAACAATGGTCTACAAAGTTGTCAAGCTTGGAAGTAGCTTTTATCTCCATATACAGACTTGCTGGGTTGTTCTGCAGACAAAGACTTTGCTGCTTTTCAATGAGGCACCCAATTCTCAGCCAGCAAACACACACACAAAAGTGGAAATTCACCAGGCATTTTCTAGCATAATTATTGCACCTAATGTCAATCCAGTTTCCCAAGGATTTGTTTTTTCATCATGCTCCATATTCTGTGCCTCTTAATGTCAAATTCCAGCTGCTCCTCATTAAGAAACAGACTATAGAGCCAATACAAATCTGACAAGGAGAATCAAAAACATGAGAAATAGTACCAAACTTGCCTGCCAATTTTCTTTTTTTTCTTTTTTTCAGAATTACTGTTACATTTAACACACCTCCATGCTATAGAATTTAAAATACATTCTGTCTAGAGAAATTTTAGCTTTGGGGGCTTAGAAATTTCCACAGGATTGAGAGAGAGAAGCTGAGAAAGGTTGTTTCAAAACATCAAACTCCAAAAAGAAAGAAAAAGTATTTTAATTTCTGAAATACAGGCACAGCAATTCAGCTCATAACAGTAACTGATCAAGGAAAAGTCACAGTGTGTTCTTATCCCATGTGACACGTTAAAGACAAAAATTACCTTCAAAATAAAAATAAAGAACCAGATCCTAGGCTGGAGCAAATCAGAGTAACTCCATTGAAGTCCATGGAGTTACACTGCTTTACACCAGCTGAACATTGGGGGTGAAATACTGGCCCCATGAAGTCAATGACAAAACTTCCATTGACTTCAGTGAGGCCAGAATATTACTACTGGCCCATAATGTTACAGAATATGCTTAATGCAATGATGATTTACCTGGTCTTCTGTGAGGAGGCAACTGAGGGCTAATGACGTTGGCTTCTGGAATTATATACTCATAATGTATACCTGGGTTAGGTTGCTGATGTATCATCTATGAGGAAAAACAGCCAAATAAATGTTATCTGATTCAAAATAATCACCCTTTCACTTAAACCACCTATTAGGTTACTACTGTTTAACAGAAATATGCATTTAAACCAATCAATAGCATGATGATTGCTACTATTAGAAAAGACAAAGATTTGTTTGGTACATGTCAGTGAAATATGAAAATAAACAATTTGTTCCTGAAAGGCTAAGACAAGAAAGGAAAAGATGAGTTTCTACGCTTGCAAATTGCACTAAATTGTAATAGGAAGGAACAGCTGTTACTCAAAATCCTCACTGTGAAGAACTACATCATATGTGTCTTCTTGGTACAGGTGCACAATGTGAAAATACAGAAGTGTCGTTAAGAGTCTTTCACTGAACACTAGGTGGCGAGAGAGGTTCATACGACAAATGGGTTGGGTCTGAAATAACTGACCTGACAGATAATTGAGAAAAGGTAAACAAGAAAGAGAAGAAAGAAAGGGAAGGGTCCAAATCCAAATGTTCCAAACCCCGCTAGCTCTCTCCTCAAATGATTGACAGTTCTACTTGAGTTGAGAACACATAAACAGCACTTATGTATTATCATTCGATAATTGCCCTGTTCTGTTCATTCTGGACATGTGACACTGAGCACTGTTGGAAGACAGGACACTGGGCTAGACAAAATTTTGCTCTGTCCCACTATGGCCATTCTTATGTTATTAACCCATCTGTGTTACCTCATATACCAAGTTGCTTCCTTTTATAGCCTTGCAGCTCTGCACATATCACTCACCACAGTATTTATAAAGCAGCAAGCAAAAATAGCTAACAACAATTGTATGTCTATTCAATTTATATAGTAGTCGTTTAACACTGCTCAAGTAAATAGATAACAGAGGTCCACATACACATTGTGGTGACTGGTTTCAGAGTAGCAGCCGTGTTAGTCTGTATTCGCAAAAAGAAAAGGAGTACTTGTGGCACCTTAGAGAGTAACCAATTTATTTGAGCATAAGTTTTCGTGAGGAAGTGAGCTGTAGCTCACGAAAGCTTATGCTCAAATAAACTGGTTAGTCTCTAAGGTGCCACAAGTTCTCCTTTTCTTATTGTGGTGACTGTATCACTGATATAGAATTGTGTTCCCGACAACTGCCAAATACATTTTCAGACAGTTGGACTGAACATTCCACACATAGCCAAACATGCAGAAAAGATCCCTCGTTTCTTCTACTGTTGGACAAAAGGGTTGGTATGTTTTTTGTTTGTTTGTTTGTTTGTTTTAATATTTTTATCTAGCACTGGGAACCTTGAGCGTACCTGCTTTAAGAAAGACAGCAACAAAGGGTAGAGGTTTTAGAGCCCAACTGTACAATCCTTAGGCACATTAGCAAGCACTCACATGAGTATCCCATTGAAATCAATGGGAGGGTGTGTGAATAAGTGCTTACCAACCTAGGAGTTTCATGATAAAGCCCTTGCAAGGTACTTACGTCTCCTGGAAAACCATTTGAATCCCCTAGCAGCCCTACATTATGCTGGTGGAGTGGGAATAGAGGTGCTTGCATTATCAGTTATAGACACCATGTACTGTTGATTCTATTAATCTGGCCTTGGTTACTTTAATAATGCAGCTGATCACACGGCTGCAGGGGTGTTGGATTGCTCTGGCAGAAGCCTCAGCGAGTTTAATTCAAAAAAAGTCTTTAAAAAAATCATCACTACAGATTGCTGTTAGTGCCTTATACCTGAGTTGCTTATCAGCCAGACACTGCCTCTTGAACATGAAAAGTTCCTTGGTTCTGCAAAAGCAAGGGTTACAACCAAGAGAAAATCCATTCTACACCCCCATGACCCACCAGCAACAAACTTGTGGCACTAGGTTTGTTTTGCAGTCCGAAAGCCATTCTGGAATCCACAGAAGTCTACAGAGTTATTCCGAGTTAGGGTCCATCCCTTTGACTTTGAAAAGTGTTTCCTCTGGCAGACAACAGCTTTTTCTCTGAGCTCCACCCCAATGAGAGCACCCACTTTCTGGAATCATATGAAAATGCACTGCCTGTAATGATTTCTACAAGGGCTGACCTTCCGACCTCTCGCTACAATTTTAAAATGCACTCTCTTAGTGCCCAGTTCTGCAAGGTGCTGAGCACTCTCAAGTCCTATTGACTTCAGTGGGAGCTGAGGGTGCTCTTCAGATCAGGACCTTATGGTTTGGGTAGTTCCGAGGAAAGCTCTCCTATGGCTCCTGATTCTTAAAGCTCCCAGGGTTCAGCGCTAAGGAAAAGTGGAAGATTCAGAAATGGTAAGACAAGGACTGTACATTTCAAGGAGTTGAGGAATTGGAAACTAGTTTATGTTAATATTAGCTATCTCTCTGTAACTAGAAAGTCAGGACCTGTGCCAGGGTGATTATGCTATTAACAAAGCTCCTATGATTTTCTTTTATCTAACTCTCCAATCTCCATTTTAAGACAAACCAGATGGCTTTTCAACAAACCCACAGTGCAGTGAAAGGGAAAATGCTGATCTATCAGCCAGCCCAGATGAGCCTCCTGTGGTCCTGACATCCTACAGAGAGCATGATGAAGGAGAGAGAATGCCAAACCAGGGGGCCAGTCCACAGCAATAACCCACAGTTCAAGTCACTAAGCTGTGCCCAAACCCACGGCAATCTTACTGTTTTCTTTCTGGCAAATAAGATGTCTTGAAGAGAAAAACGAAGGGAGATAAACAGGCAAAGATTAAATCAATACATAGTAGTGACACAAACAAACCGTGAGATATAAGAGCTATAAAAATCAAAATACATTTTATTATGATTAATTTAAGGTACTCTAAAGTTTTTGATGATACTTATTTGGGAACACCCGCATAAGTCATGCATGGCTCCTTTGCCTTTTCTCTGGGTAATGCAATCATCATACATTAGGCATCAATTTCTTGGCAATAAAAACATCACAGCATCTCAGCTCACACCATCCAATATTCTTTACATAAGTGCTCATAATATTTTTTTTAGTAATATGCATTCTGGGCAATCAGAATCCATTTATCTTTACATCCAAATTTTACATCACAACAAATGAAAAATCATCCCGATCTCCCATGCTGTGCCCTGTTAAAGCAATACAATAAATAATTATTGTTACTTTTTAATCATTTTGCCATTTGTAACTTTTCCATTTGTAGGAGCCAGTGCACTTTCTATAAAAATATATTGCACTAATTTTTCTATCATGGGTCATCACTCGTTGAGTTTAATGACGACCAAACCCTGGCCAATTAAAACAACCAATATCATCAAATCAGACTGTGTACCTACACTACATGTGGTCTTTCAGACAATATATTTTATTTTATATTTGTGTGTGTGTGTATGAGCATGCCTATATGCACAATTTATTTCATAGTATGCTATAATAATCCACAATTGCATTTTTATTTCAGTGTTGAACAATACCAGAAATACACTGAATCTTTGAATACTTTTGCCATTGACTTCAATGGAGCCAGGATTTCACTGCAACTTGGTTCTGCGATTGCTTTGTGGAGTGTCTACTGTTCAGGATTTCCTAATGAAGTTTGCCATTAAAACTGCCCAGGAATGCTTCATTTTGTACATACTGTTGCTTTTATTTATATTTATTTAAAAAATACAGAACCAAGAAGGCTTGAATCCATGAGAGGTCTTGACCTGCTTCAGACATTTGATTCGGGTAACTATAAAACTAAACCAAGCCAAATTAACTTCAGTAGAAAAGTGTCTGGAGGAAATCCAGCTCTCATAAAATAAAGAATACTGTATGCTTTGCCTCCGATTTTACTCAACAAGTAAAATTGGTTTTACTGGGTCAGTAAACTCAGGTGGTAACAGATATCTGTTACTGTTTAGTTTTCCTGTGATCTGGGGCAATACAGAAGTAACAGCAAAGGATATTGTAATATCTAAAACACTGTTACCTTTAAGGATTAAATGGAATGCTGGCATTTATCTATTGTTATTGCTTGTGTTTTTAATGCCGTGTGTGAACAAAAACCAGAACTCCTGTTTTCCACTAGGAAGGTTAATCTGAATTTGACAAACTTACATAGACGTCCAAGATCTCATCTGTCGGACCGTCTGCTAAAAAGGACTCCCCTGCAGTGCTTGAGATTTCATTTGGGCGTTTATATGTGAATGTAGTCCCTCCTCCTTCATATCTCCCGGGTCGATCAATTGCCCAGTTTCCATTGATGATGGACCGTCCTGATCGACTCCGCAATGCTGTCAGGGGGGAGAAAAAAACACATACACACAAATGCTGATCACAAGAAATCACCTTTACATACTAGCTCTCAGACTGTTAAAAGTGTACACAAACAAATTCATGTAACTGGATTATGCTGTTGTATGTTCCCTGACTTCATGGAATCAGGCAATATTGCTGGAACAAAAAATATTACAGATTATATCAATACTTGTGCAAAAAAAAAAACCAGCCTAAAAAACCTGACTCGTATTTGAACATGTGAATTTTATTCTGCAGGAAGAGAAAAATACAAAGCTACAATAGAAAACTCATTTTTCATGGAATATCATGTTGTGATTTTGTTTCAGCCAGTCAGACGGGTACATTGAATACACATGGATAACGGGGAAGTGGTTTCCTGAACTTCCTCCACATCCACGTGAATCTTTATTTAGTGGTTTGGACACAGTAAAGCACTGAAGTGGATACAGATTATCACAACAACTACACTATGTAGAACTACCACCACCCCTACAATTTATGAACCAGAAAATACCTTGGTTCGCCAAATATTCCAATTATTCTTAATGCAGCCTTTGGCAAATCTTTAATTTTCCTTTACAGAATACACATTTTGCCAAACATCTGCAAAATTCTGTTCTATAGAAGTGCTTGGGGTGACAAGTATCTGCAAACACCATTGTTCCCTATCCATAAGGGAGGATAATACTACTAATTCATTTTTTCTGCCTAGTCTATTTAGATTGTAAGCTCTTTGGGGAAGGACCTACCTCTTATGTATGCCCAACACCTAGTACAATCATTTTATTGCTATGACTTGTGCCTAAAGGCCCAAACAAAACTGGAGTCTCATTGTGCTAGGCATGGTACATATACATAGAAAAGAGACAATCTCTACCCCAAAGAGTCCACCCTGAGTCTACTATAGTTTAAGTGTAGAATGAGGTTATCTACCATTTAGGGAGATATATAAAACAGAACAATAAGATCCTATTGCATCCTTGAGTGAAAAAATTGAACTACCTTTATACCTTACTGGGTTCTAAAGTAACTGTATAAACCCAAGACAGGGACCTGGGCATCACAGTACACAGCTCAATGACAACCTCTGCTCAATGCAAAGCTGCAAGAATTCATAGACCTTCCTCTGAAGCATTTGGTTTTGGCCACTGTTGCAGACAGGGTACTGGACTTGATGGACCCTGGTCTGATCTAGTATAGCATTAGATCAATGGCCACACTGGAGCAATACATTTACTCCCAGACTAGAGAAGCCCTGAGCAGAACACCAAGGAGCCAGAGCGGGTAGGGCACTTTCCGCAGCTGGTTCTCACAAGGTTAAACAGCAAGGCCCAAATTCTGGATCTCTCTCTTTTCCCATGACAGTGATTGCTGCTGACTCGTTTGGCTTTGGGGAAATAGAACAAGTATAAACTTGTTGGTGAAACCTACTTCTAGGAGAAGTCTCCATGCTGGGAACATATAAGAAATTATTGTTTTAACTGAATTATGTAAAGAGTACTCATATACTATGGTTATATATAGTGAATTAATAATAATAGTCACATATTTATTATTAAGAAACAATGGTAACCTTGACCTACCAGTTTTCAAATCTAAATCAAATGGAAGTTGCGGTATGTTAGTGACATCAGGTCAGTTTCACATGGTCTGCATCATACATTGACACCTATAGAAGATGAGAGGCAAAACTAACTTTTATCTGTATTGCTTCTCATATCAAAAAGAGGTTTCTTTCCTAGATGGGGTTGGAATTATGGGCAGAATAAAATGAATAAATCCATATTGTTGGTTCTCAGTATTCAGTGTTATCAAATGGGAGAGTATAAGTATTCTGAACACCACAAACAAGTGGGTAGTCCAGTTGGACAGGACTTAGTACCTTTTCAGTAACAGACACAGTGCCCATACCAGAGATGCTATTGGCTCAGGAAATTGGCAAACACATTCACCAAATACATTTAAACAATTGATGTGTGAGGAATTCATGAGCGATCGGCACAAGGATATTCTTCAAGCAGAGTACACACCATTTATTGTGCTTTATTTAAGATCATGTAAGAAAACATTTTAATGGAAACAAATCTGTTTACCTTTAAAAAGAAATTAATAGCTACTGTGACAAAGCTCTGTCCTTGCCTCCGTGGGTCCCGCGTTTCCTGGTGGATTTCGCTAGCCTCAGAGGCCCACTGTGACCCTCCACGTAACCCTTCTCTCTCTGGAGAAAAGGGTCACCGTCTACTGAGCCATTTTCATCATAAGCCAGCGAGGGAGGTGAGGAGAAGTTATCCTTCCTTGCACAGTCTCTGTTGTCTCCCAGTCTCAGTGATTAATCAGGGGGAAAAGGGCGGGGGGGGGGGAGAAGCCCACCCTCTACTCCGGACTCCAGCCCAGGGACCCTAATAGTATCAGCTATGGTAGCTGACCTTTTAGAAACATAACATGTACAATTCCCTGGGCTATTTCCCCCCCACAGCAGCTCCACTTCACCCTTACCTCAGGGCCTCCTTCCTTGTGCCTGATATGGTGTGTACTACTCAGTTTCTCCAACAGCGCAACTTCCTCCCACAGCTCCTGACATGCACACCCACCTGACTAACTGGGAGGCTTTTAACTAGTTTCAGCCAGCCCCTGATTGGCTTCTGGTATCCCAATCAACCTAGCATTCTCCCTGCCTTCTGGAAAGTTCTTAATTGGCCCCAGGTGTCTTAATTGACCTGGAGCAGCTGCCATTTCACTTATACCAGAGATTTGTTTAGCCTGGACCTAATATATCTATCTCCCACTGCTTTTCTATAGCCATCTGGCCTTGCCCCGTCACACTACACAATACAGGTTTCAAACTATATAAACTGCAATGTGGGTGTTAGATATCAGTCTACTAGGTTTCTTCCACTGTAAACAGTGAATTTTATATATTTGTTTAATAAAATATAACTTTATGACAATGTGATATAGCAAATATAAAAACATTGATAGAAGTGTCTAGCTAAGGCCAGATTATACCTACATGTGAGAGAAGGCGTAAAGAAACCTCCACTTTTGCAGGCCATGTAACGGTCAACCATCATTGTAATCCCTGCTCTCAACGGAAGATAAAGACTGCTCTGTTACTATTCTTTTAGACAACTTATCCTCCACAAGGGGCTGGGATTGGCAAGTACTCCGCTGTCATGCACAGAACCCAATGTTTACTTTAAGTTTACAAAGACTAATAAGCTGCACCCCAGAAAAGGATGTGGTATTAGGCATGCACCCCCCTGCATCTGAGAACTCCTGGAGGCATTCTTTGTCCTGGTTCTCCCCCTGGGGTGGCGTAGCTCTTTACTGCTCCCAACACAGCACTATGCTCAAGGGCACAAGCAATAACTTAGAATACGTGTTATCCAACAAAAACATCCCTCACTGTTTATGGCCCAGATCCCACTCACATTGAGGTCCTCAGCCCAACTAGTAACAATGATGGTGCAGGATCAGGCCCCACAATAGTATATTATTTTTTATTGTAATTTTATCATTTTATTGTAATGTAAGCTACATATTTCCTCTTGAGAAGTATTTTAAGTCCATTTGTTTCCTTATTTTCTGACACACCTGTTATTAAATAAAGAATTTCTGTACCTACGGATGTTGGCTGAACCAAATAATATATTTCACATAATTTTTTTTTTAGTTTAGCCATACAAGTATATTCTCTTTCCTCACATATTTCTGGGAGGCAAAGTTCAGGTTCACAAACTATTAAATATGGATTATTACAAAATACTGACAAAAAGAAAATGACTATAAGCAACATGCTATTTACAGCTGTTACATTTTAATTCAAACACCTGAAGTACACGGCTGCTTTGCAAACTGTATTGATCCTGGGGTTGCATCATTTTTAATATGCAACACTTCTAATAAAGGATTAACTTTATGATCTGAATATTTTTCCTATACAGTTACTTTAAAAAAAATAATCTGCACATCAAGAGCTCGGAAATGAAAAAAGTGCTGGCAAAGATTAAATTATTGTTAATAATAAAGCTGTAGAAAGATGGCTGTCTGGAAACCAACCAAATGTGCCTCCTACTGTGTTTTGATCACCTTGCATCTATCACCTCTACTGCCCTCCATCTAGAAATGTTATGGTGCTAATATTTTTAGCCAAAGTATGAAAGAGTATAAAGAGCATTAGCAGATTCCTCAGTAAGGCACAGTCCACTGATGATTTCATGTGACCTATTTGTCAGCTTCTTAAATACCACTGCATAGTTTATAATACACTTCAATAACACTTTGCATCGATTGTACCGTCTCAGACTTCAAATTCTCATCAACACTTTTGTTTGGGCTAGGAATCAATGGGGAAAAGCTCGATGTGATATAAAATAGAAACTGAACTTCAGGTATCTTAAAAAACATTCATTTTTCCAAGTTCAGCTTTGAAAACTTCTTTTAATGACAACGTTTCAGAGCTTTTGTCCTGATGCTTGCAGATTCTATTCTGCTTCTCCTGCCTCTGATGCAGAGAAGAATAGGAAACAATTTAAAATAAATAATGTAGCACTAAAGAGTAAAGTTCTGTAAACAACATGCTCATGCCCATTGATTTCCATGATTTTTTTTAAAGACACGGGTTGTCTTCTGGCTTCTGTGCCTTTAGGGCTTACCCAGTTCACATTTTCAGGCTTTTCTCCACAACCATAAGGGGTAGAAACTTACTTAAAAAAAATCACAACTAAGAATCCCAAATAGTCAATGGCCTCCAGGAGCTGGTGCTTTAAACCACCAACTTCACAAACAAAAATTGCAAAAGTTGACAAGACTGAAAATACAGTAAAATAGAACTATAAAAAGAGTATTGGCAAGAGAATGCCCTTTTATTTCCCTGGTCTCAGTCACATGACATACTTTGAAACAGACACAGACAAAAGATATAAGCTGTAATTGCTGCAAGCCTGTTCCCCAGAGCTGGTGAAGTATCAACTTCTCTGTGCTGGTGTTTACCTATGTTTATTAAACTGTTTAAGCTGAGTAATCTAATGTTAATCAATAATCAAAACTAAACCCTAACACCACGTTGTCTATGTCTAGAGTATCATAAAGAATACACATGCCGAGTTATTACATAATGTCAGCAAACTGTGTAACATACAGGTGATACAAAACATTATGGTATAACAATCATTGAACAGGAAAAGCACATTGAAACAGAAGATATTAATGCACTTGCCAGTATAGAGGGAATATATTAAACAATGGATCACAAGAACAATATCGTGGGATAGCATCACATGCTATCAAACAGACACACATCAAATCAGAAGAGAAAAAATGCTTTGCTGTGCATTTTGAAGAGGAATAAATCTTTAGAATAAGCATATGAAATCTTGTAAATCCTATTGAAATGTCAATAGTAAAGATGCCAAATGGTTTTCAAGGGAGACATAATTCCATGCATTGGATTATCCACAGATGGACACTTATTGTGAAGTTTAGGGACAAAACATACTTGTGTAGTTAGAGATGGAGTGGGTGGATAGCAGAGGACTCGTATAGCATGTGTAGGCTTGGCAGGATTAGATTTTTACTGGTAAATGTCAATAAAATCTATTCCACTGTACACACACAGCCTGATGAAAAAATATTTCCATTGATAGTAATCAAAACATACAGATAGCAAAGTAGGAAAAATGCTGCTTAAGAATTTAAGAGTTTGATTTTGACATATGATGTTAACAGTCAACAGTTATAAAGCTTTAACTTTTTGAATCTCACCATCTACTGTCATTAAATAATTATTTCCTTCCCATAATTCCATACAAGTGTGAAAAATTTAAATCAATTAAAATTGAAAAGATGCTTAAAAATAAACCAATATCCATCAAAATTATAAAGAATTAAAAATCCAATTCTGCTTAGCCTAAGCATAAAGCAATGCCAGGTTCCTTTCCTGTTCGGTGCCAATTGTAACCAATTAAGTTTGTGAAACATTTAATGGTGAGTCTTATAAATCCTGCCTGGTAATGTAACTCTGGCTAATTCTTTCTTTTTTTTAATTAAAATTCTTGATATGTTTTATTCTGTAGGGAAAAAGAGGTAAGGTTAATTACTTGTTAACTTATTACGTTAAAAAAATCCATGTGCTGCAAGACATTGCAGATGTTCCGGGCAGTTTGCCATATCTAAGGACAGAAAGGGCTCTAAAATTCATACCTATGAAAAAAATTAACTATCCACACATTAGCTCCTGCAGTCTTCATATAATTCTAACTCCCACTGAAATCACTGGGAGTTTTGACTGAGACCTCTCTCTATATATTTATGTAAAGAGGAACAGTATCAGATTGGCATGGCAAAGGTTTTGATTGTGCAGGTGCTCAGGGTAAGCATGGAGGTAGGACTCATTTGCCAACTCTTACAAAAAATTTGTGACAATCAAAACAATAAAAGCAATTTAAAAATGCAGTTATAACCTTGCACTTCTTGGCTTCATGATGCAGCCATGGCATCTGGGCATCCCTGTATAGTTGTACAAATGTAATACATCTATAGCAGTGGCTTTCAACCCTCGGTCCAATCAGCATTCAGCTGAGGCCCATGTCACATCCTCAGGGCCATAATGGTAGTATTGCGACTCACAATGCTAAATAGGTTGAGAACCACTGATCTAAAGGGTTTGATTTGCAAGAGTGCTGAGCAGCTACAGCTTTAATTGTGGACAATTTCTCCCCCAGGTCAGATTGGCTGAGACCCTGAGGGTTTTTTTGCCTTCCTCTGCAGCATGGGTCATGGGTCATTTGCAGGTTTAAACTAGTGTAAATGGTGAATTCTTTGTATCTTGAAGTCTTTAAACCCTGAATTGATGACTTCAGTAACTCAGCCAGAGGTCAGAGGTCTATTTGAGGACTGGGTGAGGATCTGTGGCCTGCAATGTGCCAGAGGTCGGTCTAGAAGATCACAATGGTCCCCTCTGACCTTATGAGGAAGGGAACAGCATAACCAGAGTGTGCTTTGGAGTTCAGAGAACCCTGATGATTTCCAGATCCATAGAGTGATTTGGGATTCTTTTCCAATACGACCTTATAAAACCTTTTTTTTCCTAACTAGTTTACATTCGAAAACTTGAACAGGTGAAAAAAATTGTACACTGGCTGGTTATCTTCCTTAAACCATTCATCCATCCCTATAGTATGTAGGCTCTGTATTACTAAAAAGAGTCATACAAAAATATTCTTCTCATAAACCTCTCAAAATCTGGCAGTAACAGTGATAGAGTAATGTAGCTTATCTATTTCATATTACAAGGGCCTTATGGACTGAGAGAACAATGTCCTAAGTCCTACTTAATTGCTTCAAAACCACAAAAAATCTTCACCAGATGCACACAATTTGATTACCCTTATATTAAAATGGATATAAAGTATGAGAATAACTCAAACATTTTGTTTGGTCCTGCCCCAAAGAGAGAGCTGTAGGGAAAGAACACAGGACGACACAGGAAAACAAACAAACAACAGTGCCATCTTCACTGTGATTTCTTAAGAGGGATACTCCAGCTTGACTAGGACCTTCACTGACACCCTGTTGCTTGCTGACTAACCGTATAAAATCATAAAATGAAGGAATACTTCCTTTCTTTGGGGAGTAGACTGGGGGACTTATATTTGACAGGAGTTGGAAATACAGGGTGAAACCCCAGCCACATTGAAGTGAATGGCAAACATCCCACTGACTTTAATGTGGTCATGATTTCACTCAAGAAATGCAACATTTATCACAGGAAAGATGCACCATAGGCTAAATTTATGGGTGGATAGCACATGGTGCAACAGCAAAAGGAGGAGCCAGTACATGCATGCATAAGGGACTTGTTAGACTGAAAAGGTCATGGCTTCAAGAAAAGAGAACCTAGTTAGAGCAAGACCATCTGGGGAACAGTTAGAGCTGGTGTCAGAGCTTATTAAGATGAAGGGAAGCAAATTTAAAGTCAAGTCTGCCAGGGAGAACCAAGAGCTGCATAGCACTCTTTCGTGGTGGCAGACAGCAAGCAAACTTGGCATGACCCAGTCAGTTACCACATCACTAAAAAAAAAGAGCAGGTATTTTTAATGGGCAGCAAGTGCTGCTGATTGATATAGCACCATGTATTAAATTAAAAATGTGTTATCAATATAGAACATAGCAGTGGTGAATTTTTGTGATAGAACTAAATGAGCACACAGCACATTTTCAGAATATTTACCATTAATCACACAGACCTGATCCTATTAGGTCTGCCATTGGCACACAGACTCACATTGTACTACACTGTTCTATGCTGACACACACACAATCAGAATATCATTCGGCAACAAATTGCAGTTTAAACTCCAGTTTACACAGTGGAGCTTCACAGTATAGCACCTCTGGTGTAAATTTAGATTTCTCCTGACTTCCGTTGATTACTTGCACTGCTTAAGTGGCATAATTTGTTAATTACTCATATTCATACCATAAGTGAAACAATTTTGCACTATGACATCACATTGATAATTTATTTTTGGTATTTATATTAAATAAAAGTAAAATTTAAAATGCATTTTCTTCTGCCATTTAAAATATCGTTTTGGCAAAAACTGTTTTGTTTGATATCACATAGCACTTCTTCAGAGACAGCTGTCCAGAGAACAGTTGCAGCAGATAATGCAACTACTGCTGAATAAGCTCTGTGATGAAAGAGGTGAGAAAGACACAGTTTCCTCTTTACCAGTCATTTTCATACAGTATATGAAAACTTGTTTGTAGTAGGGTTGTTAGAGGTAAATCTGCTAAAATTTATAAATTTGATGATTAAATATCTTATAATGGTATAACTGATAAAATAAGGATCTGATATGATGGCATCCCATGTAAGGGAACAAAATTAGTCTGATGATAAATGCTATGTGTAAGAGGACTATTGCCCCTTATTAACATTCAGTGGGGGTGTTTTAGTTGCTAGCTCCCAGTACTGAAAAGGGGAAAGGGTCGATGGGGAATCAGGACCCTGAGACTGACAGCCCCCAGGAACAATGGAGAGAGGGCAAGGCTCCAGGTCATCCTGAATGACAGGGCAGGCAGGCTAATCAGGGAGTCAGGAGGCCAGGGAGGTCCCGTCCTCCGTGTGAGCTGGATTTGCCTGGGACAGACAGAGTGTGGACGAGCTAAGGAGAAAGCAGGGGTCCAAGCTGAGCTGGGGAGCAGAGCTGTGCCAGATCCAGAGAGAGCAGACCCTGTCCTGGGAGCAAAGCTGCAGCCTCAAAGCCAGAGGCAAAGTCCAGAGAGAGCAGACTTGCCCTGGGAGCAGAGCTGCAGCAACCAGAGCCAGAGGGGCCAGAAAAGCAGCCCAGGAAGCAGGTCAGTGCTGGGAGCAGAGTCACAGAAGCAGCCTGCAGAGCAGACCTGTCCTGGGAGCAGAGCTGCAGCAACCAGAGCCGGAGGGGACAAAGAAGCAGCCCAGGAAGCTGGAGGCAGAGCAGCAGCAGTAGTGCAGAGACAGAGTGGTGCAGCTGGGGCTGGAGCAGTCTGGAGCTGAGTGCGGTGAGCAGCTGGGAAGACCGAGGGGGACCCTGGGCAGCAGGCCCAGCACAGGGAGACGCCTCAGCCAAGAGGCTCTGCAGGACAGGCTTGGATCATAACCCCGACAGGGTGGGGGCAACATTGGGAAGAAGGGTCCTACCACTTAGAGCCTGAGAGCGTGTGGCCACCACCAGAGCAAGTGTCCAACCCACAGCATCCCTGCAGCAAAGCCAGGGCCTGAGAAGAAGGGCTGGGACTTACAAGGAACAGACTGTGAACTGCCCTGACGTTCCAGAGACACTGTTTGTGATGTTCCCTGCCACAGAGCGGGTTGATGTGTTTCCTTTAACCTTTCCCATTTTTCCTTATTCTTTTTAAAATTAATTGTTGATTAAATAACTTGCATTTGCTTTAACTTGTATGTAATGGTCAGTGGGTCAGAGAAGTGTCCAGTGCAGAGAGAGTACCCCGGAGTGGGGACACCCTAGCCCCATCCTAGGTGACCAGAGCAGGGTTGGGGGTCGAGCGCCCCAGAAAGGGCAGGGAGGCCACTGGATAAAGGAGGTGGGAGCGAGGACTCAGATCCTTTCGCTAGCGCACTTCACCGGCGTAGTGCAGAAGCCAGGAAAGTTCCCCGCAATAGCAGGACTATTCCCCCGCTTACATATGCATAATTTGGCATTGGAAAAATTAAATGAAACTTATTTGGCTTGTAAGTTCTAACAGCGCAGTTTAGTGTGTATCAGACCATCTGCTAATTTGAATAGTGAAGGTTAACAGCTCACACGTTGACCAGAGTTATGCAGTATAACTTTTTAAGCCAGTGGTAACTTCTTAATGTCTGTGGACTATAGAAACTCTCCCTATCACTCTCCCCATTAAAACCTTTCAGGACAACAAACTTTTTAGTATTCAAACGTTACAAAATGTAGCGTGCCTTCCAGTCTGCAGGGTTAAATACTCACTAACAGTGTGGGATGAATAATCTATTACAATAATCTATTACAAGTAATCAACGGAAGTCAGGAGAAATCTAAATTTACACCAGAGGTGCTATACTGTGAAGCTCCACTGTGTAAACTGGAGTTTAAACTGCAATTTGTTGCCGAATGATATTCTGATTGTGTGTGTGTCAGCATAGAACAGTGTAGTACAATGTGAGTCTGTGTGCCAATGGCAGACCTAATAGGATCAGGTCTGTGTGATTAATGGTAAATATTCTGAAAATGTGCTGTGTGCTCATTTAGTGCTATCACAAAAATTCACCATTGCTACATTAAATAACATGGCAAGGTGGGTACCGTCTAAAAACAACATGTGACACAGTACGTAGCAGCTAAGAGAGGGGGAAAAACCAACATTTCAGGTGGATAAAGTGGCAAGCAGCCAAATGTTAAGTGCCTCAAGTATCTAAAAAGCCTTTTCAATTTAATAAAGTGAGTGTATAAGTGGAGGTATCACAAATGGATTGTCATGAAATAACTCTTTTGTGTTAGAAATGTGGTTGTTACTAGAACCAATTGTTCAATGGTATAGTTAGAGAAATGGGTGATTTCTTATAAAATACACAATTCCTCTTATGACTTGAATTCATTATTATTAGCCCTGGAAAATAAAATATTCAGGGATAAAACCTGCTCCTATTGAGGTCAATGGCAAACCTCCCACTGAATTAGATGGGAATACCTTCCTACACTAACACAAGAGTTAATCAAAAAATGGAGAGTCTTCTAATCAGCAAGGATCAACTTATCCTTAAGAACCTGATCCTATACAGCACTGGTTCCAATGGTAGTGGAGTACTAGCAACTCTCATGAGATGTTTAGCCGCTCACAGGATTGGGCCCTAAATCAGGATTCTGCTACATATGTTGAATTTGAACACAACATCCCTTCAGGTCCTAGGCTTCATCTCCTCCTGTGCATTAGCACTATGAGTTCCCAGTCCATGACTAGGGCTCCTAGTCTGCAGGCTTTGATGGCGGAGCCTCCTTAACACAGTTTTCCAAAGACAAAGACCATAGGGTAATATAAATAAAGAAAATAAGAACAAAAAGGGGGGTGTATTTTCAAAGGCAAAAATGGGAATTAAGTCCCCAACTATTAGGCTTTGAAAATCCTAGCCTGAGACAACCTGTTGCTGAATTTTCAAAACTTTTTAGCATTTTCAAAGCTATTATTATTTATATTATAGTAGGGTCCAAAGCACTCAGATTAGGATCAGAGCTCTGTTTTGCTAGGTACTACAAACCCCTTGCCCCAAAGAACTTGCCCTCTAATATATGTATAAACTTTAAAAAAAACAAAACACATGTACACTTCTGCACTTCCTGGTTTCAGCCAGGAGCAGGAGCAGAAGCTGACACACCAAACAAACCCCAAACACCTTTAAATGTGGTGTTTACAGCTAGGCTAAAACAGAGAGTGAACCTGATCTTGTGAGATTTCCAGCCAATGTTCCAAAGCCTAGAGACCAGATCCCTTCTATATGCATCCAAAACTTCAGAAACCTTTTCAGACTTGAATCACTGAACCTTCTCAAATTTCAGCTCAGTCCTCCCACATATTTCCCCAAACAGCATCCTACAGTTCACCTCCTGAGAGATCTTCATGATCTTCCTGTCTATTGAGAACTTAACAATATGCCCTTTAAAAATCTTACAAAGAATCTCTCTCCTAGACATCAAGATTCTCCCATGACTTGGCCTCCTGCATGTTTCCTAGCCACATTGCTTCTTGTTTTCCAGGAACAGATTGTTTATAACAATCATGACATTAACTTGTAAATTCCATTTCTAGGTTTATAGTTTCATTATTAACATGGGTGATCATAAATTAATATTTCTGAAAGATGCAGTAGGCAATAAAGGTTCTATAAACATAGCACAAATAGAAATAAATATTTATGGTTTATAAAACAACAATCGTATGAACATCAGTGGGACTATTTCTTTTCATGGAAAGATTAACCATTTATTTGTTTTTCTTTTTTAATTAAAATACTACATAGTGAAGCATAGTACCACAGATATGTGCAGATTGGGAATAATTTTGTAAACCATAAAATAATTAAGTATCAGAAAAATACATTATTTCTAGTTTACTATTCTGTATACTGGTGATTCTACGGTGGAAAGTGAACTACGAACCTTGAATCATAACAATAAAATTACAATGTGAGAATTAACCAAAAATGTTAAGGAGTACTTGTGGCACCTTAGAGACTAACCAATTTATTTGAGCATAAGCTTTTGTGAGCTACAGCTCACTTCATCAGATGCATACTGTGGAAAATGTAGAAGATCTTTTTATATACACACAAAGTATGAAAAAATATCTCCTCCCACCCCACTCTCCTGCTGGTAATAGCTTATCTAAAGTGATCACTCTCCTTACAATGTGTATGATAATCAAGTTGGGCCAGAAGTCAGTGGGAGTCTTTTCATTATCTTCAATGGGCTTTGGATCAGGCCTTATGTTTGTTTGTTTTCAAATGTTGCTATTTCAAGAAACAAGTTGATCAACACTCTATTTTGAGTGGCGGGTTTGGGGGTTTCCCAAGTGGAAAGAATAAATTTGTGTGTGTTCCTGGCTCGCTGGAGAACTGCATTTTCCCCTGAAGGTGCCCTGCAAACACCTGTCTCTGGCTTATGTTATCTCATTAAAAAGAGTTTCAAATGTTCCTTATTTCACTTTCACCAGTGAGGTACTTCAGTTAATTGTATACACCAGATTAATAGTTTGAAAGTGTTTTTTTTTAAAATCTCTTACACAAATTAAAGAAAAAAGAAAGACATCAACATGTACCACAAGAAAACTACCATGACAAGTATTCAGTAGGTTCTTTCATTTTGTGAAAAATGCAGGAGAGGTGAAACAACAAAATGTGGACATAAAATGAATGCATTGCTAAATCAGGCTCCCTTCATTATCCGAATGTCAGCTCTTGATGGTTCTGCTATCTCTTTGTCAGAAAGTAATAAAATGAATACATCTTTTGTTGGTAAGTGAATTTAGTGTTGATGAAAGATATTGGATTAACAGTTGTTGAGATAGTAGCAGCAAAGCATATATGATCTATGTAGTGCATGGGGTCACGAAAACACAATCATCTCACCACCAACTACTGTATAATTAATAGGAATGCTGGTCAGACAAAGCAGTCCAGGGGAGCTGGATGGTGCCCCATCATTCTTACTTTGAACAGAGACTGGCAAAGCCCAGGGTGACTTTCCCTGGAATCTGAATTCCTCTGTTCTCCGAGAGAACAAATGCAGCAAAAGCAGAAGCCAGCACTTCATACATTACTCCAATAACATGCCTCACCCCTGCTGCAGAGGGACTACCTCTCAAGGCGGGAGGACAATTTGATCCCTATGTTTGTTTCTTCCTTAGCCTTTCCACTGAGAGTGATAACTAAAAAGCCAGTTAATGTCATTTCAAATGCTCTTTATAATGTCTGGACAGCTACCCACTAAGAACTGGACTGGCATGACCACCTCATTTCATTTATGCAATTTTACGGCAGCAGATTCTACTACTGATTTTGGGTAACGACCAATTTGAGGTGGATATTAGAACCAGTGACACAGAATTGAAAGTCACTACATTCCAGGATGACTCTATGAAACTCCTAAGCTAGACACCCCCTTAAATGAAAGGGGCTATGTTTTGATGAAATCGCTTTCTCATAAAGGATATTGCTTTATCTTCTTTCGCCAATGAGTAATGATGCAGGCAATTAGAAAAAAAATATCCTAACAGTTGCTCATTATGCTGTATACAATATTATTTAACCATTAAGAAGAGCTAAGTAAAACATTTGGTACATTTTTAAATTGCATGCTTCAACTTACAGGGTTCTAATAACTTCTGAATTCATTTCAATTAAGCTTTTTATTAGATAAGGAATTAAAATGCAATACATGGGCAATTTATTGGGCACTTCTTCAAGCAGGAATGTTTTCTAATTAGATGATCAAGAGCAATAATTTTGCATTTTCTTGTGCAGTGAATCTACTAAACTCTGCAAAAAGTTAAAAGTGAATGGAAATTGCTGTGTTCTTAACTGATGGTGACAGACGTTTATAGAAGCCGATTTCCCTCTTTCTTTCGTTATCATCAGGCCTGTCTTTTCCCACTACAGTATATCATTTTGTCTCTATCTTTACAGGACACCATGTGTCCTTTTTGAAGTACGTGTTTTTATTCAAAATGTTCATCAATAAAGCTGTCACCAAAAAGGCAGGAAAGTAGGCACCAGGTCAGTACAGGAACGCAAAGTGATAAATCAAAGAGACCTCTGCTTCTCATTAGGAAGAATAAGACAGAGAGTGAGTGGCATGAAATGCTTTCCCTCCAGTTTGCCCAGAGAATCTGCTTTAGCAGGTTCAACCCTTCCCTGGTAAAGCAATCCGGAAGGGACTATACATGGGATTTATGTCCTGCCATTTGGGGTATATTTTACGGGTGTTTCAGAGCAAGGGCACATATATATCATGGACTGATACAGTTCCCAATGAATAAGGTACAGGGTTTTTTTAACAATATGTGACCAACAATGTTTGCACCAATTTGAAAGACAGAAACTTTAATATTCAGAGTCACTTTGAATGGGACTTCACCACTACTCAAAAAATTAATTGCATTGGTAGCTAGACAATTATGCTAAAGAAAATTAATCTTAAATCCAGAATCCATATTATAGAGTAGTCAAGTAAGAGGCAACAATTTCTATGAATCATTCTGAACTTGCCAGACTTCTCTACAAGTAAAATTGATGGTTTAAATCAATAGACTGCTAATTTTACAAATGTCTCCTCTACTGTCTTGAATAATCCAACATGAAATGTTCCATTTTATCAAATTAAAATGAAGGCATTTTTTCTTTTTTCTTTAAATCCTGTCTTGTTTATGTTCTGGATTTTGTACTACTTGTTGGCTACCTTTTTACAGATTCATTTTTGATAATGTTAGACTCATGACTTTGTTGCTGTTAAAAACGGATGATGAATTTTACTGATTTTCCTTATAGGATATTAATGGTAAAGAAGACCACTGCTTAACACAGACTGTTCCCATCACTTATTATAATTTTTCATACAGTATTATTCAGTCAACGTCTTTAGTTCAATACTTTGTATTGTAGACTTGAAAAAACAATTACCTACCTGTAAATGTTGTTCTTTGAAATGTGATGCAGACTTGTATTCTATATGGGTGTGCATGCTCCACACACCAGAGCCGGAGAACTTCATCTAGCAGTACCCATAAGGGCAGTGCTCATGCCTAGTGGCTGTAGCCCCTCCCCATGCTGTATAAGGGCAGCACCATCCTGGCCCCCTCAGTTCCTTCACATTGTCAGAGGTGCAGACTCCAATGCAGTGGGGACAGAGGGTAGGTCATGGACTACACATCTGCATCACATCTCAAAGAGCAAGTTATAGGTAGTAACCATTTCTCTTCCTCATCTAACCATGCAGCATCCATGCTGTGATATGCAGGGAGCAGAGTGCTGGGTCTAAATGTGACCCTGATGCTGAGTCAGGAGACTGGGGTGAAGAGGAAGGGATATGGGAGGTCTGACTGATACTGTGAAGAGGTTGGAAAATCAACATTGTCGCAACTACACTGGAGCAATGAGAATGAGCTTGGTATGGTCCAACTGCAGTTTAAGAATGAACTGCAGGATTATCAGAATTGGAGGAAAGGCACACAGGAGTGCTGATTCCCAGCTGAGGTGAAAAGTGTTGGTCAAGGAGCCTGGACTGAGATCCCCTCGAGAGCAGAACAGACAGCATTTCTGGCTTTCTCTCGTGGCAAACAAGTCAATTTTTGGGATGCCCAAAACTACAAAGATGGACCACAGGACGCTGGCTTCAGAGACCAATCGTAATTGAAAAAGAAAGTCCTGCTGAGGTGATCCACCTGGTGATTGTGGACCACAGGCAAGTGAATGGCCCTGGGGGAAATGTTTTCCCTAATGCAAAACTGTCTGAATTTGACTGCCTTCTGACAAAGCATGTTGGAGTGTGATTCCCCCTGCCTATACAGATAATACATCATGGTGGGTATTGCTGGTGGGTATGAGAACCACTGTGATCTTAAAAGGTGTGACAAGCCTTGTAGATAACACAAAACTCCAGGACATGAACATGTAGAGAAGTTTCCTGTTCCAACCACAGGCCTTGAGCCTTCAGTGAATTGAGGCAAAGTTCTCTGGCTCTGGTGCACCAGGCATCTACATAGAGTACAGAGAATCATAGGACCGGAAGGGACCTCAAGAGGTCATCTAGTCTAGTCCCCTGCACTCATGGCAGGACTAAGTATTATGTAAACCATTCCTGACAGGTATTTGTCTAACCTGCTCTTAAAAATCTCCAATGATGGCGATTCCACAACCTCCCTGGGCAGTTTATTTCAGTGCTTAACCACCCTGACAGTTAGGAAGTTTTTCCTAATGTCCAACCTAAACCTCCTTTCCTGCAATTTAAGCCCATTGCTTCTTGTCCTACCCTCAGAGGTTAAGAAGAACAATTATTCTCCCCCTCCTTGTAAGAACCTTTTATGTACTTGAAAACTGTTATGTCCCCTCTCAGTCTTCTCTTCTCCAGACTAAACAAACCCAATTTTTTTAATCTTCTCTCATAGGTCATGTTTTATAGACCTTTAATAATTTTTGTTGCTCTTCTCTGACCTTTCTACAATTTGTCCACATCTTTCCTGAAATGTGGCGCCCAGAACTGGACACAGTACTCCAGTTGAGGTCTAATCAGTGCAGAGTGGAGCAGAAGAATTCCTTCTCGTGTCTTGCTTACAACATTCCTGCTAATACATCCCAGAATGATGTATTTACCATGGCTGCATTTACTTTAAGAAAAAATATTGTTTGTGTGTAACAGTCAGAAATGGTGACATTAAAAATAATATTTAAAAAATATAGGTCGGGATTACCCCCTTCCACGGAAATACTTGCAGCATGAGGCTGGCCAAGGGTTTGGGAGTGCGGAAGTGGAATCTTGATTCCTCCTTCTGTGCTGCTTCTGTCCTCCTTCCCCTTCTGGCTGCCATTGCCCAGCTCTCCTGCAGCTGCTCAATAACAGGGGGATGCTGAGTGAGTACAAGTAGCTCAGGGCTGTGTTATCTCCAGCCAGATTTTCATGGGGAAGCCTGGGGATTCCATAGGAGATGGTGTTACACAATATGTCCTTTCTCGACCTTCCTGTATCACAGTTCTGTTCCCCAAACACTGCAGAGCCTCAACTCCCCAGTGGAGGGGATTTTCTGGGGCCCCAGAAAGTGGGGACAGTCCCCAAATGGTGCATGCACATGGAGGACACCTCGCCTGCACAGAGGGAATACACCAGGCCACATTTTCCATACCTGTATCAGTAATACCAGGTTAGAGTGCTAAAAGTGCAAGAGCCTTGAAAAGTTAATTTACTTTTCACTGTTTACCCTGTTTGCTTACTTTTTGCAATTCACTCTGCAGAGGTGATGAAAACAGATTAGTCAATTTTATTTTGGTTTCTAAACAGTTTCATTTTCTGAATCTTATGCATTCAGCAAATGCTAAATGCTTTGGATGCAGTCCCTTCAGAGCAAATATTTATAAAGCATAAACTGTCATAAAAACATATCTATTAATACTAGTTTTGTAATACCTCCTCCTTCACTTCCACCCCCTCCATTTAACCTGAATTTTGGCCCTAAACTGCTTTGCAATGACTGTTTAAATTTCTGAGATCCTCTAAGAACATGGAAGTTTTCTGTGCATCTTAAACATCTTTTTTGTGTGACTGTATAACAAAAAGGCTAAAACATAATTCCTAATAGGCTGGTTGTGTGAAGAAGTACTTCCTTGTTTGTTTGCAACTCATTGCTTGTTAATTTCATTGTGGGATTCCCAGTTCTTGTGTTAAGAGAAGAGATAAACAACACTTCCCTATTCACTTTCTCTACACCATTCATGATTTTATAGCCCTCTGTCATATTCCTCCTTAGCCATTCCTTTTCTAAACTAAACTGACCTAGCCTTTTCAATCTCTCCTCTTATGGAAGCAGCTCCATATCCCTAATCATTTTTGCTTCTCTTCTCTGTACCTTTTCCAATTCTGATATATCTTTCCTGAGATGGGGTGACCAGAAGTGTATGCAGTGTTCAAGTTATGGACATACCTTGGATGTATATAGTGGCATTATGATATTTTCTGTCTTGCTGTCTATCTCTTTCCTAATGGTTCTTAACATTGTTAGCTTTTTGATTGCCACTGCACATTAAGCAGATGTTTTCAGATAACTATCAATGATACTCTAAGATAATTTTCTTGAGTGTTAACAACTAATTTAGACCCCATCATTTTATATGTATAATTAGGATTTTTACATTACTTTGCACTTATCAACATTAAATTTCATCTGCCATTTTGTTGTCCCATAGCTGTTCCCTAGTTGCTAATCTCAGAACAACTGAAATTCCCATTCCAGAATTTAGTGTTTCACATTGGGTATCTTTTTTAGATCCTCTATTATTGGAGGTCATAATGTTGGCAGGTACAGCTTGTTCTCTGGTATCTCAAATACTTGATGGCATCAAGAATCTAGAATCCAACTCTGAGAAGATATTACAATATTGCCAGGAGTATTTTGGGGGTGAATCTGCATCTACATTTCATAAAATTTCAGTGTCATGATTTCTTACACACATACTCGGGACTCATTTTGTTTTGCCTGGCTAGGAGAATCAAGAATGTAGAGGAACATTACATACCTGATTTACATTTAAATTATATCATGGGTTGGGGCTGGTTTTTTTTAATTTTAGAAGTATGTATTGCTGAGTGCCAATTCTAAATTAGGCTACACTTTCACTGTTGTTATTATTTATGTCTATTATGGTGCTAACCAAAGTTCCTTAGGCCTCACTAGGCTATATTAGGTTCTGTTCACAGACATAAGAGGATGAAGTCCTGCCTCCAAAGATTTAGTTCTAGGATAAACAGATTAATGTATGTAAAGTCTCCACATAAGGCACTATTAAGAGTTAAAAGAAGCATTTACATAGTTTATTATTGCTTTCTTTCAGCTACCTTTATTATTTATTATCACAATTTTCTGATTTTCCAAAGAGAGAGAAGCACGGTCTAAGGTCTAAGCATGACAAGCCTTGTGTTCTAAGACCAGCTCTGACAGTAATTCCCAGTGTGGCTTTGGTAAAGTTACTTTAATATCTCTGCCTTAGTTTCCCTATCTACAAAAGAGATATTTTTACCTACTTAATTGTGGTATCATAACAATCAATTAATGATTATAAAGTAAAGTGTGTGTGGCTGGGTCAAGGTCCCAGCCTGCATGGTTTTTTGTATCTTTCAGAAAGAATCACCATTCACCTTGGAATATTTATTGTAGTGCTGCCCTGCAATCCACCATTCCAATGATCTAACTTCCTCTTTAGTCAACTACACATTCCATTATTTCCTACTTTCTTGACACCAGAAGCCACGTCAATGCAACCACAGTAGCAAAGCAGAGGAGAATATTAACTACAGATGCAGACCAAGAAACCACAAGAGCACTGAGGAACAAAAATTGATGTATCATGTGGCCATGTAATCTACCCAGACACGGGCACTGTGGAGGGATTCAGAGAACAGGCAGGGTTGCATAAGATCCATTTTAAAAACTGTAAATACCATTGTTATTCATTTTGAACTCTTTTTAAAATATAATGGTCAGCCAGCTATAAAACAAAACCAGAAATATAGCTAGTCCTAAATCCATATTTGGGCTCTGATTTTTAAAATAGAGGGTCCATAAAACTTACTGTATGTTGCAAACAAAAAGGAAAATTAAGGCAGTATTTTTGACTTTCAGGAATTCTTCTAAAACCAAGAATATGACCTCTTTATGGACCTAATCTTATTTTTTATTTTCCTAAAAACATTACTAGGACCCATACATGGGAAATCTCTTAAGTACAGGCTTAACTATAAGCATGTGGTTAAGTTCCATTGACTTCAGTGCTTTTAGCCACTTGCTAGTCTGCTGTCCTGAACTCGCCTGCATTCCTGATCAAAGCTTAGGGTGATCACAGACATTATAATCTTATTCTCCATAAAACATGCTTTGATTTTAATTTGTATTCTTGTTGCATAATACGGCAATCCATGTAAGTACAAAATATGCAACAGATACACCAAAAAAGCCCAAACACAATACCTGTGAATTGCAAAGATTATGTTGTACACCTGAATAATGGGAAACAGCCACTTATTTACCACTTCCTGCATCCCAAGCCCTCTCAATAGTTGCTGCAGTGAGAAGGTGGGAGAAGGGAGATAAAGAAGCCACTACAGCAAGAAACGGGAGGTAAAACTGACTTCAATAATAAGTGCAAATGAGAAAATGTCCCCTCATGGGGAAGTATAATTATAATCCTCAATTGAGGTTTACTATACCATCCTACAGAATTCTATATAGAGATAATTTTTCTGTTAAATACTATGTGATGGTCCAAAAATATATAGAAAGGAGAACATTTTCTATTCAACTGTATAGGAATTTCCATAAAGGTAGGAGATTAGGAAGCACCAAGTGAAATCATGGTTTCACTGACAATCAATACTCCCATTGACTTAAATGGAGCCAGAATTTTACCTATCATCCTGAAAACACTGGGGAAAAGGGAACACAACGGGTGAAACAGAAGCTGGGAGAGAGAAAATAGCAAGGGGGAGAGGAAGGGAAAAGGTAGCATTAGAGAGAGCAGGAAAGAAGGGGAAGACCATGCATATCATACAGAAAATACAATAGATATATTTAGAATTATGAGCCTGCAATTCTGTTTTAGGCACAAGTTGCTCTTGTGGTTTAGGATGTCACAACAATCAATCAACAGAACCACCGCCCCAAAACTCAGAGTTGCCTGTTATTCTATAGCCAATTTGTAGGAGTCTTTTCACATGCCTAGACGAGCATCTTTAATTTTCTGCTGTAGGGAATGCAGGACATAATGAAGGTTAACATTTTAAGCAATGGAGAGCCAGATTCACAGCTGATGTAAAACAACATAGTCCCAACTACTTCAATGGAGTTGCACCAATTTATACCCATTGAAGAAATGACCTTGAATTGAGGTTATTTTCCTACTGTAAAATAGGGAAATATTCCTTCATCGTGAACACCTGCAAATCCAGCACTTAGAAGAAGTGACCAGTATTCAGATCTGGACACTAGCAGTCTCTGATGGGGATTACTTTTCAGTGTAGCATGCAATGTTTTATCTACGCAACTCCCATTAAACCTGTAAGATATTCAACGGTCATCTTATTTATAAAACCCCAGATTCATAACAGAAAGATGAAACAGGAAGATTTTTTTTAAAAAAAAGCATTTCTAGCCATGTAAAAATGGGATTAATTAATAATTACAAACTGTTTTGAATTTCAGAAGGTATTTATCAATAATGTATCTAATTTTGGATACCAAAAAAGTGGTGAAATTGCAGATTGGCACAATTCAATAAAAATAATACAATGGTCAAAACTGATATCATTTGCTTTTCTTCAGTGTATCATATAACTCTGTTTATCTGAAGTATATTAAGAACAGCAAACACATTTGGGTAGAGTGAGATTTGGATAATTAAGGAGAATGACTGGGCACCGTGACAGAGACTCAAGTTGGGTGAGGTAATATCTTTCATTGGATCAACTTCTGTTGGTGAAAGAGAGAAGCTTTCGAGCTACACAGAGCTCTTCTTCATATTCTTTATACAATTTGGATAAACCTTCAGATAAAATTGGGCCGAATTTTACAATGGGAGTTGTACTCAATGTATTTGAGTTTTACATATGGAGAGTATGGAAGTCACTCACAGAACCAATGAAAGAACTTAACTGTGTAATTTTCCAAATTGTACCTCTATTCTTAAAATCTTTGTATGCTGTTTGCTAACTTGGGGCCTGATCCTAAGCCCAATGAATTTGATGGAAAAACTCCAATTGACTTAAGTGGACTTTGGATCAGCCCCTAAGTTGCCAAAGCCTTGCCAATGGTGGAATGTCACCACATTTTTGAAATGCTCGACCACATATTAGTGTCCACAGTGCAAATGTAACTCTCTAACCTAGTCATATAATTGATTCAGTGTAAACTATACAGGATCTTACATAGATCATTTAGATTTGAAATGGCAACATAGCTTTTATATGCAGCTTTCCACACAAAAGCCCAAAGTCAGTATTTGGTTTGTTTTGTCATTGAACACTTCCAATTCAGAAAGTTTCATGGTATCTTTCCATGTTAGCAGAAAGTCTAGCAGCAGGAAGTACTAGGGTGAAAACAAAAAGAGAATTTTTATGTGTGCACATTGTAGGCAGCTCTTATATGGCCTCCTGACAATGAGTCCCTTTTGACATAGATTATTTGTCCATATTATTTAACTCCTCAGTCTTTCCATTCCACAATTTATAGTCTCAGACCGTCTGGAGGCAATACCTGAATTGCTTTGCTAATTTTATCTAAATGTTGAATTATAAAGTGATTTGCTAAATCTATCCTGACCCCATATAGGGAATTAACTAATTTCTGGAAAATAAAAAAAATATAAAATATAAAAAAGTCCATTTTTAGTGTGGCCAAAGGTTAACAGTGGGATGGCCAAAGGTTCCCAAAGGACTGATGGATATAGTATAGTTTATTTGTTCATGAAAGATGGGGTTTAAATGTATTTATTTTATTTAGATAAGTGGAGACTCGAGAAGACTGAAGAACTTCAGAGGGACCTAACATTGCTATGCAAATGGACACAGTGAGAGCAGCGGAAATTCACCATTGACAAATGCAAGGTAATGCATATGAGAAAGAATAATTTGAACTGCTCAAATACATTGCTAGTTTCTACATGAATTGTAACCACGCACCAGTGGTTACCTATCAGTTAGTGGTTGGCATAAGTCCTAAATTTTATCTTATCTAAAGTAACTGTGAAAATTCTCACTATCCATATAAATGTTATATCTTTTTTTATTAAGGTCTTGGCCTCAGTTGTATCATGTGTCATAGTTGTATTCCACTGTCATATCCTCTTTTATTCATCTCACATCTCAACTAAGCCAATACATCTCTCTTCATATGGAAATCTCTCCATACCTTATCAATGTAAGAAAATGAAGCTTGTTTGCACAGAGTTCTCCAACAACCCAAGGAAGACGGAAGATCCTTGTTGGAGATTCAACACTGAGAAGAATTGAAGGAAGATTTTGCAAGGGACAGGCAAACAACAGGACATAGTTGCCTTCATGGAGCCAAGACATGAGACATTACTCTAAGTCTGAAGTCGATGGGCAAGGATCCATTGGTGATGATTCATAACAGTGTCAATGACACTGCATCACAGGATATCTCACAGACAGTAGAACTCAGATGCATGCTGAAGAAGAAGAAGAATGTCCAAGTGATCTTCTCTGAAATCTTTCCTTTCCCACAAGCAAAGGAAAACAGAAGGCAGAAGATTCTGTATGTGACTTGCTGGCTAGGTAGGTGGGGTAGAGTGAAGGGTTTTGGTTTTGTGGAACATTGGTCTACCTTCTGCGTGGAGAGGGGCTGTATAGTTTGGATGACCTCCACCGCAGTAGAATGGTGACGAATCTCCTCTGAGACAGATTGATTAGAGTAGTCAGGAGGGGGTTAAACTAACAGCAAAAAGAGAAGGTAAAAAGAAGGAAGATATGAGCACTTAGCACAAAATTGAGATATTAAGAACAAAATTAATCAAGGAACCAAAGAATGTGAGGGGAAGAAGTTCTTGAATTGCTATACATAAAATGTTAGGAGCCTGGATAACAAACAACAGGAATTAAATTGCTCATTTATGAGCATAACTCCTACCTAGTGTCTACTTCAGACCACCAAATCACACTGGGTAACAGGATGACTGCCTCCTTATGCACCTATTTGCAATGTGTGGAGCAGGGAGGAAGCTGCGTGATCATGGGGGACTTCAATTTGATGACACATGCTGGAAGTCCCATGCTGCCAGTACTAAATCATCTTTGGAATTTCTAAGCATTATAAATGACAAACTGCTAAGTCAAAAATTATTGCAGCCAATATAGAGGAATTCTTTATTAGACCTTGTTCTAACAAATCACAAAGAACTCAAAATGTAACCATAAATAGGGAGTCTTCATCGAGTAGGTGTGTTTCTTGGCCCTACACTATTTAACATTTTTATCAGTGACCAGGAAGAAAACCTAAAATCATCACTGATAAAGTTTTCAGATAACACACACATTGGGGGAGTGATAAAAAACTAAAAGGAAAGGTTACTGGTTCAGAGTGATTGGATCTGTTGGTAAACTGGGTGCAAGCAAACAATATGCATTTTTAAATGGCTAAATGTAAATGTATACATCTAGGAACAAAGAACGTTGGCCATGCTTATAGAATGGGGGACTCTGTCCTGGGGAGCACTGACTCTGAAAAAAGACTTGGGGGTCATGGTGGATAATCAGCTGAACATGAGCACCCAGTGCAACACTGTGGCCAAAAGAACCAATGCAATCCTGTGATGCATAAACAGGGGAATCTCAAGCAGAAGCAGAGAGGATATTTTACCTCTGAATTTGGCACCACTAGGACTACTGTTGGATTACTTTCTGGTACCCACAATTCAAGAAGGATGTTATTAAATTGCAGAATGATTAAAGGATTAGAAAACGTGCTTTATAGCAATAGATTCAAGGAACTCGATCAATTTAGCTTAAGAAGGCAAAGGTTAAAGTCTGTCTTGATTATAGTGTGAGAGTATCTAGGGAACAAATATTTAATGATGGATTCTTCAGTATACCAGAGAAAGGTATAACATGAGTTGATGTCTGGAAGTTGAAGGTAGACAAATTCAGACTGGAAAGAAAGCATACATCTTTAACTACTGTAATTACCTATTGGAACAACTTACCAAGGGTTGTGGTGGATCCTCCATGACTGGCAATTTTTAAATTGATTGGGTGTTTTTCCAAAAAATCAGCTCTGGAAATTATTTTGGGAGAGTTCTATGGTCTGTGTTATACAGGAGGTCAGACGAGATGATCACAATCATCCCTTCTGGCCTTGGAATCTATCAATTTTTATCACTCATCGCTAGACTCCTGTTTTTGCAATATCTTTATCCAATGGGATAACCAGAACTAACCACAGCATTCCAGGTGAGGGCATGTCATTGATTTTTATAATAGCAGCATAATATTTTCCTTATTATTTTCCATCACATTCTTTATACACACTTACACTTTGATTTTTTGATTGCCAGTGCATGTAGAGCAGAGATTATCACTGAGCTGTCTGCAGTGATGCCCAGATTTGTTTTGTTTTGTTTGTTTGTTGGTTTGTTTTCCCCTACTCTAGTCAATCTGTCCCAGAGGAGATTTGTCACCATTCTACTGTGGTGGAGGCCATCCAAACTATACAGCCCCTCTCCACACAGAAGGTAGACCAATGTTCCACAAAACCAAAACCCTTCACTCTACTCCACCTACCTAGCCAGCAAGTCACATACAGAATCTTCTGCCTTCTGTTTTCCTTTGCTTGTGGGACAGGAAAGATATCAGAGAAGATCACTTGAAAATTCTTCTTCTCCTTCAGCATGCTTCTGAGTTCTACTGTCTATGAGATATCCTGTGATACAGTGTCATTGACACTGATATGAATCATCACCAGTGGATCCTTGCCCATCGACTTCAGACGACTGTCCAATCTTAGAGTAATGTCTCATGTCTTGCCTCCACGAAGGCAACTATATCCTGTTGTTTGCCTGTCCCTTGCAAAATCTTCCTTCGATTCTTCTCAGTATTGAATCTCCAACAAGGATCTTCCGTCTTCCTTGGGTTGTTGGAGAACTCTGTGCAAACAAGCTTCATTTTCTTACATTAATAGGGTTTGGAGAGATTTCCATATGAAGAGAGATTTATTGGCTTAGTTTAGATGTGAAATGAATAAAAGAGGATATGACAGTGGAATACAACTATGACACATGATACAACTGAGGCCGAGAGCTTAATAAAAAAAGATATAACATTTATATGGATAGTGAGAATTTTCACAGTTACTTTAGATAAGATAAAATTTAGGACTTATGCCAACCACTAACTGATAGGTAATGGGAAAAAGTTTCTCCTTTGGTCAGGTTATTTCATAATTGCTACCTCAAAGTTTCTTGTACATTCTTCTGAAGTGGTTAAAGACAGGATGCTGGAGTAGATGGATCAATTATTTGCTCCATCATGACAAACCTATGTTCCTACTATAAACTTTGTCTTAGTATAGAAACTTACAGGGGAAAAAAAGGCTTAGAGCCATTCTTTTAAAGTAGCTTCAATCTCATCACCATTTATAAATGCCTCAAATTAGTTGCATATACAGTTTTTGAGCACTAATATTTGGGTGTACAAATTATACATTTATACATTGAAGACAAATGTGTTCTTGATTTGTGCTTCTAGTGCACAAAAGATAGGGTTTAGCCATGTAAATTCTATGCAGTGATAATCATCAAAACTGTGTGCACAAGTAATTGCGCACAGAATGTTGCATGTTTCAAAATTCTGTCTCCCAAAATCCCTTCATGCAGCTTGGCTTTGTTATACCCCATTAGTGGTTTTCATATTCCCACCCAAAATGTGCACTTCATCTGGCTGCCAGGAAGTAAGGAAACAGGGACTCTCTCTCCTCTCACATCAGTTTTACAGCAGCGTAGCTCCACTGATTTCAGTGTGGGTGAAAGGACAATTACATTCACAGTATTGTATGGAGTACTAAACCCCCATCACGTTTCCTAAGTCTAGTGTAAAATAGTCTTGTGGATGTTCTCACAAATGCATCTGGTTCATTTCCTGGGAGGACCTGGAACAAATAATTCCATCTGAGAAAGATTCGTCTTGAGTGAGTTGACCAGAACTATCCAAGAGATGTTCAATTGCTTCTCTAATTTGTCTGTGAAGGAGGATGACTTAGTTTTAACCTTTTCTGTATACTTAAGGGATGGGAAATTTAAAGCATTTGTACTGTATTTCTTGGCTTGTATGGTCTCCAATGAAAAATGACTAGCTATATATTGACAGACCACATGCTGAGACTAGTTAGGGTTTTTATACACGTATTATTCATTACACAACAGCCCAAGCGAGGTGGATAGCTTAGAGCTATATAATTTTGAATACTGCATGTAAAAGGATAAATCCAACTACTACAGTATTTTTTTCATTACAGAAATGTTTCATTCTTCACTTGTTCTCCATTCCAATAAAAGCTGACAACTCAGAAATAAATTTTGGGTTTTCGCTTAAAACAACATTAATTTACTAAGGATCCTCCCTAGCATTTGGCTGCCAGCAAAGAAAAATAATATATACTCTAGTGAAAGGCTGTCTCCATTTATATAAGAACACTTTGCAAGGAGAATTCCTAGCAGTGTAAGCTGGGTGGTCAAAAATAGTTGGAAACTTATCACGTAGACTCATTTCTGATATCTGTTTTCTGATACATTATTTTTCCCTTAGCAGTCTCAAGGGAACATATCCTGCAAATGTTATCATTTGTCATTGCTGTACACCCTGCACACTGAAAGTTAAGAAGATCCACTGTGAATGAAAATGATTTGTTTTTTCATTTGAATGAAGTTATCAAATTATTTGAACTGGAGAACTCCTGTAACTATAATCAAAGTATAGCCTGAGACTCATTAACTGGAAAATGTGGAAATATCTTGCTAATATTTTCACTAACTTTTTGTTCCAGAAAATGGAGGAAGTAACCAGGGGGGTGGGCACTTTATACTTGATTCTGACCAAGAGAGAAGAATTTGTAGTGAATCTGAAGGTGAAAGGCAATTAGGGTGACAGTGATCGTGAAATGACAGATTTCATGATTCTAGGGAAAGGAAGGAGTGAGAGCAGTAGAATAAGGATAATGTAATTGAAAAAAGCAGACAGACTCAAAGAACTGGCAGGTAAGGTCCCATGGAAAGAAAATTTTAGGGAAAAAGGAGTTCAGGAGAGCTGACAGTTCCTCAAAGAGACAATATAAAAGGCACAACTGCAAACTATTCTGATCCAAAGGAAAAAGAGGAAGAATAGTAAAAGGCCAATATGGCTCCATCGGGAGCTCTTAATGACCTGAAAATTAAAATGGAATCCTACAAAAAGTGGAAACATGGTCAAATTGATAAGGAGGAGTACAAAAAGAACAGCACAAATACATAGGGATAAAATCAGAAAGGCTAAGGCACAAAATGAGTTACACTCAGCAAGGGACATAAAAGGCAATAAGAAGAGATTCTTTAAATACATTAGGAGCAAGAGAAAGATGAAGGAAAGTGCAGGCCCTCTACTTAGTAGGGAAGGAGAGCTAGTAACTGATGAAATCAAGAAAGCTGAGGTGCTTAATGAAAATTTTCTTCAGTCTTCACTAAAAAGATATTTAGCACAATATTGACAACCAGGGAGAAGGAATGCAAGCCAAAATAGGGAAAGAACAGATTACAGATGATTTAGATAAATTAGATGTATTCAAATCAGCAGGATCTGATGAAACTCATCCTATGGCACTTAAGGAACTAGCCAAAGCAATCACTGAGCCATTAGTAAATATCTTTGAAAACACTTCTAGGATGGAAGAAATCCCAGAAGACTGGAAAAGGGCAAACATAGTACCTATCTTTAAAAAAAGGAACAAGGAGGACACAGGGAATTATAGAGCAGTCAGCCTAACTTCAATACCTGGAAAAATACTGGAGCAAATTATTAAAAAATCAATTTGTAAGCACTAGGAGGATAATAGGGTTATAAGGAATAGTCAGCATGGATTTGTCAAAAACAAATCATGGCAAATCAACTTAATTTCCTTCTTTGATAGGATTACTGACCTAGTGGTTAGGGAGGAAGCAGTAGATATGATATATCTCGATTTTACTAAGGCTTTTGACACAGTTCTGCATGACATTCTCATAAGCAAACTAGGGAAATGTGGTCTAAATTAAATTATTATAAGGTGAGTGCACAACTGGTTGAAAGTCTGCACTCAAAGAGTACTTATCTGCAGATGACACCAAGCAGGGAGGGGTTGCAAGCACTTTGGAGAACAGGTTTAAAATTCAAAATGATCTTGACAAATTGAAGAACTGATCTGAATTCAACAAGATGAAATTCAATAAAGACAAGTACAAAGTACCTCACTTAGGAAGGAAAAATCAAATACACAACTACAAAATAACTATCCAGGTGGTAGTACTGCTGAAAAGGATCTGGGGGGTTATAGTGGACCACAAACCTAATGTGAGTCATCACTGTGATGCAGCTGCAAAAAGACTAATATGATTCTGGGGTGTATTAACAGAAGTGTTGTACGTAAGACATGGGAGGTGATTGTCCTGTTCTGTTTGGCACTGGTGAGGCCCCAGGTGGAGTACTGTGTCCAATTCTGGGCACCACAATTTAGGAAGGATTTGAACAAATTGGAAAGAGTCCACAGGAAAGCAACAAAAAGGATATAAGGTTTAGAAAACCTGACCTATGAAAAAGGTTGAAAAAATTGGGAATGCTTAGTCCTGAGAAAACGCAACTAAGGGGCAACCAATATGTTAAGGGATGTTATAAAGAGGACGGTGATCAATTGTTCTCCATGTCCACTGAAGGCAGAACAAGAAGTAATGGCTTAATCTTCAGCAAGGGACATTTAGTTTAGATATTAGGAAAAACATTCTAACCATAAAGATGGTTAAGCTCTGGAATAGACTTCCAAGGGAGGTTGTAGAGTCCTCATCATTGGAAGCTTTTCAAAACAAGTTGGAAAAATACCTGTCAGAGATGGTCTAGGTTTACTTGGTCCTGCAATAGCTCAAGGGAGCTGGACTTGATGATGTCCTACGTTTCTATAATTCTAATGTTAATGTCTTGTGTGGGTCCAGTCCAAGGGCGAGAGTTTGTACATCAGCAGTATTACATGAAAGAAAACTATGCAAATGCAAAGGCATCACTGAATTGAGTTTACCACACTGCAAAATTACATTCTATCACTGTGCCTCATTACTAGTTTCACCAAAGTAAATTAAACTAATGGACCAAATTCTTCCCTGGTCAAACTCCATTAGAGTTCCATGGAAGTCAACAGACATGAGTCTGGCCCAATATCATTATGACATAAAAGCTACCTTATTAATGGCAACCACTGTTTGCAGCATAGACAAGGCATCAGGGATCAGACTCTAAATAGCTAACAAAAGTATTATTTACATTTGAGCATAACTGGGACAAATTAGCTCCCAGCTGCTTTGCATTCAGGATTTAAAGTTTTATAAAACTGATTTGTGGCAAGGATGATACAAAAGATATGGCTCAATACCAACAAAGCTAATATGATTTCCTAAGGAGTGTTTTTTTCGAAACAAAGTACATATTATGCAAATAGTTCTAAATACATCCCAGTCTTGATCTTCAGAAACTCTCTCTTTTTCAGGCCTGTGCCCTTCTTGCTTTTCATTTGAACAGAGATTGCCACATTTCTTACATGTTGATGTTTCAATTCCCTACATCACCTGATAGACTGTAGTTATAAATGCAGTCGCTGTCAAATTCCTGCATACCAAAACCATGACAACATAGCTCATCTAGCACAGTGTGTCTTCTTTTTTCACAACAGACAACAGCATGCTAACAAGGGAAATAATGTCTGTCATCAGTCATGTGTTATATTTCTGTTCATACTAATGTCTCCAGAAAGCTGTTGAGAGCACATTTTCACTCCATGCATCTGAAGAAGTGGTTTTTTACCCATGAAAGCTTATGCCCAAATAAATCTGTTAGTCTTTTAGGTGCCACCGGACTCCTTGTTGTTTTTGTGTAAACAGACTAAGATGGCTACCCGCTGATACATTTTTAGTTGGTTTTTTATATATATGTAATTCCTTCACAATTATTTCTTTAAATTTTCTTGGTGAATGTATCTTTTGGCTTGGACAGTCACTTTTGAACACAGGGAAATGATGGATTTAGGTCTTCATTAAAGTCAATACTGAGGGAGAAAATATCTTCAGGGCAATACTGTTCCAAACTGATTAGCTTCATGTTTATTTAAACTAAAAAAAAGACTGATACAGTAGGTTTTAATAAGGAAAGGACTGTTCCCCTCAATAAATGCCTGTAAATTTACAGCTAGAGACAGTCAAGCTTTGAAAGGATAAGAATTAATATAAAGGAATTACAGGTAACATATATAAATGGTTACATACGGTAGCGTAAATAAAATTTAAATTTAAATAAGGCAAAAAAAAGCTGGAAAACATTTTTGGCTTCCAAATGAAAGAGGACAAATATAATGAGATAATTATGTACATCATTAAGATTAATGAAGATTAATGATTAATCTTCATTTCTATACAAATTGTTATGTAAATTCTGTTCTGTCCCTACCAGACTGCAGTCCATCAAATTATTGCCACACAACCAGTGGCAGAGAAACTGCTGCAGTGAACGGGAACTTCTAAAATACAGAGATAGATCCTCAACTCATGGAAAGGGGATGTTTCTCCATTACAGGAAATGGAGATATACATTGGCTAAGGATCTGGACTATAAATTGGTATTTTCCCAAAATACAGAATTGTTCATAGAAAACTACAAATGTTACAAAAAACCTCAGTAAAATGAATAATATTAAGTTCCTTTCTAGTCATCTTGAGTAGAGGCAGCAGGTGGGAGGCAGGGAATGTATTTCTGGCATTTTAGTACTTCATATAGATGTTGAATTAGATGGATGAAGAGATGGAGCTTGTGGGATTCCACAGGTGTGACCAGAGATGTGACAGAGTTTTATGGGACTGCAGTGAGATGTCTGCAATTGCTTTTCTCTTACCAGTCTTTCCTACATAAGTCAAAACCCAGGGGTTCCTCAGCAGGGTCAACAACAAACTGTTTGTTCTGAATTGTTGAAACACTCCATGTGGCTCTCCATAGAGCCTCCGCGTCAAAGTTGAGTGTAAGGGTCTTGATGTGGTTCCATAGAAGATTGTGGCATTTTAATTGTATCTTGGTGGGTTCTGCAGGTCATTGTGCAATGTTTGCATTGTGTTTGCATTGACATGGGTGAGAAAGCGAGATGTTTGGGCAGCTCTTTTAATCTGTGGAGGCTAGATATACTATAGGACTGAGAGCCACTTGATTGGTATCAAGTTGTTTAGTGTGTCTGCTGTGAGACCACACTGGCGCACAGTATTCAGCCATAGTATACCAAGGCAATTGTTGCAGTTCACAGGGTCCATGGACTGGAGCCCCACGATGTTCCAGCCAATGACAGTATATTTCATGTAGTCTCTTTCAAAGAGTGCAAAACCACAAATCTATGCCTTCAGCCTTCATGCACCTTTGAGAAATTCTGCCACTGGATATCATAGCAATGATAAGCAGATCTGGCAAAAAGCACTTTTTCAAATATAGCTAAAACTACAGCAGGTTGTCATTCTATTGAACCACATCTGAAACTCTGTCCACTTTCTTAAACAAAGAATCAACAAATTACTGCTTATTTAAATGTTTACTATGGGTTTTTTCATCCAGTGTGATTTATTCTAAGTTGCCAACAGAGATTGTGTTAGTGAGAAAAACAGAAACAACAGGTAGAGAAAAAGTAGGCATAAGAGAAAAAAAACCTAAACTATAAATGAGTTTCAAGGATCTATAGAAATATACAGATAAATTTGTAGTTTAAAAAGTAATTGGCACTATTTTGACTTTCAATAACTGAAATGTACAAGTTTCAGAGTAACAGCCGTGTTAGTCTGTATTCGCAAAAAGAAAAGGAGTACTTGTGGCACCTTAGAGACTAACCAATTTATTTGAGCATAAGCTTATGCTCAAATAAATTGGTTAGTCTCTAAGTTGCCACAAGTACTCCTTTTCTTTTTTTGAAATGTACAAATCTCTACTATCACTTCAAATGTAATTTTGTTATTTGTCCTTTACAGTTACAGCTAGTAAAATAAGAAATTCTTGTCTCTGTGCCTTGAAAATAATTTATATAAAAATCTGATGAGTTTAATCTTCCTCCACTTTAATGGGATTTCTCCCATACCAATATTTCTTCATAATTATCAAGAAGGATTAGCTGTAGGCTTAGGGCCTCTTTAAATCAAAACAAATGTGGAGTAATCCTCAGCCTCTTGTCAGCAGATGAGCCAATATGACTCATTTGACTTTGATTAAGAAGAGCATTCAATTTTTATCATCTTCCCTTTTGCCTTACACAGTGTATAAAAGTGCATGCTCAAATGGGTGAACACTGTCCACACTTAAGACTAAATAAAGAGATGATCCTTTTACTAATAGTGTCTCTAGATGGCACAAGTTATTAGCTGGGTACAGAACCTTTAACCTCTAAATCACCAGTCTGAATCTGACCCAAGGCAGAAATGGTAGCAATTTAATGTGGCCGGTGCAAAATTACAGAAATGGTGGTTTTAGTTCAGTTCTTTGTGTGCAAGTATTAACATCACCATGACTGGCATCAACGATAGCAATTTCAGTTCAAAGATAAAGGACTGAGAGTCAGAGACAAAAGCCTTCCCAAATCCTTCCACAGCAAGAACCTCCTCATCTGGAGATCATCTCTCATACTGAGGCAGATGAGCAGGGCCGTGTGGGAAAGCCTGCAGTGTTCAACGCCCGTGCTACACCAGTTCTGTGCATAAACAGAGGATTTCCATATGGCACTATGCATGAGCCCTAAAAGCCTGAGCTTGATGACACAATTTTGTTATGACATTAAATGACATCCGGGGATGGAATACCAGTCTAACATACAGGACCAGATTCTTTAATCCTATGTGGTGCAAAGTGAACTTAAAGCCGCTGGAAATTGCTCCTGGAGAATTTCCCTTCCATATAGGGGAGTCTCTGCCAGTGCAGAACCTGACTCCACCACCTCCTGAACAGTATAACAGGATTTCACCCACCAAATCCAATCCATGGTCATTTTGTGCCTCAGAATGCTCTGGCATTGATGTTGAATGATTAAACTTGGTGAGCACCAATGAGAAGGCCACTCTGCTATTTCAATATGAATATTAGAGCTAAACTTGTCAAAAAGCAGGGAGCAGAAGAGAAAGTAAATTGAAACAATATTTTTCAAACTTGGCATTTTGTGGCCAACCTGCCAACTACCAGGTTATTTCTGGCTTTTAGTTGTTTAATTTCAACTGTTAAATTGGAAGCATATTTCCAATTTACACATTTTTACTGAATTGTGAAAAACAGAAATGGCCCAGCTGCTGGCAAAGACCCAAGGAAAACAAGTACTGAGGAGAAGGACGCCCCAGAAAGTCAAGCATATAACCCTAAAACAAATATTAGGATCCTCCAGGGTCCTAGAGCATGTGATATTTAAATAGTTTACATGCTGGTATAGTGTGAGAGCTGGTAGTTGCCAAAGTTAGCAGAGGGTTGTTAGCTACATGTAGTTTAAAAAGTAATTGAATCAGAGACATATGCATGTAGCTGCGATACACAATCACCTCTACAGATTCAGATTGATGGAGGGATTGATTAATATAGGCAGACTAGCCAAGAAGATAAAGGTCTTTGGCAGAACTGACCACTTGCTGTACAAACACTAATAAAAACCCATTCTACAGGTGTGTAATATTTGGTAGCTCAACCTAGTGACATTTAAAAACACCAATACATGTTACAATGTATCCTTAGCAATCTGAGGAGTAAATTGGAAGAGTAAGTGAATTTGCATGTGGTGTTTCTTTCTCCCACCATTCACTCTTGCTTTCCAATCCCCATTTTCTTTTTTAAAACTTTTTTCTTCCTTTATTCACTTTATGCTGGTTTCTGTTGTTAAGTGCCAAAAATAAATAAATAAATAAAAAATCTAAACTACAACACAATCCCTGCCAAACTCATCCAAAGAAACCAAAACCAGCTGATCTAACAACAGTAATTTTCTCACTCAAGCCAACAAAATCATAGCACACATCTGCACTAAACGCCTCCTCTGCTTAAAAAAAAAATAAAAATAAGAGTCATGGACTGGTATTTCACAGAGGCTGTCATATAAATAACGTGCTGGCTGAACAAAATACATAATGGCTTTGAGTGGCATATCAGATGTAGCCAAAAAAGCAGCAGCAGATCTCTAAAACTCACAATTGTTTTCCAGTGAATCATTAAATGGAGGTTTTTTTCTTTCAAGGGAAAAATACAGGACTTTGTTCAAATACATCAGGCACATGCTTGCTCTCATTCCTCTTCCAATTGTGTAAAGTGAACAGAAAGGCTTAAGATTTCAAACACCGTTCTCTACTTAGTAACATGTCAGGACAGGAGGAGTTGAGACAACTCATCTACCTTGGCTCACCCCAGTGTTAATCACTCCATCATGTTGACTAATACCATCATTACTTGACATGGAGCACAGGGAGAAACTCAATACCCTGTCTAGCAAATAACCTTCTAAGTTAGGGAAGAAGTTCAATGTTCAGATTAATAATTTAGAATGGGTTCCTACCTTAGTTGGGGGGTTGGGGGGTGACAATAGGACTTCACCACGTTGTGCACAGAAAAACAGAGGAACTCATTTCTGTATTAGACCTCCTTCCACAGGTCTAACATCACCCAGGCCAAGTATCTTTGTGTGGTCCCTTGGGTTGTGTGTGTGTGTCTGTGTAGGGATGATAGGCATTAACATCTCAATGGCAAAACACACTGCTGCCTTCTGAGAACTCTTCAAAAATTCCCACTGTTACCCTGGCCGCCAACAGGGGCAGAGGTGTTGAAACAACATCATGTGCTCCTGCATGCTCAACTTTTTAAAAAAAAATATTTATTTAATTACACACACACACACACACACACACGATAGTCTGTAATCCATTCATACCCGAAAGCTATAGACTTTGGTTGTAATGCCTGTCCCCAATCTCTTTATTCCCCCTTTTCCAAAATAAATAAGAAGAATTGCCACCTCCAGGATAAGAAGGCAGAGGAACTGCAAATCAGTGCAATTGCTGGTTGCAATTTCAGTCTTACTACGCTGGAACTCCCTGCGCTGTGATATGTCTTCATGGACAAAGGAACAGTTGATTTAAATTCTCTATCTCACACTGGTTTCAGATTACTGTTGGTCAATGTAAAAATAGAGTGAATGATAGGCTAAAAGATATCCTCTGTCACTGGCCATGAGAAAACCCTTAATATTTGTGTCATATTTATGTGCCAGGTTTCAGAGTAACAGCCGTGCTAGTCTGTATTTGCAAAAAGAATGTGCATAACTGGCAACCTCAGTACTTTAGGTTTCTTTCAGCATATAAAAGAAAGAGTTAAAAAAAGTAAAGAAAAAGGAAGCTTGAAGGACACAGCTAATACAGATATGTTCTGACCATCACAATTCTAATAAAGATAAAATAACATCTCCGTATCCTGAATCCACAACAATTTCCCATTAGAAATGACAGGCTGAAATATTATTCATAGTGTTAACAGGATACATATGTGATCTTTATTTAATGAATCTGCATCTCAGTGCTTTCAAAGACCATGTATGTGTACTTATTGTCCTGGAATCTGATTTCATAGACCGGACCATTGGCAATTGTTTGTTTTCCAAACTGAATAGCATCCTCATAAAACAAAACAAAACAAACAAACAAACAAACCCTTTCTAATTACTCAAAAAAAATAAATCTGTGAGTTGACAACATATTGTGTAAGCAGAATATTAAAGAAAACGTTTTTTCAAAGCAGACCAATTTACCAGATTTTTCATGTGATGCTGATGTGCATAGGAAAAGTCTGATTCGTTACAAAATTTCATGCATATTCTTTAACATCTATTGTCCTAACAAATTATACACATTTTAAATAATGATTCTGATGGACAGCAGAATTAACCACTGATTTTAATGGAAGCAGGATCAGGCCCTGGGGAAATGCACTAGTGATGAAACTTTTAAAAAATCAAATTATCATTTGAAATGACATTTTTCCTTATATCAGACTGGCATGTTTTTTCGAATATTCATGAAAATATTGGGTGTCAAGCAAAAATCGTTAGGTTGGTGCAGCTTTGCTCAGTCACTTTTTGTACCTAAGATTTTGCTATAACAACCAACAAACACTTTAGGGTTTTAGGGCTTGATCTTGCAAGAGGTTGAGCTCCCTAAATCCCACTAAAGTCAAGGGGAGTTAAGGACCTGCAGCATTTTGCAGGGATGCTCAGCACCTTCCAGGATCAAGCCCTGAGTATTAGCCCTGATGTAAATGCTTTTAACAATAGTTCAATATGCTAGTAAACTCCAGGATGCTTGATTTTGGGTGAAATTTAGAGAGATCCTGAATTCATTGCCCTTTTGTCTGTTGAACAAAAGCTATGCTACTAACAAAGTGAAAAAAAAATCAATTCACTTCCAGACATTATTTCAGTTTGAACTATTAGAAACACATGGTTTATATCAGAGATGGGCCTGAACCAAAACCCAAGATCTATAGTCCCCTGAACTTTGGGGAAGTTCAAGTATGGGGCTAGACTCTGTGGCTTGATCCCATATCTGCTTCAAAAGTGTTTACAGTGAACAGGGTGAGGCTCAAAACAGATCACACATTCCAAGTTGTAAAACAACCTAGTGAGCAGTAAATATTAAGGTTTCAGAGGAACAGCCGTGTTAGTCTGTATTCGCAAAAAGAAAAGGAGTACTTGTGGCACCTTAGAGACTAACCAATTTATTTGAGCATGAGCTTTCGTGAGCTACAGCTCACTTCATCAGATGTGTATGATATTCCACGGTATGCATCTGATGAAGTGAGCTGTAATTGGTTAGTCTCTAAGGTGCCACAAGTACTCCTTTTCTTTTTAGTAAATATTAAGACTCCCTCTTTGCTAGGTTCCAACTTTTTGTTTAAATCTATGCCTGTTAACTTTATCCAAGAAAATCTACCTTTGAGAAATGTGATTCTCTCAGGTTACAGTGTCAGATACCTTAAGGCATCAGCCTCACCAGATTCTCAACCAATGCACAACACCCAAATTGATGCTCTCTTTTAAGAAGTTTCCAAGCAGTCACACTGTTTACTTAAGGGTTTGAACCATTGAAATAATTTTCTGTTTTTATTGTTACAATAACACTGCCTTGTGCTTGCTGTTATGGTCATTTAACCATCTGTTACGTAAAGAAAAATGACAGAGACACAAACACCACCCTCCTGAGCCCTGGTCTACACTAGGACTTTAGGTCAAATTTAGCAGCGTTAAATCGATGTAAACCTGCACCCGTCCACACGATGAAGCCCTTTATTTCGACTTAAAGGGCTCTTAAAATCGATTTCCTTACTCCACCCCTGCCAAGTGGATTAGCGCTTAAATCGGCCTTGCTGGCTCGAATTTGGGGTACTGTGGACACAATTCGACAGTATTGGCCTCCGGGAACTATCCCAGAGTGCTCCATTGTGACTGCTCTGGACAGCACTCTCAACTCAGATGCACGATTGTTTGCCGTTGCTCTGACGCAGGGAGGGGCGACTGAGGACACGGCTTACAGGGTTGGCTTCAGGGAGCTAAAATCAACAAAGGGGGTGGCTTTACATCAAGGAATATTTCAGGCAGGACTTCACGGAGGGTTCCAATAAGAAATGGTGCACCTAAGTTATTGTTCTTATTGGAACAAGCAGGTTGGTCTGGCCTCTGATTGATACATGGCTAGATTTACCTCGCTGCACCTTCTCTGTGAGTGACTGCAGTGTGACCTAGAGGAATGAGTCCCCTAGACGGGGTGGGGGGGCGTTGCAAATGAGTACAAAACAAATCTGGTCTATTTCTTGTTTTAATACTCTCCATCTATCTTTTACATCTTTGGCTGGCAGCAGACGGTGCAGAAGGACTGCATGCCATCCACATCTCATGGCTGCTCGGCAGAAGATGGTACAATAGGACTGCTAGCCATCCTCATCTCTTGCCTGCCAGGCAGAAGATGATGCAATAGGACTGCTAGCAATCCATATCACCTGCCTGCTCACCATAAGATGATTCAATAGGACTGACTGCAGGACTAAAGAGAATGACTTGATCAAGTCACTCCAAATTTAGTCCCTGCGCCCATGTCTGCCCAGGCGCTCCTGATTGACCTCACACAGGCTACCAGGAGCACCTCGGACATGACGATGACGGCTACCAGTCGTACTGTACCATCTGCTGCCACAAGGCAATGGGTTGATGCTGCTGTGTAGCAATGCAGTACCATGTCTGCCAGCACCCAGGAGACATACGGTGACGGTTACCTGAGCGGGCTCTATGCTTGCCATGGTATGGCGTCTGCACAGGTAACTCAGGAAAAAAGGCGCGAAATGATTATCTGCCCTTGCTTTCACGGAGGGAGGGAGGGAACGGGGGCCTGACGATATGTACCCAGAACCACCCGCGACAATGTTTTAGCCCCATCAGACATTGGGATCTCAACCCAGAATTCCAATGGGCAGCGGAGACTGCGGGAACTGTGGGATAGCTACCCACAGTGCAACGCTCCAGAAGTCGATGCTTCCCTCAGTACTGCGGAAGCACTCTGCCGAGTTAATGCACTTAATGCACTTAGAGCATTTTCTGTGGGGACACACACACTCGAATATATAAAACCGATTTCTAAAAAACCGACTTCTATAAATTCGACCTAATTTCGTAGTGTAGACATACCCTGAGTGGCTTGTGAAAACACTATTCATGTGTGCTGTATGGCTGTAGTGGGCAGCCTGCAGGCTGCAGGCCCCACACGACCCAGGAGGGTAATCTGCTAGCGGGCTGCCAGACAGTTTTTTATATTAGCATGGCCACCCGCAGCTCCCAGTGGCTGTGGTTCACCATCTCCAGCCAATGGGAACAGCAGGAAGCGGCATGGGCTGCAGGGACGTGCTGGCCGCCGCTTCCCGCAGGTCCCATTAGCCAGGAATGGTGAACTGCGACCACTGGGAGCTGCAGGCAGCTGTGCAAATGTAAACAAACTGTCTGGGGGCCCGCCAGCGGATTACCCTGATGGGCCACATGTGGCCTGTGTGCCGCAGGTTGCCCACCACTGCTGTATGGTCTAGACAGCATAGTCCACGGTTTTGTTGCTTTCCTAATGCTTGGCACAGAAGGATTCAGTCAGAAAGAAGCTATTGAGTATGTTATTTGTACATGCAGCACTTGAAAGAACACCAGCACTAGAGGCAATCCAGGAGTTCATCACCATAAGCTGGGGCAGTTTTTCCATTTCCATTTTAGTTAAGGTGCAGAGGCTACTCACTTGGGTCATATTAAATTATAAACATGTTAAAGGTGAGAATCACCCCTTTCCACAAACCAGTACATGGAAGAGAGCCTTGAGGAGAAAAATTCTGTAGGGACGGGTCCCCCTTGCAGAGTTTTCTCCAAAACCATTCCTTTGGGGGAAGGCTCTGGAGTAGGCAGTGGAATACCCCCACAAACACTGCATATATTAGGGGAAGGTTGGAATGCCTCTGCACTTGCTCTGAATCACCCTGACTCCTTGTCTGGCTCCCCTGGAGCCGAACTAAATGGACACTCTGATTAATTGCTGTTCCTAGATTCCGCTTGGAGAAGGCATAATAGAAAAATTAATGCAGCTTGACTGATGTCCTGTATGGGAAGATAACATGTGTCCTGCCTCAACCACATGTGGACGCCTGGTCCTGCAGACTGGCAGGTAAGAGATGTTATGGAGGAGACTGACTCCCATCCTGCACCAGAAGGGGATGATGTGTGCAGAAAGGGAACCCCTTTCTTGGTCTTGAGTTGCATTAATCAAGATTGGATATGGCAAGAAAAAGTGTTAGGTAAGATCAACAAAAAAATCGGAGCAGACTATTAATTTGGAAGCCAGGTGACCTGTGACCGATTCACTTGAAGGAAAAAACAACCGCCCAAAAGCTTTGGACTATGAACCTATGAGTGAATGATGTTGTGACAGAAATTCAATAGTTAACCTGAAAGATCTGCCATTTATTGAAGGGCTCTTATATAAAAGTTACGGCTGAACATCTGCAGGCAGATTACAGATTTAAACATTGTTGCCTCAGTTCCTGTCAAGCAATTTATAAGACAAATGATGGGCTGCTTATTTTGCCAATAAACATATATCACTTCCAAGAATTTTCCCAAGCTCTTATGTTGCTTTGCATATAAATGCTCTCATGTTTTGGGTAGAGTCCTACATACTCATCAGCACAACAGATGTGTTTACCTGATATGATTACTAGCTTTCTTTTTAATTCTGCTGGCAAAAGACAGAGAAAAAAATCCCAATTTTTCAAATGTTTAATAAACCAAGAATTTCAATTTGGTTGGAATCCATATACAGGAAAAGCTTTGTTACCCGGCATGTTGGACGAATGGGGGGTGCCAGTTAGTCAAAAATACGGGTTAAATAAGAGTTAAACTTACCAATGGAGGGTGGGAGTTTGGGTGCGGGAGGGGGTCAGGGCTGGGGGTTGGGACATGGGAGGGGCTATGGGGTGCAGGCTCTTAGAGGAAGTATAGGTGCGGGAGGGGGCTTGGGGCAGAGGGTTGGGGTGCAGGAGGGGTTTCGGTGTGCCAGATCTAGGCGGTGCTCACCTCAGGCGGCTCCCTGCAAGCGGCGACATGACCCTGCTGCTCATGCTCAGATACCTGTCCCTAGATGGAGGTAGAGCCAGGTGGAGCCAGCGCTCGGGTGGGGTGGGGCGAGTGCACGGGGCCCCCGTGGCCATTCTGCTGCCTCAGTGCAACAGAGACATGCCACCTGCTGGCCCCACACCAACTGGACTTTTAATGGTGATATCAGAAATGCTGGTTTATAGAGCTTTATGGTTGGTAAAGTGCTTTTACTGTATTGAGAAACAAATTATTATTCTATAAATAGATAAAATAGCCAAACAAACCACAGTTTCTTGTTTATCTACACATACCTGAAGAAGATTTTACTACAGTATCTCAGAGGCGGAGACAGATACATAACACAAGTAAGATCAAGGCATTTAAAGTCATGGTGATGCTGAAGTTGCACCATAGTTACAATTTTTCATATATACACATATATAAATTCATAATGACATTCTACTGTATATACATATTTCATCAGAACCATCAAGTTCCAGACATTACAAGCTTTCATAAAAGAGCTTACTGATAGATTTTACAGTACAACAAAACAGTATGCAATTTGTTGGTTTAACTTTATTTTGGGGATTTAACCCTTCTGTTTTCCCTTTTGGGTGTCTGGACCTTGATGACAAATACCCATGCTTCTTACAGGCAGACTGGGATTGTGAGGTTCCTAGATACCCAAACTTTTCTGAAACATGTAGGCCCACCTCTAATTAGCCCCTTTGCCCAGTACCATCAGAAACAGAACATTCTCTACGTAACTCTGGGCAGAGCTTTTCACTTGTGAATTGATGAGAGGAATTTGCTATAGATACCACCCAAAGGATAGTTCTTTTAATTCTTTTAATCTAGGAGCAGAGCCCCAAGTGTGGGGCCAGGAGTGGGGTGGGCCCCATCAGTGGAAGCCTGCGAGCAGGAGTTGGGGCCAGGCACCGGGTCCCGGGAATGGGGCCAGCAGATGGGGAGCGGGGCCGGCGGTGGGGACCTGAGCCCCATGTGAGGTGAGGGGTTGGAGAGCAGAGGGCTGGGCCAGGGCATAGGCACAGGAAGCACCCCCAGGTTTTGCTCTGAATCAGCGGCTGGGGAGCGGGGCCAGCAGCCCTGCATAAAACCTGGGGGTGCTGTAGCACCCCCGCACTCCTACTTCCCACGCCTATGTACAAAATAATATCTTATAACCAGCTTGTCATGTCCCTTGGGGTAGAGAAGAGACTGAATGTGGTTACAGTAAATACAAAGGGGCATCTTCACTAAGGCTGCTGGACGCAGAAAGGCCTTAAGATCTTTAGCTCCCAGATTGACACAGGGTGTGCTGCTTAATGTCACTACACAAGGTCTCTCCAAGTGCCAGCCTAGACTAACCTGACATGGAAGGTACTGACTACACTACATAGCTGTTTCCAGACAGGTGGACAGCAGTACAAGAAACTGTAATTCTAGATTATAGGACTAATCAGATTACCACACATATAGGATGTCTAGCCACTCCATGCTGGACCTGTTGAAAAGGACATTATAACAGCAGAAGGAAGGGCTGTGTAAACAGCACTACCAATAACAAACTTTAATCGCAAGAAAAATATGGATGAGGATTTTTCCACAACAACACAGACAGCCAACACCTTATCCTCACTATGTTTCTTTAGATGGAGAGAACCCAAACTTGTACTGACAGCAACATGATTACATAAGGAAAAATCCAAGTCCAGACTGACCCTAAGATTCCTGACAAATTATGCTGCCAAAATTTCTATCCTGTCAAAGTGTATGTCAGGGAATCAAACTCCTCTTCATCACTCTCTTGTATTCATCAAATGCAACTTGGCAGCCTGATTGCCTGTGTTAAAGCCGAAATGATTATAAACCATGCAAGACTGACTCTCAGAAGATGGTAAGGGGACTGTTTGCCAGGTGTGATTTCACACATAAAAGTACCCTCCCCAAAACAGCAGAAGGACATTTTCAGCTTGTAAAATTCAGCTATTAAAGAGTTATAGAACTAAGAGGTCCAAAACAGGATCAGATATTTAGGCTGAGGTCCAGCAGAGAAAGACAACTAAACTAACACCATCAGTCTAAACAAAGATTTTGCCAGAATTAATTAGTACATCATTTTATTTACTTCTTGATTTATAAAATGAAACCCATTCCAAGTCTCAAGGCAATGAACATAATTTAAATGTCAATCCCAACAAAAGCTAACAACAATCAGTATTACACCAACTCTCATATCATGGAGAGGAAAACTCCTTAAGATTATTTGTTAACACAGCAAAGATCAGACTCAGCTTCTCTGGCAAAACCACAATTAAGGAAGGGACCTTTCCTGCACAATCTGGTATCTCTCAGTTCAGCACAAGGCTAACTATGGTCTTAAATTCCATTTCCTGGAGGGATGTGTCTTCATTCATCACATAAACGTATGCTATCTCCATACTATGGATGACCCAACTGAAAGACAGATTCCAATTGGCCATAACAAATTTATTAACCTAGGTAAGCATGGATCTATTTTCTTACTTAAAAATGGCAATTTGAAAATCAGGTGAAATATCTGACCTAGCTTTTCTTTATACAGCTCTTTAAGCACCTCTCAAAAAATCCAGTTCTAGCCTTATTTGAGTCCTGTATTAGTAGCCCTGTACGGGAAAGCTTGTCTAAATTTTCCTTGAGCAAGAATCCATTCATTGATTAACTTTGTACCATCCTATTTCCTAAACTCTTTGAAGCCTGTATGTATTCACTGATAAATCTTCACATAAAACTAACCCTATGCCAACCCTAACTCTCTGCTCTAGTTAATACCTCAGAAAATTTAAAGACATTGCACAGTTTTTGTCTTTATTAATTCTTTTAATCAAATACCTATCTTGTACAGCAATTTTTCTGGTCATATTCTAGCCTTGGTAAAATGTTTGCACCTTTTTCTACCCTGAGATATTTAATTATGGCTCTAATAATCAACCAATGCCAGCAGAGTAGGAATGGAAAAAAACCAAGGATTTTCTCTGAGCCTTCATTCATTTTTAGCGCAGATCTAGATTCAACCCTTCTAAGGTGGTCAAATGTTGATTTAACTTTTTTACTCAATTTTATGTTGTATTTTCAAATCCACGTTCTAGCCGGAACTAGAAACAAAATGCAACAAGAAACACTGTTTCCCACAGCATTTCAGTTGGGACCTGTGCCAGAAGTGTTGCAGAAAGTCTGTTCTTATTGGCCTAGCAACCCAGCTGTGCAGACTCAGGTGGTAAGGATAGTTCAGCTAAGCTGTGCTTAGGAACCCAATGCCAAATTCTGCTCTCATTTAAACTGATAAAAACTTAAATAACTTTTCAACAGTTTTCAGCATTTATCAAACTCAGATGAATTACCCTAGATTCCTACTCATGTAACTGAAAACATAATTTGACCCCAGAACTTCTGGATACTTCTGGAAACTGAACCCAAACTCCAACCTTTTTGAGCTTTTGAAAAACTGCACTGGAGGGCATCATTTTCAGGAATCCAGCACTGCAGCTTTCAAAACCTGGTTTACTCAATGTCTGGATTCTCAATTAAAACTAGAAGATCATTTCCATAACCCAATGCATCTCTTAGAAGGAGAAAGTGAAGGAAGAATTTGATTGAATACCTCCACTGGAAGAGGAAGAGATTTGTGATTTCACATTCACTGTGTTACACTGACACAAATGAAGTTTTCACTTTACAGCAAGCGGATGCAAGTCAAGCAACTGCTACAAAATACTGCGAACACCCATCCAACAGCTGTTTTCAGGTTTTGGCTGTAGCTCTCTACTAGAGCACATTAGAAATTCCATCCTTTATACAAACAGGTGTGAATGCTTTGGCATTTTCATAAGTACATGAAACATTTTTTAAAATAGATTATTTTATTTTAATTTTTCTGTGAGAAACAAATGCCTATAGTGTAGAGCAGGCATATGAGGTATCTATTAGATGGTTACCTTAAAGGGAACAAGACAATAAATAAATGCTTCAGAAGTTTTCAAAATTAAAATGAAATAGAATGCATTTTATTTAGCTGTAGTATAAACCTAAAAGCTTGCTGGGATGGAAAAAATCTTTGTAAATGAGTTGAAGAGATCTGAAAAATTTCAAAGTGAAAGGAAAACATGACAAACACTATGGGAAAAGAATCAGTTGCAAAAACGAGTTCAATGGCCAAAAAAAAGTAAATAACCAAAAGTTATCAAGTAACATTAATACATGGTCTAGATAATACTTAGTCCTGCCATGATTGCAGGGGACTGGACTAGATGACCTCGCAAGGTCCCTTCCAGTCCTATGATTCTCTTACAAATGTTTTGCTTTTAAACTACATCTGTTGCCAACAAAGAGTTCTCTTCCTTAAAAACAATATTATACAGGTGGTCACAATGTAATATTAGCATACAAATGCCTATCACTGTGCTCTTTTATCACATTTTAGTGATATTAAAGCAAATCCTAGAATTAATTTTGCATAGAGGCTTTAATTGTAACTGCCTGTGTTCAGATGCTTATAATTTTCTCAGAAATTCTCCTTTTGATCTGAGTTCCTATGCTTAGTTTCAGCCTATATGTGAATACATTTCTTTACATCTTTATTTTCTATATAGTTTCACCAAGAGCTCCTCATTCTGAGGATGAGAAAAGGTCAGTCCAGTGGAGCTGGATTAGCGGGCAGAATGGGGAGATGATGGTTTAGGACAACCTGGATATCATCGCTGCATCTGTTATATGCAATATATGCATTATGATGAATGCCCCATACACATACACCTCTCTCACACATACATTGATCTATAACCAAATAGACTCTATGAATCTTATATATGGTAGAAATCACAGCAGTCAAAGTTTCCCAGGGAATTTCACAAACCATAGCTGTATTCACAGAGCTTTGAATTGTGCTATGCATTGTGAAAACAAAATAAAAATTGTTGGGGATTTTCCCCACAATGAAATTGGAAGAATCATTAGTGATTCACCTATGGCTCTCACTAGCAATCTGGGACTCTCATTGAGGTCAACTATGAGCAGAATACTATTACATATGAGTTCACTATAAGCAGATCCCTTTGTGCACATCAAACTTGGTTAAATGTTTGGGGGCGCGGGGGAGGGATAGCTCAGTGGTTTGAGCATTGGCCTACTAAACCCAGGGTTATGAGTTCAATCCTTGAGGGGGCCATTTAGGGATCTGGGGCAAAAATTGGGGATTGGTCCTGCTTTGAGCAGGGGGTTGGACTGATGACCTCCTGAGGTCCCTTCCAACCCTGATATTCTATGATCATACAATAGACGTGACTTTCTATGATCATATAATAAATAAATTCTCGTCCTCTGGCATGAGACTAAGCACAAGCAGTATCAGACCTAAAGAAAGTTGTTTCAGATGTGGATAGAAGGCATGATAGTGTCAAAAATAGGATTTAGAATCAATGTGTGTTTCACCCTTAACAATGGATCCATGACCATAATGAAATCTTCCTCTAGATCCCCTTCCTTCTAGTTAACACTGGATCAAGCTCCAGGTGCTTAGTTGTGCCCTTAGTTGTGACGTTGAGAACTTAGATCACGGTACTGACTTCCTTCTTTATTTTCTGGCTCAAACTATTCATACATCCTAATTCCAAGCCCACCATCGCCAGATTAGCTGTGTTGCACCTGTTCCGTATAGCACACAACAAACCATTAACCTTGGCCTCTGTAATACAATTATAATCCTCAACAGCAACCAAATATATCTGCTCTCTAGATTCTGATTTTAAATATATTAACTGAATAAAAATGAACCTAGTTAACATAACACAATCAGTCAGTCAGCTAGCCACAAATTACCTTGACATTTTAGAATCTAGATGATTAAATGTGATAAAGGAGTGCCTTTAACAATGTTTATCTTCAAACTCCTCTGTCAATGGTTTAAAATACCTAATTCATTTATTTGCTGTAGATGTACATTGGTTTAAAAATGTTATTTCAAGCTCCAGGGCTGCTGACAATGTTTCTCATGAGACATTATGTTGGAAATGTTCTCTCTGCTGCTGGGAATATTGAATCAAAATATTTTTCACGGAATCTTCTCTCAGTTTCTTTGGCTTCATCCAATCTCATTTTCACAACACAAATTTCTTAAATCCACTTAAACATTCAGACATACTAAGCAATATGTCCAGTTCAAAAGGACACTAGCTATTTCCCCCAGACTTTGTTTTAAAAAAATCTTGATTTGAACCTCCAGATTCTTGTTTAAACACACATACTGTCTATTTTGTATTTATTAGAGGAAATAAACCTTCCATTTCCTCACTAAAAAGTCTAAATGTGGTTGTGTTGTATGCTAAGCAAAATTGACGTTAATGCTTATGTTCCACATATCTCTTAATGGCTGTAAAGATGAATCATTCCAGGAAGAACAGAGAGGTTAAATCATTCCAGGAAGAACAGAGAGGTTAAGTGGCTTGTCCAAAATCTTTTCTGCACTAGTTTCTGTCCATAAAATGTCACACTGTTGCTAATACTGGTAATCACTCTGTTTGGTACTGAGTGCTTGTAGGTCTGGATGCTAAGGTTTTCTGAGTCCAGAATGGGAGTTTTTTCTGGAGACATATGATTGTCCAGATTATCAGACCATTAGATAGGTTTAATATACTTTTATCACTAATGGCTTTTTGGCCATTACATCCTTCACAGACTATAATAAGCCAACTTTTGATACTTAATGCTGAACATTCTTTCCCCAAGATTTCTATTTGTTGAGAGGCAATGAATAACAAAATCAATCAGCTCCTTCAAATTAGGTCTTAAAGACATCCGGTAAAATAGCCACTTTCACAATAACAGTGTCAGATTGATATTATGCAGCTTTTAAATTATTTATCTACTCTAAATCTTAATCCCCAGGATGTTAAAATATTTACATTCAAACACAACATTTTGCTGCTCAAGTAGAACTGTAAGACCAACAGAGGTCAATAGTACAAATCCTGGTCCCAGCTAAGTCCATTGCAAAATTTCCATTAGTTTCAATGGATCATAATTTTACCATTGGGATAAAAAAAATAGACCTTCATCCCTTTTCTATGCACAGCTGGGCATGTCGCAGAACTGCTGCTCCAGATGAAGAATTTTAGTGTGAGCAACTGCTCTGTTGCATCAGATGTCTACCTGACAAGCCTGTCAGACATTATACATTATTGAGAACCACCTTCAAAAGAAAGTGCAAATTATTTGCAAATTATTACATGTGGAGTTCAGACTGCATTGAGATGAGCCTAAACCTAAGGTAGTAGGTAGGTAAGTAATTTGAATTGTAACTCATTTCCAAATTAAACTGCTGAGACAAAAATAAGTGAGTTGGTAAATATGCTTATTACTACTTAATGTTTAGAATAAGTAGCACCCAAGATGTTTGAAAGTGATGTCACATGAAATGAAATCAGAAGCAAGACGATCTGGAAATTTAGAATGTAAATCACTAGGAAAGTTTTGAGGTGTTTTGAAGGATATGTAGATAATAGAGTTATACTTGAGACCATTTAAGTAACATAAACAAAGCTGAAAAAACTATGAACACTGTCCAAGGATATTATGGAGATCTCTTCTGATATGTCAAATTTAAAGACACGAGGTAACCTGTGTTTAAATACTTAACTTTTGAACCAGTCTGTCCTGATCTTATGATATTTACTGCATGTCTTCTTTTAATTTGAATTTTCTGAATACCTGGATAATATCACATGTTCTGGAAACACTACAAACCCTGTTTAGAACACTAGGGTTTTGTTCTAAAGATAACATTTATTATTGTTTTACAGTATAAGCAACTTAAATATCATTATCCCCTAATCACTGTCTCTTTCATGTAGATGTTAACCTGAACAAATTGCTGAGGAAACTACACCTAGAACTAGCAAGAATGAACAAGTTACCCTCTTTAAATATTGCTGTCAAAGCCATTCTGCTTAACACACTCTGGGCTCCCAATTACACTAAAGCCTATTATAGTTGCTAGTGATGGGTCAACTTCAAAAGGTTTGCAAATCTAGTTTGGAGAAGCATACAAATGTTTAGACGTTTGTATGAATTTTAGCTGAATTTGAATCTCTTTGGTCAAGAAATCCAACTTGAAACCCCACAGATGATCTCTTCTACCATGTCTAGTACTTCCTGGTTTCAGCCGAGCAGGAAATACTGCATTGTGAGAACATGTTTTTCCTCACTGCATTTGGGGTTTCTGTCATAGACAAAATTGTGAAGTGTAGAAGTGTGATAAATTTGGTGCTGTGCAAAAACTGTGTAATCAAACCACATGGATCATAGATGGTCTCCATGTTTTGTTACAAACTGAAAACTCAGCACAGGTTCCCAGGGTTTTTGCTGAAGCATGTGAACTTTTTTAATGATCCGGTGCTGATTCATGATTCTGCACTGAAAGAAAACACACACAACTTGCATATTGTGTGACAAAAAACTAAGGACCCAATTCTACCTTCTTTACATCAAGTAGTACTTTACTCCAAAAGCAGTCATGTTGACTTTGTGGGATCATTTATGTAGTAAATTCCTGTTTGGTGTGAGCAAAGGTGGCAGAATTAGATCCTTAAGCCACAGTTCAGCAAAGCAATTAAGTACATGCTTAAATGCTTTGTTGAATTGGGACCCTGGTGGGAACCCTGAACTCTGGCATGTTTAGATTCAAGGTTTCTATTCATCCCACTAAATGTAGGGAAGTTTGCAAATACCAGATCTGAGTCTGGGTTTTGAACAGCTCAGTTGAGATCCAATGTTATGGTTCAAGTCCTTCTCTATCAAAAACTGCTAGACTGCCCAGATTTTGAACACAAAGCTGGTTGCAGGAATTCTGTTGCCTTCCACCTACGGGGAAATGTCTGCCTTTAGTCCCCCATTTCACTTCACAATCAACTATCAATGAACATTTTGCTAGCTGTCATATCCTGGTCCTCTAGTTCACCTTCTTTGCCTGTATGCTAAAGCAGGGCCTTGTTTAAAAGCTGATTTGCTTGATCATTAGTTGGCTGCAATTTGTGAAAACAGAGAAGTTAGCTGCGCCCTTATTGAATAAGCAGAGAGGCTGGTAGTCTCATGGATGGAACCACTACCCCAAGAATCTTCACTGTCAGGGAGGCTAATTTGGTTAATTTAGCCATCTAAAATCCATACCATACGTAAAATGAACCATATGTGACAGTATAGAAAAAATATAATAATTGGTGGTGGCACAAACAAACCAGAGAGACCTCTGGGAATGAGGAGAAGCATGGGAAACACACAGCTTGATATTTTCCCATACATGCCAAGAGTCCTGATTATTTTTAAGCAAAAATGTTACTATTTTTCTGCTCTGCGCATTCAAAGAATGTTCATGTGGCTCAGCATATTTCACTAGGGTTAAGGGGGTTTTTCTGCTGTTTTCAGATGCTGGCATGTACATCTGAAAGAAAAATTATCTGCAATTTCATGGTTTGACAGCTTTCATTATGTAATGACTTCCAGCAGTTTGCCCAGCAAACTGCATTTTCACCCATTTGATATACGAATTCCACATTTTCTTCCAAACATACTGTATCTATGGACGTTGCTCATACAGAATAATTAATTCCCTTCATCACCAAATTAGTTCAAAGAGATGGACACAGCTCAAAATGTTCAGCGAGGAAACCAAAAACTCATGCTTATATACAGCTTATCAGAAAATTCTTTGATTGGGAAGTACCCAAGGTCAGAAATACTATGTCAATAGGCTCTCTTACAAGAGCTCCAGAATGTCTAGGTTTTAGTACGTCAGCAGAACCACAAGTCTGGTCTTTCTTGTATTAGTCTGAAAAATCACACTTTTGGCCAAAGGAAGAAATGCACAAGGACACATTACAATATATAGTCCTCTACCCCACCCCCACAAAAGGACTCCTGTCTACACAGAAAGATTTCTGTAAAACTAGTCAAATTCCTTTCCACCTCTTGCTAGCAACTAGCAAGAAAAAGAAGTAGGAAGCGCAAAGGAAAGAGCAGAAAGGATAAGAAAATGGCAAGTGACAATGGGGATAATAATGTTTCCCTTCTTTCTGTTGGTTAGTAGTCGGAGAGACATTAGAAACAGATGATGTTAGGAGAGTTGTTAAATGGAATACTAGGGCCTGAAGCTTCTAATGCACTTGGACAATTCTAGGAGTGAGGGCTAAGGAGGACAGTGGTGAAGATTTTGAAAAAAAATGGGGAGGGGAGGGTGGATAATCAGCTGAACATGAGATCATGCTGTGGCCAAAAGGTCAAATGCAATCCTTTGATGCATAAAGAGGGAAATCTCAAGTAGGAATAGAGAGGTTATTTTACTTCTGTATTTGGCACTAGTGTGACCGCTGCTGGAAATCTGTGGCCAGTTCTGGGGTCCACAATCCTAAAAGGATGTTGAAAAGGTTCCAGAGAACATCCACAGGAATGATTACAGGATTTGAAAACCAATTATTGTGGTAGACTCCAGCTCCAACTATTTAGCTTAACAAAGAGAATGTTAAAGGGTGATCTGATTACAGTCTCAGTATCTATATGTGGAACAAATATTTGACAATGGACTCGTCAATCTAGCAGACAAAGGTATATTGTGATCCAATGGCTGGAAGTTGAAGCTAGACTAATTCAGACTGGAAATAAGCTGTAAATGTTTAACAGCGATGGTGGTTAACCATTGGAACAACTTACTAAGGGTCATGGTGGATTCTTCATCACTGACAATTTTTAAATCAAGATTAGATGTTTTCTAAAAGATCTGCTCGAGGAGTTATTTTTGGGAAGTTCCATGGCCTGTGTTATACAGGAGGCCAGACTAGAAGACCACAATGATCCCTTCTGATCTGGAATCTTTCAAAGCCCTCAGGCAGAACTCCATTCTCATTAGTGTTTGCTGATGGCACTCATAATGGGTGCACCAAGATAACTGGATTTGCTTTAGGCAGTCTGGCATAAGTGGGTCTTTAAGAGGGACTTAAATGAGGACAGGCTAGGGGCCTTGCAGATGAGCTGTGTGAGTCCATGCCACTCATAGGAAGATTGATATATAGGGAAAATAGGGGAAAACTCACAAATGGTGGACATGGCAGGTCTATGTTTGTAAAACAGGAAGTTCCACAACAGCCCCAATGCCAGGCATGATTCAGCTCTGAAAACGTACCTTCAGATGTCTGGTGTTACCTGATATTCCCAGATTCTCACTTCCTATTTAATTCTCATGGTATTTCTTCACATCTGAATGACACTACATTCTGTGGATGCCTTCCCAAAACAAACACACACACTCATACCCACCCACCCACTGAAATACTTGGTGCTGTGACTGTGATCAGGGTACCTTTTGCATTAAAAGGTCTACATGGTGTTTTTTAAGGAAATAGGAGAATCCTGTTTTCTACGGCTTTCAACTGACTAGCTGCCTGCCTTGCTGGAGACAATGGTCTCACTAACATTTTAGAGAAGATTTAGAAAGTGCTAAGTATATTTTCCACATTGGAACCAATGAACAGGGAAAGTCAAAGCAAGATCACATGAACAGGGCAATAGACACAAATCATGGGGTTTGTCCTGCCAGTATAACCAGTGGTTTAAGTAGAAATGATTTCTTGCTGGTACTGCATTCATGGGAGGGACACAAGGGAGGGCACATGACCTCTGCACGTGACCCTCCCTGTGACTCCTCCCCACCCTGCCCCCAGCCTGGGTCCTCCACCCTCTCCCCGGCCCCTCCAACACACACACAGAGACACACAGACACACACACTCTTACCTGTCTAAAATTTTACAACTGCATCTGTTAAACAGATAAAGTTGTAAAATGATGCTTTGGGCCCCTCGTGCTACCTGTACTTCCAGGTGTCATTGAGGATCCAGCAGTACCCCAATTTGAAAACTTCTTAAATGAAAGGATAGGAAGGACAATCACCCCACTTTCCCTTAATACAGTATCAGTGCCTCCCTTATGTCCAAACTAAGCTTCTGCCAGCTTGTCTTTATCTAAGTATTGCTCTCCACCAGTCACTAGGAAAGCAAAGATGCTGCACCATCTCGGTTTGATGGAAAAGAGGCGTAGAATTCTGTGCGCCATGTGCATCTTGTTAGAACTACAGCCCAAATTGTTTTATTATTTTCCTCAGCATGGCATACACGAGGGGCAACCAAAATCAACCTGGCAGAACATGCATGAGAACTGTCTCTGGACAGATAAGCAATTGATCAAAGTCACATTCTCTGATCTCTTGGAGCCAAATCCTGTTCTCATTGAGATCAGAAGGAGTTTTGCTATTGAGTTCAATGGGAACAGGCTTTGACATTTGGAGAGGAAAGAACAAAACCACTCACAAAAGGGCTATGTTGCTTATACCACAGGTATCAAAGGTGGCTGACTCATGTGAGAAAGTCAGCAGACATACATCTTTGTGCACTGCAAGGGAGAAATCAGCAATCAATGAGGCTAAAACAGTCTCTGTACCATATCCAACTCATAAGTCCATCTGCAAAGGATCAAGGAAATACGAAGGCTCCAGATTACCTTAAAGTCCTCAGTCCCTTGGTTAGAATGCTTCCATTAGTATATGTTCATAGTCCAGAGACTGGAGCAGTAAAGAGGCCACAGCAGGAAAGAGGCAAAACGGATATATTTCCAGGCCGGGCCTTTTAGCTTCTGCCAAGTGCCAAGTAAAGGGAAATCTGTTCTTACTGTGAAAGATGGAGTTTGGAGTCACATGGGCAAGTTACATGTCCATCACCCCCACCCATATTCTAGTTAGAACATTCACAAAAAGTCCATTAAGTGTAGACAGGCACTTTCCGGGGCCATTGTGAGCTAAGTGTTCCTTAATGGGCCATTCAGCTTGACTTGTCCCTTCATGTGCTGGCTAAATCCCTTGTGGGCATTACCACAGGTGCAAATGTGTAGCAAACAAAGCTAATATTCATAACTTCAGATACCAATCTTCACTTATAGTTCTCCCACCCACAAAGCTGGAAAGTTAGGCATTTGTTTTCCTTGTTTTGCTGCTCCAGTTCCAGTTAGCAAAATGCATGTTAGCCTAGTTTGGCTGCAAAGACGACTTCTGTGTACACTGGGGACAACACCTGATACCTGTCAGGCTGCAGACGTGGGCTGACATCAGAATCCAAACATCCTCTGGTCAGTGCAAGCAGAGGCATTCCACTAATGATTTGGACTTGATATGATGCATGATGAATGTCATGGATAATTCAGACCAATGGGGAGAAAAAGAATAAAAAACACTGTTTAAACATCTTCCTTCCCCCCCTCTCCCGTCTTGAGGACTCATGACCAATTTAACAGCACAATACATATGCTAACAAACATAAACAAAGCCTTTGTTTAAGTTTGTTAGCATATGCATTTTGCTGTTAAAGCCATATAAAGAATGAGCAGAGCGCAGCTCTAAGTCTTTCCGGTACTCATACCCCCTAAAAATCTCTTGCAGGTACTGCGTACTGGAGAGTACCACCCTACTTGCACTATTCTCCCGTATAACCGAGAATTAGAAACAATGAGTTAGTATTCTCGTCAATTCTCTCACTTGCTGAGAGTGCACTAACTGGGACAAACCTCCAGGCAAACTGCACCATCACACCAATCATGTTTTATCTCGAATGTAATACAACTTACCCAAGTAGTTGTTGCTCTTGGACATCTCAGTAATGTTGATTTTAATAGCCCCTTCAGGAATTTCTACTATTTTGTGGTAGCCAAGATTTGTTAGCGTGTGTTTGAAAACACCAGAGACCACTTTGCAACCAGTGTTGTCCCCTCCACATATTCCGCATTTGTCAGCCACCTTGTCTGATCCCAGGTAGTCATCACAGCCAATGCTCTGCAAAAATCAAACCAACATTTTTTTTCAGAGCTTACAAATACTGTCTCATGAATCCTTCAGAATATTAATCAACATAGGATATGTGACTTTTGCAGAATATAAAGACTTCAGAGATTCAGTGAATTGGCATTTTGGATTGTTTCATTTCTTTGCTTTTCCACACACTAAATGTAATAAAATACCCAAGTCGCAGAATAGACATTGAGATACTCTGTGGCTGGAATTTTCAAGTGAGCTTAAGGGTGTTGCAGCACTTAATCTTGCCATGCTTTGATCAGAGGGACTCTCATTCTCATCAATGTAAAATCAAATTTACTAAAATATGGGCACTGCTGTGACACAGAGCACTTGACCTACTGAACATCAGCAAACAATGAGTTAGGTGAAGCTTAGGTGAACAGAGTGGCAGGTGAACAGGGTGGCATAATGTAGGAAGACTAGGGACTTTAGTCTCCAACAGATACTCAGTGGAAAGCCAAGGAGCCCTATAGAAGCAGCTACAATGGCTGGTTGTCAAAGGTGGGACTAAGCAGTAGTTTAAAGACAAAGAGGTTACTTACCTGTAACTGGAGGTTCTTCGAGATGTGTGGCCCTTATCTGTATTCTACTGAGGGTTTACGCATGCACCAAGTGTCTGAAGCTGGAGAATTTCAAAGTAGGAGTGTCCGTTGGTCTATGCAGGCACCTTTGCTTCACCTCATGGTTTAGTCCAAGGTGATAAAGTGCGGGGAGGACCGACCATATCTCCAGTTCCTTCCCCACTGCAAATCCAACAGATCCGCAGCAGAGCGGGAGGTGGAATACAGATAGGGACCACACATCTCGAAAAACCTCCAGTTACAGATAAGTAATCTCCTCTTCTTCTTCGAGTGATGGTCCCTACTGCATTCCACTGAGGGTGATTAACAAGCAGTACCTAATTCAGAGGGTGCGAAGCTGAAGATGGAACAGTTGAGCGGAGGACAGTCATGCCGAATGAGGCATCTGTCACAAAGTTCTGCACCAAGGCATAATATGTAGTGAAGGTATGTACTGAACTCCACATGGCTGCCCTACATATGTCCCTAAGCAGCATATCATGGAGGGTGACCATGATGGACAACTGGGCTCTCACGGAATGGGCCCTCAGTCCAACAACTGATAGACCAGTGTAATGCATCCAGAAATCCATTTGGAGATTCTCTATGTGGAAATTGCTTGCCCCTTAACTCTCCGCTATTGAGATAAATAATTCTAGGAGACTTTCTAATCAATTTTGTCCTCTGAGGTAGATGGCCAAGGCCCAGTGCACCCGAGGGAATGAAGTCATCACTTCTCTTCCAAGCCATTAGGCTTGGGGAAGAAAGCAGATAAGTGGATGGGTTGACTGAGATGAAACTGAAAGACAAACTTTGGTAGAAACTTAAGATGTAGGTGCAGGGAGACTTTGTCTTTATGGAAAGTGGTGAAAGGAGGGGATCTGCCATCATGGCACCAAGTTCTCCTACCCTTCTCACTGAAGTGGTAGCCACAAGGAAGGTGACTTTCATGAACAGAAGGAACACAGAGCATGAAGCCAGCAGCTCAAAGGGTTGTTTCATCAGTGCCGATAGAATGAGGTTGAGGTCCCACTGGGGAGCAATAGGTTGTATAGGTGATATGTTCTCAGAAGGCCTTTCCAAAACTAGTTGTCAACGGATGTGTAAATACAGAGTGTTCTTCCATGGGAGAGTGGATCTTGAGAGGGGCAAGCCCTTTAAGAACAGGAAGTTATCCAAATGAAGTGGAATCTTCATGTCCTCTGGGGAAAGCCTTTTTTGCTGGGCGTAGGAGGCAACGCATTTCCACATGATCCAGTAGGAACACCTAATGGACTCTTTCCTACTGTTCAATAGCATGCCTTTCACTTCCAATGAACACTCTTCTTCTAGAGAAGATGCCAATCCAAGTACCATGCTCTGAGGTGAAGCATCTTTGTATCGGAATGTCTGATCCTGCTGTTGTGGTGCATTAGCAGCTCCGAGAAAGTGGGAATGGGAAGTGGGGGATGGACTGACATGCAGAGAAGGTTATCGGCTCTCTAGTGGTCTCAGAAATATCTTTTCTGAGACAGTTGTATGTGCAAAGATGAAGGCAGGCCTGGAGGACAGAATCGTTGGGTCTTCTGGTGCTTGCATGATGGTTCATATGGTTTTTGGTGGAAGAACTGGGAAGTCCTGAACCATTGTGCAGATGAGCTGATGGTAGAATTTCTGCTGGGGTGCAGGTGTGTAGATACACATTGATTGAAGTATGGCTCAAATTCTGGAGGGTGTGGAACTCATGAAGGCGCATTGCCCTTCTTCGGTTTGGAAGAAAATTTACTGCCATGCTTATGCGCATGCTTCCTCATCTCCCACCTAGGCCCCAGCATGGGGTCTGTAGTGGTGGTATCGCTGGAGGTGGACTCGCTCGCCAGAGCCAGAGGCGCATACCTGGCTGTCTCAGGCCAATATACAGGGGGCAGTTCCCCGGCTTGGATACGATTGGGGCCATATGGTGACTTCCATGAGGTGCTTCTTAAGGCAGAGAGCCTTCTCGGGTATGGCTTGGGAAGGACTGGCAGATACTGCACCTGAATGAAATGTGGGCTTTTCCCAAGCAGTTGAGGCAGTGTTGATGTTAGTTACTGATCGAGAAGGAACGGGGACAGGAGGCGCCGATTTTAAATCCTGGCATCTTTGGCATAGTCCAGTACCCACGCATGGGTACGGAGGGAGGGTGTAACCGGTAAACAGATTCCCCCAAAGTCTCAGTCCTATTCCAAATACTACTTAAAAAAGCTAAAACTAAGTTAAAACAGTAAAAACAGCAAATACTACAACAAAAACTAACTATATACAACTCTACTCTTTTTAAGGTGTGTCACACATGAGAGGACACTAGTAGCTCCAACTTCGACTCAGCAGCGGTGAGAAGGAACTGGAGACGTGGTCAGTCCGCCCTGCCCTTTATCACCTAGGATGAAACCATGAGGCAAAGCAAGAGTGCATGTGAGGATCACTGGACACTACTACTTTCAAATTCTCCGGTTCTGGACATGTGGTGCATATATGTAAACCCTCAATGGAATACGATAGGGACCAATCACTGAAGAAGAACTTCTTGCAGCCCAAACTGGGATTTTTTGGTTTATATAGAAATCTTTTGTTTCTTTTCTTACAAATTTGATACTTTTAAGCCCAAAAAGAAGGACCAATGAGGCATCTCTCAAACAAACAAGTCTCTAAAAAGTCTCTAAATTGTGCTAAGAGACAAATCAACTTCCTGGCTGCTCCCAGTGATCCACGTGAGGGGCAGAAAAGTGGCCTAATGCCAACTTTGGCTCCCTCTCCAATATTCACCTGGTCCTGTACAATTCAGCCAGGTCCTAGGTTTGGGCACACAATCTCAAAGACAATCCATTTGTATTCCTAAAAGTAATGTAAATTTAAAGCAAGAAAATGCGTTCAGTACTTTCTTCAAACCAGAGAAAAATTGAGCAAGACTTGTATTTTACATGCATGCACTACATACATTTCCTCCTTATTTTCAAGCATTTTTATTTCTGTCCATAAAAAGTAGACTGAATGTATAGTCTCTCTCTGTAGAACATTACTCCTCATGAATGCTGATAGACAGTTCTCATTTCACCTATATAATAGGCCTGCTTTCAAAACGGTGCTTCAGAGACACACATACAAGGAAGAAACTTACAGTTCATATTATGACTCAAAAAATGTGTGACCTTATGGAGAAAGACAAACCAACCTGATTAAATATTACAGTAAAACAGCCTCTCAGACTTATGAGTTTTATCAGTTTGATTTAAATATTCTTTTAAAGTCAAAAGCACTCTTCCATTATTTTAAGTAGATTGCACAATACTTAGTGCAAAAAGCTGGTTAATGCCTGTTCCATATTCTCTCCTGCAAGTAAAGAGCCAAATGAAAAGGATACAGAAGGCTTTTCCAATAACCCATAAGAAAGGGCAGAGTCAGGAGCACTGGCATTGTTATGTTTCTTTCCAGATTCCAATCCTAATTCTTGTCCCTTGCTGTGAAAAATGTTCTAAACCACAAGCCAAATTCTGCTTAGTTCCAGTGAAAATATTGAAGCCCCTACATCTTTCTTTATGATTATCCAAAGAACACAAATTAAGCCATCTCACTCAACCCTGCCAGTATCATGTGGGGCTTGAAAATGATGCCTGTTTGTGGTCATGAAGCAAGAGGCTGAATCAAGGTCCCAAACTCTGTGTGTGTAGGAGGGTGGGTGGGTGGTGAGGGATAACTGACAACTGAAAAACTGTTATAACCTACCATTTTTAGCAAGATTGAATTGCCCTGTCATTCAGAAGAGAGTTTGTTTCTTGTTGGAAGTATTTGCTTTAACATCTTTCATTTACACTACATAGCATATACATAGCATTAGAAGGAAATCATGTACATATTTCATTTTTGCCTTTTACTTAAAATTTATTTTACTTGCTAATAACTTCATGCCTTTGGACAAATACAGAAATTACCACTGCATGTTGCTCCATCAAGATTTCAGACAAGCCTCGAGCAATCTGAAAAATGAAGTGCTCTGAATTTAAGACTTCTGCACCATAACTACAGATGATTGATTAAGCTCTAGCCTTTTCCCTATTAAGGATCTTTTGTTGAAAGGATTTACACTTTTTCCATTGTAAATTTATCTGAAAAGAAATGTGATGGTGCTTATCACCCTCTTAGGTTATCCAGTGATATGTAGGAACTGTTCCACTGCCAGTATGTCAATATATGGAGGAAACCCCTTCATGTATGAAATGTTGTATGATATGTATTGCTTGTATAAATGCACAGTGGTCTTCCAGACTAATATTCTGTCTTCTACGGATTAATAAAGTTTCCTTCATTCAAACAAGCAAAAGAGATATTTTACAGAATAAGTATTTTAGAAATACTTCAAGGGATTTTAAATTTTTAATTGGGACTATTATTCATACCCTTCTGCCTGTGAATGAAGGTGCCTTTGTACATGAGTACTGCACAAAGGTCTGAGAGACAGGCAAATGATAACTTCTTCATTTTAGAAACCCTCTAAAATTACCTAAAATATTTTAGTCATGTATAAAAAAATGTGTGCATAGCCCATATTTCCAGATATGGCAGTATAGTAAGTTTTGTGTCCCACTGGATCAGTGGGACTTTCTAACTGTGTAAAACACATATTTTTATTATTGAAGGGTCATGAGATATTAGATCTGACCCTATCACTGGTCCAGGACACTGCCTGTCCTGGGCCTTGGGCCAGAGTAATTTTGGACTGAAGGAGGAAACATTTTTCTGGCAAGTTGATTTTGAGTTTCTTTTTTAAAGGCAGCTGTTTGAAGCTGCTCAGAGGTTTGGAATGTTAGAAATAGTCCTGGTGGAGTTAGATTAATTAGTAGAGTGCTGTGGAAGCAGGGAAAGATGCATGATATTGAATGGAGCTCTCTACCACATGTGTGACATAGTATGGCCCCTAAACACTTTTCTGAATCAGGATGTAATTATCTCTGTATAAACACACACACACATGAACAAACGAATGAGAGAAAATAAAATTAGGAAATAAAAAAAACGTAACAAGCCCAAAACAAATCTCAGTGTATCCAGCGTCCAGAATTAATGACTTAATGGCCCTGGATTTCAATGGCAGAAAGTTGACTGGAGAAGTCACAGCAGCATAATCCATAGAAGCTGCTCACACTGGCCTTTCTGCAGTGTGGCCTGAAGCCAAATTCTGCAGCCCAGAAAGTAGGTCGGGTTGGCTAGGACAGCAATGAATCAGCTAATATAACTTTTTGGTAGCATACAGTGAATGCACTTTGCTGATTAGTGATCAGCTAATGCACTCTTCCTGTGCTATAAAAAAGTCAATATTTTTCCTGAGAATTTTTGGAATTATGATTACATACATTTGAGTACTGGTTTGTTATTTCATTAGGAATTAAACAAATGTTTTAAAAAATCAAAACCCTCTTTAAACTTTCTTATTAAATTGTTTGCATTCCATATAACCACATACACCAGTCTGGATTGTTAACAGCAGATTCATGGGCACATATAAAGAAAGACATGTCTTGCCTGTGGAAGAATAATTTTTTCTCTTGCCATAACTTATCTTTTCTTATGACACTGCATTTGCAGCTGTTCTTTGGGTTCCAAACGGAAGGGGGGTAGTGAACATGTGTCCCCTAAAATAATGTTTTAGTTCAAAAGACTTCTACTTTTTTGAACTGTACTAAAAGCCAAATATCTTTACTATTTTCAAATAATTTTTGCAATATGTTTTAAGAAAACTTTATAAGTTACAGGTTAGTACTAAAGAAGTTGTTCAAGAATTACACACAATTGCCAACATTAAGTTAAATGAAATCTCTGGGAAAAACAAAGGACAATCTGGATGAAATATTCAGTGGTGGACTTCACAGGGATTTAGGGCTGTATATACAATAGAATGGGGTTAGTGCCAGGCATTTAAAGAGATGAAGTGCTGATTCTTGAAATGGAAAGCAGATGTTACAATTTCAGTGCTAAATGAATGTACTAAACTAAAACCTATGTTGGTACAGTGGCATACAAAATACAAAGTGCCAATGATTTGCCTTCTGTGCTCTAGCTATATTAGTTTATGAATGATAAAAAGAATGATGAGTTCCAATATGTTGCTAATGTCCACTTCTAAAACTGCCAGTATTTGCAGTGAAATGATTTAGAAGAAAACTGTCAGACAACTGATTTGGATACTGTGTGCTCCAGTGCCTAGCAGACTGTGGAGCAAAGCAGGTAGCTTCAAGTTATACTTAAATATAGTTGAAAAACTCCCGTGCCTATGCCAAAAAGGCAAAATGACAACTACACGTGTGCCACAAGTGGCTCAGCCACTAAAGAAATGAAGTGTGGTGCCACAAGCAACAAGATTCAAATATGACCGATGACCTGATTGTACATTGTAAATTATCTAGAAATCTCATTTACCACAAACGGATCAAAAGACCTGCAGGCTACTAATCTCAGCTGTGCAGAGCCTCTTTCGGGATCTGCATTCTCTGTTGTTCTGCATGCACAACATAACATCCGACTTCAGACAGGTAGCATCAACAGGGCCAGCCAAGGTCTCGAACTCTTCCTCTTGTAATAACGGTACAAAACTCAGCTGGGCTACTAGCATTGTTGGTGGTATTTATGTTAACACAGCTACATCACCAGATATTGCCTTTATTCTTCTGTGTAATTTTAAGGCCACATCTCTCTCTGTTCTGATAAATGTTCAGTGTGAACCTAATAAGATGATGCTTTGCAACATTATCCCCCAATCAGTCAGACATATTTTTTCAGATTTCTAGTCATTTATCTAAAGAATGGCCTTGCCAGCCCCTTTGTAGGTGAAATCAATTAAAATAATTGAACACTGGACACAATAAAAAGTGTTTCTGGTGGCTGACAGTTGACTCTTTAAAATTATAATTTGCAGCCATAGAAGAGAGATTTACTTTTTTCAACCTATTAGAAGTTAGCAGTGAATAAACCAAAAATGATAATTTTGAACCAAACATATTCTGATTCAGGCAACCTTTAGAATACTTAGTGACTAGAAATAAATAGGGCTGTGTACATTATCCAGTCTTATTGTGTGGAGTATGTGACTGGTAAGACCCCACTTCTGGGATGCCACCTGATGTGCTGGGGTCCCACTTAGCCCCCTGGCCCTGCCAGCCTGGGTTTCCCTTGCACTGGGTTGCTGTGCCAGTTTCTCAAACACCTTTTCAGCATACACCCAGACAAGACCACACACTGCAGTCAGATCTCTGTAAGAGGATTCACCCAGCACTCACATGCACACCCACTGTGGAGAGAGAAACCCCAGATAATATTGTCTTGCGCTGTATAGAAAGATCTGAACAGTGCAAGCTCAGAAAAATTCACCCTCTCTCTCAATGAGAAGACAGATATGCACAGCTTCTTGCTCCTCCCCAGATATGGATTGAACAAACTGGATTATGTTATAAACAATAAATAAGTTTAACTATAAAAGACAGATTTTAAGTGATTATAAGGGATAGGAAACAGAACAAAGCAGATTACAAAGCAAATAAAACAAAACACGCAAGCTAAGCCTGATTCTCTAAAGAAACAGGTTACAAAATGCAATTTCTCATCCAAAATGTTGAATTATGCAGGATGCAGAGTTTCTGTAGCTTAGAGTTCCAGTTATCTCTTCTTACAGACTGGATCCCTATCTCAGTCTGGGCTCACCCCTGAGTTTCCCCTCAAATTAGTTCCTTTGTCTCTTCAGGTATTTTCAGCAGTCTTTCTTCATAGGTAGGCAATGGAGGAGAGTCCCGTTTGCCTTACTCCCCAGTAAGATTTAAATAAGATTTATATAAGGCAGGAAGCCTTTGTTTCCTGTGGAAAAGTACCAGCAGTGTCCAAAGTGGTATTTTGCATCAGGTGACCTTATCACCTGACCTTGTAGTGTCAATGCAGCATCCCAGGAAACTCCTCAGGAAGGTGGGAGATTAGTATCTTCAGAGCTCTATTGTCCTTCTTAAATGGCTCATTCAGGATGATTGCCTACTGTCTGGTGGGCGTTTCCCCAAGTACACACACAGTTGTAATGGTTACAAAGTCAATATTCCTAACTTCAGATACAGAAATGATACATGCATACAAATTGGATAATCACATTCAGTAAATTATAACCTTTTCAATGATAGCTTACATGAGCCATCTTGCATGAAGTATATCTTATTTATGCCATATTCATATCTTAAGCATATTTCTATGAAGAATATGGAGTGTCCTGCCACAGAGTAATGTCTTGCAAAAAGGTTCACTTTTCGATCAGGTACTTCTACTAGCATTTGCAATGCTTGCTGAGCCAACCAACAGCAGTTTCATCAGCACAGTGAAGGGCCCTAAGGCCACCGGAAAATCTAGTCAGCTGATACTCATCAACAACATGCGCCATTGATTGACAGAGGCCACAGTGATAAGTGGGTCATCACACAGACCCCATGTGTAGAGGCTGGCTGCAAATATTCCTTGGCCGGTTCAGAACCTGTTCATCAGAGTCCAGAGGTAACAAGGCAGGTCAAATCCAGATGGTCAAATGGTTGTATCAGTGACAAGGAAGCCATTCCAAACATCTTTAGCCAACTACTCATCACGCCATAGGATTGCTGCTGACAGATTCTGATCTGACAGTTGAAACCACAATGGATGTCTCAATGTAAGTCATGCTCTGGAGTGTGTGAAAATGTCTATGTACAGTGGGAGATCTGGATTGGCATATAGCTTTTCCACCAGTCTGGCTGTGACGAATGTCTGGAGGGGCTATGTTGCTCAGAACTGGTAGTCATGGGATAGGAGTGGGGCACAGGATGCCTATGATAAGCATGGTTGAGTTCAAGGTGACATCAATGAATTTAGTGTGGGGTGAATGATACCACACAGATGCATAGTATTCCACTGAGGAATAGGACAGAGAAAGAGCTGACATGTGAAGTGTCTGTGTGCCTGAGCCCCAGGTCGAACTGGCAAATTTGCTGATTAGATTATTCCTGGTCCTGAGTTTGGTAGCAGTCTTTTTTGTATGGTCATGGGAAGTCAAAGAACCGTCCAGTGTAACTCCAAGGTAGACTGGTTTTGCCTTGAGTTTCAGTCATTTTCCATTGCGGGAGACGTCTAACTCATGTTTAGCACTTGCACTGTGGTGTGGAAGGTATCTGAAATGGTCTTAGTTACACTTAGTTGGAGGTGTCAACTGCTACAGTAGGCTGCCATCTTGGCCAGGTCGGTGTTCAAGACGTTCTCCAATTTGGTGAAAATAACTTTAAGGCAAGTCTGATTTTAAAAATAGGAAAAGTGTCTCTACATTTCTAAATTAACATATATGGCAATTCCCTTCTCCCCACACATGCTATTGCTAAAGTTTGGTTGGTATTACTAATGGTTATACATTAAAGCAAACTTGCCTGAAAAAAATACATTAATTAAAGAGTGAAATGAGTATAGGCACCGACTCTGGGGCTGGAGCTACAGGCACCAACTTTCCAACTTACCGGGGGGTGCTCACTGCTCAACCCCTGGCTCTGCCACAGGCCCTGCCCCTACTCCACCCTTACCGCCCCCTCCCCTGAGACTGTCATGCCCTAGCTCCTCCCCCCTCCCCACCAGAGCCTCCTGCATGCCACAAAACAGCTGATCTGGAGGTCGAGGAGGGAGAGGGAGGCGCTGATCGGTGGGGCTGCTGGGTGGGAGGCGCTGGGAGTGGGAGCTGATGGGGGGCTGCTGATTTATTACTGTAGCTCTTTGGCAATGTACACTGATAAATTCTGGCTCCTTCACAGGCTCAGGTTGGCCACCCCTGAATTAATCCTTGGAATAACTAACCTAGGGATGTGGTGGATTCTCTCACTTGAAGTCTTTAAATCAGTACTGGATGTCTCTAATAATATGCTATAGCTCAATCAGAAGTTGTAGGTTTGATGCAGGAATTACTGGCTGAAATTCTATGGTTCGTGCTATGTAGGAGTTCAGACCAGATTTCCGTAATGGTCCCTTCTAGATTTGAAATCTGTGAATTTATATGAAGTGACTTATTAAGAAAATCTAATAGCAATAATATTGTTATCTAAATACTATAGGAAATGTCTCTGACTAGTTTTTATCTCAATTATGTGATTAATGTAGCATGAGCCATGGTAATTTATAACGACAATTTTCAAAATTCATATTTAATATCACATTGAAATTAATAAAAACAGTGTGGAAGAACAGGTTCTAGCTAGATAATTTTCATATTACATATAACTGACTGTCCTTACAGGGGTCTGGCATTTGTTGCATCCACTTTGTAAATTTTACACAAGTTGCTTTCAGCAAAAACATACTGCTAATCAAGCTGTTTTGGGGGAAGAAAAAGAAGAAGAAAAAAGATGCACTGGAGGTGAAATCATCATTTTTAATGCCTTCCATTAAATGATGCTGAAAAAACAAATGAGAGGAGAAAAGTATTTTAAAGCTGACCTGCAAGTATGTAACAAAGTTAAGGTTGTGCAGTAGATTATTCAACATGGTCTTTTCAGCACACTGCCAATGTCTACTACATTTGTTGTCATTGCTGTTTCTCAGGTATGTAAAGGACAGATCTCTCTGCTCCATGGAGCACCCGCTCCCACTCACTATGGTGACTCAGCCTTGCTATCCTGTGACATATTTACCATTGACACAGAACATCACTGAAGGCTAGACCTTGTCTAAAAGAATAAGGGGAATCCTGATTTTTCCAGGTCTCACGGTATTTTTGTTATTATGCTATTATTAAAATTTAATTACTTGTATCATACAGGGAAGATCATATCCCAGAGATGTTGAGTGTGTGGAACAAGACAAGCAGAATATATGCTAGCAAGAGTCAAGATGCACTTAATGAATTGGGGAAAACAACAAACTAAAACAGAAACCTTAGATTTGTGCTGAAATGACCTTTAATCTGTCTACCTAAAGCATAAGCAAGTATTATTAGGACAGTAACATTTGACATTATATTTAGAGACCATCTTTCCCTATAATTTGTCTTTCAGAAGTATGGTTTCCCTTGTCTACCCATCCTAAACAAAGCAACTGCCACATAGCATTGACTGAAAACAGAACAGCAGTGACACACAATTATTAACAGGTTTCAGAGTAACAGCCGTGTTAGTCTGTATTCACAAAAAGAAAAGGAGTACTTGTGGCACCTTAGAGACTAACCAATTTATTTGAGCATGAGCTTTCGTGAGCTACAGCTCACTTCATCAGATGCATACCGTGGAAACTGCAGCAGACTTTATATATACACAGAGAATATGAAACAATACCTCCTCCCACCCCACTGTCCTGCTGGTAATAGCTTATCTAAAGTGATCATCAGGTGGGCCATTTCCAGCACAAATCCAGGTTTTCTCACCCTCCACCCCCCCACACAAATTCACTCTATTTGTGTGGGGGGGTGGAGGGTGAGAAAACCTGAAAGGAAGTACAATTATACCTACTCTACAAATAGGGAACAATGAAATTTCATGATTTCCTCAAAGGCACAGGAAAGTGGTAGCAGAGCCCAATACACTATCCAGACCTCCTGAGTCCTAGTCCAATGTCTTAATTACCAGATTATTCTTCCTCTCTTCCCTGTATCAATTCAGAGTTGTGCCCTAGCACTGCAGCGCCAACAGAGGTATGGGAAAGAGAGACAAATTCTTTTCTGGTTTATGTATCATCAACAGAATTATTAACTAAATTTCATTTGTAGAACCTTGAGGTGTAACACTTTAATAGCTACTTAATGATACCTTGTAAATCTCCTTAAGTGAGTCAGGGTTACTGAGAGAGCTGGTTGAATCAGTTCCTGCAATCTGGTTTTGACCCTTTTTCCTATTTGTGAATTGTCTGCAAACAGATACTGAATTTGTGCACTATTTGTAACTGGCCAACAAATAGTTTTTATAAATGTCTTTGAGATGATGTCTCCCACACAAACAGTGTGTATTCAGAATTCACTATCAGTTTGACCCAAAGCCCATTAAAACAATGAGAATCTTTTGATCAGGGCCTATTTGAGTTGTGTGGCCAGTCACTTAAGTCTACAGTATGATAAATATAAGTTCCCAGCAAACTTTTATAGAAACAAAAATTGTTAGACAGCCTTGATGTAAGAAGGAACTTCACTACTCAGGTCACAATTCAGCCCTGATTTTCTTACTGACTCATTTTCTGCATCCAGGTCCCCTGACACCAATTGCCCCAGATATCATCATGATTTCCACTTCACTTCAAGATGCTTATAATGAACCACCACCCTGGTGCAAGCATAGATTTGAGGGCTACTGAACTCTGGATTTCTCAGCACTCTAATAGTGCACCTGTGTTAAATAATGGTGCACTGCTTCATTTCAAATGTATCATTTAAGAGCCTTTGGTCTAAGCATGATCATTGTCAGTTAATGTGGTGAGCACTACAGCAATTAAATTGAGCATGTGCTTTCAAAAGTTCGTAAGGACTTTTCCCACCTATACTTCTCCTTGTCCTACCCTTCTGTGTTTTACAGGCATAATATTCATTCAGCTGAAATCCAGCCCTGACTTTTGGGTAGCAGGCCAGGTCTTCCAATGTCTGCCCAACAATAATCACTTTGTAGAAAAACACATTCTTGGTACTGCCAGTTTGTTATGGCCTTCAATTCAATTGCCACTGAAGCCAATGGAAAGATCCTCATTGAACTCAATGAGAGTTGGACCAGGCCAGCTTAGTCCTATTCTTTAGTGGAGTGCCATTTATACAACGTGTCAAGCTAATTCACTAGTTCCTTGGTTCGCTAAAAGCAGCTTGCTGATGTTAAAACTATTCATGCCCCTTATTAATTGTGAAAGATTTTCAACATGTAGTTTTAGGATTAATTATGTCACTATGTATCATCATTAATGCCCTTTCAGAGTCCTTTAAACTCAGACACCAGCTTACCAAGGATCTCAGATGGCAACACACCCTCTGGATCTTGTTTTCACTTGGATTTGGGCTTTGAAGGGATTTACCCTCATTCATTATCTTGTATGGTTCCTTATATTATTCTTTTAAGCAAATTTCAACTTAAACTAACCAAGTTTCCACTACCACGACAACCACTCACTGAAATAAAAGCAACCTAAATTTGAAACATTTTAACGTGAACATTGATAATCTTTTCTATTTGATGCCTGCTTTGGAAGATACTGACTAGTTAGTCATCTTGTATATAATATTGCCATTGAAACTAATATTCACCCTTCATCGCCAGAGCCTCTAGGACCCAGTCACAATGTGCCTCTTGTCTTTACCTCACTCCGTCATTCATTTCTCATGGCTGATGATTTTTTAACCACTTTTTAGCATATCAAAGGGTAGTCTGGCCTACACCGAGCCACATTTTTTTCTGTCCTTGATTGAAACTTCAAGTTAGAATTGAAAAAATAAAACATTTTTAAATAAATTTTTTAAATAAAACATTTTGAGCTCACTTTTTAAGACTCCATCTTCCAAGGTTTTAGGTGCGGCGTGCCAGCGTTTTTGCCTGTTGAGTTACCAATGTTTTTCTTCAATAAAATTGACAAGCTTTGTGGTAACATTTCTAATGGTGATATTTGGGCTGTTTACTCTTTGTTCTCCTTCTTGTTAGTCATTCTGAAATGTGTTTGCAGTCTCTGATGCAGGAGTCTGCACACACATTTCTGAGGCCAATAAATCCCTTCATGACCCTATTCTTTCTGTTTTTCCTCCATCTCCATGAAATTTTCTCCTACTGCTATGGACCTATAAATATCAACCAATCTGGATTGTTTGGGGGATTTCTAATAAACTGACAAAAGTTGGCATTCACTCATCTGCTACTTTATTTGCCACTGACAAGGAGGAAGATCTGCATGTTAGTCTTGGTAACTTGCTTGTTATTATTGATATAAGGTCCAATGCACTGTCCAGAGGAAATACTGAAAAATACTTGTGCATTTGTTTAACCTTTTCTCATATAAACTCATGAGATGGTCATTTCTCCAGAGTTCCTCCTGCCTGAAAACTGGCTGTGGAACAATTCCTCCTGTAATGATCTCATGAAGATTCAATGAGCATGTAAGACTGTAATACCAAGCACCAAACTTCAAGGTCACTCAATTAAGATTCAAAAACACAATCTTGGAAGCCAACAGAAAACGAAAAGGATAATGGGGCAATGTGATGAGTCATTGCCTCTCAGCACAGCTCAATTCTACAAGACTAGTAAAGATGGCAACTAAAGTTATTCCTGGGGGGTTTATGCCTTCCATTTACTATCAAGAACTGGCTAAAGTTGAACCTTGCTTCTACAAAGCACATAAGCAGCTAGTTAAAGGTAAAGGTAGGCAAATCCTAGATCAAGTCTTTGGGAATTGGATGCTGGAGACTGGACATGACAGAATATGGCCACAGATCTGCTAGCAACCTGAGTATAATCCTGCCCAAGGTCCTAGCCCCATGTTCAGGCTGCTAGCCTGAGCTGCCAACTGTGTGACCACAGCCCCATTTTTAGCTCGAGCAGAGCTACTGCACGTATGTCTACCTGATCTGGACATTACACCTTCCAGCTGCTGTGTAGACATACCCTATGGGACATAGCAGAAAAGATAAAAGGGCAGGTAAACTCTGTTTTAAAATGTGAACTTCTTAATGAAAAAAAACCTGTGCCCAGGTCCCGTGTGCTATACAGGAACATAAGAATTGCCAAACTTTGGTCCGTCTAGCCAGCATCCTGTCTCTGACAGCAGCCAGCATCACATACTCTAGAGGAAAGTGCTAAAACTGCCAGAGGTGCAAGAATCTACAGCAAGACTAAGCAAAGGGCTAAAAAAGTTCTGATGCTATACCACATAATAGTGTTTATGTACAAAAAATTAATATTTACTTTGCTGATGGCAAAAATTCCTTTTGGCTGAAAAACATGACAGTAATATGTGCTGTGTTCATTCTACAATGTCTCTCAGCTGTTAACTGTGATGTTGAAGCACCCTGGACAGATTCCATGGATGAGATGGTAGTATTCATTTAGGGTTTCACCCAAAGCCAATGGAAAGCCAGTAGAAAGTTTGGATCAAGCTGCTACATGTTTTGCATGTATCAGTTAATCCTACTCAAATATAAAATAAATTGAGGTCTTGTAGCAAACAGCAAACTGTATCAAAACATTTCCTTTCCACACACATTTTAAAATGAATTATACTACCTTACCTCCACTGAATTTTATCTGATAAACCATATTTAATATTTTTGCCCACAAGGTGGCACTTATAAGCTTTATAATGTAATAACCTAACCTGAATTTAGAAAGTCTTATGCAGGAAAAATAAATAGCACTGGATGAAGATCATTTTAACTCATATTCAAAAATTAATTACATTTCTGCAAATTAGGCCACTGTTTAGAAACATTTTAAATGTTTAATTATTTATTAGAAAACACAATATTACATAATATTAAAATATTGTATGCTTCTGTTCTGTATTTCTATGAAACAGTTCATGCTCATATTAACTCAGAGCAATTTTTGTGCTCTCCTTCGGAGTGGTTAAACACTATTTGAGTAATATATTTCTGACAGCCATCGCTCAGCAATTCATAGAATCCTATAACCTCTGGAGACACTTAATGTGAACTAGAAGAATATTGCACAGAGCAGGAATAAAAGAGAAACTCTTGAACTGATTTCCCCCTTCCCCCCATCAGCTGCTTTTTGTTCATCTGGAGACCAGGTGGACTCCATTTATCAGTCATAAATAAAGATTTTGGGCAAAATCCTACAGTCCTTCCTCAAGACAAAATCCTATTGACTTCAACAGTTGACATCATTTGGAATTCTGCCTGAGTAAAGTCAATAGAAGTTGGCCCCATTATGGTTTGATAAGACATAACTATTTCAATGAAAGTGGCAAAGAGTCCTGTGGCACCTTATAGACTAACAGACGTATTGGAGCATAAGCTTTCGTGGGTGAATACCCACTTCGTCGGATGCATGTAGTGGAAATTTCCAGAGGCAGGTATAAATATGCAAGCAAGAATCAGGCTAGGGATAACAAGGTTAGTTCAATCAGGGAGGATGAGGCTCTCTTCTAGCAGCTGAGGTCTGAACACCAAGGGAGGAGAAACTGCTTTTGTAGTTGGCTAGCCAGTCACAGTCTTTGTTTAATCCTGAGCTGATGGTGTCAAATTTGCAAATGAACTGAAACTCAGCAATTTATCTTTGAAGTCTGGTCCCGAAGTTTTTTTGCTGCAGGATGGCTACCTTTAAATCTGCTATTGTGTGTCCAGGGATATTGAAGTGTTCCCTACAGGTTTTTGTATATTGCCATTCCTAATATCTGATTTGTATCCATTTATCCTTTTACGTAGGGATAACTATTTCAATGCCATTGTCTTCATAACTGTTTCTAATGGATCACAGATAATAGAATATACTTGTCTGACAGACTTAAATGAGACACTGCACAAAAATTCAGGCAGCTCTCAAATAAATATCTTGCTTTCTAGTTTTTTTATTCTTATAACTTCACACGTAGATTGAAATGAGTGAAGCTCACTAATTACTGCATTAATGTTGAGTAAAAAACTGGAGAATGAATAACAAAATTGCTAATGGGTGAATTGGTTTAGTTGGGGATTGGTCCTGCTTTGAGCAGGGGGTTGGACTAGATGACCTCCTGAGGTCCCTTCCAACCCTTATATTCTATGATTCTATTGTTCAGATAAAATAAGAACAAATCTGAACCTTTGCCCGACATCTGACCTAACCCTAACCAAATCAATTTGCAGTTTTCAGAAGTTTGGTTGGCATATTTTAAAAATAGATGTTCACCTGTATTAGCATTGCTGATGCCAACAAGAAACAGAAAACAAAGCACCAAAATAACACAGAAAGTCTTGTAGTACTTCTGATGTGTCTGACAGCAAGAAAGATTGGAAATCTGAAAACCAAATAAAATTGGATAAGGCTTAATAATCATGTGTCAAAGGTAAGAGAAGAGTGAGAGAGCAGAAGGAAGGAAGGAAGGAATATATTATGAGAGACAGAGACACATGCATCTTCTCCTTGAAGATATTTCTGGGGGGGGGGGGGGAAATGAAACACACTTGTTTCTTTTTTATTTGTACTATGGTAGCACCTAAAGGCTTCAACTAAGATCAAGACCCCATTGTGCAAGACACCATATAAACACATAAGAAGACACAGTTTCTACGTGAAACAATCAAAATAGTCAAGACAGATAACAGGTAGGAAAAAGGAAGCATCTCCTTTTTATAGATGGGGAACTGAGGTACAGAGAGACCAAGATCACACAGAAAGTCTTTGCTAGAATTTGGGATTGAACCCAGATCTTCTAAATCCCAGTTCAGTACATTAAACACAACCCCATCCTCTTTCTCTCTCAAGGTAACTTGAGCTCTGAATTTGAAAAGTATAAATATGCCCTCATATATTTCACTTAAAGCTGCCCATTAGAAATGGTAACATACGAACTCAGAAAGATTTACCATGCTGCATGATTGTCAATGTCAGGCAACATTTACCTACTTTCCAGCCTACTAATGTACATGCAGCAGAGAAGTTTTAACATGGAAATCAGGAAGACTGACATCTTGAATGAGAAATCAAGATGGCAGGAAGAGAGTTATGTTATTTATTTTTGTGCTGAAAAATTGAACCATTTTATAGTAAATAAGATTACTTTATAAAGATGTTCAAATATTATGGCTATGGGGATCCGACTAGTACTGCAGACAGACAGACAGGACAGACAAGATTTCTTGGTTCATATATCTGTAGTAACTAGTTCCTCTTAGTAATAAGTCCTTGCATTTACATTATCTGAGTCTCAAAGAGGTTTTACAAACATTAATTGAACCCCACAAGCCTGGCTTAACAAAATCCAGGACTCCTGGCTTCCATGCAGCAGTTGTAACCACTAGGCACATGCTCCCTCCAATAGTCCCTCTAATATAGCACAATGGAATGAAAAGGAATTCACTGACATTTACAGGAGTTGCCAAGCAATAAGATACTTGTCTGTGGTTTGAATTTATCATTCATAGATGTAACAGGTAAATAGCACTGGTACGATGTTGGAGCAACTAACCCATGCACCATTTCATGCGACGTGATTCCTCCCAGATGTGATGGTAATACTGTACATATAAGAAGAATGATCTGAGAAAGGTCACAAGCGAAATGAGCATAGGAAGTGTAGCTTACCCTTCATCTGATTTACAAGAAATCAGGGCTTCCTGCTCATATGGGAAGGAGCTTCATGTGGGTACCTTAATTCAATGAGATGTTATTCCCTGTTAGAGTAGTCAGTCTTTCAGTTGTAGCAGACGTGGCTGAATATGTACAAACCCTTTGCTTGCAATGTAATGCTTTGCGGAGAGGTCAGCACTTAAGGCATCCATATAGGAAGGATGCTGTAGAAAAGAACATTGCTAATGGCATGAGAGGTTTCTCTGCTTGTGAAGTCCACAGCATAGCACACGCTTGGTGCATTCTGCAGAATTAATGCTTGTTTACTCGAGAACTTGATATCACAGATAAAGCTGCAGGTATCCTTGTCAACCACTATATGGTATTGTGTGGTTGGGGAAGGGTGTGGAAATCATACCAGGGTTAATTATTTTCTGTCCTGTTGGCCACTATTTTCATTGTAGAATTTGCCAATTTTTATATATAATTTCATTTCAAAATCTCTTCAGAAATTGGAACCATAAAGTCTTTGGGGTGTGGGTTTTTTTTAAAAGATTATAAAAGATGGCTGGGTCATTTTCCTTAGTAGAAAAAGGTGGTGTCCTGTCTCCATACTATTTCGTTACATACACAGAAGTATAAACATATAAAAGTAAGCAAACCACAGAAGGATGGGAAAAATTCGTAATAAAATGATGCTGGTTATCGAGTGCTTCCACCATAAACCTTGGAAGAGGATCTGCAGCTCTTCCTTTTCAATATTTTCTATTCAGTTAGATCTATTTGCCAACAATGGCTCTTCCTGCTCTCTCATCATTTCCATTTTTATCCCCTCTCTGTCAGGTTTATGAGATGCAATCATTCTACAGCAGGCAGTAAACTCGATTAAAACTGACTAAAGGTACATATGTTTTATGTCTCCTAAAGCAAAGGGATTTGGATTAACTTCATTTATCTACTAGTGTTAAAAGCTGTACACCACTTACACTAAAAAAAAAAAAAAGAAAAATGTATTAATGGTGATGATCCTTTGCTATGAATTTACTTGCTTGCTGCTAGGCATACCATTCTAAAACAACCTTTACTCGTGTCTTCTTTTGATACCAAAGCTCAATTCATGATCACTATAGAGAAATGGTGGAATTACTCTAATTCTAAATGTTTAAAATGATAAGGAAGGCCAAGGTTTGCTGGCAAGAACAGTCATTGCACAAATAATTTTCTCCTGAGGAACATTTAGCTCGTTTCATGCAACTACAAACTTTGCCTTTTCCTTATCATAAATCTATAAAATAAAGGGATTTTCACAAATAACTAAAATAGGGACTAATGAAGAAGAAGATAAGCTGTACTTTTAAAAAATGTAGCTTTATACACCATTATTATAGCAGAACCCACTGGTTCCACTCTGTTCATTCTAAGCGCCAATTTCCAAGGTTATATTATATAACTCAGAGTCAGCTGCCTTATTTCACATCAGGTTGTTACTTGTAGAAAATTTGTATTCTCCCATGGATGCACATGTGTAACTTCCATTAAGAATGGAGTATACTAATGTTTGAAATTCACATCAAGAAGTGAATATTCCTCTAAAAGAAAAACAAATTCAGGAGCCTAATGGTCCGAAGCTAAGGATGGGCAAAATAGTTGGGTTAAAATAAAAGCCAACAAAAACTTTAGAAAATATATTTGTCACCAAGGTTAAGGCTTGTTAGGGCAATTTTGAATCTTCTAAATTCCTTATTGCGATTCATAACATTTCACATATGGCATTTATATACTTTTATATATATAAATAAAAGTAAAGGAACATGAAAGGTGGGATTTCTAACAAAACAGTCAGGGCTGTAGTTATACATAGTACAATTTCTGTTACATTTTATCCAGTTAAGACCTAATCATAACAGGATTTTAATTACACTATGATGGACCACAACCTTCGCTGATATTAACTGGGGCAGCTCCACCGTGCCATTTTACGCTAGATGAGGATGTGGCTCTAAAGGGAAGGAGTCTAATTGCCATCCAGAGTAAACTACAGACATTGAGCTGGATGAATAATTTATTTCATGATTTTTGTAACATTTTTGCATGATTCCTACAACTCTAATTAAGTGTTAAAACAGCTGCACAAGGTCCCTTCCATTGTTTACCAAGGCTCAAACTATGGTCTCCTCCTGCAAAGCTTAGGTAAACAGCTTCTCCCAACATGCATGTGGGTGCACTAAAGGTGGTGTGACAAAGTTCCTCCTCTGCCTTGTTGGGTCCTGCACTTATTGGCGGATTTGCTCACCTCAGAGATTCACGGCAGCTCTCAGTTTGGCCACTTTTGCTAGTGGCTCAAACCTGCCATTCATTCAGCTAACCTCATCACTGGCCAGCATGGGGAAACAGAAGGAGAACAATCCCCGCAGTCTCTGCTGATCCACCTAATGGGTCAGGGGAAAGGCCATGGACCTTCCCCTCTGGTGGGACCCACAGTCCAGGACAACTCCTCCTGTATCCAATAGGGAGTTGGGGGGGATGGGGAGAACCCAGGCCCACCGTATACTCTAGGTTCCAGCCCAGGGCCCTGTGGATCACAGCTGTCTACAGTGTTTCTTGTAACAGCTGTGTGATAGCTACAACTCCCTGGGCTATCTCCCCAGGGCCTCCTCCCCGCACCTTCTTTATCCTGACCACAGGACCTTCTTCCTGATGCGAGATAGCATTTGAACTCCTCAGTCCTCCAGTAGCACACCCTCACACTCTCAGCTCCTTGCATGCCCCTCACTGACTGAAGTGAGATCCTTTTTAAACCAGGTGCCCTGATTAGCCTGCCTGTCTTGATTCTAGCAGCTTAATTGGCTCCAGATATCCTAATTAGCCTGCCTGCCTTAATTAGTTCCAGCAAGTTCCTGATTGTTCTGGAACCACCCCTCTTACCTTACCCAGGGAAAAGGGACCTGCTTAATTTGGGGCTAATATATCTGCCTTCTATCACTCTCCTGTAGCCATCTGGCCCAACCCTGTTACAGTAGATTAACCCCAAGATTGGCTATGGAGCAGCTGCACTGCTGCCCTGTGGCATAGGCAGTGGAGATTTCTCCCTCACCCCCTTAGAGTTCCCCATCATCAATCCTTAGTGCTTAAATGCTGTAGAATATTCTCTAAATTAATACCAGTTCAGCAGCAAGGAAAAAATTGGTGTTTTCGCGCAGCTGTAAATACTGTTTCTTGCTTTGCCTCTTTGCCACATTAAGAGTAATGGAAATAGTTCACTCAAGAGAGCTATAACTGAGAAACTTCATGAACAAGAAATCTGCTGAACCTACACACATTTGATGAGTTTTACTACTTTTTTGTATAACAGATTATATATTCTCACAAGGCTTTATTTGAGCCCATAGTGCAGGAATCTTAAAATTCCACCTGTCCTACAGGAAATGACAGCCTTTAAAAAAATAGGAAAAAAGATCTATTATTCAAAATCCCCTCAGAACAAGTTGAAATTGAAGGCTTGAGGGCTTTTTGCTCTGCTGTGGTCTCATTTTCACCCACATTTTTAGAAAGAAGTGGTGGATTATGGCTCTGTCATACTAGTTAACTACATTTAATGCTCAGCCACCTGGATTCTTGGCTGTACATTAGTGCTATACAGAAAGGAGGTGAGGGAGTCCAAAAGGGAGGAGGCCATAGAAGTGGAGGATGTGATGGTATAAGACAGCTGCTTTCAGAGTATCACAAGTAGCAGAACCAGGAACACCCATATTCCTATGAATCTAAGCAATTCCTGAAAGAGATGGTTTCTTTGTGGCAGTCTCTCTCTGGAGGTAACTTATGTGATCCTGAGCACCCATTTACTTATCGAGTCTACCTGTAACAGTATATTCCTCTCTCTCTTTCAACTATCAAAAATTGGACTTTGTTTAGCTTGTACCGTATTTGTCTGGTTGTTAATGTGGGCTTATCATCAAGGGCTAGGTCAAAGAAGCACACTGTGATTCATGGTCATTCTAATAACTTTCAGGTAGCAGGATACATAAAAAGCACTTTCCATATGCAGTACAAAAAAATAAAAAGTATCACCATGTCCATGAGAGAAGGTATATTCTGCCTAACACCAGTCTATCACATATTCGGATAATCTTTGTGTTAGTCACCTTGCAGTTAAAGCACCTGTTATCTCATGGCCTATATCAGGTTATCATGCTGTGGTGCTTCTTTTGCTCATACTCACCTAGGTTATTCTGTATTCTATTGTCCTTTCAGTGTAAGTGAACTCTGCCAACATATACAGCCCAAATACCTTTCTGTTTCTCATCTATATTAAATAATTGTTTTAAAGAATCTATTTGTTTTGTAACTATTCCTACCATTGAGGTTTCCTCTAATAGAGTGAAATTCATATTGAGCAGAGATCCAGTTGTGTAAGATGATATCTAGAGTTCAAAACTCTCATCTCTGCATGATTTCGTACTGACAAGTAATCAGCGAAAGAGTAGATGAACACCAGCTCTGCCGGTAGAGTCCCTCCTTAGAGACCCATGGAGCATATTTCTGGAAAAAATTAGCTCATTTCTAATTTTACTGTCCCTAGTTCTTTTAATTTTGTCTCATCACTCAGAGCTCCATCACAAACAGATATCTAGTGGTTTTTAATGCACCAAGGTCTGTTTTTATCTTGCCAGACAATGTAGTTTATTATCCTGTTGCTATTCTGCAATGGGAACTCCAGTGCACAGAACTGAAGGAAGCTATGTTTAATGTCAGGTATGAAAACTCTCTGGGTTATACATAACAAGTAGTGCCAATTACAAAACCTTATTTGATTTACATTTTATTGGTAATATTACAGTTACTTCAAAGGGAAAAAGAGACTAATTCAGAGGCCATGTTTTCTTTTGGTGTGAATGTGTGCAGCTCTCTTTACTTCAATGCAGTTTTGGCCATTTACACCAGCAGAGGGAATTTTGCCCCAAATATTTAATAGTATCTAAATCGCAAACACTTAAATCTCTGCAAAATGTACCAATGATTCACAATCAACCTACATCATCAAATTTTAATACAACATAGAAGATCTACAAAGTAGCCAAAAATAGACCTCTTTGATTTATATTAAACATTTTCTTTTAAAGGATTATTTATATATTATGGGACTTGGGGGGCTATTACTTTGGGTTATTGTCCAAATTTTGCTCAGACTTGCATCCTGTGCAACTCAAAGAGGAATTGACTTGAATGGGATTGCATGGGCTATAAGCTGAGGTATCTGGTGTTTAACTCTGCAGGAACTTACTTCTCGACCCATTTGATTCAGTATTTCTTTCCAGTTTTAGGAAGTTGCTTTTCCCAAAAACTATTTGTACACCAACACTTCTTAAGATTCTCCTACACATATTTAACAAGTAGCTCACTAGGCTCCCACAGAAAATGTAAAAGTTTGATTATAGTATTTGTAAGGAAAATTAAATTGATTGAACTAAATTGCCTTCAAAGGGTTTTTACAGGTACAACAAAGACATTGACTCAAATTATTCTTATTTATTGTATTTCAAATAGTTATCCTCCTCCTGGAAAGCTGAAGAATGAAATGTCACCTTATTTTCAAACTACTTATTAGCAAGAGTCTTTAGGGCCAGATCCTCTGGTTAGTTAAATGTTGCAAAGCAGACTTAAAATGTTTGGAGATGGAGAGGGATTCATCCCAGTGGGACTCTGTCATTGGAAACCTGCTGCCCCTTGTGACAGCTACTTCCAACCCCAGAATGAGGACTGAATGTTTCTGGGATATTCTGTATAAGGGACAGAGCAGAATCCCACTATAATATTTTGCCACTCTTACAGAGTCCCAGAAGAACTTGATGCCAGTGACACCTGTAAGAGCTGCACCCCTGAAACTCTAGCTTGCAGTAAAGTAGTGGGAGACAGATATATTAGCCACAGGCTAAACAAATCCCTATTACCAGGATAAGCAAGTGGCAGCTGCTCCAGGTCAATTAAGACACCTGGGGCCAATTAAGATCTTTCCAGAAGGCAGGAAGACAGCTTGGTTGATTGGGACACCTGAAGCCTATCAGGGGCTGGCTGAAAATAGTTAAAAGCCTCCCAGTTAGTCACATGGGTGTGCGTGTCAGGAGCTGTAGGAGGAAGCTATGCTCTTGGAGGAACTAAGCAGTACAAACCATATCAGGTGCAAGGAAGGAGGCCCTGAGGTAACAGTGAACTAGATACTGAGGAAGTGGCAGCTGCTGTGGGGAAGTGGCCCAGGGAATTGTACACATCCTATTTCCAAAAAGTCAGCTACCATAGCTGCTACTATTAGGGTCCCTGGGCTGGAGCCCGGAGTAGAGGGCGGGCCCGGGCTTCCACTCCCTGATTAATCATTGAGACTGGGAGATCAGATGTGCAAGGGAGGGTTGCTTCTCCTCACCTCCCTCACTGGCTTATAGTCAAAATGGCTCTGTAGGCTGTGACCCTTGCCTCTAGAGAGAGAAGGGCTACATGGAGGGTCACAGTGAGCCTCTGAGGCTAGCGAAATCTGCCAGGAAGCATGGGACCCACTGAGACAAGGACAGAGCTTTGTCACAACACTCATTCTCAAAATGTAATCTGTCATGTTATGGAACAAATTAAGTAGCCCCTGCCTGCAGTTATATACATTTATTGCTATTTTTAGAAGATATTGTGTGGTGGTTTCCACTGATCACGTGCTGTACAACTGGAGCTGTTTACATCAGCAGGAAAGAGTCCTTGAACTCTGTGGAAAACTGTAAATTGCAATGCATTTTTATAGAAGTGCCCTTTAATTTTTTACACCAGCAGAGGGAATGTTGTCCTGTTTTTTGCTTATTTTTAAATAGAACTTTGTGTTCAGGCTTGGAAGGAGAGAGAAGGTTTTGTATTTAAGATTTTGATACTATAGTTCAGGGGTTCTCAAACTTGACTGCACTGCGACTCCCTTCTGACAACAAAAATTACTACATGACCCCAGGAGGGCAGGACCGACGCCCAAACATGCCTGAACCCCAACCTTCTGGGTGGGGGGACCAAAGCCCAAGCCCCCTCCCCCCCAAGGCGAGGTGGGCCAAAGCCCAAGGGCTTCAGTCCCAGTCAGGAGGCCTGTAACCTGAGCCCCGATGCCCAGGGCTGAAGCCCTCAGGCTTTAGCTTCAGCCCCAGGTGGTGGGGCGAGGGCTTAGGCCCCAGCAACTCTAACACCACCCCTGGCAACCTCATTAAAATGGGGTCGCACCCCCTTTGGGGTCCCAACCCACGGTTTGAGAACCGCTACTGTAGTTAATGTGAAAGAAAACCTGTTGCACTGTCATATGATGTCCTCATCCAGGAGACGCCTCTGTGCACTTCTTTAATTTAAACAGCAAACAAACAAGGAAAAAGTCCTGGGGCCAATTTCTAACTTTTAGATGAACGTGCTCAGCTTTGTCATGCTGACAATGGGAACTGAATCCTTAATTTGCACTTGAAATTTTTGACTGATATTCTGACTTCTCAGACAAACATATGACATGATAAAGGACTCCTGAGGCCAGATTCATTGAATATATAAAGTCTTCTGAGGATCTTGAGTAGGTGCTACAAAAATGCATTGTATTATTTATGATATGAGAGTTTTTAATATGTGAAAACACATTTTATTCCCATCACACGGGATCAAAATGTAAACACAGGCTTGACAGTTTTAAAACGGCACTAAGTGATTATGGAGGGTTGGAAATGTTAAAACTAATTTTTCAGTATGATCAATAGACCTTTTTTTCTTATGAGTTCTACTAACTTCAACAGAATAAATCCTCCCAATCCCATTCCAGTCTTTATTCTACAAAACTGCACAATGCAAATTAACCCAGTGCCTCAGCAAAACAGAGGACTCTAAGTCAAGCATTTATTGCATTTGAATGTCCAATTTTTTTAAGTGCAACTTCAGCGTTCAATATTGTAATGAGCTCCATGCAGGTAGATCCCTGATCATGAGTGGAGGCTCACTGAAGTCTGTATGGTTCTGTCCAGATGAGGCCCCTTACAGGATCAAACAGGGACTTGGATTTGTTTGTTTGTTTTTCAGGCAAAGCTGGAATATGGTGCCACACTGCCAAACAAAGTAAAGTGATAAATTTTAGTTAGCCTATTTCAGAAAGATATAATGCACTAAGTGGACAAAAAGATCACTGTGTCACTCAGAAATATGAAAACATTATCTTCAATTAAATTTGCAGCTGGACTTAGGCAAAGACCTCTTCATTCAGATATGGACCATTTGAGAGGTAACACATAACAGGGGTTGATAAGTATGAATCTTTACTAGACTCCTCATAAATCAAGATCAAGATGGTACATCTTTAAAATCTATAAATGATGGCAAATAAAGCTCACTTCTGTAAAACACCATGTACATGTGAGAGACATTAGGTTCTGTGAGCCAAGGAGGGCTGTAAAAATGTATTTGGTGAGTTTCTTCACAGCTATCCTGTGGTGACACCTGTCTGGATCACAAAACCTAAATATTTTTCACATTTGAGCAAATGACAGGAATTGCCTTAATTACACCTGCTGTTTCAGTCATTATATACATTATACACTATGCTTTCACAGAGACAGGAAACAGCCAGAAGCCCATGTTAAGAAAAACATGTGAACCAGTTTCAGTGTTGACCTGCCCTAGTGCAATATTTGAACTTGCAGCATGATGTCATGTCTCTCCATCTGCGGACCACAGGAACCAGAACAGGCCTAAAACACATTAACCTATGTCAGTAAACATAACTACTACTAAATGTATTAGCCAACAGTTTTCTCTAAAACACTGTCTTACACACAAACTGCACAAACACCACCACCCCAGAGTTTATCCAGTAACAGAGGCAAGAAGCCTTCCTACTAAAATGGATTTTTGTCTTTACAGGGGGAATCACTTTTTACTGAAATTTTTTTATATCATCCCCTCAACACTGATTCTTTTGAGGAACCACCTGGATGTTGACAGGATCTCCAGCAAAGTGGAAACTTTATTGTCCTCAATGCTCTTGGCATTTTCAGTGCTTCACTGACAAGAACAGGCTTAAGTAGTGGATTCTTGGGCTTGCCAAAAGAGCTGAAAATCTCACAGGGACAGGTGAACAAGCTGGGAAAAGAAGAAACTGAACCAAAGCTGATGCCAAACTGCAAATAGAAATTGTATTGTATTTGTTCTATCTAATTAAATCCAGTCACTAAAGTCTTTACCAGAGTTCCATGAAATGTATGCTTGAAAGACTTTTATGACAACAAAAAGAAGGAAAAGATTATATTGGGGAGAACAAATTTGAAAGGTAGATGTAGAAACATTCCTTCTTGTACAGTGCTTTCACCAGGGCTCTAATACACCCAATATATAAACCAAATTCCTTCTTCCTGTCTAAAAAGTTGCATATGGTGAGTTTTGAATGAGACAGTACGTAGGTACAGAAAGATCAAGCACTTCACGAAACAAAATTAGCCCCTCAGATGTAACTGCATGTAGTGAAACAGAAAACTCTGAATGGGATTTAAAAAGTTGCTACACAATATGGTACTGTAGGCAATATATAAAGAGTTCATCCTAAAGCAGGGGTCTCAAACTCCCAGCCTGCAGGCCATCTGCAGCCCGAGAACCTCCCCGATGTGGCCTGCGGGGCTCTAGCAATTTTGGGGCTGGGTCTCTCCCTTGGCCCCACCTGCTGCCCCGAGGCGCTGCCCACCACGTGTCCCCCTGGGCGATTTTAAATGGCTCTGGGCCCCACCCACCGCCGGCAGCACCGCAGAGCTGAGCAGTTTCCTGTGTGTGCGCTCCATGTGGCTGTCACCCCGGAACAGGGCAGGGCGGGGCTGTGCCTGTGCATGCTGCCCCCACCCCTGCAGTCAATAGGAAGCTACAGGGGTGGTGCCTGGAGGCAGTAGCACGTGGAGGCCCCCTCCCTGGCCCGCCCCACCTTGGAGCTCCAGGTAAGCGCTGCACCCCCTAACCCCCTCCCAGAGCCTGTACCACCACCCCCTCCTGTCCTAAAACTCCCTCCTAGAGCCTGCACCCCCTTCCCCCACACCCTCTCCCATCTCCAAACTCCCCATACACCCCACAGCCCCCAAACTCCCTCCCAGAGCCTGCCCCCCTTCCCACACACCCCCTCCTGCACCCCACCCCATGCCCCAGCCCAGAGCCTGCACCCGGCACCCAAACTCCCTCCCAGGGTCCAACCTCTCACCCCTTCTGCACCCAAACTCCCTCCCACAGCCTGCACCCCAATCCCCTACCCCAGACCTCCTCCCCCACCCAAACTCCCTCCCAGAGTAGGGTGACCAGATAGTAACTGTGAAAAAAAGGGACAGGGGGTAATAGGTGCTTATATAAGAAAAAGTCCGCAAAAAACGGGACTGTCTCTATAAAAACAGGATATCTGGTCACCCTATCCCAGAGCCTTAGGCAGGTCGGGGATGGAGTTTGGGGGGCAGGTTCTGGGTGGCATGAGTGACATTATTGGCCCGCTGGAGGATTTGAGGACTGGCACTGGCCCTAAGGTAAATTAAGTTTGAGACCCCTGTCCTAAAGCCTTTAGAGATGAGACACCCACTTGAATTCTTAATCCCACGATGCTCTAAATGATTCTGACTACTCATTTTAAAGACAGGAGATCAACACCAATACTATCTAAAGTTAATATTTCTAAAGCAGCCTTGCAAAAGTTATCCTCCCACTGGTCCAGAGTGATCCATTTTTATTTTTGGGCAATGAATAATATATTTTTCCCCCTGAAGCATGAGATTTTATGCCTGATTTGATAAATTTCCATGATAATTGCATGACTGGAAACTACTGAATAATAATTTCTGAGTAACTAGATGTTTAATTACAGGACTAGAAGCCTAACTTCAGGCACCCATTTTGGAAAATGTCATCACTCCAACTGTATGCAGTGGGTCCTTTGTCCAGAAGAAAAGGGGTTGTTAACCCTATAAGGGCATATCGGTTGGTAAATGACAAGTACTGCCAGCAAATGAAATACAGAATGCCCGCCTCCTGCTCCCACCCACCCACTAGGTTCCCTTGTCTGGAGATAAGTTAGAGCCAGACACTGTTTCTAAACTGGCACGTTTCCGGGAGTTGCCTGGGAGAACAAAAAGCACACACGATTGATTACTTTGCAAGCTTGGCTATCTTCAATTTCACACCCCAGGTGGTGCACTTGGAATGGGTGTTTTACATTTGGCAATTGGCTGCCTCCTCCCTCATGACCAGACCCAATGTACTGAGGGAAAATTAAGAGATAGAGGTTTTACTGAGCATTGGACAATCCCTTAGTCAGTGCAATAGAATTTCTTTGAAGGGAGGATGGGATGTCAGAGACAGACCTGGCAGCTGAGCAGTGATAACTGGAGCTGGGAAAGGATGGGAGCACAAGACTTTGGCCATTCTTTCCTGTCCTAGTGGCAGTGACTACCTATCAGAATGAAATCAGGGGCAAGGGATGCAATTCAGGCAGGGGTAACACATTGGTAACAGACAGTTCTTCAAATCATTCACAGTATGAGGTGGATGGAATTGGAGAGCTAGTGCAGGGAACCACGATAAGCCCATTCTGGTGCAGTGAGTCCTCCAGAAATCCTGGTTCTTTATTGACCTATTTTGTCTTAATTCAGAGCAACTAGCTCCTAGCACCTTGAACTTTTAGGTGTACATTGGCAGTGTGGGGTAATCAGGGGTCCAGCAAGGAAAGATTTACAGAGCTTTGGAATTTGGTGATCTGCAATTTTGGGGGAGGGACCTGACACCCTGACTCACAAAGTATCAACAAACCAATTAACGGATAACAAAGAGAGTCATAATACTACAAGAGCACGGGGAGTCTGTCAAAGCAGTGCAGACTTTGTGTAGGTGCCACTCCTTCCTCACAGAGAAAGGAGTTACCTCGGCAGAGGACATATCAGTTTATGGCAATGTCAAAAAATGCACACGGATGAGGTTACCCAGATGAATTCATTCAGAATTGCACTGGTTACATCCATAGCACAGCTTGGAATGGGAGCTCAACAAATCAAAACTAACAACAGTGGAATCCAAATAAATTCAAGGTTGGAGCTCCCTGTTAGGGAGAATAACTCAGTGCTAAATTAAGTGCTAAATTCTTTGTGTTAATTCCTTCCCTCAAGATCATGTGAAAGCAACCCTTAAGGAAGCTGGGAAAGGGGAGATTGGGACTCCTACGTCTGATACAGCAGGGAGGCAACCCCCTTTCCTTTTCTCCCCCCTTAATCTTTATATGAGGTGGTGTCCCAGCAATGGGCTGGCAGGGACTAGGTTGGATAAGGGGAGGGCTGACAGCAGTCCCCTAGACAAGTGGAAATAATTAGGGGAAATAATTACGACTTGTACTGTACAATTTACTGCAAGTACTTTCAGATATTTTAGGTGAATAGAGTTGAGGCCTTATTAAGCCACATCCATTGCCTCCTGTCTTTCTTCCAGCATTGTGGAACGATCTTAACAATTGACTGTATGAGGAAATATAGGTCACAGGGCCAGGCAGATGCTGCTAGGTGGTTGGTTTGTAAAACAAACCTACTCAATACCTCTATTCTCTCCCCACCAATCTTTTTGCTTATGTTTTATATACAGTGTACACAATAAAAGCATTGCAAGATCAAATGTGACAGGATGAAATAATATGGTGGTGTAGTCTGCCTGAGTTTTACAATAGCCAAACAAATGTGCTGAGCAACTGAGGAGACTATCAACAGCTTTCCTATGATCATGAGGCTCTTTGCTTCCATGTGTAAAATTTGTTGGTTGCACTTCATTAAAATTATCCTTTTTCTTGTTGTTGTTGCTTACTATGATACATTTACAGTATGCCAAGGGATGAATTACCATAGTTACAACATCTGTGTGCTATTGGGTATTGTACCATTAATTCTGTATGCCACACATTGCAAAATCCCCCTAAAAGAGCGAGAAAAATCAGACTCAAAGAAACAGTATTGAGAGAGAGATTTGTAGTCTTCTCAACACACTTCCCTTCTGAATGAAGGGAAAGGACTTGATCCACCCACGTATCACATCATCTGGCAATATCAAAAGAAGGACAGGAGACATTTGAGATGGATTTAATTAGGCTGCAACATTATTATTAGATGTCTGGGACTACCTGGCAAACAAAAATGTACAGTGTGGATAACCCCATGTTTATTCTGTAATTCCCAGGGGGCTTTTACCAGCTCCCCTCTTTTTCCATCCAAATCCCTCCAGCAAATCCATTGCCACGACCGTACTAGAGAAGATGTACTATACACCCCCCTCGTAAGAGGGTTTAAGGTGGACTATAACAATGGGGAGTTGGCTCCCTGTCGTACCAATCATAGGAGTCCCCAACCGCCCCCATTCGTTCCTTTAACAAACACCTCTTTTTAAGTCCTTTTCCAAGCCATTTATCCAGCCACTGTATACCTTTCCTATGGAGTACCTGCAGTGGACATCCGCCACAAGGAGGGGCCAGTAATTAGCTTGGCTGCTTCAGACTGCTCTGTGTAAAAAGGGAGGATCAGGTGCAGGGTTGCCCCCTTTTAAACCGTTCATTCCTAGGGGATGAGTCAGCAACCCTGCTGTCCCCTTTTGCAACAATTTTATCTCCCCCCCAGCCATAAAACACTGTTCCCTTCATTCAGCTAGCCAGCCAAATCACCCCCGTCGCCCTCCCCCACTTAAAGGTGCAGGGTGGTCAACATCAAAGACCTAATCCAGCACTCACAGAAATCTCTAACTCTATCTTTTATGTGCAATCGATCTGGCCCAAATCAAGTAACTGTTTACATGGTTAGAAAGTATTCCTAAGACATAATGGATGAGTAGACCAAGAGCCAAAAAAGGGCTATTGCTGATTTTACAGTTGAAGGAAGACGTGTTCACGGATGCAAATAGGTTTGGCAGAATGGTACAGATCTATCATTCTGAGATTAAATCTTCAAATATAATTATTACCAAATGCAATAGTACCCTTCAGTGACAAACATTCTGTTGATATACACTTATTTCGTTGGGTTTTTTTATTCTTTAAAAAAGCCTTATTATTGCAGAAAGGCTATGAATGTCTTCTGCTCAAAATGATAACATCTATGCGCTAATGTGCTTTTTATACATTTTGGGACCAGACAATCCACATCTCAGGACAAGGGTGTTTGCTATGAGATTAAGAAACAATTTACAGTTGACTTATCCCTAAAGCTATCTCAGCAAAAGAGCAAAATGCAGTATAAAGATGAGCAATATTCCCAAAACATTTCTTACTCTGTGGAACTCACCCATGAGTTTGGTTTACATTCCTTTTGTAAAGTTGGCTTATTTGCAATCCATGGGCTCGGCAGACCTGCTCAAATAGTATTCTATCTACCAAGGCAGATACAATGTACTGATTAAATAATAATATTCCATTTACAACCAAATAAATTATTCCTTAATATTGGCAAACATTTCATTATTCATCCAGCTGCACAATTAGCCCACACCCAGCAGCAGCAACATACTTTCCATAAGAAGTTCTTTGAGGTCTCCCACAGGATAAGATGTCTCTGTGTTGTATTTCTACACATGGCTCTTGATAAGGTTTCACTACTTGTCAGTACCTAATTTAGAAGAATCATCTGCATGGGATAAGCATTACTGAAGATGTTTACTCTACTTATGAGCCATAAGTACTTTTTCAGATATTACACTCCCATATATGCCTTATGATTAACCTTTTCAAGCATCTTTATGGAAAATATCCCAGTGGGTAGTTTTTGGCATAGAAGAGACTGATTCATTAAATAGCAAAATATGTTCTTATAAAATATTTGGAGTTTTTCATATGTGCACACCTCTAATGCTAAAATTCTGTTTTGAAGAGAACCCTTTGTAGTATGTAAGGATTTGGGGTATGAAAAATTACTTAGATACGTCCACAAAAAGTTACTACTATTTCCTCCAGTGTACAAGTACACAGCTGTATCCAGTGAATAGCTGATCACTAGAGGAAATGTCTTCTTTTGCCCTCTGCAAAATCTCTTTGAAAAACCTTTAGTATATCAGGGTACTGACGTCTGATTTTCATTTACACTAAGATTCTTTTACACCACTGTGGAAGCAAATGGAGTGTGGTGAAGTGCTTAAAGTGAGTGGAAAGGTAATTTATACCCACTTTCTATTTTGAACCCACTTTAAGGCACCTTACACTGCCAGAGTTACTGATTTCAATGGGACTACTCACATGTGGAAAGTTAAGCATGTGCATGTATGTCTGCAATTTGCAAGTTCTCAGGGCCTTAACAATTCAAAACACAGTAACAAAAGAAACGGGGTGGTAGTGGGAAGGCAGATCCCTAAATGTTCAGAACCATCAATGTTGCACATATCTTGGAATGATAAAAAGGAAGAGGGACAGAGCTTTATGTTTGTAAAAAAAGGATAATTTCCTTCTGTATTAGCTTAGACTTTTAAGTGGATTAGACATGATAAATCATTCATCACCCATAGGTCCTGACAGTCTATAGGCCACTCTTGGCTTGTTTGGTCTTTGTAACTTGTCTTTGTAATCAGTGTTGCAAAAATTCTTCCCAAACTTCTTTTCCAGAAAAAGACCTGATCCAAACCCCATTGAAGTTAGTGGAAAGACTGCCATTGATTTCAATGGGCTTTGGATCAGGCCCAAAGTGCCTGATGTTATTTGTTGGCTGGCTTTATTAATATCAAAATCCATACATGAACCACATTTAATATCAAACCCAGGCTGAATTATGTCATAAAAATTCATCATAAACTGGGCAAAGTCAGGAGAAAATCATACTGGGAAAGTTTAGCTAAAATATCCCTTCATATCTGTCTTCTCCACATTCCTTTGGCTACCTCTCTGTATTTTAGAGGCTTCACTGAAGATTGACTATGTTTAACTATCCCTTATGTGAGTATCATCAGTGAAAAATGAGGGCTCTTTTTTCCAGCACATTGGAAAAGATTATTTGAGCTGTGTATGCACTCATCCATGCCACCATAGGCACTGACAGGAATGGCAAAATGGCTCTTTGGGGAAAGGAAAGAAAAAGAAATAGGACACCAAACCGTTACCTTAGCTAAACAGGAAATTAATTTTATAATTCAATTGTATTCTACATAACTTCACCTGTCCCGGACGTCAGATAAAAACAACAATACGTCAGCTTCATTAAGCTTTCACTGAATAGCAATAGAAAGACACACTGTTGTTTTTTTTTAAATGACTGTGCTTTTTCCTAGGGAAACTTAAATGCCTAAAATGCTGTTTTTGTGCATTTCAGTTGAATTTGAATTTCCAGCCAGACAGAGTTTGACACAAATCACAAGTAAAAGAATAATTGATCTTGTAAATAAGAAATCTATCATTTTCCATTTTCTATCATAATAAAATATGTAAAAATTAATAATCTGAATAAATGCAAGTAAAACTACATGATTGCTTACATAAATGTGTGTTTGCAGTGTTGTTGTAGTTGTGTTGGTACCAGGACATTAAAGAGACAAGCTGGGTGAGGTAATCTCTTTTTTGGATCAAGTACAGATATCGTATAGTTGCAAATCAACATTTTTAAATGGTTACCAACCAATGAGAATCAACCTTTCCTTAAGAAAATAACTAAAAAGTACAACTGAAAAACATAATTTAAATTGATTATTGAAATCCAGGTTTACCCTTTGCTGATTTAAATCACGATTAGAAAAAGGTGATTTAAATCTATTCACCCTTGGAGCAGTTATTTTTGCATCAATAATATAAGCATTTTGTGTGTCAATTCATTGTGATAATCTATACAAAATGTGCCCTGATTTATATACTTTTGCAGAGGCAAATACACCCAATTGTAAAAGCATTTTACAACATGTCATAGAAAAAAATGGTGCTACACAAAATTAACTAATCTCTATTCTTTTTTTTCTGCTTTAGCTACAAGGCTTCTCTTTACTGATAATTTTTCATATTAAGGTGCGTTAATTTTAATGGAGACTGGGCACCCAAATCATCTAGACAGCTTTGAAAATCCCACCCACGTTATCTATAAGACATTTGGTGAGAATATACCTAAGGTACTTTTGTCCTGTGCTGTGGTTTGTTCCTGTAATGAACATGATAAATGCTGAAACTGTCTCTATTATTTTACTAGGAAAACATCCTATGTCAATCTAGCATTAATGTGATCAGTATTTTCATGGGCTAATGATAATACTTCCCCAGTACATCCTTTGTCTGGTGACTGCCCTCTCCCATAGAGAGCTCCACATCAAGCATTTTTGGAGTGAATATCATCAATCATGGTGTTCACACCTTGTTAATACCTATTTATCAACATCTTAACATTCAAGCTAATGTTATTTCAGATGGAAACAGGATAGGATAAAGTAATTTGGAAGAACAGAGAAGCAGCCAGCTGATTTTACCCTTACATGAGGCTATTTTTAGGAATTGAGTCCATCTTTATCCCTTGCTAGGAACAAGGTTCCCCACCCCTTTCCTTGTTTTTAATATTTGGGATTGATCTAGTTAAGGAAAGCAAATTCTCAAAACTCAACATGTTCCATTTTCAACTTGCACCTAGACCAATCTGGGCTTCTCCTTGACCTCAGACTTCCTCCTTCCATTCCAGACCTCTGAGGGAGCCAGCAACTAGATCCTACAGTATATCCTTACATGAGTGTGATCTAAAAATAATCAGAGTCTGGGCCTGAAATGGGAGGCAGGAGATCTCCATAGCTTAAGAATATGTACCTAAACTTTGGGATTCTTGTCTAAATCAAGTTTCAGAGGAACAGCCGTGTTAGTCTGTATTCGCAAAAAGAAAAGGAGTACTTGTGGCACCTTAGAGACTAACCAATTTATTTGAGCATGAGCTTTCGTGAGCTACAGCTCACTTCATCAGATGTATACCGTGGAAACTGCAGCAGACTTTATATACACACAGAGAATATGAAACAATACCTCCTCCCACCCCACTGTCCTGCTGGTAATAGCTTACCTAAAGTGATCAACAGGTGGGCCATTTCCAGCACAAATCCAGGTTTTCTCACCCTCCACCCCCCCACACAAATTCACTCTCCTGCTGGTGCTAGCCCATCCAAAGTGACAACTCTTTACATAATCAAGTCGGGCTATTTCCTGCATAGATCCAGGTTTTCTCACATCCCCCCCACCCCCATACACACACAAACTCACTCTCCTGCTGGTAATAGCTCATCTAAACTGACCACTCTCCAAGTTTAAATCCAAGTTAAACCAGAACATCTGGGGGGGGGGGGTAGGAAAAAACAAGAGGAAACAGGCTACCTTGCATAATGACTTAGCCACTCCCAGTCTCTATTTAAGCCTAAATTAATAGTATCCAATTTGCAAATGAATTCCAATTCAGCAGTTTCTCGCTGGAGTCTGGATTTGAAGTTTTTTTGTTTTAAGATAGCGACCTTCATGTCTGTGATTGCGTGACCAGAGAGACTGAAGTGTTCTCCGACTGGTTTATGAATGTTAGAATTCTTGACATCTGATTTGTGTCCATTTATTCTTTTACGTAGAGACTGTCCAGTTTGACCAATGTACATGGCAGAGGGGCATTGCTGGCGCATGATGGCATATATCACATTGGTGGATGTGCAGGTGAACGAGCCTCTGATAGTGTGGCTGATGTTATTAGGCCCTGTGATGGTGTCCCCTGAATAGATATGTGGGCACAATTGGCAACGGGCTTTGTTGCAAGGATAAGTTCCTGGGTTAGTGGTTCTGTTGTGTGGTATGTGGTTGTTGGTGAGTATTTGCTTCAGGTTGCGGGGCTGTCTGTAGGCAAGGACTGGCCTGTCTCCCAAGACTTGTGAGAGTGTTGGGTCATCCTTTAGGATAGGTTGTAGATCCTTAATAATGCGTTGGAGGGGTTTTAGTTGGGGGCTGAAGGTGACCGCTAGTGGCGTTCTGTTATTTTCTTTGTTAGGCCTGTCCTGTAGTTGGTAACTTCTGGGAACTCTTCTGGCTCTATCAATCTGTTTCTTTACTTCTGCAGGTGGGTATTGTAGTTGTAAGAAAGCTTGACAGAGATCTTGTAGGTGTTTGTCTCTGTCTGAGGGGTTGGAGCAAATGCGGTTGTATCGCAGAGCTTGGCTGTAGACGATGGATCGTGTGGTGTGGTCAGGGTGAAAGCTGGAGGCATGCAGGTAGGAATAGCGGTCAGTAGGTTTCCGGGATAGGGTGGTGTTTATGTGTGTATATAAAGTCTGCTGCAGTTTCCACGGTATACATCTGATGAAGTGAGCTGTAGCTCACGAAAGCTCATGCTCAAATAAATTGGTTAGTCTCTAAGGTGCCACAAGTACTCCTTTTCTTTTTGTCTAAATCAAGACATACATTTCCAAACCTTTGAAGGTTTGCCATATTTATTTAAAACTAGTTTTTAGGTTCTCTCTTTCTTTAATAAAATCATATATGAAAGGATGATTTCCTGAACTGAAGTAAAAATATGCAAGCTGAGTGTCCTGTGGTAGAACAGTTTTTATACTGTCAATTACATAGTACAGATACGTTAGTATATTTCCCTTCCCCATAATCTCCAGACTTGTTCTTTGCTTAAATGTTAGACTTAATAATGAGACAAAGCCTAATTAAAGGAAGGATCCTTTATTGACAAGAAAAACTATTGTTGTAAACTGAATGGAGAAGAGATACAACCTCCAAAATTGATGACACGGTTCCTAAGATTTCATAAGAATGGCCATACTGGTTCAGACCAAAGGTCCATCTAGCCCAGCATCCTGTTTTCCAACAGTGGCCAATGCTAGGTGCTTTAGAGGTAATGAACAGGTAATGATCAAGTGATAATAATATCAGAATTTGATAATAAAAAAACTCACTTTAATTATAAAACTATTTTATATTTGAATGAATATTAATCATAATAAGATGGCAACCAAGTCAGATACTTCTAGCTAGAAGATTTTAGTGTAAAATTTATACATGTCATTCTGCATATTAAGCATACATTATACTTTCATATTTCATAGACTTTAAGGCCAGAAAGGACCATTTCATCATCTAGTCTGACCTTCTCTTTAATGGGTCATAGAATTTCATCTAGTTACTCCTATATTGAGCCCAATACCTAGGATTTCGCTAAAGCATATATATTTTTAGAAAGGCATCCAATCTTGATTTGAAGACTTCAAGAAATAGAGAATCATCTACCTCTTCACCTGGTCATTTGTTCCAATGGTTAATTACCCTCACTTTTAAAAAGGTGTGCCCTATTCCTAATTTGAATATGCCTGAGTTTAACTTCCAGTCATTGGTTCTTATTATGCGTCACAGAATCATAGAATATCAGGGTTGGAAGGTTGGTAGACCACATATTATACCAGAAAGGAAATGTGTATAATTCTTAAATGCCAAAGATATTTCATTGCATAACCAAGCTTCCCAGTAACAATGACTCCCAGATACTATGCATCTCTGCTCAACCTGAAAAGAGCGTGTGTTTAAACAACATGGTGATCTCCAGAATGGGTTACGACTGAATTTCTTCCTCTACTCAGTTTTCTGCTTTACCGCCTGTTTCCCTTTATGTGGGATACTGACATTCCCCATATATCTACTGGACAATAGATCTGACTATAGCAATTTACAATTAGCTATCGTACACTGATTCCCAGGCATGGAATTACCACTAAATGTATTGTGTTAATAGTTAGGAAAAACAGTCTTAACACAAAGAGAACAACAGGCATGCACTTTATATACCATGCTGTAAGTATTCATTAGGGGATTATTTCACAGCCTGTGCACTTTTCTCAGTATGGTATTTTCAGTCATAAAATTTTAGAAGAATACTAAAATCCTACAGAAGGGTTACTTGGTTTTCATTTTGTTCTCACAGCAATATGTCAAAAGTTTAGGAAATGATAACAGTGTTTGATTTCCCCCCCGCCCCAGTCACCAGCTGCAGCAGAGCCTGTATCTACCTTTCTGTGAATGTCAGTCATCTATAAAACATACGTGTGTGTATGTGCACAGAGAAAGGCAACAGGAAACTTCTCAAAAATTAACTAGCATGGTGTAACCGAGAGCCTGCTGCAGAAATACTATTCAACTGCATACAGCTGGGTTGAGTTTTTCACCGCCTCAATCTCCAAAGGATTATTTATATTTTTCTATTCGAATAACAACTTGAAAACCCTTTGATTTTGGCATCTTTTCAGCTCCAAAGAGTGAAGGAGTTCCAGTTTGCCATCAGGGATGATTAGCTGAAGTTGGCAGTCTTGAACGCATTTAGCCTTTGAAAACCTATCACTTCTGAGTACATTCATTACCTCCTTTTCAGAGGTTCTTGATCCCTTTTGAGTATTTACGACGACAACAGCACAAAGATATTTGTCATTAGTGACCCCTTTCCAAAGGTCTGACGATATTACTGGCCTTTAAGAGCAGGAGGCTATTCTTCCCTGAACCTTTTAGTTCTATCCTCTTCCTCAGCGTCACCCTGAAAAGCAGGTGGCCGCCAAGGATATTTGTACTTTAAATGAGTTAGCATGCATCACAGCCACACAATGGCCGCTAAATCCTCATTGGCTTAAAATTCTTTCCTCATCAGAAGCACACAATAGTGCCACAGAAGGACCTTTCAGAGTTACTGATGCAAACAGAGGTCTGCTTGTGTTTCAAGTGTCCATGTGGACATAACAAGTGGCTTTCCATTGGCTGCATTGCTAGGTTTTCCAATATTTCTGGTGAGAACCCTTCATACTTAAATGGCACTCCACTTTTCTTCTTTTTTGCCTCCCAAATACCCGCAGCCTATAAAAGGGGCCATCCTTCAACCAGCACTTTGCAGTGCAAGTATGTGCAATAATGGTCAGGCTCACAATTAAATATGCTATCAAATTAACCCCTTCTAGCACAAAAAGGAGGGGACTAGCTAGTGAAAAAAGGGGGTTACTGGGGAGGAGTTCTTATTTTGCTGCGATACAACAAACTACCTTCTATTGAAAAGTTCTAAAAGGGCCCAATTTCAATGCAACTTGATGATGTCTGCTCTTCTAACAGAGGTGCCTAGGTTTAGCACCAAAGTGCTGAAAATGAATAGCTACAGTACAATTCAGCACTGAAATACTCAGGAGCTACACAGCTGGGGGATGTGTGGTTTAAAAAGTGCATTGTCACATATTTTATTTATTTTTAACAGGGTGGATAAAAATCAATGATGTTTTTTAAAAACATTTTAAAAAACAGATTTTTTTTTAATTTAAATCGGATTTTTTTGATAAAATGCTTTTTGAGGAAAAAAACCTATCTAAAGATAGTTTTAATTAAGATACATTATAGCTCAAAGATATCTCATCATGGAATAGGGATTATAAATTCTAATTCTATGAGACAATATATTCATGTAATGTTTAAGAAAAGTTTTGTAAATGAGTTCCAATAGTTCATGGATTAGGAACCCAATCTTATGGGGTTCCACAGTCTTCTGTATAGATTATTTAGCTTAATCTTCCTATCTACCCAATGGGGCTCAGTCGAGAACAGGGGTCTCAAACACACGGCCTGCAGGGTTATTTTCTAAGGCTCGCCAGCTACCCGCAGCCCCCACAGCATTTACCTACAGCGGCTCCGGCCCGGCTCGCACCATTTTTAAATTTTGGTGAAAACAAAACTAGATGCTGAAATCAAAATCCAAACAACTTTCCCCATTCAAATTGAGAGAGACAAGATGGGTGAGGTAAAATCTTTTATTGGACCAACTTCTGTTGGTGAAAGAAGCTTTAAAGTTCACAGAACTCTTCTTTGAAGTCTATCCCAAACCTGAAAAAGAGATACGTGGTGTAGTTCTTCAGGTCTAGGCTCTGTGTAGCTTGATAGCTTGTCTCTTTCACCAACAGAAGTTGGTCCAATAAAAAATATTACCTCACCCACCTTGTCTCTCTAATATCCTGGGACAAATATGGCTACAACAATGCTGCAAACAACTTTTAAAGACATGACATTTAAGGTTCTTTGGGTGAAATCCTAGCCCCACTGAAATCAATGGTGAAACTCCTATTGATGTCAATGAGACAAAGATTTCACCCTTTCACTCTACCTGAAATTTTTAGAAACAGAAAATAAAAATCTGTTTTGGGGATTTTTTTATATCCATATTTAGAGAGGAAGTCTTGTGACTTGGAAGAAATTGTAGCACAAACTAAAAGATTCTTATTAGTGTCTGTGCAGCAGAAATTACATCTGAAGCCATCGTAATCATAGCACTTGTAAGGCAACATCTTGTTTTGGCCAAGTCTCTCCTTATAAAACACTTGTTTTACTTTAAAGACGTCAGTAAAATACCCAGCATTCTCACAGCAGGCAACCCTTCTGGCTACTACCTTGCTGGAAGTCATTTATGAGAGAATTAGCTCTCAGTCATGATATGTCTTCTTCTTTTCAATATTTAATCTTTCATTTGAACTATTTATTATGGTCTTTTCTAGAGTGACTACAGTATTTATTACAGTCTTTTCTAGAGTGATTATTTTGACGGACAAAAAGCATTTGGAAACTATAGACAATTTTACATTATGTCATTTATTCCCAAAATATTTTAAGTTGGAATAATCAATGCAAACAGAAGAATAACTACAGTATTTGTCATTACACACTGTATATATAAATTAAATTAATAAATATCCAATTTTCCTTCACTGGGTAATGGATGGCATTTTCCCCAGCACGTAGTTCAAACAGCTGGAATGTTTAGACTAATACAGTCTCCCAGCCACTCTCCTTGCTGCAGAAAGCATGAACAACAATGGTGAGCTTTGACTGAGCTATGGGGATTCTATTCAACTTCCCAATATGGGCATGCTACTTACATTTACATTATAATGGAATTTACACATATATATTAAGAAGAATAGAGCTCTAGGAGCAGATTCGTCTGTACTCTTCTATGTTAGGTAACTCTGGAGGGTGGTATTTATTCCGAATCTCAGAGATGAGAAATAGGGCTCCATTTCTAGATTTCAATCACAACGTGATACTATGGTGATAGGCACCACAGAAATGTCCATAAATACAATGACATATAATAAATAATTCCTCTATAGTGTTAGGACAATTCAAATATTTTCCCATCACTACATCTTAAAAAATATCAAAAGACACATATATGAAATAGCCAAACAATTCCTACTGCTCTTAGTATTTAAATAATATGCAGTTATGTGTTGATTATAAAATGGTGCAGCAGAAATTATAGAATGAAAGAGTGGATAGGTATCAAGGCATACATTGTCAATTAATTTTATATTTCAGCTAGGGCACACTTCTCACATAATATGTTGGTGGAAAAGTCATAATGTATTGCAAGTAAATTAAGGAAACTCCAAAAACTCAGAGGATCTCACTACAATAGACCAATATCTCTCCAAATAATCACAAATTCCTAACAGGCCCTGTGGATAAGCAGACCGGAACACTTAGTCGAAAAGGGACCCTGGCGGCTTCAGTCAGAACCAATGAATGGACTGTTAAAAGTCCAGTCGGCAGCGAAGGCAGGCTCCCTACCCAGCTCAGTGCGACTCCTGGGAAGCTGCCAGCATCTCCCTCTGGCTCCTAGGTGGAGGGATAGCCATGGGGACTCTGCCTGCTGCCCCCATCCCCCAGGTCAGCTGCTCCCATTGGCCAGGAACCATGACCAATGGGAGCTGAGAAGGCAGTGCCTGCAGGTGCAGGCAGTGCAAAGAGCCACATGGCTGTGCTTCTGCTTAGGAGCTGGAGGGAGATGCCAGCAGCTTCCTAGGAGCCGCCTGAGGTAAGCACTGCCTGCGGTAAGCACCGCCTGCGGTAAGCACCGCCTGCAGCCCACACCCCCTCCTGCACCCCAACCCCCTGTCCCGGCCCCGCACCCTGAACTCCTTATTTCTGGCCCCACTCTGGTGCCTGCATCCCCAGCCCAGAGCACGTACCCCCTCCCACGCTGAAACCCCTGCCCCAGTCTGAAGCCCTCTCCTACACCCCAAACCTCTCATCTCCAGCCCCACCCCAAAGCCTGCATCCCCAGCTGGAGCCCTTGCTCCCTCCTGCACCTCTGGCCCAGCCTGAAGCCCTCTCCTGCACGCCAAATCCCTCATCTCTGGCCCCACCCCAGAGCCCATATCTGCAGCCGGAGCCCTCACCACCACTCCCCCCTGCACCCCAACCCCCTACCCCAGCCCAGTGAAAATGAGTCAGTGAGTGAGGGTGGGGAAGAGTGAGCGACGGAGGGAGGAGAATGGAGTGAGCGGGCCCCAGAAAAGGGGCTGGGCAGGGGGTGGGGCAAGGGTCTTCAGTTTTCTGCAGATAGAAAGTTGTCAACCCTAATCTCAGGCCAGGACGGTAAGGAATAAAAGTCGATATAACCTCTGGAATGTTCAGTACCCTTTGTCAAATAAGTTGGAGAGTTCAGTCTGGTTTCTTGCAGATTCTGTGAGCATAGCTCAGATTACTACTGCAGTTAGTATTAATTAGCAACCTTGTTGGCACACTAAGCAGAGAAGATAATAAGTATTTCAGATTTCAATATTTGGCTCTATCTACATGATCCCTCATGTAAACTGCAAACCTCTTAACAGAATGAGGCAGAGAAAAAGTGCCTTTACATGGTTACAGTGGCTAAGGGAAAAGATATAAATAACACACTATTGCACACAATTTACTTGGAATCATGCAATCCTTATATAACACATGCAAAGGCACACTGATATTATTATGTATCTTTTCCTCTAAGAGTAGTAACCATATAAAAATGTCTTCTTTTCCTGTACTGTACTTCTACAATGAATTTCAATGCAACTACTCATACGCTTAATAGTTAACCGTGTGTATATGCATGTGCACATTTAGGCCTAAGAGCTCTTCCTAAACCAACCTTTATTGCAAGAACACTACAGAGTGATATTTAAAGGAAGCCTTTTCAGCAGAGCAAATGATTTACATTTTGTTTAATACATATTGTTTATTGTAAATGTATGGAAAGGGTGGTGAATATTCTGTGTCCTTTCTGCTCCAAGGCTGACTGATATTTAGCAAACCAAAAAGGGGGGGAAGGAGGGCGGAGAAAAGAAAAAGACAAGATCACATTTGGATAACAGATGTCAGGTAACAATAAAATGCTAGAAACTCTAACATTGTAGAAACACTTGTCATTCAAGTACAATCCCACAGAGAAAAGTTTCAGAGTCAGGGCTGCACTTCTTGTCTGCAAATATTTAGATTAACAATATATAAAATCAGAAAGCAACATCAAAGGCTGAGTCAGCTTATTTTCCCATGCCAGAATCCTCTGGGAACAACAAGGGAAGCCTGATGGATTTTAACTTGGTTGAAATGACTGAAACTTTCTGCCTTTTATGTACGCACACACTTCTTTACTCTGGATTACTTCTACTCTTTATTATTTCTAACAGAGGTTTGTTTTTTTCCAGATAGATGTGGTATTACGATCTCAAAGACAATGAGTAAATTCTTATTAATGCTAAGACCCCTTTACACTGCCAGAGTAGTACAAAAAGACCTTGGTACAGATGACATCTGGTCTTAAGAGTTAATTTCAGACCTGGTCAAGTTGGTGCAACTCCTCTCTCTTAGCAGATTTGCCCACAATTTCACCATGTCTAGATCTGGCACGGTGTAAAGGTTGCACATTTCCAAGTAACTTGTATAGGATAATGGCCAACATTTTAAAAAGGGGACAAGTGGTTTTGGATGTCTAACTTGAGATACCTTAAAAGAGCAATAATTTTTAGAAAGTGCTGAGTATCCACCCTCTGTAAACCAGGCTCCTTTCACTAGACACGTAAACTTTTGGCCAATCCGCATTACTCTGATATCTTATCCATACACTTATGTGGTTAAGTCATGCTCTCTTACCTTCATGGATAATGCCAGTTAGGATATATCTACACAAATGAATTAAAAACTTGCTGGCCCATGCCTGCTGATTCGGGCTTGCAGGGCTCAGGCTACTGGGCTGTTTAATTGCAGTGAAAACCTCTGGTTTGGGCTGGAGCCCAGGTTCCAGGAGCCTGCTACGTGAGAGGGTTCCAGAGCTCAGGCTGCAGCCCAACCCCCTAGCAGTGCTGCGAGTTTTTAATTGCAGTATAGATATACCCTTAGAGCAGTAGTGGGCAACCTGCAGTCCGTGGGCTGCCAGACTGTTTGTTTACATTTGCACAGATTTGTATTTCCACTTGCTAGATTACTAGCTAGAGGAGCCTGTACCAGGAGCATTAATGTCAACAGAATTATCAGACACATAAACGATCAGGATATGCTGGGGAAGAGTCAACACTGCCTTTGTAAAGGGAAATCATACCTCACCTATGTATTAGAATTCTTTGAGGGTATCAACAAGCATGTGGACTAGGGTGATCCAGTTGATACAGCTGTACGTGAACTTTCAGAAAGCCTTTGAAAAGGTCATGGGATAAGAGGGAAGGTCCTCTCATGGATCCATAACTGGTTAGAAGAGGAAAGAAAGGGTAGGAATAAATGATCAGTTTTCACAGCAAAGACAGACAAATAGCAGAATATATACTGGGACCAGTGCTGTTCAACATATTCATAAATGATCTGGAAATGGGTAAACAGTGAGGTGACAAAATTTGCAGAGAATACAAAATTACTTAAAATAGTTAAGTCCAAAGCTGACTGCAAAGAGTTATAAATGAATCTCACTAAACTAGGAGACTGGGCAAGAAAAAGGCAGATGAAATTCAAATGTTGATAAATGCAAAGTAATGCACTGGACAACATAATCTCAACTATGCATACAAAATGATGGGGTTTAATTATCTGTTGCCACTCAAGAAAGATCTTGGAGTCATTGTGGATAGTTCTCTGGCAGAGTGGCAGTCAAAAAAGCTAACTTAGTATTAGGAAAGGAAAGATAAAAAGACAGAAAATATCATAATGTCAATATATAAATCCATGGTAACACCCATACCTTGAATACTGCATGTAGTTCTGGTCACTCCCTCTCAAAAAGATATTAGAATTGGAAAAGGTACAGAAAAGGGTAGCAAAAATTATTAGGGATATGGAACAGCTTCCATCTGAGGAGAGAATAAAAAGACTGGGACCATTCAGCTTAGAAAAGAGACAACTAAGGGGGATATGATAGGGGTCTATAAAGTCATGAATGGCCTGGAGAAAGTGAATAGGGAATTGTTATTTAGCACTGCCCGTAACACAAGAATCAGGGGTCACCCAATGAAATTAATAGGCAGCAGTTTTAAAACAAGCAGAGGGAAGTACTTCACCCAATGCACAGTCAATCCACGGAACTTACTGCTAGGGAAGACTGTGAAGGTCAAAAGTATAACTGGGTTCAAAAAACAATTAGATAAGTACATGGAGGGTATGTCCATAATGGATATTAGCCAAGATGGTCAGGAACTCAACTCCATTCTCTGGTTGTCCCTAAACCTTTGACTGCCAGAAACTGACTGGACAACACACAATAATTGTCCTGTTCTGTTCATTCCCTCTAAAGCAAACGGCACTGGCCACTATTGGAACACATGGTATTAGGCTAGATGGACCAAAGGTTTGACCCAGTATGACCATTCATATGATCTTATATAAAAGGGGATTTGACATGGACTTAAATGGGCATGGAATGAGGCCCATACTTTAAAACTCATAAATTCAGTATGATGCACCTGTCTACAGAAGTCCAATTGTGAGCACTCAGCACTGGCACAAGAAGCTCAACACTCTTCAGGTCCAGACCCCCATGTTGCAGCCTTGACAGAACAGGGAAATAAGTACTATTATCGCTAAAAATGGTTGAAAATAGCTTTTCTACAAGTAAATGTGCCATAACTTGAAAGTCCTACATCTTGCAGTTTTGGATATGAGATGGAGATAGATACAAATATTAAATATCAATGGAAAACCAGGATTTCCTGATGTTTAATGTGATAAAGCACACCTCTACACACAGTCATTGACAGCTATCAGAACTCAAACCGATCATTGGCTAAAGAGATGAGTGCTGTCTCTCCTGTATTTTTCAAATTCTGCTTGTCCACGGATCCACATTTTTGGGAAGATAAATGGAAAAAAAATTGTGGTAAGTTTTTTTTTAATGGTAGCCTTCTGAAAGCTGTTAGAGATTGGGAATTTTCCAGCAGAGATTAGTGGGCAGAATGTAGGGGAGCAGTTCAAGGAACAAATATATTCAGATTATTCCCTGGTAGCAGTAATGGATGCAACAGACCAGGTATTTCCAGTAGAGACAGGGAACTGTTAGTTATACAAGGCACTGGTGAGACCTCATCTGGAATACTGTGTGCAGTTCTGGTCTCCCATTGTTAAGAATTCAAACTGAACAGGTACAGAAAAGGGCTACTAGGATAATCCAAGGAATGAAAAACCTGCCTTATGAAAGGAGACTCAAAAATATTGGCTTGTTTAGCCTAAACAAAAGAAGGCTGAGGGGGAGATATGATTTATCTCTATAAATACATCAGAGGGATAAATACCAGGGAGGGAGAAGAGTTATACAAATTAAGCGCCAATGTGAACACAAGAACAAATGTCTATAAACTGGCCATCCCCAACTGCTGGAGACAGGACACTAGATGGGGAAGGCTCTGAGTTACTACAGAGAATTTTTCCCCAGGTATCTGCCTTGAGGGTCTTGCCCACATGTTCAGGGTCTAACAGATTGGCTGAGATCCTGGGGGGTTTTCACCTTCCTCTGCAGCACTGGGCACAGGTCACTTGCAGGTTTAAAATAGTGTAAATGGTGAATTCTCTGTAACTTGAAGTCTTTAAACCCTGAATTGAGGGCTCCAGTAACTCAGCCAGAGGTTAGGGGTCTATTTCAGGAGTGGGTGAGGTTCTGTGGCCTGCAATGTGCAGGAAATCAGATTAGATTATCACAATGGTCCCTTCTGACCTTAAAGTCTATGAGTTTATGATAAATAAAGGAATTTGTTCCAGTGTTACCAGGTACATAATTGTGACAAAACTATATTTCAGTCATAAAAAATTGGGAAATGCAAATATCAAGTTTCCAAAAGTGATCTTAAAGTTGTCTCTTTGCCTATTCTTTATGTTTTATGGAATACTTTAAAAAACAATTATATATTAAGCTGCACATCTAACCAGAAGAGCAATGAGAGAAAATACTATGGACAGGGAACAGGGAAGAGTTATGATTGGTCTTAGAATCTTAACTTTGCATTTCTGAGTTTTCTGTTTATGATATTTAAATGTACAGCCTAAATGCTGTATTATAATTTCTTTATTTTTTAAGCAAAGAAGGGGGGAAGGAAATTTTCTGTAATACTATATTAGGGGTAGATTTTAAAAAAGGGCCTAAATGATTTAAGAGCATGAGCCCCATTCAAAATCAGTGGGAGTTATGTCCCTAAGTCACTGAGGTGCTTTCAGAAATGGCACCTTTAATATTTAACTAGTCCCAGTTAAGCTTTAAAGTTCACATTTCATTAAGATGTCTGAGTAGAAACAAGGCCTGTTGCTACTGTGGTTGTTGGCTGGTGACAGTTGTCTACTAAGCTGAGTTAACCAGGCAGCAGCTTACAGTGGGAGAATTTAAAAATACTCATTCTCCTTCTAGAGATATTACTGGTTCTAGCAGTATTTTAAAGGCAATTATAAATATGGGCAATATTGTTGGAACTGGTTATCTCTCTCAAACTGAAATGAACTTTTTAAGTGTACCCATTGTGCATTGGGATGGATGTATTCTGACAATGAAAAAAAGAGGGTGGGGTTTTTTTGTTGGTTTTTTTAAAATGGCTTGAAATAGGCAGAATATTGGCAAAAACCTGCTAAAATTGCAAAAACTTTAAAAGTTCAGGATTCATATTTTTTTCTCCCCCCTCATTCAAGAATTTCTCCGGGTGTGTGTATTTGTTTTGCTTTGAGGGTGGCGGGGAGAGGTATTTCTAAGATATATTTGCATTCTGTATATTGTCCGCAACAGGGGACTAGGGGAAGCAGTCTCTGTAACTACCAAAATGCCCTACCTAAATTAGACAGGGAGAGCATTCAGTGATGTCACAATGATAGGTGCAGGTTGAAGCTGTGCTGTACTGAGGATCCTCAGAAGGGATTTTTCTATTGTTTATCATTTATACATGTATTTACTTTTCCCTAATCCAAGCCAAAACCACAGCCCTGAGGGAAGATTATATCTATACTTATTTTCAATTTCCAAATTTTCTCCACTATTGTTGTTGCTCTAATGAAAGTATAGCTATTAATATTTTTTCCCTAATGGGAAAGGTGTTGGTGTTTTTTTCACCCTCCTGGTATATAAAAAAATAAATAGCTGGTGGCAATTTGACCTAGTTTTGCAAAACACTTCATCTTCAGGAAGAGAACATGCATGGGAAATTTTAGTCCAAAGGATGTATGTTTCAGAATATTATGGCCATGATAAAAAGTGAGGTATTAATGGAAACTGGCCTGCAAATTTAACAGGTTGCATAGCAGGTGCAATCTGTACATGCTGTAAACCATGAAGTAAATGTCTTAGGGCATATTTATGAACAGACAGGAACACACATTTCTCTTATTATTCTCATTTGTTTGCTGGGAAAATCAAAATAGCCCTTCAAGAAAGCAATGGTTTCAGATTTATTTGAATGGCTCAGTGTCATACATATAAAAGCCTCTATTTTGCTAATAGAAAAGGAGTACTTGTGGCACCTTAGAGACTAACCAATTTATTTGAGCATAAGCTTTCGTGAGCTACAGCTCACTTCATCGGATGCAATTTTGTGAATATTTAAGTATGTGCTTAACTTTAAGCAAATAAACATTCCTAGCCATATTTAGCAAAGTATGTATAGATGTGCTTAACTTTAAGCATGTGCTTAAATCCCATTGATGTCACAAGCTTAGATGTTTAGCTTAACAGTTAGAGCCCTGCACAGATACAAAATTTGTATCTGGATCCAATCCGCGGATGTCTGCAGATATAAAGCAGATATTTGTGGATTTGCAGAGTTATATTATTAATGATTGTGACAGGGTCGGGCCAGATGGCTACAGGAGAGTAACAGAAGGCAGATATATTAGCCCCAGGCTAAGTAGGTCCCTCTTCCCTGGGTAAGGTAACAAGAAAGGTTGTAGAACAATCAGGAACCTTCTGGAGACAATTAAGACAGGCTGATTAGAACACCTGCAGCCAATCAAGAAGCTGCTAGAATCAATTAAGGAAGGCTAATCAGGGCACCTGGGTTTAAAAAGGAGCTCACTTCAGTTTGTGGTGTGCATGTGAGGAGCTGGGAGCAAGAGGCACTAGGAGCTGAGAGTGAGAATGCGGACTGTTGGAGGACTGAAGTGTACAAGCATTATCAGACACCAGGAGGAAGGTCCTATGGTGAGAGTAAAGAAGGTGTTGGGAGGAGGCCATGGGGAAGTAGCCCAGGGAGTTGTAGCTGTTGCACAGCTGTTCCAGGAGGCGCTGTAGACAGCTGCATTCCACAGGGCCCTGGGCTGGAAGCTGGAGTAGAGGGCGGGCCCGGGTTCCCCCGAAATCCTCCCAACTCCTGGTCAGACACAGGAGGAGTCGACCTGGACTGTGGGTTCAGAAAAACGGCCAAGCTGAGGGCTGTCGTGAAGCTCCAAGGCGAGCAATAAGCGCAAGACCCACCAAGGTAGAGCAGGAACTTTGTCACATGATGTGTTTGCTCATATGCTTTAAACTAAGCATGTGCCGAAATGCATTGCTAAATCAAGGTCACACATACATAAAACTTTTCATCCACGGATCTCAAATCAATGTACACACTTCAATTAAGTTTCACATCACCCTTGCAAGGCAAATATTAGGAGTAGTAGAATAATGGCAAACCATTTTTTAAATCCACAGCATAAGATAGCCATATTATGTTTCCAGAAATACCTTATAGACTAAATGGATGATGATGTGTGGGCAAACCATCCAAGTTTACAGTGCACTTAATGTGACTAATGATAAACTCAGACTAAAATGCCATTCCTTCCTCAGATTAAGTCAAGGAAACAGTAAATCAAACAGCTTTAAATAAGGTTGTCACAGGCAGTGAATGAAGCTTCTACCAGTCATCTTCCAACTGGTTCAGCAGTATAGTCAGTGACGGCAGCCCATAAATAAACAGAGTAATTTGGGGCCTCTGAAGTATTAAAGCCATAAAAATGTGCCTCTGACTTTCCAAATATCCAATAACCAAACACAAATAATAGATAACTTCTATACCAGGTAATCCCTGCTTTAGTTTAATTTATAAACCCACTTACGTTTATCGCTAGAGATAAGGTGATGACTTTCTTCTGTTTCCAATAACTTGTGTGTGACTACGGTGTGTATTTGCCAAGTCAGTGTTCACTCTCCATACGAAACTACAAGCTCAAGTATCTCTCCTTATGTCACTGCAATGCTTTTGGAGACAGTTGGGGGTTTTACAAATTGAAGGAATATGGGAGGTTACATGTTTCTAAGTAGCAGGTCAGAAACATACAGAGAAAGAAGTAAATCCAAAGAAAACAAATATACTGAGAGGGATATCAATCAAATATAAAGTAAAACAAATCTAATTTGTAGGGAATATATTTAAAAAGGAATGTTTCAATACACATTCTAATAAACAGAACAGTAACTGTACCCACACACAGAATGTTGTCACTTTGGCCCATAGTGTCTTATAAAAATATCACGTAACAAATATTCACACAAACAAAAAGATATTAAAAGAACAGCAAAGTGGAGTACTTCAAAGTCAGCAAATGACAACATTAGGGTTGCCTGTGCAACCTTAACTCTGCTCCCTTGTATTCCTGCATTACGATAATCTAATTACACGTTTCCATATTATTCTCCAGAATCCCAGTTTCATTCAGTGCACACATTGCACAGAGAACTGGGTTCTTTCCTTCTCACACAACATGACTAGTAAGGGATTCTGTGGACCTTTATGGCCGATTCAAAGCCTATTGAAATCAATGGAAAGAGTCCCCTTGACTTAATTTGGCTTCGGATCAGGCCCCATATTATTCCTTCAGTTATATCTGACATGTAGTCTACAATGGGGTTGGACTATCTGGAATTCAGTAAAATAATTCAGTCAGACTTGTATTCTGATGGACATATGGGCACCAAATCTCAAACTCAAGGACCTTCACTGAAAACTATAATTCACAGATATTTAAAAGTAAGGACTGTTAGAAAAGCACCTCAACTGTTCTGAACTGCAGCTTTGAATGCGGAAATATCAGACGTGTCAAAAACTTCTTTTCAAAGACAGAAAAATTAAGGAAAACTTTTAAAGCTCAAACCATGTAACTGCTAATATATTGCGTTGCTAATGACATTCTTTGGACCCATTATTGCCTCCCTTACTCACAGTGAATAGCGTCTGAGCTTAAAGGGGTGACTTGTGGGAAAAAAGATACTACTTAGCGTGAGTAAGGCCTACAGAATCTGACCCTTTACGTTTCACTTCCATTGGTCACTTTCACCTAGACTATTTCTAGTAACATCTTGTGTTTTCTTCCACCTCAAACTATATAAATAGTTGTTCAATTTCTAATCACAATGCAATAGAAGATTGCTCTAACACTAGAAACCTGATAATCTGTCTTCCGCTGACAGTCATTGTAAAGGATTACTTAATTAATTCTGCTTTCTTGTTGAGACTGTATCAATACAGAGATATGTTGCCTGCTTGCCACCATGCTGTGAGTAAGGTAGCTAATGTTAACAAGGTGTTTTACATTTACAAGTGCATATGCACAGACTAAGAAACAAGTAAAGATTTTTTTTAATACCCAGAAGCACAAGCATTAACAAGAATTAAGCAAAAAGCTCAGTGAAAATAAGCTTGCACTGTGAAGCTCGAAAACTTGTCTCTTCCACCAACAGAAGTTGATCTAATAAAACATATTAGCTCGCCATCTTGTCCTATGCATTCTTGTCCAGAATGTTATTTAAGGAAAAACTGATGTATTAATAAAATTTTTTCCCCAAATGCAAGACATTTCTGTGTCCTTAATGGATTATTTCACAAGACAGTACTGGACATTTTAAATATATTTGTCTAAATTAAATTAAACTAAAGATTTGTTTTTAGTTCCATTTTCTAAACTTATCAAGTTTAGCCTGTCAATTGGGAAGTCAAGTTTACTAACTTGGTTTACTGTCATCCCAATCTACAAGTTACACATAAAAATCTACTGAATGGCAAAAGATTGGGCTCCTTGGGGCTTCAATTTCAAAACATTAAGTGGGAAGGTGCGACATTAAAGGTGTCACATAGCTGTAACTCGCATCAAAAAATTCATATCCAAAATTCTAACTAACAGAAAGTCAGCCTTCATATGCATGTACCCAGTTTTACACACACAACTGATTGCACCCCACCAAATTGGATGCACCCATTTTCAACATTAAAAAAATATACATTTGTAACCACAAACCGTATAGCAACTCAATTTACACTTATGACTGTGCAAGCAGAATGAGTTCATGCCCAAGGAACAGTATATTCAAAACTGTGCATGAAACTGCGTGGCCCTGCAGTTAGATTCACCCATCGTCTTACTGAGTAGATTTGATTGCAGGATCAAGGCTTTAGAAATGCAGGCTGAGAAAATGCACATTAAGGCTCATGACTTTCCTGAGTATTGTGCATGTACATCAATAATAGTCTTCTTACTGCACTCTGCTAAACTGTGACATGCACTTTTTAGATTTAGATTTCACATTTTCGAAGTGCCTAAGTGACTTAGAAGTCTAAGTTCCAGTCTCGAATATGATCATGGTCATTCACTTAAGTTGCTTTTTAAAATTTTACCCTAACTCCCCATTTTGCCTTGCTGTTTTCACACCTGTCTGGGGGGGAGGGGCAGAGAATTTCCTTATTCAGGTTCTAATAAGAACTCAAAAACAGATTTTTCAAAGGTATTTAATTGGGATTTTCAAAAGCACGTAGGCACCTATCTCCCATAGGAGTTTAGCACTTTTCAAAATCCCACTATGCACATCATTAGGCACCTAAATACCTTTAAAAATCTGGCCCTAAACATTCAAAGAGTTGCAACTGAGAATAGAAAGTTTGCAGAAGTTTAGTTTTTAAAAAAAGTTGGTAGCTTGTTTTTCAGGTGAAATGTGAGGTTAACATTAAAGTTAAATTAGTGCACTGAAAATTATACTGGATTTGGTAAACAAGACAAACCCACCTGAAGTGCCCATAATCTCATAATTACAGTATGTCTATAATCTTGTAATTTGTAATGCACTTGGGCTCCCATTTTATGTATTCACTGTAGGTAAGTATTATACTACCATTTAAACTAGGAGATAATTCTAATTAAATGTGTGGAGCAAGTTTACTGCATAATATTCCTCAACTTTCTAGAAATGCTATCAAATCAGAAAATGTAAACAGTGTGCATTCATTAAGAAGCTCCTACAGCTAAAAGACTCTAGGGCAGTCAAATCAAAATGGACAATAATGCTTAATAGTTACAGTATAAAGCACGTTACAGCTTCAAACGTCTGTACAGACATTAATCAACCTTTATGACACCTAGATTAAATAGGCAGGGAAGTGTTACTAAAGAGCAGCCCAAACCAAAATCCAGCACTCTGAAATTTAGGGGAAATATCTGTTTCTGTGTATGACTTCTGTGCCTCAGGCCCATATTTGATTTTTATTAAAATACTGTCTGCAGTTTGTATTATGCCACAGGATTGATTCTTCAGGCTCCAATGTGGTCTGGTGCTGCAGAGATGCACTGGGAGGTCTTGAAGCCATGTGTGCCTCAAAGCACGAGAGCTTGGATTAAAATTAAAATGCCTGGAGGCAAACTTAAACATACAATCATTGTTGGCATATTTTAGCCCTTGTGAAGAAGGACTAAGAAAAAAAGAAAACAGAATATATTAAAATAACATTACAGTTTTAACAAAAAAATTATAATACTTTGCACTCGTATTTTCACATTTCATCCAAGTATTTCAAATTATTTTACAAACATTTATTATGTCTTGAAAAAACCCTGTGAGGCAGATATTATATTACACCAATTTCACAGTTATGTAAACTAAAACACAGAGGAGTGTAATAATTTGAAAACTGCCAGTCACAGGCAAAACTAGGAACAGAACCCAGGGGTTCTGATTCCCAATTCCTTCACTACAGTCACTTGTCATTACCTCACTCCAAAACACAAGGAAGTCTGTCATTTATGTACACAGGCAACTGAATCTTGTGTGATGGGGACTAGAGATGGCTGGAACATTGTCGTCAAAACAACAAAAACAGATTTCTCTTGGAAAATGCTGTTTCAACTAAACCCAAAATTTTCACATGCAATGAAATTTCATGTGGTAAAAAACTGAAATGGGATTTTTTTTTCATTTAGAAAATGTCATTTGTGGAAAAGAAACCTCAAAATTTTGCTTCAAAATGAATTTTTCCTTTCAAAAATTTTATTTTATGGATTTTTTTCATTTGTATATAACTCTTGTTATTTTTACACTGTTTTGCCCCAATTCAGAAAACAAAAATTAATTTTAAAATTTCAAAAATTCCCACCAAATGGCAATTCCAAGTTTTGACCAGCTCTAAATGGAACTACTTGTGACAACAAAGTGTAATGCTGCCTGCATCTTCAAGTCCATCAGACGTAACGTGAAACACATAGTGGATTCCTGGAATATTAAGGCATAACAGTGATTCACTATTCGAATAAAGTTTACCTCTAAATATCCTTATTTTGTCAGTTACACGTGCAAAACAAGCGCTTAGGTGAGTTATTTCCCAGTTTGCATTTTCAAGTGTGGATTTTGCAGACAAATGGATGCTTGCACATTTTGCCACAGCAAAGTTAAAGGATAGATTTACAGGGCTAATGTTAAATCTTTACATTATTTTGAAACATAAAACACTATATGCTATATAAAGGTGATCTAATTACTCGTGTAAAACTCTTGGCATCTTCCGACTATGTTTTTGCTACTTCTTTCTTTTTAATGCAAAGATTTCATGAGCCACTTTGTGGAAAGAAATGGCAGATTCAGTGTCCCTCTAATAATTCCCAATGTAAAAGGGGTTCAGGCCATTGCCAACAGACTAGTCCCAACTGGCTTTACATTAGGGTTCTGTTTATTCAAGTGTTCTCCTTTGTGAAGAAAACACTTGGCGTCCTTTCAAGGTAAAGAAGAAACTTCAAGCAGCAAAATATTTTAAGGACAGATGTCTGATCTTGAAACAGCAGCTAATGTTACAGGAATATATCTATGCAATAAACACTTACTCATCAATACTCTTCTACAATTGCAAGTGTTTCTTTCCAGCCACTCAGTTGCTCACAAAATGGTAGCTTAGAACGCTGTATTTCCTTTTCTACATGGTCTCTCAACATTGCTTTAATTAGTTTAACTTTTTCTTAGAGTGAAAAGGCACTCTCTTGGAAACAATGTTGCAGTTATATTTGCACTCTGGGCTCAATTATGCCTATTACAAGCCATTGCTGTGCTGAAGAGAGGTAAAAGGTGTGCCGCCCAAGCAGCAGCACCTGCAGTGAAACTGAGATGAAGGGAATTGAGGGTGCAATAGGACTTGCTGGGCCATTGCCCACAGCCAATCTTCTCCTCCAAATGCTGTCCACTGCAGATGGCTTCATCTCTGTGCTAGCCACTGGAGTTCTATCTGGACTTCACAAGGGCAGTCATCCAAACTACGGCTTACAGAGCAAATTCTAGGCAGAGCTGGTAACTATGGTTTATAGCTAAGGCTGTCTGACAAGTTCTAGTAGAAAATCCTGTTTTCAGTTACCTATGTTTTTGGTGAATTTTAACACTTGGGGCTGAAATTTTACATGTAGGGTGCCTGCCTCTGCTGATTGTTATTGATTGTTATTGTCTTTTATTTTTAAGTTTCAGTAGAAAGAGTTCAGCCATTTCTGTGAACAAGACTAGGGAAAGATATGTTGTTCACCAATATTAAAAAAATATACAACTGTTTCATTGAGAAGCTCTAGCACTTCAATGCTTTGCAGCTGGGACTTGAAATTTTTCAGGAAGTTCATTCTGGTATCAGAGATGTGCCGTTTTCTGTCCCTGTGAAATCCACCGAAATTTAGTGACATGTTAAACTCTGAAAAAATCACCATTTCTAGATGCTCAACAGAGGTTTGTTAGCATTTGACAGTAAAATTCTCTCCAGATTCCATCTGTATTGAACACACTCCAGGGGCTGATGAGGATTGTTCCAGCAATTGCTGCCCCTCCCAGGGCAGTGCTGCTTTGGTGCCAGGAACCAGAGTCCCTGATTCTCCTGAGCTCTCTATACCCAGGCAGTGTGAAGGAGACATAAGAAAAAGCTGAACTGTTGTGCATCCAGTGAGGGACAGAACTATAACAAGAGGGGCTGGAGCTGAAAGTGACAGCAATAGGAGATGGGGAAACAGCAACCAGGGTAACAGGCTAAAGGGAGGCATTCTAGAAGACTGGGGCAGAGGGGACAGGCTGGGTGAGACAGGGCAGAAGGGTCTGTGACCAGCAGATCATGCTTCCTTCCAGAACCTGAAATTGAACCCAGGATTTCTGAATTTCAGCATTTCTTGCTATCTAGTAAAGATCTGAAGCTCATGTTTTATTCCCTCCTAATGGCTGGTTCACACAGACAACAGCTTTTAACAGTTGCCAGTTACTCTGTTAACTTAAGCGGCAGTGGTCTGTGGTGTGGAACTACAGATTTTCAACCAGCTGCTGGCCTATCTATGGGTCAATATAATTCCACATGATGGAATTTCTGGTGTTTTTTCCCTTCAGTTTGCTGTTTTTAAAAATATGAGAGAGACCATACAATGAACTCCATTAAGACAACATTAAGGTTGCAAAGTCAATCACTCAAGACCTAAGAAATGCCACTTTTCAGTTGTCTGTGCAACCTTAATTTGGCCCCTTGGATTGTATGATATAGATACTAATTATATGATCACATAGTATTTTTTCCACAGGTATTACCATGATTTTCAGGGCCAGCTGAGGCCTTGATCTGAGGTTCAGAGCAGCTTTAAGTTGCACCCCAGATGCAGGGACCTTAATACATCCTGTGCCAATGGAAAACAGGCATAGTGGATTGACATGTTTATGACACGAGAAGTTGCTAGGTAACATTTTCTCATACTTTATAAAAGAATACTATATATTTTATTGGAAAGTTTGGCTCACCACTTACATGCTATAAGTAAAAAGGCCTCATTTAGGACTCTTATGAGCCTAGCTGGGCTGGGGTGGAGAGGAGGCAATGTGCCCAGCCAGCAGTGCGCAGAAGTAAGATTCTCTACTGAGCAGGAATCCAGAAGGTAGGTTTAAGCCAACTGCTCTCTCTCTCCCTACTTCTGGGCTATTCCTTCCTCTCCTGCCTCTGGCCACAACTTAGCATGTCCTTAGAACAGGTGCAGTGCAGAAAGGAGCAGCCTATTTCAGCCCTACACCACCCCTTCCCGAGGGAGCCATTTCATCCCCTTGACAGCAGTGAAACAGCATAATGGGGCCACAATGGGAGACAGAATCTGTTCCATCACATCTTTAAGGGGATCTGTTGATCCATCCATTTAAACATATTTCTAGAAAACTCCAGAAGCAGTGGTGGGAATGTGGGAAAGGGCTAGGGTGACCAGATGTCCTGATTTTATAGTGACAGTCTGGATTTTTGGGTCTTTTTATTATATAGGCTCCTATTACCCTCCACTCCCTGTCCCGATTTTTCACATTTGCTGTCTGGTCACCCTAGAAAGGGCATCTCCTGCTACATCTGAACAAGTCACAGCCTGTACCCTCCTCCTTCCCAGCAGAGCTATACTGATTCCGGATATGCAAGAACAATAATCAGCACTCTCCCTGCCCAGAAATATCCCTGGAGCTGGCAGTGGTAGTCCCTGTTTGCTGGGAGGGCCATTATGCCTGGCCACTGCACTGCAAGGTAGCAGGAGGAAGAAAATATCCCATAATTTACCTCTACCATGATGCAATAACACATAATATAGCACCCATTCTTCAGGCATCTTTCGGCAAACACATTCAACAGTGTTTTGTTTTTCTAACCTAATATCAGCACTGGGAAACTATCTGCAGTATTTACACCCTAACGGCAATACGTACCTCTCTACAAACAGCTCTTTCCCTTGTAGTATTTCCACTGTCAGAATTTATAATTCATCTGCTACTAAATTACCCTGGCTGCAGAGATTAGCTAGTACTCCCTCAATCACTCGTTACATAGCTATAATTAAACACAATAATATCAAGTTCAAGTAATCGTTTAGACCCTTTCAAAATCATTTGCCCCTAACAATCCATGAACTCACCAATGTAATTACAGCACATTGCTCTTGCTGGGACATGAAGGCTGGAATTAGCCATGGGTTTCCCCTTCCCCACAGCTTGTCAGTGCTTGAACCCCAGCTAAAGCACAGTAATAGCTTTATTAGGGTCCTTATTCTTAAGAGCCTATCTGTGTACTATGGTTAAATTGTCAAGCAAATATGCTGAAGGGGGCCAACGTACTTACTCTATTTTTATTCAAGGTAAATCCTCAGTTAGGACCCCACTGGAAATATATGTGAATTTTGATCTGATCCCAAAATTGAATCTCTCTTTTAATTGTGCAATTCTCCCCCCCCCCCACTTTTTTCAATCAATGATTTGCAAATAAAAAACTGCTTCTTTCACATTGTTCTCCTATATTTACTATACCCTGAAAGCAAATGCTTATACTACTTTATGGGGCACTACACAGGATTCAAGTCCCCATTTTTTTCTTCTCTCCACACTACCCACAAATCTTTACTGTCCACTGTATTTAGCACTTCACTATATATATTATATATATACACATACGTACACACACACACCAGATAGATAGATAATTTTTTTTTGGTGCTGGGTGTTATACTTTGCTATTGAAATGCAAGTTTAAGTATCAGTCCAACTTGTAATGAATTCAGTGGGAATTCTGGCACTGTCTTCAGTGGGAAGAAGGGCTTTCTGCATTTGCCTTCCATTTACTGAAAACATAAGAGAGAATTTATGAATAAATAGCTATTACTTTTTCAACAGTGGTACTCAGCAACAGGAGATGGGATACGTGCATTGTCCAGGAAAAACTCCCAGTGCTCTCGTTTGTGATTTATTGACCTGGACTTGTGTGACCTGTGCTGGCTTTGTTTGATATTTAGGTTGCTGTAGTGTTTACGACTGTCTAGTAAAAATACAAATGCCTGTCACAAAATAAATTATTCAAATTCTCTGGAATACAGCCAGACAGCCCAGACAACTGTCCTACCAGCCAACAATATGCTCCTTGCTTTGTCTTAAGAAAGCCACAGCTCTAACCCTTTGGCGCTTTCCATCTTCAGTCAGAGGTAGAGCCAAGATTCTGAGTACTTGTATTCTTTAAAGGCCCCGTGGTACATTTTCTATGAGAGGAGGTTTTAACCCTGGTACTATGACCAAATTCCAACTTGTCTAAAATACTCCATCTAGTTTTAGTAGGAAAAATGTTTCACTTCCTCTCCTGAAAAATACTGTAATGTTATGACAATCTACAATGCCTGCTGTACAAATACCACAATATGCTAGTATAACAAAATGCAAAGTCTAGGGCCTGGTGTTGAGATATGGGATTGTCCAGCTGAATCCTCCTCATGTCAGGTGTTTGAAACCTGCATAAAAATGCAGAGATATTTTTGCTGCGTCAACTTAGCAGTATTGTTAACTCCAAGTTGGAATATGTCTCAGAGTCAGAGGAAAGTAGGGACTGGGATAGAGGAGGCCTTGAAGGAAATAAATATCTTAGGCTCAGGGTTATGGGACAGATTCTGAGGCCCCTGTAAAGGCAGAACTGAATAAATGATCCTCATAAGCAACCCACACCCCACCCTGCAGAGGAAGGGGGAAAATTCCTTCCTGACCCCACATATGGCAATCAGTTAGATCCCGAGCAGGTGAGCAAGAACCAGCCAGACAAGCACCTGAGAGAGAAAGAATGCTCAGAGTATTGGCCTACTCCATCCAGTGTCCCATCTCCAGCTGTGGCCATCTCTGATGCTTCAGCGGAAGGAGACAAAATGAATTAAAGCGTTATGGTTAAAGTTAGCATTATTCACACCACAGTGCATATCCTATTCACAAGATATACTGTGATTGTCATTAGACAGTCAGCATTTGTCCAGTTACCTTATGGTATCTCATATATTGTAGCTAGTTCCTGTTGGGGCTATCGGGGAAAACTGTGATATCTCAAATATTGCTGCATGGTATCTGTTGACGCATGGTGACTCTTATGTGGCAACCACTGAAGCACAACATAAGTAGGAATGGGTAAGACACTCTAGCACTGAAAATATGTCTAATCATATCTGAGAGAAGAAAACAGAACCTTGAAACAATTTAAAGTTAAGAAACCCATTCACACACAAGATTTGTGTTCCCATGTCACCACCTGTGGGTTGCAGCATTCTCCTCCTTTGCTGTCCCTCATATGCATTTTCCACACTGGCCATTCCTACACGGCTGCACACAATAACATTTGTTTTAGCAGCTATGGAACATCCTCACAATCTGGCCCCAAATCAGTCACAGGCCCTTACACAACTGGGTGTCTGATTAAACAACACACCAGGAGCCTGCAACATTTCCATCAGGGTTGCACAGCAACCAATGGAGAACGGACGAGGGTAAAAGCTACCCACACTGGCAAACAGTTTCAGCAGCATGGGGAATCAGCTTGCACATTATCCCTGTGCCTAAGAAAGGGACTGACATCATATTATCACTCTCCCCAAAAAGTTCCCCATGAAGTTCCCCTGCTCAGGCCAGAGGCTAAACAGTACAATTTGACCCTTCCTCTTGATGTGAAAACAGAGGCAAAAAAGCAGATTCTTCTATAACTGGAAGTCTTTGTATAACATTGGCAAATTCATTCTTATCAAAGACTAGAAAGATTCACAAGGGAGCCTGTCCAATTCCATCAGCCCTGTCACTCCATTTGCACCAGATTTTACATAGTGTTTAAGAGCCCCTCTAGGTGAGGAACAGTGATGGAGAACAGAATGTTCTTCATTGCACAGCAAGTTTGCTGGTCTGAGATAACCTACTAACATACACTGCTGAGTTTGTCAGGCTTAACCCAGGCATTAATGACTTTTCCAGGATTTTGTTCTCAGACTAATCACAAAAGCTGTCTTGGATAAACAACAGAATATAGGGAAGGTTAAAAAAAACGCCACAAAAATTTACAAAGTAGCAATTTCTAAGCACTTTTTAACAAAATACCCTCCAGGAGTACTAAGCATTCCCCCTCAACCCCAATGCCACTGCGAAATTCATATCTGGGATCAAACAGAGATACTGGGCATACATTACCGGCACAGGTTTCAATAAAGAGCTAAATAAATAATGAATATTACTCTTAACAAACAACTCAAAAAGCTCTAACAAAAACTTTGGTGCACATATTTTATGGACCAAATTCTGCTCTCAGTCACACTCGCGGAGCCTCATTGACTTCAACAGATCGTATGCTCTCTAGGCAGGGTCTTTTTGTTCTGTTTTAGCTTAGCACAATGGAGCCCTTGTCTATGAATGAGGCTCCTAGGCACTACCGTAATACAAATCAATGAATGAATCAATCAATCAATACTAAGATTGAATAGATGAAACAAGAGTTCTAGTCACCTGTACAAATCAGAATCCAACATGCAAACATATATTAATTAATCCTTCTGCTGATGTCATCCTAGTCACATGATTACATCATTCTTCCTGTACAACTAATGTCTTACCATGTGGCTTCTGGTTGGGTATCTCATACTGACTCTTCATAAACACTTCTTAAATAATTCTTGTAAAATAGGATTGTAATTGCAGCATTCACTCATGCTAGTGCATATAAATTGACTGGAAAAAATCCTGAATCATTTCCTCATTTCAGTCCTCTAGTGAATCCAATATCACTCGGGGGAAGTAGAGGAGGAAGGCTTAAACTGCTATTTTCCCTAGCACGGAGTAGTAGAAAACAAGTAACCGCAACAGCAGGTAGCAGTGTGGCAATAATTTTTTCTGGCATGGTTAGTTTTTTCCATTTAGAGAAATAGCCAAAAGATATAAGAAAACAGCCAAAAATATATCCATAGCAAGTATGGAACTAATCATTCAACGAATATACCATTAGCTTCTTTATGTAAGAAAGGGGAGGGAGTATAAAAACGTGAATTTCCACCTCGTGCAAATTCATAATATTATCCAGAGTGTGGAAGTTTGGCAGCTGTATTTGCTAGCATATCGAATTAATAGCCAGGATCAAATTTGCAAATTCATTCATGTATCAGTTTTCACTCACTCATAACTAAATAAATACTTGCAAAGCAAAAGGTGATTGTTCAGTGCACAGGTCTGCTTTAGTCAATGAACGCCCATGCATGCACCTGAGCTGAAATCCTTGACTTACACAGTAAGATGATTCCATGGAGTGTAGAGCTCCAATCCTGGAAGCTGCCCCATATGGCAGATACCTGTGCCTGCACAACCAGGATCCACCTGTGGAGAATGACTTGCAGGATTGGTGCCTGGATGCATTTCTTGTTAATGACCACTTTGTGGACAAACGTTCTGAAAGTGAAAAATAAGGAGACCAACAACTGACTAGTCAATAAAAGAGCTAGGAAGCTCCTTCTCACTGTGTAGAAAATCCCTATGTTAACATACACAATAGGAAAACCATTGCAAGCTATTTAAATGGTCACAAGCTGTGCTGTGGCACATATTATTTGAATAATAATTTTGGTTATCTACCTCATTTGAGGCATCATGTACAACAGATAATTTAATACACAAGAATCTATATGCGCCTGTGTGTAGTAGAGTGCCCGTTTACCAAGCACCCCCTTGTGGCCAGAGGTTGCTTTGCAGGCACTCTGCCCATTAGACCCCTCTTGTAGACCTCCTAAGAACTCATTCAGTTGAAAAGTAGTTCAAACAATCCCCCCCGGTACTGGTACTCCAGGCGTCACCCCTCATTCACATATCTCTCTCCTGATCGTCCAAAATAATAAAGTCTTCCAAATAGAATGCAAACTTACTCACACTTCATCCCAGATTCTGAAGGATGCAGTGCCTTCTCCTGGAAGGACTGACTTTCTACTTCTCAGTACCTCCTGCCTGGAGTCTGCCCTTCTCCCCAGGTCTTCTCAGTTAGTGCCCCCTGCTGAATCAGGGCCCTGTAAAAGCCTTCTTACTACATACGCCCTGCAGAGTCTACACAGACATAACTACTGTCTCCTGAGCTTCCCCCTTTATTGCAATTTCCTGCTTTTTATACTGGAATCATCTGATTCCTCTCAGGTGGGGGTTATTCTGTAATCAGGGTTGACTTAGCCTGGTGATCTTCAGCCCCTCAGGCAAGCCATCCTGTTACATTGTGCTATCCTTGTACCATATAGAATTTGTTCCTTCTGAACATGTGAAACACATTCAGTACTGTCTGTATAATTTCCATCCTATTATTAATATTTCCATCTCTTATTAACAAAGTAGAAGAAAAATCTTCCTGACAGTTCAGTTTAAATGAAACTCCAGAGAGGCACTAAAAACCAGATGGTACACTGTCCCTGCTGTGGTTTACTGTAGCCAAGAAAATACAGAAAGATAGAAGGAGAATTACATCATGTTGCATAATAATACTTCATTGTGGTTTTAGTGGCAATGGACCCAGTTGTAAAATCAGCAGCAAATGCAAAAATTTCAGTGTTGGCAGAGGTAAGATAGTTCTAAGGTAAAACTATTAAAACATTAATCAGTAGGAAAATAAGTCCAAATTAGATCAGCATGGTCTACGCTGAAGAAATTACCAAGCACACAATCACTACAGGCCAGATCCCCACCTACTGTAAACTGATGTTGTTCCCCTGAAGTCAACAGAGTGTCACTGATTTACTATTTGTATTATATAGTGCCTGGAGGCCCCAGTGGGATGGGTGCTGTACAAATACTTAGCAAGAAAAAGTCTCTTAACTGCAGATCTTATAGTTTAAATAGAAAAGAAAGACAGACTAAGAAAGGATATGTTATCCCCATTTTACAGATGGGGGAATATGGCACAGAGGGATATGTCCAAAATCACACAGGGAGTCTGTGACAGAGTTGGGAATTGAATCCAGTTCTTCCAAGTTCCAGTTCATTCCCTTAGCCACAGGACCATCATTCAGCTCTTTACAACAGCTGGGGATCTGCTCCTACAAAGTACATTTATGTATTACTATTGCTTTTAACTACAAATTTGCAGAAATGCCACCCACCAGCATCAATGGGTGGGGGAATTGATGGAACCAGTGGTGAAAGGGGGAAAGTCCTGGTAGCAAGGGAGGGAGACACTCACCAGGGACAACAGATAGCTCCTACCCCTGGGAGTTTCTGGCACCCATTGGCCAGGTGGGACAAAGGGGTACTGACTGATCAGCATTCCCCAGCTCCCAGGATTTAACTCAGCACAGGGGCCACTTGGAGCCTCTTTTGGCTCCATACCAGAAGCCCACCCTACCCACCAGAACCAGGAACGGGAACCTGGCCTGATGGATGCTGCGGGTCTAGCCGACTGCCTTTTTAGAAGGTCAGAAAGGAATTTTTTCCCCCATGGGCCAATTGGCAGAGGACCATGGAGTTTTTTCCTTCCTCACAGCACCTTCAAGCCACAGTGGATTCAGTAGGAACATGCTTTGTGCCTAGCTGAGATACTTTGGGGAGTTGTTTGTTGCAACTTGAGGCCAGTTTTCAGTACAGTTAAGAGAATAAAATGAACAGTTCCCAGAGGTAAAAGACTTGGTATGTTGGTGTGGGGCCTTAGACACTCATGGGATAGGGTGAGACCATGTGGCCTTTGCGAGCCAAGGTCAGATCTTGTGGCCCTCAGAGGCTGAGGTCCCCACCTTGCTACAGTCTCTGTCCCCCTCACAGGGAGAAGGATGCTGGGGGCATATCTGGTAAGGAGCCCTGTAACTCTGGCTCTAGTTATTGGTTATGTGATAAGAAGCCTTGTAGCCTCCACACTGGAGCCAATTAAATGCCTAGTATAGGAGTGTATGTGTGATAGGCAGATTAGCACAGCATAGTGGGGGTAAGTTAAATAATAGTTGCAGCAGGCCACTTAAATCCATGCTTGTGTCTGTCCTCATTTTGCTGCTGTGTCCACATCAACAAAGTATTAAGCACTGAATTACTATCACTTGGATTTTTTTTTTCCACTGTTCTATGAACTGTCTCCTTTCTGATTTGATGTTGTTCCCTCAGTGGAAAAGTCTAATTGCTGCAGGTATGTTTATTCTTTATTACACTTGTATACAATATTTCATGGTTTCAATTTTCCTTTCTTCAAGTGTTTTAGCCATCTTCCAGTGTAAAATTATTCTGTTTCTGGAAATGAAACAGAGACCCATTCATGGCAAGAGAAGCCAAAAACAACACAAGGAGCTAATATTCTTGGTGGAAGGTTGAATTTTTACAATGAACGATGTGTTAAATAATGACATCATTTTTCACAAATCTTATAAAACAGTAATAATAGAAAAGAAAGGTAAAATAACTGAATTGTCAAATGGATGGAATTGCCAGTGTCCAGAAGAGGGAGTTGGAGAATGAGAAAGAACATGGAGTTTCATGCAGTGCAGTTGTTGCTGTGTCAGTCACAGGATATTAGGGAGATAATTTGGGTGAGGTAATATCTTTTATTGGACCAACATCTGTTAGTGAAAAAGACAAGCTTTCGAGCTTACATACAGCTCTTCTTTCACAGAACCCAGACCTGAAGAAAAGCTCTGTTTAAGCTTGAAAGCTTGTTTCTTTCACGAATAGAAGTTGATCCAATAAAAGATTTTACCCCATCCACCTTGTCTCTCATTGACTTTCATGTAAATCAAAAACACAGTTAAAGAATGACATGAAGGAAGTGGCAAACTGGAGTAGCTCAAGAGATGGGCACCACTCAGAAGTAAGACTCTTCCAGTGACATATTCTGAAAGTCTGAGCTGCCTGTTAAGCAGTAGAACCTTATATTCTCAATCATATATTTCTATTTGGGAAAAGTGTCAGACTGTCCCCCACCTGTCTGGAAATTGTCCTCCACTAGTTAGAAAATGTGGAGCTGACTGAGGCCCACCCATCCCTAAAGACTATTGAACAGCTCAGGTGGAAGTGCTCATCTATATGCCAAATTAACAACACTACTGCAGTTGTTAGCAAATTCTCTTTCCAAACACACAATTTTTGCAAGTTTATAAGGAATTGTGGCAACTGACAAACAAGGAAAGGAACACAAGAAATCCACCCCAGCTTCATTTAGCTTATTTTTCTGGAATTTCCAACAATAAGAAATACAAACAAAAAGAGGAAAATACACTTTTCAGACTAAAACGTTTTTAATTCCAAGTCAACTGTGGTTGGCAGCTGTCCTGCTGAAAATACAATGCCATTTTGGGATGCTAACACAATCGTAGTACTGCGCATAACTAAAGCACTTCTTGGTTTTGCTTTAAGAAGCAGAACCTGACTGCCTATTCTTTAAAAAATAAAACCTGTTGATTTGTTGAAATCTCTACTATTATTTAACCATTATTAAAACTAAATGCTAATGGTTTACATGCCCTTGACATTATGTTCCCCCTCTACTATCAATGAGTGGCTTTTCAGCAATATGACACACAGAAGGCTCAGAAATGTGGCTATAAAATTAAAAAAACTCCAGGCCATATCCTCAACTGATCTAAATTGGCACAGCCCCATTTACATCAGCTGAGAGTCTGGCCATCCATCTTTAAATACAATTAAAAATGCATGGACTCCACGTGCAGTTTTTATAAATTGTGGTATAATTCACTCATCTTTTACATTATCCTTTCATTACTTTTTTTTCAAGTAAAAAGTTAGATTGTGTCACTATAAAGTTGTTGGGTGGGCTGGCTGCAGAGGCCCTGTTAAAACGGACTTAATATGCCAACGTTCAACTTTCCGTATCTCTAACAACTAAATGGCTGATATTGGCTTAGCGCTTAATAGCCCGGTCTGGCAGTTAAATCCTTTACAGCAATTAAAGTGCTTAACCTTCTAGTTCAGATTGTATTTATTGTGGTCTCAAGCTTAACATTTGCTGAAACTCTAAGAGAAAAAGGAAATGAGACAAGGGGCCTCAGTAGCTTAAATGTGACAAAGGAAAGGGTGTCTGCATTAGTGTTCAAGTGTTTGTAGAAGAAATTGCCTTTGTCATCTGCAAGTCTTTCAATCTGACCCCCAGTGAAAGAAAGGAATAAAACGAACAAACAGGGCAAATAGTTCACATGAAGGACATCCGTCCACAGCTATTCATGAGGCAGCATGGAAAGCTTCTCCAGCTTGTTGGAAATTTTATGTTGGTTTCCATAGGGTATTGAATTTGTACAGGGCTTAAGCTTGACCTCTGAAATGATACAGATGGGAACTCTACTCCAGAGGAGAGTGAATGCCTGCTGTAAATGTCCAGTTGATTTAAATACTCTAACACTGTCAAAACATTCCAGTGGGGGCAAGGGGAGGGCAGGGCTGGGGCTAAATGTCCTCATGCAGTCTCATCAGTCATCATCACCAAAGTGTCACCGGCTGAAAAATGAGACACACTGAAGCCTATTTGTGTGAGAGAATTATAACTGGACCTTATTTATATTATCAGCTCTGTATCACAACACTAGCTGTTGGCTATGTTTAGCAAGCCAGTCCATTCATAAAAGAACGCCTTGGCATTGTCAGAAATACCTATATGGCTAGACAAGATTTCTTCACACCTTTTTCCTAAAAGAAACCTCAGAGAAGTTCAGTACAGCTCAAGCCAGAAATTCTTCTTTCAATGACCCCATGGCTTTTCCTAGCTTCAGTAAAGTTACAAATAACTAATTATTAACGGGTTATCTAGTGGATATAAAACAAACAAAAACAAGTCACTGACAGTACAAGGTCCTTCTGTCATTGCTAAACAATATCAATCAGGTTGGAATTGTTAATCAGAAACAGATTGTACTTACACACTGTTAGCTGAAATTATAGTGTTATGCTTTAAATAAGAAATCTCAATCCATTTGGCATAAGAAATCTGCCCAAAAATAAAGCAGCTTTAAAAGAAGTGTCTTTATTTAGCTTTTGCCTGATGGTTTCGCTTTTTCAACCATTTATATTTTTCCATTTTGGATCCATGTAAGGTATTGTGCCTTCAGACTAGAGTGAAATAAATTAAAAATCAAAATAATAAAATAGGGCTTTAGAATTAAAGTGCCCATCCTGACCATAACTATATTATCACTTTGACACTAGAACAAACACAATTTTATTAATTACTAGAATCTTATGTTGATACAAACAATGTACCACTTATTTTCCTTCTGTTTATTTCTAAAGTTGGGATTTAACCACTACTACTGCTTTCAAGTGCCTCCATTCAGTTAGGATTGGGCAGGAGACATGATTGTCATGGCCAAGGATCCACCGATGGAGAAAGTCTGCCAAAAGTTCATTTGCTGCCTAGTTTTAGGGGCACACACTGCAAGCCCCCATTTATTTTGCTTAACCTATACGTTACCATTTGGTGGGCTCCATCCATAGTTTCTCACATCTGCTATCTCCTCATATCCTCTTTATAGGATGGAATTGATTCCCTTTTCTTGGTGGAATGGCTTGCTTTGACAATAGGCTGATTGGGTTTCTTCCTAGGCCAGCTTCCAGCGTTCTCCCTGGATGTATATTTGGGCTGGTTGGTTGTTTTTGATTAAAGTTAATGTTTTTCAGTTTGGTTGCTATTGTGTGGCAGTCCAATACCCAGTGAGATGGAGCCTAAAGATGTTTAAGACATAGCTTTAAGGGGAAAATGTCAATTAAAAGAAACTTTCCCTTCAAAAAGAAAAATCTCTCCATATCCCTTCATTAGTTGTGGTTTTTCTTTTAGCTGTAATAACAGTTACAATCCTCCTCTCCCTCCCATGAAAAAAATCTACCTGGCAGTGTCACAGAAGGGACCAGAGAGCTCTGTAAGATTCTGTCTATTGCCCCCTTGTGTTGGAGCAATTATAATGGGGGTCCGAAATGGGTGCAGGTACAGCACACTATGCTGTCAGCATTGTGCTGCCAGGAACCCACACTATCAAACCAGACTCAATCTTCTGAAAGTAGCATGGAAGAGAGCTGCTGAGTCAAGTGCAGGCAGGGTTTGCAGACCACCACCTCTGCTGGAAGAGCCATCCTGTCATGGAGCCCAGCTGAGGCATGGTTCCCTCACTCTGCACTCCCGCTGTACTTGTGATGGTCAGGTCCTACACACAATCTACTCTGCAATAAAGGGGAATTCCCCTCTCCTTCATTTCACTGGACAGGGATGAGTAGGAAACCCAAGAAGTTTCCTGACATTAGCACAGATTTCTTGTTCACAGGGCCAGAAAACTCTGACTAAAGATTCAGAATTTGGCCTTTTACAATTGTATGTTATCTGTTAAATATACAGTTTTTCCACAATTACCCACAAACTGCAACCAACATCCAACACAAAGATGTAAAAAAATAAAAATGAGTGTACTACAGTCTGTTGTGCATCACTGTGCAAAAGATACAATTCAAGTAAACCAGGACATTAGCAGGTTACTAAGGATTAAAAAGCATTGCTTCCAACAGGCTGATTTGTATTATTCTGAATACAAAGCATACTCAGGGTAACCAAAAAAAGTCAAATTATGGCAGGCATACTGAGAGAATTGCTGAAACCTGATGCTAGAATTGAGAAAGAATCTAAATATTCCATTTTCTACCCTATAGCAAAATTAGCAGCACTTTGAAGTTCTGACACAAAATCTTCAAAGTCTGTTTGCAACAGTAACAGAGTTTGGGCTGACCTATACAGTTAGAAAGGGACTACGAAATGTGAAGGCCTGAATAAAATATTCTGATTTAGATCCAGCTTTTCTACTCCCTCCCCAAAGTCCTGTGTGGCTCCAGACCTCCCAGGCTGATTTCCCTTCTCCCTATCTTTGGCCACAGGACATACCACAGAATTTCTATCCTGAGGCAGTGATTCAGGATGCCAGGGTTCAGCATGAGGTCTCACCAACTTTTCCCCATTCCATTCTCACATTCTTTTATGCTCTCCAAGACTAGGCAGAATCCCATAGATTACAGCAGCTGTGGTACCTAATCTAACCACCTAATAAGAAAGCAGATAAATTGCTCCTGATAAAGTAAAACCAACACTTATCCCCAATTCTTACCAGCCACTGACTTGGCCTACTCCCACAATTCAGCAAGACACATTTATGACACCCAGCCTCAACCAATATGCCGCAAGAGGAACTGATCCCACATGATAAAATCTGTGCCCTATTTCTCGTCCATCTTTGGACTAGTTACCCCCAACATTACTTTAGTTGCTTAGAAAGTTACCATACCTGCTATAACTACTGAAGGAGCCTGATTCTCCATTACCTTGCATATTTTATATTCATTTACACAAGTGGAAAGTGGGTGTGAAACACTATAATTGTGACTAGGTAGCATTTTACACCATTGTATAAATACCAGGTGGTAAAAGAGAACTGGTCCCTCAGTGTGTATTCTGGAAGACGACAAGCCTTAAACAAATGGTAAGCAGCAAATGGTTGTAAGATGGACCTTTGGTTTATTTATTATATTGGGTAAATAAATCATGATTTCCTGGACCTTGTTCAAGGTTTTTGCATATGAAGATTATTTGCACAAATAAGTCTCTGTTTTAAACTTAAAACAAGAAAAAACAAGCTCTTTGAAAGTACCCTGTTATTTTTCACAGAACATCTATTCTGTAACCACATGACAAAACACTGACCAAGCTAATACTTCTTATAATTCATTAAAGAGTATCTCCTTGTACTTGGCAGTAAAGAACAAGGAAATCTAAACGTAATTCTCAACATCCCCACTCCCAGATGCTGGCACAGTTCAGAAGCCAGGGTTTTCTCAGAAGGAATGCTTTTAACTTCAGTACTAACAAAGCTGAAATTATTGTACAAAAGTGTATTTCCTCTTTGTTTCCAACACCCACCGTCTTCAGTGCAGTCCAGTCCAAGGTTATAGAAAACTCTGTGTTCTAAGTTTGGTGATCCAAATCCTTCAGTCTTTATTTAGGCAAAACTCCCACTGAAGTCATTGGGAGTTTTGCCTGCGGAAGGACTACAGGTTTGGCTCAGAGTATACACATATGCTCTAGAAATCAATGATAATGTGACCAAGATTCAACACTGCATGTATATAGCACGTTCCCAGCCCATACAAAGGAGATTCTTTGCACCCACTTCTGGGGTGGCAGGCAGCTGTCCATTTGTGTGGTGCTGGCAGAAGCAGGGAGCACAAAAAAGGCATGTGTGGTTGCAGCGGAGGAAAGTACCTTTTCAGTGACCAAGACGTTCAGCCCTATTTCTGTGTACTTTCAGTGCCGTCCAGAACAACTCCCTTCTTCACTTCATTAATATTAGCTATATTAAAACAGCCAAGGAGGCCTAACAATAAACTGCAAGGCAGTGACTACTTAACCCCCCGTGGCTCCTGAGAGGATTCTGCCTCATATTCAGCCTGCTCTCTATGGCTCATTCTGACACAGTACAGATATCCTCCCTAATAGCTCATTGCCCCACCAGGAAGCTGTGGAGACCTTCTTCATGGTATCTGAGGAATGGATGATTCTGATATATATGTCTATGAAGGCCATAGGTAGGGTATTACGGTTCTTCTTGATATAACAAATGATCCTGTTTCTATGCCTTAAAAGTAGTCTAGTGTGCCCTCTCTATTTCTCACACACCCACAGCTCCTGTGGATATAGCCCACCTTCCTTTCTGCACAATCTTGCTTAAGCTCTTCTGTTTGTGGACTGCAGTCCATATTCTCTGTATACCTTCTTTTTAAAGAAGTTGGTTTTATTTTTTTGCCTTGCTTGCTTTTCTCTTTGCCCCTTCCTCCAGTATGGCCAACCTCAGAGCCCCTCTCAGCTGCTCTCTGGATCCTGACCTCTCCCCCAAGCTCAGACAGTTGGACTACACCTCTTCTTGCAAATACTAGAGTTCAGCTCAGACTTATCAGTAGGGCTCTGGGGCTTCGCCAAGCCCCTTCTGCCCTGGAACCAGATCCTCTGCTTCCGGAGGCAAAAAACAGAGCAGCAGTTCAGTGCTTCCTCCTTTCTCAATCACTTCCTAGCTTTCATAGCTCAGTTTGGGGCAGAAAAACAAAGCCTCCCATTTCCTCATTCTCCCTCAGGAAGCAAACATTTTCTGGGGCTCCATTCTGTGAATGGGACCAGCTACTTGCTAATTATATTTCCTTCTCCCATTGTGCAGAAGCAGGCCAAGCAGAACAAACCAAAGACCAAGCAGTGCTCCATCTGTGAAGAATTCCTCTCAGGAAGCATAGAATGGGAGCTTTGCCACAACTGCTCCTGCCTGCAGAGTATCATGCTGCCAAAAAAAAAGGACAGAAGGACACAGAGTCAGAGCAACACACTGGAATCTCCTCAACACCTCCACAATAACAAGTGATTTCTCTTTAGCACTTGGGATTCAACAAGCTGCAAAGTCTTTGCTGATTAGTAATTCTTCCACAGACCCTTTCACCGCACACTCCAATCCAAAAGGGAAAGGATCCTTGGTCCCCCTGCCTCGTTTACCCACCCCATTACTATTTGGTTAATAGAGCCACTTGGCGAGGAGTCTGGCATGTCACATGACTCTCCTTACCACAAAGTGGATCTGGACTCTTGCAGGTTGGTACCTCTTGCATTTCAACCCCAATTACATACCAGAAGATGAGGGGTATTAAGGCTTACTCTCCCTCATACATGGTAGACTGATCCTCTCCCCCCTGTCACACACACACACAGCTTCAGACTCTCATCTTCTTCAGTAAGCTCCAGCTCCTCTCCTGGAGAAGGGGAGAGCTCCCAATGTGATATCCGCAAGTCAGGGAAACAGGAGTGATTCTTTCCCCAGAAATATTTGAAAGCATGGGAAGGGAGGTTGTGAGAACCATCAAGATTCATGCATCTATCAAGAAAAAGCTCTGTGTTAACTAGGCCTGTATGTAAATCACAGTTTTCTCTGCAACGTGACCAGTTTCCACTGTATGGTTGACACAAGAAAACTAAATCCAGTTCAAACTATAACTAAATAGGATGGCATTGCAAAACACTCTACCTAGAAATGTTTGATCTTGGAGGGCCACTGGAAGGTAGACTTCTCAAATTCAGATGATCAAGAGACGGAGGAGCAAGTAATTCAGACATGAAAATTATTTTACTCCTATTTTACAGAGGACGGGAGTGGGGTGTGAGAGGGTGGGTAAAAGGCAAAACAGATCCCTTGTGAGATTTCACCGTATTTTTTCATCTCACTTGGATTCTGGGTTTAAACCTTTGCCGCAAAAAGTTGTTTTTCCACCTCCCTGCTTCCTCTAGGGCAAAATCTAGTTGCTCCATGTATTTTATCAAATATCTTTCCACTCATGAGAGAGCAGCAGAAAAGCTTAACGTCTAGTGTTGCTGGAGCAGCCCAGTCCAGCAAATCTTGGAAGAAGCAGAGTTGAAGTTCATAGAAAACAAAACATTACAAGTCCAACAAGCTATACCACTTCAGCCTTCTAGCCATGTATATTTCTGAGGGAATATATACCCCACACTCTTTCCCATCAGGTAGCCTTCATGGGTCTCAAGGACAGAGATGGCTTTATTTCCTTACAAGTTCCCATCCCTGAAAGGCATACTTGGAAGTAGCTAGGCATTTTCTTGCAACTGGTACTTGACTATAACTGCTACCAAATCAGTAGTAATCTGGCTCTAAGTATGTGGAGTAGGGTGGGTTCAGTTCCTACGTGACAAAGAAACCAAGTCTTTAGCCTGCACAGTCACTACCTGGAAATCTGCCACAATTGTGCATTGAGATTAGCTCCAGACTGCAAGTGCTGAACTTTAAACCATTTGTATTTTTAAGGTACACAAATAAATTTATAGCTACATAAAAAATGTCATGCTGCAGGGATTAACCTTTAACAACCTCTCCTGCTATGTTAACAAAGACACTTAACATCTGCCTCTCCAAGTTACATGCAGCACGGGCTAATGAAGGCAGCTCAAAAATTAAGTGGGGCCTCATTATACCTAATAAGGGATTAGTGACACCAGAAATTTTTAAGACCATTTGTGGACACTTTGATGCTCCTCTTTGGCTTGAGTCATCCACCATTTTACCTCAGGTATCCTCCACCTATGTTTGAAACATGGTAGAGCAGCACTTCTTAGTGTTATAGAGGAGAAAGGTGTATTTTACTTGGAAAGTGAAACCGATTTCAAAGGAGGTGATAATAGTAATCAGCTCTCCTGTATGACTTTTCATCCCTAGATCTCAACGCATTTTACAAAAGAAAGTAAGTAGCATTATCCCCATTTAACAGACAGTGTCTTTAAGTGTAAGGTACAGTGAAGCTACCAAACAACTATGAGAGATGCAGCAGGACTCCATAGCCAGGTGTGTCCACTGGTCAGCTAAGGATTTGCTTTCTGTGCCGAATGAGAAAACCAGCAATAGAGCATCAAGCAGTACTCTTCTTCAGAATAAAGTGAGACTAGTTTTGTTTTAAATATGCTAAGTAACCCCATTGCTCTCTTCTGCCTGCACTTTGGCTGAAATCTAGATCCCAATACCAAGGGCGGTGGGTGAAGGTTCCACAGGGGAAAGCCAGCCCCCTTCCTGCCTCTTCTGCCTTCGGCCCTGCCCACACTCCACCCCGCTCCGCCCCAGGCCCTGCCTTCTCCCCCACTTGGCCTCCTCGCCACTGCTTGCCGCATGCATCCCTCCTCTCTTCCCCACAACTAGGTCCCCTGCCACCACTCGCTGCGTGTCCCACTCTGCTACTCCTGCCCCTGCTGGGCCTGGCTGCTGCTGCTCACCGCATCCCTCCTATCCTCCACACCCGTCACCCCCCTTCCTCTGAGGCTCCTGCCACTCGTTCTCTCCACCACTCGTTCTCTCCACCACTCCCTCAAGCTGAGTGCTCCCCTCACCCATTGCGGAACTTGAACAAGTAAAAAAAATTGGGGGGAGTATTCGCTGCCCCCAGGTACCCTAATTACCGCCAGCCCGCTGCTTACTTGGGAACACTCCAAAGGGCTATGGGCCAGATGGAGGGATGCAGTGAGTGGCAGAGGGGGAGGAAGAGAGGAGGGATGCACGCGATGAGCGGTAGCAGGGGGTACTGATCAGAGCGGGGGGAAAAGGAGGGATGCAGCGAGCGGTGGTGGGGACATCGGGAGATGGGGGTGGAGTGGAAGAGAGCTGGAGCTGGAGCCAGGCAACAGCAGATGGCGGAGGCCTCAGGGAAGCAGCGGAGCAGGGATGGGAAAAGGTGGGCCACTACAGCCCAAGCATCCAGTGATGGGGTCGACAGCGGCTGCTCCAGAGGAGGCTTAGCCTCCCCTGGCCTATTATACCCACCAACCAAGCCCAATACCCAGCCTAGTTAATGGGCCCAGGTGCTGGGAAGATGCATGGTAGGTAAGGGGAAAAAAAGACTCCTGTCTGCCAGGCCCCAGATCAGCTGCAGATAGGGTTGCCAGGCATCCAGTTATTGACTGGAACGCCTGGTCAAAAAGGAACCCTGGCGGCTCCGGTCAGCACCGTTGACTGGGCTGTTTAAACTCCCATCAGCAGCACAGCAGGGCTAAGGCAGGCTCGCTGCCTGCTATGACTCCCCATGGTTTCCTGGAAGTGGATGGCATGTCCGGCCTCTAGGCACAGGGTCAATCAGGGAAGCTCCAGGTGCTGCCCCGCCCCCAGTGCTGGCTCCGCAGCTCCCATTGGCCAGAACTGCAGCCAATGGGAGCACTAGGGGTGGAGCACAGGCAGCACGTGTGGCCGGACATGGTGGCCACTTCCAGGAACAGCACTGAACCAGGGCAGGCAGGGAGCCTGCCTTAGCCCCACTGTACCACCGACCGGGAGTCACCTGAGGTAAGCGCTGCTTCGCCAGAGCCCGCACCCTGAACTTCCTGCCCCAGGTCCTAACCCCCTCCCGCACCAAGACTCCCTCCCAGACCCCAAACCTCCACCTGCACTCCAAACCCCTTGACCCCAGCCGCCTCCTGCACCCCAAACCTCTCATCCCCGGCCCCACCCCAGAGCCCACATCACAAGCCAGAGCATGCACTCCTTCCCACACCTCAACCCCCTACCCCAGCCCTGAGCCTGCTCCCGCACTCCAAACCCTTTGGCCCCAGTCCAGAGCCCCCTCCTGTACCCCAAACTCCTCATCCCCAGCCCCACCCCAGAGTCTACACCCCCCAGCTGGATCCCCCACCCCCTCCTGCATCAAACTCCTCCAACCCTCTGCCCCAGCCCAGAGCCCCCTCCTGCATCTTGAACCCCTCATTTCTGGCCCCACCTCACAGCCCTCACCCCAACTCCCTGCCCCAGCCCAGTGAAAGTGAGTGAGGGTGGGGGAGAGTGAACAACAGAGGGGGAGGGCATAGTGAGTGGGGGGTGGGGCCTCAGAGAAGGGGCAGGATGGGGCGGGGCAAGTGTGTTCGGTTTAGTGCAATTAGAAAGTTGGCAACCTTAGCTACAGAACCACTCTGCGGACGCTTCTTCTGCCCAATAACTAGAGTAACCTGAATGGGACAATTATAAGCTTTCCTTGCCATACAGGGAAGCTTTCATAGCAACTGATCTTCTGTCTGCTATGCACCAACCTCTAATGGCTCAGGGGTGTTAACATTCTGCACAGCTCCCCCCATCCATCCCCTGCATAGGAAAATGGCAATACCTCAAGGGGGCCTGCTTGGCTACAGAGGAGGGAACAGGATTTCCTGCAGAGAAGTCAGTGTGTGTAAAAAGTTGAGAGCTCACCTGGGATATGAACCCAGGATAAGAACCACAACATTTGCTTGCTTCATTGGAATCTTAGCCACATTTCTTGGGTCTGAAAACCACTAACGGAAATCTAACTTGAACAGGATCCTCTATATTTCCTGGAAAGGTCAGAAATACCATTAAAACCAAATTTTAAAGGGATTTTGGTGCTTCTGTTTCTTGCTGGAAGGCAGACGAATAAAAACATGTAAAAATGCCAAATTAATGAGAAAAGCTAAGTACACTTTTCTGAAGTTCAAAGAAACGCAGTTTTGTTTTATTTTACTTTTGGGAAAAGTCTCAGAGTCCAAAGGTTCTTATTCTACCCATTATGGTTACATCCCTCCCTCGCAGCAAACTATTTCATTTGAATGCATTTTAAGCTCAATATATTTGGTTTTAATAACTTATTACAGTACAGCTCCAAGTTATAAGATGCCATGAAAACTGAAAAAAGAAAAGGAGTACTTGTGGCACCTTAGAGACTAAAATTTATTTGAGCATAAGCTTTCATAAGCTACAGCTCACTTCATCGGATGCATGCAAACTGAGTAACACATTATCTTTGTGGTTGACAGAGAGGAAAATAGAAGCCAAATCACACCAAAGATGTCCAGGAACAACCGAGCAGTAAAAGATTGAGAGGGAAATGAGGGCTTTCCTGAATGGATTTGGTTTTATTCCTACAATCAAAGGCCACTGAATCCTGGGTGTCCTGCGGGGAGAAAAAAAAAACAAACTAGTTTCCAGGAAAGAGACACAATTCCGGTGTGTTTGGTTTTTTAAACCACAAAAAGAAAATGTTGCTCCTTTTATGGCATGATTGCATTTTTCAATTAAGATCATCTTAATTCTAACAGATGCTTTTTAATAATGTAAACACTTTGTTCAAGATTGTAGTACAATTATTTGCAGACAAATGGGAAATGTATACAATGGAAGTGAATTTACAAGTAATTACATTTACAGCAAAAATATGATGACACTATAATGTTAGGAACAAATAAAACTGCAATTTCCTATTTGAATTAGTGAAGAAGATTTTCTAATGCTTAATATTAATAATAATCCAAGAAATATTAACCTATCTAACCTAAAATGATTAACTGCTTATATTTGATCAAAACTGTATAATGCAAAGAGAGTCTGAATAATCTGAATATAACTGATACACTTTAATGGACAAACTTAATGGCTACTGTTATTAGCCAACTAATTTTTATAGGTTTATATTCATGCTGATCTGTTATTAACCCGGCAACACATTTTAGAACAAACATTTGTGAAATAAGGGTAACTAGTTAATTGTTTAATTTAACTATAATTTAAATGTAATTGTAACTATAAATAGTTATCCATCTTTGACAAACATTTCAGAACAAGTTTATAAAATATACAGACTACCCTTAGTTTTCAGTTTCTAAATCTGTAGATTCCTAATGAACATCAAGTCTGAAAGCTATACGTAATATTCAGGTGTAGTATTTGACAATCTAGCTTTTAACCCTCCTTTAAAGTGAAAAGAAAACAAAGAGAAATTTAATTGGCTTGAACAAAAGGTGTCTGCTGGCAGCCTGCTTGCCTGTAAAACCATTAACAATGGAAAACTGAAATCATAGACTAGAGGAAGGCATCCCTTACTGAACAGAAAATCGGATTAGTACAACATTTCTCCATTTTGTGACTTGGAAGTTCTGGGAGACCATGGCCATAAAAAGGGCAATAGAAGACTATTTAACACATACGTCAGTGTTGTGCTCTAAAGCAGCCAGGTAAGAGTTGTCTGTCAAAAGAGGCCATTTCTTCCAGTGCAACAAACCAAACCTATTACCATAATGAGCAATTCAGATTCAGTCAGCTATTTACCCCTTGCTGATAGCTTCCAATAAAGTTTTTGAATTCACTACCACTTCATTTTAGCAAAATTTGACAACTTGGTGAGTCAACACCACACCACTAGCTTATTTTGAGTATACTTGGTTCCTAGGCACCCAGACTTGGTACTCTAGATGATTTCAGGCAATTCCTTTAAAGCCTTTTTTGGAACATTAATTGCTCAAGAACAGCTCCGGTCTCCCTCTGAGCTTACATAAACACTCTCCACAAGCCTTCATCGAGTTCCTCTGTAAGTGATCAGGCCAAGCGAAAAAGCAGAACTGTTCATTTGAAGTTAAACAGGAAAAACTGAAAGTATAAGGAGGGACTATTACCATGTAACCATCACTATATTTTATGTAGCACTGTATATTTATAGTATGTTACTGTACTTATGAAATATTTCATTGTACAATGTCAGCTATAACAACATTTATATGACAGTGCTTATATTTATAACGGATTTTATATTCATGAACATGAAATATTTAAAATAAAGATAGTGTAACTGTATACTCAAAGTATGCCATTCAATACATCATCAGGATTTTACTTTATGTACCATTTTTGTACTGCCACAGTATTACTGGGGAACTACAGGACAAATAAATGAATTCTCAGTGTTCTTGGAATGTGAGCTTAGATACTCTCCCAGTTTGATCCAGATGAAGTTCATTTTAAATGAAATATATCTGTATTCAGGGACTTTAATGAATGTGTTTTTCTTTTATGCATATTTATATTGTAGACAATAAATTATAAAAATCATTTTCCTAAGAACATATTTATCAAAATAGCAAAAAACAGTATTTCATTATATCATTAGTTGATGTCTACTAAATACTAAGAATTTGTAACACAAATAGGTAGTCCAGTGAAACATATTAAGAAGAAACATGCATCTTTCTGGAATTTATTTCCATTTTTGAGCTAAGTTTAAATGATTTGTACAAAGACAAAGCTATCAATGGTAGAGGTTCAATTAAATGAGCTACTCTTCCTTACCCCCAGAACAAGTCAAGGGCTTCTCCTAATGTGGAAAGTCTATCACTGGTTGACACGGACTCTGTGTTAACACAATGCAAATAATACATAAATATCTGGGGCAATTCCATTTACTAATTACCTCTTCCAGAATAACTTGACACACTTCAGATACTCTTCTATGGTCTCTTGGAATTATACATATCATTCATTGTTTAATTATAGTGAAGACTACGGGCTTGATTCAAATCCCACTGAAATTAATGGAAAAACTGTTGTTGACTTCAATAGGCTTTAGATCAGGCTCTAGGACACCAGTAGTTTTCAAATGTTTTGTATTATGCTTACATTTCAATGCTTTCAAAGCACCAAAGAGCTGGTCCTGTTTAAAAACAAACAAAAACAAAAAAAACACTTGTCCCCATATTCCAGTAAAAGTGGTTGGGATTTAAATGACCAGTTTTCATTCCTCCCTGCCTACCTCTCCTGACCATCAGACCAGACTCATGATTTTAAAATACTGCTCTCCGTCATTGTCTGGTATGCAATGCACACGAGGAGTACAGCTGGGCTTCACACAGGTATATTGGCTTAAAAGAAAAGGAAACCTCAGCCCAATGAAAATAAAAAAATCACTGCCTCTCAGGGGTGTGTGTGTGTAAAATGATAGAGGGATATATATAACATCCCTCTATCATTCAGAATAAATGATTGTTTTGTAGCCCCATTTGACATAAGGGCCAACCATCACTAAGTCAATATTTCATGAAAACAGATAGCGGGATTTCAAAATAGTCCAATCTAAATCTGATCCAGCCTTATTCAGATCTGTGCTCAGCCTCATCACCCCATCTCTAATGATCACTGTATTTTTATTGTATGAGTTTTATTGACTGGATTGCCAGTACTCCCCAGAATGCCAAAGACTATCTGAACTTCTGTATCTTGATTCATAGCCAGCCTCACGTTTTCCTACCTTGAAAAGAATGGGCCTTCCCAAAATGTTGCCTTGTCTCACATGGGGCTTCAGATAGACCGGGGTGGGCAAACTGCAGCCTGCCACCCGATTTAATCCAGCTCTCGAGCTCCTGCTGGGGAGCGGGGTGTGGGGCTTGCCACGCTCCAGCCGGGGAGTGGGGTCAGGGGCCACTCTGTGCACCGCAGCTCCACATGGCTCCCAGAAGCAGCAGCATATCCCCCCTCCAGCTCGTATGTTTAGGCATAGCCGGGGGCTCTGTGTGCTGCCCCCGCCTCAAGTGGCGCCCCGGCAGCTCCCATTGGCCAGGAACTGTGGCCAATGGGAGCTGCAGGGGCAGCGCCTGCGGACGGGGCAGCACACAGAGCTGCCTGGCCGTGCCTCCATGGAGAAGCCGTAGGGGGGACATGCCACTGCTTCCAGGAGCTGCTTGAGGTAAGTGCTGCCCAGAGCTTGCACCCTGAGACCTTCCTGCGCCCCAGCCCCCTGCCCCAGCCCTGATCCCCCTCCTGCCCTCCGAACCCCTCAATCCCAGCCCATAGCACCCTCCTGCACCCCAAACCCGTCATACCCAGCCCCATCCCGGAGCCCACACTCCCAGCCAGAGGCCTCACCCCTCAACCACCCCTGCTCCTCAACCCTCTGCCCCAGCCTGGAACCCCTCACGCACTCTGAACTCCTCATTTCTGGCCCCACCCCAGAGCCTGCATCCCCCAGTCAGAGCCCTTACCCCCTTCTGCATCCCAATCCCAATTTTGTGAGCATTTATGGCCCGCCATACAATTTCCATACCCATATATGGCCCTCGGCCCAAAAAGTTTGCCCACCCCTGAGCTAGACCATAGGGGAGAGAGGAAGTTTGTCAGGAAAAAAAAATTGTAATAAGCAATTTTGAGACCAGACTCTTCCATATATATCTCCTCCCTCTCTCTCTCTCCAAGATGAATCCAGACTAATCAACTATAGGTTTCTTACAGAAAGAGCAGATGTGATTAGGTTATTTTTTAAACATCACCAAAAAGCCAATCCTTAGCAAAGTGCTTATTATTCACAGCACTGTTATTTGATTGTTCAAGACACTTCCTTCATGACATTGGCACCAGCAGGCACTCTTGACCTAATTAATTTTTCATAAATCCTTGTAATGGATTGCAAGCCCTGCCCCGTTGGATTCGGCCCCTTGGCCCCGCTCCTTAAAGACTCCAGGATGCTCCAAGCTCTTTACTTTGTGTCTGTCTCCCACCACCAATTTCCCAGTATTTACAGGTTATTTACACAGCTTGGCCTCACAAAGGCCTGACCAGCAACAGACTAGTAGGCTCCTTCCTCCCTCTGAGCCGAGCCTGACCTTCCCCTCCTGGTCTCCACCCCCTCTTCTTCCAATTTCTCCCAGCCTTCTAGCTCCTGCTAATGAGGCTGGCAGGTACACAGGCAAGCGCTGGCTATTTACCCAGCCCCAATCCATTCCCCCTGACTGGGGGCTGGGGTGGCAGGAGCTGAATAAGGGCTTTCCAAGCAGCACCCGGTCACAATCCCACATACACCACAGAACATCAGGGAATCCAAGACAACACATAAAATAGATCCAGAAAGCAAAACTCATATGAGATAATTATGACTTTTTTTTCTTAACTATCCCTCAACTACATTATGTGTGGCCTGAAATTTGTAATAAACATGGCTCCATTGCTTACAGCAGGAAGTCCCATCACCCTCAGGAAGTGGAAACAAAAGCACTATTTAAGTATGGCCCCAACTGAGCCAAATACTCAAGCACATGACTTCCGTGGGACTACTCACGTGCTTAAAGCTACCCATGTATAAGTACATTGCTGAACTGAGGCACCTGTATTCAATTCAAGAGATGCTGCATTGTTTATATTCCCAAAAGCTGTTGATGTGGAAGAGTGGCTACTTCAGGGAAAGGCAACAATATTCCAGACTTATTAATATTCCAATGGTCCCAATTAGTGAACAGGGATAAGATGAATTTCCACCTCAGGGAGGACACTCACAACACTGAAAGCCCCTTCTACAATTAAACCCCAACCAATTCTCCCCTCCCTCAAAATATTACTCCAAGCAGAGTTTTGATCTCAAAAAGGGAGAACAGCCAGAGATTCTGTCAGGGTTCCCTCCCCACTCTGAATTCTGGGGTACAGATGTGGGGACCCGCATGCAAGACCCCCCAAGCTTATTTTTACCAGCTTAGGTTAAAAACTTTCCCAAGGCACAAATTTCACCTTGTCCTTGAACAGTACGCTGCCACCACCAAGTGATTTAGACAAAGAAACAGGGGAAAGGACCACTTGGAGTTCCTCTTCCCCCAAAAATCCCCCCAAGCCCTTCCACCCCCTTTCCTGGGGAGGCTTGAGAATAATATCCTAAACAATTGGTTACAAAATGATCAAAGACCCAAACCCCTGGGTCTTGGAAAAATCATTCAGGTTCTTAGAAGATGTATTTTATTAAAAAGAAGGAAAGGTAAAAATCATCTCTGTAAAATCAGGATGGAAAATACTTTACAGGGTACTCAGATTCAAAAACTCAGAGGATTTCCCTCTGGGCAACTTTAAGTTACAGAAAAGCAAACCAAGAATACACCTTCCCTCTCAGCACAGAGAAAAACACAGGACAAAACAAAGATAAGTTAAGGCATTCCCTTGCTAGTACTTATTAATTCTAATGGGGTTGGACTGCCTGCTTCTTTTGATCTGTCTCCGGCAAGCACACAGAACAGACAGACCCAGAACAGAAAAACAAAAGCCTTTCCCTCCCCCCAGATTTGAAAGTATCTCGTCCCCTTATTGGTCCTTTTGGTCAGGTGCCAGCCAGTTTACCTGAGCTTCTTAACCCTTCACAGGTAAAAGGATTCTGTGCCTCTGGCCAGAAGGGATTTTATAGTGCTGTATACAGGAAGGTTGTTATCCTTCCCTTTATATTTATGACAGACTCCATGAAATCCACTAAGAACTTTGCTATTGTTATCAATCTTACATGGAAGGTGCTAGGATACTACAGAGATGGGCAGCAGTATAAAATCCTAAACCAGATAAAAAAAACACAGCTTTTATGACCACATCTGTATTTTTCAGCTCTTCTTCTGGAGCTTGTATACACACACACACACACACGCACCCACGAATAAAGTAGGTCTTATTAAAAGTAACTGTTCTCATGCAGCAATATGCTGGCATCTGGAAATGTTCTAAACCCAAATTGCCCAGTGTAAACATTCTCCAAAATGGTTTCATTCCCTCCTCTTACTTCTTATATCTGAAGTGTGTCAAGTTATTCTGGAAGAGGTAATTAGTAAATGGAATTGCCCCAGATATTTATGTATTATTTGCATTGTGTTAACACAGAGTCCGTGTCAACCAGTGATAGACTTTCCACATTAGGAGAAGCCCTTGGCTTGCTCTGGGAGTAAAGTAGAGTAGCTCATTTAATTGAACCTCTACCACTGATAACTTAAAGACTTTGTACAACGCCTTACTACTAAGTATTGGACAAAAACACGTGCGTAAGTGTTTTGCTGAATTGGGGCCTAAAAATTTAATGGTTGACCAGCTCAGTGGAACACCAACAGTTCACAGTATATGTTCTTCAAAAAGGAAAACTCGGCAGTAGTTAAAACTGTCTGAATATTTACCACAGAGGAACGCCAAAAAAAAAAAAAGTAGCAGTCTTTTAATACATCGCTGGAGAAGACAGCCCACTAAAAAACATGGAAATACTATTGCAAATGAAATTGCTGGACTGAGATTGATCAATCTGAACTGCCCTTGTCAAACCGATTAAGAAAAGCCCGAAGGAGATAATACTGGAGCTCAGACACAGAGGATATAACTACTGGAATCTCTGAGGGTGATCCCTGTAGGCCAGCCACAGGGAGTCATTTTTTAAGATGTGGTCAATAGTGCAGAAAAGTATGAAGCAATTAAGTTTTGACAAAACAATAGGTTATGCACATTACCTTTCATCAAACTTGTCAGTTCTACAGCTCCACAGAGGATGGCTTTCCACTCCTTTTCATCTACTGTATTAATTTTTTTATGTGGAGTTCTCCTTTTAACTCCTTCAGTACTCTCACAGCATCCATGCATTTCAGCAATGATTTTAAACAAAACATCCATTCATTTGAAGGGAACATCTCATCTACACACACATCACAGGACAGAAACATTTGGAGCAGGAGCCTCCTGGAGAAAAGGGGATGCAGGCAGCTTATACTGCTTTGCCCCACTGTGAGACGTCTTTTGGCTGGTGGGGTACTGCAGTATAGGTTCCCCTGGCAGACTGTCAGTGAATTGCAGCTCTGTGTGAATACTGTACAATCAGCTAGAGGCATTTAACAAGTACTGTGCAGAACCATAATAAAGAGACCCTGATTATATCATATGATGCTATTGGACATTATCTTCTCAGACTGGAATGTCCTAACTGTGTCTAATCCTATCCCTTAAACATTCATGCACGGGAAAACACCTATTGATGCTTTTTTTAGAGTAACAGCCGTGTTAGTTTGTCTTCGCAAAAAGAAAAGGTACTTGTGGCACCTTAGAGACTAACCAATTTATCTGAGCATGAGCTTTCGTGAGCTACAGCTCACTTCATCGGATGCATACCGTGGAAACTGCAGCAGACGTTATATACACACAGAGACCATGAAACAATACCTCCTCCCACCCCACTGTCCTGCTAGTAATAGCTTATCTAAAGTGATCATCAAGTTGGGCCATTTCCAGCACAAATCCAGGTTTTCTCACCCTCCGCCCCCCCTGCCACACACAAACTCACTCTCCTGCTGGTAATAGCTCATCCAAAGCGACCACTGTCCCTACAATGTGCATGGTAATCAAGGTGGGCCATTTCCAGCACAAATCCAGGCTCTCTCTCACACACACACACACACACACAGACAAACTCACTCTCCTGCTGGCAATAGCTCATCCAAATGACCACTCTCCAAGTTTAAATCCAAGTTTAACCAGAACATCTCGGGGGGGGGGGGTAGGAAAAAACAAGGGGAAATAGGCTACCTTGCATAATGACTTAGCCACTCCCAGTCTCTATTTAAGCCTAAATTAATAGTATCCAATTTGCAAATGAATTCCAATTCAGCAGTTTCTCGCTGGAGTCTGGATTTGAAGTTTTTTTGTTGTAAGATAGCGACCTTCATGTCTGTGATTGCGTGACCAGAGAGATTGAAGTGTTCTCCGACTGGTTTGATGCTGTAGCCTCATTTATAACAAAATAAACCAAACATACACAATGGTTTATATTATGTACACCTTCTGGTGAAATGTAAGAAATGTGAATAAAATCCTCCTGATAAAAGCAGATTTACCTTTTCAAAGTGTATGTGTACAACTAACATCCATTCCAGTGACTTCTCCTCATACCTCACTTCATGCGAGGGTATCTCACGTATGCAGAAAATGTTGTGGTTTCCTGTTAACATGCACTAGTGGAATGCAGAGTCACCCTTCTCCTTTCCAAGGCTAATGATAACCTCAAAGCCAACGAGAACCCAAAACTGGGATGATCCCTATTATCCCACACCTGTCTGGGCAGGTCCATAACCAGCTGCTACAGACATTTACTAAGATTTATCCAAATATAACCTTTCCCCTTGCTGACATAACACATTCTTTATAACTAAGAGGTATGTAAAGCTACAGTCTCAAAGTCTCATCTCACCACTGCTATGAATCTGAAAATGTCCATCTTCGATGGTCAGAGTGGGAATTTTGCAAATAAAGTGGAAGGGAAGGACATGTTATCATTTTGGCAGAGCTATCCATGTTCAAAATCATTGTCTCTTTCACATGCACTGACCATCTCCATTGGACTCCCAAAGGGCATGAATGAGGCTTCATCCTGGAGAGGTTTTTTTGTTAACTGAATGAAGAACTTAGTATCGAATAGCTACAATACTATGCTGTTAGCCTTCCCCAGAAGCACAGGTTTATGATGGCTCTTTCTTACCATAAAAAGCTGTTGCCAGACATAAATGTACAATGAGCTACATAAGATTTAGCCACCCAGCTCCCACTGCCTTTAGAAATATTGGTAGCAAAAGTCACCCCATGCCCTCAAAGCATTGGAAAACAGCTCTCTTCTTTCCCTGTGTTGAGAGGTGTGACGGGATCCCCGGGGTGCCGCCTGGGACTGCGGGACCGATGTGCCCCCTCACTCCCCAGCCTGGACTCTCTCTCACAATGCTTTGCTAGTGACCAGCAGCAAACCCTCCAGGCCCTGTTATCACTCGGCACAACCACATGTGGAGCCCTGCATCCAGCTAGATTAGATGAATGCTCCCAGAGCCACTCATGAATACTATAGAGAAAGGCACCAGCCAAATCCTCCCAGCTCCCAGCACTGTACCTCAGGAATATACAGTCTTGCACTGCTCAAGATGAGCAGTTCACATGTATTAATTGGTTCACCACTTCATCAATGGAAAGTGGATATACACCAGCCTTTGCAAACCTGAGCAGATTTACCACACACTTTAGGCAAACTCACTGGTAAAGATAAACAGTAAAAGAAGTTCATTGACCACAAAAGATAGATTTTAAGTGAGAGTAAGCGATTGGCAAAAAGTCAGAGTTAGTTCCCAAAATAAAATAAAATAAAATATAAGCACACAGTTTAAACTCACAACCCTATTAGACTCGGCAACATCTAGACTAAGCAGTTTTTCTCACCCCACTGGATATTGCAGTCCTTAATATACAGGTTTGTCCCTTAAACTCCTCTGTTGGAGTCTTCACTCCTTTTGCTTTCCTTTCATGCACCCCTAATGAAGCCCCCAATAATTTCCACAGGACTGATATTTTCAACTCATTTCCTTACTATCCTGTTGAGAATGTAGGGCAATTTTGTTAAGAAAACAGCTAATGTATTCAATACTTTTTCTTTCATTATTTTTGCCAAGCCATTTGCAATAACATGAAGTTTTTTTGTTGACCTTAAGCAGAAACATTAGCACCTTCTGGCAACATTACTTCCCCGTCCAAGAAAGAATTTAATATATTTTAATGGAAGTTTTGAAAGTTCTGCAGGATTTTATTTGCTTGCTAGATATTCAGAGCTTCCCCCTGAACACAGCAAAGAAACACAGTCCTGAAACTCATGTGGAAAGAGTGTTGTACTGTTGTAAGTGTTGAAATTTGCTCTTTCCAGCCCTGAAGTGTTTCTCTTTCACTTAAATACCGCTTCACCAGCTCTCCTGTGCTTATTTAGCAGCTGAAAACAGCTGCAGATGTTAACTTTTGATCTCATCTGCTCTCAATCAAATCTTAACAGTTGCATAGATGGCTGGAGCTATACCAAGTGCCATTCCTCACTGCCAAGGACTAATGGACTTTTCAGCATTGCCATACTGACTTCTGACAACATGAAAATGTATATTACATCCTGCACATTAACTCCTACCTGTTCTGCACATTGTACCTTGTCTTGCAAACACTGATTTACATTTTTCTCCTAATTGCCTTTGGGAAAATTGTAAAAGGATTAGAAAGGTCTTCGTTTCACAATTAAAATCTATGATAATTGAAGTGACACAATTAGGATTAACCTAATGAATGATGTCACAACTAGTGAGTCCAAAAGATTGAATGGAAAATAAATTGGGAATTACAGTGACATTTCTCTGTAAACTCAAAAATTGCAGTTTTACATCCTAGCTAGGCAGCTATACATGACAATACATTATCGTCCTTGGTTTTGAAGTTAAGCAAAAGAAAGCATTAGCACAGGACGGAGGTCAGAGGACAAACAAACAGATACTAGAGTATGGACTGGGAGAAATTACTGCATGTCTATGCTGCACTCAGCAGCTCTGTTGTGGGGGAACAAACATTTTACAAATGATAATTTGTTTTAAATTACATTTATTGCTGAAAAGGGCCAGACCAACATCCTTAGGCAGCAAAATCCTCTGCTTACCCAATGGACAGGCACAGGATAGGCACCGATGGCATAAGTTTCCTTACAGTTCCCCAGTGTGACTTGAACTCAACCTATTGGTATCACCTCTAAAAGCAAAGGAGTAATTTAGTCTCCATAGCTCATTCGGTACTTGGACTATCTGCTGAAACTATCAATAAGGTACCAATTAGTGTCAGTTGTGATGATGATGTCGTCATGTAGACACCTCTAAATCAGGAACTGGACTGAGACCAGTCAATTACTTTACTTATGCAACTGAACAGCTCTCTCCCCGGTTCCAATGCAATTGCTAGGTGTCAAGATTCACATGGAAGAGGCTGTGAATGTAGCTTTCAAGCTTCTGCCTATCATTTTCCAGAGTCCCATAACTGAGCGCTATGAAAAGAAGTTCTGTAGGGTCACAGTGACCCCAAGCATAGACTGTCTGGACAGCCTTTCATTTAATTAATGGAAATGCATTTACCGCATTTACCCAATATTTAATACACTGAAAATTATGCCTAATGGTCAGAAATAAATTCAAAGCTGGTAGATAAAGGGGGAGAAGAATGCACAATACTGTGAACGTCTAGAGCTATAACAGTAATCTCTGCTGGAGTCTTTTTCTGAAACCTAGCTGTACAGGACATTTCTCTCCTTTCCTATTAGCGTCACAATGTCAGTTCTGATAGCAGGACTCATTGATACACTGTGGCTGCCAAAGGAGGCCAGGTAAGATATTACAGATTGCAGAGGTGGCTAGAGATTCTAGACAAGCCACAGGGGTTCCCTAGTCTCTTAAATTATACTGGAGATAAAGAAAAAAGGGTACAGAAGAGAGGGAACATTTCTGAATCCAGAGCTGTGATGATCAAGTATTATAGAGATTGAGAGGATGCAGTATCCTGCTCCTGAGAAGCCCTTCATCCCTCACTTTCCTCCTACATCTTGAAGCCGGACTACACAACCAGCACAACCTAATTAGCACAGCCAGAAGAGCTACAGTTTATCTTTGCCAATACCCACCTGTTCAGGGCTCTAGATTGCTAATATAAGTATGTCATATTAATCTCTGTGCCCAGCTCAGCTTTTTAAATTTCCTGGTAAAGGCGAGTGCCCTGACCCTAATCATCCTCTGATCCAATAACAAATCCATAACAACAAGGCACAAGGAAGCAATGTCTTGTGTTTCTGTCTCTTAGAAGGTTTAGCTAAACTATTGGGGTCACTGGTCAACCTTACCTATGGCCACTTTACCGTATATTACTCCAAAATTCAAAAGGTCTCTACTGGAATCAAGAAAAAAAATGCCAAAAATTAGAAACAAGCATTTGGTGGTCACTGGCCTTTTAGTTAGATCTACTGAGGAGGAAGAAGAACCTAACAGAAGATTTGGGACTATAAAAATGTTACTGATCAAAACACTAGAAAAGGAATAATTGTGCATTCACAGGAAGGTGTACAGAATGGCCCACTAAGTCTTTTCATTCCCTAACTTTTATCATGTATCTCATTCTAACAAAACTCTTCTATTTAGGTTTCAGAGTAGCAGCCGTGTTAGTCTGTATCCACAAAAAGAAAAGGAGTACTTGTGGCACCTCAGCGACTAACAAATTTATTTGAGCATGAGCTTCCGTGAGCTACAGCTCACTAGCTCACAAAAGCTTATGCTCAAATAAATTTGTTAGTCTTCTATTTAGCAATGTCTACTCCAATGATCATAAAGATTGATGTTTGAAACTCAAGATGAAGCACTTCATATGTTTATCAGAAGGTAAGTGGCCTATGATATGTGCCATAGATTCACCTGAGAATAATGAAATTAAAGCCCCATGCAGTTTGGAAAGTTCTAAATAGGTTACAAATATATCAAACGCCGCAAAGCTGATGCGTGTAAGCATTCCTGGATCCAAAGATATTCCTCAAACCATGAAATCTATGAGGGATTCCTATGCTGGATCTGTTTGTCAAGCCTCCACCCTAAAACTCAAACTCCTTACAATATAATCCTGCAAAGTTACAGCTGTGAGGGATGCATTTTTGATTCTTTGAACAGGTCCCACAGATTTCCCACCTAGTTTTCCCCTTCCTTGAGCTGTGAGTGGTGCACCACTCCCACGAGGTACTACACCTGACACAGGAACAATAACCATCCCATGGAGCACAAACACTCCTTGGAAATCTTTAGAATACTCTCCCCTCCATGGGCAGCCAGATCTACTGGCTTGTCCAGGAAGATCCCTCTCCTCTCCATACATTTTGCACTTGCTGAATCTAATTGTTTTTCCAAGTCTTCATTGTAACTGAAACCCAGACTAATGCAAGGTTGCTCTCTGTCTGACTCTAGTAGTTTGTCTCTGTATAGAAGTTATGAGTGCTGAAGCCTTCTGTATTACATGACTTTTCAATAATACCTACACTCTTAGCATATGGCAGCCAGGTGCTGGCTCTATAGGAAAGAGATCCATTTCCCACCAAATACCTATCAAATATTTCTAACATTATTATTGTATGCCTGTATCAAATGCCGACAGACAAGAGGTTTCTTTTTCACTTCTCTTTAACACCTGATTTGGAGAAATTTCTCCAAATCATGGAAGCAAGAGAAAAATGTGTGTATTCATGGAAAGCTGCAAAGCAACTACAGTGAGGTATTTTGGGGCATTTGGGCAAAGACACTAACATTTATTTTCATGGCACTTCACTGGTGAGGGTAAATGATGGTCCTTAAACAAATTAAGAAGGACAGAGGCCCTGTCTAGGACACACTAGGAGGGGGGAAGACTGCACACACAAAGAAACAGAACAGAATTCAATAGATTCAGGCCTTTCATTCACATTAAGGCCCCTTTATATTACCAGAGTAATATAAAGGGGACTTAGTGTAAATGAGAATCAGGCCCTCCATCTCCTTTCTATTTTTGCTGAAAGAGAGAACTCATTACCTAAGAACCTAGCAGACTCCTCATTGTTAGTTAGGTATTAAGCATTACCATGCCACTGTCTGGGTATATAACTGCATACCTTAATCATTTCTGTTATTTATAGTGAAAATAAGTCAGCATAATATTAGTGATGCATTCAGTAATTCTGGCTCCGATCTGATACCACAAACTGCTGCTGAATTGAAAAAAAAAAGAAGAAGAAGAAGAAAACGATTTTGGTCACATCCTGGGCTAGGCAGCACAATGAGAAGTTGGACCTATTAGACATTTTCTGAGTGCCACTAGAATTCAGCTCTTTTGCATCATTTTTCTGCTCACTGTTCTCCATTAAGTTGCCATTTCTTCCTGCAGCATTCTACAATAGTGGAGGCAACTGCTGAAGAGCCAAAATATAGTGCTACGACTTTCAGTTATTTTTAGTTATTGGTTCGTTTGTTGCTGCATCATGCTTTTGAGTGCCACCATTCCACTGGAAACCAGGCACATTAATTAAGCTATACCTGGTATTATACACAGAGAAGCACTTGTGATGCATTTGACCTTGGTTACCTGTTACATTAGGCAGCACTGAACACCCACCCTGAAAATTTTCGAGAATGGCCTGGGTGCCTGGCTGAAGATGCCCCAGAGGAAACCAGCTATTCAGTATCTAGACACCTAAGCAGACACTTTTAGTTCAACAGATTGGAAAGAACATGTAACTCTACTAGATCACCTCAGATAGTTTCCTGATTAACAAGGAAACAATAAATGCAGTTAACATAGCCATTCTGTGTCCTCATGTTTTTCTGGAGGATATTGGTTCAGAGCACTTGGCGCCCCTGGCTAGAATACTTCACTATCACCTGCTCATTGGAGCACTAAAATAAATCTCAGTTTTCAAGCACCTACAAGCAAGAGCTCAGCACATCTGTTTGAAGTGTTTTACTCATGTACAGATGTTATGTTTCCCACCCACTAAATGCTTATCTTACAGGAATCTCACACTATTTTCTCTCTAACAATTACATTTGATTACTGGTTTCCAGACCTGATTCAAGTACAGTACGTTGTTTAATATAAACAGCATCATCAATATAATCCAATACAACAGAGGTGTCAATGCTGCCTTGTCCTAACCTTTAAGAGACTACTTGATTTCATCAGCAATAAAACTAACAAGAACAGCTTATGTAAAGCTAAGGAACATCACAAAATACTAAACTAAGAGAGAGAAACAAGAAATCTTCCTTTAGTGCACGTAAATTGTTCTGGTAAAGCTGTTGACTGTTTGATATTAAAATGTAGCATTCCCACATGTTTTTACCATTGCTTTCATAATTTTAATTTCCAAAGAGCAAGGAAATAATCATACACTGAAACATCAAATATCCAAGATTTTTACTGCCATATTTCTCTTATTTGTGACCCGTTAAACAGAGCTGGGTAGACATGTTTTTAAAAATAAAAAATGGATTTTTGTTGAAAATATTTTTAACCAAAATTTTTAATGAAAATATTTGAGTTTGTCTAAAAAGAATGAAAACCATTTTGATTTAAAATATAAATTAAAAACTTTGGAGTTTTCCAGTTTTTTGATGAAAACCTAACTTTTGGGAGGAATCTAATGAAAAATTAAGCAAAAAACCATTTATTGTAAAAAAATAAATAAAAAAACCCCCACAAAACAAAATTGCAGGGCAGGAGAAAATTCACTCAAAACTGTCCTTAGCCTATTGTATCTCCCAAAATGGAGGCTTTCCCTTCCCCTGGAAGGAGGGGGAAGAGGAGAGAGAACTCTTCAAGAACCCTTGCCCCCCACCCTGACATATCCTTCCTCCTTATCCACACTTCTTATTTCTCCCAGGGAAAAACAATTGTTTGGCACCCATGAAGAAACAGATCAATAGCTTCAGGCAGACACAAACAGATAGACCTTTTAATTGAATGCTCTCTCGCTCGCTCGCTCCACTTTCATGTGTCTCATTTAAAAAGAGTCTTTAAAGAGAAGCAAGGTAGCTGCTGTCGATATAATTGCTATGTTGGTAAATAAGGGTCTTAAAACACACTGGAGGATGACATTTGATTGCTAGTGCTGTCCTTTTAGGAGCAATGAAAGGAAAGCATATGGAAGGCATAATCGAGACAGCTACAGGTATCAGCAGTGTTGAAAATACAGCTTATGTATTTCAGTCCATCTCCTGTCTACTGTATTTCAACCACACAAAGACAATGTGCTTTAAGTTCCTGATCACTACTTAATTACCTTTAACACCTGAACTATGGACTCTGATCCACAGCCCAGTGAGCATTGCTACTAATACATCCATATCACTGTGCCTGCAGGAAAGCTTGTAGTAAAATTACAGTCTTGACATTCACAGCAAGGTGTGTGTTTACTTACAGCAGCCTTTTTTATGTGCCAGCTCTTATTTTTGGAAGGGTTTTAGTGGGAAGAGGCTGGGTAATTCCGTTAACACACCAACCTCCTTATGTCTCCTTCAAAATGTGTACACTCTAGGTGCAAAGAGAGAGAACGTACAAAATGCTGCTGTAAATAATAGAGATAAACCCAAATATTAAAGTAGGGAGCTGATAAAAGGAGATATTACCTCACAAAGGCAGCAGCCAGGAGTTTACAAGAACTTTAAACATTCCTATACCTCATTATACATCAGAGCATTTGAAAATCAGATCCTTATAACATTTCCATAAAGAGATCGGAAAATCGGAGAAATGATCTTTAAAAGAACGAACTATTTGTATAACAACTGTATGATTTAAAAGTAATTATGGTGAATTATTTTGCCTTTGTGGCATACATTTTTTTAAGTGAGTATCTTTCAGTACATCGCAATGTAAACTACCCTGCCTTGTACATTCATTGTTCCATTTATATATTCAGCATGTTTGGATCAATCTTAACATTCTTACAAACTTTCTGCTACTCAAGATTAACTTGCTATGCCAGAGTAAATAAAACCATTAATATTACATTGCTAAGTCTAAATGCTGATGAACGTATTTTTAAGGGGATTATTATTTTTAAAGCAAAAGATAAAATCTAAATAAAGCAAGTAAACCAATAGTACGGTAGAATAAAAAAGCATTTACTGCACTATTAGTTTCTGAATAAAATGATATTTCCATGTGTAAAATTCATGGTACATTTTTTTAAACATGTGTCTTTATCTAGTAAGTGATCCAACAGGTTTTTCAGAGAAAGGCTTTCTGGAAAAATGGTCTATGAAATTTAAGAATCAATGAGCTAACCAATCAAGCTTAACCATTTATTTGCCAATGATGAAATGAATTTAACCTATAGTGGATTTCAAATATGAGGCTATAGTTAGAAGATGCATGCACTATTATAACCTAATCTTTGTGTTCCTCAGATGCTTGCAGCATAACCAAGACACACAATATAGGCCTAACCCAGAGCCTATTAAAGTCAATAGGCTTTGGATTAGGTTTTATGGGCCAAAAGCTATTACCACGGTATATTCACAACTCACTGCCAGTGCACTTCACTAAGATCTGCAATATTCCTGGTATTACAGACCTGGACTTCGCATAGGAGGAGAAGATCCAGGAGCAGTTAATGCATGGGAAGGAATGAGAAATTCTTGAGGATATTTGAGGAAAAATTCATGAAACGTGAAAGAATCATTTTAGGAGTTATTTCTACAACAATATAAATGACAACTTTATTGATGGTAAATCAGCCTAGCATACACACACATTTCTATAGCAAAGGATAACTATTAGTACTGAAGTTAAAGTCGAGAGATAGCAGTAGCAGCACACGACTAGAGAGTATGAGTTAAGTATGCCATATCTCTGTAGTGTTTATGCACAACAACAGAGGGGATATTCACAGATTGGCTGCACTTTGTGCTGTGCACTTTACAGGCTTGTTTTTCAGCTCCTGTAGGTCTCTCTTTCGGGTATTATAACTAATTGTGATGACATCAATTACTGTCATATATAAATTACCATCTGCTTTACCATCTACTATAATCTTAATAGTGTAAATTTACAGTGCATCCAAAGGAACTTTCTGTTATATATGCTATAAAATTTAAAGGTCAATCCAGCCTCTTCAATTGCCCATCCAAAGGCTCCACAAGATCCCCATGGTCCACAGACATAGGGAGTATCCATGGTACTTTATGGGAAATTTCCTCTGCATGTTAGGAGGGCTCATGTCTCAGAAGAATCAGTACAGCTTTTGTATCCCCATTTTACAGATATGCAGAAAAGTGAAGTGAGTTTTTCAAGGTCACACAGCAAGAGCGTGGGAGAGATGGGAATAGAAACAAGGTTCCTTGATTGTGTACTGAGGTGAATATTAGTCCCATGGAAATTAGGAATGGAAAAAAACCTACAGTAGTAAGTTAAATAGTTCACCTCCCTGTCAATATATTGTTAGGTTAGATTGCCAGCCACATTCCCCTGCCAACCCAGGATTAGGTTATCTATTCCATCCCCCACCCAACAAAGTGTTTCCCCCGATAATATATTTTCATGGTATCTGTTCAGTCTAGCTGTAAATCTCTTGAGCAATAGGCCTCCCACACATTTCCTTGGGAGTGTTCCATTCCAAGAGTTCGACTGATGATTTGTTTGTGGACAATATAGTTTTATTATCCTTTCTGTCCTCACAGACATTATTTAGATTAAACTATTTCAATTTAAATCTTTCAATCTCCCCAGCTCCTTAATCATTTTTGTTAATCTTGCCCAAGCTCTGTTCTTTCTGGTAACAAGGTGTCCAAAGCCTAACAGTGAATGTTGAGGTGGCCAAATGGTTAAGGCAACAGACTGTGGTGAGGTAGGGACTTGGGTTCAATTCCCTGCTCCACCACAAACTTCCTGTGTAACTTTGGACAAGTCACTTGGGAAATTGAGGCAGAGACACTGCCTGCAACATTTGGATAAGAGAACTTTCGTACCTAACAGGGGTGCTGTAGATAAGCACATTCATACATCCCATAAATACAGCAGTGTTGAGGATAAATACATTAAGCTTGTGAAGCATTCAAATGCTACAGTAATAGAGCCACACAAGTACCATAGATAGAAAGGTGAAGGCAGTAAACCAGGCGCAATCTCAGCGGGCGGGGGGGCCGGCACCGTCTGCTCTATGACATGCTGCTTCCACGTTTACAGCTTAAAAAGGCATTTGGCCTATTTTTACTGCCATATTAAATATTCCACATGGTCTCATCTCAAGGATAGAACATCTGACACAATGTATGGAGCTTTTTAGAATGACACCAGAAGATTCCAATGAGCATGCTAAGAAAATTGGTCATACATGCTAGATTGGGGGGTGGGGGTGAATTCTTCCATGACAGACTAAATGTCAGTCAACCAGGGAAAATATGTAAAAGGACCATGGCCTGATGTTTACTGGGTTCTTCGCTTGCTCAAGCAGTCCATTTCTCATAACAGCGAGGGAGAGCATGATTTATACCCTACTGTATGGAAAGAGAGTCACAATGCTGGCATAAACTATACTCTTTGGCTGACCTCAGAAATAGACCTGTCAGCCAAGGAAGACTACTATACGAGCAACACAAAACCTGAAGATACTTTTAAAAGAAGGCTGTTAAGTGACTTGGCTCCTACCACCCAACCCAGGAAAGAATTAAAGACGTATATGTATTTTTAGAAACAAAACCCCAGCTAGAAGCTGGCACCATGGACCCTAGCTCTGTCTCAGGATGGAAGAGAGAATAAGGAAACTTATTCCAATATAATAGGAACTGACTAGAATCTTTGGCCTAAATTTGAACCAAACAGGGTTTTTAGGTGTGAACAAATTAGTCTAATTTTAAAGAGAAATATATTCTATTTATTTTTATCCATGTTTGTACTTCCTGCTTCCGGTTAGAAAAGGGAACAGACATGCAAAGTACTAAGAGAAAGGCTGTTCTCGCAAGATTTTCAGTGCAAAGTTTGCATGGTTCAGATAAGCAACTGAACAGAAATTTTTAAGGGCCACCCAGGATGGTTTGCCACAGCAAGCCAACCTTTCTGCTAAAGATGTTGGCCACCCACAAAGCGAGGACCTTTATCTCCAAGACTTGTGACATTTCCAGGGAAATATTAAGTCAGGAACTGGGGTTTGCAATTCCATGATGTGGGCAAGGAATTGATGCAGGCGGGATCAGCTGCATTCCTGCATATCTCCTCCTATTTTTGCAATCCATGATGCTGTACAAAGCACTCTCTCCTAGCAACAACCTTTACTCCACTCAACCAAATCGAAGTGTCTGAAACATCCATAGTTCACACATTGGATCTTCTGTGGTTTCAGTGGGCAGGGATATAAAGACCTATACATTCTGTTTCCTATTTTTGTATGTTCACTTTGCTGTCTTGATCCCCTCCCCATGCCTAAACTCATAGGGGATGCTTTAACAACCATTAAACTAATAAAACATGTTGTATTTCCGACAGACAGCTGATGAAACTAGCCTTTAAGAATGTGGTTAGATTTTCTGTGCTTCATACTGAGTGCTGTAGGAAGTACAAAGCGAATGACATCCCATCTGTCTGAACAGAAGTTCTGCTTCTTTAACAAATCCAATTACTACAGTGATTGGAGAAAAAATCCTTTTGCCTGGACACAATATCATCCTAGAGCTGAAAAGGATTCGGAAACCGTTTACAAGCTAGTTCCCATCCATTTAAATGCACCAAAAAAATCAGCTAGAAATATACGTTTATGAGTAGTTCACATACAGATGAAAACACAGATGAAGGAGATATTTATTTTACATTTGAGGCTGATTTTTTTTGCCATGTCTATAATGTACACTTATTTATTGTCGGGCAGACAGAATTTTAAAAATGTTAACTGCAAACAATACTAAAAAAAAAATCCAGATATTTTACTATTTGACCTTGGTTTAGTATCACATGGGTTTGGATGAGAATTTCCTAAGGAGCCCAAGCTGGGTGAATTTCTTTGTAAAGATTTATGCATTTCCACATACATTTTATTTTCTGAAGTCAGTGGTCATGAGCAACACAGGGTATGTCTACAAGCAAACAAAAAGCCGCAACTGGCCCATGCCGACTGACTCATGCTCATGGGGCTCAGGTTCATGGGGCTGTTTCACCTGGGCTCAAGATGGAGCCTGAGCTCTGGGATACTCCCATCCCGCAGGGTCCTACAGCCTGGGCTCTCACACAAGCCCAGAAGTCTACACAGAAATGAAGCAGCCCCGCAGCCCGAGCCCAGAGAGCCCAAGTGGGCTGGCACGGACCAGCTGCAGGTGTCTAGCTGCTGTGCAGACATACCCTTAGGGCTCCATCCTGTTAGGGAACACATTTGGGTGGACCCCTATGCCAGATCAAGCTCCACTAACCACACAGGTGCTCCATGCAAGTGCAGGAATCTTTAACATGGAACTTATTGTGGGACAAGGGTGTAGGGATTAAATTACAATGTATTAAAGCCAATCAGGTTGAAGACCACAGAGATCTTTAATGGGAGAGAAATTCTATCAAACTTCTAATAAATCTGAAAAATAAGACTCAGTACAAGTCATGATTAAAATGCCATGAACAACCTAATGTCTGTCATCCTGTGAGATATTCAATATGCTTTATGAAATCTTCTCTTATATTTCACTACTTAAAGCTTAACTTCCTTGGGGTCAGATCCTCAGCTGGTGCAAGTCAGCATAGCTCCACTGACACCTACAGAAATCAATAGGACTATTCAAGGACTAGGGTATGCCTCAATGTAAGGTGGCACAATTTGGCCTTCCCAGGCTAAAAGCAACTGCCACAATGGAAGAGGAGGCATGGTTTGAGTATTCAGCTGAAGAGATTTAACCCTTACAAAAGTTCAAAAGAGTCCCCTGAAATGTACAAATGTGTAACTTGCAAACTGCAAAGGGGATATTTAAAAGTCTGAGTATTTTGAAATAGAAAGAAGGATGATTTTAATAAAATATGATGCAGTTGTGTGCTGATGTCTGAACCAAGGAATGAGGTAATGTAGAGCATGCTAATGAAGGCTTAACATATGGGCATACAAAGTCCCTCAGAACTACTAAAGGAGAGACTCTCCAGTTGCACATGGAGAATTCCCAGGACAACCTACCTTGCTGAGCCCTGACACACTGGCCCTGGAGGAAAGTTTCAGCGAAAGGGTGGAACTCAGTGAATTGTCACACTGGGAGCTAAGACACAGGACTTGCAAAAATACAGGATTTCCAAAAAAAAAAAAAATGCTTAACCATAATTTTAAAAATAAGAGCCAAGCGCTGCACTTTCTGCATAAATTCAGATAGATTTAGTCTGCTTCAGTTTTTTGTGGTTTTCTCATTATTTTCTAACCAATGCCAAATAAACTTTACTTCTTTCTTAGTCACAGGAACCAGTTGTACAGTCTGTTGGTGGGGACAACTGCTCCTGGACACCTGGTAGAGAAGGAATAATCTGTACTCTGATCTCCAGAGAGAGTAAGAGTCAGGAAGAAGGTAACATTTTGAGCATCCAGCTATGGGTGAAGAGAGTTGCAATTTCCTCGCAAACAGTATCAAAAAGGGTTCTGATACTGGGCTAGTGTGAGTAATGAGCAAGTTGCAAGATTACCCTGCCACATTTCCCTTCTGGATTAAAAAAAAAAAAATCTTGATCCTAAAATATCACCTAAAAGACAGGAAAAGTGGAGCAATGCAGTTTAAGTGACATCATGTCGATTCATTCACTATCCCAACGACTAAAAACAATCATGAAATAACCAGACAAATACAATCAGGAATTCTTTACGTTTCACAAAGGAGGAAATTGTAACAGTTGGATTTTCATGATTTTCTCGAATGTTTCTTGAATAACCAAAGGAGCATGTATTAGAATGCAGGAAAGAACAAGTTGGCAAGAAAAAGACCATCACATGCTGATGTTTTTATGAGCAGACCTTTAACAAATACAAATACACCCCCCCCCCACAAATGGACCCTAACAAATTCTCAGCCATCAAAAACTCACCACAGACCATGAAATCTGGCCTCCCCCCATGAAATTTGGTCTTTTGTGTGCTTTTACCCTATACTACATAGATTTCATGGGGGAGATCAATGTTTCTCAAATTTGAGGTCCTGACCCAAAAGGGAGTTGCAGGGGGTCACAAGGTTATTTTAGGGGGGGTCAGGGTACTGCCATCCTTACTTCTGCACTGTCTTCAGAGCTGGGTGGATGGAGAGAAGCAGCTGTTGGCTGGGTGCCCAGCTCAGAAAGCAGTGCCCCACCAGCAGCAGCAGAGAAGTAAGGGTGGCAATACCATGCCATGCCATGCCATCCTTGCTTCTGTGCTACTGCCTTCAGAGCTGGGCAGCCAGAGAGTGGTGGTTGCTGACTGAGGGCCCAGCTCTGTAGTCAGCAGTGCAGAAGTAAGGATGGCAACACCATACCATGCCATCCTTACTTCTGCGCTGGTGCTGGCAGTGGCTCTGCCTGCAGAGCTGGGCTCCCGGCCAGCAGGCGCTGCTCTCCAGCTGCCCAGCTCTGAAGGCAGCGCTGCCGCCAGCTGCAGTGCAGAAGTAAGAGTAGCAGTACCGCAACATCCCCTCCCCCCCAATAACCTTGTGACACCCCACCACCACCCCGCAACTCCTTTTAGGTCAGGACCCCTACAATTACAACACAGAGAAATTTCAGATTTAAATAGCTGAAATCATGAAATTTCAGATTTTTAAAATCCTGTGGCTGTGAAATTGACCAAAATGGACCTTGAATTTGGTAGGGTCCTAACTATAAAGCAATAGAAACATTTGTAGAAGTAAATGCAACACTTTAAATCAGCACACTATAATACGGGCTACTTTTTAAAATGGCTGCTCACTTATTTTCCGTCTTTTTATTTCCTTGTCTATCCAGAAAGGAAAAAATCCTAATTGAATAAGTTTCCTAGAGAGATAATATTTATGTAGCCAAGATCTGCAGCTGCAGCAGAAAAATGCACATGATTATCTACTGGTCTCTGGCAACTCACAGACAAAGGAACTACTCCATTGCTATCAGACATTGTGTATTATAATTATTATATGGCTTTCATAATTAGACATATAATTTTATTAAAAAAGCAGATGTCTCATTACTGTAGTAAAGCATATGATCAATGATACAACTCCAATCCCCTTTTCACATGTAGTCTGCAATATTAGCTGAAAAACTCAAGTTAACAGTACAGCAGTGTTAAGTATATGGCATAAGGATTACAGTTCTAAAACATTCCACATTGCACTTCTACTGCAGCAATTCATTTCCAGGTAAGAACACAGCATTGCTTTTATTTTACTCACTAACAAGGACAGCTGGCAGGCAACACTGCTGCTGCAGTAGATTTACTGTTTATATGGATCTCTGAAGACCACATGTGCATGCAATCTAACTGAAATATTTTCCATAGGAGCCACCACACATTTCAAAGTCCCTGCGCCCGGGTAAGGTGAGTCCATCTATCATTTTCTTTACTCAGTGACAATCAACAGGAAAGTTAAAACCTCAGTGACAACTAGAGGGCAATGATTAGCTTCTAGTCACTCTGAATGTCCACCCTTTTAAATGCCCTGAGCCTCTGATGAAAACTTCCCCCACCTTTTTAATTAGATCAAAGACTGCATTTCCCAACACAAGATTTCATTAAAATAGACCTTGTTTCTGGAATCACAAATATTACCATTCCTTTTTTAAACCACTCTGAAAGCAAAATGCACTCTCTATCTAGAACTATAAGCTAATAACCAGTGCCAATCCAGCAGCAACTTAGATGTGTTTTCAGTTCACCTCCACTTTCTTTTACCAGGGAAAGTAATAAGGCTATTAGAACCTTCTGACACGAACAACGGAAGTCAGATCTTTAAAGCAGAAATCACCATCCTTCAGAAGATTTAGTTTTCACTTAGCTCTTTTGCATATTGTTGACATAATATGCAAAAGAGCTTAAAGAAAAGAGGCTTATTAAAGAATAACATATGCATTTTAAAAGAACAAATGGATAAATATGCATCACATTTTAGTTAGGGAGTGGGGAGAGAAGAGTATCAAATGTATCAAGGAGCGGTTTTGTTTTTGCCAGTGATTTCAATAATAAGGATATTTCATATCTATATAATGATGTTTGCTGAATTCTTTCCTAAATGGAAAATGACTATTTTAAATTTTCTGCTTCAATGTGCAATAAGGGCTTGATGTAGAACTAGGCTGATCTGAGCAAAAACCTGGAAAAGCGCATTTAGCAAATGAAGCAGCAATTTCAAATGTACAGGAATGACTGTTTCATTCCATCACTTAGAATTCTCATATTAATAGGAATATCACAAAATTCCTTCAGGGATACCACATATATTCTAAAACAGGGATAGTTTTTCCTATCTCTTATGTATTATTCTAATAATTCACACACATTGAATTCACACCCATATTATAAATATACTCCATACAAGGAGACTTGCAGTGTTTTACATAAGAAAAACACCAAGTAAAAACTTTTTTCAATCATACATCTTTCCTGCAGAAAACTTGAACTTAACATTGTATATCATCAACACTACAGATTGTTCTAAACAGTATTATATTTTTCTACATATTAGCAGAGAAAAATCCACAAAACATGGTGTATCCTCTGTGCAACAATTAAAATCAAGCTGGCTTTCAATAGGTAGTTTCATTTTAGCAACTATAGAATTCTGCAAACAGCTATTTTCATACAGCAGCAGACAACGCAAGTCTAAAATGTAACACTTCACATTAGTCTTACACAACATAAAATCACTCACAATCCCTGTTGATAGATAGAAGAGGAAATTAAATTCTGACAAGACGATAATTTTTGACAAGACTTTATACTAGGCTTACCTCTCCCTCAGGTCTTGCTAACACTGCTGTTTGAAAGTAGAGCAATGTTAATATCAGGTAGCTGACAAACATTATTACCCAAAGTTAGAACTACCCTAAAGGAGAAATCCCTCTGCCAAGTACTAACAGCTAGCAGATGCACTTGTGTCTCAGTATCACAGCCCTGTAGTTCTGCTGGGCACCACTCTCTCTCCTTCTGACTCACTGTACTACCAGGAGCTTTGCTCTCAGCCACTGCACTGAAGACAACTGGTAAGCTGATCTCTTCATGTAATGACTTCTCCCTGCTGGGGGAGGGGGCTCGAGACAGCAATGAGCTGGGGGCTGCAGTTTGTATAAAGCAAAGAAGGGGAGGGACAAAAATGGTCAATGCCAAGTTATGCATCTGCTCTGATTCATAAAACAAGCTAAAAGGTAACCTTTAATACACAAGGAAGCCTGTCAATACTTATTGACTTAGGTAGGCATGATTGGAGAACAGAGGCTAAAGCAGTGCAAAGATGCCTGTTGATGCTTAGACAGCAAGAGCTACTTTAAAGCTGCAGCATGTCCCTTTATTAAAAAATAAATATCAAAGCAAAAGCTAGCAAAAGCTAGCAAAAAATCAACTAAAACACTATTCAGAAAACTACATATAATCTCTCAGTTTACAAGGAGCCTTACATCAGCACAGCATTAGAGCACAAATGCTCCAATCCTGCAAGGGGACGCAGTCAGCACCCTCAACTCTCATGCCTACTTCCTAGGAGTTGAGGGTGCTCATTACCTCTCAGAAGGTGCTTCCTTGCTTGCAGGAATGGACTCTATAGAAAGATTAACGGGATCATTTATGGTAAATCTTGAGCACCACCACCAATATGCAATCTCTCTCTTGTTTTCATGTAGACAGCAGACCAAAGAAATTTTGATTTAAAGTGATAAAACCCCATCAATGATAAACTGCTTTGACCAGAATTACAGAGTTTCAAAAATAAGGGAAACAGAGAAGCTTTTTGTTTGCTTTGTTTTTAGCTGGTGATCATGACATTTTCAAGCAAATAGTAAAACAAACAAATATGGAACATAGCTTTAGTATTCGATCTGCCAAATAGACTGCTATATGTCTCAGAAACTAGTAAAGATGCACAATACGAGCCCTAAAGAATGAAGTGGTTCCTTTTGTTTAAACATGCCTGCAGTTCTTTGTAGGGTGCTCTTTTTTGCTATCATCAAGAAACTAATACAAAATATTTACAAGACATGAAAATACAGTTCTGAAGTCATACCGACTAAATGCATCACACTCAACAACAGAACAGAACAATTATGTAACATTTAAGAATTTATGGGACCTCTACATCAGCCCTAAAATTCCTCTCCTTCCCTTTCTCATTTTACTTTCTTCTAACTAGTGATAAAATCTTGAGAGTTGGCAACACAAGTCATGTGAGATCTGTTTTCCTTAAAGCTCCTGAAGTCAAGTGATTACATGAGAATCTGAGCTTTCATTTAAAAATGCATTTCTACCCCTCATGGTAGCAGAAAAAACTCAAAAACATGTCTTGAGTGTAACCTAAGGTCTCAAAATCCAGAAGGCAAAGAAAAAACAACCCTAATTTATTCTTTTTAAAAATCTCATGGCTTTTATGCTGATTTTATGATTTTGGGGGGGCTTGACTCATGATTTTTGAATTCTTGGGGTTTGCAATACTGTAACTTTTCATTTGATCCTATATCTGTTTTGTACCTTGGTTTGCTTCATCCAGTCTCTCGCTCCCCGCCCTTTTTTTTAAATTAATTTATTTACAATATTTTGTTTGACATTTAAGTCCACAACAATCCTTTCCTCTCTCTACCCTAAAAAGGAAAGGTAGGCATATCTGGCTTCCTTGCTTTAGTTTTCAGACTAGTGCCCAAGTAACAATCAAGTATATTTATGTAAAATGATTCTGCTTAACTGTACTGAACAAAACTGCAACTGAAGTCAATGGGAATTTTGATCAAATAAAGGCAGCAGAATTTTCATAAGAATATAACGGCCATACTGGGTGATATCAATGGTCCATCTACCCCAGTATCCTGTCTTCTGATAGTGGCCAATGCCAGGTGCTTCAGAGGGAATGAGTAGAACAGGAAATCATCTCGTGATCCATCCCCTGTCGTCCACTCCCAGCTTCTGGCAATCAGAGGCTAGGGACACTCAGAGCATGGGGTTGTATCCCTGACCATCCTGGCTAATAGCCATTGATGGACCTATCCTCTATTAACTCTTTTCTGAGTTCTGAGTTCTTTTTTGAACCCAGTTATAGTTTTGGCCTTCACAACATCCCCTGGCAAAGAGTTCCACAGGTTGACTGTGTGTTGTGTGAAAAGGTACTTCCTTTGGTTTGTTTCAAACCTGCTGCCTATTTACTTCATTGAGTGACCTCTAGTTATTGTGTTATGTGAAGGAGTACATAACATTTCCTTATTCACTTTCTCCAGTCAAGATTTTATAGACCTCTACCATGTCCCCTCTTAGTCAACATTTTTCCAAGCTGCAAAGTCCCCGTTTATTTAATCTCTCCTCAAATGGAAGCTGTTCCATACGCCTAAGTCAATTTTTGTTGCGATGCTCTGTTCCTTTTCCAATTCGAATATATCTATCTTTTTTGAGATGGGGTGCCCAGATCTGCACACAATATTTAAGATGCGGGCATACCAAAGATTTGTATAGAAGCATGATGATATTTTCTGTCTTATTAACTATCCCTTTCCTAATGTTCCGATAGCTTTTTTGACTGCCTTTGCACATTGAGCAAATGTTTTCAGAGAACTATCCACAATGATTCCAAGATCTCTTTCTTGAGTGGTAACAGCTAATTTAGACCCCATCATTTTTATGTATAGTTGGAATTATGTTTTCTCATGTGCATTATTTTGCTTTCATCAACAATTGAATTTAATTTGCCATTTTGTTGCCCCATCACCCAGTTTTGTGAGATCCCTTCGTAACTCCTTGCAATCTGCTTTGAACTTAACTATCTTTAGTCATTCTTTATCATCTGCAAATTTTTCCACCTCACTGTTTACCCCCTTTTTTCCAGATCATTTATGAACATGTTGAATAGCACTGGTCCTAGTACAGATCCCTGGGGGGACACCTCTATTTACCTCTCTCCATTCTGAAAACTGACCATTTATTCCTATCCTTTGTTTCCTATTTTTTTAACCAGTTACTGATCTATGAAAGGACCGTCCACTCTTATCCCATGACTGCATATATTCCTTAACAGCCTTTGGTGTCAAAGGCGTTCTGAAAGTCTAAGTACACTATATCCACTTGTGCCCGTTTGTTGACCCACTCAAAGAATTCTAATAGATTGGTGAGGCATGATTTCCCTTTACGAAAGCTATGTTGACTCTGCCACTACAAATCATGTTCATCTATGTGTCTGATAGTTCAGTTCTTTTCTACAGTTTCAACCAATTTGCCTGGTACTGAAGTTAGGCTTATCGGCCTGTAATTGCCAGGATTTTCTCTGGAGCCTTTTTTAAAAACTGGCATCACATTAGCTATCCTCCAGTCAGCTGGTTCAGAAGGTGATTTAAATGATAGGTTACATACCACAGTTGTTCGTTGTGTAATTTCATATTTGGCCAAAAGTTATTTACATATAGTCAGTTCACTGACCTAGTTCCCAAGCCATTATTAACAACAGGGAATTAATTGGCAAATTTCTAAGGGTCAGTTCAGTTCTCAAATGTGCAGTTGATGACAAAATCTGAACCTAAGGCCTTGAGGGGATGTCATGCTCTGGGAGTAAGAAGGGTTTCTGTGCAGTGTAAGGCAAGTACTAGGAGTAGAGCTGGCCAGAGAACGACAATTCTGTTTTGGGACAACTTTTGAGATTTTGACTTTTTCCCCCCATTCCAATATAGAATGGATATACAACTTTTCAAATGATCTTGAGAAATGTGTTGAAATGTCTATTTTCAGATCAAAAAGGTCAGTTTTTCAATTTGTGTTTTTCTCCCTTCCTCTTGTCCAAAGTTACCAAAGAGCCTTTTACCTCAGAAATCTTCCCAACGGTAAAACATTTCAGCGTTGATGAAGCAGCATATCTCAACAAAAATATATCTTATAAAAAATACTACACCCAGTTCTAAAAACCAAAGTTCTTGCGTTCTTCAAAGCAACTCCTAGCATATCCTGTCTTCCTATTAATAGAACTTTCATTTCCTCTGATGCAGAGAATGTAGCCCAGCAGTTGATTTTAACAGCTGGAACAAAATTTTAAGGATGAAATTGGAAATACTCAAAGTGTGAGTTCTCGTTTTGGAAAGAAAAACAAATCTAAAATTGCATAATTTTTGTGAAAAATTTTCTAATTATCCACTCAGTTGTGGAAGTTCACTTGAAAATGAGTAAATTTTCAAGCTTAAGTGATTTTGCAGGAAAAAAATGTTACAAATTCACATTTTCATGAATCTCCTACAAATATTCCATTTAAAGAAATATTTAAAAAATAGTGAAAAATGTCCACAATTTCACACAGCCCTATCTGTGGGTAAATCAGGTGTTTGGGCGGCATCTGTAGGCAGCCTGGAGTACTAGGTAATTCTATCCTAACCCACAGATAAATGCTAAAATAATTTTTCAAAACCCTGAATTTAAAAATACATTTGTTATTTTATTTAATAGTATTTATACGGTTTAAAAAATACTTTGCCCCTTACAGTCAACAGGAGAGTCTACTGATTTTTATGGGGCTTGTATAACTTGCAAATGCTTTTCTTAAATAAATCAGGGTCAGATTATTAAAAATTGTTCATCCACAAACCACCTCGTAGTGTAAATGGTATCCAAATGGACTGCCAAGCAGGGGATCCAGGTTTGGGTACCTAATCATCTATGACAAGCAGAACTGGGAGTAACAGGGAGGCAACATACTCAGCTCCAGGGGATGAAGGATTTACTTGAGTCTCTCATATGATTCCCTTCCAGAGAGTAGCATTAACCAATTTCAGAGAAATCTGCATCCAGTCTCTTCAGCTGGAAGCAGACCTGTTAGAGTCTCGGAGCACATATAGGGAGCCTAGAGGATTCCTACAATAAAGAACATTAATCCTCAGCTAAAAGCCTCTACTGAGTAAAAGTAGAGTATAGGAGAAAAAAATTGTCTACTCAAATAAAGTGGAAATGAAGTTCTTCAGCAGTTCAAATACGTTGGTCCAGATCATCCCCTGGAAATTCATGTGCAGAGTTACTTCTCTAGCAATAGAGGAGAGGAGAGAAGATGATGACCTTGCAGAAATGCCCCTCAATAAGTATTCTGGGCACAAGTCTCTGCAAATTCTGGATGCGAGGTCAGCGGTGGGTGAAGCTCTCTGCAGAACTATGATTTACAAAGTCCCTGGAAATTTACGTTGGAGGTAATACATCTTGGCCTTCTATTACCTCCCTCTGGGTCCCCTCCGTAGCTGGTAGTGAGCTGCAAAAGGGGACCAGACAATAGCAGAGTTGCTGCAACAAGAGGTGGCAGCCTAGCCCATCACTTCTGAAAACTGGACCACGCAATTCTTTGGAAGGAATAATTATGCTTATGGTAAAAATCATTTCAGCACTGTCTAAATCTCTTAATCTCATGAACACAGCACTTTTAATTAGAACATACATGGAGGAAGGGATGGTTTAAGTCACCATTTTATGGTCTCTAAGCTCAATAATCACAGGATTACAAAATGCACCACCAAACTGACATCTCTGTAAAGATCTGTCTTCACAAGTACTTGTGTGTGTTAATTGCCCATGGCAATGTGTCTGAACTACAAATGTCATATCAGAGGAGACTTAGAATACGTTTCCACCAAAATGCTGTCAGAGAGCCCAACTTGTCCTTCACTGTTTTCATAAAGACCTAAACATACCATGGGGGGAAATACTGAGCAAATTTTCACACAATTATATCTAACAGAATTTTTATACAGGAGAGCTCTTCTTCTGAGCTTTACAACTGCAGGGGACTGGTTACGTGAAATAAAAACTTTATATGGAACAAATATTGGTGTTTAAATGTTACAATGTGCCAGTTGGTCCATAGGTTACAAACTAAGGCCTCAATTCTGCAGCTGCTGTATGCGGATTTACCTTTGTTCCTGCATAGAGCCCATTGAAGTTAACAGTGTTCTGGGTGGGCAGAGTGTGTCTGTTGGCACAGAATAACTTCCATTATTATGGTAAACTAATACTGTTTGCACAGAAGCATATTTCCTTTTCTTGATGTCTGGTGAGTAAAATGGTGATGAGCACAAAAATTAATAACAGTCACAAAGCGATATAGCCACTTCACCCCATCATTTTTTTTTCCAGTGTCTTACAATATACTTATCAGGGATGGAGTTTTTATGAATGGGCAGAGTGAATTGTATTCCATATCCATCTAATTAAATTTTTAGTAAAGCCATCTTATCTTAAATGAAGTTGATAGACAGAATTTCCTCCAATCCAGATGCTGACATTTTGTGCATAATTTTATTATCCATTTAAGCAAGGATATTCACCTACAGAAACTACATTTCTCTCCTCCAACCCCACTTTAAAAAAAATAATGATTTAGATAGACACATAACATGGTGACTGGGAGAAAACTCAAGAAACAGACTTCATTAAGAGTGTCGGCTAAAGAAGATAAAAGCAAGTGCTTAAATTCTTGAAAAAAATCAGCAGAGAAGCCATTATGTTAGGGCATCTTGTTTGCTTTGTGGCTCTGAGTAGTCACTACCTTTTCAAGGTTAGTTTTGCTTTTACATTCCATTTTAGGAAGCTCAATCTTATTAGAGTAAAATGCTTTTTAAAAATCAGTACTTTTGAAATGGAGTGTAAAGATTGTTGTAGAAAAGATCAAATTCTGCAGCGATAGCCTTTGTAGAGCCCCTTCACTTACCTCCATTACCTTTTATAAGTGCATTCCTTAGTTTCATAAACTAACACCATATTTTTTCTTCACCATATTTTTTTATATTTTATCCACCTCAGCTGACTACGCTGCTATGCATTTTACAGTCTCACCTCAGAGAGCTAGACAGGATCACTGAAAACTTTCCTGAAATATCTTACCTTATCAAAAAGAATCTCGTGGTATAATGATCCCACACACATGCACCGAACTACACGAATGATACTGAAAGCTAAAACATTTGAAACAGTTGTTCTAGAAAACTGTGGCTTATTTTAACACTGTTATAAATATTAAAGGTGTTACCGTTTGACCAAATCTCTATTGTTAAATGGCATCACTGTACTTTATTAGTGTACAGTACTAAGATCATGAGAAAATTATTTAAAAAAAAACACAACTAAAGGTCAAATTAATGTCGAAGGCCACAGTTTTGCAAAAATGTATGTACATGCTTAACTTTACATATGTGACTAATTCTACTGATTTAAATAGGGAGAACTCAAACGCATAAAGTGTTTGTGGGATATGGGCCTTAGTTAGTCACGTGTAAATCCAAAGTAACCCTAAACCTATACTCCTGTAGCTGAGGTGAGAATTTGTCCACAAAACTCAGTAACCACTGGATCAGAAACTACATAAAATAATCTTGTCTAGTAGAGAAAGTTGTAGTTTAGAACTACTAAGCCACCTCACATTTCAAGTTTTGCAGCAGTGGATGGAGAAGCCAAAGTACTTTTCTACTGGAGGTAAATAAAAAAAATGTCTCCAGACCAGCACAAACTCCTCTTCTAATTTGCTTAGAACCACAGAAATTTAGGACCACAATTATTTTAATTATTTTTTTCAGAGATATTATCTAGAGTAAGGTTTCAGAGTAGCAGCCATGTTAGTCTATATTCGCAAAAAGAAAAGGAGTACTTGTGGCACCTTAGAGACTAACAAATTTATTTGAGCATAAGCTTTCGTGAGCTACAGCTCACTTCAGTAAGATTCTCACACCTTCTTCCCACTTTAATGAGAAAGGCATCAGATTATACTTCCTTTCAGAGTAATTTCTAACTTTTGCTCTCTGAAATTAACGAACAACAAAGTAAATCACACAGGATCTATCTGCATAATTACTTTCCCCTTAAAAATACTAAGCTTCATCTTTGAACAAATTGACTGCCAGCCCCAGGGAATTCCTAAATCTCAATTAGTTTATGGAGTTCACTTCCTGGCTGCCCCCTGAGAGAAATAAACCACTGGGACAAGTTCTCCAAACTTATGACAAGCTCTCAGTTTCCTTAAGCTCCAGATCCCTAAGCTTTTCCATAATTTCAGCTGAAATCATAAACAATATGCTCAGGTGAAATCATACTTCATTGCTTCTTTCTATTGTGGCATATTTGCTTAGAATGAAGACCACCTTTCTAACATGAGAGTAGCAGTAAACCCCAGAAGCTTAATTAATCCCATACACAACAGTCTAGCATTAAAAAATGCTAACAAGTTTTTCTGCTATTGAAAGTTATTTTATTGGTGTTGACATGATATTTTAAGTATATATTTGTACTTCCCTCCCTCTTTAATTTTTCAGTATAAAATAAAGTGACTCTTGTGTTGAGGAGAAACCAAGACAACCAAATAATAGTTTCTGTTATTAAAGGAATGACTTATAAGTGGACAATGAATATCCCTGTAATATTTCAGTGTATTCAAAAAACACACAAGAGTAGAAAAATAATTACTCTTATTAACATATCATTACCATGAACTGATTCATTGTCCACTTGAAGTCTAGTCTTTGAAAAAAAAAAACCCCTCAAAAACTGAGTTTAAAGTATTTTCAGACAGTACATCCACCCCGGAACCTCCACCCCCCACTCTGCCCTCAAATTTTTTTCTGGTATTACGATCATATTTTCCTACCATGCAAATTAAAAAATAAGGTTCTCTCCCTTGTTGCTGTGTAAAACAAAAAAAAAAAAAAGGGGGAACTTACAGACTTACCAGAGAAGCAGTGAAAATGACACAAGATGCTGTTGAATGTACAAAGTAAACAAATGGAAAATATTAGGAAGATTTTCTATTGCTAATCATCCCTCTTACAAGGCTATGTGTGTGTTACTTGTAACAACAATAGGTACAAAAGTTTCAGAGAATGAAGATTCTCATGTTTCATTGTTAGTTTTATGTAGCTAGATTACTGCTGTGTTCAGTCACTTGTTGGGACGTGAATTTTGGAGAATTCTGATTTCATTGGTTCTGGAAATGATTAGATTGTGGGTTTTATTATTCATAAATTTTAAACATAGGCATAGTTTGACTTCTATATTGTGGGGAGGGAGGTTGGCTCCAGTCATGCCAACAGGGCCATGCATGGGAGGGGAGGGGGACAAATTCTGTGCCTGCCCACAGGGGTGCCATTTCAGATTTTTCGGGGGGGGGAGGGGGGAAGGGGGAGGATGGGCAACTTTAACCGTGATTCCATGGACTACATAGGCAACTGAAAACTAAGGTTTTTTTTTGCAAATAACTTAGAAATTATCTGACAGGAGTACTGTATCTAATTCCTATATCAAGAAAGAAAAATAAATAAATATTAGACCCACTCAGCTCTAATACTAACATGTTCTGACATCTTGTGGCAAGTCACTTAAGGGACACTGGATAGGTTTAAAATTGTAATGTACAGTAACTCCTCACTTAGTATTGTCCCGGTTAAGGTTGTTTCATTTCTGATGTATTAGAGAACATGCTCATTTAAAATTGTGCAATGCTCCCTTATAAGTCGTTTCGCCATCTGCTTTATCCACTGCATGCAGGATTCTCTGGAAGAGCAGCCCGTCCTCGTGGGAGCTTGGAACCAGGGTGGGCAGTAGGCCCCCTTTTGGCTACCCTAAGTTCCCAGTGCGGCAGCCGCCCAACGGGCTATCAATTGCTGGGAAGTTCAGGTGTCCCTCCCCCCACTGCCCTGTGCTGCTCCTGCCCCTCTGCCTTGGAGATGCTCCTGGGAGCCTCCAGCTTCCTGTGCAAGGGGGGTGGAGGGGAAGAAGGGTGCTGATGTCAGGGTGTCTCCCTTCCCCCACTCCAGTACCCCATCGCCACAGAGCAGCCGGGGGGGAGGGGGAACAACACGCAGGTCTCAGGACAGAGGGAGCTTGCTGTAAGCTGCTGCTTTGTCTGAAGTAACTTGCTGATCTACTTAAAATGGCAGTGTACTTAAAGGGGCAATGTGCACCTCTCTCTCTCACACACACACGGTGTGTGTCTGTCAGACACATCCACCCCGACCCCCGCAGCATGGAAAGTCAGCATGTGTGCAGCCGCGCAAGCACCGTGCGCTCCAGCGGGATAGTGTGGGTTCATCATAATGTTCAGTTTCCATAGGGAAGTGTTTGCAACCACTGCCCTCCGTCCACTGTGTTTCCTCCTTCCTGACTCAGTCCACTCTGCCTTGTAGAGTGAGGCTACATTAACAACAACTTGTTAACCCTTGAGGGCTCAGCCAAGTGCTAGTTCATCATTTAGCAGCAAGGCATTCCCTTCCATCCAGGACACATCACACCGTCCATTGTCTACAGCCAAGCCCTAAGATACAACCAAATTTGCTCCAAACCCTCAGACAGAGACAAATACCTACAGGATCTTTATCAAACATTCTTAAAACTACAATACCCACCTGGGGAAGTGAGGAAACAGACTGACAGAGTGAGATGGGTACCCAGAAATCACCTACTACAGGACAGGCCCAACAAGGAAAACAACTGGCCATCGCATACAGACCCCAGCTAAAACCTCTCCAGCACATCATCAACGATCTACAACCTATCCTGGAAAACGATCCCTCACTCTCACAGACCTTGGGAAGCAAGCCAATCCTTGCTTACAGACAGCCCCCTAACCTGAAGCAAATACTTACCAGCAACTACACGCCATACCACAGAAACACTAACCCAGGACCAATCCCTGTAACAAACCCCGTTGCCTACTCTGTCCCCATATCTACTCTAGCGACACCATCAGAGGACCCAACCACATGAGCCACACCATCTACTAATGTGATATATGCCGTCATGTGCCAGCAATGCCCCTCTGCCATGTACACTGGCCAAACTGGACAGTCTCTATGTAAAAGAATAAATGGACACATCAGACATTAGGAATGGTAACATACAAAAGCCAGTAGGAGAACACTTCAATCTTCCTGAACATTCTATAACAGATTTAAAAGAAGCCATCCTTCAACAAAAAAAACTTCAGAAACAGACTTCAAAGAGAAACTGCAGAGCTACAATTCATTTGCAAATTTAACACCATTAATTTGGGCTTGAATAGGGCCTGGGAGTGGCTGGCTCACTACTAAAGCAATTTTCCCTCTCTTGGTATTGACACCTCCTCATCAATTATTGGGAGTGGACCACATCCACCCTGATTGAATTGGCCCTGTCAACAATGGTTCTCCACTTGTAAGGTAACTCCTTATGCCTGCATCTGTAATTTTCACTCCATGCATCTGAAGAATTTTACCCACGAAAGCTTATGCCCAAATAAATCTGTTAGTCTTTAAGGTGCCAACAGACTCCTTGTTATTCCCTGAGAAATATCCCACCATCTTCCACCCTCTGACTCCATCACATCAACCAAGCTTCACAGTCATCATTGATGTGTACAGTATTAAATTGTTTGCCTAAAATTGTTTAAAACTTATACTGTATATGTATATAATGTCTTTTGTCTTGTGAACAAATTTTCCCTGGAACCTAACCCCCTCTCCCATTTACACTAATTCTTATGGGGAAATTGGATTCACTTAAAGTAGCATTTTTCAGGAACATAACTACACCATCAAGCAAGGAATTACTGTATATTTTTACTCAGAGACTCTTACTAAAGTCAGAAGGAACCATCTAGTCTGACCTCCTACACAGTGTAGACCACAGAACTTCACCCTCTCACTCCTGTAATAGCGAGAGATTCGAGATCTGAGTTACTGAAGTCCTCAAATCATGGTTTAAAGACTTCAAGTTACAGAGAATTCACCATTTACACTAATATAAACCTGCAAGTGACCCATGCTGCAGAGGAAGGTTAAAAAAAAAAAACCCAGGGTCTCAGCCAATCTGACATGGGAGAAAATTCCTTCCTAACGCCAAATATGGTGATCAGTGAGACCCTGAGTATGTGGGCAAGGCCCACCAAGCAGGTACCTGGGACAGAATTCTCTGTAGTAAATCAGAGCTCTCCCCATCTAGTGTCCTGGGTCCAGCCATTGGGGATGTTTGCTGCAGCCAGTTGCTGATAGGCCACTCGCCATTGTAGGCAGTCCTGTCATACCATCCTCTCCATAAATTTATCAAGCTCAGTCTTGCAGCCAGTTAAGTTTTTTTGCCCCGACTGCTCCCCTTGGGCGGATGCTCCAGAACATCACTCCTCTGATCGTTAGAAACCTTCACCTAATTTCAAGCCTAAACTTGCCAATGCCAGTTACATCCATTTGTACATCTTGTGTCCATACTGGTGCTTAACTTAAATAAGTCCTCTCCTTCCCTGATATTTATCCCTCTGAGGTATTTATAGAGAGCAATCATATTTCCCCTCAGCCTCCTACTGGTTAGGCTAAACAAGCCAAGCTCTCTGAGTCTCCTTTAATAAGGTAGGTTTTCCATTACTCAAACCATCCTAGTAACCCTTCTCTGCACATGTTCCAGTTTGAATTCATCTTTCTTAAACATGGGAGACCAGAATTGCACACATTACTCCAGATGAGGTCACACCATAGGTGCCAACTTTTCCCAGCGCCAATGGGTGCTCGCCCCCGGCCCCACCCCCATTCCAATCCCTTCCCCAAAGTCCCTGCCCCCTCCCGGCCCCTACTGGACTTCCTCCCCAAACTCCCATCCCAGCACCGCCTCTTCCAAGAGCGCGCCGTGTTCCCTCTCCTCCCCCCTCCCTCCCAGCACTTGCTGCCACAAAACAGCTGTTTCATGGCGGGAAGCACTGGGAGCTAGGGGGAGAAGCAGGGATGTGGCGTGCTCAGGGGAGGAGGTGGAGGCGGAGCAGAGGTGAGCTGGGGTGGGGAGGGCACTGCCAGTGGTTACAGAGCACCCACCAATTTTTCCCCATGGGTGCTCCAACCCCAGTGCACCCATGGAGTTGGTGCCTATGGGTCACACCAATGCCTTGTGTAATGGTACAAACACTTCCCTGTCTCTACTGGAAATACCTTGCCTGATGCACCTCAGGACCACATTAGACTTTTTCGTGGCCACATCACATTGACAGCTCATAGTCATCCTGTGATCAACCAATACTCGCAGGTCTTTTTCCTCCCCTGTCACTTCCAACTGATAAATCCCCTGCTTTTAGCAAAAATCCTTATTGTTAGTCCCTAAATGCATGAACTTATATTTTGCACTATTGAATATCATCCCATTTCTATTACTCCAGTTAACAAAGTCATCCAGATCTTCTTGTATGATATTCTGGTCCTCCTCTGTATTGGCAATACCTCCCAACTTTGTGTCACCTGCAAATTTTATTAGCACACCCCCATTTTTTTGTGCCAAGGTCAGTAATAAAAAAATGTTAAATAAGTTTGATCCCAAGACCAATCCCAGAAGAACTCCACGAGTAACCTCCCTCTAGCCTGATACTTCACCTTTCATTATGACCTGTTGTCGTCTCCCATTTAATAAATTCTTTATCCACCTTTCAGTTCTCATATTAATCCCCACTTTCTCCAATTTAACTAATAATTTCTCATGTGGAACTGTATCAAGTGCCTTACTGATATCCAGGTAGATTAGATCTACTGCATTTCTTTTGTCTAAAAACACAATTATCATATCAAAGAAAGATATTAGTAACTTTGTTACCACCTCTTGAATACAACAATTGAAACAACTGTAGAAAAATCTACAATTACTTTCTATCATTTAGACTACTTAAATGTGATTCTGTATTCCCTCCACCATCCCCATGTGTCTCTTTGCCCCAACCCAGCCACTCCCCTGTCCCTATCACCACATGGCCCGGCACCTCCCTCCCCGCAGTGGCCCTGTGCCTCCACTCCCATTCAGCCCCTGCTCCCATGTGTCCTCCCCCACTAGCCCTTATGAGCCCCCATCTGACCCTCCAGCACCACACACTGTCTGTTTCCCCACAGCCTGTCTCCTGAGCTGGCCTGACAAGTGCTGCGAAGAAGGAAGGCGCTCTTTCTTTTCCCTTGCTGGCTGAGAGCTACTGCTGTGTTCTATCACCACAGTCCCCTCTGGTGGGCAAAAGGTGGAACTGCTGCAACATTTTGGCAGAAGATTTTTTTGCGCAAAAAATTAAAACTATGTTTGGCTCATTAATTATGCGCATGTGCAGTAGTGCAGAATTCCCCTAAGAGTATACATTGTACACTCAGGCTGCCTGCCTAAGGCTTGCAGTTAGGGGGGAGAGGGCAACATGCCCTATCTCCCCAAACTGTGCCCGTGATTTTAAGGCCATAAGAGACCATTACAGTCATGTGGTCTGACCTGATGTATAATGCAGATCTGAACAACACAGAATTTCACCCAATAATTCCTTCACCAATCCCATAACATTGGTTGAGCTATATCTTGAATTAAATACTTCAAGTGATAAAGAATCTACCACATCCCAAGGGAGGTTGTACCAATGGTTAATTACTTTTACTACCCAAAATTTATGTTTTATTTCAAGTATATTTATCTAGCTTCAACTTCCAGCCATTGGATCTTGTTATATCTTTGTCTGCTAGATTAAAGAGCCCTCGGCCATCAGAAATCTTCTCCCCATGAATGTACTTACAGACTGTGATCAAGTCATATCTTACCTTTCACTTGGATAAGCTAAATAGATTGAACTTCTTTAGTCTTTTGCTCTCGCATTAATAATAATCACACTTTGCTTCCTCTTTCTATTGGGTTACACATGTAGTACAACATTGTCAACAATTTTCAAGATAATGCCTACCCTAAAACTTCACCTATTTCATTCCTTTAAATATAGGTCGCTCTGAATAAATTCAGATACAACAATACAAACCTGAAGAAGCTCAGATGCAGCACAGACAGGTTAACCCAAAAGAAGCCTTTGCAAGTTTTGAGCAAACCTATTACAAAATGTCTTATCACAGGCCAGCATGTACAAGACCTGCAACCTGTCAAAAAGGAAAATGAGAACCACTGAAAATTATACGTGCATCCTCACAATAGAACTTAAAAACATTATTTATCTCAAATACTTCTGTAATGATAACTTCATGATGCGTTTTTAAAAATCATTTTCATGTAGAAGAGTTTTCTCAAATGATAGGGTGAGTTACCATATAACTGTATTTTTAAAACATTGTCCCTCTGATGTAGTCTTAACTCAGGGCTGAAACAAATCAGATTGAAAAGAATAATCTATTGCACTCATTTTGAAGGAACTCATTATAGGTATTAACATGCATTTATTTCATTCTCTTTCAAGATTTCCCACATTGTGATATAATTTAAATAGAAACATTTCTAAGGGTGGACTGATTCTAGAAGCCCTTCCATGCATTTAGATATGGAACTAACCATCTTAAAAGCAATTTGAATATTCTTCTTTTCCCTTTCTTGAGGGATATTCCTTCCCTTCCAGGAGGGATATTAAATACTACAGAGAAGCATACCCCTCTCCCCACAATGAGGGAAAAGGAAAAGTGCTCCCACACTGCTCTTGTTAATTGGCTCCATCCCTTTTTAATTATTACTCTGCTGTCTGTCTTACCCTCAGCCTGCCCTCTAGCTCCTTGTGGGACTAAAATTCAAATTTAATTTTGACACAAAAGAAGGAAAGCAGAGCAACATGGTTTTGGTATACCTTGCGTCATAAATATAAAGGGAAGGGTAAACACCTTTAAAATCCCTCCTGGCCAGAGGAAAAACCCTTTCACCTGTAAAGGGTTAAGAAGATAGGATAACCTCACTGGCACCTGACCAAAATGACCAATGAGGAGACAAGATGCTTTCAAAGCTGGAGCAGGAGAGAAACAAAGTTTCTCTCTGTCTGTGTGTTGTTTTGCCAGGAACAGAAAAGGAATGGAGTCTTAGAACTTAGTAAGTAATCTAGCTAGATATGCGTTAGATTCTGTTTTGTTTAAATGGCTGATAAAATAAGCTGTGCTGAATGGAATGTATATTCCTGTTTTTGTGTCTTTTTGTAACCTAAGGTTTTGCCTAGAGGGATTCTCTATGTTTTGAATCTGATTACCCTGTAAGGTATTTACCATCCTGATTTTACAGAGGTAATTCTTTTACACTTTTTCTTCAATTAAAATTCTTCTTTTAAGAACCTGATTGTTTTTTCATTGTTCTTAAGATCCAAGGGTTTGGGTCTGTGTTCACCTACGCAAATTGGTGAGGATTTTTATCAAGCCTTCCCAGGAAGGGGGGTGTAGCGTTTGGGGAGGATTTTGGGGAGAAAGACGTTTCCAAGCGGGCTCTTTCCCTGTTATATATTTATTAGACGCTTGGTGTTGGCAGCAATAAAGTCCAAGGGCAAAAGGTAAAATAGTTTGTACCTTGAGGAAGTTTTAACCTAAGCTGGTAAAAATAAGCTTAGGGGGTTTTCCTGCAGGTCCCCACATCTGTACCCTAGAGTTAGCCTGACCTGTGTGGTGAAGGCTGACTTTTCCTTGGCGGATTCATCTAGCGGTACCTGCCAGTACCCCTTGGTTAAGTCCAAAGTAGAGATGAACTGGGCCCGTCCCAGTTTCTCTAATAATTCATCTGTGCGTGGCATTGGATAGTTGTCTGGGCGAGTTACAGCATTTAGCTTACGGTAGTCCATGCAAAAACATATCTCCCCATCTGGTTTGGGAACTAGAACCACTGGAGATGCCCATGCACCACCAGAGGGGCAGTTTACCCCCATCTGTAGCATATCCTGGATCTCCCGTTCTATAGCAGTTTTAGCTATAGGAGACACCCAGTAAGGGTGGACTTTAATTGGATGAGCATTACCTGTGTCAATGGAGTGGTATGCCCGTTCAGTCAGTCCTGGGGTGGCTGAGAACGTCGGCGCATAGCTAGTGCATAGCTCCTTGATCTGCTGTTGCTGCATATGCCCGAGGGTCATGGAGAGATTTTGAAGCCAGGCCTGACTGAAAAGTCCATCTTAATGGAGCTGACTGAATATTGTGTTGATTTATCATTTTGAATCTTCTCTACAGCGGTAAAATGTCTCTCTTTTCCGGAATGACACATGGGGAGGGAGAAAAGGTCCTTGGTTGTCACCTACCCTGTCTTGGACTTCATTGCTTATTTTTCATGGCCATGCTCCAGTCTTCTGTATTTTGATGACAGAATCCTGGTTTCCATCCCAAGTCCTCCCAGCAACTCTCCACCTTCCCAGAAAGCAGCAGTGTGGTGCAAGCAGAATAAAGAGATGTTTATAAAACATTCACTCCTCTGCCCAACACTACATTTTGATTAAAAAGAAGTGGCAACCTTGCTTTGAACTTTGAATGTTATTAAAAGCCCATCATATGGAACCAAAGACTTAGATGTTGTCATTTTATATCTGTATCTGTTAAACTTTTCTGCTCTCGAAATAAAACATTAAGATCTTTTGTACCATAGCCGGGCCTTCTTTAAAATTATTATTTTAAGAGTTCCCTTTCTATTTTCATAACACCACAATCCCTAAAGTACTCGTGCCCCCTCCCACCTCCTCTCAGGAGTAATAAAGCCTTACATTTAATACATTTCTTGTTTAAAATTTACAATGTTACACTATCAACCTGGCAGACTCTGCTCACCAGGAAGTAAATGTCTTTGAGAAATCTCTGTGTAAACTGTGATGCTTCACATTTAGTTTCTTTCAGTGTCTCTCTCTCTCTCTCACCCACTCACTCACCCACCCCTCAAGAGAAAAAGGGAAAGGGCAGTATCTGATCATGTTACTTTTACACAAAACACTTTAATCCAATGTTTCATCTTAATCTGTAGTAAACACGAATCCACATAAAAATTCCTACCTTGCAAAACCCAAGTACAAACAATAAACTCCCTTTAAAACAAAACAAATGAAATATAAATTGCACAGAGAATGCAGGATTATTTCCTATTCAAATGATGGCTTGTACTAATTAAACATTTTAAGATAAATCTGGGCTGCACAGAAAGAATTAAAATACACTTAACTTCTTCATGATAGATCAAAGCTGTTGTGTCCAACATCATGTACTAACAAAAGTTCTCTAAACACAGATGGGGAAAATGGGTCTATGGATCATATTACTATATAATATCTTCCCTCTTTAATCAAATACAAAGAAATGCGAGTTCCAGCAAACAACAAGATGTTAGTAGTTTGCATCTGATTAAGAGAACATTCCACAGGCTGTGTCAGAAAAAGGAACTGGAGGAATGTAGTGAATTTTGGGGGGCAGATGATGACAAAAGTTGATTTGTATTTCTTGGGTTATACAAACCATATTGTCCTCTAGGGAGTATAAGAACTATATTGTCATCCCTTGTAACTGTAGAGACAGTGAAAACGAACTAGGGTGACTAATAACTGGAGGAACACCAACATCCACAGACAGAGGAAAAGCTGACCAAAGATTGAAGGTTCTCTGACTCTTATATTGTAAATTCTTTGTGGGGATCCTTTTGTGCAGTAGGGCCTTGGTCATGATCAGATTCTCTGGCACTACAGTAGTACAAAATACTAATTGCAACAAAGAGGAGTCTTTCATCATGCCCATATAGTGGCAAGACTGATGGACCAAGAAGATGAATACACAAAGATACACAAATAACATTCTACCACTTGCCTGGACAAGTTCCACCTGGCGAATGAAAGCTGGTGGTATATTTGCCAATACTAAGGGACAAAATTAGACAGTCTTTCTCCATGAAGGAACAAATAATTTAAGATTTCAGAAACTAATTAATATCCTTAACTGCACTTGGAAACATCCTGGACACTTGCACAGAGTATGAAGCACTTGCATAATAAGTTCTCATTGGCACACCCTCTCTTTGCTGCTGTACATTGTACTTCTAGAAGCCTTGTAGAGGTCATCATTGTAGCACTATGTACAGCACATTACAGTAGTCTGGCAAATAGGTGGAAAATTATGGTCAAGTCTATATTTGAAGGGGGGACACAACCTCTTGCACAACTAAAGATGAAAAGAGAGCACTATAAAAACCTGACCTATGACTTTCATTCTTAGTTGTTAGCTACAGCAACACTCCTGGACAATTTCTAAAGACGCAATAATGGTATCCATAAAGTCACATCTATAACTATCTGTATATAGGAATAGCAACAAAGAGAAGAGGATAAAGACACGTATTATAAAGTGGGGAAATGGCCTCAAACAAGAGATGAGCTTGGGGAAAGATAGATATAGATTAGATATAGATCTCTCTCTCTCTCTCCAGAATCCCAAGAGAAGCCAGCAAGTAAATGTCACAGTTGTGATGCCATCTGAGAGACTTATTTCTCTAGAACACATAGGCCACCTCTCTGATAACACCAAGGCAGTGAAACAGAGCTGACTTCGGGTATAAAAACAATAGCACAGTAACACAAAGGATTGGTGTTCATGATCAAATCCCACTTACAGCACACCAGTTTTCTATTCTATTATAAAACACTACTAAGGGAAATAAGCATTGTGGGTATGTTGCTAAAGGCAATGAATACATTTGGCCAAAGACTTGGGACTTAATTACAATACTGACCAAAACACACTGGATTAAACTTTGTTCAGCAGTTATAAATGAAAACCTACATTATTTCATTCTGTATTTTTCAAAACAAAAAAAAAAATTCCAAAGCCATTCACCACACAGCAGAGAAATGAAATGAGCGGTCAGAGAGAACTAATCCTGTAGCGATGTTATTGATACTTTGGGCAGCAACCACATGTTGCCTTTCCCATCCATTTACACAAGACCTCGGAGTCACAGAAGTAGCTACACATGTCAGAACTCTCCCACATACTGTCCACTTCCATCTTTCCAATAAAGCTGTCAAAGGCTGATCTCAACATACTGTAGAGTACTTCCCATTTCTAATTACACTGCAAATTAAAAGAATTAACAGGCCAAGGTCACAACCCTACCTTGTTAGTGGGCTAAGGGCTCATTTGTTACTGGTTGGGGTCCATGCCAGGTCAAGGAAACACAAAGCACCAACAGATCAGTTACACATCACTGATGAAAATTAGAAGCATGATTTTGATGCAAGAATGAGGCTTTAATTTTCCCCAGAAGTGTACAGTGTTAACAATGATCCCTTTTTAATTAAAGAGAAACTGTCTAGCCGTACTGAAGAAAATTAAAATCTGTGGAAAATGTGCTTGTTTACAGAACAGACTTCTGAACAGTTTATCTTACAAGTCTGCCTGTTTTTGAACTAATCACATTAAACACATGTTGTCCCTCGGAACCAAGTATAGTATCAGCATGTTGTAGTCTGCCAGCTATCCAGATTGTAGAAAGTGATCACATGTGCTGAAAGGGTTGGCGGGCAAACATAGAAGAGCAATCATTTTGGGGCACTGCCTGATTCCTCTAGGTGCCTGTAGGTATAAAGTCCATTGAGGAAGACAGAGCAACTGCTTAGGTGTATAGTGTAACTGATCACCTTAATCACCTCCCATTGTTCTTAGTTGCTGGTGGAGCTGTGGAAACCCCTCTCCAGAGTTGCATGCATGGATGCATAAATCTTTCATACACTTAATACAATATAGTCCCCAAAGATTTTGTGTACAGTAGCGATATATGTCACAAATATAACCCATTGATTATATTAAATATAGCTTGTATGTTTGTTTTGTTCATTTTGAAAACATGAAGCCTTAACAAAAGGAAAATGTCCCTACATTAATTCTGTATTCAAGTCCCTCATTGATGTTTCATTTTTTCAGGTACCAATATGTCAGCAGACTGATAGGGAATTTTAGGGGGAAAAAAGCCCTCAAAAAACACTAACATCCTTAAAATCTCAGGCCACTTGTTCACAGCAGCTACTGTTCAACTGTGAACTCAGTGCAAATCAAACATAATTTAGTCTGTAAAAAATGAAACTCAGATAATCATAAAGTGCTTGATTCTGCCACATTGCCTCATGTTGAGTTGCACCTTACTCCTGTGAATAGCTCAACTGAATTCAAAAAGGCCACTTGTAGAGTTGGGGTAGCAGAACTGAGCCCGAAATGACTGCAGCAAAATAGTCAAAGAAAGATGCTCGCTGAAAATATGAAACAGTATAAAAGTTGTTTGCATATTTTTTTAAAACATAGTGTGCTCAGTAATTAGGCAAATAATGAAACATCTAGCATGTAGTATAAAAGTACATCATGATAAAGAATTGGGAAGTATCAAGATCTATCATCAGACCTGGGAAATGTTTACATGTAATTAAACAGTTATATATTATATACTGCTAATGATACAGGATTTTATGAGATATGATATGGATGCTACTAAAGAAGAATAAAAAAAGAATTCTTAAATGTCCATGTAGAACAAAGCAATCGGGGAAATGAATTTTGTATCACCAGTGATGGGAACAAGTGGTGCTGATTACTTGATCCCCATGCTCATATGATCTACATGGGCCAAAGCTAGGAGCAACACCAATTCTAATCTGAAAGACCCCCCAGAGAGTTGTAAAACTTGACTGTTTAGAGAAATGGGGCCATAAAGGCACATCTGTATAGCTAACAGCATCATATGTGCTGGAAAACAATCAGCATTTTCAGGAAAAACAAGTGAACAAAACCACACAAAATTCTTTGAATATTGATGCATCAGGAACACTCGAAAGACTTCCTGCCCAGTTCCAAATTTTTTCAGTACAATAACTTGACATTTGTATAGATTATGTCTTAAATCATTTTCAGCAAATGTTTCAGGAAAATTTCCCTGCCATGAACTCTAGGAAATATATTTGTCATTAACTGAACAGTCTCATTTTAATATGTAGTGAGCTTGACATGTAAACTTATGCTCACTGAAATGAGCAGCAGCAGTGCTGTTTTGCATTATGCCCCTTGTTGTTCAACTGGTTGTATATCCAATATTGGATATACTTGCTTTTCTCTTTATTTAAATGGCTATTTGGGGATATTTCTAGTGTGCCAATCTCTGTATTTCTGAGTCCCAAAACAGTGAAAAGTATCACATAGCGTCCACAGAACTCCTCACCTCTCCTAGGTTTAACTTCCTATTTTTGTTATTGTTCCTATTGCTTGTTATTTGGTTGTAGTTCCTTGTTCAGTTATTGCAGGGAAGCTTTTGGAAACGGGTAAATCTTAGAATCATAGAATATTAGGGTTGGAAGAGACCTCAGAAGGTCATCTAGTCCAATCCCCTGCTCAAAGCAGGACCAACGCCAACTAAATTATCCCAGCCAGAGCTTTATCAAGCCAGGCCTTAAAAACCTCTACGGATGGAGACATATTTTGCAACATATTTTGAAAATGTTCAGGCTTGACCTTAGCTATATCTTCTGTAGGTCATTCAAGAAGAAGGTAGTATTAATAATGTTTGACTTAATAGATGACAACATCAGTGATATACACATAAAAATGTTGGGGTGGGATTTTCAAAAGCACTTAATTGTGCTCCTAAATTACAAACCCTCAATTGATGTAAATAGTGCTATGGCCATTTACACCTTTTGAGGATCTGCCCCTTAGTCTTCCAGAGTGACTTCATGGACTTCAGTGGGTCTACTCACATGTACCTCAGTGTTTTACTAGAGACGGACCAGAGAAGCGGGGAACAGGAGCTTGGCTTGTATTTTTGGATGAACCCAAGAGTGAGTAGTCATCTCTTCAGACTAAACACTACCAAAAGGTGAAAAACAATCCTGTATCCTCTCTAGGACAGGTGCTTATTACAATCATGCTTCACTACAAAAGGGAATATTGGCTGGCTCCCCATGAGGATAAAGATTATTCCATACTATTCATGGATTTTATTTTCAACTTCCTAGGGCTCTTTTGAATTCTACCTAAAAAAAACACAAATGATTAAAAGAAACATTGGTTTACCTCATCTGTAAGATGCCTAATCTGAATCCAAGATTTGACTAAGCTTTATTTTACTTGGGGCTTTTGAAAAAAATATATTTGTCATAGAAATTGACAGATGCTTAAGACAGTTTATGGAAATGTCATAGAAATTTAGAGGGGGAAAAGGGATTCTCTCTGACCCCAAAACATTAGTCCCTGCTCTGTCATTAACTCTCAGCTTGATTACTGTAGTTGATTAAAAACAATGGCTACCATGCCAAGAGCTGACACAGCAGAAGATGATCTTTTATTGCCTAAATTTTTGCAAGCAGTCTAAATTTTGGGGGCAGGCTTTTGCAGGTAAATATTGGCCTAAAAACAAAACCAAAAGCCTTACTTACAGTACAACATAAAGGCCACACATTGCTTATTTTTCTCTCATATTCATGTGTCTTGTTGTATTGTCATGTTAGAAACAGCAAGCTGACTCCAACAAACATGCCATAGTGTCACTTTAAATGGTTATTCTGACCTTACAGATAGTAGAAAAACAGTCACAGCAAAACAAGATTTATATCAACTGGGGTCCAGCTGTGCTCTTAAAAAACTTTTACTGAAGATAATTTAAAGTCAGATGTACAGTATTCTCACTTACCAAAATAAATATCATGAAGTACATCTATAATAAATAAGCAAAATTTCTAAAGGAAATTCAAATTTGCCTACAGATCTGTATCAAACACTAATACATGCACTATGAGGGACACCCCATTCAACTAGAAATCTGCTTGGGCCCAATTTTTAAGCTGGACCCAGACCCAAACCTAACAGGAAAGTATCTAGTCGTTTTCAGACCCAACACTTCCTCCCAACCTGTATCAATTCTGCTACCTCGTCTTTGGGCCTTGGCCTGGTGGGATCTTCCTGCTCCCCATGCTCCCTGCCAGCAAGCCACATCTTCAACTACCTCCTGCCTGTGGGGCTGGTAGGGTGGCAGCTGCATGCTGCATTCCTTCCAGGGGCCGCAGCCACCTCAGAGTACTGTGCACACTCCACCGCACAGTGAGGTGATCATGGCAGGTAGGAGTGGGCCATACAGCTGCTGCTGCACGGACCCTATCGGCAGGAGATGGTGATCAGAGACTACCCAACTTGACCCTGAGAGGGTCGGGTTGTTTCTGACCCAACCCAAACCCAACACTTGTAGTCAGGTCCCATCAAGTTGCAAGGCTCTATGATCATCCATAAGATAAGGGAAATATCATTAGCCAAGTTTCATCAACACTTCCATCCTAGTAAGTCACTAAAGGGCTTTTAAAATGGTAAGAATAGCATGATCCATATGTTTCGTGTTGCTGATTCCTAAGCAGTTTCAGCATTGAAACTTGCTTTTCTCTTGCAGCAAAACTCTACCAGCAAAAAGAGGAATCCATTTGGTGGTAAAACTGGCAAAATTCACAAACTCTGATAATGTTCCCACATTCTACATGAGCAGCTTAGAAAAAAATGACTCTTGATCAAGAAGTTTATTTATTTAAATAAACAAGAGCAAAGGAGGGGAAGTAGGGACTGTCCAATCTGGGATTTAAAAACTAACATTCGAAAACCGCTTCTCCAATGGATGTCTTCTCCAACTAGAAGAGGAGTACTTGTGGCACCTTAGAGACTAACACATTTATTTGAGCATAACCTCTAGCCCACAAAAGCTTATGCTCAAATAAATGTGTTAGTCTCTAAAGTGCCCCAAGTACTCCTCTTCTTTTTGCGAATACAGACTAACACGGCTGCTACTCTGAAACTTCTCCAACTATGTGTTTACTTTATGGATAGTCTAGTACGTTGTTTTCATTGGAAGGGTACTCTGTTTTTTTAAATCCAAAAAAGAGAGTCATCACATCATGCTTAATTTGGGTTAACATTCCTCTTACAAACCAAGGAGCAATAGAAGGGGAGCTTGATTGGTTGAAGTATTATGTATCTGATGTTAAAAAGACAAAAAATATCACCTCCCAACTATAATTTTTAAAAAATGTGCCCAAAGCAAAACCTCATTAGTTTCTCTGCGTTTAAATACACAAGAAACAACAACTGACAAACTGAACCCGGATTGCTCAAGCTGATCCTTGAAGTACATGCATGAGATGGGAAAGATTAGATTACAGACATAGGTGCTGTGCAGTGAAAACTAGGGATAATTGATCAGGTGTGCCTTGACTTTTGGATAGTTTTTTTTTAATTGATTGAGCTCTGATTCTGTTATGGCTACAATGAATATTTTTGGTCTGCTGTGGAACAATGTTAGAAACAAACATATAATTATGGTTATACAACATGTTTGTCATAGCCTGTGTGTGCGTCAGGGATACAGTGTTGCCCATCTTGACCACAATATGCGAGGGTGTGAGCATGAGAGACTCAAAATGAACTTTTGAGCTGCCAAATATTGGTTGTGTGTATCTTCAGGATTCCTTTAGTCAATGTTTCAAAAATATGTACTCGGAGCTGTATTACTTTGAAGGAACACAAAACCGTTCAGCCTGTCCCTAAGATTAAGCCCATTATTAAGTAAAGAGGGGACATTAAGTGCAGGATAGGAGGACATTAAAGCCTGGTTTACACTACGTTAGGTCACCTTGCGTCAAACTACTTGTGCATATATCTATATTCAAATTTGTTTCTGGCTGATGTAAGTGCCTTGTTAAGGTGATGCAGTAACATCACAACTCCACTGAGCCATGGTCAACCTACAGAGGTCAATGCAGTGTGAACGTAGAGACTGTGTGGCCAATATCAACCTGAGGAGTCCACCGTTCTGGTCACAACTGTGAACTCCACTGCCCAGGGGTCATGGAGATCAGAAGTCACCTCCCCCTTTAAAAATCACCATGTATTATTAAAATGCCTTTCTGGATTGCCAAACTTGGGAGCACACCTAGCAACTCTTCAGTTACCTAAGCAACCATGTCAGCTCCACACACTAAGTGCTCTCCTGATGTACTCTGTGGCATGGTGGGCTGGTGCCAAAATAGGGCTATGCATGCTGTCTATTGCATCACTGCAGTTCAGGAATCCCATTGCTGCCAATCTATCTACTATGACCTACACATTGCCCAGAGTCACAGTCCCGCGTAGAATACGATTCATGACCCTGCACACTTGCATGAAAACAACCCCCATTGTAATGATGATTTCCCACTGACCAGTAGCAATCCAATGTTGCAAGCTTCGAGAATGTGATTGCCACTCACTTCTCAACTATAAAGTACAACAAGGAGTCTGGTGGCACCTTAAAGACTAAACAGATTTATTTGGGCATAAGCTTTTTTGAGTAAAACACCACTTATTCAGATGCATGGAGTGAAAATTACAGATGCAGGCATTATATAATGACACATGAAGGGAAGGGAGTTGCCTCACAAGTGGAGAACCAGTGTCGACAGGCCAATTCGATCAGGGTGGATGTAGTCCACTCCCAGTGTGGAGGTGTCAATTCCAGGAGAGGCAAAGTGGCTTTTGTAATGAGCCAGCCACTCCCAGTCCCTATTCAAGCCCAAATTAATGGTGTTAAATTTGCAAATGAATTTTAGTTCCGCTGTTTCTCTTTGAAGTCTGTTTCTGAAGTTTTTTTGTTCAAGTATAGCTACTTTTAAATCTGTTATAGAATGTCCAGGAAGATTGAAGTGTGCTCCTACTGGCTTTTGTACGTTATCATTCCGGATATTTGATTTGTGTCCATTTATTCTTTTATGTAGGGACTGTCCAGTTTGGCCAATGTACGTGGCAGAGGGGCACTGCTAGCACATGATGGCCTATATAACATTAGTAAATGTGCAGGTGAATGAGCCTCTGATGGTGTGGCTGATGTGGTTGGGTCCTCTGATGTTGTCGCTAGAGTAGACATGGGGACAGAGTAGGCAACGAGGTTTGCTACAGGGATTGGTTCCTGGGTTAGTGTTTCTGTGGTGTGATATGTAGTTGGTGAGTATTTGCTTCAGGTTGGGGGGCTGTCTGTAAGCAAGGAGTGGCCTGACTCCCAAGGTCTGTGAGAGTGAGGGATCGTTTTCCAGGATAGGTTGTAGATTGTTGATAATGTGATAAAGCTAAAAAGTAAACCTTTTTGCTTGTGGTAGCATCAACACAACTGTAAAATGAGCATCTAGTAACAGGCACATCCAGTCCATAATCTGGTTTATGGTTGGAGAGCGCATGCCAGGAAAATTCATACTAACTTTTTCACTGCACTTTATATACAGGTACTGCAAATACTGGAGAAACAGAACGACTTGCTGAGCTGAAAGGTCTTTCAGATGAGGCAAGAGAAATGTTTCACTGTATGCTGAATGGAGAATGGCATTTAACAGTGCTGCCTTTTGTGGTCCAACAGGGCATAATTCTTCAGTGTTCATCACATGGGATTTCTGTGTTAATTGAACATCACAGCTGTCCTCCATCAGTTCAGAACTGAAGCCATTCTGTACAGTTTCACTTTTTTTTTCTACTTGATCATTGGGCGTAATATCGATGTAACTGATTACTGAATCTAAATTCACATTTGTTCCTTGAAGGCTGTCATCATTGATGCTTAAGAAAGCCTTCAAGCAAGCACAGGTAACTGCTTCAGGAACATCAGGAAATTGCTGTAGACAGAGTTGCAACAAATGCACATCTGTCTTCTACAGAGGTTTTAGCTGGGGACTGTACATAATGGCCAGTGGTGTTCTGTTGTTTTCCTTGTTGGGCCTGTCCTGTAGTAGGTGATTTCTGGGTACCTGTCTCACTCTGTCAATCTGTTTCCTCATTTCCCCATGTGGGTATTGTAGTTTTAAGAATGCTTGATAAAGATCTTGTCGGTGTTTGTCTCTGTCTAAGTGACTGGAGCAAATTTGGCTGTATCTTAGGGCTTGGCTGTAGACAATGGATCGTGTGATGTGAATTGGCCCTGTCAACACTGGTTCTCCACTTGTGAGGTAACTCCCTTCCCTTCATGTGTCATTATATAATGCTTGCATCTGTAATTTTCACTCCATGCATCTGAAGAAGTGGTGTTTTACCCATGAAAGCTTATGCCCAATAAATCTGTTAGTCTTTAAGGTGCCACCAGACTCCTTGTTGTTTTTGTGGATACAGACTAACATGGCTACCCCCTGATACCCAACTATGAGTGTAGCTCTCATTCTGGCATCTGTGCCCCGGAGGAAGCTTGGAACACAGATCCAGGAACATGGCCCTTTGCATCTGAAAGTTCTGCTGCCACTGTCATCATCCCAAACCTGCATTATGATGTGATCCCACCCGTCAGTGCTTGTCCCTTCATAATTTGTCCTCAAAGAAATCATCGTGTCCCCTGTTGTGTTTTTTCTTGCAGATCTGGAAATACCAGAGGACCATTCTACCTGTACTTGCAACATTCACGAGAATAGTGCAGAATTGTGTGGGCTCCATGCTACTGTCAGAGATGGCAGAGAACAAGAACTGCCACATGGGTTTATTGTATTTAAAAAAGGGGGGAGGGAATTATGGGTATGTATGGCATTATGGGATGGAGAAAGCAGCATGAAAGGAACTTGAACCCCACCTCCCAGAGATCCCCGAGAAAGTAATTTCTACCCCACAACACACTGCAAAAACTTTCCACGAAGCATTGCACTGGACAGCAGAGCATGGCACACTGGGATACCTACCTGTGGTGCACTGCACTTTGCATCGACACAAGTACTCCTAATGAGTATATGCAGTGCCAGCACAAGCAGCCAAGTATGCAAGTGCATGAGCAGTACAATAATTTTGGTAGCTTCATGACAACATATATTGCATTGACCAAAGTTTGTAGCATAGGCACGGTCTAAGTGCCGATCCTGCACTTTTCCACTGATTTCAATGAGAGCAGGATCAAGCTTTAAAGGAGGAATTAAGTAGACACTTGTTCCAATCTTTCCATTGTGATAAACATCCATCCCACTTGTGCTTAATCAGAACGCTGTAGAACACTGAGCTGAACACTCCATGTGGTTAATATTCATTTTGTAAGAATGAAATCCCTCTCCCCTTTAATAATAAAAAAATAAATAAACCGAGTAGATATTCTCACTAAAGCACTTGGAATGCTTTACAACAGTGAAAACAAATACAATAAAAGCAAAATAAAATACCACCTACTACTGCTACTATTTTTCTCTAGTAAAAAGGCTGTTGACTTTTTAAGTCATATGTTTTGCCAACAGCATCTTATGCTTTTTATAGTAGTTTCCCATCACTGTGCATTTGGCTTTTCAAGTCTTAACAGTGCAGCTAATTCCTATTGTCCTTATTTGGCGAAAGCTAAGACAAACCTGAATTCTTGAAAGCGATTTTACATTCCCTCTCTTTAGTGGATCAGATGTGGACCATGGTACAATCTTTCCCTTTACATTTGCAAGTCTAATTAAGGAAGGGTTTTAACAAATATTTAGGAATTTTATGAGAAAATACATCTGTACTAAATCTCCTACTGGGATTAATTCCACTTTATTCTAATCACCAATGTCAAGGGTCATGTTTTAACTTCCCTTACACACCAGCTCAACCATTCCCTGGCAGAACTTTTACAATGTCTAATAGGACAGGACTCTGTCCTGAGGTTGGCTAAAATAAGTGGTGCATGTCGACATCAGAGTCATGGGAAAGCTTGACAGAAAGGGCAAAATCTGGAAAATTCAGATATGGTCTGAGATTTCTTTTCCGCATACAAGGAAAGAATTAGTCGTCATGGGCTTTCCATTTTGTATACAATATTTTCCCACAGTCAGAGAAACTGTTTTGATATCATTTCAACACTATGGACCAAACCATTCCATTTCGGTAGCAATCCACATTACATATGGCAGAGAGCTTCAATTTCCCCAGGGGACTCAGAGGGATTGTGCACTGGCCCTATCTACCATTTTGCTAATGCTGTGCCCATGCCTGCACCTCCGCTTTAATAATTCAATGGGAATTGCAGATACTCATCGTGGCTCAGAGTCTAGATCTTGTGCAATGACAAATTGGGATGTTTCTACTTAGTGATACATATTTTAGTCTTAAATTGTGTTTTATTATTAAATTATTTTGTTATTCAAAACACTTTAGATATGTTTTCAAGCTAAATAAAATTAAATTGTAGGAAAAGAAACATTCTGCTTCAGAGGCCACAAATAAGCTGATGATATTCTGGGACTGGGTTGAGGTATTTTGCCCACTTCCCCCATAAAGGCAAAGAAAGGGATAACCCAAGACTTCAGGATAGAGAGAAAGTGAACTAGAAGGGGTTCTGTTGCAGCTACTGCTATACAGATTTCCAGAGAACAAGAAGAGATGCAGTCAGCCTCTGTGAACCACCATATTGGAAGAAGACAATATGCGTGGTAGGCAAAAATCCCCTTTCTGAGAGCAGCTAGGTTACATGTTTGTTTGTTCCAATGGCACTTGGCAAAACAATCCCCATATCTCTCTTTTAGACAAGGCTGAAGTACACAAGAGATCCTTTTATTATGCACTTTCAAGACTGAAAAGACCTGGGCTCTGATACAAATCGAAGTGAATATGGATTACCCAATAATCTCCAGAAAAAGAAATCCACCATGTGAACCAGAAGAGGAGACTTGGTGTCTTCTGAAAGGGATGGGGAACCCCCACTGCCCCACATCACCACTAGAATGAGACATCCATTGGACCCTAACTCTTCTTTAGCACAAGCATAGCAGGATACCAGTGCCGCATAATTTAACAAAGAGACACGCAAGAGAATGACATGGCCAGTTTATATAGTTCCTTTTCATAAATAAATCTGACATACCCAGATAGGTATCTCACATTCAACAACAAGACATCACAGATAAAAAAAACACTGGAGGCCTAATGGAAGACATTCAGGAGAATTCCTTTTGCTAATTTTCTAGTCAGTAGCAAGCATGATGTCCCTCCTTGATAAGAAAGCTATGGACAGGGGATTTATTGGCCTGGGGAGTTTTGATTAGCATGAGAAGTCTGAAGCCTCCTGCTCAAAAACAAACAAACAAAAAAACAACAACAACACACCACTTTGATGCATGTCTGTCAGCATATTCACCTAACACTATAGTAAAACGTTTTACTTTTTAAATATGGGTTTCAGCTCCTGTGTCTGGCCACCATCTGATTTAGAAGTGAACATCGTTAGGCTGCATACCATGTTGTGCATCTACCTTATACTGTATATACAAGAGAGATTATCAAACTGTAAGTGTTCTGAGTCTTTTGTCACAAAAAAGACTATTCAAATTCAGAGCAAATATTTACTCTTAAAAACATCTCTGTTACAATACAGACATTGGGATAAAAGCTCTAATTCTGTTTACATTTTTAAATACACATAGCATCTTTCACCATAATTTCCTCCTTTTCTTCTGCGTGAATACTGAAGGAAACTAAGAAAATAAAATACATCAGGATGTTTAGATCATGGAATTAGAATAAATAGCATGTTCACTGCTAAGTGGGAAAGCCAAAATTAAATCCCAGACTCTGTCAAATGTTGCCCAAAGGGATACCTTATGGCTATTCACGAATACCATTAACTGAGCTCTGAAAGGTACTTATTACACCCCTCCTGTACAGATATAGGAACATCAGAACTGATTCTATGTAAGAAAGGAAAGGATAATATAGAAGGGGAAATAAAAGCACATATGTAAACATGTAATTTGACCCTAATTTGCCATGGCTTAAGACTCATAGTTCATAGCCTAGAAATACAAGATTGGCTCAAACCATTGGTCCATCAGTAGCAGCCTAATATACTCCCTGTTAGTGGCCAATACCTTATGCAATTCAGATTAAAGGAAGGCCAAAAATAAAAGTAATATGTACTCAATTAAATGTACTATGATTTTCATGGGAGGAAAATTTCCTTTCTGGCTCATGCAATGATAATTTTATTCAGTCCTGAAGTCTGACCTTTGATCATCCCTATTTTAGCATGCATCACCACAAACATAGGCGCTGACTTGTTTTTGCCAGTGAGTGCTTTCCACCTTCCTGTTTCGCTGTATATGCTCCTGCCACATACCGGTGGCTCATGGGTGCTGAGCACCCCCTATTTTTTTTCAGTGGGTGCATGAGCCCCAGAGCACCCACAGAATCAGAGCCTGTGACCACAAATGCTGGGCTTAACTGACATCCCTTTGCTCACCCTGCATAGGGTCATGCTCTAAAAATATCCCATTGAAATCCATAAGGGACAGTCATGAAACAAGACAATTCAATGAAAGTAAGAGGTCCACCATCTACTCCATTGTTAGGGAACCTAGAATAAAAAAAATCTTCAGACATGCACTTGAAAAGAAGCATGGTATTTTATGCTGAATACAGCCAGGTGTCTTTCCAAATCATATTTAAAAACCACAGACCACATAGGTAAAATATATGTGACTATACTTAAAGTATTTTAAGCCATGCCAAAACGTCATTGCATTTATAAATGTACAGCAGAGCACATAAACTACTGAATTATTATTGATTGCACATATTTTAAATCCCATGATAAATGTATTAATTTTGCATATGGTCACAGATGCAGAATCTTAAACACACTCCATGTGCAGAATAGATATATGACATATATTAAAACCCTAAATTTGCTCACTCATAAAACAAATATTTAATACATTAACTGAATCAGAGCTTGTTACAATCTCCAGCAATCTGCATACCAGAGCAAAACAATGCCCTATGAAAGTGCCCCATCACCCTTTGTCTTACAGGCTGTGCAGTTGGCTTCCCTGATCCAAGAGTATATTAAAATTGCCATTTAAGAGAAGTAGAAATACCTACAGCACTGCTAAGATTCTAATAAGACAAATTTGTGCAAGTGTTTGGTCATTTATAGTTTCAACTCTAAGTCCATTTCTCCCCCCACCCTCTTGCAGTTAAACTGTACACGAGAGAGTTAATCAGAGATAAGGAGAAGGGTGGGTCTTATATAGTAACAAATGGGATTCAGGAAATCTGGGTTCTGTACCTAGCTCCACAGCAAATTTCCTAACTCGAAATGGCCTGAGCTAGCTGTGTTCAGATTGAGACCTGGATCTGAATTAGGTTTAAATGCAAGATTAGGATTTGAGGCTAGAGTTCAGGTTCAGACCCAATGGAGAATGAGCTGCTAGGTGCAATTTTGGCCACATCCAAAATGGGAAATTCTGACCCAAAAGCAAAACTATGGGGTTGGATTTAGATCGGGGTAAGTGGGTGGACTTTGGATCCAACCCCACCTTCCAAAATTAAAATAGTTTCAGATCTTTGGTTGCCTTTTGGCCAATCTCCAATCTTAACTGAATGCAAAGGTGAGGAAAATAACTGATTAGAATCTCCTGGGGACCCCACATGTAGCTTCCCCAATGAACAATGACAACTTTCTCTCTTCTAATCAGTTTGAAGGGTCTGCTGGCAATTATCAAAACAAGTTCTCTATTTGTGTTTGTGTGTGTGTGTGTGTCTGTCACCTCATTAAAAAAAGAGTTGTGAAAATGTACTTGTGACTTCTCTGCACACTTTTCATTAGGCCAGTGGGATATGTTGGTCAATTTGTTTCTCCAGGGTATGCTTCTAGCCTCCTTGCTGCTTCTTTCTGTGCCAGATGTCTCAATCACAAACAATGATAAATCTGAAGACTTTGTAGAAAGCATGAAATGGTCTAGATATCACTAGAAACCAGTTGGAATGGTTTGAGTTGCAGCTGTGTACAAATGTTTCAAAATTTGAGACACATACCTGCATCTCCCCATACACCTTGAGTCCCACAGGAAAACCACGAAAGGTTCCAAACACAAATTGCACCCAGAGCTCATGCAGTCCATGTGGGAGATGTAATATTTTATGTCTGTGTGCAATTAGTGTAGTTTTACTGTCTAGCCATATGCTTGTTGGAGTACGGATTACATGAAGTTATAAAACCGTATGGAATGTTTAATGGTAGTTTAGTGATTGCAAATGGGCAGAGGCCCTATCCTATCCTTTCCACAACAAAATACACAGACTAGTGCCCAAACAGGGGTTTGGATTTACTGGTAACCCAACACAACAACATAAACTTAATCTAAATTTCTTCTTTCAGTTTAGCTATCTTTAGGGTTTCCTCCAGAATCTCCTCAGTACTAGCTCCATTACATACTCTTATGCCGTTCAGGTAGACTAAACAAGCCATACCAGCCACAATCCACACGCAAAAAATTTTTACCATTTTCCAGCAATGGTGCAGAAATGGTGCTAACAAAAGTGTAAACACTACTATAGTCAGGGCTCAAGATTGGTTAGCATAGTATCATGAAAACTTACTGTGCCCATACAATGAAAAGGGGGAATAAAATCTGGCCTAGTAGAGGGGTAGGTTCACATTTTAGTACAGGAAATGTCTACACTGGAATAAAAGACCACCAGCATGGCCAGGTCAACTGACTTTGACTCACAGGACTCGGGCTGTGGGGCTGTGTAGATGTCTTGGCTCCAGCCCAAGTTCAACCATCTACACAGCTATTTTACAGCCCCATAGCCTGAGCCCTGCAAGCTGAGTCAGTTCACCTGGTCCAGCCACAGATGTTTAATTGCTCTATAGATGTACCCACAGAGGCAAAGCAGGGTAAACAAATACTATAAATTGCTACATTTAGGAGGAGCCACTGGATTTTACATTTATTGTGTTAGTCTCTAAGCATTTTGGAGTAAGGACTGTCTTTTTATTATAAATGCATACGGTGTCTGGTCCAATGAGGTCCCAATTCTGATTAAGGCTTCTAAGTACAACCACAAAAATAAATTATTGTTTGTGTGTGAAAACACTTAAATATTGTTAAAAATGAATTTTGTATTAAAACAGAATTCCATCAAAGTATTTCTCATTTACTTTGAACCTATTTTGATCTGTCCATAACCTTTGATATTTATAATACAGTGTTTAAAAACAATTATATTTTTTGTGAATCAAGTTAAGAAGGATCAGTTGTGAGTGATCATATAAACCCAATATAGGATTCATATGTATATATACAGTAACCCTTTGTTGTTTTAGGAATTTAAAGGCTAGTTGTTCTAATTCCCCCATCCTCAAGACAATAAAAAATTATATTTTATGAATTACTGAGTTGCCAATATTTTAAAAATATTTCATAGTAATTGTTGAGTAAAAAGCATCCAAAACTAGTAAACTTTTTGTGGCTCTCATAAATCTGTTATTTTTAACTTACATGTTTACTTTAAATCCTCTCCAGCTCCAACATATATTCTGGTTTTTAGCCCAGACACATTAATACATACATTCCTAAAAACAGATGTTTACACTGCAAAACTCTTAAATGCTAAATCAGCAACAGAATTAATGCATAAATTAAAAATGAAAACAGAGTTGACAATCATTTTCTGCTTAAATTACTTTCCAAGAACCCAGTATGATTCTGTCCACAACAGTTGATGATATCCTGACAATGTAATGGGCAATGCAAGGGATACTCTAAGTGAAGGAGAAAGAGTTGGTTTGGGATCACTGCCATCAAGTTTTGCAGGACAAACCAAAATCTGAACTCAGGTGAAGAGCCTTTAGATCATTTTTAAGGTTGGGACACATAACCCAAAAGTCCCCCAAGAAGTGTCAAGTTAAGACTGGCATATTAGTAGCATGCCTGGTTCCTGCTTCCACTGAAGTCAATAGAAGTTTGCCATTGACTTCAATAGAAGAAAGAGGAGGCATTAATGTGTTGGATTCAGTTACTGAACATTTTCTTCTTGACAACTACATGGAAGTTCACTGTGTCATGTCTTCTGCATTAGACATCTTTGTATTCAACAGGTAGGTACTCAAAAGAACAAATAGTTTAACCTCAGCTGGGGCTCAGTTCTCAAGGTGATCAGGTCCAGAGGCTTCAGCAAGGAGCGCACAAAAACATGTAAATACTCCTATTGAAGTCAATGGAATTTCTCAATGTTAACTTGGAGTGGAAAGACTTTGTTGACTTGAGGCAAGAAGCCTTGCTCTCAGAGCCTTGCAGGCGCAAGATCCTAGAAGGTTTGGTGTATTCAAAATTGTATTGGAATTGTAAGCTGTCACTTTAAATGTTCAGGGGTTTTTCTTGGTCCTGCTTGCAGGCTAGGAGGCTGTGTGCGCATTCTGAGCAGAGCAGCAGTCAGCCAAAAGAAAGACAGCCTATAGCAAGCTGGGGAGAACTGTGCATCACTGCTTGAGGTTTCAGCCTGTTTTCTCTCTTCCTGTTTTTCGGTTATTCTGTGTTATTGTTCTCAATTTTAAAAAATAAAGTAGCATTTCATCATGACTTTCCAGCAAGAATATTTATGTTTTTATCTAATTTCTCTGAATATATCCTGTGAACATAACAAAGGACCCTTGTTCTCCTCACATGCGGTAAAGTCTCTTTAGTTTTGCTATGCAGGAAAAGGTTCATCCATTTTTGGACTTGGAATACTCAGGCAAACTTAATATTAGTCAAACTTGACCTAATTATGCAACAATCATCTCTCTCAAATTTCTTATTTACTCTATGTTTTCAAGCATTCAGTTCCTGAAGTGTGGTCTAGAAAAATGACAGGTTTCAGAGTAGCAGCCATGTTAGTCTGTATTCACAAAAAGAAAAGGAGTACTTGTGGCACCTTCGAGACTAACCAATTTATTTGAGCATAAGCTTTCGTGAGCTACAGCTCACTTCATCGGATGCATTCAGTGGAAAATACAGTGGGGAGATTTATATATACACAGAGTCTCTGTGTATATAAATCTCCCCACTGTATTTTCCACTGAATGCATCCGATGAAGTGAGCTGTAGCTAGTCTCTGTGCATATAAATCTCCCCACTGTATTTTCCACTGAATGCATCCGATGAAGTGAGCTGTAGCTCATGAAAGCTTATGCTCAAATAAATTGGTTAGTCTTGAAGGTGCCACAAATACTCCTTTTCTTTTTGTCTCGAAAAAGGTAGTCTTTTACCAATCAGATTTCAGCTCCTGTCTATGCAGTTTTATACAGTGGTTTGACTAAATCTCCAGCGTCAGAGTCAGAGGTAGCCATGGTTGAGAGATGTTGTGGCAGGGGGAAGTGAAGCACAGCTGAGGTGCAAAAATGTAAAATATTTAAAAATATTTTAATGGCAGTCTTAAACAGCAGGAAAGTTATTGTGAGTTTTGAACTAGCCATGAGCTAATCAACATTTAGCCTTTTAATTAGATGTGATCTAATCAGCTTGCAGTGCTTCAAGAGCAAGGCAAATATTCTCTCTCAGGGTAGTTCAAGATAGAGTATTATTTAGAAACAAAACTGTAAATGATTCATAAGCTAACATGGCTGTATATATTCTAAAACAATGTAACCAAACAGTATTTTACATATCTGTGTATATGTTAATGACTATTTAACCAGGATTTGTATACATGCAGCCATCCATTGTCCCTCAGCCACAACATAACCCCAAACAGCAAATTTTGAGTAGAGGGAGGTGTTGGGTATACTGGAAAGACTTCAGGCTGATGTTATTTTTGAAAAGCTTCTGATAGCAAGTTTGCAAATGTAAAGATAAATTCTCATCTGGGTGGGGCCATGGACAAAAAACGGCAACAGAGTCTAAACTACATAAAGGAGGCTCTAAAATTTGACAAACAATTTTCTTGCTCCTTGCACAACTTCCACTTATTTTGTCTTGTGTGTGAAAATGAACAGCATTGCTATATGACTCTGTCCATGCCTGCTGGCAACACCGAAGAAAGCAAAGGAAGGGTGCTAAAGCAGAGAAAGAGTTTGGGAGTGAGACAGGGTGATGCTCAATAAGTGACAGCAGTGGAAAATGGTTATGGAGAAGATGCTGATGCTGGGAGGGCAATCAGATCAACTGTTGGAGACAAAAAAGGGACTAAGGTGCAGAAGAGAAGTCTAATGATGATCATAGAATCATAGGACTGGAAGGGACCTCGAGAAGTCATCTAGTCCAGTCCCCTGCACTCATGGCAGATCTAAGTATTACCTAGATCATCCCTGACAGGTGTTTGTCTAACCTGCTCTTAAAAATCTCCAATGTTGGAGATTCTACAACCTCCCTACGCAATTTATTCCAGTGCTGAACCACTCTGATATTTTCCTAATGTCCAACCTAAACCTCCCTTGCTGCAATTTAAGCCCATTGCTTCTTGTCCTATCCTCAGAGGTTAAGAAAAACAATTTTTCTCCCTCCTCCTTGTAACAACCTTTCACGTACTTGAAAACTGTTACGTCCCCTCTCAGTCTTCTCTTTTCCAAACTAAAACCTAATTTTTTCAATCTTCCCTCATCGGTCATGTTTTCTAGACCTTTAATCATTTAGTTGCTCTTCTCTGGACTCTCTCCAATTTGTCCACATCTTTCCTAAAATGTGGCACCTGGAACTGGACACAATACTCTAGTTGAGACCTAATCAGTGCAGAGTAGAGCAGAAGAATTACTTCTCATGTCTTGCCTACAACACTCCTGCTAATGCATCCCAAAATGATGTTAACTTGTTTTGAAACTGCATTACACTGTTGACTTATATTTAGCTTGTGGTCCACTAAGACCCCCAGATTCCTTTCCCAGTACTCCTTCCTACACAGTCATTTCCTATTTTGTATGTGTGCAACTGATTGTTCCTTCCTAAGTGGAGTACTTTGCATTTGTCCTTACTGAATTTCATCTTATTTACTTCAGACCATTTCTCCAGTTTGTCCAGATCATTTTGAATTTTAATCCTATCCTCCAAAGCACTTGCAACCCCTCCCAGCTTGATATCGGCCCGCAAACTTTATAAGTGTACTCTCTACGCCATTATCGAAATCATTGATGAAGATATTGAACAGAACCGGACCCAGAACTGATCCAGGCAGAACCCCACTTGATATGCCCTTCCAGCATGACTGAACTGATAACTACTCTCTGGGAACAGTTTTCCAATCAGTTTTTCGCCCACCTTATAGTAGCTCCATCTAGATTACATTTCCCTAGTTTGTTTATGGGAAGGTCATGTGAGACAGTATCAAAAGCTTTACTAAAGTTAAGATATACCATGTCTACCACTTCTCCTCATCCACAAGGCTTGTTACCCTGTCAAAGAAAGTTAACAGATTGGTTTCACAAGATCTGTTCTTGACAAATCCATGCTGACTGTTACTTATCACCTCTTCTAGATGTTTGAAAACTGATTGCTTAATTATTTGTTCCATTATCTTTCCAGGTACAGTAGTTAAGATGACTCGTCTGTAATTCCCCGGATTGTCCTTATTTCCCTTTTTATAGATTGGCACTATATTTGCCCTTTTCCAGTCTTCTGAAATCTTTCCCAACTTCCTTGACTTTTCAAAGATAATCACTAATGGCTCAGATACCTCCTCAGTCAGCTCCCTGAGTATTCTAGGATGCATTTCATCAGTCCCTGGTGACTTGAAGACATCTAACTTGTCTAAGTAATTTGTTCTTTCCCTATTTTAGCCTCTACTCCCACCTCATTTTCACTGACATTCGCTATGTTAGATGTCCAATCACCACCAACCTTCTTGAAATCCATCGTCTTCATTTTGCTGTTCTCCCTCCTACCATTCCTTAGAATTATGCACTCTACCATTTCACGATCACTTTCACCAAAGCTGCCTTCTACTTTCAAATTCTCAACCAGTTCCTCCCTATTTGTCAAAATCAAATCTAGAACAGCCTCTCCCCTAGCAGCTTTCTCCACCTTCTGAAATAAAAAATGGTCTCCAATACATTCCAAGAACTTGTTGGATAATCTGTGCCTTGCTGTTATTTTCCCAATGGATATCAGAGTAGTTCAAGTATCAGTATCATCACCAAGTCCTGTGCTTTGGATGATTTTGTTAGTTGTTTAAAAAAAGCCCCATCCACCTCTTCTTCCTGGTTAGGTGGTCTGTAGTAGACCCCTACCATGACATCACCCTTGTTTTTTAACCCCATTTATCCTTACCCAGAGACTTTCAGCAAGTCTGTCTCCTATTTCCATCTCAACCTCAGTCCAAGTGTATACGTTTTTAATATATAATGCAACACCTCATCCCTTTTTTTCCCCTGTCTGTCCTTCCTGAGCAAGCTGTACCCTTCTATACCAATATTCCAGTCATGCGTATTATCCCACCAGGTCTCTGTGATGCCAACTATGTCGTAGTTGTGTTTATTTACTAGCATTTCAACTTCTTCCTGCTTATTCCCCATACTTCTCGCATTAGTACACAGACATCTAAGATACTGATTTGATTCTCTCCTTTATCCCTACTATAACAGCTCATGCTCCCAGCAAATTCCAACCCTTCTCCAAGGTCTCCATGCTTTTGACTTACCTGTGGGTTTTGGTCACCTGCCCCCTTGGAACCTAGTTTAAAGCCCTCCTCACTAGGTTAGCCAGTCTGTATCCAATTATGCTCTTCCCCTTCCTTGATAGGTGGACCCCATCTCTGCTTAGCAGTCCTTCTTCCTGGAACAGCATCCCGTGGTCAAAGATGACAAAGCCCTCCTGGCGACACCATTTTTACAGTCAGGCATTCACCTCCAGGATGTATCTGTCTCTGCCTGGGCTCCTACCCTTGACTGGAAGGACTGAAGGGAATACCACCTGCATTCCAAACTCCTTCACTCGTATTTCCAGAGCCCTGTAGTCACTTCTGATCTGCTGAGGGTCATACCTCGCAGTATCATTAGTGACCACATGGATGAGCAGTAGTTAGAGGGCTGGATGATCCTTGACAATCCCTCCGTAACATCTCAGATACGGGCCCCTCGCAGGCAGCAATACCTCCCAGGTTGCCATGTCAGGGTGACAGATGGGTGCCTCCATCCCCCTCAGAAGAGAGTCACCAACCATTACTACCCTACGTTTCCTCCTGAGAGTGGTGGCTGCATCCTCCCAGCCTTGTGGATACATGGCTTCTCCTCCTCCACCTTTGGGAGTGATTCCTCATTGCCTATTGCCAGGGCAACGTATCGGTTTTCCATCACCATAGTGGGTGGATTGGGGTGTCAAGAGCAGAGATGGCTGTTGAACCACAATTGGTTGTGGGAGCAGAAAGTGTGTGTTTAAATGTACAGATATAAATTTGAGTATAAATTTACATCTGGTCTCTCCAGATTACAGCATTCTCCTTAGAGGCAGGTTAGAACAGCCTTTGCCCTTTAAGCATGCCCACGTCTTACATCTAAGTGCCCAAGATCCCCACAGCTGAAAAGCACAAGTCAAGCTGCTGCTCCCTTCCAGCCACATTCCACAAGAGAAACTTAAGGATAGAGAGAGAGATCTCCATACGTTGTCCATAAATTTGGAAACCTCTGTATATTTGGTAGTTAAGGGGGATATTAATAGTAAATTCCCACAGCTAAGTTTTTAATACACAATAGAAGGAGGCTGTCAAAGTGAAATGTAATCCCTACTTAGTCATATATTATTAGCACTCTGTGAGTGTATTAGGAATAATGTTTTTACAGTGACTATCTCAGGAAATATTAAAATGGAGGATATAAAAATTTATTCAAGCCACAATGTTTGCCAAATACAACAAGAACAAAATGGGAAGGCAAAGCAATCTTATTTTCAAGTTTCACAGGATGGATTATGAACAGCAAGTAAAACATGCTTTTCATAAAAAAAAATTTGTTGGCAGGATCCAAGTGATGATTAGCCACCCACTGTAAAAATATTACCAATAATTCTTGCTCAGAGACAATATTATTAGCTTCAAAAAACAAACCATGTTCCTCCTCTGGCACAGGGCAGGATCAGTCCATACTGGAACCAGAAACCACACAACCATATTGGGGTGGAGAGGATTTTTTCTAATGCCTGATAGGGTTACTTACTATCATGAACATCTGAAAATAAGGTATACATAATTCATCAAACTATTAAAGCATTTAAATTTTAGTTAACTAGCATTTGAAAATTTTCCAAACATTGTAAGTCATGGACTGTTTTCCCCAAGGGACACAAGTTAATAAATATCACAATGGAAAATGTAAAAAAAATTGCTTAAATCTATTTTTGGCAATCAATGAAGAAATGAATGCTTATACAGTTCAATCAAAATATTTTAGAGAATAACTGCATTTATAAGAATGTTAAATAAAATAAATCTGCCCAGCATTCAAATTCCTTTGCAAACTAGAAATATCTCATTCTTGACGTCCTCTGGTTACCAGGCACTAGAAAGTCCTTCTCAGTGTAATGGATAAAACTACTCAAGAGTGACATTGTATTAACATTATAGTCATATTACTTTGACCGTTATCCTGCCCAGTGATAAAAATGACATGTGTTTCCATTGTTTCCCTAAATGTCTAAATCTTTTTCTAGGAGGCAGCCATATTTTTCCCATTTAATGTCAGAGGGAGACCAGCAGCCACGATTCACAAAAATTTATAAACATAAATCAGCTTTCATACAAACTATCCTTCCTGTTTAGAGGTCCTAGGAGATTACCAACAATCAGATTAAAGACATACTGTAAATTTCCCTAACAGTAAGTACTATGCATAACACTGAGGAGTGCTTTTTAAATATTACTATATATGCTGTCTCTTAGGATATCATCAGATGGTAGGACTGAGTTATGTTAAAACACTTCCCCAGCTTTCTTGAGATTCTTCTACAAAAAGGCATAGCATTAACATTAAAGGTAAAGAGACTAGGGAATCAAATACAATGAATTTGAGTCTCTTCACTAGTTCTGGTTGGATGTAAAATTGATGAAGAAGTTGTGCAATGGAATACATCTCACTCCTCTTGTGATTAACCCTTTATGCTTAACAGATGTGAAGAGTAGCTGATGAAATTCATTAAGCCAAAAATCCACTGTGACAAGGGTCCCTCCTGGGTTCAGACAGACCCCTACCAAGACTTTAGTCAGGTGTAATGAAACAAAAGGAATTTATTGGGCTGTCACCGCCCTGGAGGCACCTGCTGCAGTCTTACTCCATAGCAACAACCAAGGCACTGGTAGGAAACAATAGCCTAGCATCAGGCCTATTTCCCTCAGGGAGACTCAGACAGCAAGCAAGTCTCAAGCAAGTCTCAAGCAAGTCTCTCAGAGGACACCAAAAAAAGAAAAGGAGGACTTGTGGCACATTAGAGACTAACAAATTTATTTGAACATAAGCTTTCGTGAGCTACAGCTCACTTCATCAGATGCATGCAGTGGAAAATACAGAGGGGAGATTTATATACACAGAGAACATGAAACATTGGGTGTTACCATACACACTGTAACCAGAGTGATCAGTTATGGTGAGCTATTACCAGCAGGACAGCGGGGGGTGGGGGTGGGGGGCGACACCCTTTGTAGCGATAATCAAGGTGGGCCACTTCCAGCAGTTGACAAGAATGTCTGAGGAACAGTGGGGGGTGGGGAAATTAGGACACCGTAACTATAGTCTCGTGTCAGGCCGCCTACCTTCCTCCAGGGAGGCTCTGACAGGGAGCCACCGCTCAAGCAGTTCTTAACCCCAACCAGGCTTCTGTCACAGAGTTAGAGCTAGAAATCGGCTCTCCTTCCCAGGCAGTCTCCAGATGAGCTGTGCTCTCCCCTTTGAACACTCCCTCCAAGCCACACACCTACTGCAGGTATAGCAAGGCGGGGCCGACTTGAGTCTACAGCAGCTTGTTAACCCTTTCCTTGCCAGTATGCAGGTTTGTATATCCCATCACAGCCATGTTTCACAGAGGAAATTTTCACAAACGTCTAAAGGGTTTGATAGTAGTACAGTCCTACTGAAAGTCAGTGGAACCTATACTCCTAAATTATTTAGGCGCTTTTGAAAATCTTGCATTAAAACAACTGCAACAGCCATAAAATGAACTGAATATCATTTCTTTCTGAAATTACATGTTTTCCGTATTCAGCCGCAAACGTCTGCTGAGAGAATGGAATCTGCAGGTTTATGTTTATTTCAAGATAAAAGTCAGTGTTTTAAATTACCAATGTTTTGAAAGGAGTTTTTAGAAAGCAATTTAGTACACAAATTCAGATTTAAAAAAAAATAGAAAAACCTTTCACAAAGCCTAATTAAATGGTATGCTCATGAATAAACAAACCTTCAGGGAAACATTTTCAAATGTGCTCCAGTGACTTAGGAAACTAAGTCCCATTTTCAAAAGTGTCTTGGACACTTAAGTAAAATTCTCTTCCAAATTCCTCCTTATGAGTTCCCTCAGCTATGATGCCTACAAACCTCTGACTACAGTCATAGCTAGATAGGTGGCAAGCTGTGACTATTTCTCTTCTTTTATTTTCCTACTTCCTTCCCCTCTGCCTCTAATCCCAAATATTTTTTAAAAAAAATAAATCTAAAGTAATATCCATATTTACCCACTTCATCAGATGCATGGAGTGAAAATACAGGAGCAGTATTAGTATTGGGGAAATTAAGTTTAGGTTTTGTAATGGCTGGGTCATTACAAAACCCAAACTTAATTTCCCCAATACTAATTTCTCCCTACTGTTAGTCACACCTTCTTGTCAACTGTCTGTAATGGGCCACTTGCTTACCACTTCAAAAGTTATTTTTCCTCCCTTGGTATCCTGCTGTTAATTGATTTATCTCATTAGACTGACCTCACACTTGGTAAAGCAACCCCCATCCTTTCATGTATTTATACCTGCTCCTGTATTTTCACTCCATGGATCTGATGAAGTGTGTTCTAACCCACGAAAGCTTATGCCCAAATAAATTTGTTAGTCTCTAAGGCGCCACAAGGATTCCTTGTTATTTTTGCTGATACAAACGAACATGGCTACCACTCTAAAAGAAGTAACAAGAAATCAAGTATGATGTTTGAGATAGGAGAATAAATTTAACAAGCAGTCCTCTTGTCAGCTCTGCAATCAATTATAGATGAATCTAAAGCATATCAACAAGGCATGTCACAGAACAAAAAACATGACAAAAAATTTCTTTTCCCAATTTTATATCAATTTTAAATCAATTTTATAGAAGTCAAATTACCATTTTTTCCAGATGATGAAAACTGAAAACCAATACTGCAAAGAGATGGGTAATCCTTCATTGAATAAGACATTACTTCCACCAAAAAATAACCTCCCTCCACACTTCCAAGCTATCACTCTTTTCTACTTGCGAATTACTCTAGGGTACACTGCTACTTTTTTCACTGAATATTTCACATAAAAACACATACCCTAGAAGGAAGTTATGAAGTTCACCATTACAGTTTATTAATCTGCCTTGCTTGACAATTTCAACCACAAGGCTTGATGCTCTTAAAAAAAAATTCACAGATTCATAGATATTTAGGTCGGAAGGGACCATTATGATCCTCTGGTCTGACCTCCTGCACAACGCAGGCCACAGAATTTCACCCACCACTCCTGCGAAAAACCTCTCACCTAAGTTGTTCTACAGGCATTTTTTGTTCCATAGCAATCAATGCTGCTTTGAAGTTTGCACTGCATGGGGAAAGGAAGTATATACATTAATTTAGAACATTCTGACTTCCATGAAGACAGACAAACAAATTTTGATAAACCTCAAGCTTCCATTTCTATGCATCATATTGGAAATATCAGAATTCCTAGAATGAAATCCCAACCAATCTTTCATTATTTTCATTCCACAATGTTTACAATGTATTGCTCATTCAGATGAGAAACTCAGCTCCTATCTGCTTTGCATGGACATAATAGATCCCACAACTATTTTAGTAAGATCAGGGTTTATCCCAGGGTCTTAGGCTACAAAAAAGGCATCTGGCAAACTGACAGTGCTATAATGGAATAATTTCTGTCCCCTTTCCCCCTCCAATTGTTGTTCAGTGTACTGCCTGCACATTGTCTGGATAGTTGATGACTTCCACTCCAGAAGTGACTACATTTCTATGGTTAAGTGATGGCATAGAGTCTGGTAAGTATTTGAAGATTCTTCAGAACTCACTGAATGAGTGTATGAAATTATTCCTTCTTGTAGAAATAAATCCCTTTTTACTCAAGATTTAAAACAAGCTGCAGCTTTACTACTTTCAGTTGGGTTCCTGTATCTATATTATAAATACTTGTACATCTGAATACTATACATCACTTGTTAGGTATACATTCCCTGCAAATTGCTCAAAAGTGTGTGGGAATATGGGTGGGGACAAGGAGCGAAGCAAAATGTAAAAAATTAACTAAAGTTTAACATAGTAGATGAAATATTACAAAGACCACAAGCTTACTAAACACAAATGAACGTTGGTCTGTTTCTCATCTCCATTAATCAAGAAGTCCCTAAGCCAAGTGACTTCTTTCTAACAGTGTCATAACTACTGTTTCAACCTTTTTTGGAAGATTTTTCATATATTAAATGCTCTTCCAAGACTTGAGTATAGCATCAGCAATGCATTTCTCAAACCAAAAAAACAAAACAAAAACAAACAAACCACTTATCACTGTCCTTCCAATTTCTTCCTCTTCTAGGCCAGATGATGATCATGATCAGAATGCTGCTATGCTATCTATAATTAGTTCTCATACTTTATCCTTACAATGTGCAAAGCATAAAGAATCTCATTTCAAAGTGACAATTAGAGCTGATACAGTTATTCACGATGAACAATTTATCCAAATTAATTTGCTCCTTTCTCCTGTTCGCCAATCTGATTTCTGTAAATATACTTGATTTTTTTTTGAGGTGTATGATTGGTCACCTTTGTATTGCTTCTGCTTCCTGACTGAATGACTATTGAGAGTGACTAACAAATATTGGTTAATGAATAGTCCTGTTGGCTCAGAAATGCAGTTTTTGCAGGTAAACACTTACATGGATGAAAACCTCTTCATGAAAAAGATGGAAATAAATAAGGGGCGCGCACATGGTTGAACAGAATAGCTGTTTGGGAGTCTAGTGACTGTTGGTGAATACTATATGTTTTTAGCAGTACTCAACCATTTCGTTATCTGAACTCTGAACTTGCTCTGCACCTCTGTAGGACCATAGTGACAACTGAATGTTTCTGAGAACTAAGCTGATCTATAAAACATTGAAGAAACAAGGATAGTGCACTTTTTTCCAGTGACATCCATCACTTATTTAAAGCAGCTTTACTAGCCTGGACTGAATGACTTAGTTCCAGAATTTTGCTGTGTATTGTGTAACAATTTCAGATCAGTAAAATAGATATATAAGCAATCAAATCACAGAGTTGGTGTTGCTTTTGAAACTTCAGCCTATTTGTCACAGGAAAGAATTCTCATATTCTTCTGACACATAAGAACCATTATTGTTTTCTTAAAGTCTATATTAAAAATTTACAATATAGGCTATCAAGATGATTCAAGTGGCAGAAATTAGGCTTGATAGATTACAGTAGGTACACACTGAGTGTATGTGTCAGTCCCAAACAAATATTGCAATTTAAACATGTCCCCAATACATTTCATATCATTTAATTAATCTAAGCAGCTAGAGTTGACCTTAACCATGAGAACTGTATAGGAATACATGATTTTGGAGCCCTATATAAACTTGCAGCCATTTCTGGCTAAGTTCAGGCTTTTGGCATCAGATTTGGTCTTCTGGGAGACTTCTCAAGCCAACAAGACTGTCCCCAAAATCTCAGGGCTTTTAAGCTGTCCTGCACCCAGAGTTTTGGCAGCATAAGGTGATGAAACTGTACAGTGATGCTGAACAGGATTAAAGGGGAAAGTGTGTGTCCAGAAAAACTGCAAATGATTGAGCCATACCCTGCTTCACTTAAAACAGGTGCTAGGATATTTTCCATGTTTAACACTTTCAAAAACAAATGAACAAAAAAAATGAAGGCAGAGAAGCACAGAAGTCAGAAAAATGTCAGTTTTTTTGACTTCCCAAGTATACTTGCAACTCATGGGCTGGCTTTTCCAACAGTGAGTCTGGATCTAACAGAAACTCATGGTCTTCCACCATTCTCAGGCAGCTTGTAAGCTGTAACACTGGCCCTGGAAACAGGGCTGTAGGTCACACACAATGTAGTGTTGGAACTGGCTGAGCTGTGCATGCCGAAGCTGTACCAGCTCTGTGACACTTAATCCTTTTGTGCCAGGAGTTGAGTTTCCCCACACAAGGTTTGTTGGCAACAGTGCTAAAGAACTAACCTGAGGGTCTGTTTAAGTCATGGGGTTTTTTATGTGACTCCAGAGAAAGACAACTTAAAACAGAGTAAATTGTCATTGTAAAACTACTAATTGGGCTTTTTAAAGCCTTATCACAGAAATTAATTTCTGCAGAGTGGAAATTGGCATCACATAATGATTTCCAGAATGGTTACACTCTTTAGCTCAAAGCCACAGACAGTTACTGAGATAATGTGCCATTTATTGAAATCTGAGACCTAATAGTAATAACTTCAGGGAAACGTATTTATGTAAATCCAGTCCAAACAATCACCACAGAGCAGTATCCAAAGGTATTGCCTACAGCTTCCCTTCACTGAGTGTTTAGATCCCTGCAAAGGAAGCTGGCTCATATAAGAAGGCAGTATATTTTTAATTTACTAATTTTACCAATTTTCATACAGGCAATTTTGCTACAGTGTCTGAGTTGCGGTGGGTAATTTACATCATTGTGAAGTATTTCTTCAAACTGGAGCTTTAGACACAGGAGCCTTTCTACAGAAAATCTTTGGTTTTATATCTTGCCATTTTGCTGTAACTTGTCTCTTACCAGGGGCCAAAATTTTAGGAACTAGGTGACAATAATGCAATCTAAATTGGAACATTTAAGCACATTTATCAATGGTTTGTTTATGCTGCTGTAGTTTTCTACATAAGAACGTCCATACTGGGTCAGACCAAAGGTCCATCTAGCCCAGTATCCTGTCTTCTGGCAGTGACCAATGCCAGGTGCCCCAGAGGGAATGAAGAGAAGAGGTAATCATCAAGTGATCCATCCCCTGTCACCCATTCGCAGCTTCTGGCAAACAGAGGCTAAGGACACCATCATTGCCCATCCTGGCTAATAGCCATTGATGGACCTATCCTCCATGAACTTATCTAGCTCTTTTTTGAGCCCTGTTATAATCTTGGCCTTCACATCATCCTCTGGCAAGGAGTTCCATAGTGGATTGTGCATTGTGTGAAAAAATACTTCCCTTTGTTTGTTTTAAGCCTGCTGCCTATTAATTTCATTTGGTGACCCGTAGTTGTGTGAGAAGTTTTTCAATAAAAGCTCCCAGTAGCTACATCACCTGTCTCTCAGGGGTTGGATAGGAAGGCAAAATAAACTGATTCTACATTTCAAAGAGGTGCATGAGGGAATACATGGGTTAAAGCTTGTATTCCAAGTTTAGTGGACTTTTCTGACTTAGCCTTATAATACAATCTATTCTCAAAGAGAGTTTTTTTTTTATTTCATTGCTCTCAGCAATTACAAGGTAGAATGACACTAAAAGCACAGGTTCCTGTCTTATGGTATGCTTCCATTAATTCTATTTTTTTATTATTTTTGTGAAAAGACTGAGATAACAGCTTAAAGATAGATATAGAAAGGTGATGTAGTGATGAAAGTTCTCTCACACTCTCTCTGCTCCGCAGGGTAGCAAACAGCACACCTATTGTCTGATCAGGGATTTCATGTGAACACCTGACAAGTTACTAGCACAATCTCATCAGTGTAATTTGTCCCATTTTCTCTGTGTTCACGCTGAAATCACATCTCATCTGCCTGTTAAATTCAGTGTTGCAACTCAGTTGCCACAACTAGGGGGTCCACATTATTTTAGTTTGACCTCCTGCCATCAGAAATGCTGAGAGTTCTTCTGGAACTACTGACTCTCTATCAATGGCAGGTCCTCCATTCATTCCAAAACTAGCTCTATTGCTGGTACCGTCTAGATAAGCAGTAGGGGGCTCAACTTGAGCCCCTGAAAAATGGAGACAGACTGAATTAATGATCATTTTTGAAAATATTGGACCCTCTCTGGGGATCCTCTATTTAACAATTGGAAAAACAGAGCTAATGCTATGTGAGGCTTCATTAATTTTTGTGACGTGCTTTGAGATCCCCAGATAAGTGGTCCAATTAAGTGTGAATTAGTCTATTCTTTTAATTGGTATTAAGATAATACTTGAAACGCTCATATCTTTAAGGAGCACATAACTTCTTTTAAAAATGGCATTTGCTGCCCAGTTCTTATACAAGTCTCCCTAGGGAACAGAAGAAAGTCATATTAAAATTTGTACTAACAACCTGAAACACCTTTTGAAGGTGCATACTGAAATCTGTATGAGTGCCCTGGGAAACACACAAAACTAAGCACAACGAACCAATCACAATAGCCGCTTTGGAAAAGATTCCTGTGACTTGTCCAGTATCACATACTATTGTTATTCAGTGATAAGGCTCCAGATGGAATCCTCACCCCCAGTCTTGTCGTCTAACTCAGGGGCTCTCAAACATTTTCCATAGTGTGACCAATACCAAAGAGAGATTGTATTGTGGACCACTCTTCTCATCCATTTGCAACCCTCAAAATCATTCAAATGGGTGTCAGACTATCGTTCCAACAAACAGAGATTTTCTTTTAGCTTAAGTAAAAGAGGGGCTTCTGCTTTTGGAACAGAGGGGTCCTATTCTATCTCTACTGTCACTATGAATTTCCAGGAAGCCTAGGTCTGAATCATGAATTCTAGGTGGCCGCATTACAATATTCAAGTACTGATGCATCATTAAGGTCCTAAGATATATAAATAACGAAAGGTGAATTACTGGTTTACTTTCATGCACAAAAGTGTAAGCTAATATAAGTATCTAATGCTTAAGCAATGCAGGAATTAAGAGTTACTACTGCACTATCCTGCTACACAAGCAAACAGAGCTTCGGAGGGAAAACTATTCATTGTAAGTACTTTAGCCGTTATCCACTTATTTTTCCATGAACCCGGCAGAATGTTTTTCATGTGATTTATTGTGGAGATTTAAAATTCCTCCCAGTACAAAGCAAGAGCTGAGCAAACCAGAAAAAAAGAGTTCAGCAGCTTTACATGGGCTTCAAATCCAAAATGATGTAGTGTGTTAGTCAAAGGGGGAATATCGTCTTTCCCTTGTTATAACTAAACCCTTAAATGTTTTTTTAAAAACCCATGAAAACTGTGCAAAACACAGTTGTACTTGTTTGTTACACTTTCTTTTCCTTAAGCGACCACCCAAGGCACTGGAAAACTTCAGTTTCACTTCAGAGTGGGTGATGTGCACATAAATAAGGGTATGGGAAAAGACCTATGGACAAAACGGAATGGGAAACTACCCCATTAGAAAGACGATGGCCATAAGGACAGGTTTCAGCATCATCCCACATGGAAACACAGCTGCAAAAGATCACTCCCTTTATAGGGAACATTTTACTTAGCATCTTGTTTTATGCTTTTAAACCAGTGATGAAGCAGCAGGTGATGGCTGCAAAAGAAAATGAAAAAAGCTGACATCAGAAGAGTGAGCACAGCATCCCCAATTAGCGGGAAGGTTCAAAGCTGAGCCCTTCACCTTTAAAGGGCATGACATATGCAGTCTGTGGTTGAATTTGGCTCCTGATGGCACACAGATTTTTTTTTTAACGGCTTTGTGAGCAGCCTTTTCCTGATGATTAAAAAGTAGTGTGTGTGTGTGTAACAAACTGTCAAGAAGTGTATTTATTAATATTTTTTCCTTCTTTCGAGGCAGTTGTTACGGCCGCCTGCTGAAGCCTGTCCTCTACCAGGCAGATGGCCTGGAACACACTCCCTGGGCTGCTTATTTTCTCTTGAAAGACATTTTGAGTAATGAGTTCTGATGGCCTTGTCATTCCCCAGAATCATTTAATTTACAGCCCATTAAAAGCCAAATGAATTTCCATTAGTGATTATTATCTTAATGAATAAAAACTGTGTTCCTTCAAGCAGATCCACCACCTATTGTTAGGCATTTAGGCTTCCTACCAACCATTTCCTATTACAAAATAGGTGAATGATTATTTCCTATGCTGCACGTTTCTTTTCTGCACTTCAGCAAAGATCTTCAAGTTCACACAACAGCCCACCCATCTGTCAACCTGGTACCACAGACGATACATATCAGAGATTACCTCCATCCAGGTGGATGCTAAAGCTGCCAAAAGGTTATTGCCTTGCCTCTTAAGAATAAAATTGTAAAGCTCTCCCATGTGTAACACTATCCATATGCACATTGCCATAATATTAGCTCAGTAATGCTGACTCCTCAGCAAAGGTGGAGGGTGCCAGCAATTAGCATTCATGATTGGCATGCAAAGGCAGAAGCAGCAACCACAGACACATGTTGGGCCTCTCCTGGGCCTCATCAGTGCAGCACAGCTTCACAGGAGCCCAAGAAACTGTCAGCCTTGTAGAAATACAAAATTTGTAGTTTCAGTTTGCTTGCAAAGGAGGAAATTGTTTTCAGAAATATGAAATCACAAGCACTATGGGCACTATTTTTCCTGCAAACTGCCAGAAACCTTTCAACCATCTATTCTTCGGACATACTGTACATGCTGGAACTACCTACACCCCTCCCCTACTCCCTTCCATTAGGATGGCAAGCCCTTCAGGGTAGGCCCATAGCTTGTATCACCTAATTAAAACCTCAAGGTATCTTGTCATTACTGATTGCACCCACTACCATCACATGCACAATAATTAGTTACTCCCAAACCTAAACAATTGTAGGTCAAACCTGGTTAAACTTGGATTTATGCTGGAAATGGCCCACCTTGATTATCATGCACATTGTAGGGAGAGTGGTCGCTTTGGATGGGCTATTACCAGCAGGAGAGTGAGTTTGTGGTGGGGGGGCGGAGGGTGAGAAAACCTGGATTTGTGCTGGAAATGGCCCAACTTGATGATCACTTTAGATAAGCTATTACCAGCAGGAGTGTGGGGTGGGAGGAGGTATTGTTTCATGATCTCTGTGTGTATAATGTCTTCTGCAGTTTCCACAGTATGCATCTGATGAAGTGAGCTGTAGCTCACGAAAGCTCATGCTCAAATAAATTGGTTAGTCTCTAAGGTGCCACAAGTACTCCTTTTCTTTTTCCCAGAAAAGAAAACAGTCAGTCTTTAAAGGCTTTTAGATCCCTATGTGTCTGAAGAGCTCTGACTAAATCATTTAGTGCCTGATTTTCCATGACAGCATTTCGTTCTGGGGAAACCACAAGCCCCTTGACTAACTAGTTTCAGCACAGGCCAAATTGAAGTTGATTGGCACAGTGTATTCCTCCTTCCATACTTACATAAAAGGAAAGGCAGTAACTCTACAGTCCTGCAGTGGGGAAGCAGCTAAAATGAGGTTTAGCAGCTGCTGTCAAACTCATCAGCACAACAAGCTAATCTTAGAATAATTAAATCATGTTTGTTTTCCCACACACAGATAAAGGCAGAAGATTTTCTTAAGACCTCCAGGAATAAGCAAGACTCTGCTCTTGCTAGCACTCTGAATCACACCATCCATCAGAGTATTGTTATTCCAGGTACAGCAGCCTTTTCATTCACTGGGTAGCAAATCATATCTTCAAATACGTTGGCTAGGCAAGGATTTTCCCCAGCCAACGAAAGGAAAGGATTCCCTTCCCATTCACATCAATGAAAGGAAATTATTCCTTTCAATGCCAGAACAAAACAGACCATCCTTTTGCTCTCAGTTTGAAATGGATAGGACTGGCCTCTGGAGCATAATGTTAGTGGAAACCAAAGGGTCCACCTCTTTGTAGTTCATAAGTTTACGGAAAGCCCCAGCCCATCAACTCACTGAAAACACTCTTTATCTGCTCCCATCTTATCTCACTTAAAAAAAGACTGTCTCAAGGAAAAATTCTCTCACCATTTATTCCCAGATCTGGAAATCCTACAGTTACTGGTTACATATCTTGTATTTCAGTGGAACAATTTCATCAGGCTTCTAGATTATATTTAACAAGTGGCATAACTAAACTTCCTGATATTCTGGCACTGTGTGCCAGAATACCAATAGCTGCCAAGTCTGCTTTTATGAATTAGTCTAAATTCTGAGATGAAGTCTTTCTGCTTCCTTGATTATAGAGATTTCTCTCTACACATGTCCTTTTCTATGGTGAGTATAACACTTTTAAATACACAGAGTCAAATTCATCTCCAATGTAACTACTGAAGTTAATGGAGTTAGACCAGTGATGGATTTGATCCAATAATCTGTCACAATTTTCATGACTCCGTAGGGTTATAGCACATCCAAATGGTTTACAAAGTCCTTAGTATATGTGAGAATCAGGACCTTTGTACAGTTCAGAATAACGTATTTTACTGTATCATCTTTCTAAACATGAAAGAAACATATTACTTCAATAAATGTGTGTGGGGGGTGATAGGGCTGCATATTTTATACTTTACTTTGTTTTACTAAAACATGTTGCAATTTCTCTTCTAGAGAAGATTTCTAAAATTCTGTTTATGCTACAATATTTGGCAGAAGAGTTCTGGGGGTTTTAAGTAGTGATTTGCAGATGGACATTTTCAAGCACACATGGCTAATGCAGTCTCAGATTTGCCAGGTCTAAACGTATTATAAAATAATCCGTCTTCAAAAAGATAAGCACTGTATACAATATAGTATATGACCATTTGTTAATAAATCCATCTAATAGCAAAGTATACCAGTCACAGATTAGCAGGCTTTGTTCTCTGCCTCTTTTTGCTTAATCAGCACAGCAGACATCTGTTATCCATAGAGCTGGCTCACCATGTCTGGTATCCTCCTAGTTCTAGTAGTGATTAGTACTTGATGCTTCAGAGGGAGGTTCTGCAAGACAAAAACAAAAACAAACCCCAACACCACACCATAAAACACTTAGCTAGTTGTACAATGACATTAAGGACGATGACAGAGGAAGAATTCATCCTCACCTGGGGGTTAATGAATTTATGTTCCAAACTGTAAGATCTGACAGATGCTCTTGTAAAGTGGTTGCAATTACTTAGAAAGGAAATAACTGAATTCTCAGATTACATAATGTTAACGGGGCGCAGACTCACCCAGCAGCACCTCCTGCTGGTTGTCTGGGAATTAGCTCTTTTTACCAGCTCCAGAGTGCCCTATCCTCATGTCTCACTGTTGCTGGCCCCTGTGTCCCTCCCGGACCCGGTGCCCTTTTACCTGGGGTGCTGCCCCTCCAGGCAATACCCTACAGATCTGAGTCTCCCCTCCCCAGGGAACCTCCCGCCCTCTATCCCCACCTTGCCTCAGCCTATGGGCTACTGCCAGTCACCATCTAGTCCCCTTTCACTGGGGCCGACTGCAGTCTGTCTAAGCCAATCATCATAGGCAAGGGGGGTTTGGACCTGCTGCCTCCGCCTACCCTTAGGCTGCCCTGTTACAACCCCAGTATCCTGTCTTCAGACATCTGCCAGGCCTGCAGCTTTCCCAGTCTGGAGCCTCCCAGCTCCTCTGGCCTTCCCCAGCCCTGCTTCACCTGAGGTACCCTGGTATGCTCCCCAGCAGCCAGGCCCATCGCCCTCCACAGCTAGAGGAGACTCTGTGTGCTCCTGGCCCACTGCCCTCTTATAAGGGCCAGCTGGGCCCTGATTAAGCCAGCCACAGCCTGATTGGGGCATGGCCCCTTGCTGAGGCTGCTTCTCCCTATCAGCCCTGCTTTTCCTTCCCTGCAACAGTCCTCTCCCCGGGCTGTTTTAAGCCTTTTAAGGCACAAGCGGGGTCACCACCCCGCTACACATGGGTACAGCAACTTTTGGTAAATATGGACTTTTTAATAGTGGTCACTAGGCAAATATTTTTCGGCCAATAAATTATCCATACATACACCTACATTATATTTAACTTTGACTTCTCATTGCAACAAACTCCACATGTTGATTGTATGCATTTTAGTTATAAAGTTACTTGATTTTAATTTCAAGTTCCCCTTGCACCTGCATTGGGACATCTGAAATAAACAGCAAGTGTTCTAAGGATTAACATCATATAATGGGTAAAGAAGCCTCCCTAGAGCTAAGTAATGTATGTGTACTATCAGCTGTTGTTGGTATTGCTGATTGTAAAGCTGGGTATAATGTTATTAGTAGGGGACTACCATGCAATGAAATGATGTAACATTACTATGGGAGGTTTCAGAGTAACAGCAGTGTTAGTCTGTATTTGCAAAAAGAAAAGGAGTACTTGTGGCACCTTAGAGACTAACCAATTTGAGCATAACCTTTCATGAGCTAAGCTTATGCTCAAATAAATTGATTAGTCTCTAAGGTGCCACAAGTACTCCTTTTCCTATTACTATGGGAGTGACTATGCTGTGAAATGGACACTGTGTCTTGTGTGAGCTTCATATGTCCCAGTAGCCAGAGCAGATTCAGGTTGAGCTAGGTTTGCATCCAGGTAATAGAAAGAGATGTTCTTCCTCTCCTGCAAAACCTGACTCAAGGGTTTCTACTAAACCATCTACAGTGCCAAAAGTTATGTCAATGGAACAATTACTTCTATCAACACAACTGGATTTGCAAGGAAACTTTGCAGAAAAAATGGCATTCGTTTAAGCTGGTTGAAAACCAGGAAAGGGAGTGGGTATAATAAATTTATTTTTAAAAAAAATCTTACATTTTGAATTTGGAAATGTATGGAAAAAAGTAACCGACATTAAAAACAAAAAATAAACAAACGGACTCCTCTTTTTCCCACCACTAGGGGCAGTTGTGGAGAAAGTACTTGAAATGGTTGTAAGGTTCCTCTCCTTGGTGAACCTTGTACCACTGCAGATATATAAGAGCAAGAGGAGAAAGACATTGGTTTGTTACATGTCATTATCAAAGGCTATATGAATCACTTAAAGCTCAAACATGTGAACTTAAAGAGCCATAAGACTTATTAATAAAATATGGGCTTGTTTCTAGTATACAAACTTACAATTCAAGCAGAAACTAATGCAGCAAGCAGACTGAACTTAAACTCAAACCATAGATATAGGTTCTAAGTGACCTTGATGTAGAAAGAGCAGCTGGTTTGGTTTCCCTTTCCGCTGCTTCTGCACCTTCTAACTTGGACCAGCCAAAAGCAGGTAGCACAAATCAAGAACGAAAGGTACCACCTCCTAGTGGGAGGGAAAGGCTTGCTAGAATTCGACAGGGAGGTTCTGTCACTCCTACCCCTTTAGGAACTAACTTTAGGGTTCCTGTTGGACATAGTGGTACCTGGTCATTTGGAATTAACAGTGTATCAGAAGGCTTGTCAGGTTGGTCCCAGCCTATAATGGGGAATCGTCCAATCCATCAACAATTATCAGAGCCAGGCACATTTTCCCAGCATCAACCAATGGAGAGAGATGATTCTGGAATCGCAGCTCCCTCAAACATTTCCCACCAACCTATGCCAAATAGCTTCATGGATTTTTCTAAAATCCAGCTTGGAATCCTACGATAAAGGTTGTCCAAAATTCAACAGAATGTACTGATGCTCAGCAGATTTGGCCTGGCACCTGGGCACCTCACACTGGAAATATGCATCTCAAATACATCAACTAATTTAAGAGGGCCTTTTTAGTCTTGTTGGGAAACCTATGACCTTGGAAGAACCCTGGGGATTTTTGTAATGTGCCTAACTAAGCAATTTTTTTCTCTGTGGGCTGTAACAATGAAAATTTGATAGCCTATTGTGTAAGAACAAATTGATTTACCGATTCAACTGATTCTGTTCTCCAGTTAGAAACCAAACCAGCAATCCAAATAAAAATAAAAGGTTTTCTGAAAGGCAATTGTATCCTTTAAACTGTATTTTAGATCATGATGCAAGCTTAATCCAAGGAAAGTATATAGAACTGAAGTCAAGAAAGTAGTGCAGAAATCTAAAACAGAGCTTCATATTCAGGATATGCACTGGGAAGTTGACAACATTTCAAACAGGATCAGCACTTTTTGTAGAACTTTCTAATATATAATTTACATGCAAAAGCAAGGAACTTTACAACTACTTTTAAAAAACAGCATTGTTCAGCTTTCAAAGAATATGATCCTGACTCAGGAAAATGCTCAAGCATGTGCTTAAGTCCAAGTGTATTCAGAAAATCACTTCAGCACATTCTTATCTGTAAGGGGCCTAAATGCTATGCATCATCTATGTGATGTGTAAAAATATGCCTAGCCATGAAGTTAAAGATGTTTGATGTAAAATGCCACAGATTCACAAACAAACAAACAAAAACAGATAAGAGGAATTTTCAAGATCTATAATATCTGGAATGATAATACCCCTAAAATGAGTTAATAAATTTTCCATTGTCCTATGAAGCAAGATAAAAATCAAGTTCCTGAACAGATTACATAAAATTGCATTTGATGATCTGGAAAAATAGGAGTTATTGAAAAGGGAGAATAACCTGAATACTGAGTTAATACTTCCAAAAGATTTGTGCATGCCTTAGACAGAAAGAGCAGCCAGTTGTATTTGCAGCAAGATTCCTAAACAAAGCTATGTCCAGACTGAAAAGGAGATGCAGGCAGCTGGTTTTGTCCGTCTTGAATCATACTAATGACCCTAGCTTTTGCTAGATGGTGTTGATGAGAAGGGTCTATGCAGGGGAGACTGAGTTAATATAATGGTTTCTTAATTTCTATATTTATACATTCTCCCATAGACTTTTTGGTGGGCACTCATTTTATGAATTGTAAAATGAATTAAACAAAAATATTCTAGAAGGTGAGAGCTTCTGTACTTATCTACACACTGGCTGGGCGATTATGTATCTTTATATGGTAATATATTTTTTTAAAAATTTCACACTAGACTGAGAGCATCATGTATGGAATCCTGTCCTTCTACTTTGCTGTAGCTATACACTGTTTGCTTTTAGCATGCAGTGTCAGTAAGGAAAAATAAATAAATCCCAGCACTTTGCCATTAAGTATGGCCTCCTTTCTGGAAAAATAAAATGTATATGGATGCCTGGGAGTCCTGCTGCTTTAACCAAGTGGCCAATATAAACGGATTGCCTCAAAATCCAGAAAAGTATACTCCAAGCATAAACCCATACCCTCTTTCTGCCAACTACTTTTAAAGAGACCAGGTGGGTAAGATAATATCTATTATTGGCAAAACTTCTGTTGGTGGAAGGTAAAGCTTTTCAACTACACAGAGGTCTTCTTTGGGTCTGGGGAAGGAAGCCCTGACATTGCCTCACCTATCTTGTCTCTCTCATATCCTAGGATCAACATGGCTACAGCAACATTACAAACCACTACTTTAAAGGAATTTAGACTCCTAGGATTGCAAGTCCCAACCCAGTCCTTTAACTTCTACCTGACAAATGCTGATGACACAGAAAGTGTCTGCTTGGGAAAGTCGGATGTGGATGAAAATTGACCCTTGGATAGTCAGAGACCTGGCTGCCTGCAGACATGCTTTTGTTAAGAGACCGGGGTGGTTGGAAGTATTTTGTCTTGGGAATTCGCAAAGGTTTCTGTTTGCAGATCATGGTAATATTTAATTTGTAAGTTGGTTTGTATTTACATAGTATCCTAAAACTGTAGTGGCAACATAGGATTTTGAATAAGAACTAGCCTCTGGATTCTGTCAACTTTTGAGTGAAAACATAGAATTTTTTTTAACTTTTTTGGGGGTGGGGTAGGGATGCATACATGATTATTAACTAGGATTTGGTGCTGGGGGCATTAAACAAAATGAGCCAGTTCACTAAAGCCAAATTCATTGTATCTATAACTTATTGGGTTACACAGGGATGACTTTGGTCCAGTAACATATGACAGTTAAAGTGTTGATCTGAACTGAGAAGGAATCATGAACTTACATACATTGAAAAGGGGGAACAGTTGTTTGGTAGGGGAAACCTATTTTCATTTTCAGTGTACTTCTCTTGCAGCCTTTGACAAAAAATGTTTTTAATCATTATTGTGATCTTTTTGCCTAGTTTTTCTATAAGCAATAGTAGACCTGAATTTATTACCAGTTTTATTTCTGAGAGGGTGTTTTAAGTAGTTCTGATAGATCAATAATTTGGAAAACATTAAAGACATCAAATATGCAACAAAGTAATCGCTGTTCATAACAATATTTCATCAGGACATAAAGAGATCTGTTTTAGAATTAAAAACAAAAGAAACAGAAGGTAACGTATGTATAGGTTAGAAGATATGTGAAAAAAGTCAAAGGTATATTTTGCTCCTAGTCATGCTTCTTGTCTCTGCCCCCGCGCTTTTCAAAAAACAGATGTGAAGTTTCTATACCACTGGCTTAATGCTAAGGGTCTAAAAATAATTCAACCAAATGTGTGAGTCTTATGACTAAACCTGCTGAAGTTTTGATTCTAGCAAAGTTGTATGAACACACAAAGTGAATCACAGCTTGCCAGAAAACATCAAACTCTCTTACTGGCCTCTGATTCAAGCCTCGTTTCTGTTTGTGTCAAGAGGAATAAAATGGGGGATGGGGAGGAAGTAAGAGAGAATCTTCTGATATTTGGAAGGTACAAGTGTTACTGTGTGTCTGAATTATTCAATGATTAACTTCTCAAAATGTTACCATACCCTTGGCACCTGCTTGCCATTTGGGTTTACACCTAAGAAAGGCAAAATTGTGTCTGCTACCATTGTGTGATGTAGGCTAATTAATTTCCAAACATGATTGGAGGAAGGTTTTCATGAGAGCCCCTTGTTAACCGAGCCAGGCTTTGCCCTGTCAAGTTGATTCTCAGCTTTAGGAGTAAAGCATGAGCTACATGCAATTTGTACCAATATAACTATTTCAGTTAGCATGTGATTTTTTTTAACCCAATAAGTTATACTAGTGCAACTCCTAATGTGGATGCAGTTATAATGGTGTCTTATAGCAGTAGACCTTATTCCCATATATGGAATAAGCTTTACCAGTACAAGTACCTTTATATCAATATAATTGCATCCACACTAGGAAGGTTGTACTGCTTTCATTATACCACTATCATTAAAGTGGAACAACATTTGTGTTTAAATGAAGCCCTAAACTCTAACCTCCTTGTAAAGAAAGCCTTGAAAACACAAACTGCTTGCTAAGTTTCAAAGGAATATGTAGCTGGACTTTAATTCTTGATCAAAAGGCTGTGGAGGACCTAAAGACTGCCCTCCTCCCTCCCCCACTTTTTATAGAAAATGAGTCTGGTAAATTTGTGGTGCACCCAAAAGATCACCTTGTTAACACTTAGGCCAGCCCTGTGCATAGTGCTTTTATACTTGTGCAAACTGTTCTAATTTTCCTATTGTCCCATTCCAATATATTATTGTGTGTAGATGCACTGGCCTGGGTGAGGTCACATGCACATCTAATTGACAGGGTCTGTCAGCTTGCAACAACAGGAGGAAACTTTTGGGAACCCTGTTGTTTCAAGCAGTGCCCCATCCCATATAAATTACAGCACTTCTAGTACAAATACTTAAATGTGCGAGTTCAAAATTCACTTTCCACGGACATTTGTGAAAGTAAAAATTGTTCACTAAAATGGTCATAGAAAGGGAACAGAAATAGAGTGAACAATCATGGTTTGCTTATGTCGTCTCCACACACTTGAACATCAACAAATTATAATGGCATATCTTCAAAGCATTCTACTTCAGACATTTGATTGATGGACCTGGTCAAGTAAATCAGAGGAGTACTACAGTTTAATAATTCATGTTTCAAATTGTCTGTACAAAAATGTGTGTGTCTAACTCACATCTGGTGAAGGATTGGGAAAAAGTTTGATAAGGGGTAATGAAATCAGCTGTGATTTGAGCACAGAGCTGGGTGGTCAGCAAATTGGAGTTCTAATGCCACCTATAACATGCCCCAGCCCTGGAAAGCACTTTTCCACATTCAATAAATGAGAATACTCACGTGCTTAAAGACAAGCACATGCTTAAGTGCTTTGCTGGACTGTAGCCAGAATGACTCCCTCTGCGTCCTTGAGTAAGTCCCTCAAACTCTCTGCTTCTCTTTTTTCCATCTGTATTATGTCCAGGATAGCAATACTTACCGCACTAGGATATTGTGAGGATTGTGTATAGAGAGAGTTTCCAAGATGAAAAGCACTATGTTGTAAGTGATAAGTATCATTATTGTAGCACACATGGCTTTGTGGTGACAAGATATTTACATAGCTATCAGGACTATCATGGAAGCAGTAATTCAAGTTACCAGTGTAGCATATTTATCAAAAAATCTGGATTTTTCATACATTTACATTAGGTTTGGATTGGCTGAGATCCAATCCCAGTGTAAACAATACCCTTTAAGAAAAGCAAAACATCAAGTAAATTCACAGACAAAAGCTACATTGAAAGAACATTAAGGCTATGGCTTAAACCTACAAGGCATTCACGTTTAGGGACCACACTTTCGCTATCCAGTCACAACAGGAAGTCACATTAGTATGGCTTAAATGTATTGCACTGTATCTAGATAGTGAACATCTGATTCATAATTCTTAATTTCCTAACTTTGATGGATTCAGACTTAAGCGTGGTCTTTAATGTTTTCTTACGGTCATTTCTGAAGCTGAAAATGGCCATGTTTACAAAATGTAAAATATTGTACAGCATAACATATTTTCTCATTATTATTGTTAGCAAAATAAGATGCATGCTACTGTTCTGTTTATCTTGGAGTATTTGACTCATCCCCAAGTTCTGTTGCTAGAAATTTGGTTTAAAGATTATGGCAATTAACCCATGGTAATCAACTAACATAACATGTTCAAGTAGGATAATTTATACATGACCAAGGACTTGAAATTGGCATGTGCCAAAATGAATAAAAACCATAGACAAAAACAATTTTGTTGCTAAGCTCCTAAATGTGGAATCAATTACCAACTGATTTAAGAACATTGGAGACCTTTTCCCACTTCCAGATAGATGCATGCATCTAAGGGTGAGGTGAGGTGGTTCCAAATGGTATTTTTCATTCTCATCCTTTTATAGGGCTAAAAGCCTCCTGCACTTGGAAGCCTTCTCCCATCATGGGAGTTCCTCTTTTGCTTCTTCAGCCTCTTAAGGATTAAACACTATCCTTGCAAGATCCCTATACATTCTGCCACCCCATTCATAGAAAATCACTTTCTACGGCACATCAGGTCCTTAATTAAAGAGGCAGCAAGTGTTGTTCTTTTTTGGAGAAAGTTACTGAAAGAGACTATGGAAAGGCAAAATACTCATATGTCCCTTCATGGCTGATGATGCTGGAAAGTTGAGAGTCAGTGAAATCTTGGAGGAAGGGTGGTAAATGATGGAGAACAAACACGGGGGTGGGAGGGAGGGAAGGAAAAAGCCATGGAAAATTGTTTAGCACCTGAGAAGGAAAAGAGAAGAGGGGTTGAGAAAATGTTGGAGTGGCCACAAATGGAGGGGAAGATTAAGGGAAAGATAAATATGGTAGAAAGCATTTGTGAGAGAGCAAGAAAGTAAAAATACCTTCAGCTGGGAAGAAGACTGGCATAAAGGTTGCTGTGTTTGCTTAGAGTTACTTCATCAACGCGTTGCTTTTCAAAATTTATTTTTATATTATTTTCACAATTTTTACATTAAACGGGCTACAAACAAACAGGAGGGTATAACTCCAGTTTTCCTCCTGAAAGAATGAAACTATATAGGGCTAAAGACAAAACGGGCCGATATTTAAAGATCCCCTAACTCATTGCTTTAGAAAGGGCCTTGACATCCTTTGAGTATCGTAAGCCACTGTATAAACCCCAATGTTGCTCTACACTTAGCAAGTGGAAGAGCTATACATATATTATCAAGAATATTAATTAGCTCCATTCTTTATCACCACCAAGCTTCTATTAGTCTGAGTTGCTGCATGTCATACTCACGTCATTACAAACCAAAGAGGAGAAACAGTTAAGAAACATTCTAGGCTATGTCTACATTACAGCTTATGTCGGCATAATTTATGTCGCTCGGGGTGCGAATAAACCAACCTCCTGAGCGACATAAGTTACACCAACATAAGTGCCAGTGTGGACAGCACTATCTTCCACCGGCAATGCTACTGCTGCTCGCAGAGGTGGTTTTATTATGCTGATGGGAGAGCTGTCTCCCATCAACATAGAGCATCTTCCCCAGATGAGCTGCAGCACCACAGCTGTGTTGCAGCACTGTATGTGCAGACAAGCCCTTAGTGACTGGAAATAGGTTTTAGGTCCCTTTGATGGGATGAGATAATCCCAAAGGTATCTCAAGACAGACAGTTCAGACAGTTCAGGGGTTGGTCTGCCTGAAAGCCACCATTTTTGAGCATCACAACTCACTATAGCCTCAATCCAGTAGCTTTAAGCACAGAAATTATCCTAATGAAGACAACTGTGCTTACAGTAAAGCATGCACTTAAATGCTTTGCTAGCGAACAGTCAAAAACACCATAACTAGTGGCTTGTTTGATGCAATTCTTCTCAATAATAGACTAGATGCAGCTTATCACTGAAGAGATGAATGGGAGTTTTGTGACTAACTTCAGTGGCAATAAGATTTGGCTGTATGCTTTGAAGCCAACCTGATCCTCGACTGGCAGACTGAGAATCTGTTGCTTCTTTGCTGATGATTAGATGCTAAATGTATAATCCCTATTAAAACAATCATTTAATTTATATACACTCAAACAATTATTCCCTCTCTCCCTAAACCTTTACTAAATGCTGGCATGCCACCACATACAGTTTATTTATTTATTTATTTTAATTATGTGCACCATGAAACCAAGAGACTCATTTGGCCTTGTTGTAAATTGAATAAAATTAAGTTCCTGTTTCAAAGCAGCCAAACAACCCTTCAGAATCCCAGAAGGAATGCAAAAAACTATTTTTAGATAAGAACTTTATAAAATATTTCATTTTTAAAATGTTTACAATTATTATCACTTCAACAAGCGAATCTACAAATCCAATAGATCCCCAGCACAAATTATTTGTCTGTGTTCCTCAGAATGTTACGGTCTTGGTCACTATACTAAACAAGCTACAGTGCATACAACTTGGAGCAGAGCAAATGCAAAAGATTTGCTTTGTACCATCTCAAATCTGCTCCCATCCTCCCTCTGATGGAGTTAGCAAAGGTGGCTTAATGTAAACTACTCCAAGCTAAAACAACAAGGAGTCCGGTGGCCCTGTCAACACTGGTTCTCCACTTGTGAGGTAACTCCCTTCTCTTCAGGTGTCAGTATATAATGCCTGCATCTGTAATTTTCACTCCATGCATCTGAAGAAGTGTTTTTTTTACCCACGAAAGCTTATGCCCAAATAAATCTGTTAGTCTTTAAGGTGCCACTAGACTCGTTGTTGTTTTTGTGGATACTGACTAACACAGCTACCCCCTGATACTCCAAGCTAGTCACAAATACACAGAAATATTTAGATACTACTCTGTGAAATGTATAATCATGTAAAAAGACAAATTGTGATGCCTGTCAAAAACACGACAAACTATGAAATATCACTAACACTCAAATTGTTTAGATTTCTGTCTCACACAATTAGTGTAGTACAATGTAGATGAAAGATTGCCATAATTCAATTGCTCCCACAGAATCAATGTTCTGAAAACATATTTTTAACTTCAATGGCTGGTTAAAAGCTTGTACTCAGGCTGGTTAGAGTCCTTTCAAAATAAAAATACTGTTTATTGGTATCTCGTTATTTCCATAACACAAAATGCCTGTCACTGGAATACAGTGCAGACAAAAAGACAGATTCTTCTCTAAATTACACTAATATAAATCTGGAATTAATTCATTCAATCATAGAAATACAGGGCTTGAAGGGACCTCAGAAGAGTCATCCAGTGCTTGGGGAAGGACCAAGTATACCTAGAACATCCCTGACAGGTGCTTGACTAATCTGTTCTTAAAAACCTACAATGACAGGGGTTTCACAACCCCCTTGGTGAACTATTCCAGAACTTAAGTATTCTTATAGTTGGAAAGATTTTCCCTAATATCTAACCTAAATCTTGCTTGCTGCAGTTTAAGCCCATTACTTCTTGTCTTACCTACAGTGAACATGGAGAACAAGTGATCACTAATGTCTTTATAAGAGCCCTTAAGATATTTGGAGACTTTTCTGGTTCTCCCCGGACATCCTGTCTTCTTTTTCTCAAGACTAACCTTGCCCAGATGTATTAAACTTTCCTCATAGGTCAGGCTTTCTAAATCTTTTATCATTTTTATTGTTCTCCTCTGGAGTCTCTCCAGTTTGTCCGCATCTTTCCTAAAATATGGTGCTCAGAATACTCCAGCTGAGGCCTCACCAGTGCCAAGTAGAGAGGGACAGTTACCACTTGTGTTTTACATGTGACCCACTGTTACCCACAGATCTTTTTCATCAGTACAGATTCCTAGCCAGTTATTCACCACTTTGTATTTCCGCATTTAATGTTTCCTTCTTAAGCGTAGTACTTCGTATTTGCCTGAATTGAATTTCACCTGGTTGATTTCAGACCAATTCTCCAATTCAGCATCATTTTTAAAATCTAATTCTTCCAAAGTGCTTGAGATCCCTCCCAATCAGGTGTCATCTGCAAATTTTATAAGTGCTCTTCATTTCTTTATCTAAGTTATTAATGAAAATATTGAACAGTACTGGACCAAGGCGAGACCCCGGAAAGACCCCACTAGATATGTCCTCCCAGTTTGACAGTGAACCATTGATAATCAAGCCCAGTGGATTTCTACAGCGATATAACAAAGCAGAATTTGGACCAAAATATTTTTAGCCATACCCTGGAGAACAATTGTCCATGGTAGATAGCATTATATGTAGATTAGTAATATAAGCATAGATCATAGACTACCGCTAAGGACAGTGTGAGGGAAATCCAAACCTGACAAAGCTAGCAGAGCCCCTGGCTTAGGGAGCATGTCAATGCTAGGACAGAGTACAACAGAGCTAGAAAGGCATGGGACAAAATTCCACTGCTCCACTAGAACCCGTTTTGTCCCAAGTGGCCCCAGATCCTAGAACTGGAAATGGGGCTTAGAGTCCCCAGGCTCTCTGCGCTCAAGAGTCTGATCCATTATAGACAAGTCTGCAGGCCTTACTTTAGAGACTGGCAGGTCATACACCAGCAATGTTCACACAGGATATATTATCTTTGTCCATTTACTGCTATTTGTATTGAGAGAATGCATACAGAAGTATATATTGTATAGCAATATCAAAAATAATTGCTTAGCATCCATGGAAAGAGTAAAGCGTGAGCTCACATTTTGTTGCATGTAGTAGATCAGGACACTGGCAGCAGTAATAAAACAAATAATAAATAAATAATAATAATAATAATAATTTTGCACTCACAGTGCCCTTAATCTAAGGATTTCTTGTACAAGGTAATGGGTTAAACCTCATATAACTTCTGTTAAGTGGGAAAGTATGCCCATGTTAGAGATTAATATATACACAGAGCCCAATACATAAAAACATACTATACATTTGGGAGGCAGTGTGCTCTAGTGGACAGACTGGAAGGTAGGAAACCTAGGTTCTATTCTTGGCTCTGCCACTGGCCTGCTATGTTACCTTAGGTAAGTTCATAGAATCATCGAATATCAGGGTTGGAAGGGACCTCAGGAGGTCAGCTAGTCCAACCCCCTGCTCAAAGCAGGACCAATCCCCAACTAAATCATCCCAGCCAGGGCTTTGTCAAGCCTGACCTTAAAAACTTCAAAGGAAGGAGATTCCACCACCTCCCTAGATAACGCATTCCAGTGCTTCACCACCCTCCTAGCAGAAAAGTTTTTCCTAATATCCAACCTAAACCTCCCCCGCTGCAACTTGAGACCACTACTCCTCATTCCGTTATCTGTTACCACTGAGAACAGTCTAGATACATCCTCTTTGGAACCCCCTTTCAGGTAGCTGAAAGCAGCTATCAAATCGCCCGTCATTCTTCTCTTCCACAGACTAAACAATCCCAGTTCCCTCAGCCTCTCCTCATAAGTCATGTGTTCCAGTCCCCTAAACATTTTTGTTGACCTCCGCTGAATGTTTTCCAATTTTTTCACATCCTTCTTGTAGTGTGGGGCCCAAAACTGGACACACTACTCCAGATGAGGCCTCACCAATGTCGAATAGAGGGGAACGATCACGTCCCTCGATCTGCTGGCAATGCCCCTACTTATACATCCCAAAATGCCATTGGCCTTCTTCACAACAAGGACACACTGTTGACTCATATCCAGCTTCTCATCCACTGTAACCCCTAGGTCCTTTTCTGCAGAACTGCTGTCTAGCCATTCGGTCCCTCGTCTGTAGCGGTGCAAGGGATTCTTCCATCCTAAGTGCAGGACCCTGCACTTGTCCTTGTTGAACCTCGTCAGATTTCTTTTGGCCCAATCATCTAATTTATCTAGGTCTCTCTGTATCCTGTCCCTACCCTCCAGCGTAACTACCTCTCCTCCCACTTTAGTGTCATCTGCAAACTTGCTGAGGGTGCAATCCAAGCCATCCTCCAGATCATTAATGAAGATACTGAACAAAACCGGCCTCAGGACCGACCCTTGGGGCACTCCACTTGATACCGGCTGCCAACTAGACATGGAGCCATTGATCCCTACCTGTTGAGCCCGACAACCTAGCCAGCTTTCTATCCACCTTATAGTCCATTCATCCAGCCCATACTTCTTTAACTTGCTGGCAAGAATACTGTGGGAGACCGTATCAAAAGCTTTGCTTAAGTCAAGGAATAACACGTCCACTGCTTTCCCCCATCCACAGAGCCAGTTATCATCATAGAAGGCAATTAGATTAGTCAGGCATGACTTGCCCTTGGTGAATCCATGCTGACAGTTCCTGATCACTTTCCTCTCCTCTAAGTGCTTCAGAACTGATTCCTTGAGGACCTGCTCCATGATTTTTCCAGGGACTGAGGTGAGGTTGACTGGCCTGTATTTTCCCGGATCCTCCTCCTTCCCTTTTTTAAAGATGGGCACTACATTAGCCTTTTTACAGTCGTCCGGGGCCTCCCCCAATCGCCATGAGTTTTCAAAAATAATGGCCAATGGCTCTGCAATCACATCCGCCAACTCCTTTAGCACTCTCGGTAGCAGCGTATCCAGCCCCATGGACTTGTGCTTGTCCAGCTTTTCTAAATAGTCCCGAACCACTTCTTTCTCCACAGAGGGCTGGTCACCTCCTCCCCGTGCTGTGCTGCCCAGTGCAGTAGTCTGGGAGTTGACCTTGTTCGTGAAGACAGAGGCAAAAAAAGCATTGAGTACATTAGCTTTTTCCACATCCTCTGTCACTAGGTTGCCTCCCTCATTTCACCTCTCTGTGTTGCTGTCTCATCACCCATCCTTGGTCTGCCTTGTCTATGTGGATTGTAAACTCATAGATGCAGAGACTGCTTCTCACTATGTCTTTGTAAAGTCCCTAGCATGTTACAGCCTCACTCTGACTTACATTACACATAATAAATATAATTAAATGCATATGCCCATCTACATTATACTGCATCAATTTGGCATCTCATTTTATTCATCTTAACTCTCAAGCTTCATGGTGCAAACTAGAAATACCAGAGGTTTTGTTGATCTGATTGGAAGCACTTCCCATGTGTTAAAGCAGTATTTTTAAATTCTGCTCTGAAAAGTGACTGTAAAAAGGGCAAAGGGAGGGTTATTGTTTCTCAGGCTATGTCTACACTATGCACCTTTCAGCAACACAGGTGTGCTGCTACAGCCGTGCCGCTAAAACGCGCGCAGGGTAGCCGCTGTTTGTTGGCAGGAGAGCGCTCTCCCGCTGACAAAAAGCGTCCACCCCCAATGAGGGGGAGGACCTTTTCATCGGCAAAACTTTTATCGCTTGCAGCTGAGGGGGAAGTGTTTTTCACACCTCGGAACGACAAAAGCTTTTTTGTTCATGTTCCAGTGTAGACAAAGCCTTAGTGACACACACTCTGATCTGCTCAGTTTACAAATTAAAAGGCTTTATTGTGGTTGCTGTCTAATAAGCAGCCCTACAAACAGAGTTTGACTTCCAATCTTTGGTTGTATTCATTCCTTTACATTCATCATCAGTAATAAAAACCTCACAGGCCAAATTCTGCCTTCAGTGCAACTTATTCAAGTAAGGCCCCCAATCACACCTGTTCAAATCTATTGCTTTCAACCCTTCAGTGGAGTAATGCAGTATAATGTGGCAAGAATCAATTAGCTCTTCACTAAAAACTCTTTTGATGATGTATGAGCCAGCAGCAGTTTCAGCTCACACGCCCTATCCCTTTTGGATGAAAAAGAGATGTGGAAGGAACTGTCTGTTGTTGTCGCTGTACACCAATTCTTGTATTCATTACAGAGGATAAACAATTTTTGAACCAATGTAACACATTCTGTTTGTAAACAGGGGAAAAGGGACCATGATCTTCTTTATTTGAAAATGACATAAAAGCAGTTCCTGCAGCACCAGACAAGTTCCTGAACAGCATCTTGCATGCTATAGCTTGCTCTTAACAACCAGACATATAATCGTCTCAAGTCTGACACCTATAGATTACACAGATCTTGGACTTTAAGACAGCAGAATTGTCTGTTAAGATACAAAAGGCCAAATACTCTCTTCAGTAACACCTACAAAAGTCAGTAAGTCCCAAAGGGTGCAACAGAGGGCAAGGTTAAGCTGTACGACTCCTCTGTTCAAAAGCACAGGTGACTTTAAATAAAGACTTAAACAGGGATCAGATCTGTTGATCTTGAAATTGCCCTTTGCACAGGCACTTTTCTATCAATATCCATATTTTAAAATCCGCAGATAACTCTGGAATCAGCCTCAAAGCGTAACATTTCCACAGCACATTGTTTTCAGTACTCCTATTCATGAAGCAATAGCAATAAATGCTACACAGGTTTTCTCAAACTGCCTTTCACCCCACTTTAGTTATCCACATAATAAGATTCCAGGAATGTCACACTGTGTGTCACTCTGAAGCCTGAAGTGTCTGTAATCAGTGTGAAGTGAGGGAAACAGTTACAAGCATGGTTAAGAGCTCATTTTGCGGAGGATACCACCAGGTACAATCATCACTGGGATTCGCAGTGTGTTACCATTGAATTTTTAAGTTCTCAGCAATTTTGCCTTTACGAATTACACCCATCCCCCAGCAATGCATGTATCTATGCCATGCCAAGAGTCCTAAACCATCATGATAGAGGTGACTCAACCAATCAACACTCCTATTCTACAGCTAATTGGCATGCAACCATTTTATTGGCTGAATGAGGGAGACTGCATAGATGGTGGATTACTTGGCCCAACTGCCACAGTTCTTCAAAACACAACACAACTAGCTTACACATGAACTCAAACACACACAGCCCCTCACAGCAGCACATATCCCTCATTTGCCATCAAACAAACACAATACCTCAAGACAAAAATCAGCACAACCACCCACACAATAACACAACCAGCACAGATAATTACCTCAGACATCACTCTAAAACTTAGAAACTGAGTCATTGTGAATTGATGGAAACAGATACATGCATGGCTGATGGCTCTTTTTGTACAGAATATCAGCAGGTTCAAACATCCCTGATATTTGTGCTCTGTTACCATTCAATTTTTAAGTTCTCAGCCATTTTTGGCTTTTTTACATACATGACTTGACGAATGGCACCCAGGCAACAGCACAAGATTTCAGCTACCAGTGTAATATAATGTATCAATCTCACTATAGGGGTGGCTACTGTTCCTCTTGCATGGTATTTTATTTAATTCCATGTAATAAAAGAATATGTATTGCCAAGTCTTTTCTGCACATTAAGAAAATTTCTAATAAAATTAACTTTAAAATCCTTGTACATTTTTCATCACTGCTATATGCCGATGTAACTTTAAAAAAAATATAGCCCAGAACAGTCTTAGATAAACCAGCATACTTTACCTGACCAGAAACTAACCAAAGAATAAGAATTAACCTACCAAAAACTATGAGGAACTGGCAAAACAAAATGGACTAAGAGTTATCTTGCCCTATAGTCATTATTTTTAATGTCCTGCTTTACTGGAGATTGCCTTCCTAGACCATGTACAAATACAATGGATATGCTTTTAAGTTGGGAAATATGGGGAACTGTTCATTACCAAATTTCTACTTCTATATATACTAACACAATGAACTAGCTTAATCTTTACAGACAGTTCTAGCTTTTTCCTTTCTTTAAAACAAAAATTTCATGGCATCCAAGGAAAACAATGCCTCCTTGCCAACATACAAAATAATAAGCAGCTGTGAACCCTTCCCCCTTAATTACATATTTACCTTGTGCTTGCAAAACTTTGCTTATGTTTCAGTATCTGCATGAGAAACAATACATGATATGCAGAAAGAACGTGCCATGATTTTTAAAAAAATCAAAAGTTATGCAAACTCAGTTTCCGTTAGCACTACATTAAGAATTTTGAGCTCTGCTCAAACAACAGAACAGTAGAAAGACAATGGGACTCCAAGTTTCTGGATGTGACAACACTGAATTCATCAATGTGTATTTTCTCTATACGCCCATCTTTACAAAAAGTTCTTCCTTCTTTTTTCTATAAGATTTTATTATAAAGTGATACATAAAACTATTTTAAGTAATTGTGTTGTCATTAAGATTGAATCTGCATGCATTAAGAATTTCAACAGAGTGTCCTGGCTTTCAAGGTACAATAATAAAACAACTAGCTAGGTTTTCCCAGCTCAAAGTGATGAGGTTTAGATAAAAATTTATTCTTTCTGCATTTTCTGTTTAAATATTTTTTCGACAAATACTGTGCTTTGGTGAAATGAGACCCATAAGTATCTGCTACACTTTGTGAATCCTGGATTTGAAAACAATATCAATTATATAATAAAAGACAGGATCAAAAGAAATCCCCAGTCAGGTCAATGCCAAACTCTGACTGACTTCAATGCAGACAGAATAAAGCTTAGAGAATTAGCAACTGCTCATCCTGTGTCAATAAAGAATTAAGAGCTTGTCCTAGGTTTTGCAGCCCCTGTGCAAGGTTGGATATCTTGCATTATTGAAGTCATTATGGCCCTAATCTAACACTATTCAAGTCGATGGGAAGACTCTCATTGACCTCTGTGGATGTTGATCACACATCCATATGTCAGTTATTGAATATTAAATACCACATGATTATTTAATGACAGAGATCAGGCCTAATGCTAATCTCAGTTATCTTGATGTAAATCAAGAGTAGCTCCACTGAAGCCAGTGGAATTACACCAGTGTGAAACTGGTTTGAATTAGATAAGGTTATTTAATCACTATTTATATATATAATTCTTTAAGAGGTATGCACCTAACAGACTGTTAGTAAAATAATGTCTTAATTATAAATTACATGCATATTTGAGATCATTAATGCAAAGTATTTCTCAATACAGGTAAATTGTTTCACATTCCAAATTACTTTTCTTACATAACTCACTTACCAAACTGAATTCTGGGTGCAGTTTTTGGAGAGTAAGCTTTACACCACATAAAACTGGAACCATATTTCATGGGATATCATGATGACTTACTACAATAATGCACACTTTCTCCGGGCTTAGTTATTCTCAGTATAGTCATATCCCCTACAACGCCCTTATTGTTATTGCAACATTCTCTTTGCCTTAATTCAGACACACAAAATTATGTCTAACATCACGTTTGAAAGTGTTTCAACTGTAATTCTTAACAAGATCAAGCTGAACTTTAGCAAGCCAAATAGCCTGTCAGAATGTTCCTTCAGTTACTTTTTTTGCAGTTTTAGTCAATGCCAATATGAGAGCAATGTGAGTTTGTTTACCTAAGTTATGAAATATAGTAATTTTTTTAAAAACTACATTCAAGACACAATCCTTCAGAATGTTATTGCATACAGTTCACTTCCTTTACACATTGACTTAGACATAGTCAGTGCCACCTTTAAAAGACTGCTAAAATTCATTGCAATTTTAAAGTAACTGACTCAGGACTTTTGGAAAAAAATGATTGGTTTATACCTACACTTCTAGAAAGCTGCATCACAAGCAGTTTAAACTGCTTTCCTGAAAGGTGTTGCTGAGAGTTCTGTGAGCCTGAAACTTCCCAACCACTCTTAATTATGTGCTTTGTTTTCAGAGTGAAAAACAGATTACTCTGTATTTTCAAAAAGCTCCTCTCAAGGGCTAGTTTACACTGGAAGAGCTACATCAGTACAGCTGCACCGATGCAGCTGTGCCACTGTAGCATGTCTGGTGAAGACGCTCTATGCTGATGGGAGAGAGCACTCCCATCCACAAAATAACTCCACTTCCACTGGAGGTGGTAGCTATGTTGGTGGGAGAACTGCTGTCCACACCAGCACTTAGGTCGGAGTAACTTACGTGTCCCCCCCGGGAGGGGGGGGTGATGGCTTATTCATACCCCTGAGTGACATAAGTTAGAACGACATAAGTGGTAGTGTGTACAAGCTCTTCGTAAGTGCTGAGCATTCTTAGCACCCATTAACATTGATCAGTATTTGAGGGTGCTTAGCACATTGCAGGATCGACCCCTATGTTTCCATTCACAGAGTTGTATGAAAAAAATACCTTACTGAGAAAACACTTGAAAATAAATAAAACAAAAACTACAATCTAAAGAGCTGCTAGTGCTGCCTTGTGATTGTTCCTTCATCAATGAATTAAAGCAATCCTTACATTAACCACATTTCTGTTTTACAGTTGTGCTGGTGTTTCAAATGAATAGAAATTTTTCTTTAGCAGAGTTCCAAACCCACAAAATAAGGAAATATTATCCCCTCTGGCTGGGAGTATTGATATGGCAACATACTTAGGTTCTGGGGATTATTACATTGCACAGTGATCCCACTGTAAAGTGAAGGGGAAGCACTAATGGCCTCTAAAGAGAATCCCACCCAGCTGGAAAGATGAGTCTAAGCGCGGGACCTCAGAGTTGGAAGAGCTGGGTTTGCTATACTGGATCAAACCATTAACTGCTTCATATATCCCTGGTACCTGATGTCTCAGAAGGGGGTGGAAGAACCCAAACCAGCGAAAGAGAACTGTACAATGTAAAACAAAGGTTGGAAATTCCTTCAATAATCCCTGTGGCAGTTAGTTTATGTTTCCAACGTTTGGACACTGTGCATTGCATAATCTCTCTTTGGTACCAATAGTAGTGTCAGCAACATAACACAGATTTTGAAGGGAGGGAGCACCTTCTTTTTTGTGAGAGTACAGACCCTAGCACACTGGGGCCCTGGTCTAGGACTGGGGCTCCTAGGTGCTACACTAATATGAATAATAAATAATAATTAGTAGAACCAGCCATTTAAAACATAATTGGTTGCAGTGGACCACTAGTGTTAACAATAAAGAACAGCTTACTCACATTCTAACATGCATGTTTATGGTGTAAGCATAAAAGACACAACCAAAAAAAAAAAAAAAAAAAAAAAGACAGCCAAGTTTGTCATTTGGCAGAACAGGAAATGTGGTTATAGTAAGAATGATAACATGTGTGTCTTAATTGAGAACATTGATTTAAATATTCATTTATGGGAAATAAATGTGCTCGATCATTTGATTGTAATTAATCCTGAATGATTTTACTCAGTGTCCTGGAACAGCATATCTATCTTAATTGTTCTAGGAGCAGAATATTAGATCATGTCTAGTTTGCTTTAGCTGATACTAAATATTCTATATGGCAATATAAAGTGTGGGTATGGAGGAAATAAATACTATCTGTAACAGGAGAGGGAACAGGAAAAGTCTCAGCCAACAAAATACTTTAATAAAACTAAGTTTTAAATATTCATTATTTTCTAGCATTACTTGCAATTGAAATTCTCACAATATATAGGACAGTGTCAATTTTGAAACTAGTCCATTTAAAAAAGGAGCTTAATGTAATTTCTGACTCTATACCTGTCCCTGAGTCTCCCTACTAATTTTTGTGGATTTTCAGTTACAGTTTACCGTAAAAATGTTCCTTCCTGCCCCACTGCTGTGAAGAAAATCCACACAAACAGGGAAAACTGACTGACTTTCTACACCAGGGAAAGCAATGAAACCGACTACACTCAGAGTGTTGTGAAATAAACAAAATGAACTAAAGAGAGAGAAAAATCACCTTTGTCCCTAACTTCCTTCTGTGAAGAGTAGAGCCCTGCAGCAGGACTGTGATCCCACGGGTCCTGAAGGGCCCGCTGCCATAATAGTGGGAGTGGGTAAAATGAACAGTAGTGCGGGCAGGATTGGGTGGGTAAAAAAACAAAAACAAAAACACAGACCACGGTAATTTGTGGGAAAACACAAAACCTTTATTTTTTTTTTAAAAGATTTATATACTTAAATTTAAGCAAGTGATAGAAAGAGATTTGATGTCTATTATAACAAGAATTTAAGTATTTTTACATGGTTTAAGCAAGATATGTTTATTTGTTTAATGGTAAAAATTGTGTCTGAATTCTATTTATATGTATAATATATTAACCAGCTGTGGTGGGTTTTTTGCCTTTTTGCAGTAGCACGGGGGAATCTGTCTCTCTTGCAGGATTTGCTGGATCAGAGGTTTTTGCAGGTGAGAGTGGGACAAAAATTCAAGAAACAATGCAGGAGCAGGTGGGAGTGGATATTGCGGGGTGGGATGGGAGTGGAATTAAAAAAATAGTCCAGCACAGGACTTTAATGAAGAGGCCCCTTGGGCCTTGATTGTGCAAGCGAGTGTTTTGGCATATCTGCCTTCAAAACAACCCTGCAAATACTGAAGTAATCAATATGCAAATAAGAGACCAATTCTGCTGTATGCACTGCTGTTCAGAGAAAGGTGATTCTGTTTGACAGAGGGTTTAGAAATTTTGAAATTTGGTTTCATTCCAATTTGAAACAATTTTTTTTTTTAAATTCTTAGTAAAAGGGAATGGAGCCTGGCTTCCTTGGTGCCCCAGAGTGGCAGACCCTGGAGTTGCCACCTCAGAGGCAATCCAGCTAGTGGGCTTCTCCAGGGCCATGGATCCTGGAAGCCCTGGGGTTCCTGACACAGAGGCAATCTGATCATAGGCACTGAGTCCAGGGGTGCACCGGGCTGGAGCACTCACCAGCAGCACCGCCCAACAGTTCCTCCCCTTCCCCCCAGCGCCTCCCGCATGCCGGTGATCAGCTGTTCAGCAGCATGCAGGAGGCGCTAGGGGGGAGAGAGGGAGGGGGCAGAACGGGGCGGGGAGAGGCGGGGCAGGGTTCAAGCACCCCCAAGCACATTAGAAAATTGGCACCCTTGAATCTGATCAGTGGGTTGCTCCTCAGCAGCCTGGGCTTCCAGGAGGAAGCTGAGCGGGAGCTGGAAGCCCTGCGAGCTTGAGCTGATCCAGGACTCTCATAGTGGAGTTTAAGAGACAAGGCAAGGTTCCCAGCTCCCTGTCAGCCCACCAGGCAGACTGCCAAAGACCAGGAAGGCCGAGGCCCAAGCTACCTGTGGCAAGCTAATTTAAGGAGCCCAGTTAGGCAGTTAACTAGATAATAAGTACCTGAAATGATAAAAGACCATTAGGGCTCAGTTACAGGGAGGTGCTCACAGAGAGCACAGTTCAACTAAGGAAGAGGAGCTCCCAGGATTGAAAACCACAGGCCCCAGGGAGGAGGGCTGGGCACACCGTGAGCCTAAGGGGAGAGACTTGAGTTCAAGTTTATGGGATTTAATAAAGTAGAACCCCAGCAGGGGAATGTTGTCTTAATCCCATTTGGACTGCATGGAGTTCTTAAAGGGCCCTGAGAGAAGGGAAACTAGGGCAGGGAGCACCTGCAGCATCACTCTAGCTCAGCAGCACAGGTATGCCCTCTACAACATGCCATCACAAAAGTGTTTTTTAAGCATTGGACCTGCCTGTGCAACTGGAGTATGTGTTTTCTATAGCAGGTGGTATCTTAAGCCCACAGGCGACCACCCTAAAGCCAAAATTAGTATAGAAACTTGTTTCATTGAGACCGACCTGCCTCAATAATTAGATTATATCTATATTTGCAACAGCAGTGGGGTTGAGACGGTTGGGTGGGTTGTGAGCGGGGTTGCTTAATGCACAGGACTGCAAACAAGCTGACCTCCTGTGACATCCTGACAAATATGCTTATTGCATATCTAAACTGTCACTTAAAAATAACTCAAGAGGAAAAATAGCAACAAAAAAAGCACACAGGGATGACAGATGTTACATAGCTTTTATTGCATTTCCAATATACAGCATGGTGGCTTTAACTCCCTGAGGCAAGGTTTATAAAGCTTCTTCACAGAACCACTACTTAACAGAGAACCTTCCTTCTAGACGACTTTCCCTCCCACTCCTAACTGTATGGACCAGTCCTCTTCCATAACATCTCCGTGGTAACTTCCACAAGTGCGCACACGAAGTGTCAAAAAAGTGTTTCATATTTTAGATGGTCTTTAATGCAGTAGGTTTTTCATCCCTTTGAAAGCAAGCTAGTCACACTGAATCGATTTTTTTAAAAGTGCCTTACTGTCTTGGTGTGGTGTTTAAATGTTGCTTGTAATTATTAAAATTGGGAGCATGGCTGTTGGGAGTCTGAAAGGACAGGAAACAGGAAGGAGGGGGAAGGAGTTGAGAGGCTGGGAGAAAGCTATAGAGGGAGCAGCAGCAGCTTGGTAAAGAGGTTTCCACTTTGAAAATAAAGTCCTGTTGAAGCTTGTTAGTACCTTGCCTGGTTGATACAACACTTGGGATCCTGAGACCCATTTTCAAAAGTGACTTAAGCAATTAGGCAATTGAGTCTCACTGAAAGTTAGCAAAACTAGGCTTCTAAGTCACTGGTTCCACACCATGGTAACCTTGTTATCCCTGATTTATTCTGGTTTAAGGGAGGGTGGAATCAGGTTCACAGACACCAGTGCATTACTTATACTCTACCCTCAGACACACACGCATTGCCAAACTTCCTGATCTGGATGGGAAGTTGTGATTTTTAAAGGGTCATTCATATCCTGTTTATTTGCTAATTTCCCAGCAATAATCTACTTAAATCCTGCTGGCTGAGTCTTTCATTGCTACTTCACTTTACAACTTCAGTCATCTAAACTGCCATAAAGTGAAAGGATAACCCTTAAAAATAAAATCCACAGAACTCATAAAATGCAGAGTAAAAATGTGTTTATAGTCAGTAGTCTGAGCTGAAGCTTTACATTTTAACATTCACATCTACTCACCATTCCATTTTCAGAAAATAAAATATGCCCTAAAAACACAAATCAGTATGTTCTATATCTCTTGCTGGAAGCATCTAATACAACAAGTCTTAGAAATGTAAGTGTTCAACTCAACATTGTAAATAAAGTTAAACAAAGCCAATTGCTCCATCCAAACATCCTCACTGGGTGGAGAAACATCTTGTTTGCTACAAAATTTGACAGCTTCACATCAGAACAAAAGTTCCACTGGAAAACACAAGACCCATTAAAGTCTTCATTGCACAATGTAAAATTCATAGAAGTACGTTGTTGCCAACAGCTGCTACTGTTCATCTAAGCTTGTTTGCTTTAGTGGTCATAATGTTGATTATAATTAATACAGCAATAAAAATAAAAAAAATGCATTATTAGTCTCGCTGCCACACTGACAGCTATCAGAAAGAGCAAAAAAGGAAATGCAGTAGAGACGTCCCCCAAGGGCAACAAATTTTTCTTGGCCTCTCTGAAGGCCAGTGGCCCTTGTTAAGTCTGATAGCTAATCATAAGCTCTTAAGGCAAATCTTCCTGCAGTACATTAGGGACAAATCCTGCACTCTAATATGCACATAAAATCACAGAATCATAGAACTTGAAGAGACCTCGAGAGGTCACCTAGTCAGGTCCCCTCCACTCAAGGCAGGACTAATTATTATCTAGACCAGAGGTGGCCAACCTGTGGCTCAGGAGCCGCATGAGGCTCTTCAGAAGTTAATATGCGGCTCCTTGCATAGGTGCTGACTCCGGGGCTGGAGCTACAGGTGCCAACTTTCCACTGCTGAACCCCAGGCCCTGCTCCCACCCCACCCCTTACCCCAAGGCTCCCGCCCCTTCCCCTAAGACTGCTGCATCCTTGCTCCTCCCCCCCTCCACCCCAGAGCCTCCTGTACACTGTGAAACAGCTGATTGCGGCGGGCAGGAGGCATGGGGCGGGAGTGGAAGGTGCTGATTGGCAGGGCTGCCGGCAGACAGGAGGCACTGGAGCGGGGCAGGGGCTGCTGATGTATTACTGTGGTTCTTTGGCAATGTACATTCGTAAATTCTGGCTCCTTCTAAGGCTCAGGTTGGCCACCCTGATCTAGACCATCCCTGACAGGTGTTATCCAACCTGCTCTGAAAAATCCCCAATGATGGGGGATCCCACAACCTTCCTAGGCAATTTATTCCAGTGCTTAACCACTCTGACAGTTTGAAAGCTTTTTCTAATGTCCAACCTAAACCACCCTTGCTGCAATTTATGCCCATTGCTTCTTGTCCTATAGTCAGAGGTTAAGAAAAACAATTTTTCTCCCTCCTCCTTGTAACAACCTTTTATGTACTTGAAAACTGTTATCATGTCCCCACTCAGTCTTCTCTTCTCCAGATTAAATAAAGCCAGTTTTTTCAATGTTCCCTCATTGGTCATGTTTTCTAGACCTTTAATCATTTTTGTTGTTGTTCTCTGGACTCTCTCCAATTTGTCCACATCTTTCCTAAAATGTGGCACCTGGAACTGGACACAATACTCTAGTTGAGACCTAATCAGTGTGGAGTAGAGCAGAATTACTACTTCTCATGTCTTGCCTACAACACTCCTGCTAATATATCCCAGAATGATGTTGACTTGTTTTGAAACCGCATTACACTGTTGACTTATATTTAGCTTGTGGTCCACTAAGACCCCCAGATTCCCTTCCCCAGTACTCCTTCCTACACAGTCATTTCCTATTTTGTATGTGTGCAACTGATTGTTCCTTCCTAAATGGAGTACTTTGCATTTGTCCTTATTGAATTTCATCCCATTTACTTCAGACCATTTCTCCAGTTTGTCCAGATCATTTTGAATTTTAATCCTATCCTCCAAAGCACTTGAAACCCCTCCCAGCTTGGTATCGTCCACAAACTTTATAAGCGTACTCTTTATGCCATTATATAAATCATTGATGAAGATATTGAACAGAACCAGACCCAGGACCGATCCCTGTGGGACCCCACTCATTATGCCTTTCCAGCATGACTGTGAACCACTGATAACTACTCTCTGGGAACGATTTTCCAACCAGTTATGTTCCCACCTTATACTAGCTCCATCTAGGTTGTATTTTCCTAGTTTGTTTATGAGAAGGTCATGCGAGACAGTATCAAAAGCCTTACTAAAGTCAAAATATACTACATCTACTGCTTCCCCCTATCCACAAGGCTTGTTACCCCACCAAAGAAAGCTATCAGATTGGTTTGACATGATTTATTCTTGATAAATCCATGCTGATCGTTATTTATCACCTTATTATTTTCTAAGTGTTTGCAAATTGATTGTTTAATTATTTGCTCCATTATGTTTCTGGGTACAGAAGTTGACTGTAATTTCCCGGGTTGTCCTTATTTTCCTTTTTATAGATGGGCACTATATTTGTCCTTTTCCAGTCTTCTGGAATGTCTCCCGTCTTCAATTACTTTTCAAAGATATTGCTAATGATTTAGATATCTGGTCAGTCAGCTCCCTGAGTATTCTAGGATGCATTTCATCAGGCCCTGGTGATCTGAAGACATCTAACTTGTCTAAGTAATTTTAGACTCTGATCCTACCTCATTTTCACTGGCATTCGCTATTTTAGATGTCCAATCCCACCAACCTCCTTGATGGAAACCAAAACAATGAAGTCATTAAGCACCTCTGCCATTTCCACATTTTCTGTTATGGTCTTTCCCCCCTCATTGAGTAACGGGCCTACTCTGTCCCACATGAAGTCAGTGGGAGTGATTTGCATACATCTAAAGGCAGAGTTTGGCCCTTAACCAACTAATCAATCTTGCACATCTTTGTTACATGTCTGATGACATAAAGCACATGAAAGAGGCAGGATTTGTACATTTAGATGCCTTTCTTTAATGCTTCTAACCCCAACTCAACTTTCTGAAATCTCAAACTAAAATATAGCATTTATGGTATTAGTCTCCTCTAGTCCTAGACCTGCACCAGAACATTTACTCATCTTAAAAATACTTCAAAACTCCTAATCGCAAACTGCATGAAGAATGTGAAATTGAAAAACATCAAGGGCCAGACAGTGAACTCCTTATTCACATGGGTGAGTTAATGACTGCTCATCAACTGGAGCAAGGAGTTCACAAACCTGGCCCTAAGGAAATAAGTCCAAGGGTGACATAGGAGTCCGAAAGGTGATATAGACCCCAGAATTAGCAGAAATTGATTCTGATATAGATACTGTTGTTTCCATATATATAGACATTTCATATTTTACCTTCAACCAATCTTCCTCTTTCTTTTAACCAGAACTTTATCATCCTTCTCGACTCTTCACTTCCCTTGTAACATATATACAAAGAACCTGTTGTCTAGACCCTCACAAATACACATGCTATATGTACATATTGTGAATATAACAGTATTAGAAAAACAACAAGTCGTTCAGTGGCACCTTAGTCTTTAAGGTGCCACCAGACTCCTCATTGTTTTTGTGGATACAGACTAACACAGCTACCCCTCAGAGTATTAGAAAACTGTTTTAAAGATTGAATATATTTTCTGATTTATTTCTATTTTGGCACCAGATCCAGGATTGCCTGAAAGCCAGACTTCACATAAGGTATCTATTCTAAATATGTACAAACTGAGGAAGTTGTTTGCATAGCAACAGGAACCAAATGAAATTTCCCCCAAGAGTAGAAACCCTCAATATGGTTTTCTTTCTGCATGCAGGCCCACAAAGACAACTGGACATCCAGGACTAGATTTTCAAATTTTTTCACAGGCGAGACATGCCAAATCCTATTAGGAAGCAGCCAGTACCACCAGTGCAGTAAAATCCAGCCCCCTTCTGCCCAGCTGGAAATGGGAAGCCATGATGATATTCGAAAAGATCATCAATTCCAACTTGGCCACAGCCCTGTGAAACGATTTAATGCATCTTTCTCATTTAAATTCATCCAGACTAAAGCTCTAATGTTACAAATACCATGCATGGTAGACTGTGCCTTGTATTTTAACTGTATATACAGCAAATGACCAAAAATAATGCACTGACTTGCAGAAGGCAATAGGTCAATGGTCAGGTGCTATGCTGGTATAGTTCTTCCATTTCTGGAAGATACAATATATTTGGATCAGATATCAGAGAAAGGACATTGTCATAATATACTTACCTTATTTCTTTCAGTGTTGTGTAATGACCTCTGTATCCTTTAATATACAGTACATTTACACTTATTGTGGTGCATTATGTTCTGGGTCAGTGAAGTTTGATGTACAGAAAAGCAACAACTAAAAGAAAAAATGTCAACTGTAGATCAGATGTATTCAGGTAGGTATTTTGTGCTTTTACAGCAAAATTTTGGATTAAAATATATATAGCTGTGCAAAATAATATGAATATGTTGAATTTATCTAGAGCCTTTCATTGTGAAAAGTCCTAAAGCACTTTTCAATGATACACAGGGAGCACTTAAACCACCAGAGAAATGTGCCTACCTTTAAGGATGTAACTTAGCAAGTGTTTAACAATGCACATCAACAGTACACATCAGTTTTTGGACAGAAAATAAAAATATTGCATCCAACCACGGAAGGAAACTACATAGGTAAGAAATAAACACCAGAGCTGGAATTTAACAAACCCCTGTAACTGTTGCAAAAAGTGCAACCTTTAAATGATCAGGATCTCAGTTTTACAGCTCATCCAAACACCACGCCCACTCTAGCATCACTGAACCCTCACATCATTTTAGAAAGAGTACCATCTACTGCATCACCAAAACCTGAGGCACCAAGTTTGTAAAATCCTACTGAGTGGATGAGAAATGTATGTAAAACTTTACCAGTTGAAGGGACACTTATCTGTTAGTCATTCAGCATATTGTAGCTGATAACATGGTGAACAAAGAATCAGGAGAAAATTAAGTAGCAGTATAAATTCTAGAGACAAAGATTTTCCGTATTTTCATTTAATCAGTATTATCAATGTATTTTATTTCTAGTCTATAAAGTCTTAGAAAAGAATTCCATGTATCTTAAATAAAAACATTCTGCATTTCCATTTTGAAAACAATAAACACATACTAGAAACATTTTAACAATTTGCTGTAGACAAACTGCTTACAGGCAAAAGTTAATGTTTGAGTTAATAGTTACTAATTTTCCAGAATAAAATTATCCTCATGTGACGGGTTCAGTCACAGAGACCCTCTTGGAACTGTTAGCTGACATGCTGAAACTACCTCTGAGCCTGTTTTCCCTGTCAGCTTGGGACTCCAGAACCCTGCCTTGCTGAGCCAGACACACAAGCCCGCTGCAACACAGACCCAGGGTCTGAACCACATCCCCAAAGCTGCAGGCTTTAACTGAAAACCACTCCAGCACCCAGACACCCAACTCCCAATGGGATCCAAACCCCAAATAAATGTGTTTTACTCTGTACAAACTCATAAATTGTCCACCCTCTGTAACACTGACAGAGAGATATGCACAGCTGGTTTGCTCCCCAGGTATTAATCACTTACTCTGGGTTCAATAATAAACAAAAGTGATTTTATTAAGAATAAAAAAGTAGGATTTAAGTGGGTTCAAGTAATAACAGACAGAACAAACTAAGTCACCAAGTAAAATAAAGCAAAAACACGCAAGTCTAAGCCTAATATATTAAGAAATTGAATACAGGTACATCTCACCCTCAGAGATGTCCCAATAAGCTTCTTTCACAGACTAGACTTCTGCTTAGTCTGGGCCCAATCCTTTCCCCTGGTACAGTTCTTGTTATTTCCAGCTCAGGTGAGAACTAGGGAATTTCTTATGACTGGCAGCCCCCTTTGTTCTGTTCCACCCCCCTTTTATGGCTTTGGCACAAAGCAGGAATCTTTTGTCTCTCTGGGTCCCCACCCCACCTTCTAAATGGAAAAGCACCAGTTTAAGATGGACTCCAGTACCAGGTGACATGGCCACATGTCTGTGAGACCGCAAGCCTCCATTCTTTCCAGCCTGACTCTCAGGAACACAGCAAGGCTTACAAATAAACAGAGCCATTTACAACCAATTGTCCTGGTCAATGGGAGCCATCAAGATTCTAAACCATTAATGGCCCAATCTTCGCATAATTACAATAGGACTTCAGAGTAATACTTGCTATTTCTAGCTTCAGATACAAGAATGATACATTCATACAAATATGACGAACACACTCAGTACATTATAAGCTTTGTAATGATACCTTGCAAGAGACCTTTTGCAAGAAGCATACTCCAGTTACATCATATTCACACTTATAAACATATTTCCATAAAACATATTGAGTGCAACGTCACACCTCACTTTTGCTAAACAAAAAGTTTCTTTCCCAAATCAAAAATAGTGTGGATTACTGACACCAAACCTTGAGAAAGAAACCTTTATATTTAAAAAATGCAATATTTGTATAGAATTAGATAGGGCACATGAATTACAGAAAAAATCCTTATTATGCAGCCATTCTGGAAATCTCATTCCATTATTACTATTCTGTTCCACAGCTGGTCTACATGTGTAAGTGCTCCGTCTTTAATGTTACTTTTCCTTGTTTCTCTTATTTTATGTCAAACTACTGCAAAAATTGTAGTTGCTAGAGTTCAGAGTTTCCTATTTCAAATGCTTAGGAAATTTCAAGAGTTCATCTACCTATCCAGTATATATATATATATCTAGTGATGAGCTGCCAAAATCTGAAGAACTGGTTCCTTCACTCGCTCCGGGTCTTTGGCGGCACTGAGGGACCCCCTGCCGAAGTGCCGCTGAAGACCTGGAGCACTACCTGGTGAGTAAAAAAGGATTCTCAAGGGGAGCCTCTAAGGGGTGGACAGGATGGTCCTGTGGGCCAGATGTGGCCCGCAGGCCGGAATTTGCCCAACCCTTTAACAACCGGTTCTAAACCGGCTTCTAAATTTAACAACCAGTTCGCGCAAACCGGTGCAAACCGGCTCCAGCTCACCACTACCTATATCACCATAATATCTGAATGTCTCCTAAGTATTTAAATATAGAAACAAATACAAATTTCTCTCTTGTTCTTCCTTCCCAGCCTGTAGGAAAAACAGTTTGATTACCTATCGGGTTGTTTATGCATGTGCGTGGATATGTTGGCTCAATGTGCATGTGTGCAAATGCATGCCAAACTTATTCTAAAGCAGAACATTCATTAGACTGTACCATAGATGTTAGCTATAGACACTTGGTAGGAAGAGGAGGTTACTTATCTGTAACTGGAGTTTCTCCAAGATGTGTAGTCCCTATTTGTATTACATACATGGATGTGCCTGAGTCCAGAAGCATTTCTTAGTAGCGTCCGTTGACCCGAATGTGTGTAGCATGTCCCCTCATGCTCACAGCTGAGGGTATAATAGGTCATGTGGGTCGACGCGTCTCTCACTGCTGTGCAGTCCAGTCCGCAGCAGAGGGGATGGAGAGCAGTTATTGGAATACAAATAAGGATCACACATCTCAAAGAACCTCCAGTTACAGGTGAGTAATCTCCTCTTCTTCTTCGAGTGATAGCCCTATATGTATTCCATATGTGGGTGATTATCAAGCAGTGATCAGCATGGAGGAGGTGATAGGACTCTTGGGAGGGTGGGTATTATGGTAAATAGGGGTCCCAGGATGCCCAGTACAGCCAGGGGGAAGGGTTCTGAGGGTGCAGTGGCCCACATGAGTATTAGTACCAAACCCTTGCAGCAGAAGTGTTTTGTCTGTCAGAGTGGAGAATTCTCAGGTGAGTGGAGGTCCAGAGAGGACTGGAGAAGGTGGGTATGGAAGTATCAGCTCCTCTGCCAAAATGAGGGGCTCTGAGCAGCCGGGAGTCCGTGGACATGCCAAAGGGCCACGGTGATGTCTGGCAGGATGGGCAGTGCATGTGCGGATGAGAGCTCTGGACACACAGGTACCAAGGTGACCATCGGTACCACCAGGTCTTGTTTGCACCGAGCTTTACCCTCTACCTGGGGAAGATTGGGTGCTGGTCCATCTGGATCCACATGGGACATTTCACCTGACCCGCACGTGGGAATAGTCTGCTGCAGGGATCTGCTCTTGTGCCTGTGAGAGTGCTTCTTGATCTCATGTCTGGGCTTGTCCTTCACAGTCAGTACTGCCAGATCCAGGGCAATGCAAAGTGCTCAGAGGGGCACTCACCTCACGTTGGAACTCTGGGACCTATCTCGTGCCTACTGAAGTCATTTGGAGTGGAGTGTGGTCAGCATTTTCCAGGATTGGGCCATAATGAATTTGTCTGGCTGAGTCATAAAACCTGGGAATTAGGTGTTGCAGAGTTTTAGCCACCTAACCCTGTACTACTATGATATGAGTGGCATCACAAGAATTATTTCTTCAGTATAAAGAAGCAGAAACCTGTTGTTAACAAAGCAGTAGTCGTAGTTTTTTTCCCCAGTAGTGTTTATTATGTGCTCAGTACTTTCCAAATGATTAAAAAGCTTGATCCTAGCTCCAAGGAGCTCGCAATCTAAGGAAAACAAGTAAACTGTAAGGGACCAGGACATAGGTGATCAGGCCTACTGGTCACAGCTGGGCTGGAGTCCACATGTCAGGGACGGTAGTCAGGGGAATCACTAGAATCTGGTTCAATAAGCAAGAGTTGGGGTCACAGTCAGGCCAGGGGCAGAGATCAGACGTAATACCAGACTGGAGTCAGGAATCAGGATCAGAGTCAGGCTGGGAATGGAGGCCAAAGGTCAGGAGATGAGGTGAGTTCTGGAGCCACAGCAGGCCCAAAGTCCATGTTATTGCTCAGACAAGTTCCTGGGGCACCCTGCAGGATTAAATACAGTGGCTGGCCAATCAGAGTGCCAAAGGGTTCTGTCACTCTGACTCTTGAGCGGTTTTTCCTGTGGTACCTAATCTCCACAATGCTCCCTGGGTATGGCTCTACATGGCCTTCTCGTGGCATTGTGGGAACATCAGCCATCCCAGGCTCTGCAGACTTGGGTTCTAGTCCACCCATCCTGACATAGACAGAGATCAGGAGAATGAGAATAATAGGCATTTGATATTAAACGTATTTACAAGTCAACATGATTCACTAGAGGCAGTGCAGCAGAAGTGGGCCTTTAAGAAGGGCTTAGGTGTGGACAAGATAGGGGTCCTGTAGATAGCTCAGAGTGGCTGTATTATGAATGTCTCCTTTTAAGGGAAATTTCAAGATGTGATTCTGGTATTTCTCACCTAATTTTTCACAAGTGAACCAGAAGAAAACTCAGTGTTTTGGACTGAATCAACTCCTGAGTTTTGCACTTTGAGAATGATGTGATCTGACTTAAGGGTAGAGCTTGCCTAATTGAGGACAGCTTATTTGCTTTTGTAGAGGTTGTTTTTGTTTAACAGGAGACTGACCCAAAGTTTTCTAGTTCTAAAAAGTGATGGTTTTTCTTAATGCTGGGTGTTCATACTTTCTAGCCAAATTACAGCACCATTGTTAATCATTAGGAAGTGAGCCATTCTGAGGCCTTGTCTACACTTACAGTGCTGCAAGCACTTAGTGAAGATGCTACCTACATTGACAGGAGAGCTTCTTCCATCAGCATAGGTACTTCACCTTTCCAAGAGGCCGTAGCTATATCGACAGGCGCAGCTCTACTGTCAACATAGAGCACTGTCTACACTGGGGGCTAGGTCAGTATAACTACATCACTCAGGAGCGTGAATTTTCCACACCTCTGAGCAACTTAGTTATACCAACATAAATTGGCAGTGTAGACTAAGCCACAGTCATTTCCAATTGATTCATCTGTGTAACTGAGATTTCTGCTGGGTGGTTCTGCTCCAAAACAGCCATTAGAGAAAGTAGCTGAATTGTGATTAATGGGATAATACTGACAAATAGTTCTGTCAACTGTTTGCAAATGAAGACCTATTTTTCTTAATATTTCCTCAAAATTCAGGCACAGTTGTGTTCCATAACTGAAGCAGCTGCTTACAGCCATAATCCTTAATAATGAGTGGCATCCGGGCCCCAAGATATTGCTGAGGTTGGCCTAGAGAGAAGAAACAACTGCCGAAAAATTAGGTTTTTTTGTTGTTATCATTGTCCATCACACCGTTTTTTTACTTTAGGGTCTTCCAAAATCCTTGAGACTCTTCAGGCTTGATCCCAGCTTCAGGTACAGTTCTTCGAGGTGATGTGCCTATTCTGTGGGAGCGTGAATTGTGTGGAGCACCACCTCAGTCTCAGTGGCAACACCAGCCAGCACAGGGCCTCGACCTATCTTTTGAACACTCAAGGCATACTTAGGTTTGGTTTATAGGCAGGCCTCTTTTGGCTCATCCATAAACTTGTGCTTACCTCACTGGCCCCTCTCCCAGGATATGTGTGGACTGCCTGGCTTCCCTTCTTCAGGCACAGACAAATCGCTAGCTAACTCATAGGCAATGGAGCTTAACTCTCCGCAGGCCCTAGCAGCCTCGTATCCCTTTCTGGATGCAACAGATGGACTCCTGCAAGTTACTTCCATGTTACTGGCTCTGCTGTGGATTGTGGCCAGTGTTCTCAGCAGCACAGCAATGCTCTGCACTGTCTCCTTCATCAGCTGCTGCAGCAAATGGGATCCTGCCCTCCTTGGCGCTTCCTCACCTCTGACACCAGTTTTGGTGGAAGGAGGAGGCAGCTCATTCCATGGCTCTGGCTCCCTGCTGTGCCACTTCTCTTCTGTGCCAGGGAGCAGTTGGCTAGGTCTGTAATTTGATATCTTGTGGAAGTGGTGTATGGTGAGGCTGTTTAGCCCCGGCATAAATCACTGTAGTGGTAGGTTTTTAATTTAGTTCTCATTCTCCACCACCCACCAAGGTGGTATCTGGAGCTTCTTCTGTGCAGCTGGGCAGCATTGTTTTTCTTCCTCTCTGGCTACATGGTTTGTTCCTTTAATGCCCACATCTCCTGCCAAGTTGGGTTTTTTCTCTCCCCCTGCCACTTCCTGCTGGATGTGAAAGCCCTACTAGGTGGTCTTTCCTGCTAATCACATGCAAGGACACTCAGGCAAACCTGTAGGTAATCTGAGACCAGGGTCATTGTAGGGGGAAGAGAAAAGTGCAGTATTTAGTACAAGATGGATGTAGGGGGAAATAGCATCTCTTGGCATAGTATTTCTATATCCCTTGCAATACGAAAAATGTTCTTTGTACAAAGATCCAGGGCTTTCATATTATTTTAATACTGTTCATTTTTATGTTCTGACTAGGGCCAGATGACGACCCTCCGGAAGCATAATTTGGAGGCAGTACATTCTCATTTCACTTGGGTGTGGATCCTCCTGACTGACATCTGTTCCTCCTGGACTATCCAGGGTTTTGTTACCTTTTGATCAAAACCAAGAAAATAATAACAACAGACCAAGTTTGCTTGTAGGAAAATCATGTGCTAAAAATGAAACAGGCACATGATTAAGTGGTCTGACTGATCACAAATGATGCAGAGTTGTACCGGAAACGATATACTATTACTGTGTGTCCAAGTTTGCCATCACTGCTGTAGATTTGACAAATCATGTTGGGTGACTCTAGATCAGTTTAGGTTATAGTCATGAAGTCTGGCAAATCCAAGAACTGCTTATGTCCTGGTTTGGTAAAGACATCCTGAGGGGATGACGTTTGCACGATGACACAGTATGGTCACATGACAACACTGGCCTGGAAGAGCTGATTCTGTGAGGACAGCACCCTTCCTAGAGCAGTTGTGGCAGGAGACAATTGGAGGAAGTTTCAGAGATGGGCACCCAGGGCTCAGGCTATTCCAGGCTGGCAAAGTGCCATGCTTTGTTGTGTCAGTTTAGATTAGCTCTCCAGCTTCTGAGGGAGCTGCTTCAAATTTTCACTGAAAGCCTGTAACTTTCCCTTCTGACAACACATTCTTCCTGTGCGGGGGATTTTTCCTTATGTGTCCATGAAACATGAAGAAAAGATGTCTGCTATTACTGATTGTAATCGTTTGGTGTTACCAGCCTGCTCTATACAAAGCCTGCATGCCTTGTAATAAAGTCAAACTCATCCCTTTCTTGCAGTTTAATTAACAAGGTAAATAATACAAGTAATGTAATCTAGCTCAAGCCTTCTCCTCAGGTGTGGCTGTTCCCACGGTTCACCCCATAGGACCTTTCTGCTCTCAGTCCTAGATATCTACTCAGACAGCCACTTCCACTTCCTTGAAATGCAGGTTGGAGTTAATGAGCCATAGCAACCAAAAGGAGTCACCAGGAGTCAGTCAGTCTCCCAGCAGGTTTCATACACCTGCTAACAGGATGGCCTAGGAGACGATCCCTGCCACGCTATTACACAACGTTACCAAAAATCTATTCACTGTCAACAGGTGATTTATCTTGGAAGAGGGAGTGTTGCATTTAGAATACCATGTGCAATACCAGCTTTATTAAGTATTCTGCTGATAAAAAGGTTTTCTGAGTTGATTATTCTGCTGTCTAGGTCCTTAGCAATAATGTCAGAAAAAGAGTCCACAAGAAGATAAGTTCTGAAACTTTTTCTTTAATCATTTTTGCTTACAGTGTTGAAGCCAGGTTGGTCCCAGGATATGAGAGAGACAAGGTATGTGATGTAATGTCTTTTATTGGAACAACTTCTGCTGGTGAAAGAGAGACAAGCTTTTGAGGTACACGGAGCTCTTCTTCAGGTCAGCTCGAAAGCTTATCTCTTTCACCAGCAGAAGTCAGTCCCATAAAATATATTACCTCACCCAGCTTGTCTCTTCTTTAATTAGGCAGTTCATTGTCAGGGAACTGGAAGGTGTTTCCTCTGAGGTAATCTTATTACAAGTTTGCTCATGTGGGAAATAGTAATGAATTTAGATCCAACTGGTTCCAAACAAATCAGCTAAATATAAAGCATTATTTAGCATTTTAAAAACATTTTAATCGAGTGTTGAAAGATTACTGAACAATCTTTGTCTAAAGCTGTTTCCACAGTGTGAATGTGACATTGTTAATATTTGTATGATCGTTTATATTTGGATAATTTCTTCCATATTTCAAAAGAATGCGCACAATGCTTTTTAACCAAAAATATGTTGGAGTCTTTCAAACACTGAAATCCTAGTACATGTCCAGTGCAACAAAGACATCCTGGTGTACTGTATTTTGTCTAAAATTCTCTTTCCAAATTATATTGTCTCCCTGAGTTTTTATTGTTATGAAGCCAGAGGCAAGCTAGGCAGAAATGTTATGAACTGAAACACATTATATAGGCTCCTGTTGGAAAACTGCATAGCTGCTATAATTCCAAATGAAACAGCTGCAGAATTCCACCAGGAATACATAAAGCATGATTAGTTCTTAAAGGGTGCGGGCTAATTAGTTGATGGAATGATGTCATAGAAGCTGCCATTCAGTATAGGGTGACTCGTTAAAGCCCCAGACTACTTTTTTGGGGTGTATGGCAGTAATGGTATTGACAGTGCCCCCTGATCCAATGAAAGTCTGACTTACCTGTTCATTCAAACAGTTTTTGGACATGCAGACAATGAATTGGTTTCATTAGACATTGTATTGTACTCAAGTTAGAATTTTAATAGGATACTGGATATATATATTACCTTGTGACTGCAATTCTCATGGTTGAAATGGATTTTATGGTATAAGGGGAAAAACATAAGCAAGCATATTTTTCTCTTATTTAATCTACAGCAGTATATTAGAAAACAAAATGGGCCAAATTCCCATCGGTAGGAATTGTACAGTTTAACTCTGAGGAGAATTTAGCCCAATGTTTTACTTTACAAGAGACAAATTGAACTATACTAATATATAAGTCATCTTTTGTAACTGACATCTACAGCACCAAGACCTCACCTCTGTGGAGCTAGGCCATAGACACCCAAGACTTGTATAAATACGTCCTAAGACTGTAGAAGATCCTGCATTTCCTATGACCCCATTGTAACAAAATGGATTGTGCGTCTGTTTAGTCATTAATCTACTGGCTTTGTCCTTGTATCTCTCCCTACCTGCATTGTTGCAGAAAAAGGGACCCTGTGGATCTGGACTGCATGGCACAAGGGGTTGGGGGCTCCTGCCCACCACCACCTCATTCAATGCCAACACCTCACTGATTCTGCTGCTGACAGGGGCCTCAACCAGGGCAGGAGACAATTTGCTCTGTGGGAATGTTTGCCAAGACAGGCTCCCAAAGGCTCCACTTTCAGAATTAAACATATTTTTATATATATATATATATATTTAACAAGTTAATCAGTTATAGAACTTGACTTATTGGAAGCATCATAAATAGTAACAATAAATTCAAACAGTTAAATTCAAACAGTAGTGCAAATGGCAAAGATATTTAGTAAATTGAGGATGAAAGTTCTCTCCCATCAGGGTCACAATCATTGTTAGCTTCATAGAGAAACCATTGGTTCAAAGGAATGCTATATCTGTGGCTTGTGCAGGCTATGTTGAAATAAAATTGCGATGACAACTGTATATGGATATGAAGGTTGATGCTCATGTTTAATGTTGCAAGAAGTTTTACCTCAAAGAATAACCACAAGACTAGAGATTGCAGCTCTTCATTCATTGGAGAATCTGGTTTGGTAAAGACATTTTCAACCACTAATTTGCCTGAACACGTGACCATCCAAATGCTGCCACTTCTGTATAAATTACATAGGGCCATGCTTTGTTCTCATTTATACCAGTGTAAGTACAGTGTAACTGCATTGAAGTCAATGAAATTACTCAGGTTTCCAAAGTGTAACTGAGAACAGAACTTTCACTCTGCTTATGCATTATACCGAATGTAAATATTGTCCTCTTGCTTTTTCATTCTGTCCTTTTAAGGGCAGCAGTGCCAGAGTTGAATAGGAAAACCAATAAACTCTCCTTTGGGGTGAAGCACAGTGAATCATACTGACACAGAAAAAACAAAATGTAAGGCAGGCAAACTGCAAGACACAGAATACAACTTAGTACTTGTGAGAATTCTGCAGTGAAAATGAAGGCATCTTGTCAAATGTATTCTGCAGCGTTTTCACACTTCAGCATCATGGTACATCATGTCTAGAAAAAAGAAAGTCTGCTGCTATTCAGACAAAGGGTACGTCTACAATGCAATGAGAGTTGTGACTGCAATACATGGAGTTTTGATCTAGCTTGAACAACAAGAGCAGTGAAACCACGGCAGCACAGGCTAGCCACTTGAGTACATAGCCAGGGTGCCAAGGTGGGCTTGTACAGCCCATGCTGCCACAACTTCACTGCTAGCTCCAGTATGTCTACATGTGCTGCAGTCACACCTTTGAGCGCCGTGTAGACATATGTAAAGAGAACAGCATTGTGGGTCAATAAGGAATCACCACTGTATAAAACCAAAACCTTCCCGGACAGATGCAGCAATAAGAGGGGATTGTCCTCCAAGAGATAGACTCTGCAGCAGTGTCAATGCAGTCTGATGAAAAGTCTGCACTCAACTTGCACTGGAGACTGAAATGGGTCAGGATAAAGATGTGAACGTTTGGGAATGGTGGGGCTCAATATGCATTTTAATGTGGAAAACCTCCTCAGCCTTGTTGGGAAGTAAAAAGAGATCTACCCTACCATCAGAGATGGTGATCATAACATGAAAAGTCTGGTGCATATTTCAGACTGACGCATAATTTAAGCTTTCATTTGGATAGGACAAATTTATGCTGAAGATGTACTTTGATTTTTCTAATGAGCATTTTATACAGTATCTGTTGAAAGGAAGGCCTAAGAAAAGCATCCAATAACAAAGGGCTCAGAAATCGCCAAAGTTGTTACATGCAGGCTGCTCCCAAAACAACCGTGCATGGACATGTCCATGTTTCTGGGATTTATTTTCATTATATAGGTTTAACAGCACCTTTTATGTATAGGGCATAAAAAAAAGGAAACCTCTGAGGAAAACGCTGTGCTCCTCTCAGCTCTGTCAGAGCTACGCAACACAGAATAGAACACAGAGCATTGGAATCTGCATGCAACATTCCTTACAAAGAACTTTTGTAACGAAATTTGCAAAACATACATAGTGCCAATTTTATCCATGGCACAACACCATTGGAGTTAGCATTGTTATATCAGGGATAACATGACCCCCACAGAATGATATTCCAAATTTAAAACCTCTATGTTGTATATTTTAAAAGCACCAATCCACAGCATTTGGACAGAAGTTAGGGTCTACAAAAAAAAAAAAAAAAGACTTTTACATACAACTTTGTTTTTCGAAAGATGATCTTTCCCCTCTTCCCCCCCAGCAAAACCAACAAGTATGTGCACAGCACAGCCCTATCTCTGCTGCTGCTACCCAAGCTACTGCAGCTACACTGCTATTTATACCTGAGTTAGCTCAATGAGAGCTAGTGCGAGTATGTGTACACGAGCAGGGGAATCACACCCCTAGCTTCTAGTGTTGACATAGCCCTAATTAGAAAGTTTTTCCTAACATGTAATCCCTAGTTGCAGATTAAGCAGATTATTTCTTGTCTACTTTCAGTGGTCCTGGAGAACAATTGATTGCAGTCTTCTTTGTAACAGTCCTTAGCAGGTCCCCCCTGAGTACATAGACAGGGTACCAAGGAGGCTCGTACAACCAATGCTGCCACAACTTCACTGCTGAAGTTTTCTTTTCTCAAGATTAAACATGCTCTGTCTTTTTAACCTTTCATCAAAGGTCAGGTTTTCTAAATCTTTTATAATTTTTGTTGCTGTTCTGTAGACTCCAATTTGTTCACACCTTTTTTTAAAGTGTGGCACCCAAAACTGGACACAATACTCCAGCTGAGTCCTCCCAGTGCCAAGAAGAGCAGGACAATTACCTCCCATGTCTTATATCTGACACCCGTGTTAATACAACAGAATATTAGCCTTTTTTTGCAACGACATCACATTGTTAGTTCATATTCAATTTGTGATCCACTGTGACCCCCCAGATCCTTCTCAGTAGTACTACCAGCTAGCCAGTTATTCCCAAACTATTCACACATTTGATTTTTCCTCCCTAAGTGTAATGCTTTTCACTTATCTTTATTGCATTTCATCTTGTTGATTTCAGACCAATTCTCCAATTTTTAGTTCTAATCCTGTCCTCCAAAGAACTTGTAGCGCTCCCCCATGCCCACCTTGGTATCATCTGCAAATTTTAAAAGCATACTCCACTCTATTATCCACATCATTAATGAAAATATTGAATAGGACTGGATCCCACTAGATACGTCCTCCCAGTTTCTCAGCAAACCACTGATAATTACTCTGAGTATAGTTATTCAACCAGTTCTGTACCCATTTTTACAGTAATTCCATATAGGCCCTAGTTCGCTCGTGAGAATTTTAGGTGGGACTGTTTCAAGAGCCTTACTAACTAAAATCTTAAATTGTGTACAAGCAACTCCCACCAAAAACGCAATAAGTCCCAGCATGTCCATGTCATAAAATAAGAAGAGGGAGTTGCATTGCTGGTTTCCAAAATAAAACACAATTGCCACCTAGCATTTGATCACAGAAAATGGCCAGGGAGGAAAAATATGGTAAATGTAAATCTGTCATTAAAACTTAACCTGGAAATGGCTTTACACAAGAAATATTGGTCAGCACATCTCTTAAATCTCTTCCTTTTCTCTGCATGCCAACATCTCAGTTCTCCTAATTAACTATAGGGTGGGTGCCAGGTTACAAGATCAGAGCCAAAGTACAGTAGGAAGCTAAAACGCATAGCTCAAAAGGAATTAAATTTGCACATTGTGATTCCACAGGGCCAGCACATTAACAATGAACTCAAACACATACCAAAGAATTATAGGCAGATCAATAAAAATCTCTCTCTCTCTTCAAAGGAGTTACAATTGTGATGGGCATTAAGTCTACAAAATTGCCTCCCACCTTATCTTTTAAAGATCTTTAGGCGGATACTGCTGCAACTGCCTGGAGATTTTCCATTTTAACAGTATGAAACTAAAAAACTAAATAGCAACTAGGGAAAGGACTTATGTGACAGGGCCTGTTAACTAACTTAACCAAATTCACTCTCTAACTAGGAACAGCCGTGTCACTGCTGGGAAAGAACCCCTCCTTTCTGTTTTTATAAAAAGCAGACTTTGGCTGGCCTACCATTATAAAGCCAAAGAGAGGTCAACACTCAGAATATAGGGTCACCCAAGGAACTTGTTTGTTGATTTTTAGTGGTCCAGTGTAAATCACAGAGACAAAAGTCTCATGTGTATCACTGTCAGCTCCTGACAGAAGGTTTCGACTTAAGAAAAGATAAACTAAGCTACTACCTCCATAACTCTTGGTATTGGTGGAGCATAATTATGCCCTGCTGTGAGACAGATGTAGTAAATAACATATATTCTGGTCTTTCTATTTTGATGCAATGGTCTGCAGCACAACCCTTAAGGGCTTTGTGTCTCAATAAATGGCTTGGTTTATTTGAAACTCCTTTTTGTATCTTCTGTAACTTGTTTTTCTTTTCTTCACCACACACTTCAGCTTCACCCGGAAATATGGCCATTTGAGTTTTCTATTATCATGACTCTGCCTAGAGGAACTTTTCAGTACTACAATCCTCATCCAGCCACTAAGGGCATGTTTATACAGCAATTAAACAACCATAGCTGGCTGGAGTCAGCTAACACAGGCTCAGGCTGCAGGGCTGTAAAACTGCAGTGTAGACATTCAGGCTAGAGCAGGACTCAGCTAACCTGGGCAAACCACAGGTATTCAATTGCTGTGTACAAATTCCCTAAGTCTGTGATTCACTGAGGTACCTAAGGACATGCCTAACTTGAAGTACCTGAGCAGTCCTCACTTGCTTTGTTAGAGACGTGTTTAAGTACCTATGTGAGCATATTTGTGCTATCTGGCACAGAACCAGGGCTTTAGGAAAAACAAACCTGCACAATGGAGAACAAATAATCAGTTAAATTTCAAGAATGCACACCAGCTTTTTAGAGAAACAGCACACTGTTAACAACAACCTTTTAACTATTGTTGCCGAAAATCATAACGACAACTAGTGTCCACTGGGAGTTCACTTGCTGGGTCCTCAATGCTACTTCCCATGCCTCAAATGGGCATTTCCAAGTGTGTTTATTTAGTGGAGAAGCTGCAGGTGAAGCTGAAAATCATCCAAACATTGCAGCCGATGAAGTGAGCTGTAGCTCACGAAAGCTTATGCTCAAATAAATTGGTTAGTCTCTAAGGTGCCACAAGTCCTCCTTTTCTTTTTCCAAACAGAAGAGTAGGCAAGAAGAATACCAAATGCAAGTGTTAGGCATTTCCCTGCCAGAGTTTATGCTTTTTTCACGTGGATCACCCACTTACGGTCAAATGTATATGCCGGATGTACAGCACTCTGAGGGCAGGCATTTCACTCCCTATTATGTACAGTGACTTATTTGGAACATTACCTTTTGCTACCTTCATCTAAATTTGGTGATCTAATTTCATATGTATAAATAACCTTTATCGTGTAGGTGAAGATCAAAACAGACGTGAAATTTTTTGTTAGGGTTTTATTCAAAGGAGAGCTTTACAAAACCTAAATAGGAATAAAAATGGCTGTATAAATTTTAATGTAACGGAAAAGAGCCTTTTGCAATGTTGGAACTGTGGTATACTGCAGGGTTTGTCCTTGTTCTTCACCCTCACTTCCGCTGGTATGGCAGAGCTTGAGGCATCATTCTCTACACTGCTGATTCACAAATCTACCTTCCACTCCATCCATCCATTCCTGCAACCCATACCTCTTCCTGAATGTCTCCCTGTCAATTTAAGATTAACATGGCCTAACCTAAACTCCTTATTTGCCCTCCCAACTCCTCACTACCATTGACACCACCTTGTGTCTCAAAGCCATAATTTAGGGGAGGGCATAATCTGACTTCTCCTTCTTGCTTGCCGCACACTTTCAAACCATATCCAAATCCTGCTCTTTCTTCCCCCAAAACTTTTCTTTTTATCTGTACAGCTTGTCCAGGCTCTCATCATCTTGTTTATTGTTTCCTTAACTTTCTAGATACCCTGCCACACAGACTGTGTATTCAAATGTACACAAAATGCCATCATTAAAATAAATATTCCTTGCCCCTTCTGCCCAACCTCCCTTTCTGTCAGCAATTGGCTTTACAAATCAATGGTGGAAGCACAAATGGTTTTAAGTAGAGATCGTTGAAAAAGGGGGGAAAGTTTTACAAAACAAAAGAGCTCCTTTTTCATAAAAATGTCAATAAATTTTTTTACTGAAATTCAAAATTTGGAAATTTTTTATGAGTTCTAAGGCTACTCAAAAAACATGATGAATTTTTGATGAATATTTTTCTGAAAAATTTATCCCATTTTTAATTGAAATTTTAACAAAAAAATCCATCAAAAATTTAAAATTGGGAAAATTTCAACCAGCTTTAAAGTTATTGTTCATCTCACCTTGCTTACATGTTAGCCTGATAAAAACACACACTGCTCCAAAAGTGCATAATATTGCCCGTAACACAGAGTGCCATAAAAATCACAACAGTGCTTCTCATTCCCAAATACATTTTCTTTCCTTGCTATCAGTTCCCAGTTAATGCATGAACCTGACATCAGTAGAAATTCTGCACACACCTCCAGCACAGTACAGTGTAAGGTCTTGAGAGTCATTTATAAAAAATGGTGAAAAATCAAGGGTAAAAAGTCAAAGATTAGACTTAGAATCCTTGATTTTCCTGACTTGTGTGCAATTAAACTCCCACCCACAGCACTGCATTTAAGAGATTTCTGAACTGTATATGTCGATAGATTTCATTGACTGTATGTGGTAAACCAAACTAAAGTAGAATAAATTATGATGTATCTGTAATTTTAGCAAGTAATTCATTAAATGACTTAGGAGAGCTCCAGAAAGACTGAACCAAAATGAGAAAACTTTGTACCTAATTCGTGTCTATAAATTCAGGAGTGGTTATCAAAACTGCATAGGAAAGGACATTGCCCTCCTCAACTTTCAAAAGCAAAAACATTTTTTACAAAGAATCAACAGTGCAGCCTGGGGAAATGGAACATATTTTAAGTGGCAAAACTCAAGGCAATACTTCTATATCCATTAGATTATGGAATATTAGAGAATATAGCATATTAGAAGTTAGGATTTCCTGCAACTGACATGTAATATAAGGTAGACATCAACACTGACCATGCTTTCTCTCAATCAGAATACATGTAGATAAACGAGGTTTTGATAAAAAGCTATTCCACAGCAGTTCTGTTTAATCATGGTAATTATTTCGCAGGAACGATCTCAAACTGTGTTTCATATGCTCAAGAGAATTTAAATATTTGACAAGAAATTAAGATGACCTAATGCCTGATTTATGGGATTTTTACACCTTTGTGAAAATCAGTCACCAGAAGCTTAACATGAAGACAATAGTTTCACAGAAAGTGTTTATGGAAGGAAGAGCTCCTGAAATTCCAATTCTGGCCTGATTTTGCTAAACTATGCTGTACTCCAGGAGAAAGTAAATAAGATGAATTCATTTTTGAACAATGACTCTCGGTGCAATAAAAAGCCAAAGTACTGTTTTCAGTGACTATCGTGGCTGATGTACCAGTGCAGATTTAAAACTAAGCACAATGACTTGAAGAATTAAACACCAATCTGTAAGCTTTAAACTTCTAATTTATTAGATTAACTGAAATAAGTGCATTGCTGAGTTTGTACTGGCTCCTGAATGATTCTCAAAGAACTTTACATAGTTCTAAGTATATGTCACAAATCAGAGTATTAACATTCTTTATTAAAAAACTGTGTGATGAATTGATGAATGCAGCCCACAATTCTAATAACTTGGAACTTTTAGGATTCAGCTTAAAAATAAAAGGAAAAGGTTTGTTAAAAGTACTGACAATCAGGACCACAGCAATAAATAGTTTGTAGACATAGAACACCAGTTTTGTCAACTGGGTCTTTTTTTTCTTTTTTAAATTTTTCCTCTTTATGCCACAGTCTCAGAACACAGACTGTTCATTCACAGAGCGTCTACACAACTGTGCAGCACTCTCAAATGACACTATAGATTTGTACTGTGTTTTAAAGTGGCTGAGAGAACAATACACTTGAAGGAAGTGTTCACCCAAGGCAGGGAGGAAGTTCTGATAGCTACAAGAAAGGTGAGAGCTCAACCTGCTGCTCTCCCATTTTATTGCAATGACACACCAGTCAGAAAATCATCCTGGTCTCTCCACGTCTTCAAAGTCCTTATGTTCAACAAACAAGGTCTCAACACAACACATCATCTAGGTTAAGAATCAACATGAAACACTCAATACAAACATTTAGCAGAAGTTGGCAAGCCTTTTTACAGAAGGGGATGAATTGGCATGGTTACCCTAGGTAGATCCAGTTCACTGCCTTTACTCTTCTTAATTTACTTTGGGTTCACTCCAGGTATTTTAATCTTGGTTCTAGTCAGCATGATCCGATGCCTTCTGAACTATTTTCCAGTGAAAGCACTGAAAATGACATTAAGGAATTCATTATGTATATTTGTCCATTCAATTTCTGCTGCTTTTAAAAGCTACAAAGAAGATTAAGGGTCTGTATTATAGTCACATTCTCTTCACATTTCATTACTGATGGACTAGATGTTGCACTGACAATTACGTAAAAAATAATTGAAAAACAATACACACAGCTTAACCATCTAGTGGATACATACTGTTAGTACTTCACTCATCAGGGAAATGCAGCCAGAGAAAGGAAGTCTTTAATGGCAAACACCATCACTACACAACTGTTCAGGACAAAAGGGAAAGAATATCTTACACATCTGAAATTCCAGGTAATTTTATGCAGACAGACTGTCATTCAATATTGGATTGTATACAGGATATAGGGACATACATCTCAACAACTTGAATAGGAGACAGAGTTTTTAGAGACAAATTTTGAGTCATGGCATCTAAATTTGCACCACAAAAATTCATGTGCAAAACTCATATTTTACAGGTGAATAGGGTGCTGTACTTAGGCACTTAAAAGGCATTTATGTTTATGCTAATAGGTTTCTGTCCAAAGTTAGAGACCGGATTGGCCTGTAATTACCATAAGTGGTCCGAGTCTCAGTTTTAAGTCTCATCTTTAAGATAGTATCCCTACACCATGCTGAGAATTTGTTCAGTGCCACCTCAGAGGAAAGCGAACCCCGTACTGGATCTTTAACACCACTTCTTACAATACCTAGTTTGTTGCTGATGACTTTTAATAATGCCTCTCAAAGTACTTATCTGGCCCAAACTCAGTTTATAAAAGCTGATGAAATCAGACCAAAATCATTGAGAAAATTAGCACTAACTACATCAGCATCCTAGAAATCAGAAAGCTTTTAAATCAGTCAGCAACACATCTCTTTGATTAAAATTTTAAATAGGACCGTTGATATTATGGGATGCTGTGGCCCTCTATTATTTACAGTAAACATGCACATACATCATAGGTGAATATATACAGTGCTTTTAAAAATAATACTTTTGTTTAAGCGTCAAAGAGTCCTGTGGCACCTTATAGACTAACAGATGTATTGGAGCATAAGCTTTCATGTGTGAATACCCACTTTTTGTTTAGTACACAAAGTATCCACAATCAGACAAACAAGAATGATTGAGAACACTATGTAATTATGAAGCCAACAAACATCTCAGCAATTTTAAGGGCAAGAATATTTAAATCATTTTCCAGGGTTTAAAAAAAGCCAACTCAGTATATTAAATATAAATCCTAAATATCAGGGAGTAAACTCAAGTAGGCTGGAAATGATGACTAAGCTGTCCTCACTGTATGGAGAGACTGCTACACACACTATGCATAGATAGAAAGTAAAGTAAAGTAACCAAAAGAAACAAAAGAAGCCTTCATAAGAAAGAGAGACGCATGAAATAGACAAAAAAATGTGCCAAGAAATTAAATTAAGACAGGAAATAATGAGCAGTTAGCATGTAAATAGAAGGGCGACATCCCAATGATATAAAACCCAAACACTACCCCAACCAATTTTGTCAGTGGGGAGCATGAAGGGTCTCAGAGCAGCATGGAAAGTATTTTAAAAACCCTAATATTTCAGTTCCTGACACTGTATTTTAATGCTGCTATTGAAGTGAAAATAAATGTACAAATACCAAATACCTTTTTTTGGTATATTTCTTTCTGAGAATGAAGATTTAAGTCCTATAAATTATTTTTATTTAAGGCATATGAAAACTTCAACAGCAAGTTCCGAGTTCCAGCCCAACTATATCTGTGCAAATTCATTAGAAGTCATAAGAGAAGTGAGTGACCTCCACACTAAACACTGTAGAGTTCAGAAGTCATGTCTGACATGGTATGATTTTGTGTTGCTAAAGGAGCTTAAAAAGCATGGAGCATGCAAGATAAACTATATCTGCCACATACAGTGAATTCTAAACAAACAATTCTTGTGGTAATAAAATTTTTATTTGTTTTCATAAAATTCTATAGGCTGTAAAACAATATCCTTACACAGATAGGATTTCCATAGGTCAAGGACTTTTAGTCATGCCCCATTTCTTGAAATGCTAGGATAAATTACAACAATCCCTTACACATAAGAGCTTAGGTAGTAGATTCAAGGACACTACAATGATTATGCTGTTTGCCAGTCTAATACACCAACAATTCATATAGTTCTGAATTGTCATGCACTAATATGGCTTCTATTTACATATAAAATTGTTTTCTTTCAGTTTTATCATGAGTCAATGGAAAGATCACGTATGCCTACTACAAAATTCAAATGTGACTTATTCCAGTCCCCTGTGTTTATGCAGAAAGATAGTCCCCCCTCCCCAGCCAACACTAAGGCTAAGATTTTCAGAAATAACTCACATGGGCAGCATCACAATTTGACTGTCCAACTTGATCATTACCTTAAAGGAGCCTGATTTTTAGGAAGTGCTGAGCACCTGTCTTCTCAAAGTCAGGCACCAGTAAGATAACTTAAACTGGGCAGTCAAAAATGGAGGGACCCAAAACCCTGAGTCATTTTTGAGAATCTTGCCTAAATCTATTGTTGATAAAGAAAACTCTTAACTATTGTATAAATGAGTTTGAATTGAATTTCATGGAGTGGGACAAAATGGGCCTATTCTGCTCTTGTTTAAGATTAGGCAAATATCGACCAGGGATGGTCTAGGTATATTTAATCCTGCCTCTGCACAGGGAGACAGACTAAATGATCTCTTGAGGTCCTGTCCATCTCTACAGTTCTATGACTCTGTGTGTACAGTCCCACGGACATCAGTGGGGGTTGCATTTATGTACCAGAATCAAATTTGGCTTGTCATTATCAAATACCAGACAGAAAATTTTTGACATGGCTGAAGTAAGTTCAGATGAAATAGCCTTTGCCTCTAAGTAGCCAAGATGGTGAAAACAAAATCGCCCAAAAATTCTACCTAATTACTAAGGCAACTTTTATGAAAAAAAAAACAGTCCCTTTCACTGGCTCAAAAAAAAAAAAAAACCTGTATCATGACCTAACATTAAAACAAATTGGCAGAACTTCTAATTTAATTTTAGCTTTTTCTTTACTTTCAAAATAGCAGGAGCCATATAGTCTTCTAGCTGAAATTGGTGTGTGAAATTCATACTGGAGTAGCCTGAAGATATCAGTGATGAACTAAAAGAAGCAAAAAACACCGTGGAAGTTAGAATGAACAGTGAAGAACTTGAAAACGTGTTTGAAAACAGGTGAACAAAAAAATCCCACATTATTGGGTTTACACCAAGATAGCACAAGTACTAATCAAAACAGCCTAATACACTCCGCAAAAATGCTGGAATGTACAATTGGCAAATGACTGGAAGTATATTAAAGTTCAAGATCCAAAATAACTGTAAAAGAAAGGCAACAAGACAAAAGGTAAGGAACTCACTGAGTTCCTATAAACACTCCTGAAGCAGCACTAGAGCTGAGCAAAATTTTAAGCAGACTTACTGCATCACTCGTGGGTTCTTATTTACTTGTTTCCTTACAATGGGTTCCAACAGTTCTCTAAGGCTGCATGCTACTTTTTATAGAAAAGTGATTAACATCCAACAGAGAAAACTGGGGCTCACACTGATAAGAGTTTCTTTGCTTTTGCAGAAGCTGCCAAGAAGGCAACTCTTCAAAGTCATCACATCACAGAAAACTAGGAAAAACAGACAGGGAGATTTATGCAGGAGTAGGATTGATCCAGAATACTTATCACTCCATTGCAACAACATTGTAATGAGAACCTACTGAGTTGCTCTTGGCCTCTCAGTTCCAAGAAAGGGGCCTAGGTCTTAATCACATTATTTTAGACCACAAATACTGCTGACAGGAGTTAAAGGAACCATTCTAACAGAACCAACAGTTTCAAAAGATTAATTTCTTTGAGGAAATTGGAGAAAACTTTCATGTTCCTAATGGGAATGTAAGATTATTAAATATTTAATGAAAAAAAGAAACCAGAGTCACTGCCCAAAACCTAGATGGTAAGATTCTAGGGTTGGGACTACCTTTATTTTCATTTTATTTTATTTACATTTTGTTCTACTCTACAGTACTAAGCACAGTTTCACTCCAATACCATCACCACCACTTGTAAGGAAACAAGTAAATAAGAACCCATGAGTGATGCAGTAAGTCTGCTTAAAATTTTGCTCAGCTCTAGTGCTGCTTCAGGAGTGTTTATAAGAACTCAGTGAGTTCCTTACCTTTTGTCTTGTTGCCTTTCTTTTACAGTTATTTTGGATCTTGAACTTTAATATACTTCCAGTCATTTGCCAATTGTACATTCTAGCATTTTTAGGGAGTGTAAATGAATGGGAGCTGAGTCCCCCTTTCCTCCCAAGCATAATACTCATTGCTACAAAGTTGTAATTAAACCCCATTACAACCTGACCCTGTTCCCCATTGTACCAACAGTCAATTGCTAATGGACCCAATCGCTTGGTACTATGTGCTTATAAACCAACTAGGTACGGCCAGAGCCTAATCACTATTCTAACTCAGGGATTACAAGACACACTTCCAGGCTCAGACCTCATCCTTTGGGACATAGGGCACTGCTGACCAGATGCCCTAGACTCTAAAACCTCCCAAGCCCACCCACTCCCTCAGCATTTGATCTAGATTGTGGGAACTCTGGTCTGCAAATTTAATCCCTTTGGGGATATGTGGCAGGAAAGCAAAGAACACAAGCTTAGCAAAGAAATTTCTTAACCACAGTGACTTTACTAAAACACCCAAGAGTTACAGAACTTTGAAAATAAGACAAGTCCTGAGATGTACCACATCGTAGTTCGATCTCACCTGCTTTTGTGAGTCCATGGTTCATCAGCTTCTCACACTGGATAGAGTTTGTTCCATTCTCTCTCTCCTGTAAGTTCTTATGAATGGTGTCTGTCGGCCAGTCCTGGTGTTGGCCACCCTCCTGCTACATAGAGTAGACTCCCATTCTTAAGTCTCTGTCTCTGTGTAATGTGCTCAACTTGAGAAGCTCCAAGCCCAAACAATTATGCTTGCCCCACCTGCCTTGCAAGCACATGTAGAAAATTCACTGTTCAATGGGAGTGCACCAGTAGTTGATAATTATTCAAAGTCAATCGTCCCAGATGATTCTCTGTCATTGATAGCCCTTCAATGAGTGGCCGAATACTTTTTCTGGATGATACGATAGGCTGCCCTCAGCCAAGTTTAACTTTGTATTCAACAACTACTGCAAAATGGAGTTCATAATTTGATACAGACATATTCCATTCTGTCTCTCTCTCACACATACCATTAGGAGTGAAAACCTGAGCTGGAAACAAAACTCTTCAATTGATTTAAAAGAAGTTTTGCAGATATTTCCCATCTGCCATCTGATTTTCCGAAATGTATATCATCGCCTACAGTTGGAGGCAAATCTGTTGAACTGGTATCTCTACACAGTCTGCTTTGTACTGCTTTCTAATATAAAACATTAGGTCATTATAGAATAGGTAAACAATTTTCAGTTATTGACCACACTGAATGTTTACAGTGGCTGTGTACAGATGTGAGGCACCAGCAAGGTTTATTGAAAAATTTCAGTGTTCAATGACCTTCAAAATTCCATCTGGACACTAATCTAGGAAATATTGAATATTGGGATAGAGCTGGATGTTAAAAAAAAGGGGGCTACTATTCTGAAAAGCAACAGATATAAAAATGGAACCCTTTTGCACAACGGATCTGCTCCCTGTGTGTATCAGGGTCAAACTGCTAACTTATGTGTACTGCTGCTTACTCCTGTTGTCTCTGCTGAGCCAACAAAACTACGGCAGAATGAGCCAGATTTGACTCTGACTTGTGTATTGTCAGAGTTGCCAATTAAATTGCAACTGGGGAAATCCCAATTAGGCCTTCAGTTATATCTTTCCAAGCCCACTGAAGAGGGTAAGATTCCACATGTGTAACTGAGGGCAGAATGGCCCTGCAGCATCCTGATTACAGGTGATGTGTGAACTAGAAAAATCAGCTTCCCTTTCTGGTTTTCATGCATTAGTAAAATACTTTTTTTACAAGGCAGGTGGAGGGATTGTTTGAGGAGTTGGGATAGGAAATAGTCCTGGAGGAGGCCACGTACAACCAATTTTTATGAGATCACAGCATGTTATGGGACTATCCTGTTGTATGTGTTGCCTGTGCTGAGGTACTGTTTTTAATTTTTGTACAATGCCCAGAGCACTGGATGGGCACTTTGTAAATAGAAATTAATGGATTAGTATGAGGAGGAGGAGGAGGGGAGGAGGGGGAGAGAATGTTTAACTCCTTCAGAAAAAAAAAAGGCTGTTTTCACTGAAATTTTCAAAATTAAGCCAAGCAAAGAAATTCTGTCCAGAGGACAATCTGACCCAGAACCTGTATTACCAAACATGGCAAATTCCTTTGACTGTATAATTGCAAGAGGACTCCCTAGAGGCTTCTCTGATTCTGTGGTAACATGTAGCTCAGGGACATGATGATACTTTGGGGCAGCTGACAAACGTCTGTAGTCCATGTACAGCTATGGTGGTTTAACAGAAGAAACAATCCCTAAGTTCTGATATTGCTGTACTATCTGGCCATATGCTTGCCCATATGCTCAGGGTTTAGCTGATCGCCATATTTGGGATCGGGAAAGAATTTTCCTCCAGGGCAGATTGGAAGAGGCCCTGGAGGTTTTTCACCTTCCTCTGTAGCATGGGGCGTGGGACACTTGCTGGAGGATTCTCTGCTCCTTGAAGTCTTTAAACCACGATTTGAGGACTTCAATAGCTCAGACAGAGGTGAGGTTTTTCGCAGGAGTGCGTGGGTGAGATTCTGTGGCCTGCGTTGTGCAGGAGGTCAGACTAGATGATCATAATGGTCCCTTCTGACCTTAGTATCTATGAATCTAGCGAAATAGACAGTAGCTGCCCTCGTTACAGAAGCAATCTATAAAAAGATAGCAACTCTCTGTAAGTCTGAAAAACCCAAACTGTATGTACTGAGGGAATCAACCATCAAAGGAAGAGTTTGATTCCAAAAAATATTCTAGCTTGATTAAATTCAATTTGGAGCCATTATTCTATGACTCGACCAACGGTTTTAGATAAAGCTTTTTAAAGTGTCTTGACCTGACGGTAATATTTGCGGGGAGAAGGCTGAGAAGACATCTAGTCTGTGGAAATTTATTAAGTCTTGTGGTAAGAGTTTAATATAACTTTGCAAAAATGAATATACTATACAGATAATTCACCTAGCACTTTGTAGAGAGGCATGGGTGCAACTTTCAGCCATCTGCACACATTTATTATGCTGTTGTCTGAATGTTCAAACCTCTCTACATTGAAAAACACAGTAGTTTGATTTTCAAAACTTTATAAGCAGCTAAAGCCTGAACAATAAGAGCCTGTATCATAGATTAAGTTAGCCCTTCTGCCCCTGAATGTTCCCATACCTCTGATTTTACCTGTAGCTTGCTAGTATTTTTTTTGTTTTGTTTTTCGCACGAGGAAGCCAGCCTATAAAATTAACATACGTACTTTTGCTTCAGGAGTATCACCTGCTTTTAATAGTGTATAAACTAAACTCAAATGCATAGAAAATTATACTGTAGAAAACACCTGCATTGGCAAGGGCACAGACTAAAAGACCTAATAGGTCTTTGCCATCTCTAATTTCTATGATTCTAACAGCCTGGTAACCTGAAGTTATTACAATTACAAGCACAGATCTGGTGAAGAAAGGGGAAAGGCTGCATCTGGACAAACATTTTATGTTCAGATTATAAAAGAAAGCAGATTTCTATTTCAAACCCATCTTCCCCTGCTACGAAATACACACATACTTATGTTTCTAATTTCCACTACATGGGATTTGTTAAAACTACAGACAAGCCAAACTACACTAAAATACTGCCAAAGAACCATTTGGTCTGCCTGCCTGTGGGTATAAGCCTTTCACCCACTGGCAAAGTTTTCACGTTATGAAAAGCATTTGAATGCCATGCTACACTGCAGCAAACTACAAATCTGTCTTAATGAAATGTGGCAGACACATTATTGATACAATTAAATGCACTATCATTTAAAAAAAGAAAATCTATCAAATTTAATATTGTGTATGCAATTAGAATTTTACCATGGACTTTCAGCAGATCAAGTGTCACTGTCTGCAACATGAAGGAACAGGAATTTATCCACAGACAATTTAACCACTTCTCTGCTGAGCAAAGTACAGAAAATATTCAGAGTTGCCAGCTGTGGCTGATATATCTTGGCCTTCTTTTCCTGCTAAAGTGTTTAAAAAGAACTGCCAAGAAACATGAATTTGCTAACCATTCATGGGTTATAATAGCCACATTATTCAAGAAGCACAGACTTGTGACTGTGAAGGAGCCTTTGCTCATACAAAATGGTGGTTAAAAATGTCAGTCACATATAACAGCACCACATTTTTGTTGGTCTGGTTCAAAATGTGACAACATTTCTCTTGCAAACTACTCTTTATGAAGGGTGCCTTAACTAGGGCAGTGAGCATCTTTCTTTGTTTCATATGAAATTTTGTATTACCGACACCAATCATTCAAAACCTATGTATCAGCCCCTCTTCCCTCCAAAAAAAATCATGAAATTGGCTTAAAAGTCAAGAGATTTTATAACTACAACATCTGGGTTCTTTTTATTTGCCTTTTGGGTTTTGAACTTTTGGGGCAGATTTGTTCATATTTTTAAGCTTTCCTCCACAACCTCTTGGGCTAGAAACTTATTTTTTTTAAAAACTGAAAGCTGAGATTCTTACATATTCACATGACTCTAGTAGCTAAGGCTTTAAGAAAATCAAGTGACACGAGACATGCAACAAAATCGTTAGAGTTCGCAACACTGGGAATCCACAGTTTCATTAGAAAGCCATGAAAATGTTTGTCTGGTTTCGTTATGAAATCCAATATCAACCAAGGTTGATCAGGCTCAGTTTCCCACCAAATTTATAGTCTTGTATCCAAATCCTATTCAATTTCACAATTTATGGGTGAAACCAGGTGATGTTCAGAGTTTTACTGGACTGTTGTTGGGTATATATTGTAATAAAGTTGGTTGACAAAGCTGTTCTCTCTCTCTCTCTCTCTCTCACACTCACACACACACAGAGGAGTCCAATGACTTGCTTTTTCATAAAACAAATTAGTCCAACTCAGTCTATCAAATACATAATTAATACCCTAAGAGAAATGCCTAATTACATATCAGACACATTCCAGTCTCTCAAATAGGTACTGTAATATACTTAAATGAAAAACAGTGTAAATACATCATTTCCTGTGAGACCAGAAAGATTTCAAAGAGCCATTCATGTTTCTTGATTAAACAGAGGTTTTAGAAACTTCCATAATAGTTTTTATTTGTATTTTCAAATAAAGATTAAAGATCTAATACTAATGTTATACTAATTTAATTCATGTTGTTGCCTCTGGTGGCGGTTTGTATCACAATTTTACTGTAATTTAATACCAAAATTTGCTAAAAAAAAGTTTTGCTAATTTTAAAAAAAAAAGTCACCAAAATGAAATAAAGAGATTTCTTGCTATTTAGTTCCTTAATAGAATGCAGTTTGGCTCTCAGACAGCATTCCAGTGAGCTGTCATTACTTGTTTTACTTTTTCTTTTTACTTGAGACTTTTGTGGTGTTGGATTCTTATAGCTGGTTACAATTCCTTTTAAAGTAAAACTCAGGCTGAAATTCTTTTTGATTAGCCTCTCTCTCTCTCTCTAGATTGGAGTGAAGTCCTTATTTCATAGAAAGTATTTACAGCTTTTTGAAATTCAGCCATGCTGCAGTTTAAAAACAAAAAACAGAAGAACTTTTAAAAAAGGGTTGAATTTATACTATTAACTTCTCACTATCAAAATGAGTAATGTATTTTACTAGCATTAAACAGTAATTAAAATACCATAAATATTACATCCATCCAATGGTTCAAATGTACAATTGTATAGTAGTGGTCAGAGCTAAGCAAATAATTAGTAACACAATTTAATTGATTCATTTAGTCTAATTTAGCTTGCAAAATACCGGTGAGCAGATTAAAATGGCCTTTATTTGGGAGTGTGATGGGGCCATGCTCTGTCCCTGTCCTCTGATGCCCTAGAAACTGCTGAGAGTCACTTTCATCTTGTGTGCAGGCTGTATTTTATTCTAAACCAATTCACCAACACCAGGACAATGCAACACCTCAGTTTTAACCTCTGCTTCTTACAGGTCTTCTTTGCAGGACCCTAGGAGGAAAGGAGGGATAGCTAAGTGGTTTGAGCGTTGGCCTGCTAAACCCCGGGTTGTGAGTTCAATCCCTGAGGGGGACCATTTAGGGATCTGGGGCAAAAATTAGGGATTGGTCCTGCTTTGAGTAGGGGGTTGGACTAGATGACCTCCTGAGGTCCCTTCCAATCCTGATGTTCTATGAAGTCTCCCTCACTCTAGAGCTCCTTCATTCTAGGCTCAGCAAGCCCTGTTCTCCTCAACCTGTAACACTTCCTTCCTGGCTTTTTATCAGGAAGGTCAGCTGACAGCTAATTAGTTCCTTACCTCCCCAGCCACTCCTTCTGATTGAATAATTAGCCAATCAGCTGTTACTGGGGAAACTAATGGAGGCTAAAGCCATCAGAATGCTGACCACCTGTTAGATCTCAGCAATCTGTCACAGGGAGTATTCAATACAATTTATTATTTTTTAAAATAATTCATACCTAGATGGTGAACTATTCTCTAGGACTATTCAGTATTCTTATTTGAGCTGTTTTGATTTGTTGTGATTGGTCAGATAAGTTACATGGTGTTATTATGTATTTATATTGTGGTAGCACTTAGTAACCCCAGTTGTGGGCCAGGACCACCCTGTGCTAGGTGCTGTACAACCACAGAACAAAGAGACGGTCCTGCCCTAAGAAGTTTACAATCTACATCTTAGACAAAAAACAACAGATGGGGGAACACAAGGAAACAATGAGATAATAATTAGGTATTATTCATATTTGGTGCATCAAGAAGTGTTTTAACACTTCCAACATGAATACTCATAAATGTAAATCTGAAATTCAGTTTCTGCAAATACTTACACTGGCTACTTTGTGATTGGTCTTCTATTCATGACAGTGTTACTATTTGAATTGCAATACTGCCTACGAGCGTTGGTCATGCATCAGGGACCCATTGTGCATTAGAACTCCAGCATTTGGTGTTTTCAAAAAGCAAACAGAAAAGGTGCACAAGTATGACCCAAACCAAAATCAGGGGGAATATTCACAAAATACAATACATGGTATTCATCCCGCTTGAATAATCAACACAATCTACATTTGTCTTTGTCAAGCTGTGATAGTAACAAGACTCACCATTGTATTAACAAAATTCTCAGTTAACTCATGGGTATTACAAGCTTAATTTTTCCACTTCTGAGTATGGTATACTATATGCCCCTTGGTGAAAAAGAAATTCTAGCACATAGCTTTCCAACATGTTGACACAAGGTATTAACATTAACAACAGGAACTCATGAGGCCCAATTCTGTACTAATTTACAGCTCACAACCCCCCATTGACATCAGTGGAACACACAGGCTGTAAGTCAGTGTAGCATTTGGCTCATCAAGTTCAACTTATTAGGCTAAAGGTAGACTAGTTTTATATAAATGTATATAGTCTCTACCGCAGTGCTTCTCAACCTTTTCAAGGTGGTGACCCATTATTGGAAGTCAAACATTTTCACATTCCCCTTACATTTGCTATAAAAGAAAGAATAAAAAAAAATGTATCAGTGATAATGTAACAATGATATGCCTATGTAATACAACAACTACTCCTACCACCACCCACTCCGGGGTGCAATCCACTTGTTGAGAAACATTGCTTTACTGTAACTAAATATACAAATAAAGGAGTTAAGAGGAGGGAAACTATTATGTTTCTGTAAAAAGTTAATTAAAGGTACAGCTTGGATAGAACAGGACTGATGCAAGGACTTATGCAGGATTGGGCCTACACAACTAAATGGATTCAAACTGAATTTACTATTTGTGAAATTTCCCTCTGTGCAAAGGACCAGTACACCTCTGCACTACTTACATGACACTTAAGGCCTCAAAATAAGGCTTATGTGCAAGTCAATGGAAATTTTGCCTTCATCAGGAATGCAAAATAGGCAGAGGCCACTCGCTAGACATTTTTAGACCCTTTTAAAAGCTTGCTTTTTAGTCAATTTAGACAACTGTGTTAGAATAGCCACACCACTTCTTTAAGATACATCACTGAGTGGTTGCTGTTGTTGCTTGTTTTAATTTTAGCTGAAAACTTGGAAGACATTTTTGGTTTTAGATTTGCACTTGCAACCACTAATATCTACTTAGGAATGAGGCAAACAGCCCCCCCAAGACTAACCAAAAAAATAGCAAATAACTGACAAAAGGATTTTTAGAAAGTTAAAAATAAAGTTTTCGAAGACCCATTGGCAGCTGCCAACTCTATTCATTTTTCTTAGTAGGCTTTAGACACTTTATAGCAGAGTATGAATAAGAACATTACCATTGGAACTTTACATGTTCAGTGATTCTATATTCTTCTACTTTTTATTCTGCTTTTTAATTTCTGGCCATGATTTAAAAAAGCCCCAAACAACTGAATTCTTACAATGCGAACCAATTTTTTCAGTACAAAATAAAATCATTGACTTCTAGGTTAGATAGAGTCACAACAAATTCTGACCCTGCCCCCATAAATCTAATAATTATAATCCAGGTTTAGTAAGCTTCTGTATAGTATGGCAGGCATAAACTCTCAGTCATTTATTATCAACCTTCATCCCCACCAGGAATTCCTTACTTTCCTAATGGGGTTAGCTGTAGAGATAGCATCCTTTTCATTCACCTCCAGTTTCATATTTAGTATGGTGGAATTTAATTAGGACACTTTCTCCCATGTCATACAATGTAGTGGTTTAATACATGGACTGTACAAATGATGTGCACCTTTTCACAGCAATTTTTTTTTCAAAATAGGACTTAAGCAGCACATAGGTCTCATGTTGGCTCTCTGCACATGGGCGGATTTTACTAGTTCTGCTATTCACTGCAAACATTCTCTGCATTATGTTAAGAATTGACACAGACGTTTCTGAGACACCCCGCACCAAGCTACATGAAATGGCTCATGGTTGACTAGACTGAGGAACCACTAAGAGTACATCTACCCAGCAAGACGCAGCCCACAGCAGTGAGTCTCAGAGGTTGGGTCTACAGTTTGCGGGGCTTACACTACAGCACTAAAAATAGCTGTGTGGATGTTCAGGTTCTGGCTGGAGCACAGGCTCTGAAGCCTAGAGCACAAGGTGGGCTTCAGAGCTCAGGCAACAACCAGAGCCACAACTTTTACACAGCTTCTTTTCACGACAAGGACAGGCTGTGAGACTTGCTGCAGTGGGCTGCCGCTTGCTATGTAGATGTACCCTTAGGTGGTCACTCTCTTCTTTAAACACAATCTTAACATCTGCTGCACTAAATCTAATAAAGCTAAACAGAAAAGAAGGATCCTGAAATTGGAGGCCCAGGACAGATCTTCTGTATGAAATTATTGGCCTATTTCTAAGTTTCAGTCCATATTCCGTTGTAACGAGGAGAGCCAGCCAGTACATGCATCTCTTAGTAGTAACCAATCTTCCCTTTAAAATATTTCCTCCCACTGCTTGTCCAGGTGTTAAATAGACCCCTTAAAAACCTGAGCTGAAACCTATTTCTTTTGTAGGCTTATTGATTCTTTACAATAAAAGCTCAATTATGTTGTTTTTCTTTGCTGTTTAACCTCAGAACAAAGGTCTCTCACTAGCTGCAAGATCCTCTTTTACAATTGCCTTCCTGCCTCTTCAGAATGAATTTCAACAGGCTGTGTTTTCTTGTGCATTTTTTCTTTGAACTGCTATGCTTCCTTCATTTTGAGTTAGTTTAATATGAAACAGATTTGGTTCTCTTGTTTACTTAAAAGGCGTTAACTATAAATTAGTAATTCTTGAATGTGAGGCATCATGTGTGCTGCTGCCCCCTCAGCAGCAGTGCAGATGTGAAAGGGGGCCTGTTTCACTCTTCATTATTCCCCCACCCTTGTAAATGCAGTACCCCGATGCTCTCCCTCATTCTGAAGGCTATCCTATTACACTAATGTACAGACACAGGTTTGTTTCGCTAGAATGTGTCCTTTTAGCACTTAGGAACGGGACTGGGAGAGACAGAATGGCTTTGAATTCAGCATTCTGGATTATTTTTTCCACTTTCTTATGTCAGTTTGAACTAGATTTGTCACCATGGCACAGGACAGACATTTAATTTAAAAGTGACACCACTGATCATAAGTTGTTGACCTGCCTGTGGCTCAGAGTGGGAGTCGATGGGTCTGCTCTTGGGTGGCTCCATTACTTTCTTGCTGAGTGTTTCCAAAAGATGAATTTTAGGTAATTGTTCATCATCCCCAAGGACACACTTCACAGGGCTCCCTCTTCTCTCATTGTTTTGAGGTGTAGTACACGAGCCTACTGAGAGAGTTAGTAAGGTGGCATGCTCTACTGTGCTTTTAGTATGCTGAAGACCACCTCATAAATTTCTGTCTCATCCTGCCGTCAGCCAATACAGTCAATTGCCTTACTTGGTATCTCACTGAGATTTGAGCATGCATGAAGGCTTCCTGGTCAAAGCACGATTCCAATAAGAGGGAAGCAGTGCTAATAGGTTGGGGAGAAGCAGTAGGAAGATATGGTGAAAAAAAACCCACATCCATCCCTCTGATTGAGGATGTGTGTCTGTCATTTATTACATGAGTTTGCTATCTGTGGGTAATGATGGATGATCAGCTGCTTTTAGATGATCACACAGCAGCAGTGACCAGGAGAATGCTGTTTATTCATGGTACTTCAATGGGAGTTCTGGGTGTTCAGTGCCTCTAAAAAAACCAAGGGCGTTAGAGGTCTCAAAAAATGAAAGCACCATAAATATTGAACACACTTGAAAGTTTTTGCACTGGCGCATGGAGCAAAGAGAGAGGCAAACAAACTGTGAAGACCAGAGTCTGACATGAGCAGAGAACATGGGCCTTTGGGCTGAGTGAAAGGAGCAGGAAAGAGTGAGCCAGAGGTGGCAAATGATAGAAGAGATTGGCAAAGAATGACAGAGAAAAAGATGGTTCTTCAGACAGTGGAATCATAAAGGAGTCCTGGAAACAAAGACAGAAACAAAGTCTAGAATCAGAAAGCAGAACCCAAAGAGGAACACTCATACTCCCGCTTGGAAATATTTCCAGGGAAAGGGTGTAATAAATAGGGGATATTTTTACACACAAGCAAATTTAAATTGGATTTGTTTACTCAGGGGAAAAAAATCTAGGCCCTACAATGTTTGGCAAAATCGTTTCATTTTACATTCCTTTAAGGTCCCAGGGTTTTCTGACAACACTTTTCTTTGGCCTTCTATCCCTGATTAATTATCACATGATCTGACTCACACTTTGTGATGACTGAAGTGAAAGACCTTTAACATTACATCCGTGTTGCTACTTGTCAAGGTTCCTCCCCCACTCTGAACTCTAGGGTACAGATGTGGGGACCTGCATGAAAAACCTCCTAAGCTTATCTTTACCAGCTTAGGTCAAAACTTCCCCAAGGTACAAAATATTCCACCCGTTGTCCTTGGACTGGCCGCTACCACCACCAAACTAATATTGGTTACTGGGAAAGAGCTGTTTGGACGCGTCCTTCCCCCCAAAATACTTCCCAAAACCTTGCACCCCACTTCCTGGACAAGGTTTGGTAAAAAGCCTCACCAATTTGCCTAGGTGACTACAGACCCAGACCCTTGGATCTTAAGAACAATGAACAATCCTCCCAACACTTGCACTCCCCCTTTCCTGGGAAATGTTGGATAAAAAGCCTCACCAATTTGCATAGGTGACCACAGACCCAAACCCTTGGATCTGAGAACAATGAAAAAGCATTCAGTTTTCTTACAAGAAGACTTTTAATAAAAATAGAAGTAAATAGAAATAAAGAAATCCCCCCTGTAAAATCAGGATGGTAGATATCTTACAGGGTAATTAGATTCAAAAACATAGAGAACCCCTCTAGGCAAAACCTTAAGTTACAAAAAAGATACACAGACAGAAATAGTTATTCTATTCAGCACAATTCTTTTCTCAGCCATTTAAAGAAATCATAATCTAACACATACCTAGCTAGATTACTTACTAAAAGTTCTAAGACTCCATTCCTGGTCTATCCCCAGTAAAGACCAGCATATAGACAGACACAGACCCTTTGTTTCTCTCCCTCCTCCCAGCTTTTGAAAGTATCTTGTCTCCTCATTGGTCATTTTGGTCAGGTGCCAGCGAGGTACCTTTAGCTTCTTAACCCTTTACAGGTGAGAGGAGCTTTCCCCTGGCCAGGAGGGATTTCAAAGGGGTTTACCCTTCCCTTTATATTTATGACACTACTATTACTGTCAGATAATCAGTGAATATTTAGCTCAAGGGCTACTTATGCTAGACCAAAAAGGCATGCATTAGTCCAGTGCTGAATAAGCTTTTTTTGTTAAAACCACTATCGTTTATGTATCTTAATCTGCTTAGGGTATTGCAGACTAGGGTTTCTCTTCTGTTTGATTGGTTATTTTTCTAGACATATTTAGGTTCCAAGTATAAATCTTCAAAAGTACGGTTAATTTGAGTTTATTTCTATGTTACGTGAAATCTGCCTTCACCAATTTATAGTAAAAACGCACCCAGCTCTTGCATAGAACTTTTGATCTCTAGGTCTCAAATTGCCTCCCAAATGACAGTTAAGCATTATTGTCCCCATTTTGGGGGAAATGGAGACAAAAAGAAGTGAAGAAAAAATTCAAGTATCCTGACTCAGAGAACCTCATCCTGTCCTCTGAACCACACCTCCGCCCCCAGGTCAACAGGGTGCAGGACAAAGGGCACAGGAGTTTGAGTCTAGGGCATACTCATCTTCCTTGGGTTACCTGATCTGTTGGCATACTTTAGATGTTCAGGTATTTCCTATCATCAGGCTTTGCATCAGTTTCAGTTCAGTTCAAAGCTGCTAAACTGATACTGAACAGAGGGAGGCCTTGCAGTATCTTTTACATGCAGTAGTTTTACATGCTGTGTATCATATTCCAGAAGAAACTTAAATTAGGGCATGGCTGAAGATAATATCCCAACAATAAGATGATATTGTTCTACACTTACGAGAAGGCAAAAGACAAGCTGAAAGACACTGATTGTGAGCGAAGTCTTCTTGGACAGGGAAATCCCAACAGAAGGAACCTATCTACAATATAACAGAGGCTCACTGTCTTTGGAAAACACTGTTAACATGAAACTATACCAAGAGTCAAGGGGGCGGGCGGTTCTTAGTTCCCAGGAACCTGTTTCTTCCATTAACACCTTATTAATGCCAGGCAGGTGTTTCCCAATGCAATGCCTGGCATTAGCAAGTCGTTATGGGGAGAAACAATGGAGAGTCATATTTCCAGGAGCCAAGGAAACAAAGCAGTGTATGCAGAAAGCACAGTGAGAGAACACATTCTACCATAGTTAAATATATTTTAATTCTCTTTAGTTTTGTACACACTGGATTATTTTTGTTGCATATTTAGGAGCTCTAACTTTTTGCCGGTAAATATAACCATTCCTAATAGTCTCCAAGAACAGCAAAATCTCAGTCAAAATGAGGTATGAAAACAGCAAGTGAGCTGAAGTTGTTCTGCTTATTTTATAGTGAAGGAATCCTACTTTTTTATATGAAGAAAACAATGTACACCACAAAAATTCAGTGTTAAGCTTTCAGGTTTACAGCATGTTATGCTTGGTCATGGTGGACACTTAAACCCCAAAACAGACAATTTCTGAATGTTTCAATCAAGCCACTTTTGTTTAATTCTTAAAAGCTATTCAATATATCAACAGTAACCTATTTCTTCACGTCCAGGATGCACATCTCTGTGTGCGTGGTCCTATCCTGACAAAAGCTACCAGTAACATATAGCTCTATGCCATTCTAGTTTTTAAGATAATTTTAATAATAGCATATTCCAAGACTAGCTTTTAGAATGGGGTCAAATACCTGTACACACACTCCATTAGATCTGCCCCTCCTCAAAAGCAAACAAAGTTCCAAACCTCAGACCCACACTGTCTGTGTGGTTCCAATTAAACACTGCAAATTGTGTTTAATTGTGTTTAATTGGAACCACTGCAAATTAAGGCACAAGCCTGTGTTTAGGGTGGTGCAGAACTACTGTGACCCCACAGGGCGATCCAAGAGCTATTGTACCTCAGACACAAACCTTTACAAAAGCTCCCTGCGTGTTGGCAAAAGTGCCCCCACTGTGCCAACTCTTCAGATGCACTCAGATAGAATGAGAATGAACATGGAATAAGAGAAGCAGATGGCCATGGTCAGGTGGCCATTTGACTGGGTTCAAACAGGGAATAAGCCCATTGGTCCACATGCCCTTCCCCCTTACACACTTGTCATAAATATAAAGGGAAGGGTAAACACCTTTAAAATCCCTCCTGGCCAGAGGAAAAACCCTTTCACCTGTAAAGGGTTAAGAAGCTAGGATAACCTCGCTGGCACCTGACCAAAATGACCAATGAGGAGACAAGATACTTTCAAAGCTGGAGTAGGGGGGAGAAACAAAGGTTCTTTCCGTCTGTGTGATGCTTTTGCCAGGAACAGAAAAGGAATGTTTTGAGGTGCAGTACACGAGCCTACTGGGAGAGTTAGTAAGGCGGCATGCTCTGCTGTGCTTTGAGTATGCTGAAGACCACCACAAATTTCTGTCTCATCCTGCCGTCAGTCAATACAGTCAATTCCTTACTTGGTATCTCACTGAGATTTGAGCATGCATGAGTCTTAGAACTTAGTAAGTAATCTAGCTAGATATGCATTAGATTCTGTTTTGTTTAAATGGCTGACAAAATAAGCTGTGCTGAATGGAATGTATATTCCTGTTTTTGTGTCTTTTTGTAACTTAAGGTTTTGCCTAGAGGGATTCTCTATGTTTTGAATCTGATTACCCTGTAAGGTATTTACCATCCTGATTTTACAGAGGTGATTCTTTTACACTTTTTCTTCAATTAAAATTCTTCTTTTAAGAACCTGATTGCTTTGTCATTGTTCTTAAGATCCAAGGGTTTGGGTCTGTGTTCACCTACGCAAATTGGTGAGGATTTTTATCAAGCCTTCCCCAGGAAGGGGGGTGTAGGATTTGGGAGGATTTGGGGGGGGGGGTAGAAAGACGTTTCCAAGCGGGCTCTTTCCCTGTTATATATGTGTTAGACTCTTGGTGGTGGCAGCAATAAAGTCCAAGGGCAAAAGGTAAAATAGTTTGTACCTTGGGGAAGTTTTAACCTAAGCTGGTAAAAATAAGCTTAGGGGGGTTTTTCATGCAGGTCCCCACATCTGTACCCTAGAGTTCAGAGTGGGGAAGGAACCTTGACAAAATAAGCCCATTGATCCACATGCCCTTCCCCCTTACACACTAATGCAAGGGACAACCACACACTGTTATTATTACTATTAGTCATTTTTATTATGGTAGTGCTATTAATCATGTTTATTATGTTTAAAATGGAGCTCCATTGTTCCTGGTACTGTATATGCACAGAGTCTCTGCCCCAAAGCACTTTCAATCTATACAGACAAGACAGACACAGGGTAGGGGGAAGGGACATAAAGTATGGCCCTTAATATTAGAAATGTAATAATCGTCAATACTGGAAGTAGAATAAGCAGTATATAATTAAGGGGACATCCCTATGAGAAATAGGTTTTCCCACCAGGGAATGACCTTTCTTAACCTTTCCAATCTCTACCTTCCACCACTTGTGAGTTATGAGAAAAGCCCTAACACCTGGAAACTGCACAATTCCCACTGTTATGTTTTCAGGCTCTGATTTATATACATAATCTTTAGAATTTCCTAATATATATTTATGGTGTGGTCCATAGTTTTGCTAACTTGACACTGGCGTCTAGGTCGCCATGGGAGCTCCTTACCTAACCACACTTTTGTATGCTAGAGCTGCAGAAGAATGGACCACATTTCATAAGGCTGACTGAATCTCTACCCTGTAAAGTCTGCTTGGATTTCAGTATTTGATACGTGCTTTCCTCAGTATAAATTATATCTTTGAAAGGTTGTAAAATAAAATGTCTACAGCTTGACTGAGGGTCCTTTCTTTACAAAACTAAAGCTACTTACTGACTGCATCATGGAACTGCTTTGATATTCCCCGATTCAGATATTACAAGAAGTTACCTGGAGGGTGAAATATCAACTAGCACTCAAATGAGAAAATTAGACACCATAGATGAGAAGAGAAAGGAAAGAGCTTTTTAACTGCTGTCTAGCGCAACATCAGGGGAGCGAGATAATTTCTATCTCAGTCCAGTCTTCATGTGCAGTGCTGGGATGTCCTCTTGTAAAGTGCGCCACTTTGTGGCTACTAGTTTGTCTGCAAAATCAACTGCTTTGTCATTTGCTTTACAGCTTTGGAATAACCATTTTGCTCTTTTCAAAACTACATTGCTCCACTGTTCACATGCCCTCTCCCACTTATTTGTCATGAGTGGGAAATATCTACAGTACTGTAAATGGTCTAGAATTTAACATACAAAACTTCCTCTAACGGTACAAAAATAAGATCAAAGTGATGGCCTGTACTATAAATTCTTTATAATAAAATCTTTCCTCAGATTTTCTTCTCTTAGTGATTAAAAACCCCTTCAGAATTCCATTTACACTCTTCTTTCATACTTTTAAAAGTCTTTGAAGCTCACTTTCCTGACTGAAAAAAAACAACACAAGAAAGGCTGATATTGATGTGAAGCTAAAGGGATCTCCTGGCATTAGAATCAAATGACCCTTATGGCTAGAGGAGATGCTGGAGAAAGACAGATTTGTCCTTAATCCAGGGATATTTCAGTCATTGAAACTTACTTTTATGGAGGTTTAGGACACCTGAGGGCAAGGTATAGCAAAAAAGACATAAATATAAAAGATTATATTGACAAACTATTTCTAGACCTGTATTTTGGTGTACATGTATTAGCAATGCACAGCTATTCAGCATTTGCCATAACAACTATCAACAGTAGTGAGGCGAAGTTTAATGAAATGACCACCCAAAAGGTGAGATCTTCCCCAAAACTCACCAGGAAGTACCCTATTCAAATAGGCACGACCACACACACAAAACCCACAAGGTCAGAAAATAAACAATATAACTTTTTTGGGAGATTTCTGGTACTTCCTGCTTTTGGGTAGGCTGAAAAAAAGCAAACAAACAATCTTTCCTATTTTTTCCAGGGTCCTTTTTAAAATGACTAAAGTGCTTGTGAAAGAGGCTGGTTTCATTTGGAATTCAGAGTCCAGCCCAGGAAGCACATGATAATTGTGATGGATGTGGGGCAGCTCTGTAATAATTTGTTAATATTGTATGTGGTGTGGCTACTGGGATGCTTACTGTATGAATACAATGGTGTAGTTTAGCATTAGGCTGTCGGAAAAAACATCCAGGAAACAAAATATATTGATACAAACTACCTCCCCATAAACACTTCAGACAATACTTGAACTATTAATTGTGATGAGCCTTTCTCAAAGCACCAGCCATATTCCAAAGCTTATTTTGCCAGTGCTGGGGGCCAGCAGATCAAAGAGAGTATAAGCAGTTAAAATGACATACTTTGTCCAGAGGTCAGGAAGTTGCTGCTGAAATGCTGTTCTGAGAGTGACACACACAGACATTGCTGGGGATGTCTGAAAAGCCTAGGCCAGCCTGGGTCACCTAGGTCAGCCTAGATAGTAGGGCTTTAGGTAAAACACAGACATTTATATAGACCCTGTTCTAAAATCCTTCCTCCCGCTTCACGTTATGCTACATTTCTACTGTTAAGGTTAAATAATACTTTGGTTTAAGAAGTCACTGAATTCACCACTGGTTTCAGATTCCAGACCATTGCTGGGGTAGTATGATTGATGTACAGGGTACTGTAGCCCAGCGCCCAGCCTAAGAGTGAGAAAAACCATATGGATTTCACCCCAGGGATGTAAAAGTATGAGGCCTGACACCTGCACTCAGAGGGAGGGGACAGAAGTGCAGCTAGCCCTGTAACCGTGACACTCATAAAATGGCAACAGTGATCTCAGAACAAGAAAGTCTAGCTGAATAAATATAACTTCTTCACACACCCCAGCCATAGAAAATATGGAGTCTGCTCAAAGATACACAATATTAGAAAAGCCTTAGATCAAGTTTGCCCCCGTACGTACAAGATCACGTACCCAGCACTTCACTCTTCTGAAATTATCATTTTTGTCTTAATTGCAATGAGATGTGAAGAGTCTACAGCAGAATTTAAAACAATTGGTGGCGTAAGTATTACTTTTCTCCCTTCTACAATGATTATCTGATCACATGGGGCCCTCTAAATAAGAGCAGCTAATTGCTGTTTTATCTAATTGAGTGGATTTTCAATAGAGTAGATATTGGGAGAAAAAACTCCATTTAAATGAATTTCAGTAAATCAACATTGACCAGAGCTGTAGCACACTTTTAATCCTGAATTGGCAAGAAATGTGTTACTCTATAGGAATATGATTTTCATTGACATTGAACCATCATCTCTCTATTTGTAATTTGCTGCCTTTACAACCCATTCCTTTTTCTTACTCAAGTTTATGAATGCATTTTCCCCTATTTAGCTTCAACTATTACAAAGAGCAAAAAGGAAGCAATCAAACACAAAATACAGACCACAAATGTTATCAGAACAAATCGTGTTATCTGAAATAGGAATTTATTCTTGTTATACTAAAGAAACAAAAAGTGTCCAGAAGATGGTGATACAGACCATGTAAACTGGCTCTTTAGACAGTGTATTCAGCCATTCTTCTAAATTATTTTTCCATAAAATCCATAGCAGCACAAAATAATGTGCAAATTAGGAATAACTGCAGTGTATAACCACATTCTCAATAAGCTTGATCATTTTGAGATACATTTTCTGTGAGTGAGCAGAGTGAGCTAACAGCTGTTGTGAAGTATATTTTTGTAACAAAAATGTATTTTTAAAGTTTAACCCAACCTATTTAGCCACAACAAGGGGTAGGGCTCCAGGTCAGTTCTGATTTCATCCAAACCAGTTTGCCCATCCCTACTTGTAAGAACAACATTGGCATCTACAGACAAAATTAAGAGAATCATTTCATATGTTGCTAAGAGGAAAACTGCAAAGCAAATCATAGTGGATAAGACTCGCTTAATAAAGTAAATATATGTGTTATTGAATATGGTGCTTCATATTAATCAAACTATGCAAGTAGCATCCACTCCAAAAATAATTTACATTTTTAAGAGACATTTTCCCAACAGAACTCTGTGCATGTGTGTCCGCAGAGTCAGAGAGAAAGAGGGGGGGAAATACTTCTTTCAGAAAAATAGCCACTCTTTAGCAAAAAAGACACAAATCTATTGGTTCCTTAATTTACTTCATTCCTGTGATGTATGATTGTGTTCATTCTACAATCCATGGAGACTCATGTTATTGATATTTACAGAGTTTTTAAAAGCACAAAGTGCTTTTCAAATATGTAAAAAACAAAACCCCCAAACCAAGCAGACAGGCAATATTTCCTGCTTTAAAGATTCGCATGTACACAAGTCACTTTGATAAGAAATCCCTAATGTGCAAGACAATTAAGTTAGGTAAAACTTGGCTCCCTCAATAATTTCAAATACAATGGGAAATGGCTCCTGACTGAGACTGCATTGTTTAAAATTTCTCATCGCAAGAAGAGGTAAATTATTCTCAAGAGGGAAGGCACGAAATGAGAGACAGCTCATCTGCTATGTAAGTTACAATATCATATGCCAACTTTGTTTCAATACAGAAGGTGAAATCCTACTGTCATTGACGTCAATGAAGCCAGGATTTCACCCAGATAGTTTCACTCTACCATAAGCCTCATCCTGCAATCAAAGAAATCCATGGGAGTTTTGTAACTGACTTCAGGGGGAGCAGAACTGAGCTGTAAACGGGACAGGTGGGATATGGTAGCTACAGTACCTGTAATAAACACTAGGTGACACTGCATACTAAGATTAGGGAAATAGAATATAATATCCTTGAAAGATCCCCTTCAAATACCCAATCGGGGCTTTGAAACAGTTAAAAATAGACAGGCTCGGAAGAATCTATCCCACACTAGCAGTTCAGTTTAGATTCAGATAGCAAATTGAGAATGCTAGATGTATCTAAGAAGTTTGCTTTTACTACAGTACCACATCCTACTGCATTAAAAGGCACCTGGTAAACTGTGACACATCCGATACAAGTCATCCACTGAAGAGGAAGGGTTTTTTTTGTTTTTTGTTTTTTTAAACTTAAATTGTGTAAAGAGTATTTACAGAAAATCTCTAAAGTTATTTCCAGTCCCAGTATTACTTTAATGACACCTATTCTTTGTGGTAGTTATCTTCATTGAAAAAAAAAAAGAGTTAATATTAAGATTAGGGGCCATATCCTAAATTGGTGTAAGTATGGCATTGCTTCATTGATGTCAGTGAAATTACACTGATTTGCACCAGCTGAGGATCTGACCCATGTAGAACAGACTCCATTGGCTGTACAAGTGATTTATGCTTGTGAATTCTAACAGTGTAATAGGAGTTCTGTGTGTAACCCCCCTCGTTTCATCAGGCAGTACAAATATCGCCATGCAGGAAATGCCTGAAAGATTCAAAAGTGGCAAAAACCACCCCAAACCCTCTTTACCCAGTGCTAATGCCATACAGCCCGATTCTGAGAGATGCTGAGCATATGCAATTCCTGTCATAGTTTTCCAAAATGCCAGATTTATGAAAAATAGCAACCTCTTGATTAACTGTATTTAATTTCCTTTTGAGAATGGGTGTTGGGACCAAACAAACAAACAAACAAGCTATCAAACAGTAGTTAAATGCTTCCCCCTCTTAAAATTTACTCAAAACTTTTTCTGAGCAGCACAGGTGTAGCATTACAGTCATGGGCCACAGAAAGATGCTATGAACACTGAAGGCAAACTGCAGAAATTTCAGCACTGGGTAATGCGTTTGGATTATTTCATTCCTCCCCATTTTATTTTCTGTATTTCCACCAACCCCTCTGTGTGCATGAAAGCACACTGGTGCTGGAGGTCTATATATCTGGACCACTGGGTCAAATTTATGGTTTTTAAACTTTGGTATTTTATAGACGTTACCCAGATGCCTTCTGAGTGATGAAAGCCTTTATACCTTATTTAAATAAATAAAATACATTAAACAAAACTCTCAATGCAAAAACTATAAAAAATGTCGACCCTAAAAATATAGTTTATTCAAATATCTTAAGTATACAAGGAGGTTGAGTTGGCTTTCACCCAGCCCAGTAAATGCAGAATTCAAATTTACTCTTTTCTCCAAAATTTCCATGGGGTATTACAAATAAAGCTAAACCCACACTGCCCAATTTCCCATAAACCTGGGAAGTTGTTTAATTATGTTCACATAGACTTGCTCATTACTGATACTAAATCTGATTGTCAAGAGATGGTCTAGAATATAAAAGTTAAAAAACCAACGACAACAAAAAACCCATATAATCTCCACTACCAGTGTCACTACTCACCAGTACTAGCTACCCTCAGAAGGGGCACAAGAATGTAGCCAGGATGAATATTTCATGAATAGCTCCTTCAGTTACTTGCATAATGACGGAGGTGATATGTGCCATATCCAGCTGAGGAAAACTAAATGAGATTCTCTGTAGTTTCTATTAGCACCATTCTTTAATCGCATGGAAGATTCATTGTTCAGCAATATGAGAGGATAAATTATTTGCCTTTACCCCAGCACCTCTCACACAGATTATATTAATATTCTAGCATTTATTGTGCTGCATGTAGCTGTGTAACTAATGCTTTTGTCTCCTATGTGCCATGCCTTTAAATTTCTAGGAGACTATTGGATACTAATAGCAGCTACTATTGTGTGTTTAGTTCAATCCAAGATAGGAGATACACATACCATGCTGTCTCAAGGATACTTTAATTTTAAATGAAGGGAAACTAAAACCAAACCAAACCAAAGAAAGAAGAAAAGTAAAGTCATCCACACTGAAATTATAAGGTTGCTCTTTGTGCACAAAAAACATAACTGAATTATCATTATAATGAATACAACCTTTTAAGTGATAGGCCCTGCCCACTATTCCTCTTAGGGTGGAATCCTGAGATTCTCCCACTCACAGCACAGGTCCACTGGCTACAACACCCCTGTTCACCAACCATGAATCCTCAGATGGCTCAACTGGGTTTGGTTTGGCATTTGCAAGAGATATCCCTGTGGGAGCTGTGACCAGTAGGTAAATGCAACAATTTAGAGTAGCTTCTCCAAAACAAAGTATTATTCGGGGGTTGGACTAGATGACCTTCTGGGGTCCCTTCCAACCCTGATATTCTATGATTCTATTTATTTATCCATAGAAACAAAGCATTCAGACAAAAAGAAAGCCATATACACCTTACCTAAATCTTAGGTAGATCTAACTTATCACAGACACCCCTGTTTCTGGCATTGAAGGGTCAATCTTCAAGACCAGCAATCAATGCCTGCTTCTGTCTCTTCAGCTTTAGGGCTGAGGTTTTTAAACCCTCCAAAGTTCATTGTTTCATCTTCCCTGATTGGATTTTCCCTGGTCCCACTTTGGAGTTACCAGCCAGCCTGTTGATCAGAACATGGCAGGGGTAAAACGTCGAAGAATCGACACTGTATTATTTGTTCATTACCAGCGCTTGGATTATCTGAAGCCATTGGCTTTGGTTCCTCCCAATGTGCAAAACCACCTAAAACTGAAGTCACATATCTGCAGAAAATTATCTTCTAGTTCTTGTTTAGCAAGCAAACAGATAACTATAAAGCAAGCAAACAGAGCATTGTATAATAGGCATAAATTATATTACAGCTACCCCTTTTCTAGATTCTTGATAATACACATGTAGGAATCACTTCCCAGTTAAATAGAAAGCCTTCTGCACAGCCATGCAAACTGATACAGAGCAGATGGGGGAAAGAAAATTAAGGAGGTAGAGTGTAGGTTACCAAATAAGATCATACGGGTGTTGTTATTCTTGGCTCTATCTCATACGTAATTTTCTGTAAGTATGTTTACTTTGTTGTGTCTCAGTTTGCCATCTGTAATATTAGTCTGTTTTTAAGGGCTATCGGCTCTTTGGATGAAAAGTCAATAAAGGTTGTGAGGTTTCTCTCTATAATATGTTCAAAATTGAGGGCATGATTTTGCAATTCTTACTCATGCCAGTAGTCCCAGAAGCTTCAATGTCATGAGTAAATGCTACTCAGCATGAGAAGCGGGTCCTCAGTGGAAAAAGAGGACAATAAAAGTCAATGCTTGAAATTCCGTGTCTTAAAATAAAACAAAAACTCTCTGTAAAATCAGACATAATGAAATAAAACAACTTACCAATAAAAAAAAATCTAAGAGCCACTCTCAAAGCCCCACATTCCGTGTCTTAAAATAAAACAAAAACTCTCTGTAAGGAGGTAGAGTGTAGGTTACCAAATAAGATCATACGGATGATTTTTATAAAATTAAAGCAAACAGGAATTCCCCCCCCCCCCCCCCAGTTTTGTGAACTAGTTACTAGTTGCAGTGTTGTCTGTTTAATGACTGTTTGGAAATTTGAGCTGAAATTGAAACATTAATACACACTTTAAAAGCATATACAGTGTATGATAAAATACATGTATCTGGAAAAGTATAACAGATTTGAAAAGTATAAACATAGACTAGCTTCCGTATACAGCTGTTCTTTTTTATGACAATGTCAGTGCATTCATTTTGGTGATGTTGGCCAACCTAATAATTTCAAATTATAATTTGTAAGCAAAGTCTAAATGAGCTCTCCCTGACAGCTAGTAATGAGCTAAGGGCTGGGGAAAAAAGGCTTCAGGACCAGATTGTATTTACATTCACACCTAATCTACCTAGGTATCCAGCAAACAGAGCTGCGCTGCCCAAGTGATAGATTTTGGCTGGGGTTGGGTTACAAATCACTTGAATGCGGGGGAGGTAATGAAATATTGTTGTTCTTATTGTAGGAGTAAAGGGCAGTAGAACTGTACTTAGCCTGTGCTCATTGAGGGCATCAAGAGAGAGGGTAGGGACAGGTGTTTTGCTTGATGGTCTGCCTGAGTCATAAGTACTATTAGACCTGCCCGTCTCCACTGTTTAAAGACAGAGCTGATTAGGCTCCATAGATAGTCTTTTGTTTTGTTAAGTGACCACTACAGCTGAAATCGAGTCTAAGTGCTTAGACCTGCTGTGGGACAGTGTTTCTGTGGAAGAGACGGCCTTGTCTGCACTAGCAGCGAGGTTCCCGCACTGAGAGCTCAGCTGAAATCACTGAGAGCTGCATGGAATCTCAAGAGACCAACCAGCAGAGGTCACAGTGGCAGGTGGCAGCAGAAGGTGACGGTGTAGGGCCATGGGCAACAGAGCGATGGAATCAACGGTGGCACAACAAACACAGTGGCCAGAGCGTACAGTAAGCAGCTGGAGGAACAAGCAAGGTGCCTTCTTGCCCCCCACCTGGTAGGTGAACTCATGTGAAAGCACCTCTGAACTCTGAGTCTCCACTGACCAAGAACAACACTGGTGAGTGTTAATGAGGCTGTTAAGAATGCTGGAGACACAACAGAGTTCATGCGAACAAACAGGGCTGTGGCATCATACTCTATTTAAGCAAGAGACACCACACCCTACAAACTGGAGACCAATGTTAAGTGCATTGTCACTTGTTCATCCTGAAGTTGAACACTGGTTCTGAACAAGACCAGCAAATGCTCACTATATTTCTTCAAGAAACTCAACTGACTGTCTAGAAGCACGTGGTGCAACAGTGAAAGACTCAACAGTTGAAAAAGTGAAGAACTCTCCACAAAAAAAATTTGCTTACAGGGCTGATGAATGCACTGATGCAAAGGGGCATCAAGTATTAAGTCATTGTGTATGTTATCTAGATGTCAGTGGTAGGCCAGTATACGCATTTCTAGATGTTCAAGTTATAGAAGACACATCTTAGAAGAGTTAAATGCTTGTCAATTGGACCGCAAACAGATGGCTGCTTGTGCATTTGATGGAGCTGCAAACTTCTCTAGAAGACATGGTGGAGTACAAGCTTTGCTCAGAGAAAAGTGTAATCCTAATCTCTTCTATACACACTGCAGAGGTTATCTACTCCAACTAGCGCTAGTACGAGCTGCAGACTCTTCAAAAGACATTTAAAAAGCTATACAATTAATGTCTTCATTATATTCTTCTTTCTGCAAGAGTCCAAAAACTGAATAGCTTGGAAAATATAGAAGATACACTGGGACTGAAGTTCAAATTAGTCCAACCTGGGAAAACCCTCTGGCTTTCTCATGAGCAATCCTCGGCTGTTGTCTTAAAATTACTCCAGCCATTATTACTGGCTTTGGAAAGTATCTACCAAGATGGGATGGATCTAAGTAGTGAGGCTGTGGATTACTTTTGCTACTATGTTCAGAGAAGACTGTTGCCATTCTCTCCCTTGTAAGTCTACTGTTGAAACCACACGGGTCATTAAACAATACCATTCAGGCATCTGCTACAACAGTAGTAGACCTTTGTCCAGCAATAGAAGCTACATTTGGATCAATCAGAGAGCTATCCATTGAAAAAGTACTGGAAGAAGCAAAGACTTCAGTCCAGAAGTTGAGTAATGAAGGCATTTATATTGAATCCTTAAGTGAAGAGGACAAGAAGTGTTTGTTAAGACAACTGAAAAAGTACAGAGACTTGATTCTTAAAAATCTACAAGAGCGACTTATAGATTCTACTCAACCTCTACGTAGCTTTTACAGATCCCTGTCCTATAAAACACCGATAGTTGAGTGGAGTGAGGCACTACCAGCAATGGGACTGCCATGTGCTCAGGACAGAATAGAGAATTTGAACATAGAGTGGAATATCATATGACGAATGAATCAAGATTTGACTTCAACTGCTTTTTTTATCATCATTAGTGACTTGACCCAATCTTTGTGCTATGTTTCCTGGGATGAAAGAAGTAGGAATTCATCTCTTGTTACTCCCAGTCACAACAGCTACAGTTGAGTGTTCTTTTGCCTCATTGAACAGAATTTTGTATTCTGAAAGAAGTCGCCTTCTGCCTGATCATGTGAATGATCTAATGAGCATATCAATTGAAGGAATGGAAGTCCTGGACACACGAGAAGCCACCAAAGATGAACACATTGTATTCGAGAAGTTCTTAACAGAGTTGTGCAAAATTATAACAAGAAACCAAGAAGGATGAAGAGGTAGTGCTTCATAGAAGGCTTGAGTAGCCAACTTTAATTTTTGTGATGATTTTAAAATATGAGTTAAATCTAATTAAATGGTCATGAAACATTTTTCAGTTTTTACTATGGTGCCATAGAGACACCTTCACCCTCACAGTCTCACCCCTCCTCGGCCCTGACCCCCCACCCTTTAAATTTGAACACCCCCCCCAATTTCAATTCCTGGGGAAAACACTTGAAAGCAAATCTTCTCTTCTAAATGAAGCCATGAATCAACTATCCGTATCTAATGCACGGCACAGGATTGAAACATGAATGCTTCCAGTTGGAACTTTGCTTGTAAATATGTTTTGGATGGCTGGAGAAAACAGAACAAGAACACGAGGTAGGGTGTGATGATTTCCCTTGCTAGCAAAGGGAAAGGCCATGAGATACAGCATGAACTGTTTATCCCCTGAAAACTTGGATTTGCAAACATTTGGCTTAATCAGTGTAATCTCTTGCTTGTCAGCAGCTGATAACAATGCATAAACATTTTGGAGGAACACACTGAGGTCAGGGGAGTTATTCCAGATTTATAATGTTGTAAGTAGGAGCAGAAGTTATCCTCAAATCTTTTCAGCTGGCTTAGTTAAACTTTAGAAACCTGTGAACCTTTTTGTTTGACTTTGAAGGGGAAACATTTCTAATGGGAAAGAGTAAAGTAAAAAAGAAAGCTGTCAAAATTAAAGATCGGTTTCCAACTTCCTAGGTTTTATTTGTTTTTAAGTTCTTTCCTCTCTACCCCCATAATATCTTTCTTACAACTAAGGGCAAGTTTTTGAATAACTGCCTTTCAGTAACCTGTGGTTAAAGTGACTGACCTAATAAAAAAATATAATTCAATACATTCCTCCTGCTGTCAACATAAGGGAAAAAAACTGCTCTAGTTACTCTCCCATCTTACTATAAGAAGTCAAGTTGCAATGGCTCATCTCAAGATAGAATGCAGTGAAACTTACCTCCATATTGCTGTTCATCTGACACACAAGTCCGCTTGTATCTTGTGTTCGGGTTTTTGCCCACTAAAGTACAATTGCAAAGAGGCTAAGGGCCAGATTCTGCCACCATTCTTGTTGAGTAGTATCTTAGCCCGTTATTTCATGGTTAATGAGGTGGAAGAATCTAGTCCTAAATTAGTAACTATGTTGCACCAAGACTTTGGCGTGAATTATGCCCCAATATTAGTGAATATTAGGTTGCAAATGTTTCCACTTGATTCCAGTGGGAGCCCCGTTCACCTACTCAAAGGCAGAATTTGGCCCACTGTGTGCCAGAACTACAAATGAAAAATGTTTTTTGCCACAGTTCCATAAAGAAGCTAATTACTCACTCTCTGAACGCCTTTCTAGCTAACTGGCTCAGTGTAGTTCTGAACTTGACAACCTGCATCCATTATCAAAACCCTGACATATACCATCCCACCCAAAGGGTGGTATGTACAGTCAAATACAGTCATGATCCCTAAGGAAAACATTTTTGGGCTCCATTCAGCTGTGCAGTTTTATTGGCAAGATTTCTTTCTTTCAGCTCCATTCAGAAGCAGTTTCCTGCAATGCAACCAGCTTTTGTTTGAAGACAGAAGCTTTAATCTTTAACCGAAAATTTCCAGCTCCTCCGGGCACCAATGCTTGTTTGGTCACATCTGGAGTACCCATGACAGGTAATGTGATAGCAAGGGTTTGTTCCCACCTATTCCTTCACTGCTATGTTATGCTATTCCTCCTGAAGGTCGAAACAACAGACTGGACTTCTACATAGATTACTTCCGTCGACGTGCACGGGCTGAAATTGTGGAAAAGCAGCATCACTTGCCCCATAACCTCAGCCGTGCTGAACACAATGCCATCAACAGGAACAACTCTGACAACATAATCAAAAAGGCTGACAAAGGAGGTGCTGTCGTCATCATGAATAACTTAGAATATGAACAAGAGGCTGCTAGGCAGCTTTCTAACTCCACATTCTACAGGCCATTATCCTTTGATCCCACTGAGGATTACCAAAAGAAACTACACCATCTGCTCAAGAAACTCCCTGAAAAAGCACAGGAACCGATCTGTGCAGACACACCACTAGAACTCTGACCAGAAGTATTCTATTTGCTTCCCAAGATCCATAAACCTGGAAATCCTGGACACCCCATCATCTCAGGCATTAGCACACTGACAGCAGGATTGTCTGGCTATGTGGACTCTCTCCTCAGACCCTATGCTAGCAACATTCCCAGCTATCTTCGAGACACCGCTGACTTCCCAAGGAAACTACAATCCATCAGTGATCTTCCAGAAAACACCATCCTGGCCACTATGGCTGTAGAAGCCCTCAACACCAACATTCCACACAAAGATGGACTACGAGCTATCAGGAACAGTATCCCCAATAATGTCACGGCAAACCTGGTGGCTGACCTTTGTGACTTTGTCCTCACCCACAACTATTTCACATTTGGGGACAATGTACACCTTCAAACCAGCGGCACTGCTATGGGTACCCGCATGGCCCCACAGTATGCCAACATTTTTATGGCTGACTTAGAACAATGCTTCCTCAGCTCTCGTCCCCTAATGTATTTGCGCTACACTGATGACATCTTCATCATCTGGACCCATGGAAAAGAAGCCCTTGAGGAATTCCACCATGATTTCAACAATTTCCATCCCACCATCAACCTCAGCCTGGACCAGTCCACACAAGCGGTCCATTTCCTGGACACTACTGTGCTAACAAGCAATAGTCACAAACACCACCCTATACTGGAAACCTACTGACTGCTATGCTTACCTACATGCCTCCAGCTTCCATCCAGGACACACCACACGATCCACTGTCTACAGGCAAGCTCTATGATACAACCGAATTTGCTCCAATCCCTCAGACAAGACAAACACCTCCAAGATCTCTATCAAGCATTCTTACAACTACAATACCCACCTGCTGAAGTGAAAAAACAGATTGACAGAGCCAGAAGAGTACCCAGAAGTCACCTACTACAGGACAGGCCCAACAAAGAAAATAACAGAACGCCACTAGCTGTCACCATCAGCCCCCAACTAACACCTCTCCAGCATATCATCAAAGATTTACAACCTATCCTGAAAAATGATCCCTCACTCTCAGAGATCTTGGGAGACAGGCCAGTCCTCGCTTACAGACCGCCCCCCAACATGAAGCAAATACTCTCCAGCAACCACACAACAAAAACACTAACCCAGGAACCTATCTTTGCAACAAAGCCCAATGCCAACTCTGTCCATATATTTATTCAAGAGACACCATCATAGGACCTAATCACATCAGCCATGCTATCAGGGGCTCGTTCACCTGCACATCTACCAATGTGATACACGCCATCATGCACCAGCAATGCCCCTCTGCCATGTACATTGACCACACCGCTTTGTAAAGCGCAAAAGAATAAATAGACACAAACCTGACATCAGGAATCATAACATTCAAAAACTGGCAGGAGAACACTTCAACCTCTCTGGCCACCCAGTAAAAGATTTTAGGGTTGCAATTTTGCAACAGAAAAGCTTCAAAAACAGACATCAACGAGAAACTGCTGAGCTTGAATTAATATGCAAACTAGATACCATTAACTTGGGTTTGAATGGAGGCTGGGAGTGACTGGGTCATTACACATATTGAACCTATTTCCCTAAGTTAAGTATCCTCACACCTTCTTGTCAACTGTCTAAATAGGCCACCTTGATTATCACTACAAAAGTTTTTTTCTCCTGCTGATAATATCTCATCTTAATTAATTAGCCTCTTACAGTTTGTATGGCAACTTCCACCTTCTCTGTATGTGTGTGTGTGTATATATATATATATCTTCTTACTATATGTTCCATTCTATGCATCCGATGAAGTTGGCTGTAGCCCACGAAAGCTTATGCTCTAATAAATTTGTTAGTCTCTAAGGTCCCACAAGTACTCCTGTTCTTTATGCCTAGGGATATTATACTAATACTAGACAAGCTTGACTTGTTTGCTTACTTGATGAGGAAAGAGCAAGATCCTACAAATGCTATTTTTAATGCATTGACCCAAGACATTTGTATGATTTCAGAGAAGAATCCCCCACAAACAAATGGAAAGTGACTACATAAATATTCCATGTGCTATAGACAGGTGAAGGAATTCAGATAACTTTAATAGAATTGTCTTAAACTCTTTGTGTAAAACCTGAACCAAAAACTTTAACGTTATACATCTTCATTTTCCCCATCCAGAACCACAGACAAGAAGTGCAAAAATACTACATGAAAAACTGTGCTTGCAGCATTTCTGTCTTAACAAGGAGTGCCAGAAAGGTTGCATCAAAAGCCTGTTCTCATGAGAAGTCTTGCTCAGTTTTGCAGGCCCAAGTGATTAGGAGAGAGCAGGTGAAAACCCTGATTTTTTGAGGTTCGCTTATCACTACTGCAACTAGCAACAAAATCATTGGGATAAAAACAAGAACAAAAAAAATGAATCAAAGTAGAAAACTTCAAGCAGAGAAGAAATGAAAGTTATCCAATCTAATCTTTTAATTATTGAAATGGAGAATAATGAGATAATTGCACATCAAATTAAGCTAACTGATACATGTGATCAATTATGACATGAGTTACGAACATCCCATAGTTACAGCAAAATTGCACAAAATTCTGTGGAAAGTACTGTGCAGTATACAGTAGTTTCATTGAAAATAATAGTAACTATAAACTACCCCGTCACATAATAGTTATGCAAACTCCTCATGTTACCGTGCTGGCTAAAGAAGGCTAAGAGCCAGTATTGAATTACTGACCTCACAGTGTTTGCAAAAGAAGGTACGAACAGATGAGGCTAAGAGATGCATTTACCAAAGCAGGAAGAAGAAATTCTGAAGGCAATCAGAATCATGTCAGAACAGGTGGTCAAGAAATTAAAGTACGGACAAAACTCCAGGAGCAGACAGAATAATCCCAGAAGTCTGAAGAAAGTCACAGGAAAAAAAAAAAAGAGGGATTTCATTAGTGAGTATAGTTAAACTAGGGATAATTTAAAATAGGTTCTCTTTTCTGAAACTTACATTTTCAGGATCAGTTTAGTATTCAAAGAACCTGGTTAAAGTTTCTGGCTTGCTTGCTGAGGAGCCCAGCTCCTCTGAATACCCTAAAAAGAGTGACCAAATTTCTAAATACTTATCCTCTTTCTGGTGCTTCTCTTATTTAGTACTTGATGTGAAAGCTTTTCCATACAAGAACAGCATTTTGCACAATTTCAAAGGAGGAGAAGTCACATTTGTCCATTAATTAAATAGGTTTTAAATTTAATCTTTCTTCAAATCAAACAAGTTGTAGCCATATCTCCAAATGCACATGCAGACTGCAGAAAAGCATGCCCAATTTAAGCCAAATCCCCTAAATGCACATACAAACTGAGGCAAGGATGCATATACACAACATCACACATTGTGAGTATTAATCAAAAACTGAGTTCCTTCAATGGAAAGGACTATGGAAATGCAAATTGCTGTATCAACTTAATTACTGTGTGCACACTAACTTGACAGGAGCTGTTAGAGTTTATCAAGCATAAGTGTTTTTAAGTCACCTTAATGCACATACATGATAAACAAATCTATTGTGTCAACTTCTAAATACCTGCATGACAGATCTCCCCCACCCCCCCCCTTTTTTTTTTTTATCCTATAAGGTTACAGTTCTGATTTAAAACCACAAAGGAAGGATTCAACGTTAAGTAAAAACATAACCTTATTTGATTTAAGCTAGCAAGCAGAACATATTCTGCCCCTTTGATACACTAACACCACACATTAAATCTAGGAAAGACGATGGGTTTTTTGTCCAAGTAGAAATGTTACACATTGCGGTGATTACAATTACACTACTGAATGGATTAGATTTATTAGCCCATAATAGGAAACCTTTCCTGAAGCTATACATTTGTGCATACACAATATCGATAATTTCAATGTTCATGTGCCAGACTGTCCCTATGAATCGAGTACATTAATGTTTAAATAACCTACATTGTATCTGCAAACAATTGAGTCCCTTCTCCTGCCTATTTGGAGACACAATGCATGTCCTCAGCTCATCTTACCCTCTCACTCTACTCTGATGTGGAGAGAGCCAACACAGAGTATACAGGTGTAGAGTGCTTTTAGGGCCTTTAGCACCTACACAAGTGGGCAGAATTGGTTTCATTTAAGTTCTTTTGGGAATGATATGCTATACCAATTCATTGAACATTACTGAAATAAGGAGCTTTAAAAATAAATACAGAGGTGACCAGAATAACAATAAAGTAACAAAGCATAAGACTCCCAGGTAGCATCCATTTCATATTTATACTATGGGTTTGGAACACGTATTAGATTTTTGACATCTCATCTGAAGGTTTGGAAATTAACAGACTGCATATAAACTTCACGATGGCAAAATTCTGAACAATATTTCTCATTAGGCCCCTGAGAAGCCATCATTCCTTTTTACCCTAGACTTACAAATATAAACGCAACATCCTATATTTTGTATTTGCAGAAAGCATCAGGAAAACAGGGCTGCTGGTTCAATAAAAAGTCTGTATCTCAATTCCACTATTGGCCACCAATCAGAATAGTAATTAAAAAAAATTCTGGCCCTTATGAATCAGTTTTAAATCAAGGGATCTTTACTGATAAGCAACTTCACACATATCTATCATCTACAAAGAAAACTCAAATCTAAGACTGCTTGTACTGCTAAAAATACAAATACAGACATATGCATTGCATTGTCCAGATGTGTACAAGTAGAAGGAATCTAATAGAAAAGATTTCTAATTTCTGAGATTTCTTCTGGCAAAGCAACAACTAAATTTTTCCTTTTTCATATTTGGATTCATAAGTCACATTTCACCCACTTGTTAAAACTTCCCAGTGTTTCTTCTGCCTACTGACACTGGAAACAGTCAAACACTGAATGCCACTTACTTGCAATTATTAGATTTCATTTCTAAACCCCTTCCCATATACCAGAGACTTGAAAAATAAGCTCTCGTTTGCAAATTCAACAGATAAGAGCTTTTTACACATTTTTCTTATCTTATTGCATCAGAGGTTTTAAATAAACATAAACATCACATTTTGCATAAGAATGCTATTATCTCACAGAAGCTGCAGGGCATTTACCCTTTATGATGAGAATCCAGATATCAGATTGTGTAAAGTCAACACAGTACCTCATTTGGACCCTAAAGAAATGACTGTATATCCAATCGACAATTATTTGTGTTCTACCAACAGAACACTAGATCACCAATAAGGAGAATAACTTGCATCTCTTAACTGCACATAAGGGTTGATGGGAAAAATTACAGTGTTGCTGGTTAAATGACAAGTACTTTAACATTTAATTGAATAAAAGTGAACCACTAAGTCTTACCATCTGTTTCAGCTGAGAAAGAAGAGAGAGATCTACATTCCAAAGCTAAAGCCAAGTTGCTTTCTTACTTTTATTTTTACTTCCATTGTTTTGCTTAATAAATTACTGGGGAGTTTAATTTGACATAGGGATAAACACCTCTTTCGCAAGAAGCTAAATATATGAAGAAGTTCACTGAAAGCCATCTTAATTCTGGTCAGAAACTTCCACACAACCTTTCAAAATTCTCTCAGTCACTATTTTTACAGTTTTACATATAATTAAAGTATGATGAGGGCACATATTTTTCATATCTATGAAAAATATAAGGTACATGTCAAGTTACCAAGACATCGAACTTTCACAAATCAGATTGCATCAATCATTATTGGAACTTGCATAACACATAAGAGACACTCCAAGATGAATTGCTAAAATTCACGCATTAAGATGCTGGCCTTACCTTGCATTGCCCAGAAACACAGACTGAAGTTCCATTTTGATCACATGGCGTGCCGTCTATTACTTTTTCAGCTTGTCTCACATAGAACCGGTAGCCTATTGCTCGGCAATTCAGTTCACACTTCTGACTTCCCTTCACTAAAGAAAGAAAAACACGTAAGTTCCTGCTACCAAGTCTACAGATGTGGTTTAAAAAAAAAGAAATTAAATGTTAGGCTGAGACCTTACCCCTGATTTGGAGAGGGAAAAAACAAGTAGGCAAGTAGTCTATAATATTAAAAAAAAATTGGATAGGAAAATATCTTTTTTTTAACCTCAAGATTATTGCTGATTTTGGAGAATTCCACAGAAGACTTTTAAATAACAGAATAGCTCCTCCAAACACCAGCCTTATTAACCCCGACCTCCACTCCAAGTAGTTTGAACGTAAGACTGTAGCTGAGAGAGAGACCCAGAAAGAGAGGAATACACACATATTACACAACTAACATGATAAATGCCTAACTTCATGGCTCTGTCACCTGGTAGTGATTGTTGCTTCCTTTTCCTGTTCCTATTCCTTTGTCTACATGATTTCTCTTTGGATTAGAAGTCCTTCAGAGCAGAGACTGTCTCTTCCCTTTTGTCAGTCAAGCACACTTGGGGGATATAAAATTAAATAACAAACAACAATGGGCCCTAAGGAAGAAATGTCAGAGTAGAATGAAAAACTAAAAATTGGATACTTTGGTTGAACAAAACTCTCCTCTAAGATCCTGACACCACTAAGACCATGACACAGCAACACACTTATGTACATGCTTAACTTTAAGCACTTGCGTAGTTCCATGTTCAATTCATGTGCATAAAGTGCTTTGCTAGATTGGAGCCTAAACCAGACCTAAAATCAAAACTGAGGAAATACATCCTCAAATCTGAGCCCATCAAAATATACTCCAGTACAGTTGGGCCACAGCTTATAGGCACCCTTCACAGGATCATCTGTGATTCTAAAGTCCCAGAGGTGGATGACGAAAAAGAAAAAGAAAAGGGGGGGGGACAAAGAGGAGAAAGCGCAGATTCCACCTTAAATCACATCTAAAGAAGAAAATGCCTGGAAGGCAATTGCTCAGGATCAGCAACAGAGCATTCTTAGGTTTCAGAGTAGCAGCCGTGTTAGTCTGTATTCACAAAAAGAAAAGGAGTACTTGTGGCACCTTAGCGACTAACAAATTTATTTGAGCATAAGCTTTTGTGAGCTACAGTTCACTTCATCATGAGCTGTAGCTCACAAAAGCTTATGCTCAAATAAATTTGTTAGTCTCTAAGGTGCCACAAGTACTCCTTTTCTTTTTTAGAGCATTCTTAGTAGCTTTCTTTGAGTTTGAAATTCATTCCCTATGATGGTCAGAGAAACCCTGACATTGATGAGCTTCAGGTCACACTGAAGTCTTCTCTCCTCAATCAAAATATAACATGTAGTCAGTTTATTTATTATTACAGCAGGTGAGTCCCCGCTGAGAGTTAGGACACTGCCAATTGTTTGAGTCAGTTTTAGTGACCAATATTTTGTATGTTTTTGATTCTGTTGGAAAGTGCGTAACTAGTCAAATACTTTAATAAATAAAAGTTGTACTAATAGCCAGTTTGCTCTGCAAATATGTTATTTAGGGAATGAAAGCGGGCAGAATTGTCACCATTATGGAGGTTCATTTGATGTGGACTGGTAAGAAGGTTATAAAGTATATTAACAAGGGACGTTCGTGGGAAGGCACAACAGATTATATTAAGGCTGATGGCAATCTGTACATACAAATGAGAGTACATGACTATGTAAGGGTTACAATAATATATCAGCAGGCAACATCTGTGGATGTGCTAGAGGCAGAGTAAAAGGGATACAGGCTGAGAGAGAGAGAAATTTGATATTCTTCTATTCCCTCCTCAAAGAGCTCTTAATACAATGCATGAGCAAAAATATTTGTTTAAAAAAAATCCATGCAAAAAACTGTGCAACTAACAAGACATTTTCTAAACATTATAGTTGAATTACCCAGGGCCAAGCTGGCCCTCCAATGTGGCAAAACCCATTGGGACCTGAGGGAGTTTTCTCCAAATTCTTCTTTTGAGGTAGGTGTGAATGGGTTGTCAACACAAAACAGGGGCTCTAGCTCCCAAAGAGAGTGGATCTCAGTAGAGACACAAGGACTTCCAGGAAGAAGCTTTGTGTCTTCACATTGATCCAGGGCAGCCCACCACGACCCCTGTGACAGTATAGATTCGGCATTAGCAGCCACCCCTGGAATCAGTTCCCTAACTCTTATCTTTTGCGTGCTTCCTGTTTGAGGGGCACAAAGCTGGTCATCCACCCACTCCCCACATTTAAAACCTAGACCCCTGACTTTTGTTGCATCCCAGCCCATCACCCAGCCTTCATCTGTAAGTGGTCTTTCTAGATTGTAAACCCTTCAGGGCAAGACCATGTGTTCTACCAGTCTGTAAAGGCACCTGGCACACTGTTGGTGCCATACTAGCAACAGAAACATTTCCATATAGTATGTTTTTCCCTTCATGATGAAACACCAGCAGTTCAAGTACTGAAGAATATCTGAGCAGTGCAGCAGACTATCCTATTACGTTCTGTACTATATGCCCTAAATTTTTCCTTGCTTATTATAAGTGTTCAGCTTAGCCTCATTTCTAAATTCTTTCTAAAACAGTCATATAAACTCCTATCAGCACAAACCTCTGTCTCTTGAAAACTTCTTTTTGGCAGAAAGAAATGCCTTTGGACACTTCTTTAAAACAAGCCTCCAGATATCAATGTTTCCTTTCTTGCAAATGCAACCAACACAAAGTGTTTTATTACCGCAACTATAGTAATACGTCAACTAATTTCACTAAAGCTACTGTACCACCTTAATGTCAGGGATCAGGCTCTCCAGATACCAAAATACAGTAATCCTTAAATAAGAATTGGTTTCAAAGCATGGGAAATACTCAGAGGGTATTCTCAACAAGAGAGCAAAGTCTCCATGGTCATAACGTATATTCATTAATCCCCAAATTCAATGGCAAAGAAATGGGAAGAAGAGAGTATTCATCCCACTATATATGAATGAAAAACATATGGACCAAAGTTGATGCTGTTGAAATGAAAGAGATTCTATCCACCACACTTTAAAAAGGTATAGTATTATAAAGGGGTAGATTGCTCATAATGCTCACACAGCGGATTAAATACACAACTCCTCTAGGAAATGGATGGCTCAAGGATTTAGAAATAAGCTAAAAAGCCTTTCATCTTTAAGTCACCAGTTAAAATCAACCCTTGGGTGAAAGTGACAAAGTCATTACTATTTCATGGCTGTTCAGTGGCCTGAATGTATTGACTTAATGATCTTAGTTCAGTCCAATTGCCCATATTGCAACTAGCACTTGCATTACTGATACCTCTGGATGACCCTGTTATGCCTACTAATAGTTTCTCAAAAATGTGGCTGAGATATGCTAGAGGGCCAGATGAAGGAAGTTTTCCATGTTAATTCCTTATTAGTCTGTGGCTAAACAGAGGACTTCAGCACCTTCTATAAGGAGTACATTACTTTTAAATAATGCATATTGCAACCACCACTAGGATGTCTCGGTATTATGATCCTGATCTGTGTGTGCTTGGCTAGATTGCGGCCTATGGGCTTCATCCAATGCAAAAAACATTCCCCGAAGTCTGATTCAAACAACAAATCACACTTGGTCTGGAAAATACTTGAACTTCCTATTCTGTTTTAAAGTGCTCAATTTTCCGCTCTCCAGGCAGAGCAGGAGTGTGGGGCAGAAGGAGAAGGGGAGCACATCTCATGTTGGTAAAGTTCTTGGCCTCTTATAGAAGAGTTTGTGACACATGCTGTTCTTGTTACATATTTGTAACTGCCCTTTTGAGAACAAGCCAGTTGTAAATCCAACACTACAAACTTTTATTGGATCAACATTTAGCTGCCCTGCTGCATTTCTCTTGGGCTACAACACAGGGTAGGAAGCTGCAATGACATGGAGAGTTTTGGAATTTAAGAAGAAAAGACAAGGTGACCATATACAAGATAACAGAGTTCCTTTCCCTCTGGGACAGGAGCCCTCTGGGGCTGGTTCACATTCTGATGAATTTTTAAAAGGTAGTTTTAATTCATGTACTTTTTTTGTTATTAGATCCTTTGAGTTACTCCCAATTTATGAGGTGAGATGAAGTCCCATTTGTGTGACTACCATATATAGTTTGAGAAACCCTGATTTATAGCTTTCACTTCACAGCATTAAATTAATGATGGAAAAAATCTGCAAGGGCTCTCAAAGCACTTGAGTTCACTAAGCCTATAAATTGGGGGCGGTGGAGACTGCTAAAGTCAGAATTTTTTTTTTCAAATCCGATAACATTTAGCTTTCTTTAAAAAGCTAAATGGTATATGGCATTAAACTAAACACTTAGCAGACTATTTCTGTGTGAAGGACTGATCACGCACAGGTGCTGATAGCCTCCTCGTTTCAATGGAAATTGAGGGCAATCAGCGACTCAGCTAAGCACTTCGTTGGAGTTAACCCCAACCTGCAGAAGTACAGCTCCCAGGAGACCTGTGCTAAGATGAGACTGTACTGTAAAGAGTAATTTTTTTTGGAGGAAACATATTTATGTATATTGTTTAAAAAAGTCAATTTGGTACTCATGAAAGATGTCAGATTGACAGCTCTAGCCCATGAAGATATTAATGTATCCAGAGCAGGTTTGGTGCCAAGCAAGCTTATTTCACACTGCCCTACCAATATCTCTAAGCTGTAGGATCCACTTGAAAGGCTGAGATTTTTCATTCTCCCTACCCATTCAATCCTTGACTTCTCTGCTCTTACTGGCAACAAGGGATTCAATTAATGCCAACTAGGATTCCAGCAAATAGAGAGAAAACTTTTAGGGAACCTACCCCTTTCCTACCCTCATGTTGTGGGTGCCTACCCATGAAGAAGTGGGTTAAGATAGGTCATAACACACAGATTGCTAACCATTCTTCAAAGGACAACAGCTTTGGTCACCATCAATCGAGACTGGCTTTGAACTAGCATCCCCAAAGTGAAAGGCACCATTAGCTCATTAACTACTGGCATCATCATCCAGTCCCCCAAGATAAAAACATTCATTAAAAGTGCAAATCAGGATGGGGATAGGAGTAATAATATTTGACACACTAAGAAATTAAAGGGCCACCTGTTTTGGTATATTTTAATTCTTCTATGGAAATACTATTTGTTCTTTTCCCCTTTTTGAAAGGTTTACAAAATAACCTGAATAAACCCCATGCATTCTAGAATTACCAGTTTAATTAAACCAGACATGGGAAAATTATATCACAGACTGTGCCTACTCCAATTAAAAGGAAATGGTCCAGCTGTTTAGGCCTCAGCTTGACCCTGCTGTAACTCAAAGTTTGCTTATTAATTTACAATAGTTCTTCACTGCCAGATTCTATACCATTTTCCCCTCAAATGATTTGTTGCCCAGTTTTATTATTACTGCACTTCACCACTGGAGTAGTTGCATGTAAACTATGTTATGCTTGGCACCACTTTACTGCAACTGTGAGTGCACAAACAGCCTGATAGGGCCTGTTGGGCAGCATATGCAGCCTCAGGGAACCCAAATAACTAGTATTTTCAGGAAAGCTGGTTGAATAGTCCTTATGGTAGAGATTATAATCTTCCAAATGCAATGTGGTATGCAGTGTAGTTTTAGCTGTGTCGGTCCCAAGAAACAAGGTGGGTGAGGTAATATCTTTTATTGGACCAACTTCTGTCTCTCTCACCAATAGAATTTGGTCCAATAAAAGATATTACCTCACCCACCCTGTCTCTCTAAATGTGAAGTTGAGAGTCTGAGTCCAACACAGATCTGAAGGGGGGGAGGAAAAAAAAAAGAGTGGTGTAAACGTCCAGTTACTTGTAGCCTGAAGCCAGCACAAGGCCCAAGCAGCCTAGCTGAATGCTGACATTTTTCTTTTGGGCAGCATAGAGGTGGGAAGGAATGTTCTTTCCCCAGACACTGCACAGGCATATAGTGGTTTTGCAGCTATTCTAGCCTAGGAGCAGCCTATGTTTCATGCCCTCAGAATTGAGGTACATTTGAAATTTCTGAGAGGCTTAACCATGCCTCTTGCTCTCTCTCACTCACACCTCTTCCAAACTGTGGGTGTAACTGGAACATTGGCAGTAAGCAGGAGAAAATATCCTAGCTAGCAGCCGCCTAGATGATTTGTCAAGGGTTAGTGCCCTGGCAGTTCAGAATATTCAAACAGGTCTGAAGCCATTAATTAGCATATTTCTGTTTCCCATGTGGGGAAACTATTAAAAGGTTGTGACAGTGTGCATTCACTTCTTGTGAGAGCCTTCTGTCAGACAGGTGTGAACTTGCACTCTCTGATCCCAACGCTCCATGTCAGCTGTTAACCTCGTCAGGCAAGTCTTCAGTGGCTCAGCCTTCCAGTTAAATCACACAAAATCTAAAATGGATGAAACCCTTCTGCAGGGCTGGATTAACTCTCCTGTGGGTCTGGGGCTATTAGATTTTGTGGGGTTCCTGCGAGTTTGGAGTTGGGGTGTGGGCTCAGGCAGGGGATTGGGGTGTGGGAGAGGTTATAGCTCCAGGTGGGGGGAAGATGGGCTCTGGGGTGGGGCCAGGGATAGGACGGGGGGGTTGAGGTGCAGCAGGAGGTTTGGGCTCTGGTTGGGCGTTTGGGTGCAGGAGGGGGCTCTAGGCTAGGGTAGGGGTACACGAGGGGGTGTGGGGTGTAGCTCCGGCTGGGAAGTGCTTACCTCGGGTGGCTCCTGGTTGGCGGCACAGCAGGGCTAAGGCAGGATACCTGCCTGCTCTGACTCTGCGCTGCGCTGCTCCCTGAGATGGCCGGCCAATGAGAGCTGCGGAGCCAGCGCTGGGGGCGAGGGCAGTGCACAGATATTCCCTGAATGCCCCTCGCCTAGGGGCCACATCGGAAACTGCGGGCTGGATGAAAAGACACAGCGGGCCGCATCCAGCCCACAGGCCTATGGGGGCCCCCTTAGCCCAAAGCCCTGGACTGCAGCCCCTAAAGCCCCTGAATTAATCCAGCCCTGCCCTTCTGGGGTAAAAAAGGTTCACCAAGGGCAATCACTCTACCCTTGTTGGAGGCTGCAGCCCTGTCTCTGGCCTCAATTCTCATCCCCTTCTGGGCTAGCTTTAAGTCCATCCCTGCCCTGTTATAAAGCAGTGCCTGGAGGGCTTCCTCCCTAAATACTCAGCTCTCCAGGCAGGTCGCCTCTCACATTCAGTTCCCTTCTGGGAGGGTGGGGGGGAAGGGGGCAGGGTAACAAAGTTCAACAAATGGTTGGCCCTCTCTAGGGTCTTAGTCCCATCCTTGAGCCCTTTAAATTCTAGCCCCTTTCTTGGGCTTCTAAACAACACTTGCCCCCTTCTCGGGGCCTGCCCGCTATTCTGGGTCCCGACCCAGGAACCCTACAAATAGCAGCCAAGTGCTGCTTCCTTTAATAATTGCTACTGCTATTCCCTGGGTCTCTTCCCATCTAGCCCCTTCCTCTTCACTCTTACCTCAGGGCTGAAGTTCTGTCTGTTCCCTGCTTGAGCAGGGTCTCTCCCAAGCCTGCTGACCTGGAGAATTCCAATCTTCCTCATCCTTCTTGTCCATCCAGCAACTGCTCTGCTTAGGCACTGCAGCTCCTTTTAAAAGAGCCTGTTGGGCTCTGATTAGTTGCTTCCTCACAACCTTTCTAGGCAGACCTAGAGGGCTCACCGTTACTGCTCCTTTTTTAGGGTGAGGTATGGTAGGACCATGATGATTCAGAAGGGCCTCAAAGGGCCTGGTAAACCCCATCACAGAGGTCTGTACTATATTTCTGATGATTGAAAAATTAATTTGGTACAGAAGCATTTTCCCTTCTTTGTCATCAAAGACAAATGCATGCTACTGCTATGGCATTGCCAACTAGAAACAGTGTCTAAACAATATGGCTGAACCAGAAGCAGCCAGTTTAAGTGGTCCATAAATGGATTATATCCTTACTACCTCCATGTCTTATGAGATATATGAATACACAGTCTCTAAAAAATTTAGATGAAATAAAAAAGGACTCTTCTAAGTTTTTCAATATGCAACTTTAAAAGGAGAGTTTCCATTGTCATTCCTTAATTTGAGGGAAAACTGAGAGGGCAAAGAAAAGCTTTAAAAAACTCTGCCACATCATTGTTCGAAAACCGGTGAAATCTCATCATGAGTAAAATCTACAGAACTATCTGGTGCCAGTGTTCACTGTTAACATTAAAACTGTTAAAAATCATAAGAAACACTGACCCCCGAACTCCTAGGTGACAGCAGCATAGATTTAAATTCTCCTCAAAACAGAAACAAAAATCCTGTGTGCTATGGTACCAATTTATCATTTAAACAGAAATATTCTAACTACATATCACATGCTATCAAGTCGGTTAATACACTTAACCAGTCACACTCTTTCCAATGTTCTGTAGTCTTTAAGTTGTAGCAGGTTAATCACCCCTTATTTGCCAAGGGAAATGCCACTAGCTTAACTTTCCTTCCGACTGAGAGTGATATTGTTCCATAACTTGCATAATGACAGGTTTCAGAGTAGTCTGTATTCGCAAAAAGAAAAGGAGTACTTGTGGCACCTTAGAGACTAACAAATTTATTTGAGCATAAGCGTACTTGAGCTACAGGAGCTGTAGCTCACGAAAGCTTATGCTCAAATAAATTTGTTAGTCTCTAAGGTGTCACAAGTACTCCTTTTCTTATTGTTTCATAGTGACTGATGAATTAAAAGGAAATTCCTTTTATTTTGGCATTGAAGGTTTCTTCTTTTGCATATTCAGGGATAAAGGACCAGATTCAAAGCCCATTGATTTCAGCAGGAATCTTTTCACCTCACTTCAATGGGCTTTGGATGAGGCCCTAATGGCATATCTGGAATCTGGGGAATGTCACTGTTTAGTCTTTGTGAAAAAGAGATACCGTAAACTTTAATCAGCTGCAACTAATATGCTGCTTCCATGACTTTCTGCTTGACCCAGAGTGTATCAACCTGCCCAGAGATGAGAGAAGCTTCTATGCTAATTCAGTCTCATTTACTCTCCAGACTGAAGTCAGACAGTATAAACAAAATATTTAACAGAATTCCAACTACTCCATAACATGTAGAAAATAATGTAATAATAATATTCTTTTTTAAAAGACTAAGCCATGGCAAAATTTTAGTCAGACATGGCGATAGGGACCAGTTCAGATAAAATAAGAAGAGATCCAAATGTCTAATGTATGATAAAATGCCAATGTCATGAAAAGGCTGCTTTTGTGGTATTTCAGTCCTGATCCAGAAAGTACTGAAAATGTCATGATGGAGCCTGTACTTGTGGGATTTCCAGCCCATTTTCACAGACACAACAGCTTCAGACTATTCAGATAGAATCTTGGCTGGTAGATTGAAACCAGATCTGCAAAAGCTCGGATGTTTACCTGAAAATGCTAGATATTTTAAGTCTTCAAAAGAGGATCTTCTAATCTATTAAATCATATCAGTCTTAAGAGAATAATGGCGTGACCCAAGAAGCGAACAGGCTTTCAAGTCAAAAACTGACCACTCATTTCAACTGGTGTTTCACTCTTTTAACCAGTTTCTAATCCATGATAGTCTTTACCTCTCAGCCTATCACTACCTCATTTTAATCGCCACTTGTGTACACCTTATCAATTGAAACTGGTTTTATTTGGTTAAACCCTTCAAATAATTGTAATAAGTTGGAGAGAGACAATTTTCCTTTGTGGAAGCTATACTGGCTTGTCCTTATATTAATTTGCTCAGCTAGATTATTTTCAAACAATACCTTCAATTAATTGGCTTGGTATTGAAGATAGACTCACTAGTTTGCTACCTACAACATCACCTTTAGCACTTAAAACAAAATACTTACATTCCCTACCCTCCAATCCTATAATGCATTTTAATGATAACTGGCATATTTTTGTTAGCAGCTCAGACACTTTACTCTTAAAAAGTCCAGAATTCTCAAGTGCGTATGAGCCATCATAATTTATCATAATTTAAATCCTCCATTTGTTCCATCATTGCTTCTTTTGTCACCTCCATCTGATAGTGCCCCATTTTTATTACCTGCAAACAACAATTATAGAACAGCAACTCTTGAGTATACATTTCCTTATCTCCCTGCATAGTAAAAGCTGGTGCAAAATAGTCATTTAGCTTTTCTCTAATGTCCTTATCCTCCAAGTTTGCTCCCTTCACTCACTAGTAACCTAGAAGTGATTTTCCTGTTCTTTCTCCTCAAATATATTTAAATTAATTTCTTATTTGCTTTTGATCCATTAAGTTATTTGTTCTTGAAAATTCAGCCTTAGTCCTCCAAATTTCCATCTGCCATAGTCTGTCCCCCTTTGTATTGGCTTCACTTGGGCAGATTTCCCAGGAAGTTGAATAAGTTTGCAATTTAACCAGAGTATTCTTTCCTCGCATCTCTGGTTTTATTTTCTTGTTTTGAGATATGTAAACTTTCTATAGCAGTAATGTAGCATGTTTAAAGTAGCCATCTGCTTTGCAGAATCAGGCCTTTATTTCTTAACTTTGGCCTTTACTTCTAGTTAATTTCCTCATTTAGGCCCTGATACTGTTCCCATTAAAGTCAATGGTAAAACTGACTTCAATATTACAGAAATAGGGCATTAACAAAATCACCTTAACTAAGTTAAATGTCACAGTATGAGTTCTTATGACTGTCTCAGCCTCCAGCCACTCTTTGATATTCAGATTGTTCCTCAACTGAGAAAGGTTGTGTGGTCACCTGGTGACTTAGACCATATACAGATAACTGCTGTTTTAATACAACTGTAAAACAAGCCTCTTACAGCCTAAAATACTTTTGGAAGGATTTGGACCTTTCCTACACTCAAATGAGGCCTCTTTTATATCCTCTGCCGCACTGCCCCCTGCAAGCCTAGGGGTTGCAGAACACGTTGTGTGACTAGAGCACCATTAGTGGTGAGAACTCATCTGTAGGTGTTATACGATCATTATCATGGTGCATAGTTAGAACTTACTGTGATCATTAGCAAATGTATCTTAGAACTCCATTGTAAAACTAGGTGCCAAGCTAGGTGCCATTCAAAAAAGAATGCTCCATTACTAATTTGCCTCGCATGTATCTTAACTTTTTTCAAATTATTTGTCACAGCTCTTGGGTTCCTCTAAATCCTTTAGGCTTCATTCAAACTACACCATTTGCTTGGCAACTGTACATAAAATGTCAATTAAGCAATGAGCTGTGAAGCGATTGATTCCACAACAGGCAGCATATTAAGTACTATGTCATCTGATCCAGGGCTTCACAAAGGGGCTATCTGACCTTGGGGAATAGAGTAAGACTTCAAGGTGAAGATTTTCCAGACCAGCTGGCAAGATGATGCATTTCCACTCAAAAGCAGGCTCTCTTTAAAACCATGACACATTTACAGAGAAGGCTCACTATACAGGCAGTATTTCACATGCCACATAATGGATCTCTGCTTTTTCATTGTCATGCCTGCTTTACCCCCAATTCAGTCTTTGCAGTAATGCTCAAGTTGCCCTGTTTTAACTACCTTATAACTAAAGAATATAGATGGAATTTAACACTATCTTACATGGTCAGTCAGTACTAATAACTATTTAATGAATTGATGGAGGCATCTTTAATGAACAATTCTGATAAAGCGAAGTATTTCTTTTCTGGCTCTTGATTTCCATTTCACAGACAGAAAAGTAGTTCAAGTTTCCATCACAATTGTAACATAACCAAAAATAAGACAATGTTTCTCTTTCCACCCCCTGGTCAATGTCAGCTCTGAGTTCATAAGGGTCACTGAGCCAGTCAAGGTACTTCTTTCTGTTCAGATTTACCGCCACAGGGGCTTTTTTACACATTTTATCAAGACCTGGCAATGGAGCACTTTTACCTCATTTAGAAGTCATAATCTCTCAACAGGGCTATAGTTGGAAATCAGTCATTACCAGTAGTAAGGTCAAGAAGTAAGCAAATCCACCATGCTACCCAATTAATTTTCCCCTATTCATCAGTGTCTTACGGTTAACGTTAGCTTTTTGACATGCTTTCTTTAGATCGTTTTTGCATTTTGTGTGCTGACATAGGCTAATGTATGCAAGTGTGAGAAAAAGAGGCAAAAGGATGATTTTCTAGAACACTATTTATCAAATTGACACAGTCAGCCACACTCACTTTAAAATGAATGCAAGACAGAAAAAAACCCCAACATGAATTGTCACTTTGCTTTTATTCTTGGAAGGTGCTTTAAACAAATCAATCAACCCCAAGTCAAAAAGAAATATAAACACATTTCATTTCCTTAATGAAAAACGAAGTTAGTTCAAATGGAGATTTACATAGGCTTGAAAAGAAAACCTCACTGCACAACCCCAATACACCTCTTCCTAAAAAGAAGGGGAGGGATTTCAACTTTACAGCACACTAAAGAACTGTATGAGCTCATCAAACCAGGACTTAATTGAAATTTCAGTCTAAAGCCTTCTTTGTTGCACTGGGTGAAAAGCAGGATGGGAACAAAAGCAGAGTTTCTTTGGGAGCATAAAAAGGCATGGCAAAATCAGCCCTTCCTCCACTACCATATTCTACAGCCCACAGGCCAAGAGACTTACTTAAGGACTGTCTTTGAATCAGCTTCTCCAATGATTGAAGTAGTACCACCCTCCAACTGCATATACTTGCTCATGACTAAGACTGTTCTCTTTAATCGGGCTTCAGGAATGGCCAGGTCTGGTCCTTTAAAAATAAAAAATTTAAAGAAGAACAGAAAACTGTTCTTGCTGCCACCTGTCTACTTTTAAAGCCGGGGCATCGCAATGCATGTATCTGACCACTTTTTATTTCAGCCACAACTGTGTACGCATTATTCCAAAGTTGAGTGAAGACCAAAAAAATAAAACCTAATGGAAGAATAGCAACAAGAAAAATCAGTTCATTGTTTGTTTAAACTCTTACTTGTTTGGCCTTATCTCAGTTTCCTGGCTCCTACACATTCAGTAGCAGAATGTCATTAGGGCATTTCAGGCTCCTGCTCATTACTGCTGATATCCAATAGCAATACAATGTGTACTTGTTCCTTTTCTGTATTGCTGCTATGAGACACTAACTTATGCCCGATGCCAAAAGACGCTGACTGCTTCCTGAAATGGGAAAGTGCCCTCAACTTCCACTAAGCGTGAGAGCAAACTGCACTTTCCAGAAGCATTCAGCACCACACCAGCCCCTCTCATTTCAGTGGTGGAAACAGTCCCTGGAAATACTGTTTGGTCATCTCAGACATTGTCTTATTTCCCAACTCACTGCTTGGGACAGGCACTAACATACCTCTTTGTAAGAGAAACCCATATGATCCAAGTTTCATCCTGGCTAATGTCCATCATCCACCGTGACCAATATTACTATAATAGGTTTTCTTTCATCATAAAGTCCTCCAAAAGTATCCACTCCTATAGTATGTGTTCCCATTTTACTCTGCTACTGTTTTCTGGTTTATTTTTCAGTGCGTTAATGTCAATGTCTAACCTAACTAAAATGTTAGTATTAAGGGCCAAATTTTAATGTCAGTTGGGCTTCATTAAGGGAAATGGCCAGTGCATTTAATCACCAACGAATGGCCAGTGATCCACAGTCAAACATACAGTTGGTAGGAACATTTTGGACTCAATGTGTTATCAGAAAGTGCCGGTTCGTGGAAACAAATGTTTTGTGGAAACATTTATTTTGATGAGATTTCTGACAGAAAAGTTTTGAAGTTCAGGGTGGACTCTCTGGTCAATTCCAGAGAAAGAAAACAGAATCTAAAAATCAGCTGTTTTTGAGCCAAAAACAGCTACTTCAACATAATTCCATCTCGTGAAAACTTTCAAAAGATTTATTCTTGTTCTGGTGTGAAAACAACTTCCAAAACCTCTAAAGTCTTCATGAAACAGAACTGTCGTTCTCCAGACAGCTCTAGTTATATTTCATTGTCCCCTTACGCCAACCTCAGAGTACGCAGACTGTGTGGACCCCCATGTGGGGGCCTCACTCCAGCCTCACGCTCTCTGCAGCAGAATTGCATTGATCGCACTTGGTCAAAGTCAACGCAGCCCCAGAGAATGGAGACAAGAGATAACCAAAATGATTACCTACATCTGTTCGTACTGTGTCCTCCCGAGTCCTTTTATATTCCTACTCCTCTTCTGCAGGATCCCCATCTTTCTTTCTGACCTCTCCTTCTCTCGAAGTAGGCCTCTCTCATCTCCCTAGCACTACTTTATAGCTCCAGGTGAGACCCTCAATCCAGAAATTCTATACTAAGAGTTAACTACACAGCGCCTTTCTGAACTTCATGCCAACAGCTCTCTTCTCTCAGCCTCCTATTCCAATGCATAATGCCCCTATTTGCTAGCTCCTAGCCTAAGAAAATAGCCAAGAATTGTCAGTGGTAAGAGATACAGCAAAATGGGTAAGGAGACCAATGCTAAGCAGTGCTGCTGCTCTATAATGCAGAAAGAACCTAAGGGGATAGAACTGAGAAAGTGAATCAGGCAGAGTGCCAGTGCAAGGCATTTCAATCCAATGACATCCTTAAAAAACAGAAAAACTTGCACAAGATAGGGAGTTCCAAGTGCAGGTCATTTGCTACACAATTTATTCAATCTTTCAACAGGAGTTAAAAATAGCCAAGGACCAAACAACATCCAAATCAAAGCAAAATGCAACCAATAACAAAACTGATAACTAAATTATTAAAGAAAGTTTAACCATAGTGCAAAAGGGTCCCCCACTATATGTGGATAATAACTTCTGTCCTCTCTCCTCTTAACTATTTGGATTGTAAGCTCCTTGAGAAAAGGACTACAGTGCACCTACCACAATAGAGCCCTTGATTTTAGTTAGGATCTCTCTAGGCATTTACCACTACCATAATAAATAATAATACAAAGAGAAAGTTCTCATTCTGAGTGCCACAAAGTGGGATGGGGAAATGTGTACCCTCACCTGGCTGACTCCCCACCCAAATCCTACGCCTTGTCTACACAATAGGTAGTTTTCGGCAAGCTGCAGTGTGAATCTATTTTCTGTTAACTTGCCAAGGACTAATGGTCCATGTGGATCCTGCTTCTGTGCGTTAGTTCACTTTGATCTACTCCCATTTGAAAAAAGACTAGATCAAAGTGAACTAAAACTGTTAATGCATGGCAGCAGGGTCCACGTGGACACTCAGGATATGTCCACATTGCAATTAAAAACCCATGGCTGGCCCTTGCCAGCTGACTCAGGCTTGCAGGGCTTGGGCTAAGGGGCTGTTTAATTGCAGTGTAGACTTGGCTTGGGCTGCAGCCTGAGATCTGGGTCCCTCCCACCTCAGGAATCTACACTCCAATTAAACAGCCCCTTAGCCCGAGCCTCACAAGCCCAAATCAGCTGGCATGGGCCAGCCATGGGTTATTAACTGCAATGTAGACATACCCATGGCCTGTGTGCACATTGCCTGGCAAAATCAGCTACAGCACTCCTCCACAAATAGTTAATGAAACATGCCTAGAAGCCAAGTCCTAGGGCCAAATTCTTCCCTGACTTGCACCCTAAGAAATCCTGTTGATTTTAGGGCAGAATTGGCTTAGTCTACAGTCGGTATTTGCCCACAATAAAATGTTGAGTCAGCTGAAGAGAGGTCTAAGACAGGAAGCCTGATGTGGGAGTAGCAGATTTTGGCAGTACTGTGTGGTAAAGCTTTCACGGTATCTGACCACACTATGCCTGCTTTTAGTTAAGTTTATCCATGCCTCACTCAGTCTATCATCTAAGTAAGTGACATTGCACAGTTCAGGTTTGAGCAACAAAAGGCACTGCTGGGCATCCTGCAGTGGCTTGGATGGAGGGAGTATAAGGAAAGGAAATGAGTCTGCCAAGTGATGGACCCTCTGTATGCGGGAACCAGAAAACCCTGAAAATCCATTATACATTTACTAATTAACCAAACAACATACCTTCACCTAGTGGTTCCCCTATTGCAAAGGTCCAGAACAAGCACACCATCTCTCTAGACCATTCTGTCTAGAAGACGTGATTTTACTGTCATGTGGAAAATAACTCCAGGCATGCAAACACCACATGGGAACAAGAACAAGTCAAACACTTTTCTATTAGTCTATCTTTTAGCAATTTGCTTTTATGCACTGTAACAGTTTGTGCATTAGAACCCCAGACCTGAAGAAGAGCTCTGTGTAAACTCGAAACCTTGTCTCTTTCACCAGAAGAAGTTGGTCCAATAAAAGATATTACCTTACGCATCTTGTCTCTCTACCTGCAGTATTGGAGTTCTAAGCTCACAGCTATATGGTAGCATTAAAGCAACACACCATGGCTGGACTCCAGTTCAATTGGAATAATTTGTACTTCAGCATAAAAAAAAAATTAGTGATTCCCATTCATAACAGAGCACAGATGTGATAGCAAATATTGGTCTGCTAAATCCCCACTACCTAGTCATTTTAGTCATACTGCTTTGTGCCAGAAGAGGGAGACAAAAATCTTATCGATCTTCAGCATCTCTAAGAAATGTTCAACTAATTAATCTGAAGCCTTAATTATTTAAGATGATAAAGTTCCTATGCTGGTTTAATTAGTGAAGTTGGATTAGTGAAGAATTAGTGAAGAATTAGTGAAGTTGTCAATTTTTGGAGGTTGGATTCCAGAAGCCCATTGGGCCTGTAACATAAAACTCATTCAGAGTCAATCTGCTTCTCCACTGGTTTCCAGTTAAAAGTTTATAGGAATGGCCCAGATGGGATGTCATTTATTTTCAACAATAAATTATTCTGTTTCAAGAGATTCAATTAATAATATGAAAACGTTATTTAAGAAATAGCAGCTTAGACCAGCCATATGATGTAACTACATTTGTACGTCCCAACAGAAGGACTAGTGCTGTGGGGAGTTTTCAGCTTCTTTTGATGCTTTGTCCTTATTAGGGCTAACATCTGTTTTGGGAAGATCTTTTGACAATAACCATCAGTTCTGCTTATTTTTTGCCACGTCTCTTTCATTTTTGTTTGCTTTTGGGCAATTTTATTCCTCTCTCTCTTATTTTTAAAATTAATTCACCATCTTCTTTCCACAGTTGTACACAGAATTTCCATTTCTTACAGTCAAGGTTTGCTTTCTCCCCTTTTAAAAATGCTGATTGCTTCTCATTGCATTAGCAACTTTTTATTTCATATATTCTATGTTGTGCTAACACAAGCTAAATATTTGATCTTTTATAGAAAACCAAATACAACTGAGCTTCAACTTCCACTCCTGCTCCCACCTAAAAAGGTAGTGTTTGGGTAAATCCAAATATTGTGTTTTTAATGCATTGGGGACATATTTATGGGGACAAAAATGAAAAGAGGTCTGATCTTTTATTATTTTCATCATCTGGAAACTGAAATACAGTAAGAAGGTCTAGCTCTTCTTTTATTTCATTGCCACAGATGGTATTAGAAAAGATAAAAGTGAAACACACTTCTGTTTGGATTACAAATATTAGGACATATACAGTGTTAACATTGGGATTTCCTTTAAAGTATTGGAAAGGCCATGATTGTTTTTTTTTAAAACAAGTAGATTTTTTTTTATTTTATTAAAAGGAAACAATAAAAAAACAATTTTATATATAGACAAAAATATAGGGCCTGATTATGCAAAAACTGATCACATGAGCAGTCCTATTTGTTTCAATGGGACTACTTGTTTGTTTAATGATTGATCCTAAATTATTTCACAAATGCATGCACTGTATATTAGTGTACATAATTTAATGATTCTGAATGAGCAGTCAGACATGAGCCCATCTTCAGACCCAATCCTGCCATGTGCTGAACACTCCTAAGTCCCATCAATTTCACCTGGAGCTGAAGGCACTCCACTATTTTGTACAACTGGGCCCCTAAACTGTTAGCTGTTGAGAATCCTACCAATATTCTTTGGAAAAGTGATTTCACCTAGATTTTCTCTAAGACTGCAATGCCCTGAGTTAATGATCTCCCTGAAGGTAACAGATGTGGTGGTGTGGTATAATAGATTCATTATATTTTTTCAGAAGGATAAAAATCTTTAAATTTAAATGTATTTCTACTTAAACTCCACTCATCAGATTGCAATTTCAACTACCTATTACCTCATCTTGGTGACTTGGCTCCATTGCAGACTTTCCTCCCAATACTCCAAACTCATTTTCCCCCTTTAAATAGAAAATGAATGGTGCAGCAATGCATACCCGAAGGGTGTGAATTCTCACATGCTTCACCATATTGTGCACTAACTGGTCCTTGCAGACCCTGCTAGTGCACATCAAAAGTTTTCTCACACACACTAAAATAGTACACACTATGGACACAGTACTAGGTTAACACCCACTAAGGGACTATTTTTGTGCACCATCAGGGTCTACACCAACTAATTAGTGCATAGTTTGTTGGAGCACATTAGAATTCACATCCTTCTGGTGCACCCTGCTATACTGTTTAGACAAGCCCTTAGATTCTTCCCCCCTTATTCACATTCAAGTAGTATCTTACTCCAATAATAGCTCCAATCAGACTATTTGCCAGATAAGAGGCTGCTCAATGTAAGGGTGAGAGAATCTAACTGTGAAGGTATATTTGTTAACAAGCATCTTCAAGCAGGTATAGTAGTTACAAATATGGCTAGCTTATATACCAAATAATTAAGCTTAGAGTGCAAAGTGTTTCTTTCCTTCCTGATTTTTCATCCCAATTAATATGTATGTATTTTTATATATTTCAAACCATAAACAAGTTGTGTAAAATAAAAAAATATGAGGGAAACTATCCAAAAATCACACAGACTCCTTACTTAAAACTGAATTGACAAGGAGCATATTTTGTATTTGCTCTTATATAAGCCCTATGTAAATGACACATGAGAATCTATGAGGCTTTGCTCGCTTCCTTAACCAAGATGACATCCTAGAACCCACACACAGCCTGAGTAAATGGAGAGCTCTAAAGACATTTCAGAGGACAGAAGGAGTCCTCCTATCTCTCTCTCCTCCAAGAGCTAGAGAAGCAGGGAAGTGCCTCCAGGGGCACTATTGCAGCTGCAACTGTTGCAGTTCCTCTACACAGAAGAAGGGTGGGATGACTACTTGTAGATCCAGTAGTCATGCCCCTCCAAAACTCCCTGTGCTCTGTGGTCAAGGGAATTCAGTGAGTATGCAGGCTTCTCACAAACTGCCCTCCCACACAATAGAACTGGGCCAGTTCTGCTGTTACAGGACTTCTACAATCATGTGAGATAATGGGATGGATGCAGAATTAGCTTCTTACAAGATTTCAGAGCGGTAGCCTTGTAAGTCTGTATCAGCAAAAAGAACGAGGAGTACTTGTGGCACCTTAGAGACTAACAAATCTATCTGAGCATAAGCTTTCCTGAGCTAAAACCCACTTCATCGTATGCATGCAGTGGAAAATACAGTCAGAAGATATATATATACACACACAGAGAACATGAAAAAATGGGTGTTGCCATACCCGCTATAACAAGAGTGATCAGTTAAGGTGGGCTATTATCAGCAGGAGAAAAACAAAAACTTCCGTAGTGATAATCAGGATGGCCCATTTCCAACAGCTGACAAGAAGAAGGTGTGAGTAACAGTAGGGGAGAAAATAAGCACAGGGAAATAGTTTTACTTTGTGTAATGAACCATCCACTCCCAGTCTTTATTCAAGCCTAATTTAATGGTGTCTAGTTTGCAAATTGATTCCAATTCAGCAGTTTCTCGTTGGAGTCTGTTTCTGAAGTTTTTTGTTGTAGTATTGCCACTTTTAGGTCTGTAATCGAGTGATCAGGGAGATTGATGTGTTCTCCGACTGGTTTTTGAATGTTATAATTCTTGACGTCTGATTTAGTACATTAAACATCAGAATGAAAGAGTTCTCAAAATGATTCCTATTCAACTCTCGCTGAAGTAAATGGGAATCTTTCCATTGTATTCATTGAGAATTGGATTGGAGCCAAAATGACTTATCTTGGAGACTAAGGAAAGCATGGGTTCATGATTGTTTCCTTTAATAAAGTTAATCTTACCCTGGAAGCAAAATCTCCAGCATCTCTAGTTTACAATTAATGGATAAGACCTTAAAGAGCCAATAATTTCAGTTTCCCCTTTATTCACTCACTACTGAAACAGAAGAACAAGTTTTAATTACAACCTTGCATAAGGTGCACAATGTCACATATAATGGACCCCAAAAGGTTTTAGTAATGATTGATCATTTGGGGGGGGATCTTATATTGATAAATAAAATGTGTGTCATATATTTTGAAGCAGAGTTCTTTCTGAGTACTCTGCACTTGCCAAAATATGTACTTTTACACCACAGATTGTTGGCTGGGTATGTACAATGCTATTTGTACAGTCTCTGTTTTGTGCTGGCAGACCAATGCATGATACATATTCATTTAAGCAACTTAAATACTACACTCTTTGTTAATATTTTCATGCCTATGTTTGTATGTATTATTGAATCCCAATCCCAATCTCTGAGTTCCTTCAGTGATATGACAGCAGCTACTGTTGGTGTTTCCCTAGTGACTCTTCCCATTCTGTACCTACAAATCCCTCCTTTATTTACTGCTTTTCTTCCTTCCTTGAATCATCTGATGTTAGGGTGACCAGATAGCAAGTGTGAAAAATCGGGGTGGGAGGTAATAGGGACCTATATAAAACAAAGCCCTAAATATAGGGACTGTCCCCATAAAATCGAAATGTCTGGTCACCCTATCCGATGTTATACATAGTAGACAATATTAGAGCTACAAAATTAATAGATTCAGCTCCATTTTTATTGGGAATTAAAAAAGATGGCACAAAATTAGGATGCCAAGAACATCCAATGAAGGAAGACTGATTCATTTTTAAAAGGTTCTGATCCCCATCATCAAATATCCCTGATTCATTTTAGTGCCTACCGAGAGTTATGCAATTTAGAAGCAATTTGGAAAGACTATCATTTATTGCAAGCTCCCCCAAATGCTTTCTGTCCAAAATCCATCTGTCTACTAATGACTACTATTGATACCATTTGCTACCAGATTTGCTGTCAGTCAATAGAAATAGCTAGAAAGTTTACCATTATTCCTTGGTGAAATTAGAAAGAAACCTATTACAAAGAAATTTATTCACAAAAGTGTACACGAACATAAATATAAACTCGTTTGGCCAATGAGTTATCTGGCAACCAGTAAAATGGCACAAACTGTACAAATTTGTGAAATTGCTCTTTGTTCTAGTTGGCTTCAAATATGACTGACCATATCATCAATATTACATATGGTTTCCTTTTTGAGAGAAGAGAAATGAGCTGGCTGTTTTGGAAGCTTGACTTTTTAATAAAACTCCTGAAATGGCTGGAATTGACTCAATCATATCTGCCACCTTTAACTACTTTTGTCAGAGGAAGAAATCCAAAGAGTTACTTTAGCAGCTTTCAAAGGCTTCCTTTTCTAGCATGTAGAAATAATAATTCATACAAAATGTGGGTTTTTTCATAGTAATAGCAGCATAACTACTTCAAGAAATAAACATCTGGCATTTACACAGTGAATGGTGCAGGCTGTTACCGGAATAAAAACTCAACTTCTGTAAATGCTATTACCTAAACAGAGTCATATTTATTAAAGGAAAAGCTCAAAGAAAGGAAAAATTTGACAATAGAATTTTCAGAAACTTTCACACACAAAAAAGAGAGTTCACCTTGGTAAATTTAGCCCTTAACGTAAACCATAAGTATCTGATAACCTTTTGTAGTCTTCAAGTATTCAATATTGGGGAGTTGGAATATAAGGCCAAACAGCTCTCTGTACAACACAGTAATTACTATTCCATTCTAGTTCACCTAAAATATAACAAAACTGGAAGCCAATTGTCTTCAAAAACATCTTTACATTCAGTATAATATCCAAGGATCTTTTCCACTGGTAAAGTGCCTTTACCAGAATTCATTAATGAAGGGCTGGACAGTGTGCTGTTGTCTGGTTTTTAAAAATATTAGTTGTGTGTTAGGAGTAATACTGTTTTTTTAAAAAAACAAAACAAAACAAAACAAAACAAAAAAACAGAAGTTGCAGTCTGATTGTCCAAACCAATATCCAGAAGATAAATCTTAGGACCCAAAGAAAGGAGAACTGGGAATATATTATTGAGCTCTCCATAAACTGCTTTCCAAACATTTTAAATTCTGGAACAATACCAAAAGGAATGGGTAAAATGCAGGACTAAGTCTGGCTACTCTTTGTACAGACATTAGGAGAAATTATGAATATCATTATAGAGGTGAAGTGAAATAAAATTTCTATGAACAATAAACATTTGTGCCTGCTTCAGATCATTGCGTATTGTAAAGTTATGAATAGATTTTAAGGCATCTCACCACTCTTTCAGAGTGGATGGCATTTCTATATCTTTAAATCACTGTGATTTAGTTAAAGGTTTAGGAAAAGTCACAGCTGCAAGAATTTGGTAACATGATAAGAGGTAAATTTTCTTTGCTGGCCCTCATTTGCACCAGTTGCTTCAATGGACACACAGGAATAGGTTTTTTACCTTCAAATTTTAAGTCCTCATAAATACATTTTTGTCGAAGAAATTGGTTTTCATTCTTTTTTAAACAAGAACCTGTATTTTAGTCTAAAATTGACCAGATACTGGCTCCAATTTAGCAAAAGCACTTAAGCATGTAATTAACTGTAAGCTTGTGTGTAGTTCCATTGACTTCAATAGGTCTATCACACGCTTAAAGTTACCCATATGCTTAATTGCTTTGCTAGATCACAGTCAGTATCCCTTTAAACTGTAAGTGGACAAGCACTGAAGTGGCCCTTAAGAACCTTAGTTTTTACTATGTTGCAACTGGAATGCTTCTCAAAATTAAAAATAATCCATTCCCAAAATACCCAAATCTAATGAGTGTTTTGGGGTTGTTGTTTTTAATGTCCACTCTCATAAAACTTCCCATGTGTTATGTGGTCAGGATTCAGCCATCTACCAATACAAGCAATTTTTGAGCTATTAAGGTAACTAACCACTGGATGTCTCCACTGCTCCACACAAATACAGATTAAAGTACTCCTCTGGCAGTGAAAAATATTACTCTAAAAAGGCAATACATTGGTATACCCCTACAGCTTATGTTTATGGATATGGCTGGTTTCTGCGCAGTAGTCAAAGAGATCCACATCCTCACATCCCAAGGGACAACAATTCAATGTGGAATGCATCTTTAATGGTAGCTCTGATTAATAGCCCAGTCTACAGCACATACAATCCAATTAAAATTACCCAAATGTCGCTAGATCTTTAGAAGAAAAACACATTGCATTTTTCTCAACACAAATCGTTTATGCCCTGATTGATAGCAAAAATTGTAACAGTAAAGCTCCACAGCAGGAATACATGGACCTGACCTAAATCTAGAAAGTGGCTTGTTCTAAAAAATGAAATAGATTTATTTCCCATCCTTTTACTCTTTAATTGAAGTGAGCAACCAATTAATGTAAAATTTAAGAGACCCACCACCTGATAATGTAGTCATTTGTAGATTATGGGACAGATTAGGAGTCATCAGATCATCTCCTTCACAGGAATATCAGAGAAAGATTCATAAAATGAGAACATTTTTGAAACATGCTTGGAATACATGTTATGAAAACCCTACTGAGGTGAGACATAGAACAGCTGACAAGTATTTTAACATGACCTCTATCCAGACTTTATTACTTTTATTCTGGCTCTCTCCATAGAAAAATATTGTATGAATTGCACTTTCTGATGTGAGAAATACAACCATAAATGGCTCAATCCTGTGAGATGTTGACCACTTCCTGAGAGGTACTGAGGGCCACCGGCTATGAGTTGCCTTGAGTAGGAGTTAGGTGTTCAGCCCCTTGCAGGATTGACTCCAAAGGCAGCTCCCTGCCACCATGTTCTGTTATTCTTCAAAAATTTAAAGATTAGAATGTTTAAATCCAATCCTTCCGGAATCTTAGTGGCATTTGAAATCCAAACTTGTCTCTAGATCTGAATTCTGAGGTTTGAGTCCATCTCTGTTGGCAAGAGAGTAGCCAAAAGCAATATGCAAAGGGGAATCATGCAAGCTACCATGTTAAATGACACACTTTACCAACTCTTGTAAATGTACCTTCAAATGCCGGACACAATCTTTCCTTAAAGAGTGCCTACCAGCCTATTGTGTTGCTTGCACATTTTTGTAAAATACAATTCCATTCAACAAAGACATCATGTCACATCAGAGAAAAGCAAGTGCAAGAGAAGAGAGGAGGAGAAGCATTGGCCTGGAACAGCAAACCGCAGCCACTGGGAGCCGCAATCGGTCGAACCTGTGGACGCGGCAGGTAAACAAACCAGCCCGGCCTGCCAGGGGCTTTCCCTGCACACGCGGCGGAACAAGTTTGGGAACCACTGGTTTATTAAAAATGCAAGAGGCAGCAAACTTGCCAGACACAAAGCTAATTATCTAAGTGAAAAGTTTCCACTAGACATTTTTCTGACCATGCTTGGACAATCATGAATCCCTTCAACCATAAGGAGACCATGTACTTATTGGCAGCATTCACTTTGTTTCCCCTGTTTCTCAATAGCTCACAGGTAAGGTGCGCAAGCAAGAAGATCAAATCCCTTTTTACAGTGACCAGATCCATCGGTCCTTGAATCTTCTGTGGCAAAATACCAAACAGCTATCTCTTTGGAATTTATCTGGGGACAAGTACAGAATTTAGAATAGGAACAGTGACTAAAAGGGAGCCCCATATTGAAAGGAAAGTTGGTTCTGTCACTGCTACAATCCATTAGGAAATAAGTGTCTATATACCTGGAGGGATAATTATATTATTAAGATATTGAATTAAATGAAAACTATTATGGAGGTGCTGAGTTTTTCTTAAATATTGGAATATGCTTCTGTTTATTTAAATACTATTAAGGACTTTATTGAGCCTAAAATGTCAAAGTGTATTTCCTTGGCCTCCTTCCACAGTCTCGAAGAGCCAAACAAAATCTTAGGGATTAGCTGAAGGATTCTGTGCTTTAATGTACCGAGCTCTCTCCCCACCCCCGACAAGTTGCCCACTCTAGCATGGGAGAGTGATGGCTGGTGCAGGAGTTGGCTCCACCAATTTTAGCCCATTGAAGAGCTTTGCTCCACCAAGGGAACTCTTTCCTGGCCATTCACAGCCAGAATTTGCCCTTTCTACTTTCTGAGTGCTGCAAAGGAGCCAGATTGCCACAGACTGATTAGAGATAACTATCCAACAACCAACTTACAAGAGGAGAACATACACATCTGAAAATCAAGAATCTTGAATAATTCTGCTGTGCTCCCACGTATTCCCTCCTACAGAGATTATATACAGGAAGAAGAATGAGATGTTTCTATATATATATATACACACACACACACTGTGATAAAGCATGGCCAGAAGGCAGCAGGAAAGTGATATACGAGAGATATGTAAGTCCCAGGATGAGGAGAAGCCTTATTCCCCGTAGAGGGAAGAAAGGTTTCTATAGATTAAAAGCACCTGAAGCCAATTAGAGCACCTGAAGCTAGTCACCTGATAAAAGCCCCCTGCTTCAATCAGCCAGAAGAAGGAGTTGGAGCAGAGTGGTTTGGAGTTGGAACAGAGGAGAGTTTGGAGAAGTGCCATGGCTGGCTAGAAGACCAAGACCCTAGGTAAAGAGACACCTGGCTTGTGCAGAGATAGAGGGCAGGAAGCCCCACAAGCTGAAGAGCAGGAGAGGGAAGTAGCCCAGGGGAAAGAAGCACTAGTTCAAGTGGCTTACCACTATCCCTAGGGCCCCTGGGCTGGGACCCAGAGTAGAGGGCAGGCCCGGGTCCCTCCCTCTCCACTACCCTTCTCTGGGTTACTAGTGGGACAGTAAATACCCTAGTTCAGGGGCAGGAAACTGCACCCTGAACACCCCCGCACCTCCCAAGAAGAGGAAGTGCGGGACCCATCATAATCGTACCGGCAATTTGCCACAACACACACACACTGCAAGTTCCAAGATGTTGTCCTTTACTGTTCTTCCTGATTGTTGTTAATCACGGCAGGCTCTGCATGCATGAGCCACCCCCTATAGCTTCTCCTAAGGAAGTTTCAATATTGCAAAGCAATCAGAGAAACAGATGTGCCCAGTGTCCAAGTGAAAGGGAGGGGGCTTTCCTGCCTCTGGTGGGGCTCTTCCCCCTTTCTCTAGACACTGCCAAGCCAGTATTGTACTAGAGATGACTTTTAGACTGCCTCATAAAGGTGACCCCAAAGTTTCAATTTGTGCCCCTGGAATGCACCAATTGCATTAGTTTTTTAAAAATCGTTCTGCTACTTAACGGTCTTGCAAGCTCCAAACCTAATTTTGAATTACAGAATTCAAACACTAAATGTGTCAAATAGTAGAGTGGGACATAGCAATAGATGGCGTAGATCTCAAGCGAACGTAGGATAAAGAGAGTTGTAGACGAAGCATAAATAGCCTAAGATTACTGACAGCATAGGCGCTGATTCTGTGGGTGCTCCAGTCCCGGAGCACCCACCGAAAAAAACTAGCAGGTGCTTAGCACTCACTGGCAGCCAGCTCCTCTCTGCCCCCCACCTCTCCAGTGCCTCCTGTGCACAGCAGCCCCACCGAACAGCTCCCTCCCAGTATCTCCCACCTGCTGCAATCAGCTGTTCTGCAGCATGCAGGAGGTGCTAGGGGGAGGGGGAGGAGTGGGGATGGGACACACTCAGGGGAGTGGTGGAACTGGGTGAGAAGAGAGGTGGGGTGGGATCTTTGGGGGATGAGGTGAAGTGGGGGTGGGACCTAGGGCTAAGCAGAGGTTGAGCACCCCCAGGCAACAGAAAAAGCCGGCACCTATGAGTAACAGAAGTTTTATCAAGGGCTACTTTTAATTCAAACATTCATTTTTAAGTTTGAGGAACAATATAAAAGTGTTCTTCTATACACAAAAGTGGTAGAAAGATCCATCAGTGATAAGTGTACAATTGTGACGATTTGTGGAATCTGTCCATGTACAGTTTAGGAATCCTGTTTGAGATTATGAACTCTCTGTTAAATTCAAATCCTTATGACTATTTGTACTGTGTTCTTGCATCATACTACTTTTCTTAAGAAGCCGGGGAGTGGTGCATGCATGTCTAGTTTGCGGGAGTGGACTATCAAGACTCATTCCCATTTCAATAGGCCTGCCTGGGCAATACAATCGATACACTTAAAGAAAGTGGCCAAACCATGAAAATTAGTTCTGCCCAGGTGGCCTGGTATCTAAGCACCAGATCTCCTGGTGGGGGACTTTGAACATCTGATCCTGGAGAGGCTGATTGGGGGTCACCTGAAAAAAAGGAGTGAAAGTTATAAAAGTCAGGGTCTCTCAACAGCCTTTTCATCCCTTTTTTCTACCACAAACACAGTTCTAGCAAAAGGCAAACATCTAACTGGACAAGTCATTTTAGAATCGTTAAACTAATTAAAGTATGTGCAGCACTTCAAAAATATAACACATGAGTGGGGACAAGTATCATCACAACACTCTCAGATTATATTAAAAACAAACAGTCTTAATGCCTGTCACCACATTCCCTCCTCAAGCTGTCACAAGAGCGCTATAGTATATAGAGTGCATTCCCCTCAAGTCTGGCACTAAAGATGCAGCCAAATACATAAACTATTCCAAAAATATTTTCTGAGCAGGAGGTAAAGCACCACAAATCAAAAGGTGGGAGCAGTGTTAGGGTTAAATACACAAGCCTCATTGATGAAGAGTTTTCATGTCTAAATGGCCCAGGGGTGGCTTTACTAACTGTAAAGAGTCAAAGGGGGAAAAGAGGGGAAGCTTCAGGAAAAGTCTGTTGTGAAAAATAATGAATTGCATACCCCGGCTGCAAACTATAAATTGTCCATCTTTTAAGTCAAAAAGCAGTTTCTACAAAAGTTGGTATTATCCATGTTCCATGGCCATGTATTCCCTCAGATAGTTAAAACTACGTGTGTATACACACACACACACATTGCCTTTCAACAGTTTCCCCCCGCCCTTCAAATGATTGCCTGTTCTGAGGAAAGTCTGCTAGTAGAAGTCCTTTAAACAGCTTGGTGAATGTGATGCCCAATCCACACTGAATAATTAAGGAAGTGAAATAAATATCAGAAATTGCTTTATTTTCTTTATAAAGAAACACAAGAGTGTTCTAGGCTGTTATTCCATGCCCCGCCAGCATAATTAAAAGCATTAAACATCCCAATGCACCCAGTATTCTTCTATTATCTGACATTCTCCTTAATCCTAAAACACTCTGCAGTGAACCAGAAACACACGCATGTCTGGCACTATTCTACCTCACTGCAGGGGAATTCCAAAAACTGTAGCCAGTGTATAGGCACTGACTCCATGGGTGCTCTGGGGCTGAAGCACCCACAGAAAAAAAAAACAGCGGGTGCTCAGTACCCACCAGCAGCCCCCCGCCAATCAGCTCCTCCCGCTCCCACCCAGCATCTTCTGCCCGCTACTGATGAGCAGGAGGCACTGGGGGGAGGGGGAGCAGGCCCACCAATATGGGGGGAAAAGAGGGCAATTGTTAAGGGGCCCGGGGACCCCTGGCCGCTGGCCGCGCAGCAGGACTAAGGCATGCTTCCTGCCCGCCCTTGCTCCATGCCGCGGCCAGCATGTCCCTGTGGCCTCTGGGGAGGGGGTCTCCGAATACTGCCCCTGCCCTAAGCACTAACTCTGTAGCTCCCATTGGCCGGGAATTGCGGCCAATGGGAGCTGTCGGGGTGGTGCCTGTGAGTAGCAGCGCATGAAGATCCCCTGGGCCCCCTGCAAAGGAGCCGCTGCCAGAGAGGAGTGCCACTTGCTTTTGGGAGCTGCCTGAGTTAAGCACTGACCCCCTGACCCCCTCCTGTACCCCACCTCCCTACCCTAGCCTAGAGCCTGCACCCAAACTCCCTCAAAGAGCCCACACCCCCTCCCGCACCCAAACTCCCTCCCAGAGCCCGCACTCCCTCCTGCACCCAAACTCCCTCCCAGAGCCCGACCCTGCACACAAACTCCCTCCCAGAGCCTGCACCCTGTATCCCCTTCCACACCCCTACCCCAGCCTGGTGAAAGTGAGTGAGGGTGGGGGAAAGTGAGCAACAGAAGGAGGGGGGATGCAATGAGCAGGGGGAAGGGCCTCAGAGAAGGGGCCGGAAAGAGCCGTGGCCTCAGAAGGGAAGGGGCAAGGGTCTTTGGGTTTGTATGATTAGACAGTTGGCAACCTTACCGGCGGGCACATGGAAGCCCTGGCCATGCCGGAAGAGCGCGCCCAGCAGCGCAGGTGCAGCATTGCCCAAATGGCAGGCGGACCGCATCCATGTGGGCGCGCTTGTGCGTGTGAGACGCCCATTGACTGTTCTGCCCCGGGGCCCGGAATTGCTGTCAGCGGGCTTGAGGGGGGAGGGTTGGGGGCAGTGTACGCTCAGGGGAGGGGGCAGAGCAGGGGCAGGAAGAGGTGGGGTGGTGTCTTGGGAGAAGGGGTGGAGCACCCCCAGGGAAAGCTGAAAGTCGGCACTAGGAGCCAGTGTCAAGTGTTGAAAACACGTAACTAAAAGCACAGGAAAAAATATAGCAGTTTCACAGTCAGAGTGGCTACCATACAACGTACCACTCTATAACTGATTCACTAGACAAGAAAACACGGCACACTAATTTAAGGTGATCAGCTAGATTCCGAAAAGGTAAGAGATTACTGACAAAAAACACACTTTTCACATACTGTGGCTTTCCAGAATACCAATAAGACAGCCAGCCTCTGTCAGGGGGTTGATACAATATACCAAAGACGACTGACTGTTCGGAGTGCTCATGCTAGAGGACCCTCATACTAACACTACAGATGCTCTAAAATCTGCTGCCTCTATACTGATTAGCTTTCAGTGGCAGGAACACACTTAATACAGAAGTGAAAAATTAATAGTATCCCCCAGCATACTCCACAAGGAATCCAATACACAGATATTTTCCTTGATGATGGACAGTACTGAAGAATCATACAATACAGCACAACTGTTAGTCGAAGCCAACAACTGGCACTCACTGTACCCCTGGCTCTGCCATGGGCCTAGAGAATGACCTTTGGCAGATTCTCTTCTGAGCCAGAACTCTGCACTGTGCAAGGATGTGTGTATGTGTGGAGGAGTGGATTCCAATTTCCTGATTCCGAGCACCAGTCCCAGCCATGATTCAACTTAGAACTGTTGCCAGGCAGCTCTAAGTTATGCCACTGACATAGGGCCCTTAATGGACTCAGTGCCAGTGGATGATTGGCATAATGAATGGATGGGGCAGAAGCAGCAGAGGGCCAGACACTCCAGCAGGGATTTCCCTACACCAATAGAATTCTCTGCTGGTGATTTGTGGCTGGATTACAGCCCCTTTATGCCACAGATGGCACAGTGGGGCCATAACTGGACTAGACCTGCATTTCAATCGTAAAATTCGGTTGATACTATCTAGCTCATTCGCAAGGATGCTTTAAGACTAAGTTTATTAGTGTTTGAAAAAAGAAAATGAAGCTCCTCATATGAAAAGTGCCACGGAAGTGCCTATTTGTATATGTGCAAGAAAGAAATACAGACACACACACACACACACACACACATATATATATAGTGACAAAGTTCCTCCTCTGCCTTGATGGGTCCTGAGGTTTTTTGGCGGATTTGCTTGCCTCGATTTGGCCTCTTCTACTAGAGGCTCAAACCTGCCATTCACTCAGCTAACCTCATCACTGGCCAGCACGGGGGAAATGCAGAACAATCTCTGCAGTCTCTGTTGTCCCACCTAGTGGGTCGGGGACAGGCCAGATCCCTTTAAAAAATTAGACCTTCCATTCTGGTGTTTCTCACAGACCAGGTCAACTCCTCCTGTGTCCAATCAGGAGTTGGGAGGATAGGGGGAACCCAGGCCCGCCCTCTACACCGGGTTCCAGCCCAGGGTCCTGTGTATGGTGGGTGTCTACAATGCCTCCTGTATCAGCTGTGTGACAGCTACAAATCCCTGGGCTACTTCCCCATTGCCTTCCCCCCAGCACCTTCTTTATCCTCATCACAGGATCTTCCTCCTGAAGCCTGATCATGTGTGTACTCCTCAGTCCTCCAGCAGCACGCCTTCTCACTACCTGCTCCTTGCATGCCCTCCACTAACTGATGGGACGTCCTTTTTAAACCAGGTGTCCTGATTAGCCTGCCTGTGATAATTAATTCTAGTAAGTTTTTAATTGGCTTCAGGTGTCTTAATTAGCTTGCCTGTCTTAATTGGTTTTAGCAGGTTCCTGATTGCTCTAGGGTAGTTCCTGCTCTGGTCACTCAGGGAACAGAAAACTATTCATCCAGTGGCCTTCTACCAGACTCCTGTACCCCACTGGTCTGGGTCTGTCACTATATATAAAGTGTGTATGTGTATATATATATACATACACACACACAAAGGCAGTTTACCAGCCATGTAAACACCTAAAGTCTCCTTTATCTTCTAAATATTTTCCACTTCTCAAACACAAAAACACACACTGGTGATGCATAAGTCAGACACTTCTGTTTTCACTGCTGTTTGAATCCCATCTGCCCTCGTAGACCTCTTTCCCAGTAAGTCCCAAGAAGTGGTCCCATTTTGAAAAACTAACTACATTTTGACTTATTCCCCGTGGAAAATTCCCACACTATTCTGCTTTACATTGGCTGCAAATTCCTTCAGAAGGACGTGAGAACTGCCCAAGGGCCGGTGGAATGGGAATGGGAATGGGATTTGGCTAAAATATGAAGTTCATCAGAGCAAATAATGGCAAATAATCAGAGTCAGAAGGTAAAATACTAATATTTCAACTGAAAGGCTGTGGGATGCAGTCTCTATTACCCTTTTTGTTGATGATGGTTTGATGTAGCAGATTAACAGCAACAGTAGCATGAAGAATTTGTGTGGCCTTGCATAGGCTTTCATTCACTCCCTTTTAGACTCAATTAACTAACAGCAGAGATCAGCAACACTTTGTGTTGGACCTACCCTCTGAACAATCAGAGGTTTTTGACATGGATTCCAAATAATTACCAAGAAAGTTCATGTGTTCAGTTGGACAGGCAGAATTCTTCACTGCCAGAGATTCCACTATCCGCTCAAGCCATGATGATTTAAAGGATTAAACAAAACATTAAATGTGATCCGACAGCCAATCAAGTCTAGGATTCACAATCTCACACAGTGATTCATTATAAACAGAACCATCATTTCACCACACTCAAAGGTAGTTCATCTTCCTGTTTTATTCAGTTTCTCAGAATGTTAAGGGTCAGATTTAGGAGCAGGAACAATGTACTAGTGGATAGGGCACAGGACTGGAACTCAGGAGATCTATGGTCTGATCCTGGCTCAGCCAGACACTTCCTGTGTGACCTCTACTACGATGATGAGGGCAATATAAATAGATAGAGTCACCACCCTTTCTAACATTGAGTAGCACCTTACTCTTAAAAGCAGTCATATTGATCTAAATGGAGCTATGTGCAAAGTAAGGTAGTACTCAGGTGAGTAAAATTGACAGAATCTGGCCCACTGTTTCTTCAGAATAGAAGTAGCCTCCAAAAGCGAAAATTAGTGACAAGGAGCACAGCCACAAATTGTCTTCATCAAAGGGAAGCAGCATCAGCACTATCCACAGCTGTTTTAGGCAGGGAAAAGCAAGCCAAGAATTTGAATATTATCACAGTGAACAGTCTCACCTCATCTTAAACTGGATTTTATCTGGTGTTCCTGCAATGTCCCAAGGACAGATGACCCCTTGATAACTCAAGCTGATTGTCATACACCAGATCCAACGTATTCTTTACTTTTCCAGTGGCTAGCGAACAGCAGCAGCAAACGGGGAGGTCTGAGAGGGAGTTTTCAGGTGAAGGAGGAGTGACTACATGAACCCTTGGGGCAAGTTTGCTGTGTGGTTACTTGATTAAACTTTATAGTATGGTCTGTTTGGGGATCTGTGTGCTGAGCCTAATGGCCTGCTAAGCAAGGCTAAGAGCTTCCTAGCGGGGCTCTAGCCTGCCATTCTTAGATCCCTAATCCCTTTAGGATACCTTGATGAGGGTGGGAAGCTAACTCAGGAAGAACAGAGGTTTAAAAAGTTTGCTCCTAAATGACCAGAGGGAGTTTTGCAAGGGAGTATGACAGGCAGATATGTCATACAGACATTCTCTAAACTTAGACCACTAAATGCCCCCTCCTCAAAAAAAAACAAAAAACAAAAAGCCTCAAGAGTAAAAACTCTGCTGCTTGACTTCTGCCTGCATGATGAGTGTGTGTTTGGGGGGGAGGAGAATCCAGTTAATTGCACTGAATGCAGCATGTATGGATTACCTGCCTTGTGGATAGGTAGCATGTGTATGAATTTGGTGCAAGCAATTCATGGCCCTCAGATACCGAGTGCTGGTTACCAGACTGGCTGAACTGGAGGAGATAAGAGAGACCAAGAGGTACACAGACACGACTTTCCAGGACAGAGTACAGTGGTCCCATTCTCCGACTGACAGACTATTTGTTATTGAGGGGGGAAAAGAACAAAAGCTGGAGCAAAGAGAAACAATCCCATAGTTGGGAGCCTCCTTCCATATGATGTCATCATATCCTCTCATACTGAGGATACCTCTCTCGGGGAAGGAATCCAAGTTATTATGAAGAGACAGGTAATAGTAATGGAGGATTAGATTATTATAAATAGAGATAGTTGATTTGTGATCACTGGGAGAACTGCATGGTGAATTGTCTGCATGTGAAGGTTGAAGACCTTTCAGGACATTGAGACAGACTTGTGTGCAGTGCTGGGGAGCCACCGGTGGTCATGGTGCATGTAGGTACCAGTGACATAGGGAAAGGTAGGAAAGGGATCTGAGTTACCCATGAAAGAATTTTCTGTAGTATCTGGCTGGTGAATCTTGCCCATATGCTCAGGGTTTAGCTGATCACCATATTTGGGGTCGGGAAGGAATTTTCCTCCAGGGCAGATTGGAAGAGGCCCTGGAGGTTTTTCGCCTTCCTCTGTAGCATGGGGCATAGGTCACTTGCTGGAGGATTCTCTGCTCCTTGAAGTCTTTAAACCACGATTTGAGGACTTCAATAGCTCAGACATAGGTGAGGTTTTTCGCAGGAGTGGGTGGATGGCCTGCATTGTGCAGGAGGTCAGACTAGATGATCATAAAGGTCCCTTCTGACCTTAGTATCTATGAATCTATAGAGGCCAAATTTAGGCTGTTAGGTCAGAGATTAAAGTCCAGGACCTCCATGATAGCATTCTCTGAAATGCTGCCAGTTCCACACACACAGCCAGTTAGGCAGGCAGAACTGCAGGATATCAATGTGTGGATGAGATGATGGTGTTTGGAGGAGGGATTTAGCTTTATTAGGAACTGGGGAGCTTTTTGGGAAAGGAGGAAACTATACAGGAAGGATGGGTTTCACCTAAACCAAAATGGAACCAGATTGTATAATTAGAATTGGAAGAGCAACTACCAAAAGACACAAAATCTAACAGCAGTTAAAAAAAAAATACATCAGAAGCAGAAAGCCTGGAAACAAATCAGTGGGGCCACAGGACAATCAAGGTGCTAAAGGTGCACTCAAGGAAGATAAGGCCATTGTGGAGAAGCTAAATGAATTCTTTGCATTGGTCTTCACTGCAGAGAATCTCCCTCATATCCCCACACCTAAACCATTCTTTTTAGACAAATCTGAGGAACTGTCCTAGCCTGAGGTATCAATAGAAGTTTTTTTAAAAAAAAAAACATGATAAATTAAAAAGTAAGTTACTAGGACCAGATGGTATTCAATCAAGAGTTATGAAGGAATTTCATATTTGAAATTCCAGAACTATTAATTGTGGTATGTAACCTATCACTTAAATCAGCCTCTGTACTGGAACACTGAAGATTAACTAATGTAATGCAAATTTTTTAAAAGGGCTCCATAGACAATCCTGGCAATTACAGGCTGGTAAGCCTGACCTCAGTACCAGGCAAATTGGTTGAAACTACAGTAAAGAACAGATTTGTCAGACACACAGATGAACACAATATGTTGGAGAAGAGCTAACACAGCTTTTGTAAAGGGAAATAATGCCACCCTTATCTATTAGAATTCTTTGAGGGTGTCAAGAACCATGTGGACAAGGATGTGTGACAGGATCCCTGGGGTGCAGCCTGGGACTGTGGGACTGCTGTACCCCCCTAACTCTTCAGCCTGGGCTGACTCTCACAATGCTTTGCTAGTGACAAGCAGCAAACCCCTCCAGGCACTGTGATCACTCAGCACAACAGCATGTGGAGCCCCACACCAAGCTATATTGCATGAATGCTCCCAGAGCCACTCATGAATCACACAGGGAAAGGTACCAGCCAAATGCCCCCAGATCCCATCACTGTACCTCAGGAATATACCATCTTGCACTGCTCAAGACAAGCAGTGCAAATTTATTAATTGGCTCACCACTTCATCAATGGAAAGTGGACAAACACCAGCCTTTGCAAACCTGAGCAGACTTGCCACACACTTCAGGCAAACTGACTGGTAAAGATAAACAGTTAAACAAATGTATTGATTACAAAAGATAGATTTTAAGTGATTATAAGTGACAGGCAAAAAGTCAGAGCTAGTTACCAAAATAAAATAAAATATAAGCACGCAGTCTAAACTCTCAACCCTATTAGACTGGGCAACATCTAGATTAAGCAGTTTTTCTCACCACACTGGATATTGCAGTCCTTAATATACAAGTTTGGCCCTGAAACCTGAGCCAGGCTCCTCTGCTGGAGTCTTCAGTCTTCTGTGAGTGTCTTGGTTGCTTGCAGCATAGATAGGGGCAGGAGAAAGGCTAAGCATGGGGCCTGTGTGTTCTGTTATATACCCTCAGTCCCATGTGCTTGGAGACCACAAGTCCAGGCAGTGCTGAGTCCCCAGGCAAGGTTGAGCAATTCCCCTGGTGTGGCCTCATGCAGGTGAGTCATTGCATTGTAGCTCCCTTGCTGGACAATGGCTATTGATGGGTTGTTTGACACCCTGGTGGGGTGTTGGTTTCCTTGCTGTTGTCTCTGGGGAGTTAATAGCTGGCTGATTCCCCAACTTACAGCACGTTTTAGTGACAACCATACAACACAATTCTCATAACTTCATATGCATTATTGAGAATTGTGTTGTATGGTTGTCACTAAAACATGCTTTAAGTTGGGGAATCAGCCAGCTATATATATGGATAGAGAAATTACTTTCAGCAGATCATAACCTTTCCCTGATACCTCACATTGCCTGTTTTATATGAAAGATCATAATTATATACAAATAAGGAATATGAGGGTATATCTGGTAACACTGGGTGATCCAGTGGCTACAGTGTACTTGGACTTTCAGAAAGCCTTTCACAAGATCCTTCACCAAAGATACTTATGCAAAGTAAGCAGTTATAGGATAAGAGGGAAGGTCCTCTCATGGATCTATAACTGGTTAAAGGATAGGAAACAAAGGATAGGAATAAGTGGTCAGTTTTCAGAGCAGAGAGGTAGATAACAGAGTTCCACAAACATCTGTACTGGGACCAGTGCTGTTCAACATATTTATAAATGATCTGAAAAAGGAATAAACAATGAGCTGGCAAAGTTTGCAGATGATACAAAATTATTCAAGATCAAACTGGGGGTTGGGACCCCTCAGGGGGTTGTGAGGTTATTACATGGGGGGGGGGGGTCACGAGCTGTCAACCTCCACCCCAAACCCTGCTTTGCCTTCAGCATTTATAATGGTGTTAAAGATATAAAAAAATGTTTTTATTTTATAAGGGGGGTCGTACTCAGAGGCTTGTTATGTGAAAGGAGTCACCAGTAAAAAAAAGTTTGAGAACCACTGTTCAAGATTGTAATCAGCTTTGGACTTAACTAAGAGTTACAAAGGGATCTCACAAAACTGGGTGACTGGGCAACAAAATGGCAGATGAAATTCAATGTTGACAAATGCAAAATAATGCACATTGAAAAACATAATCCCAACTACACATACAAAACAATGAGGTCTAAAATTAGCTGTTACCATTCAAGGAGGATCTTGGAGTCATTATCTGAAAACATTTGCTCAATGTGCAGTGACAGTGAAAAAAAAAAGTTAACAATGTTAGAAACCATTAGGAAAGTGATAGATAATTAGACTGAAAATATAATATCCCTATATAAATCCATGGTCTGCCCACACCTGGAATACCATGTGCAGTTCTGGTCACCCCATTTCGAAAAAGATATATTAGAATTGGAAATGGTGCAGAGAAGTGTAACAAAAATGATCAGAGTTATGAAACATCTTCCATATGAGGCGAGATTAAAAAGACATACTGTTCAGCTTGGAAAAGAAATAATTGAGGAGGGATATGATAGAGGTCTATAAAATCATGAATGCTGTGGAAAAAGTGAATAGGGAAGTGGTATGTACCCCTACCCATAACACACAAAACAGGGGTCACCTATGAAATTAATAGGCAGTGGGTTTAAAACAAACACAAGGAAGTACTTCTTCACATAACGTAGTCAATCTATGGAACTTGTTGCCAGAGGATGTTGTAAAAGCCAAAAGTATCATTCTTTTTTGAACCCAGTTAAAGTAGTTCATGGAGCTGTTTGCCAAGATGGTCAGGGATTCAACCTCATATTCCAGGTGTCCCTAAACTTCTGACTGCTAGAAGCTGTGATTGGATGACAGGGGAAGGATCACTCAATAAATTGCCCTATTCTATTCACTCCCTCTAACGTATCTGGCACCAGCCACTGTTGGAAGACAGGATACTGGGTTAGATGGACCATAGGTCTAATCCAGCACATTCTTATGTCTGATATACACTGTTTTCATTTTGAAAAATACTTATTCCAGTAAAAAACCCCAAAACTGTACATTTGTTGAATTCAGCTTTTTCCTGAACATACCATACTTATTCTGATCTTTCCTCCCCATCCTCTACTTCTGCCCCAAAAGAAAACTGAGGACTTGAACCACAGAAAGACAGACTTGTCAACATGATTATAAGGTCCTTTCAAACTTGCCACAACCAGAATTGTTTATGAGGCAATGACTGCTGAGCTTGTTTATTCATTGTCATTTTTCAATCAAACAATCAACTAAATCCCAAACAATAGGTCCTTTGACATTTTGAAGTCAAATGTTCCAACTTAACCATCATCACTTGGAAAATGTTTCCAACTTTTCTTTAAAATGAGGTATACGGAGGGCATTGTAAACACATTGGAAAAGTGACCATGAAAAAGTAGCTCAGAATTTATTTTGATTTTATCAGGAGGTACTTGAATCCTTTGGTAGGAGAACAGAACCAGTAACTTGGTAACATACAGGAAAACAACTACCATGTCATTTGTGAAATGCTCAGATTCAGACATCACTCAAGGTATTTAAACAGTCTGCTTTACTGAACAAAATAACTAGGGTATTTGCACAGTGCCTGAAGAAACTCTATTTCCTTATGTTTAATTTTCTGCTCACAATTTCCCTTCATTTCCCCCACTTTCTCCCTAGAATTGGAATGCAGTCTCTATATATACTTCCCTTATGCTGCCAAAAAGGACTCCTGTGGCTATACTTTGCCAAGACACTTCATTTAGACACCACCCTAAATAAAAAAAGCCTCAGTGATGCCTGAGGGACTTGATTTTAAAACTGTGTAACGAGTCTAAGCTACCATAGACTCCTGCTTCCTGTGCTGGTTTTAACCAAGGGAAGGTAGTTGTGTAAAATATGCCACAATTATGCATAACAGTAGAAAATTTAAAAAAAAAATCCTGCATGTCATCAGTCCTCCCCAAGGTGAGTATCAATAGCCAAAGGAATTCAGTACTTCACATTTCTTTCACAGACAGGAGAAAACAGAGCAATCCTACTGGAATCCCACCAAATTTCAGTACAGCAATGATCTTTTAATATTGCTTAAAAACAACCAGAGATTCAATGTTATGCAATAAAATTTCTGTCTATGACGTTAATGAAAATATTACATTTCAGGAATATGCTGTTTAGAAAATAGACATCTGTTTACATTTAGGATCTTCATGTGATTGTACTCAACAACAATGAAAAGACGAGAGCATTTCCTTCCCCCATGTCTCTCAAATACTGGTGGGTGAATGTCGTGCTTAGTAAAGTGACGAATTAACAGCGTTGAAGAGCCAAATCATGCAGTCCCTTCTCAGGCAAAAACACTCCCACCGAAGTCAAAGGAAAGAACTTAAATAGAAGTTAGTAGACATCGTACCTGAGTAAGGACTAAGGAAAGACTACAGGATTTGGCTCATAGTAAGGGTATGTGTTGTGCAAACTGTCAGTGCCTCTCAATCCTGACCTTGTGACCTCCAACATCTTATTACTGTAGTCTTGGGTTTTCGCCAATTGTGCTAAATTGTGAAGTAGCTTTGACATGTGTACAATTGGTAGCTTGGAGGAGACAACAAAATTCCACTTTCACATGTGAACTAAGGCAGACTTAAACCTCAAGGTCTCCAAGGATGAAAGGGATGTACTCGCCCACTACCTAATTCTGCCCACTCCAGAACGCCTACTGTTCTAAGACTTTGTGGGATAAAGCTGAAGCAAAGCTTGTGTACATTAAGACCCTCAAACTAGCATAAAACAGAAATATCAGAAGTGTTGTGCACTCAAATCCCCAAGCACCATGCTGGAAATGCATTTTCAATGGTAATTTATCAAAACACGTGAACTAGAGAAATTGCACAACATTTACAATACAGTCTGTTTTAGGTTAGCAATTTATATTTTACAATTTGAAATTCAGACCAGTCTGCCTTTAATGAAACCAACCAAAGACATCTAGCTTTCTACCAGGATTTATGTACTCTGGCCACAATTATCAACACTGTGGTTGCCTAGTTTTCAGGATTTCTTGCCAACCATGTTAACTCTCATAGTTGGCAGAGGAAACTCTATTCTGGATGCTGTATTTTTACTGCTGTAACAAATTTCATTGAGACATGAATTGTTTTTGTGCTTTTAATGGGAAATTTTAAAACAACTCAGCAGTGTCATTAGACACCATGATGTTCAATTTCCCAACTGCACTAAACAGTACTGCAGTTCAGCTAGGTATGACGTTGTATTTAATGGGTCAGCATTTGGGGGATTAAGGCTAATTTATTTGGTGACAAGCTAAAAGTAAGAATGTTTCTATATTGCCTATCAGTCCCATAAGATACATTGTAATTGGCATGTTTATAGTCAGTGGTCTTTTGTTTCTAATATGAAGGAAAGGGGTTTTTTTGTTTGTTTGTTTTCACTGTGAGCAGGGTTTGTAAGTTTTAAAAAAATAATTTAAAGGTATTTTTGTACATGCAAAATGTCAATGTTTACTAATGTAAATATTAAATTTCTTGATTAAAAGTAAACCTCATATCATATAGCAATACCTGCCAACATATTAATATTTAAAATTAAATGTCTCCAGAAATGAAGGGGTTCTCATGTACTATGAAATATCAGGACATGAAGGAGGACATGAACAGGTCCGATTCTGTGCTCAGTTACACTGTTATAAATCTGGACGGACTCCATCAAAGATACCAAATTTACACTAGCTTAACAAGGATCAGAATCTGACACCATAACTTCAATGCAGAGGACTGCATACAAGTTTTGATTACAGTGTAACTCATGACCATCCAGACACTTTATTCATGAAACTACAAAAACAGAGTAGGAAAGTAAGCACTGGGATATTCTTCTGTAAAATTATAAGTATTTATTTTAATTGTTAGTTTATTGTTTTCCTATATTACGGTCAAAACTTGCTCTGTGTGGCTCATTAGAGATCTGTACAATCAATGTCATTTTAAAGTCATCTTTTCTTAGAGAAGCTGGAAAGGTAAGTGCAACCCTCCTCCTCCTCAGTTATAAAATTATAATATTAGGAATATACCTTATTTATCAATCATACAACATGTCTATACTGTAAGGTTAGTTATGGCATAATAAAAGAGACAGATTTCTTTGTGCAGCCACTTAGCTAAGGTTGTGTCAGTACTTTCATAAACCTGTTTTCAGAGATTTATGTTAATGAGCTGTCACATTTTGTTCCTGGTTGACACACCTCATAAAAAGATACCCTCTCACACCCCCCTATACGAAGGGCCAGTCCCCCCGCCCTTCTTTGTTCCTCACAGTTCCTCAAGCTCCATGTAAAAGTTCTGCCTTCCCAACTGCTGTAGAAAACACTTGAACTATACACAAAACAGTCTCCCACCATCAACCTATACAGAATGAAACCTGGTTCCATTGAAGCCAATGGCAAAGCTCCCATTAATCTCAATGGAGCCAGGATTTCACCCAAAAAGTCTTGTTAAATCTGTTTCAGATATTCAACATTTTGGGAAAACTAACTTTTCTTGGTAGGTTCTTCATTCATAATGCAAACCAAGCAGTTTCCTTTTCTTTTTATATTTTAAGACGCTTGAAGATTTTTCTTGTTACACAAGTCAGCTTTTATAGTACTTTAACACAGTGTTATTGTCATAGTTATTCATGGATATACAACTGATTTTTATTTAACAGATTAAACACTTGCCAAACCTTGAATTAAATTTTTAAAGGAATTTTCTGATGCAGTATGGACCAGGATGGTTGTAACTGGGCAGAAAAAGCAAAATAGGAGTCAGCAATATTCAACTTCAAGAAATGTAAAATGCACTTTACTTTTAGCTGTTTATATGTTGAATTCCCCAACTAGCTTCTGTAAGGAGTATAGACTTAGTATGGGGAATAGCTCATATCCACCACGCAAGGCCCTCCAAGGTTCTAAAACTAATTTTGCTTATAGAAAGAAATGATCAATACATAAGTCATTAAGTTCCAGTTCAGGCACCAGAGTCAGTTTTATGGGACCACCACAAGGTAAGTCACAGAGGTGCCTCTTCTTCACTCCAAGGACTTCTCAGGTTTGGAACCCTGATGTCTGGGGAGGGAACATCCAAACCACACAGGTTTTCCATTTTATATTGAACTCAAAAAGTCAGCAAAAGCAAAAATAGAATGCATATAAAAATCAAATGAATCCAATCATCAGGTTGATTAAACCACAAATAACCCAACAATTCCATATAAAATCCAACAAAAATTTGGGAGACAGCTGTCTTGTTTAACTGGAAGGCACAAAAATAACAGGACATTGTTAGTCTCAATGCCAATTGATCCATTTAGGTTCCAGGGAGTGTCAAATGACTCCCAGGCAGAGGCTAATGTTGATGCCAGATAAACAGCATGGGCCTGCCCAAATTATTGATAATTAGGTGATAGTGGAGAGGGAAAAGAAGAGATTGGATAACACGCAGTTACAATAAAACATTTCAATAGAATTAAAGATGCCACATCTTGTTACAGTTAATATTCAAATGACAAATTTAGATGAAAATAATATTTCTCCAGATTAAACATACAACTCCTAGCCCACGAAAATAAGTGTGCATGATCTTCTATAAAGCAAGGTTGTTTTATGAGGGCCATTTTAGGTATTTGAGAAATTACTGTTTAAGTGCTGTTCTCAAGTTTTGTGGGTTCCAGCCACACACACTCTTGCACACTCACTCTCTTACACACACAAAAACACCAGCCACCTGCTGGCCTTAAAAACAAGTGCAAAACTGCTGAGGTAGAAGCATCCCTCTATTAAAAAGTGGAAAATAAAATCAAAAAGGTTCGTAGTTATGCAGGATGGTTGCTGTCATAAATATAAAGGGAAGGCTAACCACCTTTAAATCCCTCCTGGCCAGAGGAAAACACCCTTTCACCTGTAAAGGGTTAAGAAGCTAAAGATAACCTCGCTGGCACCTGACCAAAATGACCAACGAGGAGACAAGATACTTTCAAAGCTGGAGGCGGCGGCAGGGGGGAGAACAAAGGGTTCTCTCTGTCTGTGTGTTGCTTTTGCCGGGACCAGAGCAGGAATGCAGGTCAGAACTCCTGTAAAGGGTTAATAAGCAATCTAGTTAGATATGTGTTAGATTCTGTTTTGTTTAAATGGCTGATAAAATAAGTTGTGCTGAATGGAATTTATATTCCAGTTTTTGTGTCTTTTTGTAATTTAAGGTTTTGCCTTGAGGGATTCTCTATGTTTTGAATCTGATTACCCTGTAAGGTATTTACCATCCTGATTTTACAGAGGTGATTCTTTTACTTTTCTTTAACCAAAATTCTTCTTTTAAGAACCTGATTGCTTTTTCCTTATTCTTAAGATCCAAGGGTTTGGGTCTGTGTTCACCTATGCAAATTGGTGAGGATGTTTATCAAGCCTTCCCCAGGAAAGGGGGTGCAGGGCTTGGGGGATTTTAGGAGGAAAGACGTTTCCAAGAGGGCTCTTTCCCCGTTATATTTTGTTAGACGCTTGGTGGTGGCAGCAATAAAGTCCAGGGACAAAAAAGTAAAATAGTTTGTACCTTGGGGAAGTTTTAACCTAAGCTGGTAAAAATAAGCTTAGGGGGGTTTTCATGCAGGTCCCCTCATCTGTACCCTAGAGTTCAGAGTGGGGAAGGAACCTTGACATGGTGGCAGAGCGGTGGGATTAACTTGAAATCAATTTGAGATTTTTTGAACCAGAAGCACAGATTTTAAAAAAGGACTTTTTTTTTCCCCTTTGGGCTGCTGGAAAGCAGGTTTTAAGCTGAAAACAGTTAGAGGTTTTTTTGGGTCTCTGGTTGGGGGCCAGAGCAGAGACAAAAGGGAATTGTCTTTCGTAAGCTGGAGTTTTCTCTACCTAAAGGCAGGGTAGTTAACCTCCTGCAGGCAAATTCACAAGTCTTCACAGACCTGAAGTTTTGTTTTTTGTTGTTTTTTTTACCTAAGAGCAACTAGAGGGGTTTTATGTCTATTTGCCTGGAGACAAAGGTGTTAGGTTTTTTTTAAGGATTTTTCTGTAGGCTGACAATCACTATCAGAGAACATAGGAATCCGGTTACAGCAGAGTCTACCTATCTATCTATATTTTTTTTGAAAAGCCAGGTTTTTTGTTTGTTTATTTCTAACTCTCGGGTGTAAAGTTAGTTAAAAACAGAGAGGCTAACATGACAGAAACCAAGGCACAACACAAACTGGAGTTAACCAGACAGTGAAGGCAGTGAAAGAGGCAGAAAAAGCCCTAGAGGCTGCCCACAGGAGAGCTATGGAGGCAAGGGAAAAAGAACTGGAGGAGAAGGAAAAAGAGAAGAAGCATGCACTGGAGATGGAGAAGGTAAGCGCCGAGTGGAATCGACTGGATAACCCTAACAATCCTTCCCCCAACAATCCACAAATGGGAACGACTTATGTCCACAGTATGATGAATCTAGTGATATTGCTGAATATTTTCTCACCTTTGAGAGACTGTGCACTCTCCATAAAATTCCTGAAGCTCACAAGATGACCACATTGGTCGCAAAATTGACTGTAAGAGCTCTGGACATATTCAATAAGATGCCTACTGATGAGGCTTCTGACTATAATAAGTTCAAGGATTTGGTTTTAAAGCAATTTCAAATTACATCTGAAATGTACAGAGTAAAATTTTGAACCCTTAAGAGAGGGCCTGGACTAAGTAATGTGGCTTATCTAAACCAGATGAAGGATCTGTTAGATAAATGGGTCCAGGAAAGGAGTGTAACTAGCTTTAACGGAATCTGTGATTTTATAGCTCAGGAGCAATTCCTGAATATGTCCAAGGAGGAAATAAAACAGTGTTTATGGGATAAGGAAATGGACTCAGCAGAAAGTCTTACTTCTTATGCTGATCGATTCGAGCAGTCCCAGACTGCCAGAGAGGCGGGGCAAGCCGGAACAAAATGGGTGGAGGGAGGAGAGAGGAACAACGCTGGTTGCAGTTGGAGTGGATACCAGAAGGGACACCCTCAGACCCTACTACCGGGGGGGGGGCAGCCCAAGGCCCCAACTACACACCAAGGAATACTCCGGACCCCTTATCATCCTACCACACCGTTCTCCAGCAACCCACCTCGCCCCAGCGACCCATCAGCTGGACGATGTTTTAAATGTAACGAGCTGGGGCATGTAAAGGCCAACTGCCCCAAGAACCCGTAAAGATGACAGTTCATTGCACCGGAATCACACCAGAGGTCCTCAGGCCCAGATACCCTCAGAGCGGAGGGAAACTGTGAGTGTGGGCGGGAAGAAGGTCACTGTGTTGAGGGACACCGGAGCGCAAGTGTCGGCTATCCATGCTTCCTTAGTGGACCCCACTTTAATCAACCCAGAAATCCAAGTGACAATTCAACCCTTCAAGTCCAACTCTTTCAATTTGCCTACAGCCAAGTTGCCTGTCCAGTACAAGGGCTGGTCAGGAATGTGGACTTTTGCGGTCTGTGATGATTATCCCATCCCCATGCTGTTGGGGGAAGACTTGGCAAATCATGTGAAGCTAGCCAAGAGAGTGGGAATGGTCACCCGCAGCCAGACTAAGCAAGCCGTCACGCCTAGCTCTGTTCCGGAAACTTCTACCAGGACCCAGTCAGAGGTGATGGAACCGGACCCCATGCCAGCATCTGCAACAGCAGTAGTGGATCCAGTCCCAGAGACTCAGACACAGCCAGTCCCAGAACCGGCGAAACAAACAACACCAGACCCATTGCTAGCACTGCATACAGTACTTGCAACCCTAACACCAGAGGGCCCCACCGAACCTGAACCAGCAGAAGCCGATAACCCTACACAAGAGGCTCAGCCGGAGCCCGAAACCCAACATAGAGCACCAGCAGAGAGTGGTTCACAGTCAACAGAAACAGCCCCATCCCCTACATCGCTTCCAGAGAGACCAAGCCTAGGTCCACAATCCAATGAGGAACTGATGTCTCCAGCATCAAGGGAACAGTTCCAGACTGAATAGGAAGCAGATGAACACCTCCAGAGAGCTTGGACGGCGGCACGGAGCAACCCACCGCCTCTCAGCTCTTCTAATCGATCCTGGTTTGTTGTAGAAAGAGGACTTTTATACAAGGAAACTCTTTCTGGTGGACACCAGGAAGACTGGCATCCTCAGAGACAGTTGGTAGTTCCAACTAAGTACCGGGTCAAGCTCTTGAGCTTGGCCCACGATCACCCTAGTGGCCATGCTGGGGTGAACAGGACCAAAGACCGTTTTGGGGGGGGGGGTCATTCCACTGGGAGGGAATGGGCAAGGATGTTTCTACCTATGTCCGGTCTTGTGAGGTATGCCAAAAAGTGGGAAAACCCCAAGACCAGGTCAAAGCCCCTCTCCAGCCACTCCCCATCCCTGAAGTTCCATTTCAGTGAGTAGCCGTGGATATTCTGGGTCCTTTTCCAAAAAAGACACCCAGAGGAAAGCAGTACATACTGACTTTCATGGATTTTGCCACCTGATGGCTGGAAGCAGTAGCTCTAAGCAACACCAGGGCTAAAAGTGTGTGCCAGGCACTAGCAGACATTTTTGCCAGGATAGGTTGGCCCTCCGACATCCTCACAGATGCAGGGACTAATTTCCTGGCAGGAATTATGGAAAGCCTTTAGGAAGCTCATGGGGTGAATAACTTGGTTGCCACCACTTACCATCATCAAACAAATGGCCTGGTGGAGAAATGTAATGGAACTTTGGCGGCCATGATACGTAAATTCGTAAATGAGCACTCCAATGATTGGGACCTAGTGTTGCAGCAGTTGCTCTTTGCCTACAGAGCTGTACCACACCCCAGTTTAGGATTTTCCCCATTTGAACTTGTATATGGCCACGAGGTTAAGGGGCCATTACAGTTGGTGAAGCAGCAATGGGAGGGGTTTACACCTTCTCCAGGAACTAACATTCTGGACTTTGTAACCAACCTACAAAATACCCTCCGAACCTCTTTAGCCCTTGCTGAAGAAAACCTAAAGGATGCTCAAAAAGAGAAAAAAGCCTGGTATGATAAACATGCCAGAGAGCGTTCCTTCAAAGTAGGGGACCAGGTCATGGTCTTAAAGGCACTCCAGGCCCATAAAATGGAAGCATCGTGGGAAGGGCCATTCACGGTCCAGGAGCGCCTGGGAGCTGTTAATTATCTCATAGCGTTCCCCACATCAAACCGAAAGCCTAAGGTGTACCATATTAATTCTCTAAAGCCCTTTTATTCCAGAGAATTAAAGGTTTGTCAGTTTACAGCCCAGGGAGGAGATGATGCTGAGTGGCCTGAAGGCGTCTACTATGAAGGGAAAAATGCTGGTGGCGTGGAAGAGGTGAACCTCTCTCTGACCCTTGGGCGTATGCAGCGACAGCAGATCAAGGAGCTGTGCACTAGCTACGCACCGATGTTCTCAGCCACCCCAGGACTAACTGAATGGGCATACCACTCCATTGACACAGGTAATGCTCACCCAATTAAAGTCCAACCTTACCAGGTGTCTCCTCAAGCTAAAACTGCTACAGAACGGAAGATCCAGGATATGCAACAGATGGGGGTAATCCGCCCCTCTGGTGGTGCATGGGCATCTCCAGTGGTTCTAGTTCCCAAACCAGATGGGGAGATACGTTTTTGCGTGGACTACCGTAAGCTAAATGCTGTAACTCGCCCAGACAACTATCCAATGCCATACACAGATGAACTATTAGAGAAACTGGGACGGGCCCAGTTCATCTCTACCTTGGACTTAACCAAGGGGTACTAGCAGGTATGGCTAGATAGAAATCGAGCAGGTACCGCCAAGGAAAGGTCAGCCTTCACCACACATTGAGCTGTATGAATTTAATGTACTCCCTTTTGGGCTTCGGAATGCACCCGCCACCTTCCAAAGACTTGTAGATGGTCTCCTAGCGGGATTGGGAGAATATGCAGTCGCCTACCTTGACGATGTGGCCATATTTTCGGATTCCTGGGTAGAACACCTGGAACATCTACAAAAAGTCTTTGAGTGCATAAGGGAGGCAGGACTAACTGTTAAGGCTAAGAAGTGTCAAATAGGCCTAAACAGAGTGACTTACCTTGGACACCAGGTGGGTCAAGGAACTATCAACCCCCTATAGGCCAAAGTGGATGCTATCCAAGAGTGGCCTGTCCCAAAGTCAAAGAAACAGGACCAATCCTTCTTAGGCTTGGCCGGATATTACAGGCGAACATCTGTACCGCAATTCAGCCAAATCGTCACCCCACTGACAGACCTAACCAAAAAGAAACAGAATTCCACCCTGTAGTGTTTCTCAGCAAGAAGCTGTCTGAGAGGGAAAGCAACTGGTCAGTCAGTGAAAAAGAATGTTACGCTATTGTCTATGCTCTGGAAAAGCTACGCCCATACGTTTGGGGACCACGTTTCCACCTGCAAACCGACCATGCTGTGCTACAGTGGCTTCATATCGCCGCGGGAAATAGCAAAAAACTTATTTGGTGGAGTTTAGCTCTCCAAGATTTTGATTTCGACATCCAACACATCTCAGGAGCTTCTAACAAAGTGGCTGATGCACTCTCCCGTGAAAGTTTCCCAGAATCAACTGGTTAAAATCATCCTTGAGATGTGGAAAATGTTAGTCTTTATATACTTGAGTAGTATATTTAGAGGTGCATGTGTCTTATTCACTCTGTTTTCTCCTAGAGCTCCAGGAAGAAATCACAACCAGCATTTCACCCTAGCTGTGATTTGCGGGGCATGTCATAAATATAAAGGGAAGGCTAACCACCTTTAAATCCCTCCTGGCCAGAGGAAAACACCCTTTCACCTGTAAAGGGTTAAGAAGCTAAAGATAACCTCGCTGGCACCTGACCAAAATGACCAATGAGGAGACAAGATACTTTCAAAGCTGGAGGCGGCGGCGGGGGGGAGAACAAAGGGTTCTCTCTGTCTGTGTGTTGCTTTTGCCGGGGCCAGAGCAGGAATGCAGGTCAGAACTCCTGTAAAGGGTTAATAAGCAATCTAGTTAGATATGTGTTAGATTCTGTTTTGTTTAAATGGCTGATAAAATAAGCTGTGCTGAATGGAATGTATATTCCGGTTTTTGTGTCTTTTTGTAATTTAAGGTTTTGCCTTGAGGGATTCTCTATGTTTTGAATCTGATTACCCTGTAAGGTATTTACCATCCTGATTTTACAGAGCTGATTCTTTTACTTTTTCTTCAGTTAAAATTCTTCTTTTAAGAACCTGATTGCTTTTTAACTGTTCTTAAGATCCAAGGGTCTGGGTCTGTGTTCACCTATGCAAATTGGTGAGGATTTTTTAAGCCTTCCCCAGGAAAGGGGGTGTAGGGCTTGGGGGGATTTTGGGGGGTAAGACATTTCCAAGTCGGCTCTTCCCGGTTATATTTTGTTCGATGTTTTGTGGTGGCAGCAATAAAGTCCAGGGACAAAAAGGTAAAATAGTTTGTACCTTGGGGAAGTTTTAACCTAAAGCTTGTAAAAATAAGCTTAGGGGGTTTTCATGCAGATCCCCTCATCTGTACCCTAGAGTTCAGAGTGGGGAAGAAACCTTGACAGTTGCCATGACTCCTGTGGTTTCATTCACCTCCAGGAAGCTGGCACATGATTGAAAAGATCAGCCAGTGGTATTATTGGTTCTGATGTTTAACATTAATGGATTTACTGGCTGGTTAGAGGTTACTAGCTGGGATATGTCAAATGTTAACTGTTGCTGAACTTTGTCTCAATTCTCAGGGTGCTGACAGGCACTTCCTACTGTACAGACACTGAAAAACCCTTATCCTCATCTGCCTAAGCAGGGGTCTCTGTGATACAAACTGAGTAACAGTCTGTTTATGTTTGAAGGGGATGGGGCTCCTGGCTCCCACTCCCCTCATCCCTCTAAGTACGGTCTCAGATTCCCTAACCCCAAAAGGGGTAGAAGGTAGCTGTACCAACCACTGAATGGCTTGCTGAACATATCCTGGCCAGCATATCACGGTCTTTGTCTCCTTGTAGGCATGGAGGGGAGGGTGGGTGGCTGGTAAATGGCCTTCCTAAGGGCAGTTCCCTGAATACTCCCAGGGGTCTCCCTGGGGTACTGTGGAGCCACCACCTGCTCTGTAGGATGACAGTGTTATAGAAATCCTGGAAATGGGTGTTTTATTTACTGATCCCAATACCTTTACTACTTTGGATAGTCCACAGATTCCTGTTTCACCAGCAACTGAGGCCCAGCCAGCTATTAACCCAAGGGCTGGAATGCTGCTAGCTGTGGAGACCCGAGACTGTTTTGTTTGCCGAGCGGGTTCTAAAGCGTTGTGGGGAAAATGAGATGCTGCTGTTCCACTAACTGCTGAAGAGTCCAGATGACACAAACTACATACTATGGTCACACACTGAACCCTGAGAAATCATCTCTGAGAGAATAGCAGAGGGGAATGTGGTTTCTGTACTTTAGCACATATAATGTAGTGGGATGTTGCAACTGTGCATTTAAATATATAAGAGTAACAAATTGGGAAAAATCTATACAAGGAAAACTCGTAGCTTTTCTAATAGATTTTGTTTAAGTTATTCAGGGTATTCCAAATGCTATTTGGAATGTTTTATACTATTTGCAATGTTTCTGGGTGTTTTAAATGTTTATTTTACTAAGGAACTGTATGGTACTCTCTCTTTGATGTTGACTGGGAACTAATAACAGTTACTTTCAGGATTTTACATATAATACCTCTGAGGTTTAAGACTGTGTTATGCTTTTTGAAAAGACAGAATTCTGGCCTGTGCTTCAGAGTCAAGCTGAGGTACAGGAAGAGGGGGCATGTAATAGAATTATACATAATATTGCCTCAGCATCTCCTTACCCCATCACATTTGCTTTTACTATTGACACTCCCCACCCCACTCCCCCCCTCCCCCCATGGTCAGAACCCTTGAAAGTTTCTATTTCTTTTTTCTTTTCTTTCTTTTAGTAATTTATCTGGAAAATCTCAGAGATCCTGCTTGGTCTTGCATTCTGCCCAGTTCTTGTTGGCTTTATTGAGAAACAATGAGGTCAAGTGATTGCTCAAGGTCAGACAAGGGAGCAAGTTGCCCCAAATCAGCCCCTTAACTAGTCTCTTCAGTTCTTTGTTCTAAATTACACAGCAGCCTCCTTAAATTTTCCCTTCTGAAAGCTTGATCTGTTCCTTCCCAGTCCCTCCCTGTTTCCATCTCTTCACTGCCTTGCTAGAGCTGTAACGCACGTAACGATATACTTTGTTTCCTGTACTGTATTTCTCAAGCAAATTGAATGAGAAGAATTATTGCATACTTAAAAAAACACTCAACTATTTATTTCATTTCCTTTCTTTAAAAATACTGTTTTCAACAGCCTTTTGGAAGCCTGAAAATTAAACTGCTTTTCTCTACCAGTCATTTCCATTTGAAACAAAAAAACCAAAAAACAAAAACCCATTCTCTGTCCTCCCATAACCTTAACTGGTTTGTTTTCTTGTTGCTGAAGTAGCTTCATGATGTTAGAATAGGTCTGGAAATGGTAGTTAGCTCTTGCTGCAGGGAGGAGTGGGAGAACTCATGTATAAAATTAACACTTTCATAAAGACCTTAAAAAAAGTTACCAAGATACCCACATCTTGGTTACCAAGTTACCCACATTTTAAAAGATTTCCTTATCTTTCTTACCAAAAGAATATTTGTTTGCAGTGTTGTTGCTCCCAGGATCTGAGAACACCAAGCTAGGTAAAGTTATGGGACCAACTTCTGTCTGTCCCAACTTGTATTTAGCTCAGACACTCTGATTTCTTTCCCCAGACTGGAAGAGCTCAGTGTAGTTGGAAAACTTGTACCTGCCACCAACAGAAGTTTGTCCAATAAAAGGTATTACCTTACCTACCTTATCTCTTTCAAAAGATTACTTAAAATTTATTTGTAAGATAGGCACTTCACATAAACATGGAAAGTCTGTCCCAGAGAGCTTACACTCTGAGACCCTGATCCTGTCACATTTATGCATGGATGTGTCTTTACTCATGTGAGTCATCTTCCTGAAGTCAAGTCCATCTTCTGCATCCAGTTACTGAAGGGTTTTGTGATGTGCATACCCAATGACAGTTACACCTTTGTTTTCTTTGTACCAGCCCTTATGTTTCTGAGTCGCCGCCTATCTGCGGGGCGACTATCTGTTATGAATGAGGCACAGCTGATGGAGCCTGGATGGAGCACACACACTGTGCTCTTTCTGGGGGACATTTCTTTTGTTGCGCTTATTTTAAATAAAGAGAGAACAAAACAAGTCTTTCAAACAAATTATATCGTAACTTCTGGTACAGCAGGAGAGAGCTAGAATAATATGCCGACCTGTACTCCACAACCCCACAGAGATGAAGTCTGCCAGCAAGCAGACACATATGGCTCTCCCTTCATCTACTAATGTATATGTCAGCAGCACACGCTAGCAGGGGAGATAAGCATTTCTCCTTCACTGATGAGCACATCCCATGCTCCACACATGCTGAGTGAAATTCTGTCCTGACTAGCAATATTTCCAGAGCTGAGCACCCTTGTGCCATATCCCTGCTCCCAAGGATGGAGCAGGACAGGAGTAGGCCCTTATTGTTGACACCACATGTCCCTTCAAAACCAGGAGAGCAGGAAACACCACAGTAGTTACCTTAATTGGATTTCAGAGGAACAGCCGTGTTAGTCTGTATTCGCAAAAAGAAAAGGAGTACTTGTGGCACCTTAGAGACTAACCAATTTATTTGAGCATGAGCTTTCGTGAGCCACAAGTGAGCTGTGGCTCACGAAAGCTCATGCTCAAATAAATTGGTTAGTCTCTAAGGTGCCACAAGTACTCCTTTTCTTTTTGCTTAATTGGATTCATCCCTTTCCCAGATTCTCTTTTACTGTGTGAGTCAAGATGAGGGCAGAAGTGAATACACCTCATAGCACAAAGAATTAACTGGGGATAATGCAGTCTTTGAAGTAAATGAAAGCTGATCTCTCATTATAGCTGAAATGGTAACAGGTAATCTAGCCATGCAATCAGCATTTCTAGCTCCACAGAAGTGTTTTTAAAATGAATAGTAAAGTCAGGCAGCTGCTGGAGGAAGGAGCAACTAGCGATTTTCATGCTTTACATCTTTTTTATAATGTAAACTATGAAAAAATCCAAGCATTTCAAATTGTGACCCGTAGGTCATCTAAAAAAGATTCCCTATCCAAATCTCCACTTCAGCCAAAACAAGACCACAGTGAGCAATACAGCGGAGACCACGTACTTTCTATAACTCGAGTGAATTCATGTGTTCTTGATACTTTATCTGAATAGTTTCCTGTTCTTTTTCAACAGAACAGTATAAAGTAGGAGGAGTCGAAAAAGTGCAATAGGTCAGCATGATATAAGAAAATCCGCAAGTCATATTGGACAACTTAGTAAAAGAACATTTTAAAAAATACAAAGATGCTATTAAATGTATTGTTTATTTCTTATTACTATTTGTTTTACTCAAATTAAACACACACCCCCAACCAAATATCAGCACCCAATATTCTCTTCCAGTTCAGCTGGTGGAGAAGACTGACTGGGCTGTTCAGCCCCAGAGGCACAAGATCCAACAGATAGCACATTGTTCTAACTACTTATCCTAAACTATCTGTTCAACCTTGTATTTAGCTGTGACACTGAGTACCTTTCCCAGATCTGAAGAAGAGCTCTGTGCAGCTTGAAAGCTTGTCTCTTTCACCAACAGAAGGTGGTCCAAGAAAAGATATTAGCTCACCCACCGTGTCCCTAAGAATGGATGGTTGTCAGTTTCCTAAACAAGCTCCAAAAAAGAAACTTGTTAGTTTGCAAAGTTTCTTCATCAGCTGAATAAATATTTTAAATTCATAACAAGATGCAGATCAGACACTAAACAGAACTAAACTATCACTGACCTTCTCACTGAATTTTAGCTCTCAGGGGTTATGTAGATTTAGTCAGGACTCCATAATTGTTCTTTGTTTTAACACCATCATTTTATAAAATATAAACTGCTACTGTAATAATATGAATTGCATCTGGAAATAACATGGATGTAAGCAAGACTTACTGACAATAATTCAGATTTTTAAAAATGTTTTACTGCAGGCCTGCATTGCTCTCCCAATGTTGGTAATCTATTCTACTCATCAAATTTTGACATGCAAGAGGTAGGTTCTGGAGTGTTTGGATGCTATAAGTATGCAGCAACTCCTTAAAATACCAACCTCTAGAAAAGATATGTAAAAGCAGAATGGTCACACTGGGGCGGTCTATTTACCTTCCACATTTACCTTTTTAATTAATAAATAGAACTATGAAATACATGGATTATTTGCCCTGATATATCAGATTTCTTCAAACTTTGGATGCAACACTACCTTTATTTCACACAATGCAATACAAAAGAAACATCAATCAAAATGGAGAAGAATCAGCTAAAACAACAAAAGACGTTGATTTAATTGCATCTTTACCACTGTAACTATTTGGGTGGGTCAAATTTTATTTCCAGCACACAGCTGCCAAAAATAAGAATGAAGGCAAGTTACAACATAAATCTGCCCATTTTTAGACAGACCTAGAACTCTAATATTACAGGACCTGATGTTGTTTTCCATAGTTTCAAGCTTAGGTGATCTTCGATTCTTTCAGAGAGGTTTAGAAATTTGAGTTTGTTAACCGACTACTTCATGCTTTAAACTTAGATTCCTTTGACAAAATTAACCTCTTTTTTTCTAAATTAGACAGTTAAGGGCAAAATGAATCTAATTTAATTTCAAATAAATGAAATCAAAATTCAGGAACTCCAAGTCCAGAAAAAACCTCCATCCCAGGTTTATTTAAAATACATCTCTTAGGGTATGTCTACACTATGGAATTAGGTCGAATTTATAGAAGTCGTTTTTTTAGAAATCGGTTTTATATATTCGAGTGTGTGTGTCCCCACAGAAAATGCTCTAAGTGCATTAAGTGCATTAACTCGGCGGAGTGCTTCCACAGTACCGAGGCTAGAGTCGACTTCCAGAGTGTTGCACTGTGGGTGGCTATCCCACAGTTCCCTCAGTCTCCGCTGCCCATTGGAATTCTGGGTTGAGATCCCAATGCCTGATGGGGCTAAAACATTGTCGCGGGTGGTTCTGGGTACATATCGTCAGGCCCCCGTTCCCTCCCTCCCTCCGTGAAAGCAAGGGCAGACAATCGTTTTGCGCCTTTTTTCCTGAGTTACCTGTGCAGACGCCGTATCACGGCAAGCATGGAGCCCGCTCAGGTAACCGTCACCGTATGTCTCCTGGGTGCTGGCAGATGCGGTACTGCATTGCTACACAGTAGCAGCAACCCATTGCCTTGTGGCAGCAGACGGTGCAATACGACTGGTAGCCGTCATCGTCATGTCCGAGGTGCTCCTGGCCATGTCAGCCAGGAGCGCCTGGGCAGACATGGGCGCAGGGACTAAATATGGTGTGAGCTGACCAGGTCATTCTCTTTAGTCCTGCAGTCAGTCCTATTGAACTGTCTTATGGTGAGCAGGCAGGCGATACGGATTGCTAGCAGTCGTACTGTACCATCTTCTGCCGGGCAAGCAAGAGATGAGGATGGCTAGCAGTCGTATTGTACCATCTTCTGCTGGGCAGGCAAGAGATGTGGTTGGCATACAGTCCTTCTGCACCGTCTGCTGCCAGCCAAAGATGTAAAAGATACATGGAGTGGATCAAAACAAGAAATAGACCAGATTTGTTTTGTACTCATTTGCTTCTCCCCCTCTCCCGTCTAGGGGACTCATTCCTCTAGGTCACACTGCAGTCACTCACAGAGAAGGTGCAGCAAGGTAAATCTAGCCATGTATCAATCAGAGGCCAGACTAACCTCCTTTTTCCAATGAAAACAATAACTTAGGTGCACCATTTCTTATTGGAACCCTCCGTGAAGTCCTGCCTGAAATACTCCTTGATGTGAAGCCACCTCCTTTGTTGATTTTAGCTCCCTGAAGCCAACCCTGTAAGCCATGTCGTCAGTCGCCCCTCCCTCCGTCAGAGCAATGGCAGACAATCGTTCCGCGTCTTTTTTCTGTGCGGACTCCATACCAAGGCAAGCATGGATGCCGCTCAACTCACTTTGGCAATTAGGAGCACATTAAACACCACACGCATTATCCAGCAGTATACGCAGCACCAGAACCTGGCAGAGCGATACCAGGTGAGGAGGTGACGTCAGCGCGGTCACGTGAGTGATCAGGACATGGACACAGATTTCTCTGACATCATGGGCCTCCAATGCATGCATCATGGTGCTAATGGGGCAGGTTCGTGCTGTGGAACGCTGATTCTGGGGTCAGGAAACAAGCACAGACTGGTGGGACCGCATAGCGTTGCGGGTCTGGGATGATTCCCAGTGGCTGAGAAACTTTCGCATGCGTAAGGGCACTTTCATGGAACTTTGTGACTTGCTTTCCCCTGCCCTGAAGCGCATGAATACCAAGATGAGAGCAGCCCTCACTGTTGAGAAGCGAGTGGCGATAGCCCTGTGGAAGCTTGCAACGCCAGACAGCTACCTGTCAGTTGGGAATCAATTTGGAGTGGGCAAATCTACTGTGGGGGCTGCTGTGATACAAGTAGCCCACGCAATCAAAGATCTGCTGATATCAAGGGTAGTGACCCTGGAAATGTGCAGGTCATAGTGGATGGCTTTGCTGCAATGGGATTCCCTAACTGTGGTGGGGCCATACACGGTACCCATATCCTTATCTTGGCACCGGAGCACCAAGCCAGCGAGTACATAAACCGCAAGGGGTACTTTTCAATAGTGCTGCAAGCTCTGGTGGATCACAAGGGACGTTTCACCAACATCAACGTGGGATGGCTGGGAAAGGTACATGACCCTCGCATCTTCAGGAACTCTGGTCTGTTTCAAAAGCTGCAGAAAGGGACTTTATTCCCAAACCAGAAAATAACTGTTGGGGACATTGAAATGCCTATATGTATCCGTGGGGACCCAGCCTACCCCTTAATGCCATGGCTCATAAAGCCGTACACTGGCAGCCTGGACAGTAGTCAGGAGCTGTTCAACTACAGGCTGAGCAAGTGCAGAATGGTGGTAGAATGTGCATTTGGACGTTTAAAGGCACGCTAGCGCAGTTTACTGACTCGCTTAGACCTCAGCGAAACCAATATTCCCACTGTTATTACTGCTTGCTGTGTGCTCCACAATATCTGTGAGAGTAAGGGGGAGACGTTTATGGCGGGGTGGGAGGTTGAGGCAAATCGCCTGGCTGCTGGTTACGCGCAGCCAGACACCAGGACGGTTAAAAGAGCACAGGAGGGTGCGGTACGCATCAGAGAAGCTTTGAAAACAAGTTTCATGACTGGCCAGGCTACGGTGTGAAAGTTCTCTTTGTTTCTCCTTGATGAAACCCCCCACCCCTTGGTTCACTCTACTTCCCTGTAAGCTAACCACCCTCCCCTCCTCCCTTCGATCATTGCTTGCAGAGGTAATAAAGTCATTGTTGCTTTACATTCATGCATTCTTTATTCATTCATCACACAAATAGGGGGATGACTACCAACGTAGCCCAGGAGGGGTGGTGGAGGTGGGAAGGAAAACTTTAAAAGTTTACAACTTTAAAATTTATTTATTGAATGCCAGCCTTCTTTGTTTTGGGCAATCCTCTGTGGCGGAGTGGCTGGTTGGCCGGTGGCCCCCCCACCACGTTCTTGGGCGTCTGGGTGTGGAGGCTATGGAACTTGGGGAGGACGGCAGTTGGTTACACAGGGGCTGTAGTGGCAGTCTGTGCTCCAGCTGCCTTTGCTGCAGCTCCGCCATACACTGGAGCATACTGGTTTGGTCCTCCAGCAGCCTCAGCATTGAATCCTGCCTCCTCTCATCACGCTGCCGCCACATTTGAGCTTCAGCCCTGTCTTCAGCCCGCCACCTCTCCTCCTGGTCATTTTCTGCTTTCCTGCACTCTGACATTATTTGCCTCCATGCATTTGTCTGTGCTCTGTCAGTGTGGGACGACAGCATGAGCTTGGAGAACATTTCATCACGAGTGCGTTTTTTTTTTCTTTCTAATCTTCACTAGCCTCTGGGAAGGAGAAGATCCTGTGATCATTGAAACACATGCAGCTGGTGGAGAAAAAAAAAAGGACAGCGGTATTTAAAAAGACATTTTATAAAACAGTGGCTACACTCTTTCAGGGTAAACCTTACTGTTAACATTACATACATAGCACATGTGCTTTCGTTACAAGGTCACATTTTGCCTCCCCCCACCGCGTGGCTACCCCCTCAACCCTCCCCCCTCCCCGTGGCTAACAGCAGGGAACATTTCTGTTCAGCCACAGGCAAACAGCCCAGCAGGAACGGGCACCTCTCAATGTCCCCTGAAGAAAAGCACCCTATTTCAACCAGGTGACCATGAATGATATCTCACTCTCCTGAGGATAACAGAGAAATAAAGAACGGACGTTGTTTGAACGCCAGCAAACATACACTGCAATGCTTTGTTGTGCAATGATTCCCGAGTACGTGTTACTGGCCTGGAGTGGTAAAGTGTCCTACCATGAAGGACGCAATAAGGCTGCCCTCCCCAGAAACCTTTTGCAAAGGTTTTGGGAGTACATCCAGGAGAGCCGCGAATGCCAGGGCAAATTAATCCTTTCACATGCTTGCTTTTAAATCATTATAGTATTTTAAAAGGTACACTCACCGGAGGTCCCTTCTCCGCCTGCCGGGTCCGGGAGGCAGCCTTGGGTGGGTTCGGGGGTACTGGCTCCAGGTCCAGGGTGAGAAACATTTCCTGGCTGTCGGGAAAAGCGGTTTCTCCGCTTGCTTGCTGTGAGCTATCTACAACCTCATCATCTTCTTCTTCGTCCCCAAAACCTGCTTCCGTGTTGCCTCCATCTCCATTGAAGGAGTCAAACAAAACGGCTGGGGTAGTGGTGGCTGAACCCCCTAAAATGGCATGCAGCTCATCATAGAAGCGGCATGTTTGGGGCTCTGACCCGGAGCGGCCGTTCGCCTCTCTGGTTTTCTGGTAGGCTTGCCTCAGCTCCTTCAGTTTCACGCGGCACTGCTTCGGGTCCCTGTTATGGCCTCTGTCCTTCACGCCCTGGGAGATTTTGACAAAGGTTTTGGCATTCTGAAAACTGGAACGGAGTTCTGATAGCACGGATTCCTCTCCCCATACAACGATCAGATCCCGTACCTCCCGTTCAGTCCATGCTGGAGCTCTTTTGCGATTCTGGGACTCCATCATGGTCACCTCTGCTGATGAGCTCTGCATGGTCACCTGCAGCTTGCCACGCTGGCCAAACAGGAAATGAGATTCAAAAGTTCGCAGTTCTTTTCCTGTCTACCTAGCCAGTGCATCTGAGTTGAGAGTGCTGTCCAGAGCGGTCACAATGGAGCACTCTGGGATAGCTCCCGGAGGCCAGTACCGTCGAATTGTGTCCACAGTACCCCAAATTCGACCCGGCAAGGCCGATTTAAGATCTAATCCACTTGTCAAGGGTGGAGTAAGGAAATCGATTTTAAGAGCCCTTTAAGTCGAAATAAAGGGCTTCATCGTGTGGACGGGTGCAGGTTCACATCGATTTAACGGTGCTAAATTTGACCTAAAGTCCTAGTGTAGACCGGGGCAAGAGGCTTCTAATAGGGTGGGAGCTGGGGAGGAAGAGATAAGAGTTATTAGCTCTGTGGAAAAATTAAGTAGCTGAGGGTAATGGAAAAAGTGAAGAGGAAGAGAGAATTACAGCATCAACCTGAAGGATTTTTTTTTAATTAATTCTTCTCATAGTATTTACGACAACTGTAGAAACAACCCCTATTTCTGGCTCCTCTTCTTATAGTACCCACACTTTTTCCTCTTTTTTTTGCAGTATCAAATTGTTTCCATCCACTGAAGAGGAAACTAGACTACATGAATTCTCTTAGGGCCAAAAATTCTGGTCAATTGCAGAAGTCTGACTTATTTCAATGGGACAAAGATTTGTCCCGTTGTTAATAATGGATTTAATCTTTTAGTTTAAGTGTCTTTTCTGGAGATCACGTTCTTTCCCATCTCCCAGTGGTAACCTCATCTCCCTGGTTTGTGTTGGATGTTAGTTGAAACCAACATTTTTTGAGGATAAACTTACATCATAATGTGGAAATGAAGATTTTAAACACGTAGAAACATATCACACTTGAAAGTTCCTGTTGGTTTTTGTTTGTGTTTTTCTGGTAACTATGTTTACATTCTGTTCATCTTAAAGCTAAGTAGTTTTCCTTCTGGACTCGGGAGTGGGGAAGGGGAAGTATGGTATGCTAATCTCACCTTGATAATTGCAACAACAACAAGACCCTTAAAGGAACCTGATTTACTGAAATCTACAGTATTTAAAACAGACAGTTTGGAAGCAGCCAAAATTTGAAACCTGCCAAGAAATGGCTCCAACAGTACATTAACTACCTAGAACATATTTCACTCGCATTAGTTACTGCTTTCCTTCTTACGCAAAATTATGTTTGGTAAAATACTTGACTATGTTGCCCTGACCCTAGAAAAAGACGTAAAGTAATTTCTTATTAAGTGTGCAGACATTTGAAACACTACTGCAGCTTATTTTGTATGGGTCCCTCCTCAACTTCCCACCATCTTGTCTAGACTAAAATCGAAAGGTATGATGTAAGCAAGTTGTAGCTAACACATACAAATGAACATATTTTAACCTAATGACTAGTGTAGATGATACACATTGCTTTCAACAAGTTAACTGGTCAAATCAAAACCTGGGCTCCCCACATGACTTTAACTTGACCACCTTAACACGTTAAAGGCATGCTAACATCACAGCTTAAATCCTCAGCTAGACAGCACTCAACACTACTGCTCATTTCTTTTCTCTTTAAGGCTTTGATTCTGTACTAGAATGTACCCTTGTAGACCTTGTACCCACACAAAGCAAATTACAGAATATGGGCCTAAATCTCAATATTGATTTTTTTTTTCTTCCTATGTGAACAGAATTCAGAGCAGGAAGAATATTCTGTACCAGTTTCATGGCTCTGCCGGCCTGTGGGCATTCTGTATACAATGTATATGTGAAACACACGGTGTGCTACAGAACAGTTTCAATACTCTGCATGCAAAGAAAGGAAGATGAAGGGAGGCATATCTGCAAAGTAAAATTACAGTAGTTTGGGTGCCTTGTTTGAGAAATGTAACTTTACCTCTGTATTTCCTAGGTCTCTAACGTTAGAGGGATTTTTCATTTTTTTTTAACTCTGTTCTTGAAAGGTAAGATGCACTCAAACCTCTAATATTTGCCTTCAACCTGAACTTCATCCAGTGACTTGGGCCCCAGTTCTAAAAGCACTTAAGTGTATGCTTAAATGATTTCCGGAATTGGGGCCATGGTTAATTCATACATTGTAAAGATAATTTCCAAGAGCCATTGCAGCCACTGTGAAAGTGAAACATGGTTTGACCAACTATGAAACATCTCTCCCAGCCAAAATACTTTGAAGTCAGATGAGCTGAAATGTCTCCAGAGAAGGAACAGTGAAAGTTCCTATCTGGGCTGAATCTATTGCAGAAACAACATTAGCCTTTTTCAATGCCACCTCTTGATGAGATGTGATAAAAGCATGACTCCAATCTAAATAGTGGAGATTTTGTTTATTACAGTTTTAAGTTTTTTGAGGGTTTTTTTTGTAAGAGTCTGATCCTGCTGTCATTTAAGTCAATGTGAGTTTGACTATTGAGCTCATGGCAACCGTTGGGCCCCAAATCACCATGATGTCATGGAAGGGGGATATGACAGACAACCTAACCAAAAAAAGAGGTGGATGAGGCTTTTTTAAACTAATGAAATCATTCAAAACACAGGATTTGGTGGTGATGGGGGACTTCAACTACCCAGACATTCGTCCAGAAAATAACTCAGCAGGGCACAGATTATCCAACAAGTTTTTGGAATGCATTGGAGACAAAATTTTATTTCAGAAGGTGGATAAAGCTACAAGGAGAGAGGCAGTTCTAGATTTGATTTTGACAAATAGGGAAGACCTGTTTGAGAATCTGAAAGTGGAAGACAGCTTGGAAGAAGGTGATCATGAAATGACAGTTCATTAATCTAAAGGATTATAAATAGGGAAAACATGGATAATGATAATGGATTTCAAGAAGGCAGACTTTAGCAAACTCGGAGTTGGTAGGTAAAATCCCATGTGAAGAAAGTCTAAGGGGAAAAACAGTGAGATACAGTTGGCAGTTTTTCAGAGACATGATTAAGGCCACAAAAGCAGACTATCCCACTGCATAGGAAAGATAGGAAGTACGGCAAGAGATCACCTGGGCCTTACTAGGAGATATTCAATTATCTGAAACTCAAAAAAGGGTCCTACAAAAAGTGTAGAACTAAGTCAAATTACAAAGGATGACTATAAACAAACAGCACAAGAGTGTAGGAAGAAAATTTATTTTCTTCTTATTTTCTTAAAGGCCAAAGCACAAAATGAGATTAAAAAAGCTAGAGACATAAACAGTAAGAAGAAAACATTCTACAAACACATTAGAAGCAAGAGGAAGACCAAGGACAGGGAAGACATTACTCAGTGGGGGGAGGGGGACAATAACAGAAAATGTGGAAATGACAGAGGTGCTAAACGAATTTGTTTCAGTTTTCACCAAAAGATTAGTAGCAATCATAGGGGACGCCAGTGAAAATGTGGTAAGCTCTGAGGCTAAAATAGGGAAAGATCACGTTAAAAATTACTGTGACTGACTGAGGATATATCTGAGCCATTAGCGATTATCTTCGAAAACTTATGGACAACGGGAGAGATTCCAGAGGACTGGAAAAGGCCAAATATAGTGCCAATCTATAAAAAGAGGAGTTACAGACCAGTCAGCTTAACTTTAGTACCTGGAAAGATAATGGAGCAAATAATTAAGCAATCAATTTGCAAAGACCTAGAAGATAATCAGGTGACAAGTAACAGTCAGCATGAATTTGCAAGAACAAATCATGTCAAACCAACTTAACAGCTTGGGGGGGGGGAGGAAGGAGTAGGCGTGATATTTCTTGACTTTAGTAAGGTTTTTGAAACTGTCTCGCATAACCTTCTCATAAACAAACTAGGGAAATAGAATCTAGATGGAGCTACTAGAAAGTGGGTATATAACTGGTTGGAAAACCATTCCCAGAAAGTAGTTATCAGCGGTTCACAGTCAAGCTGGAAGAGCATAACGAGTGGGGTCCCGCAGCAATCAGTCCTGGGTCTGGGTCTCTTCAATATCTTCATCAACGATTTAGATAATGGCACAGAGAGTACACTTAAAGTTTTCAGACGATACCAAGCTGGGAGGAGTTGCAAGTGCTTTGGATGATAGCATTAAAATTCAAAATGATCTGGACAAACTGAAGAAATGGTCTGAAGTAAATAGGAAGACATTCAATAAGGACAAATGCAAAGTACTCCACTTAGGAAAGCTCAATTAGTTGCACACATACAAAATGGGAAATGACTGCCTAGGAAGGAGTACTGCAGAAAGGGCTCTGGGGGGTCATAGAGGATCACAAGCTAAATATGGGTCAACAGTATAAAACTGTTGCAAAAAGAGCACACAGCTCCACCTCCAGCATGAAAGGAAGATGAACAGGTCTGTACTGAACTAAGCAGTCCCCTTCCACAATATCAAGTCCATAATTAAAGCAATTGGTGATCACTCGGACTCACTAAAATTAAGTCCAGTTAGATTCTGGATTAAAATAAACCAGCTATGTTTTTATTATTGCTTAATTTACCTCAGCCAACATGTCTGTTTGTTGTATTGCATTACATTAATAATATGAAGCTTTACAAAACGGAACTGGCAATGCTTAGAAGAGGCTCTTACCCGAACGGTATGAAACTTCTGTTACTAAACCCAAAGCCACGTGAAACTTGCCCAGTTTCAGGTTTTGTTACAAACACAGATCTCAGCCCACATTCACTGAAAGGTTCACAACCTGGGTTGATACAGATGTTTGTATCTAAACCCCGCACAGGATTGTCCAGTTCAGCCATTTCATTTGAATCTCACTTTAAGCTTCCAGGTTCATTCAAATCCAAACTTCCAAGCAAAACCTCAAAGCTGCAGATCCACCCAACTCAAAACAGAAGGAAAGCTTTCAATGAACCTTGTGAACTAGAACCACTGAGTTTCATATAGCTCTGCCCTTTGGATGCTGTGGGCTTTACCACTAACTCAAATACAGGAATTTCCTGTTTTAAAGACATTCAGTTTTTAAGGTTATTTGAGTGTGCAGTTTGGAACACCATGGGCCTTTTAAGAGATTTGGTAATGATTGTAAAAATGTGTATTTGCCCAATGGAGTCATTAAGGGGTTTTGCAGAAATGCATATTTGCTATTCAGGCATGTGCCAGTAATAATATTCCTTATGAAATGTTTTTAACAAGTAATTACTACTCAAGGGCAGGAGCTAAATTTCAAGGACTAATATCAATGCTTCAACTTTATTTGCAAAGTACTAATTAGACCATATTAAGATGATAGTTTCTTCTCATTATTTAAAGTCAGCTGTGTTTTAGTTCTAGCATACACAATCGGATGTTGGATGTTATATCGTTCATGCACCTTCCCACCCCCCGCCCTGCATCAGACTCCTGTCTTCACTCCACCAATAACACCTGCCTCAATTGTACGATTCTCCACATTTCCAATGCGCTCTGTGCTTTCTCCATGCTGCCCTTTTATCAGTGGGGAAAGCTCTCAGTCAATATCCATAAAGCCACCACCTTGTCCTCTTTCAAGACCCTCCTTAAAACTCCCTTCTGCCATAACATACAGCAAACGGCAAGCTGATAATGGCTAGGCCGGTGAAGAGCTGTGATCACTACTGCTGACCAACTAAGAACAGCCAGCATGCCATTATATTATTTGTTATCCCGTCACCCCAAACCCAACCCAGCCCACTCGTTTGTCCCAGCCCCATTACAGCATTGTTGCCTCTAAGTGCTACTGCAACATTAAATGTTAAACAGAGATAAAGTCTAATATTTGTTTACTTAGGTGCCCGTAGTTAGACACCTAGATCGCTTTTTAGGCCTTTAGACATAAATGGGCTTGATTTTCAGCAGTGACAAGCATTCACAGGTTCCACTGACTTCAGAGAGATACACACAATACTGATGTGTGTGTTTTAAGTCTAATTTCTATGGAGCTTGTCACCCATCTGACTTTCAGTAATGAAAAAAGGGACCATTACAGTGTTGCCAACTTTGGGGATTTTACCATGAATCTCAGGATATCTGGTGTTTTTCTTAAGTTCATATATGGTAAACTACTTCCATTTTTAAAAAGCCATGTTTCTACTCCTCAGGGTTGTAAAGAAAAGCTTGAAAAAATTGACACACACCATTTTGTAGGTTCCAAATACCAGAGGGAAAACAGAGAAATCTTTGTCTCATGATTTTTGGCGGCCTGATTCAGGATTTTTTAAATGATTTGGTTTGGCAATATTGGGACCACCAAAAATTTTCTTTGCAGCCAAGATCTTGTATGCCAAAATTTAGCATAAACATTTCCTACCATAAGCCCAAGAAAATAGAGATTGTTGTCAAGAAATGGGTGCTATGATTAACTAAGACCCACATTTTAAAGCATATTTAGGTGCCTAGTATAATTTTTAAATGCATCTAGGTGCTTTAATGTCCTCTCAACTCAATGAGTTTTAGGAACCTAGGTGCTTTTGAAAATCCCACTAGATGCCTAAATTTTTCTAAGAGTCTGGTATAATAAACATTATTGTATATGAAATACTCTAAAATAAAAATAAATAATGCTTAAAGTGAACTGTAATGAAAATGACTTGGCTACCAAAATAAAAAGCTATAGGCTGGCCAAATGGAAAGTCTCATTTCCTGGAGACAGGTTTCACAGCTACCCCTCTGTTAGTCTGTATCAGTAAAAACAACGAGGAATCCTTGTGGCACCTTAGAGACTAAAATGTATTTGGGGATAAGCTTTTGTAGGCTATAACCCACCTCATCAGATGCATGGAGTGGAAAATACAGTAAGCAGGTATTGTACTGTATTTTCCACTCCATGCATCTGATGAAGTGGGTTATAGCCCACAAAAGCTTATGCCCAAATAAATTTGTTAGTCTCTAAGGTGCCACAAGAACTCCTCATTCTTTCCTGGAGAGTGGCTATCATACCCTTCAGATATTTACAAGGACTGATTATCAAGGTAGTGATGGGACAATAGAGATGACCTCTCTTTATAAATTTCCCTACTTTGTGAGAAAATAGCCTCAATATTTTACTAGTAGAAAGTCAGAAGTTTACAGATGTTCATACAAATATTTATGACATTCTTACAATTTGTTCAGGTTCAAGGGGGGAGGAAAAAGGAGCTTTTCTATTGGAAACTCCTCTATAAACTGTCCCAAGATGTCAAAACTCTTAAGCCAAACTAAGTAAATGAATAGGGCTACTCACAGGAATAAAGTTAAGCACATGCATTGTTTTCACATTCAGGGCTTTACAGAAGATACAATCAATCCCATTTATAAGAAAAATGTGGGGAGCAGGTGGAGAGAACTTGGAGAAAAAATATTGAATTATTGACCCTGAAAGGAAAAATAAATGAATTTTTTCCCTGAAAAGTCCATCCTTGACTTTGCCTTGCTATAGTACACATATCTATAGGACGTGCATCAACACATACTCTAAATATTTTGCATGCTTTCTCCACCCTAACATTCACAAAGGCAGCCTTCCAACTCATAACCTCATACAAACCAAACAGTTCTAGCATTTTAATGCACTTTAGATAATGTGCAGAATCTTTACAGCATGTGATGTTATAGTTCCTTTCATGCATCTGCAAATTATATATATCTAAGGTGCCACAAGTACACCTTTTCTTTTTGTGGATACAGACTAACACGGCTGCTACTCTGAAACCTATATATAACTTGTGTGCCAGAAGAGCTCCTATAGACACTTCTCTACTCTGCATCTAAACACTCTCGCTTCTCTTTGCTATAAAATACATGGTTGCTCTCTAATGGATTTCAGCAGCTCCCCTAGATTACCACTTGTTATTACTAATTCTATTCAGTTCTTATACACAGAGATTGGCATATATTTACATGGGTAAATACTCTTTATAAGTCCAGTTTTATGGTTAGTTTCTAAAAGCAGATGTGAATTGAAGCTCATCTTTTTTTCCTTTTTGAGCAGGAGTTCTTCCCCTTTGTCCAGAACCAAGGTCTAGGCACTGCCTTCAAGATCTAATCTTCTCCCTAATATCCTGATGGAGGAAGATTTTCTTATAGGTGTCTAACCACATTGTGCATTTACTGGATAGCATTAGTCATTCATTTGCAGAGGTAGAAATATTTTACTTTATCAGCCAAGTACAGAATACGGCATCCTCACTGGAATTGGAAAAAAAAAATAGTGGATCTGATTTGGGTCCCACACTGTTTTTACACTAATGTAAGTCCATTGATTTCAGTGGAGTTGCTCCTGAGTTACACCTGTGTAAGTAAAATCAGAATCTGGCCTACTATCATTGGCTCATCACTCTTTGCTATCGTGTAATCCATTCTCCCTTTCTGTTCACCCAAATTCAGTAAATATTCTCTGGATTTTTCCTATTCAGATAGTATTGATTGGAAACATTACTTACAACCACAAGGGGTCAGACTTTCACATCTGTCATTAAATGTTTTCTACAGTTGAACAAAAACTAATATATAATTCACAATCAAGAGGTCTATATAAAAAAAATCACAACAGCTAGACATGATCAGTGCCACCAAACTTTAAGTGTCATTTCTTTACACCCATGTGTTGAAAGATGTATATTTCCCTATTAACTGCATCTTCCTTGCTATTATGGTCAGTTTGCCCTGGGTTTATACTTATTTTACATTATTTTTGGTGGGATATACGTGTCTAACTAACTGTGTGTTTGTAGGAAATCTATTTTTTTTAGGGAATTAGGCTTCACCGATATATATTTTAACTTTCCTCTAAATTGGTCTGTTGGGAACTGGGCTCCAAATCCATCCCACTACAGGAGTAGGTCAGGCAACAGATAAACCAGACTGCAAAATCTGAAAAGACAAATAAAGTTTTGTAAAGTAAAAAACAACAATTGATTTCTCCATTTCTAGGTGCAATTCCCTAACACTGTCTCCTCAAGTCATTTTATTTTTTCCAAAACTACAGCTCTTAATCCACACAATTCTCTTCTTCTGGAAGTCCTCATTACTGTGCTTCTCTATCACCCCCAAAATCTAGTCACACAATAAAAAACAAAACACAACAGGCCTAAGCAAGAGTTAAACCCAAATTCCTTGGCAATGGTTCAATAGAGTGTATAGTTTGGATTATCCTCATCTAACTGCATTCTAATTTCTCTTTCCCACTCAGGAGACACAATAAAGGAGAAACTGGGACAATGTCTAGCTCTGTAATATTAGTTTACTTCAGCTCACATTTTGTCCTTATTTCTGGGCTATAACTCTATTGATCTGGATTATAATCCTGGTTCATGAATGGTTATAAGGTAGACTCACTTTGTGGCAGTTGAAAATTTATTTAATTTTAAAATTATGGCTAAATCAGAAGGTCATTTTGTTTGATTTCCTCAAACTATTTGCTAGATTTTCAGTTGTTATCCATTACTGTTCATTTTAATAGCACATGTCCCCAGGAAGCGCAATATACAGACTTGTGACATTTAGATGGACATTTACTAGGACACGAACTGAGTGACCTTGCCAAATCTAAAACTACAGTTCAAACAAAAGCAAACTCTTCACTGGAGCTTCTTCAGCAAAGATAAAACAGAAGTTTAAGAAAAGTTTTATTGCATCTCTTGAATCTGTGAATTTGGGAGATATCAGAATAAAGATCACATCTTCTAACACCAATATGCTATATACAGTGCTGTCTTGGTAACGTGCCATGCATGATTAGAGTGGAAATCAAACTTTTCTGTTCCACTAGTCAACTTTGGAGAACCACATTTTCTTTGATTCTCAGATTTTATTAAATGATTGCAATAAAAAAGTGCATTCCTAGAATATATTTGAACCTAGAAAATGAAGATAAGAAGGTTCACTTACTACAGCCAATCAGTTATTTTAAAAGGAACAGAATTCTCCTAACATATGCTTTGTTTAAGGCTAGAATTTTTCTGTCATAGCTGCAGGCCAGATTTCTGTTCCAATACTTAGGTTTCTCATTGGGAGTTCTGTAGGTGCAGGAAGAGCAGAACACCAATCAAAATCCATTGTGCAGATCTGTCTGGAGAATTTTGCTCTATATGTGTGTGTGTGGGGGGGGGTCATTGATTAGGATGATGTCAAAGGCTGAACACATTAATACCCTAGTGATAAATTTTTTCTGCCACCCCAGAAATATCAGAACATTAAAACAATCCTAATGCTTTGATTTCAGATTGCTATTTGCATACCAATATATTCTGCTAGATCTGTCCCTTTCTCTTTGTTATTCTACAGCCCAAATACTGTATCTACATAATTGCATTGGTTAGTGGAAAGGTTCCGCCAAAAAGTAGTTGCTTGATCTTTTAACGGAGATACATTTATTGCAACATAGCTTCATACATGAAAAGATGATTAAAAATGAAAGGCATACTGTCTGAACTGGGACTCAAAGCCATGTGGTAATACAGTAATACAATACTGTAGCTGTGGTTGAAATTTCACTATTTCACATATAAGTGTAAGTGTAATTTACATGGTGCCAGCATTCCATAAAACAATTATTGTGAATAATTTTTGTGAGGATGCCCAACTGGGGAGTAGTGATGTATTTATTTGTCCTTACAAGATCTCTGTAGCTGAAAAACACTGGCAAGAGGTAATGTTCAGAGATCTGAAGCAACAAGTCTGAGCATTTTGGGTTTTTTTTGTCTTATTAACTTTGTTATAACTTGTATAAAGGACTATTACAGGGAGCGGGAGGGGAGGACAACTGAATTCAAAGATTTCCTCTTCCTCGCAACTATGTATTGTACAAAAGACAAAAAACAGCAAAACAAGCATTTATAATATGGCCTAGCTCTTTGCAACTAAACAGAACATTTCTATTATTCCTCCTTCAGTAGAATGTGACCTGATGGGCAAGTTCTAGCCTACAAAAACAACGTTCTAAGAACACAGATTTCTCATCCTGATCTTACTACCTTGGTGTGGAAAGTTCTCAGCAAAGTTGCTGATACAGTAGTACTGTCATCTTCCTAGTTCCTGAACTGGAGGAAAATCCTTTTGCAAATCTGATTTTTTTTTTCTATTTAACAAACTATTCACATTTGAAAAACTTTAAACCTTGTTTCAGAACGCTGCTTCTAATTAGGCCACAATCTCTAAATTACCTCAATGATTCAATATCTAATGCAACCTTTCATATGTTATGTATATGCAACAAGCACACACAGGGATATTATTAAACAGAGGTAGGAGAAGAATAGTATAAATGCCACAACAGGGGTATAAGATATGAGAGCTGGTCAAATATTTTTATAATCTGTTTCTGAGCAGTTCACTCAATTAAAAACCAAGTTTCAATTCAGACCAATCATATCCCTTTATTAATGACTATTTGTAAACATTCATCCTGCAGCCTGCCATGGAAGTTATGTCCATGTGCTGCAAACATTAAATTATTGTCCCATGGAAGAGATCCATTTATCTAAAAGTCTGACCCCGCAAACAAGGGAGAGACTTCACTCCTGCAACAAGTACCATGGGAACTGTAAAGGGGTATGAACAGTCTGATTTGAAAGCTGGTTTTTAATTCAGTTACCTTGTTATTGTGCTGCTTTGCACTGCTTTTTGACAGAGTCTATGTCTACACAGCAATGTACGCCTCGGGTTAGTGGGATTCAAGTGAGCTGACCCATGTCAGGGGACCCTGGGCTCGAGCGTCTACATTGCATTTTAACCCTAGATTAAGGATTTTCTGAACCATGCACAAACCTAGGTCTTTGCCATCCAGATTGCAATGCACGGACCCAAGTCAAAGTAATCCTATCCCAGAGTGCCTGGTGCCCCCCACCATGTGACACTCTAGCCCTATGAATGTGGTGCACTGTGGAAAAACTCTTCTGCCCACCCAGTTTCTTAACTGAGTAGTGCTATTGATAAGCTATTCATAAGAAGTCCATGAATACATAAACTGCATATTTAGCTCCTTGATGGCTGTCTCAGTAGAATAACTGCAGTTTGTGAAAGCTTTATACTGAACTACCATTTAATCTGAGGCTACGTCTACACTACCACTTACGTCAGAATAGCTCAGGTCTCTCAGGGGTGTGAATAAGCCACCCCTGAGCAATTTAAATTACACCGACTTAAGTGTCGGTGCAGACAGTGCTATGTCAGCAGGAGAGCTTCTCTGGCTGACATAACTACTGCCACTTAATGGGTGCGCATTAAGTTGATAGGAGAGCTCTTTCCTGTCAGCTTAGAAAGGCTACTGTAGAGAGCTTACAGTGGTGCAGCTGTACGGAAGTACCAGAGCAAGGAGAAAAGCTGACAGGCAGGAGGCAGCTCTTGGTTGCCATGATGCTGGGGATCTTCCCTCCCCTGGCCATACTGCTCCTCCCCCTTCCTGGCAACCACTCCGTTCTCTGTCCCTTGCTCCTGGGCCCTGTGGGCCCTCCCTGGGGCTATGTGTGCAGGGATGCCCAGGCAGTGTCCACCAATATCTGGCTGTGCTCTTGTGACCAGGAAGCAGCTCTCTTTGCAAAAGAGCCAACTGATCTCCACTGAAAATCCTGCAGGCCTGGAACCCTTTCAAGCCCTAGGTTAAAACAAATGGGGTGTGGACACGAAGGGGAGTTAATGCTTGAACCCAGGCTCAAGATTTGGCTTACTTTGATGTGTAGACACAGAGTAAATGACAGTAAATGATGAAGCAACTAAATTTAATTTAGTTAGTAATCAAGTACAACTCCAATTGATGAGCAAGTTATTTTTTAAATTTAACTTACACTAACCTGAAGAGTGGATGTGATTGTGGTGTTCCTTAGGGTAGGTCTACACTACGAATCAACGAAATTAGGTTGATTTTATCTAAGTCGATTTTATACAGTCGATTGTGTATGTCCACACTAAGCGCATTAAGTCGGCAGAGTGCATCCTCCCTACCGTGGCTAGCATCGACTTACAGAGCGGTGCACTGGGGGTAGCTATCCCACAGTTCCCACAGTCTCCGTTGCCCATTGGAATTCTGGGTTAAGCTCCCAATGCCTGATGGGGCAAAAACTTTGTCGCGGGTGGTTTTGGGTACATGTCATCAGACCCCCCTCCCTCCCTCTCTGAAAGGAACGGCAGACAATTGTTTCGCACCTTTTTTCCTGAGTCCCATCCGCCGGCCCGCTCAGCCCGCTGCCTGCTTGGATGATCGGAACACCAGGCAGGCAGCGGGCTGCATGGGGCCGGCGGACGGAGCCCCATACCAGCAGCGGGGCTGAGCCGCTCAGTCCGCTGCCAGTCTGGGGCTCCGTCCGCTGGCTTCGCCAGCTGGGGTCCCAGCCACCGGCCCATCTCAGCCCACAGCCATGCTTGCCATAGTATGACAAGCATGGAGCCCACCCAGCTCACAGTCACCGTACGTCTCCTGGGTGCTGCCAGCAGACAAGATGCTGCATTGCTACACAGCAGCAGCTCCTTGCCTTCGTGGCAGACAGTGCAGTAGGACTGATAGCTGTCGTACGTCTCCTGGTAGACCTCGGTGAGGTCGATTGGGGCACCTGGACAGACAAGGCTATCCTCCTCTTAGAGCACCGAATGCGAGGAGTGACTTCAGGTCATTCTCTTCTTTAAGTTTCGTCTCATGGAGATTCAGTCCTGCCTGGAATATCATGCAAGCTGGAGGCTTCTGCCTCAGGATGGTCTCCCAGCCAGCAGCACCACATGGTCGCACCTACCCCAGCCTGCCCTTGCTCCCATGGCTCATGAAGTCTGGACAGTAGTAAGGAGCAGTTCAACTTGTGGAATGACAAATCCAGAATGAAGGATTGCACTCTATGGGCCACATTAATATTATTTCAGAGTCCTAGATAGCATTTAGTCCCTAAAAAAGGCTTCATGAAAATTCTCCCCCACCCCTAACAAAAATGTTAATTTATCAGAGCAGCTGAAAGGGTAAGGAACCCGGGACTATAACTTAGAGAAAGCTTCCATATTATTTAAACTCATAATTGATATAGTTCAAAGTAAAATTTCACAGCGCGGTCTGTTCTAAAATTAAAAATGCAGGAGGGGAGTCAGAAAAAGGAACAGTGACCTGTTTCCAAACCAGTGACCTTTTGCATGTTAGGTGAATGTGATAACCACTATGCTACAGAAACCTAACTTGACTGTATCCCTCACGTGGTCCCTATTATACTTTATGTAACATGTGGTTGTGTATTATGAATAGTTTGGTGTTTGACAGGGCTTCTCTTTTTTTGTCAAATGCACAGGAATGTTTTCTCTAGCTACAGAAGCTACCTAATGTAATGTCTATATCTATGGCCTTCCTGCTCACAAAGCGGTCATGCCCCCGCCAAAGGCTGACACGGAGCGGAGTGCATGTGACACAACGACCTGGCTCGGGCAGGATCACTAGCGAGGCATGACACTTTTGCTGTTAAGCAAACACAGCAATTCTTTCCTGGCCTCTGCCGCTGAATGCCTCCATGCATTAAGCTGTGCCCTATCAGTGCGGGAGGACTGCATGAGCTCGGAAAACATGTCATTGCGAGTGCGTTTTTTTCACCTTCTAACCTGCAATAACCTCAGGGACGGAGATGATAGGGGGAGCGTAGAAACGTTCTACGCTCTACAATTCTGGGGGGAGCTGTGCTGCTGAGTTCGTCATGCTGACCAAACAGGAAATGAAATTCAAACGTTCCCGGGGATTTTCCTGTGTACCTGGCTAGTACATCGGAGTTCAAAGTGCTGTCCAGAGCGGTCACAAAGGAGCACTCTGGGATAGCTCCCAGAGGCCATACCATCAAATTGTGTACACGCTACCCCAAATTCGACCCGGTAATATCGATTTCAGTGCTAATCCCCTTGTCGGGGAGGAGTACAAAATTGATTTTAAGAGCCCTTTAAGTTGACAAAAATGGCTTCATCGTGTGGACGGGTGCAGGGCTAAATCGATCTAATGCTGCTAAATTCAACCTAAACTCATAGTGTAGACCAGGGCTCAGTGTTACCACATCATTCCAGCTATTTCATTTTATAACATACTAAGGTATTTCATCACCTAGAACTTAATGTAATATCTGGCAGTGGGGGTAACAGTGGTAAAAACACAAAATTAATGTTACTACTGTCTGAGCCAGAGCTGACATCATAGTAAAGTATGTGTTTAGAACAAGCGCCAAAAACAATCCTATATGACAAAAACAATCCTATTATTCTGAGCCCAAAACGCTCCCAAAAGGATAAAACTTCATATCGTTCTAATATAATGCATGCCATAGTCTGTGCAATAAGAGTACAATATACTTCCAACAATCCACTGGATCTTTCTTCCTGTGTCTCAACAACAACGGACAGACAGTAGTTTACAAGACAGAGACATGTTCACTGATGTACATTTCCATATGCTACACATTACAAGGCATGCAAAGTATTATCAACCGAATTGATAATCTTTCTAAAGTTTCCCCCCCCCCCATCTATAGAATTTAGTAATGAAACGTATCTTCTGCCGTAGAATTTTAATTTTATGTTACATTAGCACTAGGGCCCATCTGGCTAGGTGCTGTATGAACATATAGGAAGATGCAGTCCTGGCCCCAATCATCACACAATTTAGAAAGATGAAGTGATCTGTTATATCTCCAAGTGGTGCCTTAGTGCAAACAATATTCAGAGCCATGGGGCCCAGCTCCACCAATATTTGGGGCTGGGTGTGTGTCCCCCCCACCGACCCCACCTACCACCCTCCCCGTGCACTTCCCCTTCTGTCCCCCAGCTTCCTCTTGCTGCCCCTGCCCACCTGCCCCACGTGCCTCCCTGGGCCCTGGAGCAGAGCGTCCCTGCCTCTACCTCTTCCCTGTAGCTCCATGCTGCCTCCCTGCAGCAACTGCTGCTGCAGGGTCCTAGTGCCCCCCATCTCCACTGCCAGGACACACTGACTGAGCTTGCCCTTCCACCTCAGACCCTTCCCTTTTCTGGCAGGACCCTCCACCAGCACAGTGGGCCCCTCCACCCACAGTCACTGCTCCTGCCCCATGTGGGCAAGGAGGCAGCCCCATCCCTCACCCCCCAGTGAGGCTACAGTCAGGGGCAATAGAAGGGGAGGAGGCACATGCAGCACCCCCCAGCACCCACCATGGGGGAGGCAAAGGAGATTCCTGGACCTGAGAGAGGCCCTAGGAGCACATTGACAGTGGTGGGGGTGAGTGTGCTGCTGGGGGGGGGGGGGTGTGAATAGCTCAGTGGTTTGAGCATTGGCCTGCTAAACCCAGGGTTGTGAGTTCAATCCTTGAGGGAGCCATTTAGAGATCAGGGCAAAAATTGGGGATTGGTCCTGCTTTGAGCAGGGGGTTGGACTAGATGACCTCCTGAGGTCCCTTCCAACCCCCATATTCTATGAAAGGGCTCAGGAGAGTCCTCCTCCTCTCTGGCCCCTGTCCCAGAGCAGCCTGCCTGCACCCCAAACTCATCCCCAGCCCTCCCACACCCCCACCGCACTCTCAACCCTAGCCCTGAGCCCCTCCAACACCACAAACACCTTATCCCCAGTCCCAGCCAGAGCCCTTATCCCCCTGCACTCCAACCCTCTGCCCCAGCCCGGAGCCTCTCTGACCCCCCAAACCTCCCAGCCCCAGACAGAGCCCTTGCCCCCTACACCTCTACTTTTGCCCTGAGCCCCTCCCAAACCCCTCAGCCCTAACCCCTGCATGCCCTCCCATCCCCAAACTCCCTCCCAGAACCTGCACCCCAATCCCCGGCACCAGCCTAGGACCTGCACCCCAGACCTCGTCCCCCACTCAAACTCTCCCCTAGAGCCTTGGGCAGGTGGGGGGCAGAGTTTGGGGGGCAGAGTTTGGGGGGGCGGGTTCTGGGCACCACCAAAATTTCTACAAACCTGCCACCTCGGTATGGTTGGATGCAGGCACTATGGCATATGACTTCCAGATCTTCTTTGTGCTCATGATGCAAGTGGGAAAGACTAAGGGATTGTCAGAGTAAGAGAGAGGGTGAGGAGAGAGAGGAAATCCAATATGGAGAAAGATATTTTCAACACAACACAATTCAACTGTGGCTAAAACCCTAGTGATACAAAAGAAACATCAAGAACTTTTGAACAATCAGCTAAAAGAAAAATCTTAAATTCACATTAAAGAACCTTGAATTACAATGCAAATATCCACCCGTGAATTCACATCATGAAAGTTCATCTGGTGGAGTTGTGTGTTTGTATGTTTGGCTCTTCTGGAGGCAACGTATGAATTAGTGATTTTACGATACATCTATATTTTAATAGGTCTCAGTTCTGTTTTGACAAAAAAAATTTCAAAACTAAAGTTCTGCAAAGTAGATAATACTACCACGCACACTAGGGAAGTACAGGCCACACCTCCACACAGGGGAGTCTGCCTCCAAAGCAAATGCTTTAAAAAAAAAAAAGCATAAATCTCACTCTGAAAAAAAGTATACACACACCACATATACTCCAGACTTACCCCCACTCTGGGATTTGACTTTGCTGCTCACTTGAACAGAACAAATCTTAGCCTGAGCTCTCTTCCCAAGCCTGGCTAGTTAAGGCTTCCCCGCAGGACTCTCTCTGTCCCAGCCATAGTTCTCTCTGATTTAGAGACACACTTACACGTACACCCTGGCCAGAAATAACAAGATCCACCAGCCAGAATTTGTCAGCAGAAATTACTAAGGGCTGGACTGTAATCTACAGTCTGTCCCAATTAAAAAGTTGGTTCCTAGCTATACCCAGAGATTGAACTGTGACTCACTCACAGTGCATCTCTTGCTCTCCTCTTGCAAATTGCTTCAGCTCTATGGTGAAGCAGCTTCTTCCAACCTGCGTGACCAACTTTGGAGTAAAGACATGGCCCTTGGGTTCCTGTCATTCCCCACCCTGACCACCATCTCCCAATTCAACTGCCCACGGAGGTGAGGTGGAAAATGTCCAGAGAATAGCTCCAGCTCTTCCACTGTGCAGCTGAAATCACTACCTAAGCAGGACTGAACAGTAATGGAAGGGAGGGATTTATTCCCATGGCAGCTGGGTTAGGACGATGACACAATCTTGCCTGTGTATTTGATGCAGGGTTCTAGCATCTGATTAGGGTGACTCAAAAAAAGAGATTTTCATTCTTCAGAAGGATCCTAGCGCCTGCCTCCTCTGCCCCATTACAAATCCTAAGAATTACTGTCAACCTTTTCCTTCCGTTTTTTTTTTTTAAGCTAAATATGTATAGTATGGCTAAGTGACAAATAAAGGGGTATTCCATAGTCATCTGCACATCTAGTCCAGGGGACCTCTCGAGGTCCCTTCCAGTCCTATGATTCTATTCTATGGTACTAGAAGTGCATAAACCCAGGAATGAAGAGTGATTAGTAAGGGTTATATTAGGGGTGGTTGATTAGAAGAAAAGAAGTAGGATTCAGAAATAAAAAATTTAATTAATCAGAAACAAAAGCTGACAGTCAGATCTTTTACATAATGGAACATTCTTCAAAAGGGAAGTGGTAAAACCTTCAGGATATTTAAAACAGACTACAAAGCATTAAAAATGTACTATAATGTAGAGTCGAGCACTGGAAGATGGATGTACATCTTTTACATCTCTACTTTCTAGTACTCTGTGGTCATAAAATTAGTGCTTGTTCTGTGAGCTTGCTGCTGAAAAGTATGTTTTGTGAAAAGATGACCACTACACAACATTTCTCTCAGATATCCTCATTGAGTTCCCTGAAGAAGCCATTACTTCTACATTAGGCACAAATTTCTCAAACTTCTAGTGCTTGTACTGGAGGAAAAAAGTAACAACATGTAGAAAAATATGGGCTCCTTCTCTGACCCATCACTTCCCTTTTCTCCCCATACTTTAATTGTCACAGCAAGAAGGTACCCATCTCACAGCAAGCGCTATGTATATCTAGGCGGTGTGTATCACACACATTAAACCAAATACAAACTGAGTGTCAGTTGATGCAAGTTTGTTGATTCGAATGGAATTACCGTAGTTTACTTCAGATGTATGTCTGGCCTGCAGGGCTGGTTTGTGAATAGCTAACACAGAATAATCCAGTTACACCACACAAAAAGTCAGCTGAGGAAAGAGATATTTGTAAATAATTCCCCTGAAGCGGATTTCTTTTTTTGTCATCACAGCTCCACCTCTGGTGCTCTGGACTAGGCTACTTTTGCCTATTAAACTCTCAAAACCAGAGATATTTTCCACAACCTATATTTCAATAATTGTTGCATCTCCTCATAGTGAATTTAAAGAATATGATGCAGGTCCTCAGCTGCTGTAAATTGTCATTGCTCCTTTGAAGTGAACAGAGTTATGACAATTTATACCTGATAAGCATCTGCCCTCAGAATCTCTCTCCATCAGCAGAGTTTGGTTTTCTGCCTTAAACTACATTAAGAATCTGCATGGATATTTTAGGTAACAATAACACCATTAAATATAATTAAAACACTGCAGAATAAATAGTGAAAGTTATTCTGAGTAGAAGGCAAAGTTAAACTGGATATTTATATCAAGTTATGGCCACCCACAACTCAACTCAGGGAGAAAGTTTTTAGAAATTTAATTGCAACAAGTGTTGGTTAGGTGATCCAACTGTTCAAAGCACCTTTTCCCTGGTCTTGAACTGCATGTGCAACAGGCCAGTACCCATACAAAGAAAAGTCTGGGACTGAACCAAGGAAGAGCGTAGGGGGAATAAGAGAAGCTGATTCCAAGATGCCAATGTAAGTCACTTTAGAGTAAAAAGGAGAAACTGTGCCAAACAATACAATGAATTACTCTCACTATATTATTTTACAAGTGCTTTGGAGGGCGATGGTAGTTAAAAAGTAATCTCAACTGAGCTGTATGCAACAGAACATGAACCAATGGTTTAGTCTCTTATTCTGATGTACATTTAATCAGTCTGGAATCAGGCTTCTCTTCCTTTTTAAATGATTTGGCAGGGAATATAAAGAGCTGTTGGAAGCAACTGAAGTCCCATAAACCCCTTGTAGGATTAATTAGATATTGTCCATCACCCCAGCATTGAGGAGTCTGTTTATTCCTGGGGCTAACTCCTTATTCCCAACATGGAAAAACACCATGCCATTTGAATTCATTGCTCATGATCTCCCACTTAGTTCCATCCTTTTGAAACACATTATCTCAAGCCACCCACACACTGAAGTATGGCTGCTTCCCTTACTCATGATGTTGGGAGAGGTCTCAACAGTTAAGAGCCTTTCCTGAGCTATTGTTAACTGCCTTGGTCTGCATTTATTAGCTACTTGCAAAAACACTTTGTGCTGGGTTTCTAGTACACAAATGCTTATCACCTTAAGATCCACCTTATAGAGAAAACTGTTCATGGGGAAAGAGTGCAGATAGGATTTAATCTGAAATAATTCTGTTTTTATAATAACTCATTTCTAGGTGGTCTGGAGACCATCCCTAGAATCACTACCAAAGAACGTAATTGGGTAATTAGCAATTAGAATAATTTAACTAGTGACATAGTGGATTCTCCGCCACATGAAGTCTTTAAATCAAGACTGGATATCTTACTAAAAGATATGCTGTAGCTTATAGACTTGATGCAGAAATTACTGGGTAAAATTCTATGGTCTGTGCTACACAGGGAATTAGGCCAGATCATCATAATGGTCCTTTCTGGCCTTAAAAAACCCCTATGAATTTATTAATCTAAGATTAAGGAAAATTCTGAATCCAGAATGGCCAGTATCATTTGGGAATTGCCACTGAATACATTACAGTCCAGAAGATTTAGTACATGTTTGTTCCTTGGATTATGTTATAGTTCCTAGAGATTAGGAGCTGGGGAAAGAGGAAAGGAAAATAGGTAAGCGTTTTCCTTTTCTTTTCTATGTGGCATTATGTCAGTGAGGTGACAAGGATGGTGTTAAATCTAACAGGAGTAAATCCAGGGAAGGTATATTCTCTCGCTGTACTCACTAACCTTTCTGTACTCTTCATGCATTCACCAGCATCAGTATTACATCGGATCTTAAAATTTATCCGATGCTGGTTGGTTGGTGTGGGCCAAATCCAACTTCTATTCAAGTCAACTGGAGTATTCCATTGGCTTTAATAGGAGTTGAATTGTGCCTTGTAATCCTATATTATATGTTTGGACTCTATTTTCTATTGTTGAATAAAACAGCATTAGAGCAATAAAAATTATTTGGCTATTTAGTTTTAAAAGCCTAGTAAAAGGCAATAGCCTAAATTGCCAACTCTGAATTTGCCTCTCCTGCTACAGATCCCTACTCCCTGCCAGCAGCAGGCAGTTGAAAATATGATTTCCCTTCCCCTGTATCTTATATAAAGTGTACTCTGTAGAGAGGCTTCCAAGCTTTGGCAGTCACTGAATGAGATTAAGATGCCTGGTAGAATGGGAAAAAGTAGAGTAGAAACCCCTCTGATTCCTAATTCAGATGACATATAGTCTGGCTTCAGTCAGGGAATTTGAAGGCTCTGTCATGCCTGTTTGTTACTATGACCTGATGGGTCATGTCACTATGACAGGAACATAATGAACAAATAAATTCTCCACAGTTGTACTGAACTCCCAAACACACCTCCGAGAGATTTCTTTACATCCCTCATGTGTAGAGCTGGGCAAAAGTTTTGGACTGATGTTTTATTTTTTGATTTCCCCCCCCCCCCCCCAAAAAATGCAGATTTGGATTGACCAAACATTTCACAAATTTGTATCGAATACTACAAATTGTTTTCATCTAAAAATCCCCCAAAAAAATTTAAAAAAAAAACACATTTAATTTCAACATTTTCCAAATTAAATCTTTTGATTGTCAATTCAAAATGACTTTGTTGGAAGCTAAACCTTTAAAAAAGATACTAAGCTAAAATTTTTGAAATTAAGTGTTTTGTTTTGAATCAAATGTAACATTTTTAAAAACTTTTTCAGTTCTCCAAAAAAAGTCAAAAAGTTTTTGTTTTGGGTTGACTCAAAAACTACTTTTCCCCACAGTTTCAGTTCAGCCAGCAAGCCCTCCTCCCCACAAAAATCAGTCATTCACACAGTTTTATTGCTGTGCAGAGAGCCATGAAGTGTTAGAAGCCTAAATGAGAGCTAGTTCAAAGGGACCAGGGTGGGGTATGTCTACACAGCAGTTTGAAGTGTACTTCCCAGGTCAAGAGACTTGTGCTCTAAACAGAGCTGGATAGACAGTGCTTTGAAGTTGCCGCTTGGACTGGAGCTCAGGCAACAAGTTCAAAGCACAGGCTACAGAGCTATTTTTAGAGTGCTAGCACGAGCCCTGTTAGCCCAAGTCTGTGACCCAGAGTAGGAGGTTTGCTCCGAAATGCTGGGTAATCATACCCAGTAAGACCAATTTAGAAGGGTCTTTCTCCAAATCTGGCTGATTTACACAGAGCCATATTATTTGTGGACTGACTAAAATTAGACACCCTTGTAGGACATTAAAAACTTCCACACTTTTTAACAACTTTTACCAAAGCACCATACAACTCCTCTATTAATACAGCCTGGCCTCCCAGGAGCAATATTCCAATATCCTGTCAGATTGCTTCACCTGGCGATAGATAATCTGCTATGAAAATGAAGTAAGTGGGGGGTTTTGATTTTCAAGTAGCTAGTGACCCATTTCTTTCCAATTAATATGCATACATGTTTGAAAATTTGGCATATGTTTGGCTCCACACCAATTTTTATCTAAATTTAACTTTATCTATATATTAACCCAAAGAATCACACCCAGAGGCAGTTCAATATTTCCATGACAACATTTCAAAATGAACACTTGACATTTCTCAGACTCTCTGGCACAGAGTTAAAATAATAATAAAAAAATCAGCATTCCAAAAAAAGGTTTTTTTAATGTCACAGCACTACACCATACAGATCCTCAGGGAAAGCCTGCACTTAATGAGCTATGTAGAATGCTCTGGGCTGGCTTTTACAGAAGTAAAAGCTTTTGCATGTTACTGTTGCACGTATCTCAGCCTGTTTAAAACTTAACTTCAGGCCTCTAATGTCAAAATGCACCGAATGCACCTCAGATTGAATGCAATTAATAGAGGGTTTCAAAGGAATTAATAAAGCATTAATTTCTGAAGTGAGAGTGAAAGGTTAGTAATCAAAACAGTAAATTTCTCTTACTTCAAGGATTCTGCTTAAACAGTCCACACCGTATTATTTCTGTATCTTTTTCCCCCCAGTACACATGCATCATTCCCATTAGCAGAAAGTCAACAGATGAGAGGACAACAGATCATGTACACAAAACTTTTACAATGTCACACATATATGGTGCAGGTGATAACAAGATGAGTTACCCAGGTAAGTGACAGCAACTATAAACAATCAATGCAAGTTGGCTTTGATATACTGCTTGCAACTTCGTATCCTGGCTGGAGGGGTTTTGTGAATGCAGTTCTGTGAATTGGTCTCTCCCATATACATTAATCCAGCTCTACTGCTTGTATAGGTGAATTGTATTCATTTAAAAGTTATTTTTAAAAGACATTCGAATGAGTGAGAGAACATATTCAATATTTGTCTTCGCTTTTAATGTTTTGATTTGTTTTGAGTCTGAGCTCAAACTGGGATTAATCTCCTTAACATAATATGCACATTCAGGATTCAGGCAGTTTTAATGCAATATGAAGTGAAACAAATAGAAGAGACTGCATTTATTCATCATCGTTGGATCATATTTGTTCTAATCTTCATTAACTGACAGACAATAGATGAAAGGTGGGATTTATTACACCATAACGTCTATTGACTGAGTTGTGATAATTTCATACGAGATTGGAAATTATACACACTGCTAATCATTTCAATACTTACACACAGATTAATTTTATACACCATATATTATGTTTTTAGGGCACTTTCCAACAATGATTACAATGGAACACTTTACCATCAGAAATGCAGTTTCATCTAAATCAAGGTGTTTCCCAAGAATATGTCAATCTTGACAAAACTTTTATGGAAATATGCTAAAAGGACCTGTTTCCACTTTCTTATTTCATTTAATTCTAACTTTTATTTTTATATATATATATATATATATATATATATATATATAAAAATACACACACAATATATATACATACACACACTTTCTATATTATAAAGTTTTACATTATTGAAACAAAATGATTTGATGCTGCCAAACAAAATATTCTTTGAATTTCTACTCAGGATGATTAGATATAGTTCATTCTGAGTCAGAAGAAAAACAAATTTCAAAACACTGAAATTTCCCATGGGTCAGAAATTCCATTTTCCAACCAACTCTAGTTACAGGTGTGACCATTTAGATAGGTCACTCACTTCACTGAAGCCAGGGGTGAAAGTAGTAATAAATTCTTACCGGTACAGCGGCTGGCTCTGTCCCCCAGAAGGGGCAGGGCTTCAGGCAGAAGATGTGGGTCTGGGGAGTCAGCCTCACCCAGCCAGCCCATCCGCCCTGCCTGGCCCCGTCACCCAGGGCTCCGGCGGCGATTTAAAACTGCTGCGGTAGCGGCGGCAGCCAGGTGCTTCGGGCCATTTTAAATCACCAGCCCCGGAGCAGCTGCCCCTTTGCCCCCCTCCCTTCCCCCAACAGGGGAGGCAAAAGGGGCAGGGACCTACCGGCGCACTTTCACCCCTGACTGAAGCTGACCTTACTTGCAAAATAATCAGTTAATAACTACCATTAAAAATCTTGTGCCAAATTTTCACCTAAGGTTTGCTTTGCTGTTTGTTTATAGGCTTTCCTCTGGTACCCAGAATATTTCAGAGCCTCATATACAGTAATGAATAACAAAGCCCAAATGAGGAAAGAAAGTATTTTTATCCATATTTTACAGATGGGGAACCGAGGTACAGAGAGATTAAATTATTTTCCCCAGTGCCACACAGGAAGTCTATTGGAGCCAGGAACCTGGCTTACAAAAGAAATCCAAACCACCAGCCCTGTGCCTTAGCAACAAAACTATAAATAAGCAGTTGCAACTCATCTCAAAAACTGATAGATCTACTCCCAGTTTTGCCAGATCTGAATTTGGCTCATTATCTAAAATTTTATTACTTTATTTGATCAAAGTGGTGGGCTGGATGTTGAAGGATGTTTTGGCAGCATTGTTGGAGGAACTTGCAATTATTAAGCAGATGTCCTGTGACATAACTGGGGGCTTGTTCTGCTGTAATGAGATATTTGTTACAATGAAAGGAATTTGTAAAGGATTTGCTGTATTACATTTTACATACATGGAGTTACCTTTATATCAGGGGTAATGAAAAAAATCATATAAGTCTATAAATTTGACAACAGATTGATGTCAAACTCGTATTGTTCTCTTTGGGGCAAGGGGAGGGAGGGGAAATCAGGCTTGACTCTTTGAGGTCTGTTTTTATACTTGATATCTAACTCAGAGGCGTAATGTATCCAAGTAGTTAGTTCCTTGTTATCATCCAGCACTGTTACAGTATTATTTCACTGGCACTAATCATACAGCGAGATGCCCCTGACGTTTCATAGAATCAAAGGACTTGAAAGGACCTTGAGAGATCTTCCGGTCCAGTCCCCTGCACTCTATCCCAAACTCTCTCTTACAGGTGTTTGTCTAATCTGCTCTTAAAAATCTCCAATGATGGAGATTCCACAACCTCCCTAGGCAATTTAGTCCAGTGCTTAATTACCCTGAGAGTAGGAAAGTTTTTCCTAATGTCCAACCTAGCCCTTTGACCAAAATTGTTCAGAAACAGATCTGCTCTCTGTCTAGATGTATTAACAAGTTTAATGTACTGCTTGCTCTGGACCTTTCAAACCTAATTTAAACTAGTGGTGTCTGGATTTAAATTTACAGTTACTAAGAACAATATGGAAAGCAAATTTGATTCATGTATTGATCCTGTGGGCAAATGCTTGATAGATTTGTATCTATTTGGGTACAAAAGTACAGTTTGCTCCCCAAAAAGCTGTTAGTGGGAGCTGTCTATCATTTGTTAAATGATTCCAACTATGGCTTAGATATTTATTATGTACCACTGCTTAGAAAATTTCCAAGAGGTCTAATGGAAAGAGTACACAACAGAATTTGGTTCTGCTTTTCATTATATATTACCATTGGCAGTCTCTTTCTTCTGACATTTGACCATATTATAACCTTTTCTTTCACAGTGGGTAAAATTTTCCTTTCCTTGGAAATAGTAATTCACCAAAGCCACTGGCAATATCAAGCATTTATAAAATGCCAGTCCAGCTACATGTGCTGGTCAAGTTGGCATAATCTTTCTTACTCTGTTTATAATAGTCTCAGCACAGCTGAATTCAAAAGTTACCTAAACAGTACCAAAAAAAATTTTAAAAAAATCACAAAATACTTAAGTCACAATTTAAGTCTTGATGCTCAAACGCGGCTGTCCAAATCCCTGTTTGGGCACCTAAATAAGTAGTTTGGTTTTCCAAAGGGTTCACCATCGCTAACTTCCAATGAAGTAAATAGAAGCTGACAGTACTTGACACATATGAAAATCAGGACAAATATTTAAGTGCCTAATATTAGGCACTCTCACTTGAAAAATGTTGTTCTGAGCACTCTTTTGGGATTTCTATCTTCCAAACAAGTTAGAATTTAATCACTACAAAACCTCTGAAATATTTGAGGTTTTAAAATCACCCCCTCCCCCACAAGACCATGTAGTGACTTGCCCAGTGCAACTGTAACCCACACCCACTCTTTGTGGGGCTCTGCCCCCTCTAGTGGTGGCTGGGGCACACTGGTTGATGAGTCTGCTACAGCCTTGCCTAGTAGAGCTTGGTCTTTCTACTCAGGCAGTAGAGGTTCATGCTTTAAGACCCAAAGGTCTGAAGTTCAGTCACCACTGCCAATGACCCATCCAAAGATGCTACTGTAAAATGCAGAGTCAGTGTCACAGCTGGATCAATCAGGAGTTCCTGGCCCCCAGACCAGCACAAGCCACTAGACTAGACCTCCCTCTAGAGCTATACCACTTCTTTAAACTGATCAAATGAAAGCTCCGATTTTCAGTATGGCCTGAACCTAACCTTCACTTGTGTATGTTCATTTTTTCCAGCTCTTCCGTTTCCAACATCTGTGCTATGCAACTACAAATTGTATTTGGATAAATAGGTTTAGTACATGAATGTGCCGGTGACCATTAATACTGAAAAAGTTAGGGTTCAGGAGTGTGGACACCTGTAAAATTGTGCACAAGTGGACAAAATGAGTGCACAAACGGAAGCCAAGGACTGAAAAATGTTAAGGGTCTGATCCAACTCCCACTGAAGTCAGTGGCAGTCTTTCCTTTGACATCAATGGATATTGGATCAGGCCCAAAGTGAACAAATCATTTATTAAAACTATTGTAATATGTAACTCTTTCAATATCATGGGAAATATTCAGAACTAATCACCCTCAAGTAGATGGGAAATAGTCTCTATTTAATGGCAATCACCTGTAGTTTGTCTAAAAACTAGTGGTTTGGGTGGGTTTGTTTTTTTAAACCAAAAGTAAATTTCCTAATTTTATGGTATTTTAGGCGAATTGTTAATACTTTAAAATCTCAGTTTCTACAACTGTCCCTACCCAGGACCACATACACTAGAGCTCTCAACTAACACACAAAATCCCCAGACACTGCATATCAGACAGCATTGCCGTAGATATAAGGCACATGGTGGCCATCAGGCCTCAGTGCTGCAAAGACATATGGTTTTATGCTTAACTTTATGGAAGCTGAGTAGTGCCACTGAAGTTCATTGCTTTTTCAGTTACTTGGTCACAATTTCTTTTAAATGCTTCTGTATCATGGGCCTTGTCCAAAGCTGAAGTCAATGGAAAAGCTCCCAGTAATTTCAACAGGCTTTGGATCATCAGGCCCCATAAAACCATGTTTACAGTGCACATCTCAACAACAGAAAATATTTTATTCCATTCGCACAATTAATGTCACCTTTAACTTCAGCAGAAACCTGACTTGGAGATCCACAGCCTGGAATATACACAGCACCAGATTAGGCCAAACAGAGTGGACTGGAATAGACAATTGTAAACTAAAACTAGAACCAAAAAATCCTTGATCTTGTGATATCAAGGTTATTTGTGCAACAGTTAATAGACTAACACTCCTTCAAAATATAACAAATGGAGATAGACAGCTATTAAAAACACAATACTGCTTAATAGATTTTGTAGATACAAAGGCTATCTTCCCTTTTACTTGAATATAGAACTGACTTTATGCTTTTCCTACCTTTCAGTTTTTTCGTGTCTGCTTAAACATGGAGAGATATTTACCATGCATTTTTCAGTCTTGAATCCTTAATATGTTGACCAGCCCACATATCACAGAGGTATATGTTTGACGTCAAGTACATATACTGCCACAAATTGAAAACGACAAGAAATTTATTGAGAAAATATTCCATGAATTTAACAAGGATAGAACACATGGTGATGATTCTTTGCTTTACTGTTGTACTGTTTATTCAATATTCCCCCAATGTCAACATTTCACACGTTAAAATTACTACAGTATTGCAACACTACAGCTCTCTAATTCTCCAGACTCTTTCATAGAGCTAGCAGTCATGACAGGATCAGTAGGGTTTGTGCAAAAACTACACACCTGCAAAATATTGAGATCCTTAGCACAAGAAATGATTGTACATATTTATACCCCTTTGAAAATATAGCATATAACTATTTTAATTTTTAATCACATTAAGGCCTGATTTTCAGAAGTGCTGAGCATCCACAACTCCAGCCGAAGTCAATGGGGGATGAAGTTACCCTCTAAAATTAATTATTTTAAAAGTATCTTGGTCTAATTCAAAAATAGATCTAATTCTAATTAAAAGAACAGCTATAAGGGTAAATTCTTCCTTGGGTGGATATCCAATAAAAGCCCATGCATGGTGATAGAGTACTCCCTACAAGCTATGGATGAGGAGCCACAGAAGCTAGAACTATGTGGATCCAGTGGCCTGAAACATTGTACATGGTGTAGGAGGCAAAAGTCTTTTGGAGCCACACTGTGAATCCTGACTCTAATATTTTGCTTTCTCTTTGTATGTGGGACCCTCCACTGAAGTTAGGTTAATAATCATAGCAACATAATCTCAAACAGGACTTTAATCACAAAGGATCCCAAAGCACTTCATACATATACACCATCCATACCGTACCTATGAAAGGCAAACCCTTCTGGAAGAAATACTGCATAATACTGGGCGGGGGTTACTGTTACTGCATACTGGGCGGGGGCGGGGAATACTGTTACTGCATAACACTGGGCGGGGGTGGGGAATGTCATTTTTAGCTAAATACACAGATACAAACCTCTAATCTAAACTGTGTGCCATGGGATTTGGAGAGACAATTTTTGTAAAATGGCAGCCTCACTTTTCCTGTTACAATTTGCGCCTACAACATTTTTCCTTCAATAGAATTGTGGGAGCAAATACAAATAGCCAGATTTTCACCTGCAGGCAAAAAAAAAAAAAAAGTGTATGGAATTTGGAGGGTTCAATTTACACCCAAAGGAGGCAAGATCTCTCCTCCTCTGAAAATGTACTCAAAATCTATATACTGGGCACAAGAGCACAATTTTTAAGGTCTCATTAAAAAAAAAAAAAAGGAGTACACTTTATGGTACTCCCAGTTTATGCTTTGTTTACCACTGAGGGTTGAGGGACTGCTCTGACCATGTTGTTCTAGTCCAAATATTGGAAGCCTTTCACACAGCAAATTAATACACGGCAAACCAAGTAGCGAATACTGGCTTGCCACGTACTAACTTGCTGTGTAGACAAGTCCCAAAGCTATCAGTCCCACAAACAGATTATACAACAGGCATCTAACACTACAAAATAGAGAGAAGACTTCTGTCATCTGTTCTAGAATACATACCCATGCAACTCTCATTGAAATCAGTCCCAGGATTGTTGGTTGTTTTTTTTTTGGGGGGGGGGGAGAGAGGAAGGTTATTAAATTTAAAATTTCACAAAGGGCCTAAAGCATTTTAGAAAAATTGCTTGGCAGAAGACCCAAGAGAGAGGAGCATGGCAAAGGTAGACCAGCCTCTGGAGATGCTTGAGGCTAGCGATAAACATACCCATTGCACCAGCAAGGAATTGCACCTATGCCACATTCCCATGCTAACCTCTATGCCACATGGGCAGTTTCCCACAATGTGGGAATCCTCAGCTGCCCAGTTAAGACAACTCTTAGGACGCCACCAACAAGGCACAATGAGGCTACCTCAGGGCTATAAGATCTGGCCCATAAACCTTTGTACCTCATGTTGGGTCACATACTGTGGAACTTCTTGTCAAATGCTTTGCCTCATGACGAAGTCAGACATTGAGAAAGCTGTTCACTGTTTTACTCAGTGACGTAAGGTTTTAAGGATCAAATAATCTATTTTTGGCTTAGTAGTGTAAGAAAGTATTTTTCTAGCAAATGGTGGCAACTGATTAGAGCAAGAGAATCAAATTACCCCTGAGAAACAGGTATGGTATGTCTCCTTTCCTCACTTCTCTCTGTCCTGACACATCCCTTCACAATACCCTGTAAACATAATCTTTGCTCAAACATTAATGTGTTTCAGAAGAACACTATGTTTTTCAATTTTATCTTGATCCAATCATTGAAACCAGACATGTCTTTCATGTATGGTTTCAATAATTCAGTGTTAGTCAGCAGCTAATTCCAGTGTTTACTTCTCTCCCCCCAAAAAATCAGGTTGTCGTAGATACCATTTACAGCTCTTACACAATGAAATTAGCACAGAATATTTCACAAGCGTGACACAATGGGAAGCACTTTGCATACCCATTTTTTTTTAAAAGGACATGGTTCCTCTTCCATCCCTTAAAAAAAATTATATATATTAATTTGACTACTAATAGATTCTTCTCCAGAAGTTATAAAACTGTAGAAGAGTCATCCATTTGGCAACGTATTGTGAAACAAACACAGCACATGCATAAATAACCCTTACAAAAAGGACATTTTTACTTATGAAGTTTTCCCCAAGATTAACAATCCACGTCTAGGGCATTACCTTTATTATATTGGTAACATACATCATTTACTCCACTATGTTGTAACGTGTTAACACTGCAGTGAGTTATCACTACATCCAATGAAATTATTACATATATGCAGCATGTAACCAGAGCAAAACACCACACAATATTTCACAGTAGTTCTGTGCATAACCTGTCACCACTTTACCTTACTATGCAAGACAGACAGTATCTTTGGCTGCCAAGAAAGGTTTTTGTGCAGGGCTTGTTTTATGCCTGGATTTGAACATGCACTTCCATTTGTCATTATTAGAGGAACACTATCAGGTCGAATTTGCCGCAGAGTTTAAGTTTTGTAAAAATAAATGTTTACACAGTGTAAGACCGATATTGAATAATTTTTTTAAAATTCCAGTGGAAGTAGTTTAACACCCCTCCCCCCAGACACACACACAAAGAATCGTCTCCCCATCTGTGTTTGAACTCTAAACTTTGCAGCACTAGGCTAGAGCTGGGGAACCTGGAAGTGAAAATCATTAATAAAGGACTCTAAACTAAAATGAGACTGACTTTTCAGCTTGAACACACAGAATAATTAAAAATCGATTGGATTTTTAAAATACTTCCAAGTCTGAGTAATCGTTAGTGTTATTCGCCACATAAAGACCTCTTTTAAATATATATATTATTTTATCCTGACAATTTCCTTATTATATCTGGCTTCTGAAAATTAGGTGCCTATAACTTGTTTGTTTCAGGGGGTTTCAACAAGTAATATTCTCAACACATAAAATATAATTGGTAGCATCTGGATTCATTCACTTTATTTATTTATTTCATTACAGGAGATCACACCACCAGCAACACACACGATTACGGAATCCTTATGTTTTCCACTCTTGCATAAGTTTACAAGTCACTTTAGGATTAATGATAATTAGCTATCATAGCAGTGCTACACCATGGCCGAGGTAGACACTCAGAACTCGTAGAAGTTATATGGGTGCATATTTTCAAACGGTTAAATGAAATCAGAGACTATTTCATAGGAAAAAGCATAGACTATGATGATGTGCAACTGAACCTTTTGACCATAAGGTTTCTCAGGACCACCATCATCTGAACTTTTGTTCATGAAATAGTCATGAATGCTGCATGAAAGTGGCACTGTAGGTAAGAACAGAGGAAGAGAGAGACAGACATTATCAAAGCAGGCCACAGAGATGATGTTTCCCATAATGTACATTTAGAAACAACACTGGTAAATATAAAATTAACAGAAAGAAGAGCCAGATTGAAACCCAGTAAGTGTACTGATGTCAGCAGAAACCCTCAGGATGAAATCCTGGCCCCACTGAAGTCAGTAGCAACATTATCCATTGACTTTAATGGGGCCAGAACGTCACCTTCAGATTTCTCACCGACCCATTCTAGCTAGGTAATTCAGTGGTACAGAATTTTTCACTTGCAAAATGATATGCCATTGCTCTTTACTGAGCAGCAGCCAAGAGTGATGGTGAAAGTTCTGTAGTAAAAACCAAGTGCAATGATATCAGGACCATTAGATGTAACTGTTAGGGTTCCTTCCCCACTCTGAACTCTAGGGTACAGATGTGGGGACCCGCATGAAAGACCCCCTAAGTTTATTCTTACCAGCTTAGGTTAAAAAGTTCCCCAAGGTACAAACTTTGCTTTGTCCTTGAACAGTATGCTGCCACCACCAAGCATTTTAAACAAAGAACAGGGGAAAGAGACCACTTGGAAATGTCTTCCCCCAAAATATCCCCCCAAGCCCTACACATCCCCTTTCCTGGCGAGGCTTGAGAATAATATCCTAACCAATTTGTTACAAAATCATCAAAGACCCAAACCCCTGGATCTGGGAACAATGGGAAAGTCAGTCAGGTTCTTAAAAGAAGGGTTTTATTAAAAAAAGAAAAGGTAAAAATCATCTGTGTAAAATCAGGATGGAAAATACTTTACAGGGTATTCAGATTCAAAACAGAGAGGATCCCCCTCTGGGCAAAACCTTAAAGTTACAGAAAACAGGAATAAACCTCCCTCTTAACACAGGGAAAATTCACATAAAACAAAAGATAAACTAATCCGCCTTGCCTGGCTTACCTCTACTGGTTGCAATAGTGGAGACTTGGATTAGGATGGGTTGGAGAAGATGGATTTCTGTCTGGCCTCTCTCAGTTCCAAGAGAGAACCACCATGTAACAAAGAGCACAAAACCAAAGCCTCCCCGCAACCCCCACCCAGATTTGAAAGTATCTTGTCCCCTTATTGGTCCTTTGGGTCAGGTTCCAGCCAGGTTAGCTGAGCTTCTTAACCCTTTACAGGTAACAGGCGAGGAGGGATTTTATAGCACTTTGGGATTAATGATAATCAAAGGGTTACCCTTCCCTTTATATTTATGAAGTACCATCTCCAGCAGTAGAACTAGGGTAGCTGAAGATCAGGTTTTTTTCTGCCTTCTCTTCTTTCAGATTGGCTTTATCTACATATATAAGGACTTGTTCCAATTACAAATAACCAGGGGATAGTTTAGAAGCTGAGCAGAAGAAAAGACGTGCTCTCGTGGTGACAGTATTGAACTGGAGCTCAGGAGATGTGGGTTCAGTTCCCAACTCTGCCACAGGCTCCTTCAACAAGTGACTTTGGCAAGTCATTTAAGGCCTCACCCACTGCTACATCAATGGGAGTTTTGCTACTGACTTCAATGGATGCAGGGTCAAGTTCTTAATCTCTGGCCTCAGTTCCATATCTGTAAAATGGGAACAACAATGTTTTACCAGTCTCATTATTTGTATCTGTAGTAACTAGCCCAGTGGAGTCCTGATCTCTGTGGTGGACCTGCTACCACTACTGTAATACAAACAAACAATAACCATGAGCCACAAACAGTTTTACGCTCTAACCACAATAAAGGCCCCGTTAATATTTCAGAGAATTTAAATCCATTTGCAATAAGAACTTCTCTCTTTCTTTTGCCAGAGCAATCCATTTGTTTTATTATTTCCCTTGTAAATTCTATATGTAGAGTTCACTAGAACTATAGCACTTGCCAGAAATACTAGAATGGACTTTGAAGTGGTTTGGGGTCTTCAGAAAGGGCATATAAAACAATCCTAAATGATTTTCAACAGCATTTTCACTTTCATGGTATTGATTGATTAGGCAATTTCTTCTTCTGGAGGAAATATAAAACATAATCTGACTTTGCCTGGAACTTGGTCTATTGGAGCTTCATGGACTAAATGGAAACAAAGCTAAATCAGTGCTACGTCAAACACACATTGGCTTTTTAAAAATATACTTAATATTCATATTAATAGTTGCAATTTCACAATTTCTTTAGTTGCTAAACTTAAAGTACAGTAAACAGGACACTGCTCTTATAAAGGTGTCCCTAACTACATGGAAATTGTGCATTTATTGACAGTGGGAGTTCTGCATGCAGAAGAAGAAACAGACATTTCCCATATCAGTCAGTCAGAAGAACTCGAAATGTAGCTCTGAAAGTTACATCTGCAGAATATCTAATTCGACCCAACTGTATTATTTGTTTAAACTAATGTAGGATTTGACCCTAAACATTCCATATCAAACTGATTTTGCTTCTGTGACAAAATTGCTGCCCCAACATGCCTCCTCCTGGCTGGAGCATTGCCTCAGTTCCCCTCACCTTCTTATGGACTACCCTGGCCATAGGAGTGTTCTGGCCCTCTGACCAGACCACTTTACAGAATCCAGCCCTTCTGAGGCCACATAGTCCTTTATCAAAGGACAAGAAAAAATACAGAGACAAAATAAATTTTCAGCATGGCTGGGCTCAGCAGATAGTCACCTTGGTGAAGACATGCCTCTGCTGGTGCTGCTCCTTCTCCCTAGTTCTGTCAATCCCCCCAATCCAAGGGCTAGCACAGGGCCCGTCTCAGTCAGGCTTCCAGCTTGTCCCTGGAGAAGCCTATCAACTCTTCTCTTTTTCCCACCCCACCTTCTTTTCAGACTGCTCTCCAGAGACAAGGCACTTCCCACCTCCTCTCCCGGGGTTCTCCTCCCCCACAGCTAAGCTCTCCCTTTTCTTTATGGAGACAAAACCCTGCTCTTGCACAGCTGGGCTTCATTTCTAATTAGCCATGGGCCACCCTCCAGGTGTACCCAGGCGGGTTAATTGTCTGGTTACATTAACCCTTTCACAACCTGTGCGGGGTAAACAATCCATCATAGCCTCATGTTTAAAAATACTGAGACTAGATCTGAAATCTTTACCTTAAGGTAAAATGACAGGTTTTGCTGAATAAAGGGATCATTTTCAGATCTGCACAGGACTTGTCTTCAGTTTTGGCTCTCCTCACATATGTAAATGTTCCACAGATGAAAGGGATAATTTTGCCCTAGCAAAGAATTCTATATTGTCCTAAATTCTTGTCAAATGGGTGCTGAATACCACAATTGGATACTAAATATTAATCTTATGCTCTACTTCCTGTACTCATGAAAGTTTGAGATTAAAAGTACTGCATCAAGCCTGGTACAGATCACCTGGTGTAGATCACTGGGCACAGGTTTGGCAATTTATCTCAACTCTGACTTGCAAGCACATATACAGTTCAGTCCTAGCCTCCTCTTCCACGGAGATGCAGTCATATGTCTCTAGTCTGAAGATAAACCATTAACTAATCACTGGAAATAATACAATTTCAAAACAAATCCATAGTTTTTACATTTCAGGTAATGTTTCTAACACTCTGTCACTGGATATCACTTTTAGTAGGAATGACCTATTCTAACACTCCCTTAGTCTATCTTGACTTTAAGTGAAAGTTATTGGGATTTGTGCTGCTAACCCACTTAGGTACTTTTGAAAAAAATCACACCCTTCATCCACATTCTGTTCTGTTCTAATAACTTTCATTACCATACAAAGTATTTGGCTACAGTTTGTAGCATCTGTAAGGGAGGTGCAATGAGTTATGTGGATGGGGGGAGAAACTTTCCATTCCATACTATAACTCATTGTCTGCTCATTTTTCTAGATTATCTTCTGTAAGTGACCTGCTACAGTAGGAAGAGATATGATTTTATACTGTGGATTATGGCTTGTTTGAATCGGCAACATTGAATAAATCTGAATGCATTATTTGAATTGCAATCTAGGAGACCCAATCATGGATCATGACCCCATTGTGCTAGATGCTGGCACTATATCAACACAAAAGGATGTAAAAGTGTTGTTTCAAAAAAAAAAATAAGGAAGAAAACTGTGATGCTGGCAGAACAGGTGCTAGCTTGTATCAAGTCCCCTGGGCCCCAATGAACACTGACAAATGGATAGCAGGAAACCAGTCTGGCTCGCCTGTGTATTAGTATTGTTAATATAAATTAGAGTCATAAGAACATTTAGGGTTTAGACTTTATCAAATGCTTGTAGAATGCTTCATGTATTAATCTTACTTATAATATATGTATCCCATGTTATAAGATTTATTTAAGTGTTTTCTCCATAACTATAAAAATGTTTGCTAACACTATAAACCCCCCACTCCAGTCAGGGGAGAAGCATTACTCAGGGTGAAATACTAGTTCACCACAAGAGGTGTTATCTCCTCCCCAACAAAATAGACACCGACAAGTCATTGTGAAACATCAGTGGACAAAAGACTTTGTTGATTGCTTCCCCCACATGCTTGAAGAGGGTACGTGCACAAGTGCTCATCCCATCCCAACTTGAACGCTGGGGGAAGGGAATAACAATCTCTTTTTATGTGGGATTGTTATCCCTGTGCTGCTTGAACTCTGAAAGGTGAAGATTTCGAAGCATAAGCAAGGGGCCCCCAGCTGTTTAGTGTGGGTTAGCCCTAAAGGACATATAAAGTTCGTATATTATAGCAGCTACTATCATCTATTGGAACCGAAGACTGTATCTCATCTGTGTGTGTGTGTATGTTTACCTGCTTTAAACTTGTAAATAACTCTTATTTCCTTTTCATCATTAATAAAACTTTAGTTAGTTTATTACAAACTTAAAGCATCTGTGATTTGAAACCTGAAGTACAATTGATCTGGGGAAAGTGACTGGTCCTTTGGGATATTGAGTATTTTTTTGATTTTTGGTGGAAAGGACTATCACAAAGGCAGGCTTGCCTGGGTGGCAAGATAGACTGGAGTGCCCAAGAGGACTGTCTGACTCCATGTTAAGGCTGTTCCAGTGCTTGAGGAGTTCACACTTGATGCTTGGTTGGAGAAATGTAATTACAGAGCACACAACAGGGATTCATGCCCTGTTTCTTGACAGCCTGCCCTGAGGTTGGTACTCACAGTCGTGAGACACTCCAGACAGCTTGACAAATACAATGAAAGATAAGCTGCCATGTTGAAGCAATCAGTTGCAAAGTATATAAGTCTCCATGCGTATTTATTATTAAAGCCTCCTACAGAAGGGACTATATATTTCAGTAGTACACAGAATATTTGCAACTGTCTAAATTCCACATAACTGATGGCCAGGAAACAGGAATATTGATTAAGGATCAAATTTGAGAAATTCCTCAGATATTTTAACATAGCCACAGTTTTAAAACTGCCAACTCCCATCTGCTTTCTCTTTGTTCCATTCACAAATCAAGATTCCATGAAGCAAAAAGAACAGGCATGATACTAATAAGCATACTTTGTGTTTGTATTTAAATGGTTTCTGTTCTTACAGTTCAACAGTTTTAAAATAGGTTCCATTTGAAAAATGTAACTACGATAAACATGTACAGCAGTTTAAAAACCACTGACATCTCACTGCCTCAGTTACCTAGTTTTCTAGTAGACTGGGATTTTCAAAGGAGTTAGGAGCCAATATTCCATTGAAATTCAATGGGTCTTGAGCACCTAAACCCATTCACAGCCCCCTTTAAAAAACTCAGGAATATCTTTTAGAAAATCTTTTGATACAGACCATTTCTCGTTTTCAATTTTCTGTTAATATACTACAACCAGTTTAAACCGCACTTGTTTTTAGAGCTACTTTGGTATTGAACTACCTGGGGTTAACATCCAAACTTTAAAATATCCTAGTTCAACAGGAAAATGAAAGAATATTCCATTATGGTTAGTATATAACTTCAGCAATAACTGAAGATCTGAAGCTGTATGATTCCGTAATAAAGATTAAGAATGATATTTTTGCAACATTTTCTCTCCATACACACTGGACTATTTTCTAAGTCTCAAGTTATTACAATATACTATGATGCCTACCAAAAGTGTGTCTGTAGCTGTAGCAACAGTATAGGATGTGATGACAAAGGATGTGAATGGAGTGACATCTGGATGGTTGTTTAGAAGATTGTTTTTAAAAAAAAATTATGTATATGTATATATAGCCAGATTTTGATGTTTGGTTTGCATGCTTCTGTGTGGTCAGCTAGTTCGGGGAGAAAGTAAGAGATCTGAGAACCCAGAGCGCTGCTTTCTACGCAGACCCTAAATGCAACAAAAATTTGGGGTAAAAAATCATCCATTTGCTTTCTTAAGAGGACATGTCATAAATCTTAAATAGTGTTGTCACCTATGTGCTCATTTGTATAACTGCAGAAGGGTGGTATCCACCATGTAACTAACTAATAGAAATACCATCTGTTCATTACAATCTCCCCAAACCTCTCTGTTTGTTATCTCTGATGAATCTGGCTGATTACAGTAGTTCATTGTAATGTGGGATAACAAAAAAAATGGCTTTTAAAATAGTGTATGCAATTAAAGCATAAGCTTTAAGAACAACAACTAATCCAAAAATGGAAAAAAAAAAACAATCAAAAAGCCTTCTAACAGGTGGAGATAAAGAGTGTGGTAGGGAGAAGGTCTGTTGCCTTGAGAAATGGAGATTTAAAACATCTGGCCCATTGGATATAATACCTTACAGCTGAAGGAATTGCAGCACAGCTGGATTGTGTCTTGAGATACTGTGTATATATTCAAAACATCTGCATGTCCACTAACTAAAAACAAATTTGCTAAGGAAAATGGAGAGGAAGACTTATTTTATTGTTTGAAAAAAGTTGCTATGAAAATGTCAAAGTTTTGTACCAAGAACTAAGCGAATGCTAATTCACATATCAAATCTTGAGTCACAAATACAACTGGCAGGCACTGTTCAGGAAAAGCCAAGAATTTGTAAGCTAGGACTAAACTACCTTTGCCTCAGAGGGCTTGCACTCTCCCAGCCAAGAAATCACAGGTGTGCAGGAAACATACATCATCATGGCCTACTTTACTGTATTTTGCTCATGGACAAAATGAGGACTTGAAAATACTCTACAGCCAATTCTTAGCCATCAGAAGCTAACGTTCTACTCTCCAATCCAAAAGATGTAAGATGATAAAATTGACACCATTTATCTCCAAATACTCAAGATAAATCCTACAGATCATTTTATTTATGGAGATATTATATATACAGATACCCCACACACGTGAAAATGGGTGCCAAAGGAATGCTTGTAATAATGTGTGAGTATATATATATATATATATAGTGTATATTATATATACAATCACATCACTTATGCACACTTCAAACATGCAATGAGAAAAAAATCAACATGCTAAGCTGATTTAAACAAGTAATAAAATATTCAGGGTTAGCACAGAGCATTTACTGATTTACTACTCCACACAGAATTCTGTGGGCCAAAGATTTAGCTGGCTTTAAACCAGGTTCAAAAAATACACTAGCAAGTGTTAAGTACTGGAAAATTGTTCATGCAAAGAGCGTAGCTGGGTCTCTACATGCAAATACCTGATTGTGAAGGGAAAACAGATGACCACACACTTGAGTAAGTGGAAAACTGGGAAGTCACAGCTGAAAATTTGACATAGATATCATAGAATCAAGGAAATGTAGGGGTGAAAGGGACATCAAGAGGTCTTCTAGTTCCACCTCATGCACTGAGGTAGGATTGTATGTTTCTTATGATAGTCTTGTCCCATACCTAACTGAAGCCACATTTGTAGCTTACCCTCTAGAGACATATTTAGTGATATATGAATCATATACTACTCCTCTTCTGGGTGCAAATCTCTCATTTCCAATTATTTATTATTTGTATTACCATAGCAACTAGGAGCCCTAGACATGGACCAGGACCCACATTGTGCCAGGCACTGTGCAAACACAGAACAAAACAAAAATAACAAAAAACAATCCTTGCCCTAAAGATCTTATAATCTACATATAAGGTAAGAAACAATAGATGGATGCAGACAGACAGGGGAGTAAAATGAGACAATATTAAGTATCAGAGGGGTAGCCGTGTTAATCTGTACCCACAAAAACAACAAAGAGTCTGGTGGCACCTTAAAGACTAACAGATTTATTTGGGCATAAGCTTTTGTGGGTAAAAAACTCACGAAAGCTTATGCCCAAATAAATCTGTTAGTCTCTAAGGTGCCACAGCACTCCTTGTTGTTTTTTATCAAAACTGAAAATGGATGCATGTAAAAGCTCACTAAAATTCACAAAGCTTTGAATTGAGACAGGGTCCAGTTTTGAGCAGACTTCACTAATCTGCTCAAGATCAAAAAAAATTTGCTGTTTCATCTGATTTGTTAAAATTAAACCATTCCAGCTGCATTTCACTTTGAGATTTTGAGTTAGTTTGTTCAATTTTACATAAAATTCAAAGTGAAGGTCAATGCATGCAAACCTACGTGAACTGAAAACAAACAAAATTAAAGGAAATCCCCAGAGAGAAATCTTCTGTAGAGAGATCAAATCAAAAGCACAGAGGGCCAGATCCTCAACTTGTGGAAATTGGAGCAATGATTTACACCAGCTGAAGATCTTGGCCCCATATATTTAAAAACCAATGAACCCATCTACAAAACCTTGGGAATTCAAAGATCAAGCTAAAACTACGTCCTCCTTCTGTTGACCTATGAACCAGACTTATACAAGGTCTATAGCTTGCTCATGAACCAGACTTATACAAGGTCTATAGCTTGCTCATGAACCAGACTCCAATAATCTTCTATGATGATGCTAAAAAGGGAAAAATACAAGCTTGCTAAACTTGTGAAGAAAGATACAGTGACTTTTAACTGAGCAAGCAATGTTTTAATGTCAATAGATTGAAATATATATAAATATAATGTAACAGCAGCAAAATAATGAGTAAGCAGCAGATGTTAACTATGCAGTTAGGAAGTTTATGAAATACAAAGTCTGGAAATGTACTGAAAAACAAGATATACAGTATTTGAATCGGAGCAAGGGAACTACTAGGAACCAAAATTGCAGACATCCTCAAAAACTGTAAACAGGCAATCAGAAAGCACTGTAATTAGTCTGTCATTTGTCATTGGCTGCAAGCTTCACTTCCAGACTTATAATGTATATGCCTTTCTATAATGTGCCGTACTATTAATTAATAAATACCAATCAAGCTTGGATACCTGAGGTCTCTTTAATTACTAAGTAAAATCGAATCTGAATTGATAATACTCGTCCATCGTTGTCTTTGATATTGCAATATTTTGGGTGCATAGATCTTCAGCATCCACTCTTAGTGGACCTCTAAGGTATCATGACACAATAGGATAAAGTTGATATTCTTCATTAAATGTGTATCTTCGCTTTTGCTTTTTTAATTCACTCTTCATGTTATTTGAATGCAGAGTTTGATTTTGGTTTATTTTGCCATTGCACTGTGCAGATGCTTCTGTCGCCTAAAAGTCTGCAATGATGTTCTCTGAAGTGCCTGAATGAATATTGGCACTGCAGAGACAGGCCAGGTACTTGGGGCAGCACTACTAGGATAGCTTACTCCATATTCCTGATAAATTAGGAAGCAAGTTAATTATATTCGGAGGTGGTTTTTTGTTTGTTTCGTTTTGACAGGAGTAAGACAATGCAAAAGTTGCCATGAAACCTTGTCAGAAATTATATGGTAACCTGGCTGCACTGATCTATTACAGAACTCTGTAAGTAGCACAAAACGTGTACATTTACATCAGAGTGGCAATTTTTCAGTCTTGATAGTACAGATGGACTGCGTATGGAAGGTTTTCATTCTGTAACAAGGGGAAGTTTATTCCATTTTATCTCAGTCTCCACACTTCAGGGAGGTTTGGATAAAAGGTTCTGTGTTCAGCATGCAAATATATATTTAAATTTTTAAAAGGCATTATTTTCACGGCAAATGCAATAGACAATACAGCCATTTGACAACCCAAAGGAAGCATTAGACCCTCTGATTTTAAAAAAGTCAGGGGGAGCTATGGGAAATGCAGCCAGTTTGCAATATACAACATATCCCTACTTCACTTACAGTGAGAAAATTCATGGGACTTGGAAACTTGTGTAAATTATCCTGGGAGCTCCCACTACTTTAAAGTAGATAATACTATAATATACTTTAAATAAGGCTAAGCCTACAGTGTAAAGCCCTGATTCTTCACCACTGAAGTCAATGGATGCTTTGCCTTTGATTTTAATGGGCTTTCAATCAGGCACCAAATGCAGTCCAAATTGTCAAAAATGACTTTGGCACTTCAAAGCCGAAGCCCCATTGCTCTGAAGGAGAGGTTCTTTAGTGGCTATGGCACTTTCGAAAATAGTACATAAGTAAAATTTTCAAAAACACCTAAGTATGAGGGCAAGCATCCTGTGCATGACTACACAGACCCTTCCCTGATTAAAGAGGTGCAAGCAAGTGACTCAGTGATCCTGAAGGGTAAGTGGTAACAGAAAGTGGTAGCAAGGCAGGTGTCAACGATTGGGGATGCTGGTCATTTAACGAGCTGGAGTTGCTAATACAGCTAAGAATGGCTTGTGCAGCGAAGCTTTTGAGTGCAGATTGACTGGAGTTCAAGACAGAAAGAATTTAGCAAACTTGCAGCATTTCCAGGAAGGAGTGTCCTGAGATCACTAGTCTTGGGCAGATTCAATTTGCTAATTGGTTGGATCTAAGGAAACTCCATAAAATCTACTCAATGGGACTCCAAGGGCTATATCCCTTAGTGTGGTAGAGGTCGCATGGTTTCCTCTCAGGCCCAAACCCTCTCCTCTGCACAAATCTGAGTAAATGAGCTTGCATACGAACACTCCTCAAGTGTCCAGGGACAGAATCCTCCACAGGTCAGAAAACACCAGTAGAGTGGCTCTGCAGTTCCAGCCCACTGGCAATATTGCCTCTAAACACCCTCCATTCCCTTGTTCTATTTAATTTTGGATCCACAGATAATGCCACCAGTGCTTCTTTGGCCTGTCTCTACACTTCCTCCACAATGAACCTGCTGCATGGTTTCTTAGCCTGCCATTTCCCACCGACTTTGTCTAGTATCATTTGATAAACCTTGTTGCTATGTTATTTACACCTCTCACTCACCAATAAAGAGACTTTTAAAAGATCAATTTAATTCCCTTTTAGATTTGTCATAATTGTATTTATCAAGATGAGCTCCTTTACTTGTGCACTGCAGGATTTCCATAAAATTCACCATTAATTACCTCAACTAGGCCATTATTACAGAGTGCTACTTACTAATTTTATGACGGGCTATACTAAGCTGTCTTTGTTGAATCACAAACAGTGAAATTTCTTGTTAGAAATCCAGCAAAATAAATACGAATAAATAAACGCAGCCGTCTGGAAGAGCAGAATGATAAAATCCCAAGACTATTTTTTGCTATTAAAACCACTCTGGATAGTGAGGAATAAGAAGCATTTACGACATGCCGAAGTTGCACCAAGTACAGTATCTGCTGCACACCTCAGCAAGTAATAGATTTCATTTTGTTTAGAGCCCATATGCTATAGAACGTCAGCAGGAGAACGTCTTCAACTAGAAGTTAAGGTACTAGGAAGTGTTAAAAAAGGATGTCACTGCACTCACAGAACTTCGGCCAGCTCCAGCATGAGTTCAATGCACATAACGGCTGCAGGAGGGAGTGCAGAGGTGGAAGTGATGATAGAAGAAACAGTCCAAAAAACAGCAAAGTCCAAATATGCTGAAAAATCTGTTAAACCCTAAATATCATTACAGGATCCCATAAATGGTTAGCTGGGAGAAGCCTGCATGCTCATGCATTTAAAAGCACAGGAGGTAAATCCCCCCCTTCCTTGAGTAGCTGGGTTTGGCAACAGATGTCCAGGGAAGCAAGGTAGAAGAAATATTCCACAGAACAGGAAGCAGCAGGAGCAGCACGACTCTATAGCCCCTACTGCAGCTTCAAGGTCGCAGTAACTTCCATTCAGGTTGCTCGCTCCCAGCCATGCTGAAACTGTGCTCCAGGGATCAGGAAACCTTTTCAGGTTATGATTTTTTTCTCCCCAAAATAGAAACATTTCAAAAAGAAGCAAATTCTCTGTTTTTATCAAAAAAAAAAAAATTCGCTGAAAGCTGGCCTCTGAAGCTTTTCCTTGTGGGCTGTTCTCCTTAACCTACAATGTCCCAGTTTTGAAGCTTGGTCTGCAAAATTGGAAACACTTATTTTAAAAATCGGGACACTGTAGGTTGAGTACAACTACCCACCAGAAGCAAACATGCCGGGAATATCACATCTCACAAGTTCCCAACCTGTCTTGCTGGTAAGGTGTGATCTCTTCAGGAAGTCTGCCTGTAAACTGCAACGCTTGTATAAAAAAAACAAAGAGCTAAATTCTTAAAGATTTCACATTCAACACAGAAAGGGCTCAGTTATGCCTCCCCCTTTGCAGGTTCCCTACCAAAGGGAGAGGAAGCTCTTCCCTGGCTCCCCAAGCTGGTTTAGCAAGGCCAGGGTGGAATGCAGGAGGGGCACAAGAGCAATCTCTCCCACCTCTCCTAATTAGAATGCTGGAATAACTCCCACCACAGCTACACTTCTTGAACTAGCAGAGATTGTAATGCCACCCACACAATACCCACAGCACCTTTGCCCTTTCAAAGGCACGTCTCATGTCCCCTCACGTGCATTCAATCCCTCCCCTCCCTAGCACAGATGACGCTCTTACAAGCCATAAATAAGCCCTGTATGTTTAGCCTTTCAAATTCAAAACACATAGTACTTTAAAAGCCTACTAGTTGAAAGTCCTTTCCCCCGTTACTTATCTGCCAAGTCCTGAGTTCAGGGTTTTGTGTTTCCTCTGCATTATCAGTCACATCTAATCCAGTGCTGGCAATGCTATATCAGGGGTTTACCAACTAATACATCACTAGCAAATGGAACTGAAAGTGAACCAACGGCCATAGGTGGCAGGTGTATCAGGGAAGAACTGATTTTCAAACTTTGTGTTTCAACATGTATTTGGAATATGTGCGATTACCTGCGTGTTCTGCTATAGAGGTAGGATTTTGCTTGATTTAAAAAGTACTTCATTTCACCTTTAAACCTGCACAGCTTTTCTGAAATGAACTGGGATCTTCAACTATTCCTCCCCTCTTCCCCACCAAAAAATAGCATTAGCTCAAGTGCCTTGACAGTCTCTATTGTGGTCAGATAAACCCATACATTTTTAAAGGAATTAGCAATTCTGCTTCTTCTTCAACCTTCAGTTACCTGTTCATAAGCCATCAAAATATATTAGGGGTTCTTTATAGGTTAAAGAACCTTTTCCCCCTAACCCAAAACAAACATGATTACAATTACATATGATTTAAATAATTAGAAAATTTGTTGTTACGGTAATTTTAAAATTGCTTGCTGTTTTTATTCTACTCCTCCTTTTATTCAGACTTTTCCTTTTCACAATAGGACTTTTCTCCCAAAACCTGTCCTGTGCCATTGTTCCTCCAACATCAACTAGAGAGTGTAAATTGATAGGGTTTATAGTCCCTTTAATGTTTTTTTTTAATAAAGACAGAAGTTTGTGTTGGAGCAGAAGTATATAAAATACAGTTCAGAACTGCAACTGTACCAATCTAAAGAAGGGAGAAATAAAAAAATGAATTTTTAAAAAAATAATACTAATTATACATAACTCCACCATCAAGGCTGGGCTGAAAATCATGGTTTAAGCGCTCTCACTGCTCCAACATAAACATTAGGGGCAAAAAGCTCTCCCCAAATCCTTCTTCACTGGGATTGTGCAATGTGGGGGAAGGAAAGAGAAATGGTGGTGGTTGTGTGTTAAGTCCCTTGAGTTGTCTCTGCTAGCTCAGAGCAGAATGAGATAGGGCTGCTGTGGGGAAGGGGCTGGGGGTGCAGAGGAGGTGGTCTAAGTATCACCTCCTCAGAGCAGCAGCACACACACTGCCTACTGTATGCTGTCAATTGTAGCATGCATACCAGGAGATGGGGCCAGACCCCTAAGCTTGTGTATCATTAGGGTTGCCAACTTTCTAATTGCACAAAACCGAACACCCTTGCCCCACCCCCTACCCCAACCCTTCCCCAAGGCCCCACTGGCCACTCACTCCATCCCTCCTCCCTCTGTCATTCACTCTCCCCCACCCTTACTCACTTTCACCAGGCTGGGGCAGGGGGTTGGGGTCCAGGACAGGGTGAGGGCTCCAGCTGGGAGTGCAGGCTCCAGGGTGGAGACAGAAATGAGGGGTTCTAGGTGTAGGAGGGGGCTCTGGACTGGGGCAGGGGGGTTGGGTGCAGAAGTGTGTGAGGGCTCCACGATGGGGCCAGGGATGAGGAGTTCGGGGTGCAGGAAGGGGCTCAGGGCGTGGCTGGGGGTGTGGGGCTGGGGATGAGGTGTTTGGGGTGCAGTAGGGGGCTCCAGGCTGGGGGGTGGGCTGAGGGGTTCAGAGTGCGAGAGGGGGCTCAGACCTGAGGCAGGGGGTTGGGGTACGGGAGGGGGCTCAGGGATGGGGCAGGGAATTGGAGGTGGGGATTGGGCTCCAGCCGGGTGGCACTTACCTCAAGCAGCTCCCAGAAGTGGCTGGCATGTCCGGCTCCTAGGCAGAGGGACCAGGGGTCTCTGCTTGCTGCCCACGCCCGCAGGGACCATCCCCGCAGCTCCCATTGGCCACGGTTCCTGGCCTATGGGAGCTGCGGAGCCACTGTTCGGGTCAGGGGCAATGTGCAGAGCCCCCGTGGCCACCCCTGTGCCTAGGAGCCAGAATATGCCAGCTGCTTTGAGGAGCTGCCAGAGCCAGGGCAGGAAGGGAACCTGCCTTAGCCCCACTGCACTGCCAACTGGACATTTAGTGGCCTCGTCAGTTGTGCTGACCAGAGCTGCCAGGGTTCCTTTTCAACTGGGCGTCCCGGTTGAAAACCAGACACCTGGCAACCCCTATGTATTATGATCCTTTGGGGCCATCTTGTGTCAAGAGGCCTCCTTCTTAGCACTCATGTGCTAGGAGTGTACCTTGCCCTGCTTCTTCATGATTGCACAATGTGGTGGGTGAAAGGGGTTCAGCTCTCTGGGCTTTCCCTCACTGCCACCACATACCACAGGGTAAATTTAAATTAAGACACAACACAACATCGACTGTAGAAACTTCCCTGTTGATGCTTTTAAATACAGAAGTAAAACTAATTGCAGCATGCCGCTGGAATTAAAGCCAGGACTGAAGCCTTGGCTAATCCAATGGTTAACACCATTTCACCACTCAGGTGTCAGCAACTGGTTTAGCTGATCTGGTGTTGACCCAAGTTTAGCCGTACAGGTAGGCAAGGTCAACAATGCCTCTGCTTACACCTTTTCAGCTAAAGCAGTTGATGAAATGATGCTATTTCCTAGCACAGAGAAGGCATGAAGAGGTATGTGTCTATAAAAGGAACCCTCACGCTCTTGCAACACTCCTGGACCATAATGGGAGTTTCCCCCAAGAAAAAGTCAAGGAAGGACTGAAGAATTCAATCTTTTGCTCTTTCAAGATGGAGGTTTTGCCACTGTGAATTCAACTGGAGGAGTTTTATGGCTCTGCATGTAGTGATTATCCATATAAAAGAATTAAAATGTGAGAGAGGGGAATTGCCCAAATCAGTCCTTGTGACAGATTCCCCTGTTCTGGAGAACAGTTTTGATGTAGAGAGTGACTATCTGTGATGTACGTAGTGAGTGTGTTTGTAATTCATTACTTGGGCAAACAGATAACAAGCAAGAAGTTATAGATAAGAAAAATAAGCCACGCTATCCTATGGCCAGCATACTGCATCTATGACCAATATAGTATACTGATCTGTAGCCGATATATTGCATTCTCTTTCTGGACGCATAGTACCTCTGAACGTTCTTTGGGAAAATGTCACGCCTATTTAAATAACCAAACAATCATTCCTTACAGTATTTTAAAGGGCTAAGCCATGAAAGTTTAGAAATGAAAAGATTGTGAGTTAAGCTTCAGCTAAATGAGGGCAGTTCCTCTTATATTCAAGTACCAATAATAACTAGAGCCTGTCAATACTTGTAAATTCTTCGATTCCTAAATCACTTTATGCAATACTTCTAACAAAATTACAATTTCACACTCAGCAAATAAAAAGGAGGAGATTGAAACAAGTGTGATTTTAATTACAAGAGACTTGCACGGATATACATATTTTTGCTGAAACTTACTTTTTCCATCTCACCAGGTGATATTGTAGATAAGCAACCTTTAGCAGTAGGACAGCTCCCTTATTTTATATATATATAAAAAGCAAGACTAATGTGATTAAAAATATGTGAACCACAGATTTTTTCCAGCAATGAGTACCTCTTCCAGGTTGTGCCCTTCAAGAAGTGGTATAGAAATAGAGGAGCCCTGCACTGAGCCAGCTTGATGGGACCCTCCCTCACTGAAATGAAATCTTACTTCCTGCCTCCACTATACAGCAGGTTGATTTGTATTCCATGTCAGCAGGCCCACATCTTCACCTTCAAAGGAGTCACAATTTACCATCTCTGGGCTTTTACAAAAATCAATAATATTCCACCTCCTCTTCATAGCTAACAGCAGCAACAACATATCCTTTAAAAATACTTGTTCTTAGGAATGGTCAGCCAAGAAGTTGTAAAGACTCATTCCCTAATAGCACCATCATTTTTTTCAAATGCAGGTTGTAGTGGGGAATAATAATATAACTGAGTTCAAGGACGAGGAAAGAAACAAACAATTAGCACTCCAAATGTGTTTCACTCACTTTAAGAATTCCATTCCCTGAACGTGTATTTCAGCATATTCTGTCCTACTCCACTTCCATTTAAAAGCAGGCCTTTTATAAATTAAGGCCCCAGTCTTCCAATTCAGACTATGTAGTATTTCAGTAGGTCTTCTCATGTATCTAAGTTCTACTCAACATGCGGGGTGCAGAATCACAACCCAAGAAGAAATTGGTGCATTTGAAAATGCATCACTTTATTTATTAATTATTATTGTTATTCAGAATTTTTTTATAATCCAATCTAGTAGCTACCTAGTAGACGAATGTTCCTATACTAAATAAGGAATGTTTGTGAGTGTCAATTTACAGTGCTACACAGACACAAATCATTAGTTAAAACATTATTAAACATCAATATGAAACAATTTCTCTCTCTCCATTTGCTAGACATTTTTGGATGAGGAGGGAGAAAAAATTAAATAAATCTTTGGCTCGAAGACACTAGACTCCCAAAGTGGCAAAGAGAATCCTTATGACATTCTAAGAAAAATCTTAGGAATCTTTTTCCTGTTTGGATTAGGGAAAGCAATGCTACTCCATCAACAGCATAGTGCTAAACCTGGGATTAAGTAAAACAAACCCAAGTAGCTAATTAGTAGGTTCAGTCTAGACTATTTAACTAGAGAGCACAAAAGATCTCTAAATGGAAGACATGCACACAACAGGCAACATTGTGTCTACGCTGACTTCACATTTTAAAGGGGCAGAGTGTGAAAGTAAAAATACCTCTTTGAATTAATGACTGTTATGGATAGCTCCATTGGAACCTGCCGATGTGACTGAAAAGCCTGATACAGAGAGAGAAATACCTACAGACATTAACCAAAAGAGAGGGTCACAGTATCCAGTAAAGTAGATTTAGCTACTAAGAAGCCATCTATTCAAGTTAATCTGGCTGTGGCATAATGTGTTACTTCAACTACTGAGTGTTGCATTATGTTGAAGAAGGGGCAGTTGAAGAAGCAGGGAGCACAGCTAGTAAGAAAAAAGATCTAATTAAAACATCCAAATACATTCTCTTCTCTAGATTGTGAGTTTCTCAGGGCAGGGTCCATCTCTTTGCTGCATATTTTGCAGTGCTACCGCAATCCAAGTGACAGGAATAATACGGGGCTCTCCAGAGCTGAGAACAGCCAGAGTGAGTGGCCTGAGGTAAAGATTTAAAATAAATACTAAAAGAGGAAAATGGATGGATCAAAAAACTCTTCTTAACATGCTCCACTTTCAAATTTCAGGGTGACAGTCTCTGCTACACTCAGAGGTGCAGCACAGAAATCATACCCCAGTGGGAAGGGGGACAGTGATGACTTTAAGTCTCCTTTGCTCCCTTGTAATCCGGAGCTGCTCCAGAAGCTAGAACATAATAGGCCCACAGCACTGTCTAGAAACTCCATAGTGATGCAGTCCAAACCCTGAGACACCACCTACACCAGACCGTATGAGCAGTACCTCAGAAGCAGCCCACCAGTTGTCTTCCACAATCTCTGCAACCTGAGAAATCCTCCTGCAGCCAGATACAAGGCTTTTTAGGCATCTCCAGCCCTTTTACCCAGCAGTCAGCAGAGAGGATCTTGCCCTGATAGTGCACATACTTCTCTGTGCTTGAGTTCTCTTTGTTCCACTGATGTCTTCACCGTCTTCTTGACAAAGTTAATAAAGCATAACATGAACTAGCCTTCTCTCAGCCACAAAGAAATATTTGAAGAATACGTTTCTATATACACCATAAATATTTATACAGTGATAATCACAGATCTCGCCTGAGGGGGGCCCAACCATTGCTTACACGAAGATGAATAAATAAATAATTGCAACCTCAAAGTTCAAAATATATGTATCTAGAAGAGAGGGGTTCTAACCCCCCTCACCTCCGGGCCAACTTCCGACTAGAGATGGCAAGCTACTAGTAAGCTGCTGTTGCTTTTATATCCCAGGGTGTTCAGTTCTAGTCCCAGCTGGGCAAATTCCTAGCAAATTCTTATCCTCTGCTGTTCCCTACCCCAACTGCTGAAGATGTCCATAGAAAGCGAATGCATTATCCAGAGAATCTTGAGTAGGATGTGTAAGAACCATGGGCAAGATGCTAATCTGATGTAAAATTGTTTAGCTCCATTTACTTAAATGGAGCGACACTCTGTTTACACCAGTTGTGGACATAGCCTCCAAATGTAAGAAAGCAAAAGAGAAGATACAGAAGTTGAAAACAGTCACCTCTGGTTGTACTAACTAAGGAGGTAACTAGGAAATATTGGTGTTAGGCTTTTATCAGTCACATATACTACAGTGGATGAAGAGAGGAAGGTCAACAGGGTTTAAGGACAGTTAAAGCCTGTTGATATTTCCTGAGTTAAAGATGTTTCCCTTTCCAAAATGCACTACATGTAATAACCATAAAATGGATTTGACTTCTTACCTTCTGCAAAAGGTTCCCACTCATAAAATCGACCCATAAATGGTTTGTTGTTGTATGATGCACACTGTACCTCTCTGATATTTCTGCTGCTTTCAGGACACATCTATTACAATAAAGAACAGGGGTGTTATATTACGATTTCCAGCGAGATCATTATCACTTTCTTCTTTATTAATTGCTTTTACAAGTCTAATAAAGATGTCCCACGCTCAGATCCAAAAAGCTATGTTACAGGAGGCATCTCTTCTGCTACGTAGGTTAGGAATTAGAAGCACAGTAGAGGAATTGTGGCTGTCCTGTGCAGTCAAAACACCTGTTCTTCAGAAGAAATCTTGCCATGAGAGGGACCTCACCAGCAAAAGTCACAAGGGAATATGCCTCTGAGCAATCACCATGTGGATTGCCTGGCCCTTCCTATATTACAGACAGAAGCAGACAGTGAACAATTGGAGCTAAGCGTGCCAATTGCCTCAGCTACTTTGTGCAGCATGTGGAATAGCACTACTGCAGTGACTTATCTACTTGCTCACTAAAAGTCATGCAAGGGATCCTGCTACAGGGGATCATGAGTAATGGCTTGGTAGGATCAAGTCCCACGTAGAGCTGAGTGAATATTGCTGGGGCTTTTTGATTACTTTGCTGTTCTGAATTTTTTTTTTAAAAAAAAGGTCAGGTCCAACTGAATCCAAAAATTGAAAAACAAAATTATCAAATAAAAAAACAACCACCCTGTTTAGTACGCCACACACAATCCAAGTCCCCCAAAAATTTGGGGCCAAAACTATTTCACAAATTCATGTCAAATCTGTGAATAATTGTGGGTTGACCAAAAAATGGATTTTTTGGCAAATACCCTATTTGTCAGAAAAAATTCACCCAGCTCTGGCCCTAATGTTGGTATTACAGTGATGAGCACCATAGAAATGTAAGATCAAGAAACAAATGAGTACATTTATGCCATGGTCATAACTAAAATTGTAATTATTATTTACAACAACATTAAAATCTGAAGTATCCAAGGAAAGAATACATTCATGAACTTTGTGAAGTTAATGGGGTAATAGTTGTCCAAAATAAGCAACTTTGTTACTGAACTGTCGTGTAACAAATGTCAAATGATATTTCAAGAGAAATACAATAAACCAAATTTAGTCATTTCCCTTTCACAATAGCTTTGTATTATTCTATTTACTGGGCTCAGATTCAACACAGTTGAAACTCAAACACTTGCATGAAATGTTAAAAGCTGGCCACAGTTATTTCTTAGCTTATATTTAAAACTCATTCCATCTATGGTTTGTTTATTTTTTCTTCCTATCTACATACAATTCTATTATTTCCATTACTGGGTATTTTAACTTGTGTCTTAGTCCCAGCTGCAATGTTCTTGAAACTAACAACAACAATGTCCAAGACACCAAAAATGCATGTGTGTGTACTTAGAAAGACTATGGGATGTCACACAAAGAACTAGACCAGCATATCAAGTTTCTCTACTGAGAAGCGATAGATTTCAAAGAATGGGCTCAGAATTCTACAAAAGCAACAAGTACCATTGATTAACTAATTCATCTGTATCTACTTTATTTTGGAAAAAAGCAGTGAAAAGAGAGCTATTGCTGAAATTGTGTGTTGGTTTTCATATATTTATGTCAGGTGAAGGAGCAGTTTTCTTTATAACAGAAGACAGCGTACTAAAGGTCAGACATAGGAGCTGCCTGGTCATTATCCACCCTCTGTCTACAGAGATGTATCTGTTTGGCTGATGGAGGCATTGAAGCCTAAGTCTCTCCCAGTTGGCCACTGTGCCAAAGCCACATCCACGTGTCACAAATTGCTTTATCTTTATTAAATCATTATAATGAGCTTGCTAAAACAATGCTTCCAGCCAAACAGCCATCTGTTTTTTTGTTCACCCACCCCCCTGAGATCTCCAAGGGAATTCAAATATTGTTTTAAAACAAACACGACACACACACACTTATGCACCCTAGAAATACCACTGAGAGTTACTGAGACATAATTGTAAGGACGGGACAGAATGCTACCCCATTGCCAAACACTAATCAAAGTTATAATGTTAGGTTTGAAATACAGAACGCATTAGCTCTGAAAATTCAGTAATGGCTTCAGTGCAACAAGAGTTAACTACATCATAATAATGTCAGAACAATCAAGGCGAGGGGATTGCAACTTTAAAAATTAAATCTATCACCTATACCTCCTAAATAACAAGGGCAGCTCCTCAGCTGACATAAATCAACATCATTCCATTGAATGTCAGAGGAGCAATATCAATTTACACCAGCTCAGACTCTGACTTGATTTTTTTTTTAAATGTCACTGATTTTTTTAAATTAATTTTTATTTTGGCACACGTCTTCTGACAGTCTGAGGTTTTGTACTTGCTTGTTCTTCCTTGTGCAGTCTTGAGATCATGCTCTTGCCTATCTGTATTTCTGGCACATAAATCATTTCCTGTACACCCTGTCCCTACTAACTGCGGACAATACATGAGTAAAAAGATCAAAATATTCACTGATGGGTTGCCAAAAAGTAGTCTTTTTTTTTCTTATTTTTATATCACTGTATTTTCTACTTTAAAGTTATGGAAGAGTCACCCGGAGGAAACAGTGAAAACCTCAGCTCTTGAGTTATTAAAAGTTGGACAGGACAAAGCTAGGAAAATACACTATTCAAAACAATCTTGCACTAGCTGAGAAATGCACTGCCTTAATGAGGTCTTGGCTACTTCTAAAAGTTACAGTGTGATGGAAGGAAAAAGCCCATTTGCTAGTCTGTCTCTTTTGAATCATTGGGAACTATCATATGTACATAAGAGTTGGTAGGAGACAACAGGTCAACACTGATTCTTTGCTTTTTTTTGAAGATTTATTTCTTTATATAGATTAAGGTCACAAGCATTTACAACACATTCTGCTGATGTGCTAATAATAATCTATAATACATACTGCTTAGGTCTATAATAGTCTGATAACACTTATGATACATTTAACCTTTATAAACCATTTATATATGAATATATTAAAAACATAATATAAAACGTGACCCAGACAATATTTTTGTGCAGCCTGCCTGAAAAACAGATATTTTGAGTGCTCTGATGGGGGGACTGAAAGTTGTGTAGGCTCCCTGTGTCCTCTTAAGCCCAGTTGTAACCTCTGCGGCATGCTACAATGTGTCACTACAAAAAATATACACAAACACAAAAATTAATCATGATGCTACAAAACTAAGTGTGAGACTTTGAAAGCGCCACAAAACCCATCCATTCCCTTGGGTTTATTCCTTTTCTTTCATCAGAGGCTACAATCAGTTTTTAAGTTTCCCATTCCCTACTGCCATTTATCACACACCCATATTATTGCCTGGTCAAGAAAAGCTTTAAGAACAGCATGAGCATCTGAGTTTCAAAAGGAGAGACTCCAGGAAAAAGGTCACATTCACCATTGCCCCAGATTTTAGCTTCTTACAAAATTCCCCAGCAACTCTCATGTATCTAGTAGTTTTTAATCACACTTCCCACCATGATATCAGAGTGTCTGCTGATGATAGATGCCCTGTGCTTGCTGATCCTTCCAATAATGCTACACATAGGTTCATTGAAAATCTGTTGCTTTGAATATATTTTAAAAGCATGTTCAAGGAGGAAGGATGGTCTTGGAGTGAGACTGAGGAGACCTGGGTTCATGTCCCACCTCTACCACAGACTTCTCATGGGACTTTGGGAAAGGTACTTCATCTCCTTGTGTCTTTGCACTGAAGTTCCCCATTTATCATTATTATTGGGATAATAGTAGCTCCTTACCAAATAGGGATGCTATGAGTAGGGATTGGGGACAATTTTCAAAATGCAATTTTTTATCAAAATCACAACTTTTGATTTAAAAAACAGATCCAAAATTTCAAGCATTTTTTGCAAAACTTACATCTTGTGTTTTGGTCAGTAACAGAGCTGGTGAGAAATATGTATAAAAATAGGGTGACAGTTTTGAAAAGTTTTTGTGGAACCCACACACACTCTTAACCAGCTCCAATTGTGAAGACAAACATTTAGGACCAGAGCTCAGGTGAAGCAATACTTATTTACACCTACTAATTTAAGCTTTCAGATTCAACTGTGATAGGGCCCATAGAAATGAACTAGATAAATCAATCTCATATTGGTAGAATGTTTAACTTTCTAATATGCTGAAGGAAAACAAAAACTAGAACCCATAATTGTGTAAGTTTTTTACGTCACCTCCTTTTCACAGTACACTAGCACAGAAAGAAAGCATCAATCTAATGACAAATTATTTTACTCAGCTACTAGGCTAGCTAGCTTAAAGTGTTAAAAATTTTCAATAAAGGTAGATTTTCAAAAATTTTACTGCCTCAACCTGATAGATTCGTAACAGATACCTTCTCAGCAAACAGTGCTCGCCCATCAGTGAGAAACAGAGAGGAAACAGGATGATAACCTGCCATTTTTAGTCCTGAATCTTAGAGCAATGGTAAAATTTTCAACTCAATATTCAGGATTTTAACTACTTAGCTAGAGTTCCATTAAGCTCCAGTTAAAAACCCCAACCCCATTAACATGACACTATAACCCTCAATATTTTTGTCCAGCCAGCAAGTGATGAAAAGGACAGCAGCACTACAGAAACTGAGGCCCAGAGAGTGTAAGGGCAAAAATTTCAAAACAAGTCACCAATTTTTGTTGCTCAAATTTGAGTAACTAAGGGCTGATTTCCAGAAGCACGGAACCCCTGCAGCTGTCTCAAATAGAGCAACCAAAATCAACAAAAACAACAAGGAGTCCTTGTGGCACCTTAGAGACTAACAAATTCTTCAACAAAAAAACTTCAAAAACAGACTTCAACGAGAAACTGCAGAACTGGAATTAATTTGCAAACTGGACACCATCAAATTAGGCCTGAATAAAGACTGGGAGTGGATGGGTCACTACAAAAAGTAATTTTCCCTCTGCTGATACTCACACCTTCTTGTCAACTTTCGGAAATGGCCGACATCTACCTTGATTGCATTGGCCTCGTTAGCACTACAAAAGTAATTTTCCCTCTCTTTATATTCACCCCTTCTTGTCAACAATTGAGAATAAGCCACTTCCACCTTAATTGAATTGGCTTGGTTAGCACTGACCCCAGCCACACACTCCCCTCTTGGTAAGACAACTCCCACCTTTTCATGTGCTGTAATATTTATACTGCTTACTGTATTTTTCACTCCATGCATCTGATGAAATGGGTTTTAGCCCACGAAAGCTAATGCCCAAATACATTTGTTAGTCTCTAAGGTGCCACAAGAACTCCTCGTTGTTTTTGCTGATACAGACTAACACGGCTACCACTCTGAAACCAAAATCAACAGACACTTCTGAATGTTTTACCCCATTTCTGCCTCAATTTCCTCATCTGCACGATGTGAATATTAAAGGTTACCTAGTTCAGGAAAGCACTTTGAGATCTAGGATTGTGAAGCGCTTTATTATATATGTCACATATCGTTAGTGTTGCCTCAAAATCAGCCTAAATGGGGAGCAGGTACAATACCACAGGTAACATTTAAAAACTAAATCTTATTTATTCCTCAACTTCAAAAATATTTGAAACAGAGGGGTTTTTAAACTTTTCTTGAAATCTTAATCAGTTTAAATAGCTTTTGGCTAAATACTAGAAAATTACTATCACTTTCCCAAACTGGACACATGCCTGCAATTAGCAAAACTGTTCCAAAGCGGCACTAGGATAATTCACTTTTGGAAATGCATAAATGGGTTGTTCTAATACTGAAACTACTTCTAAGAGCAGTTAAACCATTGACTAAGATTTTGGCACTGTTTCATTTGTCTGACCTATAGTCGCTGGCAAAATCTTTTTTCCTAGTCCTTACAGTCCTCCTGGATTTCCCAGACTTGAGTATGGTTCACTGATGAATACTTTCAGTGTATATAAATAAATAAATGGGAAAAAATTCACATCAGTTTTGGTCACAACCTTTGTTACAGTGAGCTCCGACCTAGCCTTTCATGAAAATTGTTTAGAAGGGATTTTCTAAAACTGATAGCCAAAAAAGCTTTCCATGTATTTCCAGAAAGTCAATGCGTCATAATAAAGTGAAATCATGCAGGCATCTGTCTAGACTTCCTTTGTCTCATGGCCCATTTAATTTCTTCTACAGTCTTATCTATTTTTACTGATACTTGACCATTCTTAAAAGGAAACATACCACCAAAACAAAAGGAAACAAGACATTTCTGAAAGAATGATTCAGCATCTTCTTTCTTTAAAAAAAAAGGCAATGTGCTATCAAATGAAAAATTCCCTTCCTATGTTTATCTGAGTCATTCGCCAACTCTTTACATCATCACCCATTGTAATCCAGTGGGATGTGCAGCCAAACTCTGCCCCAAAATGCATGTGCATGAGTCTCACTGAAGTCAATGGAAATCACATCCCAGTATCTGAGAGCAGAATTTGGCCCTTACTTTGTAAGTTCTTGAGGCCACAAGCTTTTTCTTCTTGTACGTCCAAAGCACATGCACAGCAATGTAATTACATACTATAAAGTAAATTTTATGTAACAGCATTTCTGCTGCCTAGCATGCATCAGAATTCAGTGATAGAGACAGATGGTTGAAAAATAAACTCATTTCATTAAGTTGTTTTTGTTTAGAAGGTTTGAAACAAACCCTTTTTAATTTTGCATAATTTATTTTTTTAAATTTAAAACATTTTTCTTTTTTTGTTTACAAAAACAGGTTTACGGTAACTGACATTTTTGTTGTAAATGTTATTCTATATTTTCAGAAAACATTTTGATTAAAAAATGTAATGTAAAGCAAAACAATTGTAAAGCAAAACAATGTTCCAAGTTCTTGCAAAAACAGTTATAAAAGGGCCATTAATAAATGGAAAGACTTTGAAAATTCTTGATCAACTCTAGTTACAGACCATGACCATAGATAGTAAACCATGAACATATGGGTTGGCAAGAAGTTAAAATTACCAGCTGTGGGTAGTGCTGTATCTTGGCATGTTTAGAAGGAATAAGCACCTGAATTGACTAAATCACAGCCCTGCCTGAAGCACTGAGGTTGCATCTACATGTCTGCTGCAGTACGTTTCTATGCCTGGTTATGGTTATCCACACAAAATAATTAAGGAATGATGTTATTTGAAACAAGAGTTTGAGCAGAGTTTGAGGCAGCAGATAATGCAAAGAGACTCACTTCTTGATAGATAAGTAGCTGGTTTCAAGCCTGCGCTGTGTCACAGATGAAAGTGACCTTGGTGGTCTAATTCATGTTTCCTGGATAGGCTTGTGTCCATATCACAAAATCATCATACTTCTGCCAAAATTCAGAACATCTGGAAGTACCTAATCAGGGAAGGTTCATTAAGAGGTTATACTTCAGACCTATACTGAGCTGCACTGATGCAGAGCTAGGGGAGGATAGTGCATGCAGGCAGGCACTGATAAGCTATCTTAGATACTTATATGTACATCATCACTGTAGTACCTGAGCACCTCACACTCTGATAAAACACCCCGTGAGGAAAGGAAGTGCTATTATCCCCTTTTTACAGATGGGGAACTAAGGTACAGAGAGACGAAGTGACTTGCTCAGGGTCTCACAGGATGTTTGTGATAGAGCACAAAGCACAGGAATACTTGTGGCACCTTAGAGACTAACAAATTTATTTGAGCATAAGCTTTTGTGGGCTACAGCCCACTTCATCAGATGCATAGAATGGAACATATAGTAAAAGGATATATATACATACAGAGAATATGAAAAGGTGGAAGTTGCCAGACCAACTTTAAGAGGCTAATTAATTAAGATGAGCTATTATCAGCAGGACAGCAAGCTTGAACCCCAGTCTCACAGACGAGTGCTCTAACCATTGGACAATCCCTCCTCACTATGGGTCTTATAAAAGCCCATGGGAGTCTTTTCATTTAACTCAATAGGCTTTGGATTAGGCTTTACGTGAGGGCCTAAATTCTTGTATTCATTCTTCGCTTTCATGAATACTTCCGTTCTTCCACAAACATTTAAAAAGATGAGCTTTGACAATTTACACTCACTAGGTATGTCCTAACAGTTTAAAAAGGGTTTCTATATTTCACCAGTAAATCACACAAATGACAATAACTGGGTCCTTGAATAAGCAGATGTTTGCCCTTATGTTTTTTTTTTTAAATAGAGAACATACTTTTCATAGTATATTTATTGCTTTTCAAAAGTATATTTCATACACTAAACTCCTCAACCTGGTCCTGACTTCACATGAAAGCTTTTAATTTCCTTTCTATTCACTTAAAGAACAATTTCCAAATAAAATCTACTCAATTTATTTAATGTATTTAAACACATTTTATCCATACATAAAATACTTATGATCTACTAGTTCCATTTTAGTCACTGACAGCCAAGAAAATAATTGAAAAGTGAAAGATAGGAATTAACATTTTACCTACATGCCTTCTACACAGGTTGAAACTCTGGCATGCTTAGCATGCTTCCCAAATACATATCAAACTTTTAACGTGCTCACACATCATCAGCCTCTTTCTTATTCAGGCTTGTCTTTCTGCAAAGCAAAGTCACTGATAGGGCAAACATAAATAATTAGAACCTTTCACTTCAATCAACTCAATATCATGACAGGCATTTCCATATATAATTCCCATTTGAGCACCACTGACAGTGTTTCCACTATGTCTTTCAGCAGTCTACTGCCGTGCCCAACCTCTCCCTGTTCAAGCCATTTTCCTAAGGTACAATCTGAGCTTCACGGTAGATGGAAAAGAAGAGTTACCTTATCAAGTTATCTAGTCTAATTCTTTCCAATTTTAGCTGTAGGCCATTTTTTCTCCCTTTTTTAAACCACTTTCAGATAACTTGAATAATCTTTTCTCGACAGTGTTTTTTTGAAGGGGTTCGTACAGTATAATGTAATAGCTCTCAATCTCCATTTTTCCCAGAATGCAAAAAAATGAAACTCCTTCAGTCTGTCTTTGTATGTTGAATTCCTAATAGTTATACCATTCTGGAGATAGGTCCTTTGAATTTCTTCAAATGTTTATGCTCTTTGGGACAGAAACTGCCATGCATTATACATTTATGCAATGCCTAGCACAATCAAGCACTGGCCTGGTTTAATTGCTAGGCAGTACCCCAGTAAATCATAAGTATTCAACAGTAGTGGTTTTTCAGTTTTGCTCTTATATAATGCCAGGACTCTGATTCACATACAATATCTCATGAGCCATATTTTCTGAGTGTGCAACTACATTTGAGCTTATAGACATACAGAGCTTGCATGTTACAGCAGCTTCTGTTTCTTTTTGATACTTAAGAATAAAATTCATTTGTGAGTGTATGTTTACCTGCTTTAACCTTGTAAATACCTCTCATTTCTTTTTCCTAGTTAATAAAGCTTTAGTTTATTACAGGATTGACTACAAGTGTTATCTTTGATGGAAGATCTGAGGTACAATTGACCTGGAGTAAGTGACTGGTCCTTTGGGACTTGGAGTAAACTGAATATTGTTGTAACTTTTGGTGTAAGGGATCATCAATCACAAATACAGGATTGCTGGGTGGCAAGCCAGACCAGAGTACCCAAGGGGACTGTCTGTGACTCCATGTTAAGGCTGTTATAATACTTGAGGAGTTCACACTTGATACTTGGTTGGTGAAATCTAAGTATAAAACACACAACCAGTTGGGGCTTGTGCCCTGGTTTGTAACAGTCTGCCTGGAGGCTGGCACAACTAATTTATATGAACCCCCTGCTATTTGTCTTTTCTCCCAAGCAGTGGTGAGCTGGAGCCGGTTTGCACTGGTTTGATAGAACCAGTTGTTAAATTTAGAAGCCCTTTTAGAACTGGTTGTGAGGTGCCGACTCGATGGGTGCTCCAGCCCTGGAGCACCAAAGAGGAAAATTTGGTGAGTGCAGAGCACCCACCGGCAGCTCCCTGCCCCACCCCCAGCCCCAGCTCACCTCCGTTCCGCCTCCTCCCCTGAACGCGCCACCCCGCTCTGCTTCCCCGCCCCTCCCCCCCAGGCTTCCCGCGAATCAGCTGTTCTTGCGGGAAGCCGGGACGGGCTGAGAAGCAGGCCGAGGCTTCTCGCTCAGGCCCAGGGAGGCGGAGGTGAGCTGGGGCGGGAGGGCGTGAGGAGGGTTGCCCACGCTGCAGCAGGTAACCCTAGCGGAGGGGCACACAGGGAAACCACTTCCTGCCCCAGCTCACCTCCGCCACCCTCCACCTGAGTGTGAAGCCACTGCCTGCTTCTCAGCCCCCCTAGGCTTCCTGCAAATCAGCTGTTCTCGAGGGAAGCTGGGGCAGGCTGAGAAGCAGGCAGCGGTTTCCCGCTCAGGCCCAGGGAGGCGGAGGTGAGCTGGGGGGTGAGGAGGGCCGCCCGCGCCTCCTCGTGCCCCCCCCTCAGCTCACCTCTGCCACCCTCGGCCTGAGTGTGAAGCCACAGCCTGCTTCTTGGCCCCCCTAGGCTTCCTGCCGAACAGCTGATTTGTGGGAAGCAGGGTGGGGCGGAGAAGCAGAGTTGGGCAGCACCTTCAGTGGAGGAGGCGGAGCGGAGGTGAGGTGATCTGGGGCCAGGCGCGGGGTGGGGAGTTGCCACGGGTGCTCCAGCCCAGGAGGTTTTTTCCCTGTGGGAGGTTTTTTCCCCAGGGAGTCGGTGCCTAAGGTGCCACTTTTGATGTGATCAGTGGGGGAGTGGCCGCTCCCCCTGCTCCTCCCCCAGCTACGCTCCCCCACACCTAGGAGCCAGAGGGACCTGCCGGATGCTTCCTGGGAGCTGCCCCAGGTAAGCACCTCCAGGACTGTGCCTCTGGCTCTTAGGAGTGGGGTGGGCACCCACTACAGTGGCCCACAAGACCCTCCTGCCCGGTTCTGGGGGCAGTCAGGGGACAGGGGAGGGGGGTGGATGGGGCAGGGGTCTTGGGGGGGTGTCAAGGAACGCGGGCGGGTTGGATGGGGCAGGAGTCCTGGGGGGCGGGGGTGGACAACGACCCCCTCGTGGGGTGAGGAGGGAACCTGTTGTTAAGATTTTGGCAGCTCATCACTGCTCCCAAGTATTCACAATTCTGCTCTCTTAATTTATGTTGGAATATTTTATCTGGTATGGAAGTCAAACTAATTGATCAGCAATTTCCTGGGCTTTCCTTTTTAAAGATACTGGTACATAAAACTTTTACCTTTCAAGCCATCTGGTACCTCTCCAAATTCTTATACTTTATTGAAACATATTTCTAGAAGTTCAGCAATTTCCTTTGCTAATACAAAAAGAAAAGGAGTACTTGTGGCACCTCAGAGACTATCTAAAACCCTGGTGTGCATCTCATCTAGCCCTGCTGATTGTATATGTTCCGTTTTACCAGGTAACTCCTTCACCAATCCTGTATTGTTAACCTTTCTTCCTTTCTCCATCTGTTAATTGTATTAAGTTTTCTGCATTCCTTGCAGCTAAAATACAATTAACAGAACATGCCTTTTGGATGTATGAACAAAATACAGGCAACGCCTGTCACCAGCTTTTTAGGAGTGCAGCTCGAACCTTAAATCTTTTGTTCCGCTATTGATTTCAGCTTTGCAGCACTGAAGAGTTCTCTGAATTCACTTCCAAAGCCTCTGAAGTGTTATTTGAACCTAATCTTTATTAGCTTTGCAATGCAACAGAAACAGGGACAATGCAGCAAGTATATCTGTTACTGCTCTAGCTAGGTTTCAGAGTAACAGCCGTGTTAGTCTGTATTTGCAAAAAGAAAAGGAGTACTTGTGGCACCTTAGAGACTAACCAATAACTAGCCAGTTGTTTTCCCACAATAACGCTTTCCAGCTTAAATCACAGACCTTCCAATGTCAAGGAATCTCAGTTAACAAAGCACCTGAAAAATTCTTGCCTAGCTTTAATCATTATTGTATTTTATTCTGACTGTGCAAATCTGCTACACAGAGAGCTGTTTAAATGATTGGGGGAAAACATCTCTTCTCACATTTTCCACTGCCAGTGGGAGGATTCAAGTTCAGTCTCAAGTCTTACATAAAATTTAGTGACTCCGTTCAGTCACAGATAAACAGACCATATCACTCCACTGTGATATGGTTTAGCATACTTGGCATTTCAATATTGAATAGGTCCACAAGAGAACTGGTGTGGGAAAACTAACAATACAACTGCCTCCACTGCACCTAGTCCACAGTTTTAAGGGGGACTCCTGCTTCCACCGCTGTCTATTACTAAAATTTCACAGACACAGATATTTATTCCAGGAAAATAAAAACCACTTGGAAAAAAAACAGCTTCTACGTTACCTATTTTTAACAATAAGAAAATGGAAACAAAATCTAAACATGTGGAGACATCTCCTCAGTTGGTGTAAATAGGAATAGCTCCACAGAATACAGAACTACATTGATTTACACTTTTGATTGTCTTTCCAGACCCTTGATCCATCAGACAGCCAGATGTCTATCACCTCACTCCAGAAGAAATGAATTTTTTTAAAAAAGTCTTCGAATTTTATTTTCTCAAGTTTTTGTCAGTGCCCATTTCACTGTGCGATGGATAGGCCATTAAGCATTCAGATTGGGCTGTCCAAAGGGATCTTCTCTGGCTGATCTTTGCCAATTTACTGCAAATCCTTAGCTACCTTTGTACCCTGGCTGCTCCCATTCAAATATGCTGCAGGAGTCCATCCAAATTCAAAAATCCTTTCACTAAAACACATTTACAGAAACCGTGTGTCATGCTTGAGGCATTTAAACAGCACCACTGTTGTCTCATTTAATGGGAAACCAATGAAAATTATTTCTATTAGAGAAAACCTGGCAAAAAGTCTTAAGAATGTCTAAACATGAAACCCTTCAGATTAGCTGGTTCTTCAGTGTCTCATCTGGCTTTATTATTCAAAAACACAATAAAAATGATGGCATATATTTATAGTCACCACCAAAAAATGTGCCACAGCATATTTGCCCTAATACAAGAGATAGAAACAAATCAAAATGCTTTCACAAGCAGAGTTTTTATAAACTAAAAAGTGTTTTCTTTATACAAGAAAAAGTATTGTCAACTCCAGCATTGTTTTTAAAAAGGTATCTATGCCAATTTTGAAAGACACTAAGCCAAATTAATACTTGGTGAAACTCCACTGAAGTCAATAAACTTAAAGCAGAGATGATGTGTTTGGCACATTCAGTTTGTAGAAAATTATGCTGACAATTAAATCTGTACTAAGACTGCCAGTGATATTTGATTTGGTTTTAAAAGACCATCTCTACAAGGCAACTGATTTTTGCTGGGTCATTAGGGGATACCTAAAAGCAGGTTTAGATGTACATTTTCACTTTCTGGTTCTGCCTTTCTTTTCTCATTTTCTATTTATGGGCACTAGCATAAGTCTAAAGCCTATGGCCATGATCCTATCACTGGGTCTGTGCACCTATGTGGAGTTCTATTGATTAAATATATATCTATGTGTCTGGAGTTCTGCTTAAGTCAATTGGGCTCTGCACAGACACAGGAATCTGTCTACATAAATCCAATAGCAGGATAGGAGCTTTGTGTTTGCTCATTTACTCCTGCTGCTTATTTCACATTTGAAGTAATAATCCTAATCACAGCAAACAGTCCTGAGGATACTAATGGAGGATCACAACTTCAAGTGAGGACCAAGCAGCAGATGAACTAACCACAACAATCCCATTTCCAAGTCCCCAGCAATGCAAATAAAGGAAAACCACCAGCTAAAAATTCACAGGTATATCAGCAGAATCATTTCAAAGCAAAATGCTTACAGTTTTCTGCAAGGAATGAACAGAAATTTAGTATTTCTAGTAGGCATTGTGTGCAAATCTGCTTTGAGTATGAACTTTGTTCTAACCCGTTATTCCTTAATACAAATAAGGAACTATACAAAAACCAGACAAAAAGCAACTTTCTTTAGAACACATTGTAATACACAGTAAATGCAGCTTCCTCTAGGCTTCTGCTCAGCACAACGCTCCTCAATCAGCATGTCAAAGAGTTACCTGTGCCACACCTTTCAGTTGCTTTTATGGATACTATGCCATTTCTCATGTTGGGGGTTTTTGCTTTCATCAAAAGTCAAGACCCTGAATATCTGCTAATGCAATAAGCTCTTACTATTACTGCTTTTCCAACATGTTGTATTCACCCCCTGCTTCATACTTAAAAATAAAAAGATGTTCCAATCTACTATTTCTGTTCATCATTGTGTTACAAGTGCTTTGTTATTATTATAGGCGGGACCAGCAGCATGACCTATTATTTTTATGGTCACCCAACACTTTCCATTATAAGACCCTGTTTTAGTTGCTTGTCACCTTGCCAGATTCATTGGTCAGGCTGAAATATTCCATGCCAAATGTCTGCCTTAGGCTGAAACTTTTTGGAAAATTTCAGCCTAAATGGTTCCGCCATTTCCAGGAATGAGGCAGATAAAAAATAAGGGTTTTTTGTCATTGTTAAAAAAAAATTCTTAGCGAAGCTTGAAGCACCTGGTTTTGGAGTGGGGACTCAAAATTTGGCAAGGGGTGACTATGTGTAAGGCTTTTTCGGTTTGTCAATTTTGTTTGCAATTTTGGTTCAGGTTAAACCCTCCTCCCTCTGCCAGCAAACTGAAAAAAATCAGTTATTTGACCAGCTCTAGAAAACATACTATTTTTTCCTCCACAGGGCTCTTGCCTTATTGAGTGCACAGGCCTATTTGGTCCCCATGTACATGATGGATCCCCGAAAGAGATCCCGCTAGTAAACCAGAAAGGCCTTATTTGTTCAGAGGGGAAATACCAGGGGGGAAAATAACCTCAGGGAATCAGGGATCAACTAATTCTGGGGGACAACAAATGGAATGGAATGGAAGTGAGGGTCATATGTTTACAATCAGGGTGCCAGATGGGGACATTGAGCAGAGAACCCCAGATGGCACCCACCACACCTCAAAGGTGTCTAAGGAGCCACTGGGTACTGCTTGGAAGGTGTGTCGTGCAGGCGGCAGGGAACTGTAGGAAGAGAAAGTCTCATGGGTAAGGCAGCTGAATGCTGCCTTGGAACACTGGATTCTATCCCTGTCTCTGCCACAGAAAGTCAATAGGAGTTGTGCTTTGAATGAAGCTATATAATGCTAAGCACTCTGAAAAAATCATATCCTGGGTGTCCCATATTGGGCACACAAAATCAGTGGATACTTTTGACCTTACCATCTTTGCCTCAGTTTGCCTTATTATTTTTATTAATAAAATATAATAATAAAATAACAATAACGATCCCTCATCTCCAAAGGGGGGTTGTGAAAATAAATTAACGTTTGGGAAGCACTCCATCCAATGTTAGAGTGATGAGCACTATAGAAAAGCCCAGGAGGAAGTTAATTCTGTTTTCAGAGCAGGGTTTGAACAGCGTGTGGTAAATAAGGCATGGGGCTATACATTGAATAATGCTGCGAAAACAAAATATTGAACAGCGGTTCATTAAGTGAGCACCATCCATTCCATGCACTAGATAGGCAGTGGGCTTGTAGAAAAGAGTAGTATGTGATCATGTAATTAAAGATTAATAACATCCTTTTAATGTATGTGTGTGTGTAATTTATACAACACCACAAAAATGTTGCCATCAGAAAGCCACCAAGCATAGGTCTCACAGCTGCAGTCCAAGGTAATTAGCATGCTTTACTATCTTCAGCAAATGATAATGCAAACCACAGACAAATAAAAGGAGGAGAAAAATGCATTCCTTGGCTGGGAAGTTTTTGCAAGTTTAAAGTCAGAGACACAGACAGTTGGCAGGAGAGAGTTGGGGATATTTCCCTGGCTGCTTCTCCCTACAAATCAATCACTTCCCTGCAAGCATAGTAACGACAGAACTACTGTTCATCTAGTGTGCCCAGCTCCTTTCCTCGCCTTAAATAATACAAGGAATTTGGCATTAGCTTTCCATAATTGTAAGGTAAATGTTTATGGAATAACAGCATTACTGTACGTGTTGCTCAAAAGATAGTTCAGTACACATGAGTGTGTCTCTACACATACGGTGTGGCTTTCTCTCCTGGACATTATTACTGCATCAGTACATAGAGCAAACCTGCAGTGCTCTGTCTCGGCTTTGTCGGGTACTGAGAGTGTGTGCTAATTATTTGTCCTTTGCAGTGTTATCTATGAACTTGGCCCTGATATTCCACATAGAAAAGGCCTATTCAACTGCTTTTCTCATCACAGTACATCTAGGGCCAGTCTTCAGTTTTCAGCTCTTCTGAATGACCAGTCTTTCTAGGACACCCTTGAACCAAATTATCCTTCAGCTATGCCCAGAGAAATACCCATACCTAGCTATGACCTTAGGTCCATGCTCCCTAAGTATTTGCATTGCTCTGACCCCTTGCTAACAAACAGCTGACAACTTCATATACTGCCTGGCCTCTCAGCACCCTCCAGCCAAACTCTCTCTCACCCCACCCTCCGGTTCAGTGCTTCTGTTCCTTCCCCACTGATCTGTGGCCCAGCACAACAGGGTAGCAAGGCAGCTTTCTTTCCCTGCCAGATCTCATCTGCACTCTTTTTGTGCTCTTTGCCTGCTGTCTGGTTTATGCACTACCCAATGCTTGCTTGGCAGTCAGTGGCTGCAGGGGTGGAGGGTGGGTAACGAATATGCACATGTTGAAGGAATGTAGTCACAAGTGAGGAAGCTGGATGGCACACTGCATACCTTACTTCAGTGAAGTACCTTCAAAACATAGGATCAGCCCTGTTCTAATTACTTCTGAACCTGTCCACACGGCCTTAGAAAAGCAAATCACCATAAGCTTGTGGTATTGGGCAAACCGTCTTAAAATGTCAGAGAAAAATAGATTCTTCCTTTGAGTAGACTTGCTGATACCATAGTCAGCTCTCACCCAAAACAGACATTCCAGTAGAAGGTGCTGTATGACAGAATGTGTATGTTATTGTATTCTTTTTGAGCGACGATGAATAGTTACCAAATGTTCAAAAAGCATCATTTTTTGGAAAACAATTTTAATGGCATTTGTAAATGAATTCACAAGATCTCCCTTGAATGAGGTTTCCAGAAGACTGAGACTTCCACTGCTTCCAAAGCCTGGATGCAATTAAACCAACATATAAGTAAAAAGTGAATTTCTTGTTCAAATTATGGCTGTGTTTAATATTAAGGCAGCAAAATTCAGACAAAGCATCTTGTCTGAAAAGACAAAAGAGAATTTAAGACGCATTAAAATACGTTCTAGGACATTGTGTGTGCAGATAAATGACAGATATTCTAATTTACACACTAATATTAAACATGCATTCCTGACATATTTGTCAATGTAACAACCTGACTTTAGGTAGTTGAGGTTTTGAACTTGAAATTTTATTTTAATCGCTTAGTTTTCATCTTTAAAACATGGTACTAGCAGTTACTTTCAAACAATAACAAAGCTGTGCATCTAAATCATTCAGTCATTTTATTGTGAAAAAAATAAATTCAATTCAACTTGACAAGCGGCAGAATGATGACCTTTGAATCACCACCACAATTCAATTTTTAGTGCTAAAACTGTTACTTGGAACTGATGAGGTGATCAGATGTTGCAAGCCGTTTTCCCCCTCCCCTTCCCTCTAATGTGACATATGAATTCCATTGACTTTAAGGTAACTTCCCAGACATTTCCAATTACTAAATCAAACCGACTATACTTAGTTGGCCAAAAGCTCAGGAAACAATCTCTTTAACCATTTGATATGGATTTGGCGCCAGTTATAAAAATGTTAGTCATTCATCTATCACACTATTTCTGGACACAAATCAGGGTCTGAGTCTTCAGAGAAACAGATCCCCTGCCTCCATCCAACCTCAAACAGTGTACTGACATCCCTCAAACTTCAGAAGAGGGCTACACACTAACAGAGACAGATCCAGTGACAGAACGTAGACCATAATGAACCCTCATGAAGAGATATATGTAGGTTTGAAAGAATTCGATTTTTTAAAAAATAGTTTCAACAGCTATTATCAATGTTTATTTTTAAGAATTTTCTTCAATTTTTATCCATTTAAATTTTAACAGTTGCACAAAATTAAGCACAGAGCACATAAACCCTTTCTGTCCACTCTGGCATTGCAACAGAGCAGAGTGACTGACCCTGGGTAGATTGCAATGCGGAGATTTTTTTCAGAGCAACTTCAACTGCAATGGTAGCAAGAACAACTGTGCACCAATGCAAGCAGTTTTTAGTGAAGATGGGGTGTTTTACAGGCACATTGAGGTGCTGCAAAGGTGTTGCAACACCAAAATGCTCTAATGTAGATAAGCCCCAAGATGTTACTCCAGGAAATCATAGCTGCATGCAGGCTTTGCACTGCATAGTGAAGAAAAAAAGTTTCTAAAGAGTTACAGAATATTAGCATAATAAACTATCCTCTCATTAGGATTTTGGAGATTCTGAGTATTATGTGCAAAATATATTCTTGGGACAAACTTATCTTGACAAAGCATGGATGATGTACAGGAGTGTTGTACATTTATTGTATTGAATCAGCAGGGAAGAGAATGTACATGCTAACTCAAGGTAACCAGAAACCCCAAAAAAAGTGTTAATTTTCACCACTTCACAAGAAAGCAATTGGCTTTTCTTGTATTGGTCTGGATGAAAACACTTCCTCAGCCACACACAGCACTCTCCAGCATCATAACGACTATGACTCTCTAAAGGTCCCAATTACATTGTGTATATAGCAGAATAAATGCAATGTGGATTATAGCCATGTACGTTCAGTGATCTGTAATTGAAAACTCCTGGATTTACAAAATGGCTGGAGAGCAGGAAGACTGAAATGCCAATATGTGAATTTGATGAAGTACCTGAAATCCTTCCATCAAAAACAGAATGGATTCTGTACATTGAATTCAAACTGCTTCCAATATTGTGTGGATGCCAATGAAATATTTTCAGACATAGAATATGAACCAAATGTCTAACTTTCACAACAAGTCCCAGAAAGATTTAAACAATTTAAAGAGAATTCACAGAAGGTGAGTGTGGATCGAGTGACTTGAGGAAAGACTAAAGGAGCTAAACATTTGTGTGAATTGGCCAATCTTATGTGAGGCTATGGTAACTGTCCACCAGGTATAAACTCCAAGAAGAGACAAGGGAACCTTTGGCTGGTTCAAGGAGGCTATACCAAGGAGCAATAGGATGAAAGAGAAAAAAGGAAAATTTAGGGTGAATACCAAAAAGAATGTCTGGACTTGTAACAGGAAGGAGGGGTTTCAGGAGAAAAGGAATCTGATCTTGTTACATTTTACTGAGTTTTAAAGGGCAGATTTGTTTGAACTACATAATGTTGAAATTAAAAGAGACTATGACAACTATTTAAAGTGGAAAACTGGACGATTTTGCAGGTTTGACAGCATGATCCTGATTTTAGCAGCTGCAGCACGTAAGAGGAGGAGTAATAATAATGCCCACCTAAGGTACAAAGCCCATGGGGACTTGTGGTAAGCACACTCAGAGGCACTTGCTACATCAGTACAAAATGTAGAGCATGCATCCCACTCAGGACACCTTGAGGAGAAAAATATCAAAAATGTCCCTCTGTAAATCTAAGCTGGGACAACATGCCATAAAATGCCTTAATGATAATTGTGGTGTTATTGCATAATATCACTACAGGACTGAGTTAAGGTTGCTTGGTTCTCTTAATTAGTCATTTCTTACCAAAAGAGGTAAAATTTAAGTGTAATCTTAACTCTGAATTTTCTGGGCATATAAATGCATATACTGGTTTTGGGACACCTATAACATCTTTATGTATCCTTCAGTTATTGATATGAACTCTGAACCTTTACATTAAAATAGAGGGTGTTGATGGTCTATAGTTTTTTGGTTTTGCGTGCACGCACACACCTTGAAATATACTACACAATACCTAAAATATCTTTGGAGAAGACTGAAATCCTGTCATGCGGGGTGCAGAAAGCCCTGGCTAACTCATTAGAGGTTCCTCTACTAATTACTTTTCTCTGGCCTGGAGAACGTAAATTGCCGAGGATTGTAATAGGCATGCATACACTATGTGATTGTAAGTTCTTTGGTACTGGAGCCATTATTTTGTCCTCTATTTGTGCAGCACCTACCACAATTGGATCCTAGACAGTGCCTGGAGCTTCTAGGCACTATGGCAATAAAAATAAAATAACGTACATTCCCTGGTGGAGAAGTATTTTTAATTTATTTTCTTAACACACTGGTAGTCCCCATCCCTCTACCTATGTTAGTGATTTTTTTGTGTGTAATGGACATGCCTACATTTAGAGTTTATGGCCCTATTCGGGGTGGAGAGGTAGGTCAACACAAAACTGTCAAACGGCTAACTAGATCCTCTGTTAATCCACAGTTTTGGGCCTTTCTTCATCTATAATTACATTCGATGCTACAATATATTGTGATGACTGACTGACAATGAACTGGTTTTACAGGATAGATCACTGCTTGCTATAAAACAAGTTTAGGTTAGACTAAACACATTAAAGTGAAGGCTTCTGAACTGCAAGTCGGCAAACATTTTCCCCAGTGTTTTAAGCCAGCCAAGTCCCTGTTATTTAGTCAGACTCTAATGAGACCTGCATAAGACATTGTGTTCTATAGAATATGGTAAAGAGATTCAAAACAGTGGGCCCAGTTTATCCCTGGAGTAATCTCATTATAGCCACAGCTATAGAGTTACAACAGAAATTAATCCTGGCCCAGTATCTTCAGTGAAGATACCCTATATGTTACTCTTTAGGGTAACATCTCAATGGAAGGGACAAATGATCAACTGATGGACAAACAGGAGAACGTTTAACCGTTATTCCCATAGCAATGGCTGGCATGTTACTTCTGCCACTAGCACTAATGGCCTTTGAGCTAAAACTTTAAGAAATCCCACCCCAAACCTCAAAGAATCAAAGAAACCACAGTACAGCCTAAAGTAATGTAAACTCATATAAGCTTTTAGTAAACTTTCCTATACACCTAGAAATGTCAAACTGTTAAATGCACATACAATCCTACACTGTTCAAAAGGAAACTCCCAAACTAGAGTCAAAGCTAAATTCCTTGGAAAAGGAACATCGTCTTAACCTCATTTTGCTATTATATCAAATACATAGCCACACAATTCTCAAAATGAGTAAAAACAATGCACCCAGATGTCCCAAACGAAAAGAGTTTTTAATAATAAAGTTCTCACTGAATAAAATTCCATACCTCCCCATTCACTTTTGTATCCCAGAAATATTAATGAATACTTCCTCACATCACCCCTGTGTTGGTAGTGAACAAAGCAATACAGGAAACAGAATTTCCTGTCCACGGAAAATTGTACATTTCCAAAAAAATGTTTTTTCGGAATCAGAAAAAGACACAAAAGCAAATTTCTGTAGAATGGAAAATTTTTCAAAAAATTCTGAGCAAGGAGCCAGCCAGTTCTCAGTCTGGCTAACCATCTGGGGAGCGAGGCAGCCTAGTGTCCCACGGAGGTGGGCAACATGGGAAGTCTGGAAGCCCAGCAGGCAGATCAGGGAGACTGCTCAGCCATCAGCTGGCTGACTGGCAGGAAACACACATGCAAGTGCTGAAGAGATGAAGCCATTTGTACAATGAGAAAATGGGTTTAGTGACCTGCAAAAACACTTGAACAAATAAAAGCTCTTCCCAGCCTCTCACTAACCAAAATCTATAAGCTTAACTTTTTATGAACCAAGCTGTCAGTCATGCAGAATGAGTTCAGCTATCAATGAGAGCACATTAAATGCACAACGATGAGGAAATGACCTAACAGGCCAAGGCAGACTGAGTTAATTTGTAATTAATTAACTACCCTTAGGAGAAACCAAACACTGGGGTACCAGTTAATAGAATCTTTCCCCCTTGATAAATTATATTTACCTCTTGGAACATACAAGGAAAAAGGAAAAGAAAAGAAAAAAGAAGCTAGCGTTCCCTAGATGCCAGCAGCAGCTCTGGAACACGTCACTGATGATAAATCAAAGTCCATGTATAAAAGTGGAGACACAGGAAGAAAAAGTAAATAAGGACAAACACTATCAGCCTTGCTTTGCTCTGGCCTGGGCCTTGACTCCTCTGACTGTTCCTACTTAATTATTGTTTATAACTATTAAATACCACATCCTAGGGAGAAACTGATCCCTGATGGCAATTACAGCTTGCACTTGGTCCGTGGGAACTTCATCATCTGAATACCAGCGCTATGTGCCTGCGAGGATTTAAAATTCTAGCTGCATCACCTGCAATTTCTCTCTTCTTAAAAAGACCATTGAATAGTCACACCCATTTCTTGAGAATCTGGTTACATTCAGAGGTGCAGGGAAATGATGAGGATATGCTCACCCTTTTTTTGGTATTCTGTTGATGTCCTACCCTTAAATGTAGCTTAAAAATTTACAGTTATTTACTGTGAATGCATTTTCACTCAAGTTCCCCATGAACACTAAAACATATTTAACTTACAGTGAACTGTATGTCCTGCCACCATCCCAAACTTCGCTGGAGCTAACTTCTCCCCTCCTTCTCCATCAGTGCTGACATCTTCATTGTCCTCCCCATCTCCCAAGCCCACATTTACAACTTGCTCTTCACCCCATTCTCTGGATGCCACCTCCTGCCAAGTTTCCTCTGCAATGTCCTTTCTTCATCATCCCCACTATTAGATCATTTGGTCCATGCCTTGATCACTCCTCTTAGCTACTGTCACTTCCTCCTTTCTAACTCCATCTCCACTCACCTGCAACTCTATCTGAAATATTTCGGCTGTAACCATCTTCCCCTCGTGCCACTCAGTCCACATCACCCACCTTGTTCCTTCGAGTCATGATCTTAATATAATTCAAGACAGTAAAATCAAGATCTTTGCACTTGTTTTCACAGCTTTACTGTAAACATTTTCACCCCACCTAACCTCTGCTCTGATATTCCCTTACTCTCCGCTACTCTAGTAACCCCTTTGAGTAGAAAACTGCTTTTCTTTTGAGTTTGGAAGCACCTTGCATATTGTGGGCATTACCAATAATAATAAGGATAGAAGTCTCCTCACAGTCCTCTCTTCTAACTTTGCCCTTCTTCCATATTTGGAATAGCCTGTCTCACATCCATCTTGTAAACTCCTCTTCCAGATCCCTCATTACATCTTGCTTTTTTAATGGAACCTTCCAATTCTGATCTCCATCATCAACCCATCTTCTTAGGTCTGAACTGTTATCCACTGTATCACATTTGTCAGCCTGGTTTAGATTCTAAGCTCCTCTGTGCTGGGACCATGTCTTGTGTGTCCATACAGAATAGTGTGTACATACAGAATAATCCTTAACTATCCAATAACTTGATAAACAACAAACCAATGGTGCGTCTATCCTGCATAACACTTCCTACACAAGGGACAGACTGGCAACAGACTTGGGAGGGTGCTGGTTATAGTGGTGACTAAACAGAAGTTTCCACAGAGAAGTCTGTAAAGACCATTCTTGAAAAAGCTCCTGTATTACTACCCTACCCGTGCACCAGTGTGCAGATTCACCTGCCACGGCAGTCCAAATGAAAGCCCAAATACTCAAATTCCATTCCACGCCCTTTTCCCCAATGCAAGTTTATTAATTAACAGAAAATTCAAAAAACGTTCAAAATAATACAACACAGTTGGTAACAGAGACTCTTCCGGCTGTCTCTGGCTGCCACAACTGGGAAGGGGGAAACACATGTTTCTCCTCTGGTAACTTGGCACTGGGTCTCTCCTGTCTGCTGCCCCCACCTAGGGTGACCAGATGTCCCAATTTTATAGGGACAGCCCCGATTTTGGGGGCTTTTTCTTATATAGGCACCTATTACTCCCCACTCCCTGTCCAGATTTTTTACACTTGCTATCTGGTCACCCTACCCCCACCTAAGAGACAGGAAGTGTCCATCTGGCTTCCTGAAGGTCACATGCTTGTCCCCAGGCATGTGCCCTATGATTACATCTCCCAGTTTTAAAAGGCCCAAAGGCTGTAAAGGCAGATTAGGACTCACACATGCACCCTAAGGCCCAATTCTCTGTTACATCAACGTACAACTGCACTAATACTTTAGAAAAAAAACAATTATTAATATCCAAATAGCATGGCTCTTGAACTCAACAATATTAATTCACTAGAGACTGGAAAGAAGAAGGCCTCTTGTTTTTGGTTAAACACTGATAAAACCCAGCCAAGGCAAACATTGGTGAAAGACGTTTTAAGAAATTTTCAAGAAAAACAGCCAAAAATTACAGCTCTTACAAATTTGTTTGTCGAGTAGAAGAGCAGACCCTGAAAGATCTCATAAAACCCATGGGGAGGTCATCCCAGAACACAGAGTAGCACCAAAGCCAAATATTTTAAAACAGCTTTAAGAAAAATGTTATTTTTAAAAAAAATTCTAATACAATAGATTTTTACTCCTAAAGAAGCCATAATTTACCCTAAAAATAGGCACCTAAAATCAGAAACCTTAGTTTGGGGTATATGAATTCCAAAATGTTGCAAAAAGGTCGGTCTGTCACAAAAAGGCCATGTGATTAGAGCATGGGACTGGGAGCTGGGAAACCTGACTACCAATCCCCATCCTGTGCTCTGCCTTCTACTGTCTGTGAAGCAAAGTCAGTGCCTCAGTTTCCCCATCTATCTAACAGGAATCATACATATTCCACAGGTGTGTGAGGTTTAACCACCATTTGAGACCCCCTGGGATGGATGCTGCTAGGCAAATAGTATATTATACAGCAACTATGGACATCCCCGCAAGCCACTCTTCTTTTAAATCAACATACAGTGGGTTCTTTTATCCCATGACTAACAGAATGAAGGGATTTTTTCCCCATAGTTAATAAGATCAATATATATCGTTTGATTTTAAGCCACAGGAAGAATAGAAATCCAGCATGCTAAGGGAGCTGTCTTTAAAATTGAGAGAGAAAAGAATGGACTTACATTTGTGTTGCAGAGTTTGTACTGCTTGTAGGCTCCAATGCACACAATAGTTCCAGCCCTTGGAGAGTGAGGTTGACCTTGGAAGGGCTGGCGGGATGCAGAGCCATGGTGGGTTGAGTCAGTCCCATGAAACAAACTTTGAGATGCAGGAAAGGCCTGTGAATGGGTTGGAGCCTGCTGATAAATTGAGGGCCCCAACACCTGAGGTCCACGTTCTTCTTGGTAAAGATTCCCATGTTGAACTGAAGGGTTAGGTGGATGATTGGGTGTGTTCCCAAGTCCCTGATTCTGCTCATATGCTTGGTTCCTTGTTGACTGTCGTTGCCTCCGTGTTTTTTGAGGCAGTTGCCCAGTGTCAGTTTGCAGTGGTAATATATATGGTACTTTTCCATATCCATATTTCCCTGGGCCTATGGGACTTTGGTTTCTGTTTCTAAAGGAAGGTAAAATAAAACAGTTACTGAACTGATAAATGTATGAACATTTAAATACGCATATGAACTTTATCTACAGCCAACAAACTAGACAAGAACAAATGAACCAAAAGCTTTCATTTATTTTTAACAATATGTGTACAAAGCGCTGGTCTAATTCTGTATATTGGGCATCTACACAGCCTGCAGAAGTGAGCCTCCCAACCTAGGTCAACTGACTCGTGCTAGCGGGGATCATGTTAAAAACTGCTGTGTAGACAGCACTTTGGAGTTGTGGCTTGGGCTGGATCTCAGGATCTGAAATCTAGGGTGGTGTTTGGGCTTCAGAGCCTGAGTTCCCATGCAAGCCTCAACTTCAAAGTACTATCTACACAGCAATTTTCAGAGTGAGCCCTGCTAGCCTGAGTCTATTGACCTGGGCTGGGAGGCACACTTCTGCAGGTTGCGAAGACAGACCCTCAGAGAGTGCAACAACTCCTGCTTCCTCTTTGGCTATAAGTGGTCTTGTGGTAAGTCACTGAGTATATACCAACAGAGGTGAAGACTGAGATCTGGAGTCAGTCAATCAGACTGCACACCTAAATTGAGTGTCCCGATTGGCTGCAGTGTAGTTCAGTTTTAACTATATTTTACCATTGCAAACCCATGCAATCTCTGGCTCAGAGGTTAACAGGTTTATGTAGACTCTAACTTTCTCCTTTAACATGGCCCAGTTCCTGGCTAACTTGATCTTCATCTTTGGTGTGTTGTAGGATCCACTGGGACTGAACATATATTTTAAGTATGTAACAACAAGTTAAGCAGAAGTCACATCATCCACCCCCACACCCCACGCTTATAATGTCACATTATATGACTTTACTGCAGTATATATGTTAATCCCAGTATTGTATACCACTGTTGACAGCAGCTATTTTTGTTTGTTTGTTTTCCTTGTCACCCACTGTAACTCAAAATCACTTCAGGCCTGGTTTATTTGTTTTTTTTTGTTTTGTTTTTTTTAATGCTGCAGTCCTGGAGACCTAGAGCCGATACAATAGTTTTGTTCTAACTGTGCAGCAAATGTTTATCTCCTGATGCAGTTGTTCACAAACAGTCTCTTCACAGGTCAGTGAGGAATACATTTTTCAAAGAAGGAAATGTCTCTCCTGTCTGTAAAATTTATTCACCTGTTTTATTACCTATTATATATAAATCTGGATTACAATGAAAATGGGGTTATATTTTTAACATATTTTTTCTAGGAAACTGGAAGTTACGGATGTCAGGCATTAGTCCCCAAATCAAAGACTCTATCTGGATTCATTTTGCCTTGTATTTATTTCTTCCTATCTCTTTTTTATTGTCTCCTAAGACTCTTATTACATAAAAACCTTGGAAGTAATTTACTTTACATTTTAGCTTTAGTGGCCTCGTGGGGTTTTAATCAATCAATCTTCATGCCTCAAGGATGTGTGAACTAAAGTGTTGATTTACCCAGCCAGATAAATGGCTAGCACTCAAGTTGTTTATATGAGTTAATCTGCTCTCTGAGACTGGTGGTCATTGAGGCAAGGTTTCTTTCTCTACCTTAACATACTGAAATATAATGGGTTTGTAAAGTTAATGGGGGGGGGAAGAAAGGTAATTATTAAGATGGAAAATCGGGGGACACAGGAGTGTGTATCAGAAAGGGACAAACCAATTCAGAAGTTCAGATAAAGCAAGCCCAGGTATAAGAAGACCTTCATCCAGAACTTGAATTGAACTGAACTAAAAAACTTATTTTTTGATGATTAAAGAAGTTTACATCAGATTTTTCCCCTTACATCTCATTTTCACACCCCTCCTCACTTCCCAATTCTGAGCAAAACCAAAAAACAGGAAGAACCAGGAAATGTGGTTACATATTTCCAAACATATTTTGCAGACTGAAGAGAGTCAGGTACTTTAGTGGTCAAAGCATCTGAAATTGTGGATCTTATTCAAGCTGAACCTCCAAAACTTTTTCCCTATCAGTTTTATGCATATAGCATGTGAGAACTGTCCTGTCAATTGGGAGAGCCTACCTACATAACCCAATAACAGAACTGTAGGTTACCAAGACAGCTTTCCTCCAAAGCAATGTTCAGTTGCAAGGAAGGTGCAAGGCTTTGATCCAGCTTCTCCTTAAACACTTCATATTTTATCTCTATTTCTCATAGCTACTGATTTTTAAAAAGGTAATCCCTTATTCCCACACCATACCCATTTTAACTAATTCGTTGTCTTCGTTCTCTCATTTTAAGTCTCACCCAGCTTTAACAAAACTAAACTAAAAATCCCAGGGACTTTAATGAAAAATAAGTGTCTTCTTTCCTACATGGCCCTATACTTTTTCCAAAACATCACTATGTCCAACTACCTGGGGAGAGTTTTTAGAGAGGTCCATCACTTCCTAAAGGGGCCTGCTTCTACCAGCTCTCCTCATTACTCCTACACTCAAAAAAAAAAAAACTTTATCAGAGTGCGAATTGCTTGCTTTCTAATGCTCTGGTAGAGCCACTGGTTCTCACCATACCACCAAAACACAGTCCACTCTTGCGTATTAAAAGGAAAAAGAGGAGACAAAGGAATGTCCTTGAACTGAACTGTGGACTTTGTTATTAAAATCAAAGTGTTAGTAACTCCAGAGACTGACCTGAGCAGTTTAGAGCTGGATCTAGGTCTGAATCGAGGTTGTTAGGATCCAGGTCTTGGGCTGGACATTCTACACATAATATCAGACCAGTGGATTATTTTGCCCTTAATACGAGAGTCAGTGTCTCTCTTATGGCAGGACACAACACATTTCTTTCACCATACAAAGTTTAACATGCAACTTCTAATGATTAACATCTTTATTAGTGTTCATGCCCTCATTTTAACTGATACTGTTTGGAATGAAACCACACAGCACTGTTTGTTTTGCCTTAAAGCATTTTTCATTCACTCTTGGCAACATCCTTACAAGTTAGGAATGCATGTTGCATTAAGAGATGCAATTAAGATGCTAGAATATAAAGACGCTAGCTAAAAAATAACTTGGACACAATTAACTTCTACATTTCTTGGGGAGTGTCAGGTATAATTTATGAAGTCATGCAAGACTGAGGGAGAGAATAATATCTGGATTCATGCAGATGCAAGAACCATGAAAAAAAAACCATGACTTATCGAATGATAAGAGCTGTGTACATTGTGACCCCACCCCGAAGTATCTGCTGGAAGGGGATGGAAGTAGGGTAAGCCTAGATGGCTTGCTTTTTGATTTGACCCATCAACGGGATGGCCCAAGCACCGAGGACACCCCTCCTTCCCACGAATTCTCAGGGCCCAATAACCTGCATGCCTCTATTTCTCACCACAGCCTGCTTTTGAGTGCTCTCCTTTCACAGCTATTCTGAAGAAACCAGACGGCCACTTCCCCATTATCCTTTATTGGGCAGCCTGTAATTAAGGGTGCCGCTCCCTTCCGTCATGACAAAGATGGGAGTTAGGATATGCCCTCACCCTAGGCAGCAAGCAACAGAAAAAACAACTCAGCAGGGAGGGGCACTGCCTAAGGCTCAGTGCAGTTAGCAGAGAACCACTGGGAGTTAGATTCCAGAGCACTGGCTCTTACCAATAGATCTCCCCAAACAAAGAAGATGGGTGTGTGTCAGATCTGGTCAAGCTCCCACAGCTGCATACTCGTCAGACTGCTGTGATGGGATCTAAATGCTGAATCCCACCTGCCCTTAGCTTGCTGAGGCTGGGCACTGTTTTGGCACTGTCCCTCGCTTTGGGCCAGTAGGTACACACTCCAGGTGCAGACCATATGTATGATACCCCTCTTTGCCCTGGAGACTCTGTGGTCAAATTGCACAGGCCTTGAAACTAGTACTGTTTTTCCCATGCCTCCCCTGCTGCTCTTGCACATTCCCCAGAATGCTACCAAATGTGTGAGCCTTCTGGTTTCTAGTTTAACTCTACAAGGGCATGAGATAGTTTGAAAGCCAGCACACACAGACTTTACACAGGATTCTAAAACACCACGCCTCTTCACATAGTAAGCATAAGAAATATACAGACCTATATAAAGTTATAAACACCTACATACATTTCCCTGCCTCAAGTTCCTCACCACTCTAGAAAGTTCTTTGGGCTTAGAGAGAGCTCTCTGAGTTTCCAGGTTCCTTTCCCTGCAGCTCATTGGTTTCCCTTCAGAATCATAAAGCCATTTGAGCTCACTTAGCCTTCTCTAACTGCAGTTGAACAGGACCTCTCCTGCCCACAGATTCCTGTTCCTGTCTTAGTGAGTCTCTCAAGTGAATATGTTCCATCAACACCACCTGGTTCCTTTGTTTTGCTGCTGGGAATTTTCCACTTTCCACTTCTCGCTCCTATTGACAAGTTAGAGGAACTAGCTTCTCCCAGACTCAGCCAACCTCCTTAGCATGCCCACGTTCAGTCAGAGTGGTGGTTCTCAACCTGCAGCCCAATCAGCACACAGCTGCAGCCCATGTGACATCCTCAGGACCATACAAGTAGTACTGGATGCGGCCCACAATGATAAACAGGTTGAGAACTACTGAATTAGAGCATAGTTCATTAAGGTTAACTATTCTCCATTGTCCCTGTTCTGTTAGCAGAGATGACGATATTGGTTCATAGTGCGGGGAGGGCACAATTTAAAGATTCTGTGGTATGCAGCAGGGTTCAGCGCAGGGCATATAAACCCTTGCGGAAATCTGGGGAGGGGAGTCACATGGTCACCTCTGTCGGGTAGGGATGTGCTACGTCCCTTGTCAGCAAATGGTAGATTCCACTTCCATATAGTGGCATTCCCTGGTACAATAATTTCTTCATAACATGAACTAGAATTCATAAATACAGAAGACATATTCCCCAAGTTGTCACAGGGAGCATAGCCACCCAGCACACGCAGAAAATCCAGGGTGGAGGCAATAGCTTGCAGAAACAGCACATGTATAAAAGACCACCACTCCCTCTGAAGATAGAAATGGTAAGAAGAGGGATCCTTGGAGCTTGGGAAGAGGAGATGACTGGCAGTAGCGGTTATTGCTGTGTGAAGTGCACCAGCCCAGGTCCACTGAACTTTCAGCCACTTGGACAGATGTGGGGAGATGTTTGCATATATCTGAGGGCAGGATTTGGCCCAGCATTTCTGAAGTGAGAATAATTTACCATGCCAAGCTGTACTGACATAAGATAATTATCCATCTCAGAGGCTTGCAACCCAGTTGTGTTAAATGTACTGACACATATCAAAGAGGGATTAATGTTTCTATAGAAATTCCTCATAACTCCCACTAAAACAGGCATTCACAGTCATATTTACACCTTTTAAAGTACATATTGTAAGCCTCTCCTGGTAAAATGGCTTGCTACATTCAGTACAGAACAGCTTTTGTGTATAGGGGGATTCATTTAGGTATTAAAACTAAAAGCTGGAATGTTAAGCATGAGATTGATTGCAGTAGATTCGAGGAGTGTACCACTGGCATTAAGTCAAGGATGATCTTTTCCATGATCAGGGTTGCTTTGTTTTAAAAAAAAAATAAAAAATCTTGTAACTAATTTAACTATATAAGAAAAGGAGTACTTGTGGCACCTTAGAGACTAACCAATTTATTTGAGCATAAGCTTTCGTGAGCTACAGCTAAGCTCACGAAAGCTTATGCTCAAATAAATTGGTTAGTCTCTAAGGTGCCACAAGTACTCCTTTTCTTTTTGCGAATACAGACCAACACAGCTGCTACTCTGAAACTTAACTATATAACAGACAGTTAAAATACAACAGGAGCGAAAACCCCATTTAACATGCATCTGAAAGCTCAAACTGCTTTTGAAAAGGTGAAACAACTTAGGTAATAAGGAGAGAGGCATGGGAAGGTCACTTCAGCATCCTCTGATTTTATTCCAGCTCCTTCCCTTACAATTACAGCCTCCTTACAATGGTATTTCTCTGTTGTGTAAATTCAGGGCTCTTTTGCACTTACTTTTTTGGATCTCAGAGCACGCTTGGTTATCAGTTTACCTCCTACATGAATTTCCTCAAAGGCACTCCCATCCTCATCTGGGTCCAAGTGGATTTACACTTGGAGAACAGCTACAATTTTATTGTACTAGTCATAAGTGAATTTTGTCAATCTTTTATTGTAAAAGTGTGCAGTCCAGTGCTGGTCTCGAATAACTGTCAGAGTTGTCCAGAGGATGATCCTTCCTTTTGGGGGCAAATTTTGAGGTTTCAGAATTTGTTTTTCTTCGGCATTGGTTGGAAGGAGGAAAGAGCAAGAAAGACTGACATTCATATTCTTTAGTCTGATGGTCAAGCCAGCAGCCAGGGATATAGGAAACCCAGGTTCAAGTCCCTGCTCTACTTGATTTAGCAGAATTTTTCACCCCACATCATTCAGGCAAGCAGGGTTTTGAACCTGGGGGTGTCTCATCCCAGGCCACTAAGCTATCAAGTGAGAAAGTTATCCCTTTTCTATACTTAAAAGAATTTTCAGATTGAGTGTCAGTATAGCTCTACTAGTGGAGATGCAGATTATAGCAGCAAAAGAGATCCCTGAATAGAATAAACTACACCAGCAAAAGGATTTTTTTGCTGATATAACTGCATCTACACTACGGCTTTTATTAGCATAGCTATGAAGGATTTTTTTGGTTTTGTTTTATTTTTTAAACACTCCTCGCTAACATAACTATGCCAGTAAAACTTTCTAGTGTAGAATAGGCCCCACTTATTTAACGGTTTCTAATAAGCACTTAATATTATTCAATTAAACAATTTTCTGCAGTGTTTTGGATAGACACAGACACCAAACACCAGTTTAAGAGTCAGAAACATACAACAAACCCCAGAAAAATAGGTTTCACAGTAACAGCCGTGTTAGTCTGTCTTTGCAAAAAGAAAAGAATGACAACCAAAAGGAGTACTTGTGGCACCTTAGAGACTAACCAATTTATTTGAGCATGAGCTTTCGTGAGCTACAGCTCACCTCATCGGATGCATACCGTGGAAACTGCAGCAGACATTATATACACACAGAGATCATGAAACAATACCTCCTCCCACCCCACTGTCCTGCTGGTAATAGCTTATCTAAAGTGATCATCAAGTTGGGCCATTTCCAGCACAAATCCAGGTTTTCTCACCCTCCGCCCCCCCCCCCCCTCCAAACTCACTCTCCTGCTGGTAATAGCCCATCCAAAGTGACCACTCTCTTCACAATGTGCATGATAATCAAGGTGGGCCATTTCCTGCACAAATCCAGGTTCTCTCACCCCCTCACCCCCCTCCAAAAACCACACACACAAACTCACTCTCCTGCTGGTAATAGCTCATCCAAAGTGACCACTCTCCCTACAATGTGCATGGTAATCAAGGTGGGCCATGTCCAGCACAAATCCAGGCTTTCTCACCCCCCCCCCTTTTTTCCCGGACACACACACACACACACACACACAAACTCACTCTCCTGCTGGCAATAGCTCATCCAAACTGACCACTCTCCAAGTTTAAATCCAAGTTTAACCAGAACGTCTGGGGGCGGGGGAGGTAGGAAAAAACAAGGGGAAATAGGCTACCTTGCATAATGCCTTAGCCACTCCCAGTCTCTATTTAAGCCTAAATTAATAGTATCCAATTTGCAAATGAATTCCAATTCAGCAGTTTCTCGCTGGAGTCTGGTTTTGAAGTTTTTTTGTTTTAAGATAGCGACCTTCATGTCTGTGATTGCGTGACCAGAGAGATTGAAGTGTTCTCCGACTGGTTTATGAATGTTATAATTCTTGACATCTGATTTGTGTCCATTTATTCTTTTACGTAGAGACTGTCCAGTTTGACCAATGTAAATGGCAGAGGGGCATTGCTGGCACATGATGGCATATATCACATTGGTGGATGTGCAGGTGAACGAGCCTCTGATAGTGTGGCTAATGTTATTAGGCCCTGTGATGGTGTCCCCTGAATAGATATGTGGGCACAGTTGGCAACGGGCTTTGTTGCAAGGATAAGTTCCTGGGTTAGTGGTTCTGTTGTGTGGTATGTGGTTGTTGGTGAGTATTTGCTTCAGGTTGCGGGGCTGTCTGTAGGCAAGGACTGGCCTGTCTCCCAAGATTTGTGAGAGTGCTGGGTCATCCTTTAGGATAGGTTGTAGATCCTTAATAATGCGTTAGAGGGGTTTTAGTTGGGGGCTGAAGGTGATGGCTAGTGGCGTTCTGTTATTTTCTTTGTTAGGCCTGTCCTGTAGTAGGTGACTTCTGGGAACTCTTCTGGCTCTATCAATCTGTTTCTTCACTTCCGCAGGTGGGTATTGTAGTTGTAAGAAAGCTTGACAGAGATCTTGTAGGTGTTTGTCTCTGTCTGAGGGGTTGGAGCAAATGCGGTTGTATCGCAGAGCTTGGCTGTAGACGATGGATCGTGTGGTGTGGTCAGGGTGAAAGCTGGAGGCATGTAGGTAGGAATAGCGGTCAGTAGGTTTGCGGTATAGGGTGGTGTTTATGTGACCATTGTTTATTAGCATTGTAGTGTCCAGGAAGTGGATCTCTTGTGTGGACTGGACCAGGCTGAGGTTGATGGTGGGATGGAAGTTGTTGAAATCATGGTGGAATTCCTCAAGGGCTTCTTTTCCATGGGTCCAGATGTTGAAGTTGTCATCAATATAGCGCAAGTAGAGTAGGGGCTTTAGGGGACGAGAGCTGAGGAAGCGTTGTTCTAAATCAGCCATAAAAATGTTGGCATACTGTGGGGCCGTGCGGGTACCCATAACAGTGCCGCTGATCTGAAGGTATACATTGTCCCCATATGTAAAATAGTTATGGGTAAGGACAAAGTCACAAAGTTCAGCCACCAGGTTAGCCGTGACATTATCGGGGATAGTGTTCTTGACGGCTTGTAGTCCATCTTTGTGTGGAATGTTGGTGTAGAGGGCTTCTACATCCATAGTGGCCAGGATGGTGTTATCAGGAAGATCACCGATGGATTGATGGATTCACCATTACTGTAGTATCTGAGCAGCGCACCATCTTTAATGTGCAACACCTATGTGAGGTAGGGAAAGACTATTATCCCCATTTTACAGATGGGGAACTAAGGCGTATAAAGACAAAATGACTTGCCCATGGTCACACAGTAAGCCCATGATGGAGCAGAGTCTCCCAGGATAGCCCCCGAATCCTGGACCATTCTTCCTCCAATGTTGGGGTAAATCATGATAGCTCCATTGACTCGCTACAATCACAATCCTAAGTATTTGGCTCTAAAGGTAAAATTCCAAAGGATTAAACTGATCTATAGCTGTAGCAAGGCAACTCCCCTTGTTTTTAGCTATTTACCCAGAACCATAGACATGCATGTCCATTTATAGACAAAAATGCATGGTCCTTTCCTCACAGAGCTTGATCTAAGTTGGGAACAATGCTGTCAAACTCAAGTGTTCTTGAGTTTTGTTAAGTAATGAAGTTGTGTATTGAATTGAGGGATTGTTGTTTACATTGAAAACAAGTATTCTTTGAACTGAATCATTTATTCAGAAAAAAACTTTAAATGAAATGCATCAGTAACGATTCCCCCTCCCCACCCCATCTGTTCCTTTGGTTGCTCCCTCCAGAGACTCCCCCAAACCTCAGTACTGTCTTCATTTTCCTCAGCCCCTTCACTTTCTCCTTTCATTTCTCTTACAGTTCCCTGGACATATCCTACCTGGCTTGCTTAAACCTGAAGTGTACTGATTTCTCACTCTCTCATATGCATGAGCTAGGGAACATATTTTTCATTAACACTGTAGCCTTTTATTCCATTCATCATCCATTCCATTTATTCCATTGGTTACCATTTCTATCACAGTAAATTATAAAACATAGGAGTTGGACAGTGGCAAACAGCCATTAGTGATACAATGACAGATTTATTGTACTACAGTCAAAATGTTTTCTTGGTAAGATTCCACAGAAACTTCCAATTTTCCCCACTTTCAGTTCATAACCTTTCATCCTATTTTTCAGGGGCTTCTGTTCCTGAAACATTACCATAAGTGTAACACCCCTGAGTTGCTAAGCCGTCATGAAGGAGGAGGAAAAACAGTAGTGTCTTTCCTGGATCTTCTCATTTCCACTCACAAAATAATATTCCATGAGCTGAGGGGAGGCTGATGTTCCTTGTCCATGGACATTTCCCTTGCCTGGCAGTACAGCCATGGGGCAATTCAATTCAGATTGGCAACCCTTTGGAACAGGCCCCACTGAGAATTCAAAGAGACCCCAAACCAAAGAGATGTGATTGATAGTTAAGTGAATTTGTAGCTTGACAATGTTGGTAGCATCCTATTTACTACAGGCTTCTTCAGAGCTCAGCTCTGACTCCCTGACCACAAATCTCTGATATACTCACAAGTTCCCAGGGGGGGAGGGAGTGGAGAGAAAGAGTATGGGGTGAGCTGTGCTGGATTCCCAATCAGTGATAATGATACAACCATATAAATCATGGGTGGTGTCAGCAAAGCCTCAGTAATAGCACTGCCAAGAATAACTTGCTGATTGTGGCAGGTACATGTAGGACTTGTGTTTGATAGAACAAAGGAAGTGTCTTAAGTAATTACATTTAAATTAATGATCAAATTAATTGTCTTTGTTGGGGGTGGGGTGGGGAAGATGGAAAGGGACCAGAGAAGAACAACGTAAATGGAAGCTAAAGCAAATAACTTTCTGAGACTGGCCCAGTCTCCCCACCACAAAGCCATATCAATCCCCCACCAGTTTATGTTCCTCACCTGAGAGTATGTACAGACCTATCTACATGAGGAAACTGTGGTTCCTGAAACATGCTGTCCATGGTTTAGTCCTGTCTAGACTTGCAATTAATTTTCCGTGCCTGTTTTACCCATGCCTGCTACTGACACCTATTGTCAGCAACAGCTACATTTCTTTGGGTAGGCAAGGCTCAAGGGGAATGAGAGTAGGAAAGAGATTTGGAATAGCGCAGGTGCATAGCCTAGAATTTACCAAGTTTCCAAACTGCTGCTCTGACGTGCCTTTTAATTCACACAGACATGCCGTTTCAGTGCAGTTCAGAACAATACGTGCACACCAACCATATGGTAACTTGATCCTACAAGCTGCTGAGTATTTGGGCCTCAATCCAGCAAAGCACTTAGGCACTTGCTTGGCTATTGACTTCAACAGGACTGTTCAGTGGAACTATTAAAGGTGCTTAAAGTTAAGTACATGCTTAAGTCCTCTGCTGAATTGGGGCCAGAGTGCTCAGTACCTTACAGGATCAAGCTATTATTTCAGTTTTCTAACTTCACACTTAAATGAACATTAAGATACTAAATCTGATCAAACACTGACCTGAGGCACATATAAGCCATTGGCATCATCAATGCAGGGTACAGGCAGTCCTCGGACTTACGACACAATTGGTTCCTTACAATTGCGTCGTAAGTCGTAACTCAGAACCGCAATCTACTCCATTGCGGCACACAGCGTCGTAAACTCGAAACCTGTAGTTGTAAGTCGAATCAGGGTGTCAATGTAGAAGCGGCATAAGTGCCGTTCGTCATAATTCGAACATCATAAAGTCGAGGACTGCCTGTATTCCTGACCACTCAGTACATTAATAGTGACACTTTCCACAGTTTAAGACAACATTGTGCAACATCTTCAGCAACTGAAAAGCCAGGATGTGCTACTTACAATCATTTCCCAGGAAGACACGTGTTTTCAGAACTATGTCTAAAATACAGTTCAAACACAAAGTCCAAGTAAAAAAATACTTTTAGAGTCTCGTTGAACATTATAAACAGCATTACATTCCAAAGCTGGAATTAGTTTTAGTTTATCACATCTTGGAAATGAGACCCAGGAGCTAAATGAAACATTTGTATTTGAATTCAGACATAGATTGAAATTAAATCTCCAACCCCAAATCAGATGTTTTTTTCCCCATCTGATAACAGTGTAACACACAATTCAGGAAAAACATTAAAAGTGTTTGATACAAACTGAGGAAACAAAGTGTTTGATTAAAAGTGTTTGATACAAACTGAGGAAAAAAATATTCTGAGTTGTTCGACTTCCACTAGGGTAAACGAATCTCTACTCTTGTACTATATTACTTAATAAAAAGACAATAAAAATGATCAGCAAGGACTTATAACGCAATATATACACACAGCACCAGGAGCCTTCTTTAATATCAGAGTAATTCCATCTCTAAGCCTTCTGTAATACATGGATATTTTAATGCACCACTAGACTCTGATAACTTGTAAAATATATTTTTGCTAGAAAAATGCAATCTAGGGTTTCCTACTTTTAAATAAAATTGTATTACTGTTCCATTTAAGTTTATTATCTTTTCTTTATCTTAAGGTAACTCCTTATACTTAAAAAATGAAGTTTTTGTTTTAAAAACGTGTGTGAGAAAGAGAGAGAATGTTTTATTTTGTTTATAATGGACAGATGCCTTGACTGTTTTCTGATTACATGAATAGTCCCCTGCTTTGGCTTTTGTGGAATGGAAATGTCGCCAGTGAGAAAGAGAGCTTTGCCCCCAAGTATTATTGAAACAGGGAAAAAAACCCGCAGCCTCATCACAGAGGGCCCAATTGTACAAGTCACCCAGGTCCGAATCGACAAAGGGACTTGGCCTTGTGACAATGAGCACTGCATAATGCCTATAAGTTAGGTGCCCAGAAAATCACAGGAACATCACTGTGATCCACAAAGCCTGAGTGAGGCATAGAATTGCCAACTTTCTAATCGCACAAAACCGAACACCTCTGCCACTGCCCTGCCCCTTCTCTGAGGCCCTGCCTCTGCTCACTCCATCCCCCCTCCCTCCCATCACATACTCTCCCCCACTCTCACTCACTTTCACTGGGCTGGTGTACGGGTGCGGGAGGGGGCTGAGGATTCCAGCTGAGGGATGATGGGTTTGGGATGCAGGAGAGGGCTCCGGGCTGGGGTAGGGAGTTAGAGTGAAGGGGAGGGGTATGGGCTCAGGTCTGGGGGTGTGGGCTCTGGGTGGAACCAGAAATGAGGGGTTCAGGATGCAGGAAAGGGCTCCCGGCTGGGGCAGGGTGTTGGTGTGGGGGGGCAGGGATGAGGGTTTTGGGGTGCAGGAGGGGCCTCAGGGCTGGGGCAGAGTGTTGGAAGTGTGGGGTGTGGGTTTCAGGAAGGAGTTTGGGTGCAGGAGGGGGCTCCAGGATGGGGCCAAGGGGTTTGGAGTGTAGGAGGGGGTGTGTGCTCTGGGGTGGGGCTGGGGGTGAAGGAGGGGGCTCTGGGCTGGGACAGGGGGTTGGGGTGCAGGAGGCGCCTCAGGGCTAGGGCAGGGTACTGGGTGGGTACAGAGGGAGAGAGTTTGTGTGCAGGAGGGGACTTCAGGCTGGGCAGAGGTGCAGGAGGGGACTCAGGGTGTGGGGTCCCGGTGGTGTTTACTGCAGCTCCCATTGGTCCCGGTTCCCAGCCAATAGCTACAGAGCCAGCACCAGGGACAAGGGCAGCGCATGGAGTCTCCCTGGCCGCCCATGTGCCTAGGATCTGCACGGACCTGGCAGTCACTTCTGGGAGCCACATGGAGCTACGGCACGCAGGGAGCCTGCCTTAGCCCCATTGCACCGCCAGCCAGACTTTTAACCAGACCAAAGCTGCCATTCGACTGGGCATTCTGGTCGGACGCGCTATAGGGAGAGACAGAAGCCTAAGCCAGTGATCCACAAAAGCCAGCAACTAGACATGGAGCCACCTCAGCTAGCCAATGGGAGATGCTGATAAGAGGGGTGTGCCCTTGAGTGGAGCAACGTGCCCAAGTGTGGGCTGCAGGGAGGCACCCAGCTCTGACAACTGGGAAATCCTGTCTTGGAATCAGGTGGCTTAGGTGCCTAAGTCATTTCTTTTGAGTATGAGTTAGATGCTGGCTTCACTCTACATGAAATGGGGGTGGAGAGTCGTGGGAGGGAGGGTGCCACTGCCCACCTGATAACTTTCAGCCCAATGATTAGCATACTCATCTAGGATGTGGGAGACTCAGGTCTGGTTCCCCACTCCAAATGATGGGGAGAAAGAATTTGAACAGGGCTCTCGCACCTCTCTGGAAAGTGTTCTAACCACAGAGCTATAGGATATTCTGAAATGGGGCTTTGTCAGTCTGTCCTATTGAAGCTGTTCCACTTGGGATATATATTTAAAGAATCATTGGGACAGAGAGTGTGTGAGAATGACCATGTAGCCAGGTGGTTAGGGCACCCACCTGGAAGGCAGGAACTTAAATGCCTAGGAAACAGCAGCAGCTGAGCAGGAGTTTTGTTGATTGTAGTAGCATCTAAAACCGGTACCTAGGGACCTAAGTACCTTTGTGGATATAGGCCCAAGCACCTACAAATCCCGTTGCAGAATCAGGTTCAGAAACAATAGGTGACTATTCCAACACACATGCAGGGCTTTGCAGGATTGGGCCTCAAATTTCCTGCTAATTAGAAGTGATTATTTTTCTAGTGCCATTTGGAATAAGTGGGTCAAATTCATCTCCAGTGTTAATTCAATGGAGTTACAACAGGTATGAACATGCCCTACTGTCCTTTGAAAGATGTAATACCGTACAGTTTTATTCAGTTTGAGAGACAGATTTGAAATGTTGATTACTATTTTAAGGGAGAAAAAGCTGAAGTTACAGAAGTTGACAGGTCATAAAATAGTACGATAAGCAATAAAAAAAATTATTAGAAGCTTGAAAATGTGCTGGCAGAGGAAAGAGACAAAGATCAGGCAATAAAAGCAATTTTATTTGAAACTGCAGCACACATACTGCAGGAGGGAGCAAGGGGAACATGTGACTTAGACCTTGCAGGGTCTTTGATTGTTGCAAGAGTCTTTGAAGTAGTCAGTGGCAGTGCTGTGGCAAGCAGGTAAATGAACAAAGAAAAGCAGGCGACGCCTCATTTGAAAGGTTTTCCTGGAAACTTAACTATCTACACCTTCTGGGAGTCTCCCGGACCCATAAATTATATTGCAGCTACCTACTTGCAGCAAAAGGCAGTAATGTAATAGTAACTGTTATAGAAAGAGAAAAGGGGTAGATAACTAAAAAGCATAATAGAAATTCACTACATTTATCGCTCTTATTAACAGACATCCCATCTGACGTGTACATTTAATAAAAAATGGTTTTCAGTTGCTTTTTGGTGGGGGACAAGAGGGAGTATTATTTTTAAACACATTTATTCTTGAAATCATAAAATTGCTACCAACCAGATACATTTCCTTACTAAAAGGACTCTGTGCTCTAATGTGACAGCAGCAAATATTAAACACATCTCAGTGATATGTTGAAGTACCCACCGTTTCTGGTCCCTTGGAACTTTGATGTGTATTTCAACACCTTTTAAAATGTTCCACAGCACGGACCTGATCTTGTGGTTGTTCACTTCAGCAAAGCACTTAAGTAGATGTTTAAATTTAAGCACATGCTTATATCCCCTTGACCAGAATATTTAAAGCTGAGCACATGCTTCAGTGCTTCCCCCTCCACATTGACTGACTCAGCAATTTCACTGATGTCACTATGAGTACAAGAATTGCAGAATTAGACCCTGTACAAATCTTCCAGGACCAATTAAAAAAAGATTCCAGTATTCCCAATGTACATCATTAAACAGTGCCCCAAAATTAATAGCTATCACATAGTCCACACTGCAATTTTATAGCCTTACAGTACCAGCCTCTCAAGCCCAAGTCAGCTGACACGGGTCAGATGGGGGTGTTTTAATGCAATGCAGACATATGCTTAAGGATGTATCTCATACGGGACATAATGCAAGATCATCATGATTAGCCTTTACTGAGCCAGTTAGATTGCAAATGCTACATTTTGTTTCCCCCTGGTCTATGAATCAAGTAAAACCACTTCCTTCACCACTCTATGCTATTAATACACAATACTTTTGAGTTAATATACATGATATTTTTGAGTTAACGTGGTAAAAAATGAATGAACTAGAACACATGCAAAAATGGAAAAGTGAAATGCAGTTTCCTGTTATGATTTAAATGAATATATCTTGGGAATATTCAGGGGATATCTTGACAGGGTTTTTGTTGTTGTTTATAAAACAATTTAAGATTGTCATACTTTGTTACATCTAATTTTTAAAAACAAGAGGCAATTTGGAGTGTTTTATAGAATTGAGGCATAGTCAGTCAGTTTGTTGGGGGCCAAATCCTGCTTGCCTTACTCCCTTACAGAATCATAGAATCATAGGACTGGAAGGGACCTCGAGAAGTCATCTAGTCCAGTCCCCTGCACTCACGGCAGGACTAAGTAATATCTAGACCATCCCTGACAGGTGTTTTCTAACCTGCTTTTAAAAATCTCCAATGATGGTGTGACATTGCACCCCATAATGCTTTATGGAAATATGCTTATCATAGAATCATAGACTTTAAGGTCAGATGAATGTAAATATAACATAACTAGAACATGCTTATGTTACATGGCATATGTAGCATAATCTCTGCAAAGGTTATGATCTACTGAATATATTCATCCTATTTGTATGCATGTATCATTTTTTTATTCGAAGTTATGAATATTGGCTGTGTACTTGTTTGATTTTAAGTAGCCTTAGTAAGGCATTTGGGCAGCTACTTTAGAAAGGAATTTGCAAGTTAAGTGCCCCAATCAAGAAACACTTAATGGACAATGGATCTTGAAAGGCTCCAGTCCACATAAGAAGTCTACCTGAGGACGTTCAAGGTAGCATGTGAACAATGGCTGCTACCTGTAAGTTCTGAGTCATGTATGGTCATGTGACTTGCCTATGTGACTCCAGAACTCCATCTTATAGCTGGGATTCTACACAGGTGGAGGGAGGGGTTTCCACCCACAAGAGAAAGTCTATTTAAATCCCTGGGAGACCCCTTCATTTGGTCTTCAGCTGGCTCAAGAGATAGCCTCTCCACCCCCAAAGAATACGTAAAAGAAACTGGAACAAAGGACAGTAACCACTGGGGTGTGAGTGATTGCTGGACCCAGACTAGAAGGAGGCTGGTCTGTAAAAGAGGCTTATTGGAACATCTCTGAGGGTGAGATTTTATCTGTATTCAGCTTCATACTGTATTGAGTTTAGACTTGCATGTTTTATTTTATTTTGCTTGGTAATTCACTTTGTTCCGTCTGTTATTACATGGAACCACTTAAATCCTATGTTTTGTATTTCATAAAATCACTTTTTACTTATTAATTAACCCAGAGTATGTATTAATACCTGGCGGGGTAAACAGCTGTGTATATCTCTCTATCAGTGTTGTAGAGGGCAAACAATTTATAAGTTTATCCTGTATAAGTTTCATACAGGGTAAAACGGATTTATTTGGGGTTTGGACCCCATTAGGAGCTGGGCATCTGACTGCTGAAGACAGGAGTACTTCTTAAGCTATTTTCAGTTAAGCCTGCAGTTTGTGGGACGTAGTTCAGACCTGGGTCTGTGTTTGCAGCAGGCTAGCAAGTCTGGCTCAAACCAAGCAGGGCACTGAAGTCCCAAGCTGGCTGGGGAAAGCAGTAGTAATCTTGGCACATCAGTTGGCAGCCCCAAGGGGGTTTCTGTGATCTCAACCCGTCACGGATGGAGATTCCTCAACCTCCCTACGCAATTTATTCCAGTGCTTAACCACCCTGACAGTTAGGAAGTTTTTCCTAATGTCCAACCTAAACCACCCTTGCTGCATTTAAGCCCATTGCTTCTTGTCCTATCCTCAGAGGTTATGAACAAATTTTCTCCCTCCTCCTTGTAACAACCTTTCACATACTTGAAAACTTATGTTCCCTCTCAGTCTTCTCTTTTCCAGAAAAAACAAACCCAATTTTTTCAATCTTCCCTCATAGGTCATGTTTTCTAGACCTTTAATCATTTTTGTTGCTCTTCTCTCTGGACTCTCTCCAGTTTGTTCACATCTTTCCTGAAACGTGGCACCCAGAACTGGACACAATACACCAGTTGAGGCCTAATCAGCGCAGAGTAGAGGGGAAGAATTATTTCTCATGTCTTGCTTATAACACTCCTGCTAATACAGCTCAGAATGATGTTCGCTTTTTTTTGCAACAGTGTTACACTGTTGACTTATATTTAGCTTGTGGTCCACTATGACCCCCAGATCCTTTTCTGCAGTATTCCTTCCTAGGCAGTCATTTCCCATTTTGTATGTGTGCAAGTGCTTTGCATTTGTCCTTATTGAATTTCATCCTATTTACTTCAGACCATTTCTTCAGTTTGTCCAGATCATTTTGAATTATAATCCTATTCTGGTAATAGCTTATCTAAAGTGATCCATTTGTGCTGGAAATGGCCCAACTTGATTATCATACACAATGTAAGGAGAGTGATCACTTTAGATAAGCTATTACCAGCAGGAGAGTGGGGTGGGAGGAGGTATTGTTTCATGGTCTCTGTGTATATAATGTCTTCAGTAGTTTCCAGTGTATGCATCCGATGAAGTGAGCTGTAGCTCACGAAAGCTTATGCTCAAATAAATTGGTTAGTCTCTAAGGTGCCACAAGTCCTCCTTTTCTTTTTGCGAATACAGACTAACACGGCTGTTACTCTGAAATTGGTTATTTAAAAAAACAAAACAAAACAAAAAACAACTAAGCCTCATCCACCTCTTCTTCCTGGTTAGGTGGTCTGTAGTAGACCTCTACCGAGACATCACCCTTGATTTTTACCCCTTTTATCCTTACCCAGAGACTTTCAACAAGTCTGTCTCCTATTTCCATCTCAACCTCAGTCCAAGTGTATACATTTTTAATATATAAGGCAACACCTCATTCCCTTTTTCCCTGCCAGTCCACCTGAGCAAGCTGTACCCTTCTATACCAATATTCTAGTCATGTGTATTATCTCACCAGGTCTCTGTGATGCCAACTATGTCATAGTTGTGTTTATTTACTAGCATTTCAAGTTCTTCCTGCTTATTCCCCATACTTCTCGCATTAGTATGCAGACATAGAATCATAGAATATCAGGGTTGGAAGGGACCTCAGGAGGTCATCTAGTCCAACCCCCTGCTCAAAGCAGGACCAATCCCCAATTTTTGCCCCAGATCCCAAAATGGCCCCCTCAAGGATTGAACTCACAACCCTGGGTTTAGCAGGCCAATGCTCAAACCACTGAGCTATCCCTCCCCCCCGATATATAAGATACTGATTTGATTCCCCCCTCCCCGTCCCAGTTCTGTCTGGTCTATCCCTTGTCTCTCCCTTATGCACATTTCTAATTTCAGTAAGACTAATTTTGTAAAGACAGCAGGATTTAACTTCAACTCTAACCTATTAGGTCAGAGTGAAAATTCATTTAAAAGCTTAAAATTAAACTTAAGACACTGAAAGCATTCATATTTGATTCAAAAATCATGTTGTGAACAAAAACATAAGGCTATAGATAGGTTGCCATGATTTTCTTTTTAAACTACTAAAGCATGCATTAGCCTTCCGTGTTTGCAATGAAACTATTGCAACATTTTGCCAGTCCTTGAAAATTTAAAGTGCAATTATCTAAAAAAAATAGGAAGATGGATACCTATTTTCAATAAGGAAGATGCAGCAGGAAGCAGTACACACAGTGAAGGGCTTTTTTAAAAAAAATGTTTAAGCTGCTGTAAATATAAGATTTATATATAAATATATATATATATAAAAAAATGTTCATCTTGAACCAGTACCATTACATGAGCGATACCAGGCTCTATTTCTTGGCATTGTTAACTCCATGATTCAAAACCACAACTGCTCTAAAATTGTCCCACTCATATACACTCTCCAGTTCTCTTACTACTTCTGCATTGTTGTGTGTTCTAAACAGGTCTTAAAGCATACGATTGAAAAAGTAAAGTTTAGTCTGAAAAAACTGTACCTCACAAATTTTTGCCCTGTTTTCTTAAAATCTTAAGTCACAAAATAAACTCCATCTACTTCTGTCAAGCTTATACTTTGTAGTATTTCTGTAGATTCTGACACACACCGCATATTTTTACTGAAAATGACTGATTTAGTAGTCCTGGAGAGTATAGTGCCATTTACTCCCCTTAGAAAGGGAGAGCTCTTAAGAGCCAGGTGGATTTGCACCACTGTTCTGAGGCAAAGACCACCATATATCACCTCACAGTACTATACCACAGCACTGCACAGCTTTGCATTCCACACACTCGCCTTTCACCAGCTTTAAATCAATCAGGAGGAAATAGTTTAAACACGAACGAAAGAGGGGAGAACTTTGACTCCGTTTTGTGTTATAAAAATATGTGCAGATCTGCACATTAACCTAGACAATAGCTCAAAGTGATGAACAGCCACCTTTGACAAATCTTTGGTCACATTAATCTATAGCCCCTGGGAATACACTAGTCCATCTTCCTCTGAGTAACCACACGTTTCTGGCCACCCATAACATTGTTTGCACTTTGATATCACATTTCACTGCTATTAGCCCAATGCAGGCATTTGAATAATTAATTATTGAAATGTAATTAAAGTTATACCACTATCTAAACAGGTTAGTTAATCATTTTAAACTTGAGTGCCTAAAGCCAAGCTCCTCAATCCGTGTAAAAATGGGCTGATTTTCAGAGCTAATGAGCATTGGCAACTTTCATTGGCTTCGTTATGGTTTACAGCGTTAAGCACGTTTGTTTGTTTTTTAAACACAACACAGGTCACTTTGGTTTAAGTGCCTAAAAATGGATTTAGGAGCTTGACTTTAAACATCCTGGTTTTAAAGTGTTGCCTTTAAACATTCTGTATACCTTGATTTGAATATTTGCAAATTCTGGAATACACAGAGCAATAAACTATCCTTCCAATGTAATGTGCATTTTGCAAGTAAACAAAATATAATTTACCTCTAAGTACTATAAAGTTTCATTTTTTCATAGAATCATAGAATATCAGGGTTGGAAGGGACCTCAGGAGGTCATCTAGTCCAACCCCCTGCTCAAAAGCAGGACCCATCCCCAATTAAATCATCCCACCCAGGGCTTTGTCAAGCCTGACCTTAAAAACTTCTAAGGAAGGAGATTCCACCACCTCCCTAGGCAACGCATTCCAGTGTTTCACCACCCTCCTAGTGAAAAAGTTTTTCCTAATATCCAACCTAAACCTCCCCCACTGCAACTTGAGACCATTACTCCTTGTCCTGTCCTCTTCCACCACTGAGAATAGTCTAGAACCATCCTCTCTGGAACCATCTCTCAGGTAGTTGAAAGCAGCTATCAAATCCCCCCTCATTCTTCTCTTCCGCAGACTAAACAATCCCAGTTCCCTCAGCCTCTCCTCATAAGTCATGTGTTCCAGACCCCTAATCATTTTTGTTGCCCTTCGCTGGACTCTTTCCAATTTATCCACATCCTTCTTGTAGCGTGGGGCCCAAAACTGGACACAGTACTCCAGATGAGGCCTCACCAATGTCGAATAGAGGGGGACAATCACGTCCCTCGATCTGCTCGCTATGCCCCTATTATACATCCCAAAATGCCATTGGCCTTCTTGGCAACAAGGGCACACTGCTGACTCATATCCAGCTTCTCGTCCACTGTCACCCCTAGGTCCTTTTCCGCAGAACTGCTGCCTAGCCATTCGGTCCCTAGTCTGTAGCTGTGCATTGGGTTCTTCCGTCCTAAGTGCAGGACCCTGCACTTATCCTTATTGAACCTCATCAGATTTCTTTTGGCCCAATCCTCCAATTTGTCTAGGTCCCTCTGTATCCTATCCCTGCCCTCCAGCGTATCTACCACTCCTCCCAGTTTAGTATCATCCGCAAATTTGCTGAGAGTGCAATCCACACCATCCTCCAGATCATTTATGAAGATATTGAACAAAACCAGCCCCAGGACCGACCCCTGGGGCACTCCACTTGACACCGGCTGCCAACTAGACATGGAGCCATTGATCACTACCCGTTGAGCCGACAATCTAGCCAACTTTCTACCCACCTTATAGTGCATTCATCCAGCCCATACTTCTTTAACTTGCTGACAAGAATACTGTGGGAGACCGTGTCAAAAGCTTTGCTAAAGTCAAGATACAATACATCCACTGCTTTCCCTTCATCCACAGAACCAGTAATCTCATCATAGAAGGCGATTAGATTAGTCAGGCATGACCTTCCCTTGGTGAATCCATGCTGACTGTTCCTGATCACTTTCCTCTCATGTAAGTGCTTCAGGATTGATTCTTTGAGGACCTGCTCCATGATTTTTCCGGGGACTGAAGTGAGGCTGACTGGCCTGCAGTTCCCAGGATCCTCCTTCTTCCCTTTTTTAAAGATTGGCAGTACATTAGCCTTTTGGTCACTTTCGTATTATTTTATTAGGTAATTGATACTCTGCAATATTATGGTCTGGTTAAATCCAGACAAAATTGCAATATTTTGAAAGTGCACTGGGAAGAGTTGCTATAGCATGCATATCCAGCACATCAAGATATATTAGTACAGTATAGGTTAATATGGGAATAGCATAGCTCAAATATAGCATGCTCCCCAGAATAAGCATCCATTGATCTAAGCATTAACAGCAGGCATTGGTACAGATATAAGATAGCTTCAGATTTAATACAGAGTTCTCCTTTGCATTTTTTTTTTACTATACTCTGAGGAAATGAAAAACTAATACAATTTAAGAGACACTCTGTCGTCCTTGTTAACCTCCCATCAAGAACCTTAAGGTAAAGCACTACACTACAGTTATTCTGCTTTTCCAATAACTACATGTAAAGGTGAGCTCACCCAAAACCCCGATTACAAGGGGTAGGCGAGGCATCAGAATTTGAACCCAGATCCAGATCTAATTTTCACAGCTGGTCCCTATTTCTGTAACAGGTTGAATAAAACCCCAAATCCCAACATCCTAAGAGTCTGTTTTCAAAATCTTGGCTCCAAATTTTGCAGCTCAGGTTCTTGTCTAACGTGTATATCAAAGCTGCAGCCACATAATAGAAAAAGTGTTGGGTGGGGGAGAGGGACCAAGAGCAGGAGTTTAAATGCATATGGCCTCCAGCTGCGTTATGGGGTTCATCCACAAGGTATTCAGTTACAGTGGGAGACATGTTTGCCTGATATCACCCCATCAATGGTGCCTATAAGTCCTTCCCCAAAAGCATTCCAAGGTGCTTTATAACTATGTTAGTTTTTTAAAAAATTTTGACAGCACTTTACAAAGTCTGCTCACAGTAATGTAATAAACGTAATAAAATTTTGAGATCCAGGGTTCATCCTGAATTAATAGCCGGATGGGAGATGGGGTAACACAAAGTCAAGCTGAGGCCAAAATAACCTCAGTTAGCTATTAATTTCCCAGGAAATACCTTGCACTGAGGTCTTTATTGCTATTAGAACCTGTTCAGAATTTTTTTCAGAAGGAAAATAAACGTTTCCCCCTGGTGCTGTCATGCCTCCTGAGTGTCGTGGAAATGATTTCTTTGAATAATGCTGATGCTGTTGACCTGGATACTTTTAAAGAACTTACACCCAGTAAAGCAGCAAATCCTTTTTTTTTTTTTTAAATTCCGTTTTCACATACAAACACTCTTCGTAGGTTACAATACATCAAATTTTTATTTGGTTAGAATACAACAATAATGCTAGCCCCTGGAGAAGTATTTGAGCTGTGTTTCTAGTCCAGAAATTTAAACAACTTGAGAACGTAGTTTCGATTGTTTCAAACAAGGCAACGAGATATGTGTTCACTTCCACAAACTGGAACTGACAAGAGTAGGTCAAGATAAGTCACATCAAAAGACACAGTTAGTGAGGCGTAAATTGGTTAAGGGCATAACAGCTGTATTGTCCCTATTGAAGTTAAGTTTAAACGTTTCAACAAGGTACATTTCCCACACCAAATATGCCATCAGATGAAACAACAGAGGTAGCTTCAGAAAGGCAAAGCCACTTTTGATAACCTATATTCTCTTCCCTTCCCTTATGTACAGTGCTAGAATTGCCCAACCCCTCTTGCAAGTCCCAGGCAGAACCTACGTGGTACAAAGAAGCACAGCAGACTTTCACTTCAACTGCTGGCACCAGAAGAAAGGAAATGGAGCCGTAGCAATGTGAAAGGTTGGTAATTTTTGGATTCTTTCCTCAGTACAAATCCTCCCTCTCACCCCCTTTCCACATACAAAAATGCCTTAAGGAAACCCTTCCCCCGTTAATATGTTTCCAAAACTATAGTGAGACTGATTTTTCATTTGTGTGGGGACAGGGGGATGTAATTACTTTCAACTTGCACTGTTTATCTACGTCTGTGTTACCCACCCACCTCATTAATGTCTCATAAATCTCACTGACGTTTGCAATTTTTCCTTCTTTCAATAAAAATACACATACATGCTTAGTTCAGCCCAGAGTCCACATCAGCTTCTGCCAATGTTGATGCAGCCACAGGGCTCCACGGTAAAAATCCCACTTGCAGAGGGAGATGAAGTAGCAGTGACAGAAAGAAGTTGCAATTGTCCCTCCACCACATGTGGGTGTGTAGGTAGCCAGTGCAGCTCAACGAGTGGGCGCCACTAAAGGATATGCTGACTCAGCACAGTTTCTTAGCAGGCTCAGTTTAACACTGCCCTTTCCCAGAAAATTTCCCCCAAGGGAGAGCAGGCAATGTCAACCCCACCTTCTCCACTCAAGATGAATCCCTCGTCCTTTCTGGTGCCAGAGATAATTGACACCTTCCACTATCCACATCAACGGAACTACCCATGTTCTTTAATGTTTATCTCTTTTATAGTTGCTAGGATCTGAATTGCTCTTTTAGGCTCCGATCCTCCAATTTAAAACATGTGAGCGGCCCCTGCACCTTGAGTCCCTCTGAAGCCAGTGGGGTGTTACAGAAGCCCACCTATGTGCTATCAATTGCACGACTGGGGCCTCAATTCTCCATTTCTGAAATTTCACTGGTGAGAAATGTGGAGCTCTCGGAGCTTTAAACACTAGTCTGTGAAAGCTATTTCTGTTGTAGAGGTGTTTTCTGTTTTGAACACTCTGCCTTTCTGCATATTCTAGCCCCCTTTTTAATGCGGCTGCTTCTTTTTTAGATGCTTTAGTACTTGGATTTTTACACTACTGATTTTATCCTGGTTTGTTCCTGTTCCTATTGTCTTAACTGTGAAGTGCTCCAAATACCTCAGCTGGCAGAGATGATGCTTTAAGAAGTAAAATCATTATATAAAATTATCACACAGTTAAACAATTGTAATGGCCACTTAGCTCTCCAGACAAAGCGAGTGTGCTGCCCATTTTACAGTTAGCAACCAAGGGATCTACAGCATTTTTAACTCCCACTTTCAACTTACTGAATTCATGGCTTCCTGATAAATACATGCACTATGAAGAAATTCTAGTTACGGTGCTCCCAGAGAGCATCAATTGTTAATGATATGTGTTATTTGCAATATGTTAACACTAACAATGTGGTAGGCGCTGTCCAACATACCAGAAGGGCAGCCCCCTGCCCAAATTTTTTTTTCAGACATTACTATAAACGAGCAAAAAAGACAAACAGAGGTGATTTGGGATAGCTTTGATTTTAAAATGGACTTTGGCTTGCCCATTAATCACCAATAAAATCTGAGCCCTTTGGAATTAAAACAAATTAGAATGGCCAAGACTGAGGTTTAAAAATTGGCCACTGCATATGAAAAGTATTTTTTTCCAATCAGTTTCACAAGAATTTTTATTTCATGCCAAATAATGTAATTGCATTCAAGTGGGAACAGATTGTAAGCAACTTTGGTTTGTTTTTTTAAACGTATGTTATTTAATTTTTATTATCAATTTTCTGATAATCAGTACAATAATTCCTTTTAAAAGATACAGGGCCCAGTTCTGCAGCCCTTATTCACATGGGTCCCAATTCAAGAAAACTTCTATTTTTAGGGCCAACGCTTATGCACTTTCAGTCCTTTCCTGGATTGGGGTTGTGATATATCACTGAATCATGCAATTAGTCCTACTGATTCCTTGAAAAAGTATGTACTACTCAGTGTGAGTAAGGATTACACAGTATGCAATCAGCATTATGCACAGTATGCAAAACAGCATTAAGAAAAAGACAAGGAATGCCAGTAACATACCAATACTATACATTGATGCGTATGAGATCCATATAGGATCCGCATTAGGGGAACCAGAGGACCTCAAGATCATGTGGTAAACTCTAATAGAAAAGCATTCTCCTTAAGGATTATTGATAGGGGAAAAAAAGAAATAAAAGAACAAAATCCCATATCAAATCCCCTCCACAAGACCTGGGAAGATAAAGCAAGTCAGCAGGACTGTATTCTGGAGATGCTTAACTGCTTTGCCCCACATTTTAAAGAAAATTTGTTTATTATTATTACTGTCAACATCTTCCCCAACAGTCAAAACATGCAATATTTTTCAAAGCCATTTCTGAAGGAGAATCTGCGTCTTTCCATTTCAGACAGGATTACTTTTTTGTGACCATCAGCTAAAAGTAGCTTTTTAAAAACTCCTTATTTGCAGCCTCAAGGTTTTTATTAGGGCCCGTTAAAAAAAATATATCTGTCAAAAATTAGGTTTTCGAGTAACACTAATTTTTCATGAAAGGAGTCTGCTTTCCACAGAAAAATGTCCACTTTTCCATCAAAAAAGCCTAACACAAAAAAAAATTATTCAGAAATGCCACCCTGGTTCCGCTTGAGAGTTGTCTTTCCATGGCGATGAATACTGGATGCCTCATGCCTTCATCCTTTTCCATGGGTCAGGCTACCCAGCTAGACCACATCTCCTATGACTCAGAGGAGTCATAGAGAGAGGAGACCATAGTCAAGAGAGGAGACCATAGTGCATCATGGAAGATGTTCTACTGCCAGACAGCCTGGCCTATAACGAAGAGTGGAGACATATCTCCCCCAGACCACAACTCATATGAGGCACTACAGCAGCACTTCCAAATAAAAATGTTCAGTGGTCAGTTGAAAGTTTTCCCGTTTTCTATTTTTTACCAAAAAGTTCAATCTTTCCGTGGAAGAAAACCTTATTTTCCAATGAGCTCTCACTAGAATTGTTATTTTTATAGCACTTAAGTCTGTGCTAGGCAATTTGCTTGCTCCCCACCTCAGAAGGTTTAATCCTGCACGCACCTACTATACACATAGCACCTATTATGGTACTATTCCCTCTTCAGTTTCACTACTTACAAAATTACGCAATACACCTGGAATAGCAGGGAGGGATGAGGTGATCCTGATTGCTTACAACTCTATATCCCCTTTAGTAATGGATTAGAACCACTAACGTTTAGTCAAAATCTCCTTTCATAAACATTTAAAAATAATATGGGATTTAGGACCACTTTGTCAGTGAGCCACGGCTTTGTGGGTGTGCAAAATTTGTGCAAGTGTCCACTTGCACCCCTTGAAACCTGCATATGTATATGCTAATTGTGCCTCTAGCTATTTTATTTCCTCACACATATGCAGGTTATACATAAAATAAGAGCTAGAGATAGAAACGTGTCTGCACAGGCATAATACAGTGCTAATGACTACTAAAACCTTAAGGGCCTATCGGGGCATTTATATTAAAAGAGATAGCAAAAGTATGTCCTGCATTTTGCTCAAGGAAATGAACAGTTTATATCCTCTCAGTGTTATGATCTTCAGATCTTTAACGGTGGCTTTCCTATTTCCAATTCAGCCATATTTATATTTGATGGAGGGAAAAGGTCAAATAGAGACGCTCTTGATCATCCAGTGTTCTGAACACTGTGGCCGATACTGCTGTTATTTCATCCAAATAAGGTGCAAGACTCCTTTACCTTCCTGATGCATGATAATAAAATACTGCGTTCTACAATGTATTCAAACTATATAATGTTTTTATTTGTTGTAATTTATAACTTGGGCAAAATTATTGTCTCCCATACCCCTCCATCCTCACCTCTCAGTTCTAAATAGAGTTGGAACGATCATGACTGTTTTTATTTAGGATCTTCTAGCACTGTATTTTCCTAAAACATCTTTAGTTTTGCACTGACACCATCAATAGTGTCCACAGAGCTCCAAAAGCCATGTTTATTGTGGCAAAGGGTCATGTAGATAAATAGAGGAACTGGAGACAAGCTAGTAAGCTTTTCTTAGAGCATCACGATGGAGCTGTCATTTTCTAAAAGATCTTGATCCCACTGAAGAATAAAATAATTATCAAATTTTAAAAGTTAATAAAAAAATAAGACTTATTCATTAGGATTAGAGCTGGTTGACAAATTTTCATTGGAGCAGTTTTCTATCTGCAAATGACATTCAATTAAAATTAAAATACCCAAAGGGAACATGTCATTTTGATGATATTTTCTATGGGAAAATTTCAAAACAATTCACACTGGCATGTTTTGTCTAGTCTTTCTCATTTCATTTCATGTTTTGTCTAGTCTTTTGTCATTTTAATTTCAGTGTTAATCAATTTTAACGTTGCATTATAATTATAACATTTTATATTATATAATGTTTAGACATTATTAAAACAAAAAGTTTTGATAAGGTTGCTGCAATTTTTCCAAAAGAAAATATTTTTGGAATCTTCATTCCACAATAAATTTTGACTTTTCATCCCAATTTGAAATTCCATTTGCTGACTAGCTCTAATCGAAACAGTGCTTAACTGGAAAAGCCCCTCTATGCTCTCCTAGGGAACAGAGCTAACATTAGAATAATAAATGGCAGTGAGATCCTATAACAGCATGTGCTGACTCAGGAACTAACGTAGCACCCTGTCACTCAGTTCCCCACCAGTTTACATTAATTGAGCTCCGACTGAAAGACAAGGAGTTGGCAGAGGAGGCCAATTAATGGAGTGGAGATCCTGCTGAGGGGCTAACGGCATGGAAGACTCCCCAGCAGTTAGGACTATATAAGCAAACAGGAAGTTCTGGAAGGAGATGGAGAGATTAAGGAAGGCAGAGGTAGGCAGGACTGGTTGCTGCTATTACTGTACGGTACCTCAGAAGCAAGTGGGGAAGCTGGCTATGGATTGTAAACATAATATATAACCAAGCATAATATATATGTGGTGTTTAAGAAGAGCTGGAGTGATTGTGGTCAGTTACTGAGGCTGGAAAGTACTCTCAGGAGACAACCCAGGACAGATCCTAATTCAGAAAAGTATTTAGTATGAGCTTAAGTGCTTTCCTGGACAGGAGAATCAGGGCCTAAATGACTACTGCTTAATTAGGATAGTAATAGAACAATTTATGCTTAATGGGGACAGCTTCTGCCAGCACCAAATCATTAAGTAGCACTTCACCTAAGAAGAAAGTTCAAATGCTGTGGATATCATTTTCATTCAATGCACTATGTTACTTAAAGAAAGTATCTTTTTTTTTTTAAACTACCTCTTCTCTTAATTGGGATGGGCCACATAATTCTGTCTCAACTAAAACAACAGTATAGCAAGATAAGAATTTCTGCCCCAAAATCATCAGGAGAGGACAAACGATGTTTTCAGAGGTCTTTTTCCCCAGCATACCCACAAAAAAGGCATCCATAATGTGAAGAGGCGCCATCCAAAATTACTGGCACTGATGCAAACCCCTAAAATGATTGTTTGAAAGAGGAAAGGACTTCACTTTGGCCCCTCTTTCTAGCAGTTATCTGCAGGACACAAATGCGGAGAGGGGCAAGCCATCTATAGCTGTGGAAGAGATGCAGTCGTCACTGCTGCTGCGCATCCTCCTATAGGCATTATGCTTGCCATTTGTCTTCACTTGCATAATTTCTCTAGGTATTCCTGCTGGAGCAGTACACTTCTCTCCCCACATATACACAATACGAACAGAGCCACAATAGAGCCCTAAGGTCCAAGCTGCTTTACTCTCCCCTTCCAAAAAGGAATCCAGTAAAAATTTTAAAATAGGTCAAAATTTGGGCTAAGCTCTCCACTTCCTTGCCCCCGCCATTTAAATTTTCTAACTCTACCTGATTAGCTGATTTTTGCCATTTACAGTTCAGTGTTTCTACTTTCTCAATTGCATTAAGATGCCATTCACATTTGCTGATTCCTCTACTTTCCTGGTCAACTGCCTGAGAACTTTTCCACTTCTTTCCAAAAGGTACAAATGTAGTTTGCTTCTTTGAAGAACGCTCATTGCTCATGGAATATATTTGACTTGGAAACAGTCCTATTTCATCTTACTATGCTCTCAGATGTTAGCTCCTCTTGGTCACAAATCTTAATCCCTATTTTTATTGTTTTAAAGAAATCTACTAAAATTATGGATCATATATAAATCTGAAAACAGTAATTGTATATATTCCAAAAACTTTGAACTCATTCTCTACATTATTAAAATACAGACTTTTTTGAATGACTTGGGACAGTTCCTTATACCTCCCCATTTTATGGTCTATTGAAGAACACATTTTACAGTATATAAATCATATGAACAGCTCATTAATATTTGGAATTAATTTGCTACCCATGATATACAGCACCCTCCCTCACAACAAACATTTGACCTCTGGATTTTACAAAATTAAGAAAACATATTAGGTCTGCCATACTAATCTATTTCATTTTAAATTAAAAAAAAATTTCCGAGTGTCTTTACAGTCACCAGCAAAACATCTCAAAATTACACAACATAATAGGCTCTAAAGCCACAAGTGACCATTTTACACAAGGAGGAAATAATTTGTTATATAAATAAGATTTATAACACCTCACTATCAATCACTCTCTTTTCAAGACTTCAGCCTTGGAAAAACTGCTATACATCTGTACACAGATTTGCACATACCTAGAGAAGTGTAAAAAAAAAATCCCCAACATAAACCAACAGGACTTCCATCATACAGGAAAGCAAAGCTGAATTAGGCTAAATCCTCATTTTAAGGTTCCATATTATGAGGCAGCTGTAGTGTATCCTGACTTCTGCACAATGCTCAGTACTGAGTTCTACCCATTCTCCTCTCCTAAATGTTCTGTTCATCTCCTTTTCCAGCTGCAGAGGCTGCTCTAAGCTGCGCCAACCACCAATGGCCCCAAGGAACTGCTATCACAGCTAGGGACAGCCAGAGTGGAGAGAAACAAGACAAGGCCAGCAGCCTGACAGCGGAAATGCTACAGAATCTGGAGCTCACCAGAGGATTCCACCTAGACAGGAAAGGTCCCCCACAAGCTGAATCAGACTGACAGCTTTAGAATGGCTTTGCACTGCTGATTCAGGGACATTCATATATTTTATGCCTTTTATTTCTGTATTTTTGGAGAAACAAGAATAAAGTGAAATTGCCCAAAATGTCAGAATCTGAACCTAGTCTGGTTCCAAGTAAGCTTTGGCGTGCATACCTCACTGAGACAAACAGAAGGGGAACAGGTAATTTCCCACCTTTGATGCTGTTGCTGTTTGACCAGAGAGTTTCCTGCAAGCTGTCAAGTCAGCCCCTTTTCCTCAGAAATGGAAAATCATGGGTGTATTGCTGGGATTATCTCAGAGTAAGCGCAAGGGTTCTCAACCAGCCAGCCAATTGAAATTGAAGGAGCAAAAAACAGAGCATAGAAAGATAAACTTTGACAAGGAAGCACAGGGTCACAGGAACTACCCAAGAAATGAGGCCTCAAAGGTGGGCATGGCCGCAGGTTGCTTGATGGTAAGTGCATTCTCAACTATATTTTAATCCTTGAGATTCTGGCATGAACTAATGAAGTTCGGTCTTTGGGGAGTGATAGGAACATAGAGTTAATATTAAATCAGAAGAGTGGAGCTGTTAGAGATTGAATCGTTAAAATGATATACACTGACTTCAGTGGATATTAAAATCAGGGCTGGTCAAGGTAAGCATTTTCCTTTTTTTTTTTTTTTAAAGGTTTCATTTACTTGGAAAAAAAATTGTTTTTCCTATAGAAAAAACAAAAGGGATATGAAAAAGGGGAGGGACGACAAAACAAAAACAACAAACCAGAAAACCGAAAAGTCCTTTTTTACTGAAAGACAGGAAATTTTGATCAGAACGCAAAATTTGGTTAAAAAGCCATTTTTCATCACAAGTAGTTTTGAAGAAAAATTTCAAACCAGTTCTAATTAGAATGGGTTGATGAGATTGGTACCTGAGGGGCATGGCACAGTTATCCTTTACTAAATTTACTATGAGGTTGTCAAAGGGTAATGGATCATGGGGAGAAATTACTACATCACAAAATTATATTTTAAGCTGAGATATTAAAATAGCTTGCAGTTTTATTTTGCCTGTAGGCAAAATTATCACACTAATTTTTGGTTTTAGAACATAAACAGCAGATATTGAAGTATAATACACAGAGTATCACAAGCTATTTCTTGAGACAGCCCTCCAAAACTATATTGTGGATATTACAGACCCATGCTATTCTGAGATTTTCCCATCAATTAATTTAAAATCTGGCATGAAGAGACATTCTTCAAACACACCATTTGCACCAAACTATGGACTCAATTACACGTGCAGGAACAGTACCTCCTCTCTGGCTTGGTTCTGTGCCTTTGAGAATGCCGGCTGCCTCTCAACGTTCCTCTGTTCAGATGGCTGTCATTGTGGCCCGTAGAGGAAACTGAAACCCAAAGACCGCTCTGAAGCTGCTCCTCGTTTCTGTGAAGTGGCACGGACGTACGGATGGCAGAGATGACATGGCCGGAATAAGGGGTCAATGGATCTTCATGACGGCGGGAATGCTGGGGTGCGAGAGTTCTTTCCAAGGCTGGGTACTGTTGCCCTGGCCTAGAATAGCCCCTGTCGTGGTAATAGCTTGGGAGGCAGGGCCGGGTTTGCTCCATCACCCCACCACTGCAACTTCGAGAGCAAGCAGACCAGGGGCCCCAACTGCCCCATATGCCTGGGATTCCTGCACTGCTGTCTTCAGAACTTTGTTCTTCTATCCTCTGGGGAACCTGAGGACACAGATGGACAGAATTAGGGTAACTAGAAATTGCACTGCAATATAAAGGAAAGCTCTACTTTCCTTTTAAAAGCTATTAATTCCATCCTCATGGAAATTAAAACCAAACTGACTGGGAGCTGATTAATTTGTATTTATTCAGACGCTATGTCAGACATTTGCTTCACTCTGCTAGCAAAGGAGGTAGCATCCCTCCTAGAACCATCAACCCTTCAGACTAAAAGTTGTTTTTGGACTTTCTGGACAGGGCTGGATTTCCCTTTGGCCTCCACGGTGGAAAATGCTGCTCAGTGCAAAGTTCAGAAGCATGTAGATGGAAAACTATTTTTTTCCCTCCACATCAACAGCAAAGTCAGATGGGAGGGGAAATTAGTTAAATAAAAAACCTCAAGTCACTTACCACACAGTGACTGAAAGACAACATACAAGATCAGAGTTACATTTTTGTTCTCTGTGACAGAGACTAAGATGTCTCTGCTTGTTTCTCCCCTGCTTGTGACTGAACAATAGTGATTGCAAGTGGTAGATTGAGTTTTACATGACATTTCAGACTGAACTTTTTACAGAAGCAGCAAAACCAAAGAGGACAAGAAAGCTGCATTATTGAAAAAGTGCACTGCATCCTCTTCTTTTTCTATTAATGCACTCTGCTATGGGCTGGATTGTAACCTTACAACTTCAGAAGCAGGTCAGGAACTGGATTATTAATCTACTTCCGCATTGTTCAGAGAGAGAAATAAGATGATGCAGCTTTAACAGGAGCAGCTTACTTCCCTCAGCTGCACAGCTTATTCCCCACTCACCTGCATGACATGAGGAGCAGCAGCCAATCCATGCCTGTTCTTCCTCATGTGCAGTGTCTAGCAAGGAGGATAGCCTGCACAGGGCAGTAATGGGTTTCCTAATTCCTCTGTATGGCCCAGGGTCACAACTGAGACCTTTTAGTACTGGGTTGAGTATTTCATATTTGAAATTCAAGAGTTAAGGCATTTTGATTAGACATAGTTCATGACAAGTTTATTTGCTCTTAATGAATGAGGCTTTGGTCTTCTAATCAAGTTTCCAAGGCAAATACTCATGATTATGGATATTCAGAAGTCTTTTTTACACAAATATCTTGTAATGTTTGCTGAAACTTGCTGTTTCAGGTAATGTTCCTGTCAATACATTTGTTCACTAGTCTATCCACTGAACATGAATACAAGAACCACACACTCCAAGGAACATTTCACTTGGAATGTGAAAGATGGAATAGTCGTGAATAATTTGTTACTCCTTCATGTACAAATATGCAGCCATCTCAAGGATGAGCTTTTAAAAGATAGACACACAGATCTCTCTCTAGGTCACATTTTCTTTTCAAAGGATGGCCTCTTAATAACATAACTGCCATTAATGGTTTTGTTCCATGCATCATTATGTAGTAGGGGAGAGATTAACAACTAAATATTTGCCTCCAGTCAAAGTCTGATTGAACTGCAAACCCTCTCAGCCAGTCAGAGCACATTACTGAACAACTAGCTATAAACATGGGAAGGCTTTAGTGGAATGTGGTTTGCAAATATGGCTTGAATACACTATTACAAAATAACCCAAGCCAGAACAGGGTTTGTGGTGGACTATGTAACTGTCAGCTGTGGTCTACATAATCTGAAACATTTCCCCCCCTCCGAGGTTCCTCTCACTCTTTCATCACCAACCACATTAAAAAAAAACAACCCTGCATTTAATTGTAACTAGCAAATAATAAAAAGCATCTGTATTAATGTGATGTGTTCTCAGTTTCTGCAATGTTACTTAGAAAATAGGAGCAGATGTCTCTCCATTTAATATTTCTTTTTCCATGGGTAGCCCATTTGGCATCAGTCTGTTAAATCCAATTGCCTGTACAACCGAATAACTACATAATGTCAAAATTATGAACAATATGCAACAAGGTACTGGTTTCTGGCAGTTATATTTGCATCTATTTCCAATAACAGAAGAGCACTGGCTCATAATATGACTAAACTTCTGAGTTATTCATCAATTTGCAGTTTCTTCACTGAATACTCACTATTTATTTTTGAACACTGGGTTAACACAGCACTATCGTAAATATAAAACTGCCCCATGTTAGATTAAGATAATCATCCATCATCTTTCTTGCACTCAGCCCTAGTTTGCTGTGAAATTTACTTGTCATGGAAGTAAACGTTCATTCTCACCAGAAACATCAAATTGATCAGCAATCAAATTGATTGCTTAGTTGTCATTTTTATGGTGATTCACTGCAACTTTTTGCAAAGCCACAGGCATTCATCCAGGCAATGATTAGTATCTATCGGTTTGCAAACAAGCTCAAACAATCACTTAAAAATGAAGCATTTTGTTCCGTAGAAAGAGAAACAGACATAAACATGACAAGTGTTGACCTGCCAGAGAAAGACCCTCCTGTCTGTCAGACCTCAATATAGCAAGAATTGTTTCAGATAAAATTAAACTTTGACTGACTAAAGGCAGCGGAAAAGTAGTTTCACCCATCTTAATGTCTAGTTTTACTGCTGAGATAGCACTGCTGGCTTTAATCTAGGTATTTAAATCAGAAGGTAATAAAACAAAAAAGTCTAGCATGTCTTATACTCTGGTATATTCATTAATGACTTATGCACACAGGTTGGGGAAATTCTGGGAAAAGGGGAAGTTTAGATAGCAGATCTGACAGCATTTACATAGCACATTTCATCTTCAAAGCACTTTACAAACATTAACTAAATCCTCAAATCAGTCCTATCAGGTAACTGAGTGGGCATAATTCCCAGTTTGCAGACTGGGAAAACAGAGATTTTGATTTGCCCAAGGCTGCAAAGGAGTTGAAGTCTGAGGGCTCATATACATACCACTGCAGTTTGGACTACATAAACCTCTTTAAACTGAACTACGTTAATTCAAACTATGTACCTTTTAGTTCACACCCACAGCATCCACACGGAGAACTTACAATACAACACACTAGCATGTATTCACCCCCCCACACCTGCCCCCAGTTCTAAATGCAGGGCTTTGTAGACATAGCCTAAGACGACCTATGTAATCAGAGGTTCCTGGCTCCAAATCCTATGCTCTAACCATGCCTCTGTTACTCTCCCTTCAAGACTTCAGTTGTCCCTTGTGTAATATGTATTTGCCTGAAGGAAGAACCTGACAAGAGATAGTGGGAGCGCTCCTTTTCTTTATCACTATGACCTTTTGTTTGCAGTTAAAATTATCTAGAGTTCTTATAACATTTATTTCCTCCCCTGCATATGTGTCGGGGAGAATGTGAAACACATGGAGAACATAGTACCTTTTTCCACTAACCTAAATCAATCTGTCTACAGATTTGACAAATGGAAGACATCAATTAGGCCATTTAGTCCATCTTCCTGCAGAGAAGGATTGCTTCCTACTGTATATTAACTAGTATTATCCAGTCTAATTGTAAATGCACCAAAGAGCTTGTCCTCTTCTTTTACTCATGAAAAAAATCTATCATTCTTCTGAAACAAAAGCTGCAATACAGACAAACAGCAGCTTCTTAAAACCAAAGGTCAGAGATTTTCTAAAATCCCCCCCAACCCTCGTAAAATAACTTTTCTACATATAAAAATATCCCTAATTTAAACTCCAAAATGTCATGAATTTCCTGGGCCAGAAGCAAGTTCAAGGAAAGACAGAGGAAAATCTAGCCTTCCAGTGGTATAAGTCTCCCAATTCTAACTGCTGGGTTGTAAGATATTAGATCTTAGATCTGTCACAGCAAACAACAACTGACAATTGTTTGTCCCGGGCATCGAGCTTAGAGAAATGTTGTTGGCAATTCCATATTTGGGGGAAAGCAAGTGGCTGCTCAAAGATTTAGACTGTTCAAATTAGCCTCAGCAAAGATGGAGCAGTGGGCAGAGTGCAGGGGAAGTGCATACTGAACACAGTTTATTATTACTAAATAATAATAAGGGTAGGATTTTCAAAGCCTGAGAGTTAGACACCCAGTTTAATAGGATTTGTCCATTAATACCCTTAAACTCTTTTGGAAATCTGAGCCACAGCTTGGATGAGAATTGCTCAGGGATGTGGTACTACAGGTGTCAGTCTGAGTTACAGAACGGATGTTTTATGTAACCACTCAAAAAAATTACAAGTGCACAATCAGGGAACGATTCAACATATTAAAAATTCACAAGTTTAAAGTCTGGTCTCTTGTAGCCCTTGTGAGAGGTAAAACAGGGGTTTTGCAACATAGAAAAGGGGAGATGCTCAGGCACCCAACAGAGCCCATCACACACTGGTCCCAGAAAGACTCAGATTTTGGACTTTAAATATGTGGGTGTAAACACCTCTAAAATAATCTGAAAAGGGTCTTCTATCCCTAAAGTGTACAGGGATTTAATAAATCCCTCTATGCCTGGTATAGTGGGACTCATGGTAACTAAGGCACCTGATTTTATAGGTTCGGAGATAAAAAAAAGTCCCTATAAAATATTTTAAAATTTTATAAAACATGGTTGTGGGGTCTGGAACGTTAATGATGCTGTGACCTTCAAGAGCTGTGACAGCGTATGGCAAAGTTCAAGGACATCAGCTGCCTCTGGAGCTGGGGTGGATACCAAACTGAACAACAAAGAGGTGCTGATTACAGTTTGTAAACAGGAACTGTACTAACTCAACTCATTTGTGTTTTATTTAATCATTTGTATTCGTCTTACCCAATAAAAGTCACTGTAGTTAATTACAAAGGCATGACTACCTTATTTGGAGCTAGAGACCACTCCTAAAACAGTTTTTCTGAAATGTGCCATAATCAGAATACATAATGAAGCTGAATAGCAAAGGATTTATCAGCATTCATTTAGGGTTATTTGCATTACTTATTTGTAATTCACACGTCTCTCCCAACCTCATTCCGGTAAGACTGACACTGTTCCACACCACCCTCTACTCTGTAGTAGAAAGCTATATTTTTTTGTGGCAGGAGTCATTAGGACCATGTCACCAGTATCTCTTAATTGAAACTCTGTGTGTGTGTGTGTATGACAGCTCTTAAGCTAGAGGACAAATCCCATATAGCCTTCAGCTGTATTTGAACCCACCCAAGTATAATCATGAGACTTGATCTGTGCCCCAGAGAAGACTAAAAATGTGCCCAAGATTAACAAACGAAAGTCTCTCTCTATAGCAACAGAGAAAAAAGCCACAAACATACCCCAACATTATGAAATATGCAGTCAGGCAAACTGTTAATATACAGGACTGATATTGTGGGAAGTCTTCATCTTAAGTATAACTAGCAGCAGATATCTACAAAAGCTGAAATTGATGAAGGGAACTATCTAGGAGAGCAAAAGATTAAATTAATCTAACCTGGTTGAAATAGAATCATGAACTAGATCTCAGGACCAAACTCAATCCCAGCTTAAGCAGGTGCAACTCTGTTGATTTAAATAGGAGCTGCTGGATGCTCAGCACTTCAGAAGAATCAGGTTACTTATTTAAGAGCTTAACACGAGGTTTTGTGTAGGTTGGTGGGCTCTTTTATCAGTCAAGGAAAGAACCAACACCAGAGCCAAGTCTGTTTCGGGCACTTGCCTTAATTCATTGGTTAAACCAAATACATGGAGAACATATCTAGCTAAAGTAGTTCCTCTGCTCCACCTTGTCTACAGTGCTCAGAGATATGGTCCTCCCCTGTCTCAGTCCCTCCAGATCTCTGCCCTGACTCAGGAACTTCCTGCAGGCACCTATCTTCTCCTTCAATTCTTATGTTCCAGGCCCTCTACCTGGGAGTCACCTAATAGCTAGGTTTTCCCCCCTATTGGAGAAGGCTTCTGACAGTTCTCTAGACCAGCTGAGCTCTTGCTTTTATAAAAACCAGGTCCTCTTCAGGCTATCAGCTGACCCTTAGCCCCACAGCCTCAGCTGGGATGCAGCTAATTAGTCACATGTGGGGCCAGCTCCATTTCCCCTTAAAGGGTCAGTAATCCCAACACACACTTTCTTGACCTTAATACATTCAAGTTCTTAACTGCACATGAAGACTGATGAAGTATACAGGCAGTTAATTAACCCTGTATGTTAGGGAAATTTACAAGCTCAGCTGTTGAAGCTGGAAGAGAGGGTAAGATTAGGAGGATTAATCACTTTAGAGCAAGGGGTATTGGGTCTTGTAAAGGTGCAGCCAGCTGCCTAGCTCCAGACACAGGAATTTACAGCACTTTTGTACAGTAGCTCCATAAATTCATTAGCTTCAGAGAAGTTTACAAGCTCCTCTGACAATGCATGCTGAGCACATAAACCAAAGAACTGCAGTGTAAGGAATTGACACATACAGCTGATAGAAAATTTTTAAAGAAATATTATGGACAATAGTTTCATCAGGTCCAGGGTTGAATTTCTGGAGGGAGGGAAACAGAGTGACAGAATAGCCAATAACCTAGTGTTTACAGTGCTTGTCTGGGATGTGGGAAAACCAGGTTCAACTCCCTGCTCAGCCCAATTTGGAGCCAGTACCCCAACAAGGTTACTGGCTATTTGGGTGGAGGGGGCAGTATTTAAAAAACACAAGTTTTCTAAAGGTCTCATTTTTGTTTCATGTTAAACAATTTCAAAACCTGGAATTATTTTGCAAAATGTTTCTTGGCCAGCTCTATGGACAAGTTCCATTCATGAAGGCTACAGAGCTTGTAAGCTGCACATCTCTAGATTTTTCTCTTGAGAAAACCAGAGGAATGAAAAGAACATATACTCATCCTAATAGTATGTTAAAAATGTGAAATAAAGCACTCAAAAAAGATAAAGAGAGTTCAAGATTTAGTTTCTCTTATAATTTTAACTCCCAAAAGTTGCACATATATAATATTTTGTTCTCTTATTTTCCTAGTAAAATGTAAACTTTAAAGCATTGTTATTAATGTGTACAATCTTAGCATATGTTATGGAAGAAAATGTAATATGATAGATTGTGTGTGCTTTATTACTTTATATATTATTCTCAAAAACATTATGAAACCAAAGCATCTAGAAATGGGTCACATGCAACTATTATTGACATTACAATAGTACCTGAAATCCCCAACAAGGGATCACGGACTCATTGTGCTGGGCACTATACAAATGGTGGGGGTGGGAGGAAAAAGGGGGAAAAAAACAAAAAGGAAAAAAAAAAACAACCACCACCCTAGAGAGTTTACAGTCTGGACAAGAGTCCTTCAGTGAAATCCTCAACCAGGGGTCTCAAATACGTGGCCTGCAGAGTTATTTCTTATTTCCTGTGGTCCGTCACAGGCGCCGACTCCACCGGCAGCCAAGCTCCCCTTACCCCTTCGAGTACACCACATCCCTGCTCCTCCACCTGCCTCACAGCGCTTCCTACAGCCAAACAACTGTTTGGCAGCACTTAGGACTTTCCAGGAGGGAGGGGGGAGGAGCAGGGATGTGGCATGCTCAGGGGAGGAGGCGGAAAAGAGGCAGGGCTGGGGCAGGGATTTGGGGAAGGGGTTGGAATGGGGACAGGTAAGGGGTGGGAATAGGTGGGGCAGGGGCGGGGCCTCATGGAAGGGGTGGATTGGGGGTGGGGCCGGGGGCAGAGGGAGGGGGCTTTAACCAAAGTAATTCTAAAAGTACATGCGTGTTTAGTGGTCTGAGTGAGCTGCATTACTAAGTGTTTCTATTTTATTAAAATTCTTCTTCGCATTACAGTTTTTAAAAAGTTAATACACTGACTTTTAATAGCATACTATATTACTCTTCATTTTTTTCATTTTTGACTATGCTTTTGTATCGTTGTATGAAAAGGTTTCAGTGTTGCGGCCCTCGGGCCAATGTACTAGCCCTCATGTGGCCCTCGTGGTGATTTGAGTTTGAGATCTCTGTCCTAGGCCCTATGAAATCAATGGCAAAACTCCCTTTGGAGCCAGGATTTCAACCCCTGAACCTCCAATGTGCCGAACACCTCCTGTCAGGTGCTAAGTGCAAAAATCAGTCATTCCAGGATTAAATTTTACTGTAAAAAATGTCCTTAAGGAATCATGGCAATATAATAGTTGAGGAATATCACACGGCTCGCTCCCAGCAGGGCACCCTTGAGCAGTCAACCATGGCAATACAGGTGAATCCTGCTTCAGCTTCCTCCTTGCTGTCCGTGGGGTCAACCAAGTTGCCCATCTTTTCTCCCACAGATCACACAGATGGTCAATTACCACACATGAGAGAAGAATGATGTTCTTCTTCAAGTCCAACTCAGGCCCTAAGTCTGGGGGTTATTTTTTAGTACAATTCCAATTCCTCTAAATCACCAACCTGCAAAGTACAACAGATGCAAAGGCAGTAGTTTTCCATCCCTACTCCAGGGATGCCATCTCCAGGTCACCCACCCAAAAGTCTACAACCAGCCTGTTCTGACTTACTCTACCCTTATTCCAGGGCCCATTTTCCATCTACCTGGGATTGAACAAACCCAGTTCTGTAATTCCTGTGCCTCTGTTCCAGAGCTTCCACACCACTAGACATTCTTCACACTTATTACCATTCTGTCGCATCCCTCACCTCAGGGCTTCTACAAGACGGCTTCCTGAAGCATTCCACTCCTCAAACCCCTTCCGATGAGAGTCCTAACCCTGCTGAACAATTCCAAAATCAGCCTCTTGCTCTTTGGTTTGGCCTGCCCTTGGCTGAGCCAGTTCTTCCCTTTTACCTAGGGATCTCCACACAAGCCTTCTACCTGGCATGTTTCCCTAGCTCTGGCCAGTACTGTCCCACTGACTCCTCAGTTCTCTCTCATTCACCCCAAATATGGTTTTTTCCCTCTGTCCAGACTCATGCAACTCTCCCCAAGCAACTTCTACTAGTGCCCTGCTACTTCCTGTTCCTCCTCTTCCTACGTACTGCCCAGCTTTTTTGAGAAGCCATGTGAATTCAACCAGGCCCTACTGCGAGGCAGCTAATTAGTCCTATTCCCTGGGCCTGATCCCTCCTAAAGGGGCAACTCACCCTGTAACAGGGACCAAATTCCTATTTTCTTAAACAACTCAATAAGATTCTCCTTAGACAGCACAGCAGAAGAAGGTTTTTAAGAGGAACTTAAATCTGAATAATATAGGGACCAGCAGGCCAACCAAGTGAGGGAGCTCTTGACTCTGAGGAAAAAAAGAAACAAAAGTTATTGCTGGAAAAACTGACATACAAATGGACAAGAGAAGGAATGCTGGCAGAGCGGAGGCAGCAGGGGGCAATAAAGGAGGATGAACAGGGAGGAGCAGAGTTGGATAAGGTTTTGAATGTGTAAGCAGTGTCAGGATGAGCTCCACCCTGACATCTGGTGGTGAGGTGTGGCAAGTTGTGGAAAAGAACTTCAGGGGCCAATCTCATTTGCATAGGCACACCCACCACGCCTAGAATGAGACCATAGCTGCCCAAATGGTCACTTTGGCTGCTGTGGGATCCTCAGTGTCTCTGTTATTGGGGCAGGAAGAATAAATTGTTATTACCCTGATTATGGGAACTGTGCTTGGAACTGTACGTGGCCTTTTGTTATGGAGGGATTCACCATCAACTAAGTAGCACTCGCTAGGCAAGGGTCATGGGTTCCAAAACTGTGTGAAGGGAGAGAGGCTGGGGACAAGTATTAATACTTGGTGGCATGGCCCCCTTGGTGAGGGCCTTACATGCTAATTGTACTTCCTCCTCTCTCCACTGTGGAATATTGATTTCATTAGAAGTCTAGTTATAGGCTGCTGAGCTCATTTTGGGCTGACAGTGCACCAGCACTAGGGCTCCCCTACTATGAGCTGAAATCACTGAGTGTTGTATTAAGTAGTGGGGGAGCCTGAAGATAAATTGTGGAGCAGTTTGCAGGACGGCTGGAGTGCCTTGTGGACCGCCTGGTGAAGCAGTTCGACGCAGAGCAGTTTGTGGATGGCAGGAGCTGCTTGTGGGCCGTGGAGCTGAGCGAAGGAGTTCGTGGGGCGGCTGGCGGAGCGGAGCGCAGCTGAGCGAAGGAGTTCGTGGGGCGGCTGGCGGAGCGGAGCGCAGCTGAGCGAAGGAGTTCGTGGGGCGGCTGGCGGAGCGGAGCGCAGCTGAGCGAAGGAGTTCGTGGGGCGGCTGGCGGAGCGGAGCGCTGCTATGGAGCTATGGGGCGGTCATCTTCAGATCATGTAAGGTGCCTCTTACCCCCGTCCCATTTCCACCCAGGTTGGGAGGTAAAGCTCCGCAGATAAACTTTCGAACTCTGGGGCTGCCCTGACCAGGGACAGAGACTTTTGGGGCATTGGACTTTTGGGACTTTGGGTGATTTGGGGTTGCTGGACTCAAGAACCAAAGGGAAAAGGGCATGCCCCAATTTGCTTGGGGTGGGTTTTTTTTGCTCATGGGTTGTGTTATGAATCCTGTTGGTGGTGTTTCCCCAACATAATGCCACATTGTTTCTCTCTGTTATTAAAAGGCTTTTGCTACACTCAGGCTACGTGCTTGCGAGAGGTATTACCTCTTGGAGGCGCCCAGCGGGGGTGGTATATATTTGTCCCAGGTCACTGGGTGGGGGCTCGAGCCAGTTTGCATTGTGTTATTGGAATGGATCCCCTAGATATTGAACCCGGCCCTTGTTGCTGCCAACTCTGACAGGCAGAAGGGTTACAAATGTGAATGGGAAGCTTATGGAGGGATTCAAATAGGAGTAGTCAGTGATGCCAACTCTTATGATTTGACTGCAAGTCTCATGATATTTGCGTTTTTTCTTAAAACTTCAGCTTCTGGAGTCATGTGATTATATGAGAATCTCAGGGTTTTTTTGTTTTGTTTTTTAAATGCAACATTTTAGCCCTCATGGTTGCACAGAAAACCCTTAGCACATTGGCCTTGTAGAAATCTTAAATAGCAGAAGGCAAAGAAAAAAATACCAGAATTTATTTATTTGAAATCATTACTTTAATGCCAATCTCATCATTTTTTGTGGCCTGGTTCACAATTACTGAATACCTGGTGTTGACAATACTGTGATGTGGTTAAATTAGATAATAAGAGGTACTGTGATTTCACATAATTAGTCTTCTAGGTTTTAACTGAGCAAAATATGTAAGCATATGCCTACATTTAAATCTCATTGACTACTCAGATGATTAAAATGAAACACATACTTAAGTACAGTGCTAAATTGGGGCTTTAGTTAAAAAATAGGTAGAAATCCTTTTGTAGGAAATGAAGTCCAAAGTTTCCTATGTAGCAGAATTTAGAAAATAATAATTAGCACAAGGTAATAGGACCTTGTCCCTTCTCCTTATATAAAACAAAATAATTTAGATGTATTGGCTTACTAGCTAATAATACAGTTAAGTACAGTCTGACTAACTTCCACAGCTATAGCGTATTTTTTTTGTGCTGGAATCCAGCTACCAGAATTTACACATTTGCTCAATTGCAATATATGTATATTTATTAAATACAAATCTAGATGCAATGCATTACTGATATTGAGAAATCAAATGCTGGAATATCAGAAAAAAAGTATTTCTATCACAACCTTAGGCTGGCTACATGGAACAGCTTGTGTAATTCATGGTGTACACTGAAAGATAATTACGTATTTACTGAGTTCTTGCACATGCACATGCAACTGCTGCTGAGGTCAATAGGAGTTGTACAAGTGTATCTGATGGTAGATTTTGGCAATCTGTTTTTTAATAAAACCCTCCTTAACCATAATGGTTAACCAGGGGAGGCAAATAGGATGCATGTTGCAAGGGGTCTGGGGGAACACAGAGGAGAATACGGAAATGCAAGAGATTAAACATTCTCCATGTGGATAAAAGCCTCCCTCTCTTCTCTTCCAGTATCCACTCTGCTATATCTCACGGATGTATCATTCCCCATAGACACTCTCCTATAGACTTGCTTCACACAACTCTCAGTCTACCTGGAGAACTCCTTGCCAGACGATCTTGTAAAGACCAAGACTATAGCAGGGTTCAAAAAAGAACTAGTTAAGTTCATGGAGAATAGGTCTAACAATGGCTATTAGCCAGGATGGACAGGGATGGTGTCCCTAGCCTCTGTTTGCCAGAAGCTGGGAACGGGTGATTGGGGATGGATCACTTGATGATTACCTGTTCTGCTCATTCCCTCTAGGGCACCTGGCATTAGCCACTATCGGAAGATGGACCTTTGGTCTGACCCAGTATGGAGGTTCTTATGCTTACAGCCAGAGGAGGGGAACTCCGCTTTGGTGGGCCACAAACTCTGTCAAGAAGGGCTCTCATCCTGTTAAACTCCAACCCAACTTAAACTTTTGGCTTTTCCATTTAAAAAGAAAAGGAAGATTTGTAAACAAACTTTTTAAAAAAAGACAGACAGGGTTAAAAGTGGATATCCACAGAATCCAGACAACAGTCCCTAAAACACAGTATACATTGTTTGGTGGCGGGGGGGAATCCTTTACAAAAGGCTTAGAAAAAGTCTGGAAATGAACAGCTATGGATCCAGCCAGTTTCCACTGCCATATAATCCATCACCATCGCCGCCGCACACATATACATAATGCTCATGCAATCCCAAAATTGCCCCAAAGAAAATGTGTAAAAAAATGCAAAAAGGTGAAACTATCTAATAAGTAGCAGATTATCAAAAACCCATCTATTATATTTACTACTGCATATATTTTGAAAATTTTCTTGGTATGCAATGTTAAGTTTAAGTGGGTGGTGTAAATCAGAGGTGGGAACAGTGAGTGATGAAGAATGATACGACAACAGGGAACTGGACGGATACCTTAGTGTAAAAGTCTGTCAGTGTTCTCCTGAAAACCCACTCTATCAGCAGGTGGCTAGAGGATGTCAAGTGGGTCTTGCTGACTCACTAGTGCAGATTCCTCCACTCAGATATAAAATAGATGTCTGTGGCACTCTAGAGGATGAGGGGAGTAAGGGTTTGAACTAATATATTTTAATTGTGTAGCAAGAGGTTTTTATGAATAATAATAATAGCTAGCTCTTATCAGCAAATCTCAAATCGGTTGATAAAGGAGGTCAAGATCACCCCATTTCACAGATGGAGAAACTGAGGCACAGGAGGGGGACATGAATAAAAGTGAAAACAGTCAGCTTTGGAGCTATGAAATATGTTGAGTATATGGGGATTTATTTAAGTATACTTAAATCTACTATTTATTTAGCTCTAATTCTTAAGATAATCAATTCATATTTGTATTCCTCCCCTGCCTCCCAAAAAGTAGTAATACTATTACAAGTTAGAATTGTAGCAAATTGGAAATTGACCTCTTGATAAGAAAAGCGGATTTTACAATACCTACTCACATCTTTCTAACTTTACATATATTTATGTAAATTATAAGGGAGCAAAGTTGAGACTGAGTGGAATGGTACAACTTGCATGGGTTAATAATAGGGGGAGAATATGTGACTTGAGTTAGGCAGCTGTATACCTTCATTGTTCATTTCCAGACTTTTGAGGATTTGGGGATTTTAAGTTATTCTATGGAAATTTGAATACTTTTCTAGCTTTTACGGCAGATTCCATTGTTTCAACCTAAAACTATTTCCTTATGAAAACTTTGTTTACTAATAAGACTTAGAGATTTTTATCAGAGCTCTCAGAGGACTTTCACCCCTTATGCCATGTTATAATTAACCTTTGTTTATATTTTATGAAATATGCCCTCGGTAGGTTGACACAGGTTGCCTGTAGAACAGAAAAGCAGTTTCTCATGCCTTCATATATTTCCAATATGTATAAGCACTTTGGCTCCAAATCAAAAATTTCACTGCAACCACCAGTCCATAAGCTATTAAAAATCCAGTGCAATTTCTAACATTGCCTCTATTAGACAAGGAAGAAACAAGATCCACATCTCGGGATTTAGACAGCAGTTGTTGAAACTATGTGAGAATGTCCCAGAAGAGGAAATAACACTAGTATTTTAAGCCAGAAATATTTCACATCTAACTGGTTGTGCATGAAACTGAAGATGTACTAATGTTTCATAAATTATAATTTCCTAATATTTTATAATATTTGGTCATATTAAAACTGGATGGGTATGGGAATAAACACTTGGGTAAATATACCTCAAAGAGCAATGAACATGTTAGCTTTATCTTTATAGTAATCTAGTAAATTCTCACCACCTGCACTCAAGGACAGAGACCTCTTCTCTTTTGTGATTTCTGCATGACCCCACTGGCCTCAACTCTTCAGAGAGCCACAACTGGCTCCTTCATGCTTCCCATGCCAGTGAGCCGAGCCATCCTTACTATCCATTTAGCCCAAGATGACTAACTTTTATTTCCCTCAAATCAACCCACTCTCCCCTCCTCCTCAAAAGCTTGGGAGAACATGTAACTCTTGCAACCCAGTCTAGCACCTGGTAGCTCTGTCAGACCTGGGGCGGGGGTGGGGGGGTAGCAGTTTCTAAGGCTTCTTAGAAACAAGACTTCTTACTAAGAACACATTGCACCATTTCCCTTCTCTCTAAACTGAGATCCTGATGGCTCAAGAGCCTCACTGGATATTTTCTTTCTTTGTACCACACAAGAAGTAGCCTCTAAGCTAGCTGGGAGTTAAACAATTTTGGGATCTCAAGTTTATGAGGAAAAAGAGGAAGTATAGTAGTGGTTAGAGGACTAGTAGAGGTCAACATATTTTTCCTCGGTCAGGTCAAGAATCAAATCAAGCCAAATATTTAGAAATTGAATGGATTTGTATACAAACTAACTACATTTTAGGGAATTTCAAATCCCTAATTGTAAATTTGCAAATGCTATGCTTAATTGAATAAAGATAATTTTTAAAATCTTATGAAGTGGTTTGCCCAAAGTAATACTTTTCTACAGCAAGATTCCAGGTTTACTAAAAAATCATTATATCAACTGTTTAAAACTATGTCGTCCATAGGTGCCGGAACTAGGGGTGCCACTGCCCCCCCGGGCTTGAAGTGGTTTCCATCATATACAGGGTTTACAGTTTGATTCATTGGCTCTTAGCACCCCACTATAAAAATTGTTCAAGCACCCCGATGTCATCTCCTTAAGAGCTTACAACCAATGCAGAATCCATCTGCGTGTATGGGTGCTTTAAGTGGATTCTAATGCATGCATTAACGTGCATTTACCTACATTTAACTTCATCTGCCATACTAGTATCCTAATTTTCTTAGGTCCTTCTGGAGAGCCTCGCTATCCTACCTAACCTTGAATAACCTACATAATTTTGGGTCATAAAGTGGCAATAATCAATTATTTATATTGTAGTAGCACAATGGGGACCCAATTGGGGTTCAGGGCCGCATTGCACTAGGCCCTTGTACAAATGCATAACAAAAAGACTTGCCACAAAGAGCTTACAGTCTAAGTATAAAATGATAGAGAAAAGGTGGACACAAGGAGCAGAAGACACAAGGTAATAGTGAGATGATTTTTTCACTTCACTTTTCACCACTGTCAGTGTTGTCCCACAGTATATTTCTCTCTTCATTCTAATCTTCTCCATGGAATGATCTGATCTCACTTTTAGCCCAGCTGATTTCTAATAAATTCACTGCTGCATGTAATGCAGGCCATTGCGTATATTGGACATAATTTATAGCCAGCAATTTAAGTTAAGTCTGCAGAGTCTACATTTTATAAGTTCATTTGGAACAGGCACATTAATATTTAATGACAATTACAAGAAACACACTGAATATTTGTGACTTATTCATGAGTGCCTGACAAACAAGTCCAAGCACTTCTAGATAGCAGTTGCTCAAATCTCTGGAGAGTGGCTGAAGAATGGCGCACAGGCCAACTAAAACATCACCACACAATGTGTACATGTCTGCCTGGTTAGTGAGCTCTGCTATTTTAATCCTTTCGTGCATTTTTGGAAGCCTTTAATCAGAGATGCAGTAAACTGTTTGAATTTTACAGTACATGGTAAGTGTAAATACTACCAGATTAAATGGTTTGGGTTTCCGTTCTTTGTATAAAAAATCCCAGCCTAAACATCTGTGCCTGTGAAGATTAAAGGACTAAAAACTCTGGAAATAGAAGATTTTTGTATCCATGAGTCACTGCAGAGAGCTACAAAGCCTGAGAAGCTTAACTGCCCCACCAACTGATTTCATCCACATCTGAAGGGACTTAAATATTTTCTAAACACTTGTGAAAGTAAGCTGCTCTGAATCAATTTAGCACAGTCTTTGTGTGACTAGAGCTTGAGACTTCCTTCTAACTGTGCCTAATCTTTCACACCAAGAGCACATCCATTGTTGGCTATGAGCTTAGTGTTCAAGACAGAGAATGTTGTCCACTGGGAATTCAGCTGAGATCATGTACTTACAAAGAAACTCTCAGCCCAATTTTTATCTCACTTGCAGTCATTTTACACTGATGCAACTTGACTGACTCAGTGGAGTTACTCCTCCTGATTTACACTGAGGTAAAGGAGATCAGCATCAGGCTCTCAGATTCTAGAACTGAGAGGCTTCTTCAGGTTAAGTCATTACCAAATTCAGGCCAATAGTCAAAAATATTTTAACGAAACTAAACTTTTCCTTCACTGATGATCACATGTTCCCAATACTTTAGGCTGCTGAACACCTTCTCGGAAGTCATCAGCACTCAACTCCCACCAGGAGTTGGAACTCAGTACCTTGCAGGATCAATCCTGCTATGCCAAAATGATGCTCTTGTCACTGCACAGTGTTTATTCACATGGACCCCCAAAACATTTTATTTATATGAACACATTGGCCCAGATCCCTGGCTCAAGCTAAGTCCCCTTTGCATCACTCCAGCAGCAAAAAAGGGCACTTAAAGCAGCCCTAAAGGGGCAACTGGCGATTCCCCCAATGTAGGCAGTCTGATTAACTTCCCTCCCTTAAATTTACACTGGGCCCCAAGTCTAGGACAGACAAAGTTAGGTCCCATACCTAGGGATGCCAATCTTGGTTGGATGTACTCCTGGAGATTTCATCACATGACAATCTTTAATTAAAGATTAATCCTTAATTGCTGGAGACCACATGCCAATCCTGGAGGGCTGGTAACCCTACCTGTACCTGTGAGGGATTTCAAGGTCTAATATCTCACAATTCACCTAGAAGTGGGAGATTTATACAATTGGAACGGAGAATCTCCCAGCTTTCCAGGCACAGCACTTGCTGTAGGCCCTGGAAGGTGCCAGGCTTAAAGTAGTTACAGTTCTGTGTATATGAAAACTATTTTCAGAGATCCACAATAAAGCTGTTCAATAATCCCTGATTTTCACAAGTGTTGATGAATATATGAGGGATAACATTCTTCACAAACATTATGTGAAAAAGAAGTGTGTCTTGTTTCTATCAGTTCTATCCCACAACTTAAAGGATGGGAAATTTGCTGAAAAATCTACCTCTTGCTGTCAAGCTATGCTCTAGAATCTAAGCTTTCACTTAAAAAGAAACAAAAACCTTCTCTCACTCTCCATAACTCATCTTCACTAGACTTTTGAACATCAAGCTAATAGTTTGTTAATTAACTTGAGGTACTCACTATGTTCATAAAGGCTAGTGTGGATTCTTCTCACGTTTGTTCCAGTGGTAAATTCTTCTACATGTGCATATTATATGTATGGAATATATGAATATGCAAACATTTGTCCTTTACCCAAGGGATAAGTCTCTCGGTTTAGGAAAATTTTCCAATTTAAAAACTGCTCCTGAGTCGACAGACAGCCTGGAACAATAGCTCAAAGAGATGTGAATGGCCTTGGATCCTCAACTCTGAAACTTTAAAGAAAAATAACTGCTATTGATATTTTATTATTAGTCATATGATCATAGTGCCTAAGAGTCACAGATCAGGACCTCATTGTCCTAGGCAGATAACAGTTGTGTTTGTACAGCATTTCACACCTGATGATTCCGAGGAGAAACACTGAGGTAATGCGTTTATTTCATAATCACAAGCGGCCTTTGTGTCTCTCCACATCTCAAGTGCCAAAAGCCACAACTGTCCCCTACACTCCTGCCAAAGTCTCCATCTTTCCCCACATCCCAATACCTTGATAGTGTGCAACTAAATCGGACAATACAAAACTTCTGCAGCTCTGGAAGTGAGGGAACAGTGTAAAATAAATTTATCTTAATATAAAAATATCACAGGAGCTACTGTTCTGATTGTAATTTTATTTTCATATGTACTTTGGTTTTTCATATTTACCTCTGTGTTTTTGATTCAGATGAATCTGAAGAAGAATTTGCAGAGTGTTGCATAATCCAAAATCCCTGAGAATTTTGAATCAGCTTGCCTTTTGACTAGCTTTCTACTAGTTTTAGTTTCTTACTTTCTCTCAAACCTGGGAAGTTGAACTCTTGGTAGCTCGCTTTTCAGATATCAGGATAGGAATAGTACCAAAGTGGTTTTTTAATTATCTAAAACAGATTTCTTGTAAAGTATATGGTGTACACAGATCACACCAAGATGTGGTATAAAATGTTTTATTGGTACTCATTTAAGGTGAACTGCTTAACAATATAATGAAGCTTTTGCAAACTCATGTTGAAAGAGTTTATATGTTAACAACATTATTTCCTGCATATTCATATATTCCATACATATAATATACACATGTATAAAAATTTCCCACTTTGACACCAGTGACGTGTAATCACTTGTGCACTGAAATTAGGCAACTGCTTAACAGTACACAGTTAACTACCATGCAACCATTTTATACAGGAAGGGAAATAAACAAATATGCAAATAAGCTAAAAGACAGTTGGGGTAAATAGAAGCTCTCACTTTCACTGTACAATCCCCCTAGTCTATTCAGTGACATTAAAAATATACTGTTCCTGGGAATCAGAACATTCTGTAATAAAGGGCTCCGTAATGAACACTGGATTGTGGAATCACTGAAGGAATCCGTTGAGAGAAAGAGCATAATAATCAGGGCAAAAGCTTTGGTTTGCAAATAATTCAGTAAACAATGATAGGAAAGAAAATATAGAAGCCTTATTTTACTTAGAAGTGGGCTATGCCTTCAACCTCTCTCTGGTGGTTAGACACGCTTTTAAAATTGTGGCTCCATACAAATTCAATCTACAGTGATTGCTTCAATCAGATTTAAGGAGCTGCTCAGGGAGTTCCCCCAACAGCAGTCGGACATGCCTTTCGGGCTGGTGGCAACTTGCCATGGTGTGGAGAGTTTAGGGAGAAGAGAAGGAAATAGTTGATCCTTGGGATTACTCCAGCTTGAGTTCAGAACTTGTTACACATAGGAAAACAGCCAGGAAACAAAGCAACTCCATTGACTTCAGTGGCATTATTTAACATTTACACCAATGTAACGGATAAGAATTTGGCTCTTTATGTCCAGAGAAGTTTCACCCCTAAAATTGTACAGTACATGAAAAATAGCTACTGGTACTCTGAAAAGGAGCAAGACAGCAAATTTTGTTGTCATAGTTCTCTTTTATCATAGCCACATAACGCATACAGCAATAAAATAGCTAAACACACCACCAAAAAATCTCTTAAAAACCCAGGAATATGTGCTTTGGTGGTAGTGCTTGGGAAGAGAATTATAAATCCTGCAAAGTACCAAACCTTTACACTTCTGTTCATAACAGTATGACCATTACAAGAAAAGGCCAAACAATATTTATTTAACAAAACTACACAGGAGGTGGGGAGACCAATAATGGAAAGAGTAATGCCAAGTAGCAAGAACATGCCTAATGGGTCAATCAAATCTCTCATATTGAAGGACAATGGAAAGTAGTTGGCCAGACAGGAATGGCATCTCAGTTTAGTAGATACTGAGGGCCACAGGTGCCGACTCCGTGGATGCTCTGGGGCCGGAGCACCCACAGGGAAAAATTAGCAGGTGCTTTGCACCCACCGGCAGCCAAGCTCCACTCTCCTCCTTCTCCCCCCTTCCCCAAGCATGCCGCATCCCTGCTCCTCCCCCTTCCTCCCAGTGCTTACCACCCCCTTGCCGCCTAACAGCTGTTTGGTGGCACTTAGGACTTTCCGGGAGGGAGGGAGGGAGAGGAGTGGGGATGCGGCGCACTAGGGGGAGGAGGCGGAGAAGAGGTAGGGTAGCGGCGGGAACTTGGGGAAAGGGGGTGGAATGGAGGTGGGGAGACAGCAGTGCAGAGGGGTGGGGGGCAGTCGAGCACCCACCGGGCAGAGGGGAAGTCAGCGCCTATGCTGAGGGCTTGATTGATCTTTTACTGTTAAACTTCTTTGTTTTTATGGCATTTGACTTGAAGCATTAATATTCTTTTACTGTTTTTCTAGCTGTGTGTCTACATGACACAGCCTACACCAAGAGAGCCCTCTAGTGTAGATGCAGTCTACACCAACAGAAGGAGTTCTGTCAGTGTAGGAACACTATCTCCCCCAAACAGTGCTTGCTACATTGACAGAAGCACTCTTCTGTTGACACAGATTCATCTATATTGAGATTTTGTTCTGTTTTTAACTTTTTATTAAGCCAAAGTTATAATAAAATGTTAACATACTATTTTGTAAATTACTTATTCAGGATCATTCCTGAATAAATAATATTCAAAGAACATGACGAAAGATTTTGGCAGTATTGCTATGTATAGACCAAGCCTCAGACACAGTTCTCTTTATTCTTCCTTTAAATCCAAACTCTTTCTAGTCCATCCATTAAAGTCCAGGTAGGAGAACACAAATTAAGCGTAAAATATAGCGAAGATTCAAATATTTTGTTTCCAGACTACAACTCATCTGTGTTTACTAATATCAGTGGGTAGCCTAACCTCATGATAAAGTACAGTCTATGTATACATGTGCGCACACACACAAGGAAAAAAAGCAGGCTAAAAGCTATCAGAAGAATCTGTTTTTCAAAAGTTGCTGATAAGCACAATAATCCACATCTCAGAAGTGATGTAACTTTAAACATCTGCTGCAAACCAGCCTTTATTTGAATCTCAATTTCAGATTCAGAGTTAATAGCAGAGCAGTATAAATAGCTCTACTATGTTTGTTCCTAAAGTTACATGAATCCATTCTTCATTTTTAGTTCACGTGGTCTGGTCCCTATAAATTTAACAATGCTCATCAGTTTCTAGTGACCACAAAAATTCTAAGTGAAATTCAATTGCAACTAATGTGTTTTTTGATAAACTGAAGTTTTGCTCTTGAAGGCAGCAGAAGTTCAGAATAAGAAACTGAAAACAAAAAGAAAACTCTCCCAACTAGTACTGTTGTCCCGACAGCCTGTTTCCATTTGCACTTCTGCACTATTTAAGTAATTTGGCTAATTTTCCTCTCTAGCTAAATTTAGGCTAGTGTGCCAAAAATGGATTATTTTTGTGTGTTTCAGAGCCAAGTAACCTATTCAGCTCAGCTCCTGCAGGATTTGCTGAAGAAGAGTTTTTCTCTTCTAAAATATTTCTTACTATATGTTGGCATGCAGGACCAGACTTTCATTTCTCCCCTAATATTAACACAGCCAATAAGCCAAATCCTATTAGAAGCATATCCAAAGCAGTGACACGAGTTAATGAAAACAAATGTTAGTGTACATGAGAAAACTACAGGTGAATTTTAGTTCAAAAGCAATATGACTTCCAAACAAGCTGAAGTAGGATACAAGTTTCCAAACCAGCAGAGAACTACTCCAAGCTGCTTTGAAGGAAAAAAACATTCCTACCACTGATATCTTTGGGGGAGGAGTGGAGGGAAAGGGTGTTAAGGAAGAGAAATAAAGAATAAAATAAATTAGTAAGACCGTCCCCATAATGACAGAGAAAGAGGAAAAACCACCACCCAAAGCCTCTGCCTATGAAGTCATAAGATACAAGGTCCCAGCTGCACTGTAGGTGAGTTAACTGCACTGAGGTGCAGTTAAATTGGATTCCAATCAGCTGCTTTGGGGATTATCTTCATTTTCCAGAAAGCTTCAGAGTAAGAAAATAACTGGACTATTTACAAATATTTTAGGAGAACATTCACCCAAGTATTCAAGTCCAGTACTCGGATTATATTTCCTGTCTTTATCTTTCAGAGCAAAAACAGCTGTGCAAGGTGCAAAGTGAGCAATCATCGGAGGTGAAAGTGGGCTGGTACAGTGTGCCAGTAAGAAGTGGCTGCCGGCTTGGCCTGTACGCATCAAACATTTAACATCACTGCTCCTTTTGCCCCACCCAGGGCCGCCGAGTGGAGTGGGGGCAAAAGGGGCAGCTGCCCCATGGCCTGGCGATTTAAAAGGGCCCAGGGCTCCTGGCCGCTGCTACTGCAGCAGTGGCCAGAGCCCCAGCCCTTTAAATTGCCACCAGAGCCCTGGCAACATGGAAGGGCTGGCTGGGGGAGGCTGACCCCCAGCCCCATCCCTTCTACCCTAGGCCCCACCCCTTCCGAGGGCCCTGAGCTGGGCCCCCATACCGGTAAGACTTTTAAGTTACTTCCACCCCTGGTAATCATACTATTTCCAGCACCACAAACTAAAGCACCAAAGACTTACAAATATGCCCAAGGCACACGCATAAAGACCAGTGTTTAAACAGTCTCTTTAATCCCGGATACTGGCTCAGATCCGCCCATTTAATGTGTACTTTAATTTTTAATTCCATAAAGCCTTGTAAGAGTACATAAGAAAGATGCCAAACAATGCTAAGTTGTATTGTTCACTAGAATTTTAGAAAGAACTACTGCTCCACTGCGGAAAACCTCTCCCTGAACATGTCTGCTGTTCTGCAATTTCCGTCCACAGAAGCAAAAGGAGCTCCACATGGAAATACATATAGAAACTGCTAACAGGGGACAAAGTTACTCCCTCAGCAAACATACACCAGAATCTCAACATAAAAGCGGGAAGAACTCCTCCAGTGACAAAGCTGAGAGTTGACACTTAATTAGACAGATCTCTCTCTTTGCTGTTAGCTGCTCAGGCTGTCTTGTTGTCTGGCAGTTGATAGGTGGGGTCAGAGGGGTTTTGGGAAGTTTAACTCATAGACTTTAAGGCCAGAAGGGATCATCATGATCATCTAGTCTGACCTCCCACACATTGCAAGCCACAGAACCCCACCCACCCACTCCTGAAATTGACCCCTAACCTCTGGCTGAGGTACTGAAATCCTCAAATCATGATTTAAAGACTTCAAGTTAAAGATAATCCACGATATACTCTAGTTTATATCTGGAAGGTTGGTAACCCTACTATCTGTTGCATGTAAGGGACAACATGTAAAACCAGCAGCATCCGAGAAAACTGGCAAGAAACCGCACCACAAATTGCTCCCAATGGTGAAATGCTCAGTAATTATTATCCTTAGTGACATCACAAGGAAGAAAATGCCACTAGGGAAGAAGGCTAGCTGGTTGGGGAACCTTCCTCCCTTATGACGTCATTTTAGCAGTGACATTCCCCTCCTCTCTACCCTTTAAGATTCTGCCTTGGAGGCCACTTCTTTGAGTTTGCAGAGAATGAATGACAGAGCCCATCCAACACCAGTCCACAAACATCCAGTATGGAAGGCACTAGTCAGTCTCTCTCCCAGCAGGGGACTGAGAATCCAACCTGCATCGGGCAATAGTGTGCCAACCAACACAAGGGCACAGGGCCAGCCAGCCTCCCATCTTTTTTAAATAATAAATTCCTGCATATAATGCTTAACAGCAGAGGTATTTGCACCAAGTTACTCTATGTTTCTTACACTAACACACCACAGTGTTACTTCTAATGACACAAAACCTGAATTTCTGTTGCTTACCTTTCTGTGTTCAACTGACGTCTGTGGGATGACCAGCTGAAATCCTAATACCACTATGAAGCCGAGAAGTCTGCAAAAAATAAATAATACTGAACGTGTATGTATTGAGGATAATCACTGAACCACACCACATACCCCAGCTACCTGTCTTAAAGCTTGAGCCTACAAAAGCTTAGGCACTCGAATAAATTTACTGACATGAGTAGTCTTCCTTGAAACATCCACATAACACAACATTTCTTGGACCATATAAGTTGTATTTCTGCAGCATGCTTGTGTGCATGTGCCATTCGTAAAGGCAAAATATACCAAGCAACTTACCAGCATGGTAATAAAGAGGGTAGTACTGGGCAAGCCACACACACAATTTATTACTACAAACCATATCCCACTTTATGCTCGAATGAAGATGAAAGCTAACATTTTCAGAAGCATTCCATTAATTTTGTACACCTCCATTTTTGGGTGCCCAAACAAATACATTTCCCCTGATTTTCGAAAGTGGAAAGGAAAATTTGGCTATAAACATACAAAACCAAACCCCACTTCTTAGTTTCTTCCTGAGCCATGACTCCTCCCTCCTTAGTATAGTTGTGTAAAATGGCATTGAGGAAGCACTGAACATGCACAGAACCTCCATGACTGCAAGGGAACAGGTTCCTCTCCAGTCAGCTGTGGAAACTTTCTAAACTTTATAGCACAAGAGCTAGGGGGCAGCAAGACAACTCACCCAGCACTTTCTCCAGAGACTTTCACCACACCCAGGTGCCCAATACATGGTTCAATGTTTGTTTATGAGCCCCAGTCCCCCTGCGTCTCTCCATCCATGGCATGTCAACAAGAAGAAAGAGTGCTCAAGATTTGCAGATAGCATCTGGGCAACCTCTGCTCCCCACTCCAAGTGGAGCTATAGGCCCCAAAGTCCAAGCTGCTTTTGAGTCTCTCTGGCCCTTCTTCCACCAACCAGGCAGGTGCGGATCCACCCTCAATAAGGGGCTTCCTTGTCACAACTATATGGGTCCAAATTTAGCTCAGTGAGGGCCTCATTCTTGGCCCTGTTGCCAGCTATTTTGTGCTGCTCAAAAGGCTGCACTAAAGGGATTGCTGGTCAGAGGCACACCAGTTGCACCTAATACTTTTCTGTGATGTGTTTCGGTTCAGGGGTGCAATCCAGACCACTGAGAGGTTGTGTCACTACCTTCCCTGTAACCCTGGGTGCCTCACAATACTTTGCTGCTGTAGCTCTCAACCTGGGCCACTCACAACCAGCCTACAAGCAGGAGGGTCATACCCTGAGTGTCTGTGTATAGCTGTAGCCCTGGTTTAGCAGACTCTTTAACACACCAGTCACACGCTGGCTTCCACCAGTTTTAGTTACAGCCAGCAAGATGACCCCAACATACTGCCAGTCCCAAATTTTCCCAAAACAGCATGCTCTGTAATGTCCGGCCCGCTCCTGGACAGCTCAGAGAAATAATAAGGCCTCAAAAGACACAAAACCTACCAGCTTGCCACATTAACAGGAGTTAACATTCACTTTAATTCAAACACAGCACTGGTAATTTAGATTAATGATAAAAAGTTTATTAACAAAAGATGACCGGATTTTAAAGGAGTTCAGGTACTAAAGGAGGAAGGTGAAAAATTGTTCTTGTTAACCTCTGAGGATAGGACAAAAAGCAAGGGGCTTAAATTGCAACAAGGAAGGTAAAGGATGGATATTGAGACCATTACTCCTTGTTCTGTCATCTGCTACCACTGAGAACAGTCTAGATCCTTCCTCTTTGGAACCCCCTTTCAGGTAGTGGAAAGCAGCTATCAAATCCCCCCTCATTCTTCTCTTCTGCAGACTGAATAATCCCAGTCCCCTCAGCCTCTCCTCGTAAGTCATGTGCTCCAGCCCCCTAATCATTTTTGTTGCCTTCCACTGGACTCTTTCCAATTTTTCCACATCCTTCTTTTAGTGTGGGGCCCAAAACTGGACACAGTATTCCAGATGAGGCCTCACCAATGCCGAATAGAGGGGAATGATCACGTTCCTTGATCTCCTGGCAATGCTCCTACTTATACAGCCCAAAATGCTGTTAGCCTTCTTGGCAACAAGGGCACACTGTTGACTCATGTCCAGCTTCTCGTCTACTGTAACCCCTAGGTCCTTTTCTGCAGAACTGCTGCCTAGCCACTCGGTGCCTAATTTGTAGCAGTGCATGGGATTCTTCCATCCTAAGTGTAGGACTCTGCACTTGTCCTTGTTGAACCTCATCAGATTTCTTTTGCCCCAATCCTTTAATTTGTCTAGGTCTCTCTGTATCCTGTCCCTACCCTCCAGCGTAACTACCTCTCCTGCCACTTTAGTGTCATCTGCAAACTTGCAGAGGGTGCAATCCACATCATCCTCCAGATCATTAATGAAGATATTGAACAAAACCGGCCCCAGAACCGACCCTTGGGGTACTCCGCTTGATACCAGCTGCCAACTAGACATGGAGCCATTGATCACTACCCATTGAGCCCGATGATCTAGCCAGCTTTCTATCCACCTTATAGTCCATTCATCCAGCTCATACTTCTTTAACTTGCTGGCAAGATTACTGTGGGAGACCATATCAAAAGCTTTGCTAAAGTCAAGGAATAACATGTCCACTGCTTTTCCCTCATCCACAGAGCCAGTTATCTTGTCATAGAAGGCAATTAGATTAGTCAGGCATGACTTGGCCTTGGTGAATCCATGCATGGTTGGGTAATGTGCTTTACGGAGGTGATATTTCTAAAGCTCACCATGCACTAGGTAACCTTTAGTGCACACCAGCAGGATACACACAGATCAATTAATGTGCAACGTCTTAGTACGCTTTAGAAATCGTCACCTGATAGGGCATATTACCCCACCATGAAGACAAGCCCTAACAGACCAGACAGAATCCAGCTGCACTTCCCACTCACAGCTCCCTTCTCCACAACCGTTTAAATATTCTACATTGTTTCAGGTTTCAGAGGAACAGCCGTGTTAGTCTGTATTCGCAAAAAGAAAAGGAGTACTTGTGGCACCTTAGAGACTAACCAATTTATTTGAGCATGAGCTTTCGTGAGCTACAGCTCACTGCTCAAATAAATTGGTTAGTCTCTAAGGTGCCACAAGTACTCCTTTTCTTTTTACATTGTTTCAGATACTTTCAGAGGGGGGCTGACAAAACTCATCAGGAGCAAGGTGTCTTGTACAGCGACTCCTTGGTAGCATTGAAACAGTTAACTGAAATTCTACTCAAAAATGACAGCTAGGCATTTAAACTCCACTTCAAAAAAATGAACAGTATGTCACAAGCTTTAAACCAAAGTGCTATTGAGTTGTTAGGTCCTGATCCAGGCCTGAGTATTTTGGGTTAGGTCCCGGGAAATCTTCTCCTGACCCATCTTCACCCAGCACTAGGGTTACCGGTATTTGACCAGCCTGGCCTTTTTTTGTTTGTTTGTTTTTAGGTATTGCCAGGAACAGAATTTAATCTGCCAGAGTTTTTTGAACTGGCTCTAAAGATTTTAATTATTATCACAATACACTGGGATATCTAGTATTAAAAGTTTTTGTGTCCAGCTAACAATGCTACTATGTTGCTGTTAAAAATAAGAAATTGCTGCAAATGGCAAATTCAAGCAGCAAATATAAATTCAAGAAATAGACTAAATAGATTTTCTTTATGTATAAAGTTCCAGAAAATTCACATTCAAGTACACAGTTAAAATATAGAATCAAGGCAGTTTGGGGGGAACGGGGGAAGGATCTCAGTGAAGACAGAAACAAACAAAGCAACTTGGAGAAACACGACTAAGGTAGGAAAATGATGTTATCAATCTTATCTATAGCTCTTATCTCTCTAGATATTATAAAAAGTGGCTGTTGATGTGGGTGTGTGGAGTTACCTTGTGGTTGGGGTTGTGGTTGTGGTGGGCTTGCCTTGTGAGGAGCATGTTGGGTTTTTTGCATTTCAAAAGGTGGTAACCTTAACCAGCACTCCTCCTTAGGAGAAGCAGGCAAGCCTTTTTATCTTGTCTGGTGGATCGTGATTGCCTACTGCCTTCTCCTGGCTCTTCTAACTCACAGAGGGGCAAATCTTGTTGGTTCCCCCAGTACCAAGCTTGAGTCGCTTCTCTAGGCAGTGTTTGGAGGTCTATACTCACTATCCCTCTTTCCCAGGTCATACGTCTCCTTCGAATAGGTGTATCAGGGCAGCAATGGCTCCATCAAGGGCAGAGGAGGCCTGATATACACTATCACAGGGGCCTAATAAACAGAGATACTTTTTTACACTTGCCATTTTGTTACCACAAACATAGAAAACTCAAGAAAAACTGTTTGATACATTAGAAAGATATTCGTTTGCCTTCACTGACATACTGTGGGTGGGGGAACTGGCCATTGGATAATAACTATTATATAGTGCCTATCACCACCTCATTATCATGTTCTAGTCCTCTTGCTCTAAGCAATAATCATTAAAAGGATAAAAACTAAAGCTAAATTATTAGGCAGTGCCAGTCTTGTTTTCTTTTCTTTGTTTTTAAATCAGAACATTTTAAAGCCTTTTTAAAAACATGCTGCAACTTTTATTGTTATTTGTTATAAAGTAGCACCCAGAAGTTCCAGCTACCCAAAGTCAGACCCTCTGCATACACAGTAAGAGACAGCCCCCATCCTGAAGAGGGGGCACTTCCACACAAGGACAAAGGGAGGGAGAAAACAGAGGCATAAAGAGGGGAAGTAATTTGCCCAAGGTCATAAAGAAGATAAAAGGCAAAACTGGAAATAGAACTCAGATCTTCCTATTCCCAGTCCAGTCCCCTAACCACGGAACACACTCCCTTCCCAAGTGTGTCCTGTAATCCAGTAGCCACATATGCTTTTCCCCACGGGAAGGTGATCTCCTTCATAGTGCCCCATTTCAATGAAGTTTTAATGGAAATATGACAAACTCCTAGCTAGAACACAAATCACAGACACCCTCTGGCAGCCTCACATTCTATGATCCCCATACTAGTTTTGGAACATCTGATTTGCTCCAGCTGAATACCCACTTTACTTTTTCAGAGGTCTTCACCCTCTGTCTGGCTTCTACTCTCCCTGTGCCCTCAGAAGGTGCAATAGGAAGTTCAGCATTTGCATAGGGAAACAAACTTTCATGAACAGCAAAAGGCCAGGCTCTGTCGATGGGCAGCACATTTCTATAAATACATTTTAATAAAATCCTGCATGACGGTGGCAATTCTATAATCTTCAAAGCAAATTACTTACCAGATTAAAAGTTCCCACTTCAAAACTAAACTCCTTAGCATGTGTGTGATTATTCTCTGCCAAGCTTTTCCTGACCAGTCTCTAAAAAGGGAGATTACAATTCAGCATGTGTGTGCACACATGCACAGGGACAATGAGGGTAGTTTATAGTTTGTCTCTGTGTATGTGCTTGGGTCTGCCAGAAACATTTGTTATTAACCTACTGTTTCACGCACATAGGAAATCTGGCAGGAATACTTAAGCCTTCCTAAGGAAAGCTTCTAGGTTGAGGGGTTTTGATTTTTTTTTTTTTAATTTCATGTTATTTCACTTTGACTTAGTTGACTTTGGCCACTTCTCTGGAGTTGGTAATTTTATTTATCATGTTTGACTAGTGCTAAGTTCTCTAAACTACAAAATTAGGTTTATCCTGCTCTGAAGATTTGTTACAGACATTCTAAATACGTGGGAAAGCCAAAAAAATACCGAGCACACATCAAAATTAAGCACAACATTCAAAGTGGAGTATGTAGGGATATATCAAACTGTCAAACCAAAACATCCATCTCACACCCAGTGGAGAACACAGCAAAGTATTCAGTCATACTCCCTCATAGTGGCAATGCCACCTTTTGTTTAAATCAACATCCAGGGAGAGATTTCCTGTTGAAGACACTAATACTCTTATCTGGGGAGAAATGTCAAAAGGCCTTCCTCCCCCACAGAAAACCCAACAGTCAGAAAGATGCCCATAAGAATCCCTCAGTGAGTTTCTCCCCTACTATTGATTATGATGGGGGGACAGTTATCTCCTCATGGTATAAGCTGTAGGGCCACTTTGTATCATACCCTTTGCCTCTGGTAGCCATGGTGAGTGACTTCCCTGAGCATGGGGGCTTCTACGTCTGTCTGTGTGGCAGGCTGGGAGAAGTCTCCACAGAAAAGATAGTACTGTTATAGGCTGCAATATAGAGAAGATCCATTCGGGTGTGAAATTCAAGCTGAAAGCTCAAGACAGAAGCAGGTCTGGATCTGGTGATTTGAGTCCAAAGTCTGGCATTTGAAATTCAGAAGAGAGAGGGTTGGACCTGAGGGGTCACTTCCAGTCTATTTTCACACAAATGAAAGGAAACACGCAATGCCCTAGCTGTCATGAATATGTGAGTGAATCATTCCAAGAACATACACTTTCAACTTTGAATTGCAATGTATGCATTAAGAATAAAAATTATTTAAAAGGCCTTTACTATAAATGGGAGTCATTAGATCTCATCAAAAATGGTAAAAGATCTGCAAATTACAAGAAATCCTGCTAAGACACTGACACAAGGTGAAAAGAAGCCCTCCTGGAACAGGAACAGGAACAAGACACTGGGAACTTTCCAATTCTCCCCTACCCCCCTCAAAGATTGCCCTTGCCTGATCGTTCTAAGTGATCTATGTACTTAACCATTCAATCATTTGGACTGGATTTTGCATTAAGCTACTAATGGTCCAAATAGTTAAAATACCACATGCTTTTAAAGTCTACAGATACACAGTCAATCCATACTTGTTGCCTTTGGAAAGAGTATATTAAATCATTAAAAATAATGTTATTGTACAACTTACCTCAAAGATATGATTAAACTGTCTACCATGATCCTTGAATATGAAGCCTTCAGTGTGTTAGAACGTAATGCAGATTACACACAAATCCTACAGAAATAGAGAAAAAATAAATATTTGTCAATACTTATGCAATACTTTCCAGGATGCCTATGAAATTAGAGATGGGTCCCAACCAAACATCTGTAGCTGAACTCCTTTGGACTTTACAGCAATTCAGATCAGAACTTAAGTTCTACCCCTATTTAGCAAAGCACTTGAGTACATGCTTAAATTTAAGCACATATTTAAGTCCCGCTGAAGTAAATGGGACTTAAGGAATGGACTGCCGAATCATGGTCTGAATAACAAAGTATAAAGAGCCAATGTTAAAAACGGTACTTGTCTTTTTATTTCATGCCTCTGTTACGGCACTTTGGTGGCTTCAGTTCCCCTCTGGTGCGCCACCATGCGCCATGCCATTATTTCACAACTGCCTCACACGGGCTCAGGTCGTTTAATTTTTTTAGGATATGACAAAGATTTTTTTAAAAGGGTTTCCAAATGTTAATACCAATACCCTTTCTAAGCATTCAAGTGCCCACTGGAGAAGATAAGACTCCTTTGTGGTCCAGCCAAAATGCAAGAGCCAGTACATCCTCGCTGAATTCATCACATAGTCTGTCTAGCTATCTTAGGTATTTCTATGGCCCCATTACCAGAGTTATCGGAGTGCCTCACAATTTTTAAAGTACTTTCCTCACAACACCCCTGTGATGTAGGGCAGTGATATCAACCTCACATTACAGATGGGGGAAATCAAGGCACAGAAAGGCTTAGTGACTTGCCCACAGTCACACCAGAAACCTGTGGCAGAGCAGGGAATTGAGTCCAGGTCACCCAGATCTTAGGCAATGCCTTAACCACTGGACCTTCCTCTCCTAGTTATAGAGCATTTTATATTTGTGACTCTTAGTTTTGCAAACACATACATGAGTTCTGTTAGCCCATTATATCATGTGCATAAGTTCTGAAGTGTTGGGGCACTGGGGATTCTTTGTCTGGTAAAGTTGCAGTCAACATACTGGGTGTCCAATAGCAGCAGTGGGATTTTGAAATATGAATGAGACAGGGGTGGCGAGTTGTATGGGCCCGTGGTGCTCAGGCTCCAGGAATATTCAAGGCCCGGGGGCCCAGCTCCACCAATGTTCGGAGCCAGGTCTCTCACCCAGCCCTCCCCTGTAGCGGCCCCCAGCCCCCGCCTGCCACCCCCTTGCCCCGGAGAGTCCCTGCCTACAACACAAGAGCAGCGCTGGAGGCAGGCTGAGGCGACTGCTGCACCTGAGGAGGGGAAAAGGTGCACACATGATTGGCAGCCCTCCCCTCCCCCAGCACCCACCGGGAGGTGACGCCAAGGGACTTCTGGGAGACGGAGTCTAGACCTCACCTGAGCAGCTGCTGGGGCTTGGGTGAGTGTCCGACAGTGTGATTCCCCCCTCCCCCGGCCTCGCCTGCAGCCACCACTCCTGCCCCACAGTGGGCAAGGGGCAGCCCCATCCCCCATGAGGCTATGGTGATGGGCAGCAGGCTGCAGCGGGAGAGGAGGCCACATGTGATGGCAGTCCTCTCCCCCCCGGCATCCACCACAGGGGAGGTGAGGGGGCTTCCTGGACCTGACAGGGGCCCAGCCCCTAGGAGTACGTGGAGTGACAGTGCTAGGTAAGTGTGCTGCCGGGGGTGGGGCAGGGGAAGAAGGGGCCCCCTCCCTCGGAGCTCCCCTCAGGGAGAGGGCTGTGGGGACTGTGGAGTCCTCCTCTCTGGCCCCAGCCCTTGGGCAGCCTGCCTGCACCCCAAACGCCTCATCCCCAGCCCCACCCCAGAGCCCACACCTCAACCCTCTGCCCCAGTCCTGAGCCCTCCCACACACCCCAAATCCTCATCCCCCGCCTCCAGAACCTGCACCCCCAGCCAGAGCCCTCACCACTCGCACTCCAACCCTCTGCCCCACCCTCAGCCCCCTCCCACACTCCGAACCCCTCACCCCCACACCTCAACCCTCTGCCCTAGCTCTGAGCTCTGCCCACACCCCGAACCCCTCATCCCCAGCCAGAGCCCTCATCCCCCACACCCCAACACTCTGCCCTACCCAAGCCCTCTCCCACACCCCAAACCCCTCATCTCCAGACCCACCCCAGAGCCTGCACCCCAAGCCAGAGCCCTCATCCCCCCCCACACCCCCCCACACACATTGTGCAATATAGGGAAACCTATTAAAAGCCTACTGTTTCCAGTCCATTTTTATATTATTTTTAAAAATACATATTGGCTTACAAGGCAGGTGTGGGGAGGCAGGACTTGGACCCGTTCTGGGCACCACCAAAAATTATACAAACCTGCTGCCCCTGGGTGAGAATCTAGAAAATCTGTTTCAGAGGAACAAAGTATAGTCCTAAATTTAATTTCATGTTAGGAATGAACCTATATCTATGCATCTCAGAGCTGGATCAAGCCCTGCCTATGTTTTGCCATTTACAAGTAGTTATGTGTTGAAATGCAATGCGGTGAACAGAAACATTAGAGCATTGCTGCTCAAAGATAAGGAGCTAGCAACTTCTGTCAACCAGCTAGACAATTAAAAGCCAGCTAGAGAAAGACTTATGATAACTTTCTTTAAATGGATACAGTTAAGTGCCCTATGCCAGAAATATGGATTGTTTATAGATAATGGGACAAACTGCACATCCCATATAATCCAAGAGATTGCCAAAGACAAATCTGCATGTATTAAGGAAAAAAATCACACAATATATCTAAAGTACACCAAAAAGTCTCCTTTCTGTGGTTTTTCTTAATCAAAGGTGTTTAGGGGTTGGCCAGGTTAAAACGAATTTAACTGGAACACAATGGACTGGAGATTTGTCGTGCCAGATCATCAAACATACCTGAGCATGACAGGTGCAAATTCCTCACCAGCAACACAGCATTTTGGTTCAGCAAAGTCAATCTTTTCATCCAGCTATTCCACTGCCAGTGGGAGACCAATGACCTTTTCAAAATATGCCCCTTCCCCAAATTCAACTGCTTAGAAGTACATACATTTCTTTGGGGAAAATATGCAATATTTTGGGCAAGATTCTCAGCTGAAGTAAGTCAGAGTGGATACTGAATTTTCACCAGCTGAGGATCTAGGACATAGTTTGCAACAGCCCTGCTCTCATTTAAAGTCTAGCCAACCCCACACATGGCAATATCGGACCATTTTGACAGATGCCCTAGGAAACTAACAGACAATTTTGAAAACTGTTAGGGAAACAAATATCTCATTTCCTGCAATCTGGTATTTAGCTATCAGAAATTCAGAAGCCAACTGTCTTAGATTCTTGATGTTAACAGAAAAGGTAGGGTAGGTATGTAACATGGATTGTGACCAGCATGGTTTCAAAAAAGAGCACTCAGTTTTGTTTTGTTTTTTTCCAGATGTACTCTCTTCCTCTGTTTCGCTGCAGGATAATTGTCTCATCCCACATATTCCTTGGGGAATGTGATCCCAACAGAATATTGCAATGAGATACAAACCCAGACATTAAAAGAAATGAGTATCTTCCTAGTATACTGGTTTCAGAGTATCAGCCGTGTTAGTCTGTATTCGCAAAAAGAAAAGGAGGACTTGTGGCACCTTAGAGACTAACAAATGTATTTGAGCATAAGCTTTCGTGAGCTACAGCTCACTTCATCGGATGCATTCAGTGGAAAATACAGTGGGGAGATTTATATCTATATATAAATCTAGATCTAAATCTCCCCACTGTATTTTCCACTGAATGCATCCGATTAAGTGAGCTGAAGCGAACGAAAGCTTATGCTCAAAATAAATTTGTTAGTCTTTAAGGTGCCACAAGCACTCCTTTACTTTTTCCTAGTATACTGCAAGTTATACCTCATTCTGAATTTCAGAAAGACATTCTAGTAGAGATGGTGTTCCTGAGAAGCTGGAAAAAACACCTGTGTTTTTGAGGTTCTGCTTAAGAAGGGTTCTAAGGATTCCTTTAAAGTCTGCAAGTTCACAATCCCCTTTGATGTAGCTATATCTCCATAGGCAAGGCAGTGAGAAGTTCTACGAAAAGCCCAGTTTTGACCATTATATAATTGATTTTCTCAAAACTGCTCTCACTGTCTTAAGTTTCCATGTGTGCCTTCTTCACATAATGTCAATAGGATATTGAGTAAAATTTCATAGAATCATCGAATATCAGGGTTGGAAGGGACCTCGGGAGGTCATCTAGTCCAACCCCCTGCTCAAAGCAAGACCAATCCCCAACTAAATCATCCCAGCCAGGGCTTTGTCAAGCCTGACCTTAAAAATCTATAAGGAAGGAGATTCCACCACGTCCCTAGGTAATCCATTCCAGTGCTTCACCACCCTCCTAGTGAAAAAGTTTTCCTAATATCCAGCGTAAACCTCCCACACTGCAACTTGAGACCATTACTCCTTGTTCTGTCATCTGCTACCACTGAGAACAGTCTAGATCCTTCCTCTTTGGAACCCCCTTTCAGGTAGTTGAAAGCAGCTATCAAATCCCCCCTCATTCTTCTCTTCTGCAGACTAAATAATCCCAGTTCCCTCAGCCTCTAGAAAGTGCTTGAGAGACTGCAGTGGGGAAAGCACCTCCAGACTACAGGAGTCTAGTTTGTCTTGCCTACCCCAAGTTTCACCTCACAAAACTACTTGCTTACAAAATCAGACATTAAAACAAAAAGAGTCACAGCACACTATTACTGAAAAATTTCTTACTTTCTGATTTTTACTATATAATTATACAATAAATCAATTGAAATATTGTACTTTTCAGTGTACAGTATATAGAGCAATATAAACAAGTCATAGTCTGTATGAAATTTTCGTTTGTCCTGACATTGCTAGTGGTTTTTATGTAGCCTGTTGTAAAACTAGGTAAATATCTAGATGAGTTGATGTACCCCCTAAAAGACCTCTGGGTACCCCCAGGTGTATGTATACCCCTGGTTGAGAACCACTGCCCTAAAATGCAGGGACTGAGAACAGCAGCCATCCAGGACAAAATATACTTTTCCACAGAAACTTATAGAGCCCTGGCACCACATATCAAAGTTACATACAGTATCTTGTAGTCCAGAGTACTAAATCATCATAATCACTTGGAGAGATCTGATGGGGCTCAGGAAGTTAAGAAAAGAGGAAGCTATTCTGGGGAGTCAACAGCGTGTTAAAAAACACAATAGCCATAAGGATAATTAACGTTTTTAAAAGTTCCTCCTAAGAGAAGGTTTGAAAATATGCAGAAAGCTAATTTATAAGATATCTTAACCTTTTAAATCTCATGGAACCTCTCACATGGAATTCTGCAAGTTGCACCTTTTGTTTATTGTGAATAGATGGCATTTCACTTTCATGAACTCCCATGCAGACTTAGTCACTCTTTCAACCTGTACATTTTTCTACATCCTGTCATTTGCCATTATTTGTATATTAGCTATAAACACAGAAACCTCCCTCTTTAATCTTGGTGTGTACACACGTGCAATAAGAAAGCTCATAAAACTACTTTAACCTGAAGCATGAAGCTTCCATCATCTAGATTTATACATAAACTCAGAATAGGTATGTGCCATGTAACCTATTTTGTCTTGTTGACTTAAATATATGGCAAGCCGAGCTACGTTTCCCTTGATATTTATCTTTCTGGTAGGATTAGGTATCTTGCCAGCTACTGACAATGGCTACTTGAAGTAGCTATGAAACTTGAGTGGCTTTTTGAAAGTATTTTCTAGTGATTTATAATCTCTCTTTTTAACTTAAGGAAAGTTCAATAGCAAATAACATTAGCAAGATTTGTCTTTTAAAAAGAAAAACAAATATCCCTTAAAGCATAGATAGTCTGAATAAAATAACAGACATGTCAGTAAAGTATGGTCTACCTATTTGTTGCTCCTATCTATTAATCTATGTGCAGTATGTGTTCCTTGGATCACCTCCAGTGCACTACATTCACAACACTTTCAAAAAGCAGTGTGTACTACAGCAACTTTATCAAGCTGCATAACTTGTATATACCCTGCATATCCGGTATGTGCAGAGGGACACTGAATTTTTGCTGTTGGTGGCATGGGGGCTTGAATCATACAGTAACTCTTAAACTGTTTATTAATTACAAAAACCAAACTCATCTCTGAAATCTGGATGACAGGGATCTAATTCCCACAAAATTCATAAACCCTGTCATGTGAAAATGAGGTTTTGTTGTGCTGCAGATTGCCATTGTTAAAGCATTTTCTTGCATTAGCCTTTGTGGAGCAAATACACATTTTACTGCAGAAATTAACAGAGCTCAGGTATTTACCTAGTAAAATGCAAAGGAATGACTACAGTCAAAATTTTCAACAGATCTAGCCTAAGCTAATGGTTTGCTGTAAGACAGAGGAATCAGCGCCACATGAGCACACAAAGGCCTTGTTTGTTGGGAGGCAGTTTCCCTTGGCTTCTTCATGATGTAGGCGATCCCTATAGGATAGGGATTAAGCCCTGGAACAAGAGAAGTAGAAATATTACTGGTATCTGTATTAAACCAGTTGCCCCATCCAACACATTTGGGGGAGACAAAATTCTGTTTGGCATAAATAAATATTATAAAGTAAAACTTCCCTTATAAAAATCATGTTAGAAAGCAGGTTTCTGCCTAACAGAGGTCAAACAAAATGCTTTTGGAACCTCCAGACAGATTTTAAAGTGATCATTTAAAACAAGGCTTGTACTGGAGGCAGTCTCACTGTACTGGGAATAACCAAGTCCCTTAGTATTGATGCAGCTTTCTTATGAATTGTTTTCGGTTCATTCATCATTTCATTTAAACTTATACTACCCTGTGAGTCATCACTATGGGAATCGGAGAGGTTATACTGAACATGTATTTGTACTTGAAGATGATGATATGCCTCTAAAATCCATTGAAGAGCTTTTCAACTCCATAAATATGCTAATTGTTGAAATGTGGATTTTGTAGATGTAATGATACGGTTGATGATTAGTTGATAAATATACTATTCTGACATGAATCATGAGCAGAGACTGAATTAATTGATGTCAGGTGAGGACGAAACCCACAGGGATGATATCTGTATCAAGTTGATTAGGAAGGTTTTAGATTTATAAACCCACAAGTCCTGAGGAGGGTAGGTTAAGTTGATACCCCTTTCCCAAAATGACAATAGGGTTACTTTGAAAACACTAAAGTGAACGGAATCTTCTTGTAACAGGACAATGAATCTCTCTCCATGGTCAAGGTGTAATAAGCTTTCCATTTTAAGCCTGTGTTTGCTCCCCCTTCCACTTCTCTAAATGACTTTTATTAGGTCATGTATATTTGTCATGTTCAATTTTTGCATGTGTGGCTTATTTAGCAAGAGGAGAATTTTTTTGTCAAAGTCTGAGATGAATCACACAGAATTGCAACTATGAAGCCCCCAGAAATGGCAGGGGAAATTGACTAGATTTAAGATTGATAATCTTAAAAAAAAAAAAAAAAAAAGTTAGAAAATCAGAATATCCTAACATTTGTTTTTAGTAGCTAAAATTCTTGAGAAGGTTATTTTCTTACAATGCTAATATGCACTTACAATCTCATCTCCAGTTCAACAACTTTTGCCTAGCAGTCTTAGCTCGGATTAATATTAATAGGTGTTTGAATCAGCCTGTGTTGTCCTCCACTGCAACCTTCTTAAAAAAGTTTATGTAAAGGTCAAAATTAGGGCTTGGCTATGCCTTTGTCACATGGCTGATCGTTTCCTGGCTTTACTGTACTCCTTTCATAAAGAAACAATAGTCAGAGTTTAACATTTTCCACAATTTTCTCTGAAGTAGGTAAACTGAGTATTATGTCCTATTAAAACAGCCCTCATACTTCAAAAGACCTTGGAGACAGAATAAAACCAGACAAATAATAATACCCCAGATCAAGAAAGGATAGACAAGCTGACTGTGTCCTATATTTAAAACACTTGTATTGTTGTGAAATGTTGCACTGTATTGTATAAATGTTCCTGATATGAAAGAGGTGGGGAAATCATTTGCCACAAAAGCATCACTGGGACAACCCATAAGCAACAACTTTGATTCTAATAATGAAAATATCCCAGCCAAAGCCATTATGAAAAGCTATTGGAAAGACTCATGCTTTACCAAACTGAGCAATAGAACTATGATAATGCATAGCCATATAGTCTGCGAAGGAAGAGAGCACATGTCATTACAAAGTATTCCACTCTGAAATGCTTAGGATCAAGAGTTTTTCATAATAAAAGCATCCCAGATAAAAGGAGAAGTTAATATAATGTACCAACTGTATCAAGAGTCAATTTATGAAGATACCATGGATAACTGGTTACAGTGAAGAAAGCAGCTAAGAGTTACACTAGGAGTCCAGTTCTCCCTCACCCCAGAGTATAACAAGAGTAATTCCTCTGCAGTCAGTTCACTTAATACCAGTGTAAAATAGAACAGAGATAGAGAGCTCCCGATACGTAGACACAACACGCAGGCTTCCTCAGGAAGTCTTTTTAAAAAAAAAAAACAAAAAACAAAAAACACCCAAGTTTCTTCTTCTGGTTATTGATTCTAGTCCTTTGTATAGAAAAGTGCACTTGTCTGGAGGTATAAGAGTGCACTCTGGAAAATAAAGCAGCAAAAAAGATCATCTTAATTTAATGTCTGAAATTAAAGTCTCTTCAACATGCAGACAGATCTGTGGAAGGAAGCCCACCGAATTCCAAGCATTGCTCCTTTCTAACAGCTTTTGGAGTCCCCAAACAACAAGTGCGTCAATGGAATCCGAACAATGGTTTTTTGAGAAGAGTCCTATAAATAGAGTGATCTATCTGAAGTAATCCATCCTCCCCTGTCCTTCTGAGATGAAGGAAAAAAGTCTTTTCCAGCTCATAATCTGAACTGGGTGAAAAATAATACCCCATCTGCAGCAGGTGAGCACACAACACAACTCAGGAGGGAGAATGAACAGGTGGCTTTTAGCCACCTTTGTCCTCCCCCTATTCTGGCCCAGCAGCATACTGGACTGGTCCCGCGGCATAAGCCAATGGCCCCGAGATGCTAATACAGCAGCTGGGTTCAAGTGGGTATAAACATGCCCTTGCCCAGGTCCGGCTCCAGGCACCAGCGTTCCAAGCAGGTGCCTGGGTCGGCAATCTTAAAGGGGCAGCAGTCCGCGCGTTGTTAGGGCGGCATGGGTTTTTTTGCCGCCGCAGCAATTCGGCGGCAGCTTGAATCTTCACAGTCCCGTGGCAGCAAATTAGCGGCAGCCCTCTTCTTCAGGCGGCAATTCGGCATGCTGCTTGGGGCGGCAAAAAGTGTAGAGCCGGCCCTGCCTTTGCCATGCCTCTTATCTGAGCTATATCTCCTGCAATTGCTGCAGAAAGGGAGACAGTGTAGGAGTTATTACACTAGCTCTTCACCAGTGGAACAGCCCCTACACTACAAAGATCCTCTCATGGTCAGCCACACCAGCTTCAGAGCTGCTTTGCATCAGCATTGCAAAGTGGCTTTAGCACAGACCAGGATCTGGACCAAGAAATTTGGTGACCACATGGCCATCTGAAATCATGCAAGAATACTGCATTCTCCCCACCCACAAATAATGTACTCTAGAAGTGTCAGGTAGAGAAAGCTGCATACTCCTTTCCCTTGAAGGCCTCTAAATTTTCAGTAACAAACTGCATGAGGAAAATATTATGCTGTTCGGGCACTTAGGAGCAGGGCACTTCGCATACACTTGGATGTGGGGAGAGCTGAGGAGGAAAGGGGAATTATTCTGACAGCTTCATCATGGTGAGGGGTTGCTTATGACTTTGAGGGGGGCTACCAACTACAGCTATGTAAACACATTATGTGTCAGTCTCTCTTCTAATCAAGACACTTGAATATATTAAAAGATTAATTTGTGTTTTACTTGGGAGGAACCTCTTTTGCTGCAGTGGAACATTTCACAACAATTAAAGAGTGGGAAATCCTGCGGGGGTTTGTGAATGGTGTTTCTGGTCTTCAGTTTATAAACCATTTTGAGATCCTTCATGACGAGGAGGTTCTATGTCAAATGCTCCTGACAGGATAGAGGTAAGGCAGTCTCTTCTAATCGGTGCATTGCTCAGTGGGAAAGGCATTAAAATAGGTTGTGTTTTCCCTGCAATCTCCTAATAGATTTATTGGGTGAAAATCAAATCATAAAAAATGCCCTTTACAATTCAGGAGAGGCTGCATTTCAGAGCATTTAAGAAAAGTCAGTGTTGTATAAAATAAACCCTGATGTTACTGCAAGGAGATGACAAAGACACAACCAGTCTGATTGTAGTCCTAGAACCAGTATAATATACAAAAAATGAGTGGCTACATTAGAAATTTCCCACACCCTTAACCTTCTTTGATCCATACTAATCTCATCTACTGCTCAGTACAGATACATAACTGACAGAAAATGGTCTTTATCTTATTCTCTCCTTTCACCACTTGCTAGATGAAGAGGTTTTCACAAGATAAGATTTCTCTTTGAAGTCAGAGACAATTGCAAAGTTTATCACCACATACAGCAGTTTGCCTCTACCATTAACACAAGCGATCACACTAGTGCGGATGTTCAGAAAGGAAACACTTTGGGGATGGCTATAACCTATGACACTTGGCAAGAGTTTCCCAACTTATAATTGTATTACTGTCAAGGTTATACAGATCCATTGCTATAGCTGAAACTAAGATCACTGGCTTGACCCCACTCCTTTCAGCTGTGGACCACAGGTAGCTCATGGAAATTGATGGATGGCTTTTCTTGTTTATTTTCAGCTTGGAAAGCTACCAGATGATGTTACATGCCAACAAACAGAATGTTATCTCTGCCAGGATATGATACAGATCTATTAAATCATAGAAGAAAATTAGGGTTGGAAGAGACCTCAGGAGGTCATCTAGTCCAACCCCATGTCCAACCCCATGTTCAACCCCAAATAAATCATCCCAGCTAGGGCTTTATCAAGTCAGTCCTTAAAAACCTCAAAGGATGGAAATTCCACCACCTCCCTAGGTAACCCATTCCAGTGCTTCACCATCCTCCTAATGAAATAGTTTTCCTAATATCCAACCTAGACTTCCCCCACTGCAACTTGAGACCACTGTGTCTTGTTCTGTCATCTGCCACCACTGAGAACAGCTTAGCTCAATCCTCTTTGTAACTCCTTTTCAGGTAGCTGAAGGCTTTTATCAAATCCCTCCTCACTCTTCTCGTCTGCAGACTATATAAGCCCAGTTCCCTCAGCCTCTCCTCATAAGCCATGTGCCCCAGCCCCCTAATCATTTTCGTTGCCCTCCGTTGGGCTCTCCAATTTGTCCGCATCCTTTCTGTAGTGGGGGGCCCAAAACTGGATGCAATACTCCAGATGTGGCCTCACCAGTGCCGAATAGAGGGAAAAAATCACTTCCCTCAATCTGCTGGTAATGCTCCTAATGCAGCAGCACAATATGCTGTTAGTCATCTTGGCAACAAGGGCACACTGTTGACTCATATCCAGCTTCTTGTTCACTGTAATCCCCAGGTCCTTTTCTGCAGAACTGCCGCTTAGCCAGTTGGTCCCCAGACTGACTGATGTGGTGAAAGTAAATAAGCAAGTGTTATTTACTCCTTCTCATAACACTAGAACTAGGGGTCACCAATGAAGTTAATAGGCAGCAGGTTTAAAACAAACAAAAGGAAGTATTTCTTCACACAACGCACAGTCAACCTGTGGAACTCTTAGCCTTCACAACATCCTCTGGCAAAGATTATAACAGAGTTTAAAAAAAAGAACGGGGTAAGTTCATGGAGGGTCGGTCCACCAGTGGCTATTAGCCAGGATGGGAAGGGATGCAAAGCCATGCTCTGAAGTGTCCCTAGCCTCTGTTTACCAGAAGCTAGGAATGGACAACAGGGGATGGATCACTTGATGATCATCTGTTCTGTTGATTCCCTCTGGGGCACCTGTCATTGGCCACAGTCGAAAGACAGGATACTGAGCTAGATGGACCAATCAGTCTGACCCCTTTGTTCTCCCTCTCAGGGAAAAACAAACTTCCTGACATCCTCCGTAGCCTACATGACGCATGTACCTCAAGGAACTCTTTCGGCCATACGTGTCTTAGTTGCTGATGGAATACTTGATGATATTTCCAATGCTAGGCAATTTGTACTTACAGCTTTATCCTCAAAGATGTCGTTCAGAGAAAAGAAGAAGTTTTAAGTGCCTAGGTTTCTATCTTTCTACTGGACAGTCAGCTTCTCTTCACTTCTATGACAGCTCTTATGCAGGCTTGGCAGAATTCAATTTTTTTAATAATTTCAATTGGTTATATCAATGTTTATTTTTTAAGATTTTTTGTTTTTATCAATTTAAAATTACCAGTTATGTAAAATTATGGGGTTTAAGCATTTTTTCAGTTTTAAGTATTTAAATGTTCAGAGTTGCAAGAAATTAAGGGGAACTCGGACAGTTATTTAATGACAGTGGATGTTGAGATTCAAAAAGTTAAAGATTTATAACTGTTAAAACACAAATTGTCAACATCGAATGTGAAAATATACTAAGTAAATATTCTTAAATCAAACTAAAATTTTCAAGCAGTATTTTTCTTCTTTGCCTATCTGTACATTTCCATGATTATTAATGGAAATATGTTTTCATTGGTTTGTGCATAAGGTGAAATCAACGTCTGCGCATGCTTACCAATAAAAAACTATAACTTCTAACCCACTCTTATATTAGCCCCTCTCCTCTTCAGTTTCACCTGTGCAACTCTATTAATTTTAGTGGGGTTACAGAAGTGTCAGGGAAAATCTAGTTCCTTAACTAATCCTCAAACCACCCCCATACAGTAGGTTAATATTTGGGGAGGGGCAGTGGAAACTGAAGCAGAGAGTTCATCCACGTGTATCATTTGACAGAGTCACTATCAGAAATGGGATTAGAACTCAAGAGTTTCTGGCTCCCCATCCTGTATTGCAGCCACAACTCTCTATAGACCAATTCTCTGCTACTTCAACCAACTTCACCCTCTCTGCATATCAGACAACTCCTGAATGGCTGCGGTTCATAAATCTTTCCACCTTCTCCACATCTTATGTAAATCTGGTAGTTTTGTGTGGGAAGGGGGGTAGAGAGAAGGGGAGAAGAGACCATCAGTGACTTTACTGATGCTTGAGCATACTGAAAGATGCTGTCCAGTCTGCCCACTTGAGCTTAATTACTCAGTCAATTTGCAACTGTTACCTAAAGCTTGAGAAATGAGTGATATTACTTGACAAGTCTTAATATAGTTTAAAATGCCATAAGTCATTTTTGATTGAGTTCACTGTTAAGGAGCCAAATCAGTTAAACAAGAACTCATTATGTTTTGCTCTGACCATCATCATGAGTGACATTTCCTGTACAAGCAGCTCTCTCTTGACCAGGGATGAACAGAACTGAATGCCATCTAACATGGATACGTTCACTGCACAGGTGCAAGGGAACTAAAGGACACATGGTCAAATTGTTTTCACTCCAAAGATTTAACAAAAAGTAAACAGTCTAACAGATGCACTCTATTAACCAAGATTGTACACATTGTTCATTCTAATTTAATTTGGCAATCAGCACTATTATCTTATGCTCCTTGATCCTTGCAAGGAGGAACAGAATGCTAGGGAGAGCATGCATGCAGGCAGAGGTCCTGATCCTACAGGGCACCTTCATAGGGCATGGCAGAAGGTGGGGCACGAGGAGCAGAGAGAGGAGGAGGAGGCGGCTCTCTTAAATATGAGCTCTCAAGAAAATAATGAATTGATACCAGTTCCATAATAACTCTCATAAACATCTGGTGTGCACATTTGGCAGACAGGTTTCCAGAGGATGAAGTCCAGGAGTGGTCCATTTTTGAATGTGCAGCAATAGTTAAGTGTGACTTCAATTTTGGAATTCATCAGGTCAAATCCCTATGTTCAAAATACAAAGACTTTCTTGCTAAAGAGATTGTTATAGTCAGTCAGTACAATGACTTGCAAGTTTGCCGTAGCCAAAAGAATCAAAAGCCAACTGGTTTTAAGTTTCCCGGATACGGTGACATTTGCTCACCAGAATGAACAGTTTCAGGATCTTGCAAAGTTGATGGATATTGGAGGAACATTCCTAGCATCAAGTGCAGACTGTGAGCGTGGCTTTAGCTTAATGAACACTCTAAAAAACAAACTACGGAATCGTTTACAAGTAGATTATTTGGACATGCTGATGTGTATTAAAAGTTACCAGCTGGACAGAGTTTATATTGAACTGGCAAATGAAAAAGATCGCAGGGAAAAACAGTAAGGTTAGTTTAGCAGTCTTTGACATTTCGACCAATAAGGAAATTAAAATGCATTTGTAATTACATATCTTATTCTTGGCTGATAATCATTTATCATTTTTTTTAGGAAAATTTTAAAATTTAAAACACAAACTCTTGTTTTTCTTTTCTTTTTTTTTTTAATTTATGATGTCGCTATCTGAAAATCCATATAAATTGACATAATATCATACTTATTAAATTGTCTTTATTATATGTTTATCAAAATCTTTTCGGACATGTATAGAATGAAAGGTGAAAGTGGACACCAACGGGCAGAAGCCTATGGATTAATAATGATCATGATTAATATGTGCTTGATATATGCTCGTGATTGTCTATAAAAAGATCATAAAGCATAATGCTTAAAACTAACTTCTACTTCATGAAGAATGGTTAAATTTCCTTTTTCTAAAGTATTTAAAAATACATTTATAAAACAACATGGTGTAAAACTATTATCACAAATTGCAAATTAAAACGTTTTAAATGTATAAGCATTTTACTCGCTTGGGCGCATTTGCCTCACGGTGCACAAATTTGAACTCTGCTTCAAAAATTTGCACAGAAGAAAGAAAAGCAGGTGGCAAAGGCAGAGAGAGAGAGAGAGAGAATGGATAAAGACCGGTTAGACCCAGCAACTATAGCAGAGCGTAAGCTTCCCCCAAGCACCAATGCATCACAAAATGGGGGCACTAACCAAATATATTTTGGAGCCACTGATCTAGGTGTCCCATCATGCAGTCACTACTCAAAACAACCTTTTCAAGCTTTGTTACAAGTTTTTAATCAAGGTGTAAATATCCATTCTCTATTGCCTATCGCCTAAGATCAGCCACTGTAGAATCTGGCCATTCTAAAAAGGTGCCCACCTTTGAAAACAGAACCCTGGGTCCAATCAAATGAATACTCATTACTCTGCATATTGCAAACCACCAAATTTTTTTTTAAATGTAAATTATCTAAATCACACAATGCTTCCAAAATTAAAAGTTCCCAAGACATTTAGGGACAGATTTTCAGGAAACCTGTGATTTAGGGAATCCCTTTTTGTGCATGCAGCTGATGTACACATACACAGCATGAGTAGCAGTGCATCCCAACATGTGCGCACAATAGCTATTTGTAGGACTAAAAATGGGTGTACATTCACATCTGAGACTATAGGCAACTTCATATGCAAAACTGAGTGTGCAAGGTCAGTGGCTAGGGCTGAACATCTGACCATTATATTTGTCAGCAGTATTCTTTGGGGCCACCTAGACACTGATCCTCAACCAAATCATGGCATGGATCAAAACCTCCTCATGGTGAAGTCATAAATGAAGCACTGATTGATACCTGGAATTAATCACTGAAAATTGAGAGTTTGGTCTCTCTCAAAGCCTAGGGAGTTTTCAACTAGATTTCTGACAGTATTGTTGGAGTCCATTCCTGCTCAGTTTCTATTATCCATCATATTTCCTACTAACCTCCTTCTGTCTCTCCCCTTCTCCCCAGTTTCCAGAATCCACTTTGTCTTCCAACTACAGTAGTTCGGGGGGGGCTGATTTGCTCATCCCTGGATGATTTCAGTGAGAATTACCCATATCCCACAGTAGTAGAACTGGGCCCCAGAAGTGGTCTTTGAGAGAGAATTTATTATAAGGAAAGTTTCTAATTCCTATATTGGCCTTCATAGGAAACTTCACTCCTGATCACCTAAGCCTGACACCCTGCTGAGGGCCTTATCCCTTACACCTAACCAGAACTTACCCCTTACTGATCTGCTTTATTATTACAACAGAGGTCTCTCATTCCAGGGTCTTTCCTCCACAACCCCACAGATTAGTGTAATTAGGCCTGGCTGAATTCATTTTTTATGTTTTTATAATTTCATCAGATATCAATGTTAAAAATAAAAGAATCCTTAAAATTATCTTTTTAAATGTTCAGAGTAGTGGGAAATTATTGGGGGGGGGGGTCAGATAATTATTTAAAGACAGCAGACTTTAAGATTTAAAGCATCAGTTGGCAAGCTGTAAAATGAAGATGCCCTCACTGAAGTCCTGCTGCCGCTAGTTTGGAGACCCCACTGGAGTGCAGACTCACGGTCTGGAGCACTCAAATACATACTGTGACACTCTGTATCTTGGGGAAACACCCTGCACCCCCATGTTCATCCTTATACTATGCCTGTGTGGTATCCAATGCAAAGTTTGTCATGTCGGGTGTCTTCAGAAGGTTCATGATGCACTGAGCATTGTTGTTATAATAATGTTATAGTTTGTAATTTCATGTGTATAGTTATGAGGCTGAAAATGTGTCCTCATGGCTTAAAACAAGCCCAGGCAAAACTCTCCCGGAACAGAGGGGCAGTTCACACCTCATTAGGGCAGGTATGGGACAAACCCAGCCCAGCCTCACAGGAACAAAGGACACTGGCCTAGGCAGCAACAAAGGATCTGGTGGACTCTCCAGTGAGTCACCCCCCCTTCCCTTTGTCAGTCAGGGACTATGATGAGGTAATGCTCACCTGACTCTGAAGGGGGGGGGCAAAGCCAAGAGGGAAGAAAGAACATGATAAAAGGGAGAGACTTTTGCCATGGCCTTCCACTCTCTTCCACCTACATCTACAGACACCACCACATGACTGAAGTGCTGATCAAAAGGGAGAGCCTGGCTGAAGGTCAACCAGCCTGTCTGTGGTGAGAAGCATTTAAGTTTGTAAGGGCACTGAAAGTGTTAAGATCAGCTTAGAATGCGTTTTGCTTTTATTTCATTTGACCAAATCTGACTTGTTATGCTTTAACTTATAATCACTTAAAATCTATCTTTTGTCATTAATAAATGTGTTTGTTTATTCTACCAGAAGCAGTACATTTGTTTTGAAGTGTGCCAGAGACTCCCCTGGGATAGCAAGCCTGGTACACATCAATTTCTTTCTAAAATTGACAAACTCATATAAGCTTGTAGTGTCCAACTGGACACTGCAAGACGGAGGTGTGATAAATGAAGGGCGGGGGGAGCTCCCTTTTATGGACACCCAGCCAGCCAGTTAGGTATAAAATCCCTCTTAGTAGCTGTTCTCTACTTGCTTTACCTGTAAAGGGTTAAAAAGTCCACAAATAAAAGAAAAGGAGTGGGCACCTGACCAAAAGAGCCAATGGGAAGGCTAGAACTTTTTAAAATTGGGAAAACCTTCCCTTTGTCTGTTCTGTTGTTGTTCTCCAGAGAGAGGGGACAGAGCGGAGAGAGCGGACAGAGCAGAGACAGGGCTGGGACTATGCTGTAAAAAGCTTTTTGTCACATATGGAAATCATCCAATAATACCTAAAACCTACACATAAATCAGAAAATGTCTAGAAAGAAATGATTAGGTTTATTTCTGTTTATTTCTTTTTGGCTTGTGGACTCTTCTGTGCTAACCCCAAATGCTTTTTGTTTTGCTTGTAACCTTTAGACTGGACCTCAAGAAGGTTATTCTTGATGTTTAATTGCTGTAAGTGGGATTTTTAAAATCTAGCAAAAGCCTAAGTTCCAGATGTATTTTCTTTCTTTTCGTTTTTAATAAAATTTACCTTTTTAAAGAACAGGATTGGATTTTTGGAGTTCTCAGAGGTGTACCCATATGTTGTTTAATTAGCTGGAGGCAACAGCTAATTTATTTTGTTTTCTTTCTCAGCTCTTTCCCAGAGGAGAAGGTGTGAAAAGGCTGGAGGGTACTGCACAGGAAGGAATTCCCAAGTGCATCTTCCTGGGTCCAAGTGCTTTTGCATTTGGGTGGTGGCAGCACCTACCCATTCAAGGACAGAGAGAAGTTGTAACCTTGGGAGTTTAATACAAGCTTGGAGTGGCCAGTATTAATTTTTAGAATCCTGGTGGGCCCCCACCTTCTGCGCTCAAAGTGCCAGATGAGGCATTAGCCTTGACAGAAGGTTCCAAGGGTTGTGTATGGGACCAGAGATATTGGCTAGTGTCATTAGGTTGCACACAGGGGCAGCTCTACCAATTTTGCAGACCCAAATAGTTGCCGCCGAATTGATGCTGCCCCAACAGCGGTGGAGCTGCCGCCAAATTGCCGCCACGGGACATGGACAGCCGCCTCATTCTGAATGCTGCCCCAAGCACCTGCTTGGAAAGCTGGAGCCGGCCCTGGTTGCACAATCCAAGGAGCAGCTTACGTGCTAGAGGCTATGCAGGAACAACCCGGGAGTGGGGGTTCTCACAGCAGAGCAGGGTAAGGCTGGCTCTTAGGGTCGAGGATTGGAGTGACCTGGTAGATCACTGGTCCAGATAACACCAGGGGAATGTCACACATACCCCTTCTCCAGAAGATGGAAACACCAGGCTGTGGAGTGATCGGGGTGAATGACACAGACTAGGATGAAGGCAGATGGATTTTACTTTGATTTCTCCCTCATTTTTGTAAGTGGAGAAAGTCCCTATGCATCCCAATGGCAGAAACATTGCTGTTCTTAACACAAAGCATTGCTTTGCTGTGCTGGTTCTAGTTGGAGCAATTCTACAACCACAGCTTCAAACTGTTTCTAAAGCTTACCAATGCCTTTCCCTGCACTCATTTGGTGCTGTGAGATGCAAACAAAGCAAGATACAGCCTCCTAGAACTATAAAGATCTTCCAGCCTTCATACTAGCTTAATCTGGGCCTCCCCTAGAATATGGGTTTACCAACAACAATTGATAGTGTCTGTTCCTCTCATGAGGTGGATGCTAGTTCTCAGAGGAGCTAGGCTAAACTACCAAATGCGTATTTGGGATGAGAACCAAGGTCCTACCAGCCTCTCTTAAAAATTGAGCCATCTTATTAGAAAAACCTAACTAATTAACTGGCGGCATGTATGCCTGGAAATTCAAGTACAACATATGTCAGCACTACCGTCAGCTAATTTTCAGGAGCACCGACACCAGATATAGCCAGTCAAAAGATATAGACATTTTTTCTCTTTTTACAGAGGAAATGTATCAGGAGATTTAGTTCTTCAGCCACCCCTCCTTAATGAGGGCTTCTGTCTGGCAGGAGGCAAGCTGTTTTTTAACCAAACTGTATGTACTAGTTCAGACTGCCCAAGCTGCCTTGCTTATACTTCCAAGGGCCCAATCATCAGTTCTCACAATGCTGGGAGAAAGGCAGCAGCAGTAGTAGTAAGCAGAAGCCAAGGAGGTTCAGGGGACTGGGGAAGGGAGTCATGTGTCTGTAGGTTAAGTTTTTGAATGCTGCCAGGTTGGCGGTGACCGCTAGCTATTATTTGGTGACTGGTGGCCTATGTGAAGTGTTTTAGTTCCTAGTAGGTGTCCATGTCATGTAGCCACTAAAACTGGCCCCCCACTGATGACTGTCTCAGAGAAACCCAGGAGAAATCTGGCATGAAGAATGAGGAGCCCTCTCATCCCTAAACCAGGGCTGGTGCAAACTGATAAGGCAGTGTAAGGAGCTACTCCTGCTCTATGGAAAAACAGAAGAATGTCCAGTGATGTTAAAATCCTGCCTTTTTCAGCTGGGATTTTCAAAGGAAGAAATTAAATGGGAGTTGGATGCTCAATTCCATGGGGTGCCAATGAAACAGTAACTAAAGATTCCCACTTTTCTACAGGAAAGTCCTATAAAATTAAACAGAAATTAACCCAATAGAGATTTCTAGGTATCACATAGGGTTCTATAGAAATTGCTATGAAAACCTGTAGGGCCCAATTCTAAGTCACTTAAACTGTTGGAACTTCATAAGCTTCAGAAGAATTCTCTCCAGTTTACACTGGTGCAAATGAGATAAGAATCAGGCCTATAGAAAGAATTATTTGTGAAATTCTCTTACAAAATTCTGTGAGTTGGATTAACATTTGAAAGAGAGGTTGCCATTCCCTATACAATTTACTAAGGCTTAGACAAAAGAGTCATTTATTAAACAAGGAAAATAAAAATTCCTCCTCAGTACAGTTACAATCAAGACAATTCAGCATTGGATTATTTGCATATCTATGTATAGACAAAGAAAATATGTTTACAGATGGATAGCACTGGCCAAATAAATATCTTGCTCCAATATGCTGAGATTGCCAGAGCATTGCACAGAGGTTCTGTAGTCTGCGGCACAGTACAATGAGCGCCCCATTGTGACTCAATGGAGTGCTGCATTACAGAACACTGGTTTCCTGTACTTTCTCTAATGGAAGTTAATATGGGCACATATCCCAAAATAACTCATTAAATCCTTTTCAACACAAGTTTTCAGTGACAAATGTTTTAACACACATTTCAGTACTGCCATAAGTGGTGAAGGGAGGAGGAGTGGAATTAACAGCTAATACCTATTGATGTACATTTTGCACTAATCAGTGTCCAGAAACTGTGACCGGGGTTCAAGTGGTAAATATTAAATAAAAGGAGTTCATCTCCCCTTCAGTCCTCTCCCTGAAGTTAAGAAACTCAAATGCTTTATTTTGGCAGCAAGAACCAATTTCCCCCCACACCCATCCCATCTAAAACCAAACTAGCATTGCTCAGACACTGTTGTAACTCAACTGCCATTAAAAGGACAAATTGTGGCTTTAAGCACAGTTCTGTATGGGGGGAGGGGTCAAGCAGAGGTCCACTACCTCAGTAGGAGTGCCCACAGATACTGTGCCCAATGCAGGCACAGCACCATCAGACAAGCAGGGGTGCTTCAGCAAGAATAGATCCTGCTACACCCTTTGAAGAGCAGCATGAGAGAGCATCCTGGAATAGCAAAAAGCCTCTGTGCAGGAGTGAAAGTAGAAGCTTCTTGTGCACCCAACCGGGGTAGACTTTAGGTACCACTAAAGAGATGATAAATAGCACATGAAATCTATGTTAACTTCAGGTAACCTGATACTGCAATACTATGGTAGTCAGATAAATCTTAAGTATGTCAATTCTGATTGAAATGCAGCTGCAAGTCTGCTCCTAAAGGAATTCAAATTACTGTGCCTAGTAATGAGTGATGTGTGTTGCTTTTCATTTTAAAAAAAGTCAGTATAAAGATAAGGAACAAACTCTGGATTGTGGAGAGCATAGCAGCCAGTGGCAGTTTATGCACATTTCCTGGCAAATTTCAGAGCTTGGGAGTGGCATTTTAAAACAGACTAGTTAAATTGCTTAAGTTAATTAGTTAATGAAGTAGTTTAACAACAAGTCACTATGCTTGATGAGTTTCCAACTTCTTCCTCTTTAAAGTTGTCTGATCAGACTCCCCGCATACTGCAACAAAATTACAACAAAAACATTTTGAAGATTTATTACTTTCTTTTATGTTCCTACATAATGATAATGGATCTCTAATTAGAGGGCTGAAGAGCACTGTGAAACCAAATAGTTTATTACAAAATTGTTAGAAGTATCAGAAGAGCAACTTGAAGTGCTAAATGGATCTCAGAGCCACCCTGCATGAGTGACAAAAAGTCTACTGAATGCTTATGATGCCAAATTGCATGTACATCTGCAGGTTGACTACATGCCAACAAATAATGTGAGTACAATCAAGAATACCTATTAGAAGACTGCTCCATAGAGTTTTATTTACTTTGGTAGCATCTGCCCCATAACGAGCCTCAGGAAAACACTCCCAACATGACAAAGTAGACCCTGAATATCTTTATCCATGGAAATACCAAGTCCGGCAGGCCTGACCTCACCTAGTCTTACAAAAAATGTTTCTCCTCTGAATCAACAGGAAAATATTTAGGAAATCAAGATAGCAGCAGCATGTGTCAGAACTACTTTGCTGACCCTCTATCACCCAGAGAGGGGCTCAAACAGAGAGGGGCTATTTAATCCTCAAGAAACCTATATTTGCACCTCTGCCCCTCAGTGTTAAAATGAGCAAGTTGAAACAGAAAGAGAAAAGAAAGGTTAAATTCCCTGGCTGCACTAAATAACAAGGATGGCAGAACAAGATAGCATGCTCATTACTGGCTAAGAAAGAGAAAGGAAGAGATAGTATGGTATTTAAGGCAGCCTGGGATATATTTAAGGCACAGAATTTGCACATGTGCAAAGAGAGGGCCAAATTGCGTTCTCAGTTACAACAACATAACCCTGGAGTGATATCTGTGGACATTTTCAGTGCATAGTTCTCATTCTGGTGCAGGCTTGAAACAGAAGATCTGCTCCTGGTACCATTCATCCCTGGCTTATATCTGCCTTCTGACCTTTACAACCAAGATGTGATCTCATCAGATGTGAAGGCTCACACTGTTTATTGCTATCCTGTTAAAGTCTGGGGAAAGATTTAGACACACAAAAGGCTCTACATTATGAGTAGCGGTGTAGGCTACTGCACTGTGGATGATTTAGAAATGTTGGTTTACTTTCAGGATTTATTGTATCTTAAAAAGGAGAGGTGAGGGGTCCAAGTTGATTTTTGTGTTTGACCCAAACTTGCAGGAGTGTAAGTTTTTTTTTTTTAAGATCTGAAATTTGCCACTCCTTTCTTTTAAAAAAGAGAGATAAAGCCTATCATCCATGGCAGACACATTATATATATAGCGCAATTTGTTTCTTTTCAGTGGCCTATGGTGTCTCAATTTGGACACCCACCATGTTGAGGCACCCAGTATCAAAGTTGAAAATTTTGGAGGTACTTTTCCTGCCACCTCACTTACTGAAGCTCATTTATAGAGTTTGTTGATAACTGTGCATATCCATTTAAGAAAAATTAGGGGAAAGCAGGTCATAATACCAGTGACACAGGAGCTTCCATTTCAACCCATGCAAGAGCAGTTTGGGAAAGGGATATGTGAAAGCAGAAATGTGAAGCACTACCAGAACCAGCAGAACCTATGTGCTTAAGGAAGCTTAGTTTGTGGATCAACGACCCTCTCAACCAAAATGGCTCTTTGATCTACTGCGTCAATACAGGTGCTGCACATGCACAGTAATCTTACATACTAAAACCATCTTCGTGAAATTTCCATTAGGAGAAACAAAAGCTACTGAACATTTATTGTAAATCCTGGTTTCTGAGAAGAGTCTTTTGAAAGCAAGTTTTCGTTTTAAACTATTAGTCACAGGTAAATGTTCAAAAGAAGTTGAACCAATCTCAGACCCTGAGTGCAGAAGTAGCATCATACAACTTTCTAAGATTTTTTCATACCCCAATCATTCAAAACTGCCAGCTGGATTTTTTTCAAATTATATTAAAAAAAAAACAGACTCAAACTGTGCTCCTATGCAGAGCCTGCTATGCTAAGCATCAGCCAACAGCAGATCTGAGCAGACAGCATATAAACTCTGTAATGATGATGGTTAGAGACAATTAGCTAGAGCAGCGTTGTCAGAACTACTGTAATAAATCAAGGCCTGAGCCTGCAACATTCTAAACCTCCCCTGAATGGTGCTGAGTGCTCCCAACCCCCTGACCCCAACGAGAGTGCTCAGCACCTCACTGGATTGGACCCCTAACCTGTAGGCTAGCAGAGTATAATAAAAATCTAACTTTTGCTGAATAACACGGATTAACAGTTAAAAGCAATAACAGTAAAGTTAAGGAGTAAAGGAAATTGCATTTTAATGGTCAGGTATCACTACAAGATCAATACTGACATTCATCCTGAACGCCCCCAGCTACCAGGTCTAGAAAAAATGCACAGTATTTCTTTGGCTGCCAAACCTGAACAGTACTAGCGACCTATGAGTTAATAGTTAATTTCCTTTTTTCTTTTAATCATAATCCCCTTAGTGCTCTAGTTGAATGTTTAAATTCCACGTACAGACCCAATGGGGTCACAGCAAGCAGGTTTACCCACTGTTCCACATTCATTTATCCAGTGCATTATTCCATGGCACTAGAGATGTATTAGATACAGTTTTCACTGCTGCCAGATTCAATAATGGAGTCCATCCTTAGGATATCCTGACTTTTGGGCAGCTTATGGAGTGTCATTTTACTATAATTACTTGGAGTGGGACTGGACACCTGGTTTCTCTTAGGCAGATTAAAGATGTTAAGAAAAAAAATCAAACTGTATATCTTATAGACAAAACAATGCCTAAATAAAAATACAAATGACGTATATGACCACCACCTTGGCAACTTCAAAAAAATAGAAGTAACACAATAGGCGTTGCCATGAGAAAGAACTGGAAATCAGAAAGTTTCAGAGTTATCTTCAAGTAAATTCTCACTGGTTTTAGTAAAAAAAAATTAATTACATATTTAGAGCCAGATTCTGCCACTAAGATAATTAATGGGACTGCTCAACAAGGTAGCTACTACTCAGCACAAGTAAAATCTGGTCCTTAGCAAGCTTCAATTCACAAAGGGCTAGATTGCAATACTCCTATTCATGCTAAATTGCACCTTACTCTGTGAATATCCAACCTCCAGGGGACTGCTCAGGTAATAATTTAGCATAAATTGAACATCAGCCATTGATGGGAGAGACAACAGTCACTATGCGAGATACTGTAACAGGTGCTCATATGGATTTTAAAGGATTTTTAAGACAATTTTAGAAGATAATTTTTTAAATGACACCACAGAATTGCTGACCTCACACTATGCTATAAATTTTTAATAGAGTCTTAGTTAACTATTTAGCTATTGTAGATCCAATCCTGAAATCCTTATGCTTGTGAGTGATCTGGAGCTCACACTAGTCCAAATGCAGTCAATGAGAGTGTTGCCTGAATAAGAATAGTAGGATTCGGTGCCAAGATATTAGGGTACCTAGCTGAAGTTTTCCTGTAAGAGAGAACACTACCATAGCCCTGCATCTGAATGGATACAGCAGAGTGAGAGGTGATGTCAGCTGGCATGCTGAAGGGAGTGCATGAGTGTTCATCAACCAGTAGTCATCACTAAGAAAAGCATTTTAAAATGACTACATTGACCCCTTCACTTCCCAAACCTCTGGCAGTGGGAGCCAGGAATACATGCATCTAGGTCAGTGGCACACTGGAGGATAGTGAGCTACCATGCCACTTGTATCTCCCTAAAGCTCTTTTCTCTTCATCAAGGTACCATTCACTCAGATTTCCCTGCTGAGCTTTGTTCTTTGTCCTCTGCTGTTAAAGTGATCCCCAAATGGGGGTTCCAGTAAGGGAGAGGTCAGCAAGCACAGAAGTTTAATCATTCAGTATTATACGTACCATCAAATTTAAGAGCAGCCATGTCTTATTAATAGCAGTGTTTTTAGAAGTCCAGGAATCATGTGAAGAACTGAACAAAATCAGAAAGTGAACTAAACAAAGAGGCAGTAGAAAACCCAGCACCTTACAAAATAGTATTATACTGTCCAGTTACAGACCCATGGATTATATGGAGTTACACACGATTAACATCTTTATTAAAAAGGGAGTGGGGGGAGAAGGCGGATCTCAGAAGGCAGCAATTCCTTTCTACTCTTATTGCAGGGCAAAATTCACCTCTATGAGGAGGACAAGCGTAAAGCTTGTTCCCCAGTTAAGCCTCTGGCATCTCACTGCTATATTCCTTCAGAACATGAAATGAAGGATAAAATGGTAATAAGCTTTGGGCTGGCTCTCTGTACAGGGATGAATTTCTCCCAGCATTGCCAACTCTCGAGAGTTTATCACAAGTCTCACAATATTTAGAGATTTTCTGGAAGAGCCATCTCCTGGAGCCCTGGATGACATGACATGACCAGCCCAGCTTTCATTACAATAGTAAGTTTCTAATCCTCTTAGCTTCAGAGAAAAGTTTGATCATCAAGAACCCTAAGGGCTCACAGAAACTATAAAGCAAAATGTATTGTTTAAAATCTCATGATTTATAAGCCAATCTCAATATTTTAGGGGCCTAACGTGACTTTTTATGCATCGTGTTGGCAGTACTGCACAATAATAAATTGGTAGTGACGGAATAGCAGAGCAGGGCCCCAGAAGTGCCTACATGGCGACATCTGTCATCTCACTAGAAACCTTTATTTCGAGAGGTTTAAGACTTGGCCGTTTCTCCAAACAAATCACATAGAGACTTGCTTTCTGTCTCACTAGCACACATACATTTCTCTCTATAAATAAGTGTAAATAGAACAAACATTAGTTTGCTCCTTAAGACTAGCACATAAGATGCAGGGGCATTACACAGTTGTGGCAAACAAGGAATTAACACCTCTCCCATTGCACAGATAGTCCCTTGTGCTGGGGTAACAAGAGGGTTGAATACCTTTGAGTCAGGAAAACTCCAAACCCAAGTCTCTTTAGACAGGGTTCATCTCCAAGGTGGGGAGTTTGTCCATTTACTTTCTGATCATATTAACTTTTTTTTTTAATTGTTTTCATGTTGTAAATACTAGAGGGAGCTCCAGAGATTTATGCCACTGGAGAATCCAGCCCTAATGCTGGAGGAGGAGATGACCTTCTGTATGCATCTCTTTGTTCTATCAAATCATTCCACCAGTTTGTATCATGCGATCACAAAGTGTGCTTTTAATTTGGCTCGGACAGTTACTTTTCCAGCAAAACAGAAGTGCCCCGTGCACTAGCAGAAAGAGGACACAAGTGTAATTACTGCCTTTCATGCCTGGGTAAGGACTCCCACAGGTTAACAATCTGTAGAGGACTGTGTTTGAAGGTCTGATACACCATGTAGAAAACCCTTCATTTTCAGTTTCTATTTTGTTTAAGAAGTTTCCCATGAATTTATAAGTGTTTATAACAAAAAAAAAATTTTTAAATGTAGAAAATCAGCAAAAAAATAACTTCAGTTTTAGGGGGTTAATATTGGGGGACAGGAAGACAGAAAAAAGCAACAAATAGAGAAAAGCAGAAGTATTGAAAGTAAAAGCAATTTAATGCTGTGGAGTGCACATTAACAGAACGTACACATATGCACACACATGTGTATCTTCCACTATGTTGCCTTACTTTAACAGACAGCCTTGCATTTATATTTACACTAATTTATTAACAACATAAATACATCTACCTAATGTACTGACTTTTCTTAATACAATCAATATTTTCATATATGAGTGGTTCAAATTTGCGTGAAAATTGGTAAAGACCGAACAATGACTTTTGTAAAACCTGGGGATTTTTAAGTTAAAAACAAATCTGTAAAAAACAAAAATGAATGCCACAAACCAAGTACTGTTCCTTTTCACTGTTCCTGTTTCCTTTCCTACATCATGCATTTAGGGCTTGATCCAAAAGCCATTCAAGTCAATGGGAGCTTTTCCATTGACTTCAATGGGCTTTGGATCAGGCCCTTACAGAAAATAGATTGTTTTCTCAGTATCTGTGGGAGCCACTAAGAATTTACAGAAGTAATTTTTTTAAACCTGTCTTGCCACATAATGAGTATGGAATCTTCCTGTTAACAGAATATCCAAAATAAATACGGGAATGGGATGCCAAAAGGTAGCAACACAGAACCGCCAGGAACATGTCAAATAGCCAAAAAGGAAGTGCTAAAGCTGCAATTTTAAAAAAAGACATTAATAAATCCAAAGGACACACACTGTATCACGTGATTTCTTTATACATTAAAAGAATTTGTATTATAGTTTTGATGCCTAATATACTTCTCATGTGAATACATTAAAGCACTAGTCGGTAAATATTAATATCCCTCTGGAATATTAATATTTGGAATCAGAGGAACAGCCGTGTTAGTCTGTATTCGCAAAAAGAAAAGGAGTACTTGTGGCACCTTAGAGACTAACCAATTTATTTGAGCATGAGCTTTCGTGAGCTACAGCTCACTTGCTGTAGCTCACGAAAGCTCATGCTCAAATAAATTGGTTAGTCTCTAAGGTGCCACAAGTACTCCTTTTCTTTTTGCGAATATTTGGAATATTAATATCCTATATATATATATATATATATAGGGGAACAGAGAAAGAGGCTAGATGACTTGATCAAGGTCACAGAGCAAATCAGTGACAGTGTTGAAAGGTAGAAGCCCAGCTCCTGACAGCCAATCTGAGCATCGAGCCAATATTGCCTTTTTATTTACAATGATCATTTACGCCCAGTTTGCACTGCACCATTTCAAGTACAATGCTTGCCATTAAGAAGTCAAACACGTGTCAGCAGTTACCACTACTTGGCATCTCCAGCTGCCACTATGTGGTAGAGGTTGGCAAGTGTTGATGGTTTAATGGCAATCACTGCCAAGATTATAAATACTGACCAAAGCTCCAAGAATGCCACAATTCTGCAGCTGTAGAAGCCAATGTAGAAGTGGGCGCCTTTCCAGCTCTAAATTCACAGGGCCCCTGTCATAAATATAAAGGGAAGGGTAAACCCCTTTGAAATCCCTCCTGGCCAGGGGAAAGCTCCTCTCACCTGTAAAGGGTTAAGAAGCTAACGGTAACCTCGCTGGCACCTGACCAAAATGACCAATGAGGAGACAAGATACTTTCAAAAGCTGGGAGGAGGGAGAGAAACAAAGGGTCTGTGTCTGTCTGTATGCTGTGTCTTTGCCGGGGATAGACCAGGAATGGAATCTTAGAACTTTTAGTAAGTAATCTAGCTAGGTATGTGTTAGATTATGATTTCTTTAAATGGCTGAGAAAAGAATTGTGCTGAATAGAATAACTATTTCTGTCTGTGTATCTTTTTTGTAACTTAAGGTTTTGCCTAGAGGGGTTCTCTATGTTTGTGAATCTAATTACCCTGTAAGATATCTACCATCCTGATTTTACAGGGGGGATTTCTTTATTTCTATTTACTTCTATTTTCTATTAAAAGTCTTCTTGTAAAAAACTGAATGCTTTTTCATTGTTCTCAGATCCAAGGGTTTGGGTCTGTGGTCACCTATGCAAATTGGTGAGGCTTTTTATCCAACATTTCCCAGGAAAGGGGGGGTGCAAGTGTTGGGAGGATTGTTCATTGTTCTTAAGATCCAAGGGTCTGGGTCTGTAGTCACCTAGGCAAATTGGTGAGGCCTTTTACCAAACCTTGTCCAGGAAGTGGGGTGCAAGGTTTTGGGAAGTATTTTGGGGGGAAGGACGCGTCCAAACAGCTCTTCCCCAGTAACCAGTATTAGTTTGGTGGTGGTAGCGGCCAGTCCAAGGACAACGGATGGAATATTTTGTACCTTGGGGAAGTTTTGACCTAAGCTGGTAAAGATAAGCTTAGGAGGTTTTCATGCAGGTCCCCACATCTGTACCCTAGAGTTCAGAGTGGGGGAGGAACCTTGACAGCCCCAAAGCAAAATCCTCTTATTTTTCTGCCTGACAGCTTTGGAGCCCAATGCTGGGCAGAGGGAGTGCAACAGCAAGTGCATAAACCACTGGATTGCCAATGTCATTCAAAATTGGAAGAGGAACTGTGATGGTTCTCAGGGGACCCAGGACTGCACGTTACCTTGTTGCCCTTTGTCTCTAGCTAGAGGGAGTACTGCCTTTGATAGCTGGGTGTCAGCTCCCTAACACAGCCAGCCTTTCAGCTACTCAAGCACTGTCATCCAGGCTATGCCAGTCCTGTCTTTGCCTTGCAGGTTAACAAGAGGTGCACCTCAATCCCCTTGAATCATAACAATCCCCTGTGATCTCCAGCTCAGCACAGAAATCCCAGATCCTCTGCTCACAAAGGAGACATGTACTCCAGTTTAACCTTAAATCAGTGCCCCTGTAGAACACACAGCACTTAACGCGTACTCATAACAAAATATAAGAAAGTTTATTTAAGAATAGAGGTTCCACTAGAAACAAGAGCAACTAATAGAAACAGATGGTTACACTACAAAACAAAAATCATAAAACATAAACTAGGGCCTACAATTATTTCCTATCTAAGAAAGTAGGTTTCCCTTCCATCCCCAAAGTTCAGTCTGTCAGAGAGCTGGCTGGCCTCCCAGGAACCAGGACTCTGGCTTGGGGAGAGGAGAAATTTGGGCAAGAAGATCAGGATAGAGATTCCCTCCTACCAATCCTTTCCTTGCATGGCCTAATGAGACACCCCTCCTCAGTGACAAAAGCCCGGATGCTACCTCCAGGAGAAGCATGCTGGACTTGCAGAAGCAAGTGCGGCGTGCTACAGATTGCCTCAGGTTGCTTCTACTCCAAACTGCAATTTCTAGGGCAGCTGCAGAGATATTCCCATGACCTCTTTTCTCAGAGCTGCAGGTTCGTATCTAATGCAAAAGTAATCCCTTTTGCACTGCCACAGAGGCTGCAGTTTGCCCCAGCAATATAGGGGGTAATCAGGGGCTTGCAGCAGCATTAAGATCCTGACAGTCACCAAAAGTGGGAACCCTAACATTAAAACACCCAAAGCATGGACAGAGAGACTATCTCAGTAAAGGAAAAGTGAATTAACATCAGAATATAGTAGTAAGGGTTGTATCCTGTTACATCAAATTTATCAAGTACCTTTCATTTAGGCAATAATCATAATTCACAGAGGAAGATTCTTGAATATAAGACGTACAAGCAGCTATGGTTATGGTTGCAGCAACATTTACAGTCCAAGACCAGCCCTTTCTCTGGGATTCAAAACTTCCTGCAACTTTTGCCTTCCCACCTCCAAAATGAAGATCTTTGCAAAGTGGGATAACAGGTCAGCCACTCTGAAGCCTCAGGAGTGTGAAAAAGTACATTCTCCCCATTTAGAAGTGCTTGAAACTCCCCCATCCACCATTTAAAGGTTCCTCTCCTGAATGTTGCCCTTTGCCATGGAAATAGCCTTTATTGATGAAAAACACTTTTTAGGGTTAGAGGAAACTGATTTAGATTGAACAGAGGGAGGAATCAGCAAAACCGCACTGTGCACATACATCATACTTGTCACGAGGAGCTCCAGAAAGGTTACAATGCATATGCACCTGTGGCTGATTTAGCTGTGCAGTGAAGAGCATAGTGAGAGCATGCAGAAGCTGAGGCAAGACTCCATAGGAGTGCAGGTGCATTTTATAAGCTGTCCGCCTTAGAGGCTCAATCTCTATGGCCCTTGCAAGGTGTGAAGGGGTTTAAGAAGGCTGCTGTGTGACTGTAAGGTAAGCAAGAGACTAACTCATGCCCTGCAGTAAGGATCAGCCCTGGTGCAAAGATTATTGAAATTAATGTAGTTCTTTCTATTCCCTTCAATGGGCCTTGGATTGGAATGTAGGGTGGGACAGGTTATTCCAGTGCTGTGTAGGCAAGTATTTCCAGCTTGTGGAATTAATACTTGCTATAGCCAGGTATCGCAAGCCAGATGAGCTTTGGAGTCCTAGAGACTGAAGTTCCTGTTTACCTTTGTGTTAATCTCCTCTCTTTTTTGAGAAAAAACAAACCTAGGAAGTTCTATTAGACAACTAGGTTAAGGGAATGATCAGATTACTTGGGTAAGGATGCAAACAAAAAAACAAAAAACCCAGGAAATGCCAAAGCAAAGGTTGCACAAAGCAGTATGCAGTAGGATACAGGGCCAGAGCCTTAAGCAGTATTAAAAAACACCACCACCCACACATTGGTGTAAATGAGCAAACTGAGCCACCCAGATTTACACCAATTGAGGATATAGCCAATGGGCCTTAATTACATAATATTTCTCAACATAATACCATACAATTGTTCTACAACCTCATGACAGATACATACAGGATGAGCAGATGCCCTGATTTTATAGGGAGAGTCCCGATACTTGAGGCTTTATCTTATATAGCCATCTATATCCTGCTCCCCCTTCCCAACACACTTACTAGGGTGACAGGATAGCAAGTGTCATTTTCTAGCATCATGTGCTATCCCGACTGCCAGAGAAACAGTCCAGAGAAGTCATTCAGATGAGAAGTACACAATAAACCACTTGTACACAACATCCAACAGGCTAACTATATAGCCTAGAGTAATCAGCTGGCATATATAGGCCACTAAATTCACAGCCAAATTAACCTCATAGTTAACTGACTCATCCACTCACTTGCACTTATGGCAGGCTGTGCTGCCATTTGAAAAGAAAATTGTTCAGACACATAACATATGAAAAGCCTTGCGCTCTCACAGGTAAGTGCTCAAGCTTGTTAAGATATAATGGAACTTTACGAGGACTACAGGAGTGAAGTATAAAAGAATGAAAAGTTACAAAATGTTACATATACACCTAATGTGACAGAAAAAATACTGACAGAGACAAGATACTGATTAGATGGAACACTGGTCTCAGCCAACATGGCAATTATCTTCCTGTGAGAACAGCATCTTCTCTATTTGCCAGAATTGATGGGTTTACGTAATTAAAGCCTATGATGATAGTGCAGAGGCCATTGTTAAAGTTGTGCATGCACACTTGACTTTTAAGCACTTACCTACCCAAACTTAATGTTCTCTTAGGGCCTGATCCAAAACCCTGGGGAGTCTTGAGTTCAGTGGACTTTGCATCAGGCCCTTAATGCAGGGGACATTTGGTGGAATTTTCATTTAAATGCAGAGCCTAAACCCAAACACCATTGCCACAGTTTTATACTCGCACAGCTCCACTGGGATCAAAGGGCCTACAATAGCAAAAAAGCAGTGTAAAGAAGTGGAGGATTGGGCCCAAAATGATGACAGCAGATAAACTGTTATTTTCAACATCTCCAGAGTTACTCTCTTGGGCCCCTGCCAAGTCTTCCAAAGGGTTCGAATCTCTTTTTTTATTGCAGCTTTTGGTTTTAATTGAGGGAAGGTTTAAAAAAGACAGTTATCCATGTTCTCAAAAGCAAATGTTTTATACTCTCATCATAAAACACATCACTGCACACCAGTAACCCTAATTAATTTTCTGCAACTAAATCAACTGTTGTGAGCAAACCTGTTTTATGAAGCAGGAAAAGAGAGAAAAACTGTATAATACATAGCTAGTGCAAACACTATTTAGCGTTTTGATTCCAATGGAACTACTCCAGATTTAAGTCAGTGTAAATAAGAGCAGGATTTGATCTATTCCTAAAAGCTAACTAGCAAGAATCAGGGGCCAGATTAAGGCATTAGGTTCTCAGGTAAGTGTGCTGGGTATTCTGACCATACTTATGTTTAAGGCACCTATAAGATACCTCAAAAACCAGAGCAGCTTGTCTAGTCTTTCTAGCCTTCGGACACTTGTTATTTGAAGGATATCTGTTTTTTCGCTGAAGACACTCACTCTCAGAGCATAGTTAGAGAATCAGGATATCAACTCTATTGTTACAACAGAATATTCTGAAATTTTCACAAGCCCCTCCCCCCCAAAAGAGTTGAGCATTACAAAAGTCTGGAGAATGTCACCATTTTCTTTAATTTTGAATCCTTGATGATGTCTAAATGACCTGTAATCATATCCATCACCAGACCTTGTGCCAGGGAGAAGTCCAGGTTGGCAGAAACATTTACCGTAGGACTGATGGACCAGTTAGGTGAGTCACAGTGCACTGATGGTACCATGGTCAGCAGTAAACTCGGCAAAGCACTGGTCTCTTCCAGTGCATTCCCTTATCACAGAACACAAGGCAGGGACAAGAGCAGGGTGCATACAAGACTGGTGAGATGTCAGAAGATAATAAGCACTGGCTTCTCTCATCCACAGAATTGTGTAATTGTGCTATGCTTGAGACACTAGCAAAATTAGTGATACTATTCTTCAATCCAAAGAACAAAGTCTTATCAGTAGAGGGATGCATAGAAAACAATGATGATTTCTACTATTGCTGTTGGGAATTCATATCACCACAGTGACTACTTAATTCTGCCATGTCAGACTTGAAATTTCTTTAGAGTAAAGGAAAAACTTACATTTTTAGCAAAGGACATTTATTTATTCAAGGGCTTTTTATAAAAAAAGTGTCCTGGAGAAAAGGAGTACGGCAATACCATTTGTGAAACACTAATCCCAGTGGTAACAGTGAGCCAGATTCTACAATGCAGCCAGTTTGCTCCATGTTGCTGGCATAATCTGGTCCTAAGGGGAGTTTACCAGCCTAGGGGAGATCACCCAGGGAGTGTAAAGGGGTTCCTCTGGTGATTTAGAGATGGACTCTTACACCTCTCCTCCTTCCTGCTAAATACTTGTCTCCCACAAGTATATTCATTATTTTAATTTATACATGTCAATTATAGGAAAAGTGATATTTTGAGATGTTTCTATACTACCCCAATCCTGCACTGAATTTTCAGCCTCAAGGAGCCACTACAGCTCCATGTAAATTGGAGCAACCCATAGGGTGTTCTAGCACAATTTCCAGGGACCAGCCTGGCACAGCGCAGCATCAGGGGAGTGCAATAGGGAGCTGCAAGACACCCACCCACCCTTCCCAATTTGCACACTGCATCAAACTGGACCCCTGGATATGGCCCAACATGTCTATTACCAAACTGAAGAGATTAGGGTCTTCATCCTCCATAAAAATAACTAACTTTTTTCCCTTAAGCTCTTGTACAAACCCTCTGGAATGAGCTCTTGGGTTATCTGGATGGGACAAGTTCCAAAACAAGAAGAGGCTCCCTCTTCCTTACATACGCTATGATTACAACCACCCCCTGTTAGTCAGTGCGAAGGAAAAAGCAGCTCTGAAATGGTTCCTTATGGGAAAAGAATCAAGTAACAATAAAAGAAGGGCTAGAAATCCCCCAGATGAGATCAGAAATGTGCCAGGAGAGAATGCCTTCAAAGCTACAGTCCTCATGATCTGAGATTAACTAACTTATAGCACAGGATCACATTAGCAGCCCAGGAGTACTTGTGGCACCTTAGAGACTAACAAATTTACTAAAGCAAATACATTTATTATGCTCTAATAAATTGGTTAGTCTCTAAGGTGCCACAAGTACTCGCGTTCTTTTTGCGGATACAGACTAACCCGGCTGCTACTCTGAAACCTGTCAATTAGCAGCCCAGGACTCTGTACCATCCACGGGGGGGGCCTCAAGGGGGCCTGAGGTGCAGGTGCAGGGTGGATGACAGGGGTGCTGAATAGTCACTTACGCCCTGTGGGACCCAACTGGCCAATCCCCCCTCGGAACTGTGACTCTACAACGTGTCCCACCGTGGCAAACTCCAGCCTCAGCACATGGGGCTCTCCGCAGCCCTTCAAACCACCACCAGAGAGACACGTTCCGCATGTTCCCCAGAGGGAAATGACACCCCGTACGCACCGGCTAAAGCCCCTCTCACTCCAAAAGCACCAGGTCACTCTCCGATCCAAGTGAGCTGCCTCTCTCCTTCCCGATCCCCCCGCTGGAGTAGGGGGATGCCTGCAGGCCGGCTGGGGAGCGGGGCAGGGCTGGAGACCTGCTGGAGCACGCGGAGCGTTTACCTTGTCAGTATCAGCGGCAGCTCACGTCCAGTCCCCCCACGGTGAGGATCCCTCTGTGCTGCTGATGCAGAGCCTGATGCCCAGGCAGCCTCAGCCCATGGAGAGCAGCGGGGAGCCCCGCAGGAATGCCCGGCGCACAGCCCGGCAGCGGCTGCTGCAAACCCCTGCGGGATCCGAGGCAGGCTCCCAGGCTGCGGGGAAAGCGCCCCACTCGCGGGCGCCCCTCCGCGCTCCCTTTTCCCTCCTGCCTGAACGGGCAGAGAAACACGCCGTCAACAGCAGCGGCGGACGAGCTGCTGTCCCTGCTGCCACCTGGCGGCTCTGCTGCAGAACCGCATCTCCCGCTCGGCTCACAGCGGTTCCCTCCGCACCTCGACACAGGCCGACACTGCTTAGCTAACAACCCTGGACATTTAAGAAACTGCGAGTCAGAGCCAGGCGCGCCTCGTTGTCATCTCCCTCTTCTCCCCCCCCCCCCCCCCCCCCACGCGTTGATGCAGTGGACCTGACCCTCGCCTTGCACGGGTAGTGCCACCCTCCTGGGCCGGGGTGATTTAAAACACTGCTAGGTTTTTAGCTCTGCTAGCAAGGGGCCGTGGAAGGGTGAATCCCAGGCTCCTAGTAGCTTTGCTATGTACAGAAGTGGGAGCAAAGAGCGAAAACGACAATAGTCTGAGTAGTAAGGGACTTGCTGAGACTCCTGAGAGCCGCATGCCTGGGCCAGCCCCTCACAGAGGAAATACTAGGCTAGATGGACCAGAGATCTAACCCTGTATGGCAATTCCTCTGTTCTCCCCTGGCTTAGCCTCTGGTTCAAGGGGAATGCTCAGCCAGGATTACAATAAAAGATTCCATTCACACACACAGGCCTAGTTAAAAATTCTTTATTCACCCCCCTGAGCAATGCAAGTTTCAGCACAGCAAAGTGGCAGTGTAGACAGTACTACAGCTCTGGTAGCTGGGCTCCCAGCACTTTAATGTCAACTGTGTAGACACACCCAGGTAACTAGCACCAATCCTACTTTTAAAGTGAAAAGGATTGATAACACCACACCCAACACCTGCCAACCAACGCTGAGAGATTACAGAGAACAGTGATCAGGCTAGAGTCCTCTAGCACTTCAAAAGGCTAGAGGAGGCAGAGTAACTCACATGTATGCTCTTACACAATTAATTTATTGCAAGGAGAATAGTTGCTGTGTGCCAAGACAGTAATGCCCTCAGCAGCTCTCTTTCACGGGAGGGAGTGCTGGAATACTTGTCTCCTCGAAATATAGTCATCATTTAAGTTTATAAATGGCAATTATGTTCCCTGCTACAGTCTTACAAAGTGCCAAAGGGTTTTTTGTGTGTGGCTATCTTATTTACAGACCATTTTCTGTCCTGAGACACTTTGAGAAAAAAGTTCCTATTAGAATTGAGTGAATTATTTCCGACAAATAACTTATTCAACTATTTTAGCCCCTTTTTCTGATCATAAACAGTCATAGATTTCTTTGATTTATTCATTATTAGAACCTTTTAAGTTTTTCTTGATTTATAGATTGGTCATTAAATGTCACTGCAAGTTTGCACAAATAAATATTTATAATAAGAGTTGTGTTACCTGGTTTTAGGATTGATCTGGTAAACCACAGCCTATGGTTTGTTTCCTGGATGGATGAGTGTGGAAGTACTTCTACCATGAATACTCACCGAAGAAAGGTTAACTTTTTATTTCTGCCAATATTTACACAGGGGACTCTGAAATTTGATGCTGTCAACATTCATGCTAGTAAAAGTGTGATGCTCTGACGTCTGTGGAAAGTGGAACACAAAATGAGTACAAACGCAGGAAGAGCTTCAAGTCCACGTACAATGGATTTTAAGTATTTGCCTGCCTCTCCACACCATATTAAATATACTGGAACCTAAATTATAATCTAGCTACAGTCCCTCCAGGTACTACTACGAAGAATCTTTCTTTATGATGAAATGTCCCATAATGAGATCTCAGTTTCATAACAAGATATCCACAGGGAAAGACTCATTGCAACATAGGAAGTTAATCACTATTATTCTGGTGCTAGGTGGATCCATTTTGTTCCTTGCACTTAGACCAAAGTAAAACAAAAATTTTACAAAAATTTTGGAGTGGATGATGTAGCATTTGTATTATAGTAGCACTGTCCCAACAGGGCCGATAAGTTGCCCACTGTGCTGTGTAAACACACACACCACACGAAGAAAGGACTGTCCCAGCCCCAAAAGCAGTGCAAAAATGACACAAGCAGATACAAAGAGAAGGAGCAAAAGTAACGAGAGAGATTTATGATAGGGATAATAAGCAGCTATCACAGCACAGTCCAGGCTACCTAAGCACTTTTGAGTGTTTTGTTGGCACCATGGTGCGAGAGGTGAGTTTTAAGGAGAAATTTGAAGAACAATGCAGAAACTTTAAAGTTTTTTTTTTTACTCCCTGTTCCATTGCTTCCTACTTCCCATAGACAACTTTAGGGGGAAATCTGATCAATGTTTAGTGCTTAGAAGCACAGAGCTAGGCTGTACAGTCAGGGGAGTCATATGGCTTCCTTTCCCTCCTGGAGACCTTTGAATCTTCATAGGTGACAAATAAAGCATGGTTGGTGGTATCTAGAGTGAATACTTTTGGTATGCACATTACTAAGCCAGCACACAGTTCAAGGTGATTAGAAGTGTGAGCTCAGGGAAAGGGCGGGGGGGGGGAATAGAAAGGAAGATTGAAGCCAGCCCAACAGTAGATTGGTAAAGCTGTGCCAGATACCTAGCAGAATGCTAGCTTGCTCTGTTCTTGACCCGACCCACAGCAGCATTCAAGTGACTAAACACAGTACCTTGAGCCAGGTATAGTGCGAGCAAACATTCTCAAAGCCTCCCCACATAGATAGGCCAATATACGGAGCCTCTTTTCTGATCTGCATTACCCCTAGTTTATCCACTGTGGCTCTGTCCTGGGTAAAGAATGCCAATTACCTCATTTATGCCATTCAAAGGGCTTCAGTGAACTCTGTTCTCTTCTCAGCACCCAAGTTCTGCTCTTTGACAAGAACCATGACTGTTTCCTGGGTCCTTATGCAGTCAGGATGGATTGTTAGTGTTTTCCTAAAGAGTGGAGTACTTCACTGCAGAGCATTTGCCATCCCGGCACAGTCTGATTGCAGCAGTCTCTCACACCTGAGGTTGAGAACAAATGATTTAGTCTATAATTGAATGCTGATGTGAAGCTGGGCCACCTAATCTTGTCAAAACTCAAGCTGAAGGACAATACTGCTTGAGTTGCCCAAAACAAAGAAGTCCAACCAACAAGCCTTTCTATGCAGAGAGGCATGTGGGATGAACAAAATGCCTATTGAAACAGATGTTAAGAGCATTCAGAAGAAGGCTCAGTGTTTTGAAGTCCAACATTCACAATTACAGTCACAAATAACTGAGACTCATAACATTGATTATCTGAATATCAGAAAGAGCAGAGGACAGAGCATTCACCCATCTCACCATTTTACTTTTCTTCTCATCTCTTTCCCTCCCCTTCCCTTCTTCTGCACTCATTTCTGGTCACAACTCATCTTTCCCTCTGCACCATTCATCTCCCTTTCCCCTTTGAGAGAGAGTTCTTCCCCCAGTGCTAAAGCAGGAGCCTGGAGGTGAACAGAACCCCTAATTTGCCTGATTAAGTATTGGCAGGTAAAGCTGCCATCACTTTTTCATCAGCCAAAGAGGAAATTTGTTGCTGAGCTGGTGAATGGAAGAGGAATAATGTTTCCATAGCTATGTATCTGTTCTTCAGATTAGCTGACACACAGAATTTATTTTCTACAAAATATGTGACTTTGTCATCATGGTCCAATAAAATCCTAAAGCTTTCATCAGAGATGTCATAATCTCATACACTGAGTTTAGAAAAAGGCAAAAGTCCATTCTGATTGTGGTTTTGTGTTTCTAAAATATAGACAACACTAAGGACCCTGCGAAACAGATACCATTCTTGACAAAAGCAGAGCATGGGTGCTAGGAGGAAAATAGGATTCACTGAAGCATTCAGATGGCCTTTCCATCAGGCTTGGATGGAGCATGCAGTTTCTACAGGTTTCCTCTTCATCTCTATGCTAATCAATCACTTTATCAGTGGCAAAAATTCACATGTCCACATCTGGGTATTAATACTTGACAATCATAGGTTTTAATGGAATTGCTGCTTTGAAAACTTGAATAATAGTACTTAGCACTTCACATCCAGAGGTCTCAAAGCTCATGTCAAAGGAAAAGTATCATTGCCCTCATTCTATAGAAGAGCAAACTTAGGTACAGACAGAATAAGGGACTTGCCCAACCCACAAAGTAAGCCAGTGGCAGAACTGGGAGGAGATGTGGATTCCAGGACTTCCAGTCCAGAAACCATATGTCACATTGCCTCTTAGATAATAGGCGATTATTTGGAAACTGAGAACTTAAGAGGCTAAAAACAACCATTTCTACTGGGTGTGCACTTCCTCTCATCAGTGGCTGGAAACCAGTATGAATGAGACAACCAGAAGACAAGAGAGATCCAGTGAGAACCGAATGTAGAGACTCAAACAGAATCCATGTTTTCTGTGACTTACAATACTGAGGCTCACAGTGTAAAGCAAAGGACCATATCTTCCTCAGGTGTAAGTCACTGTAGCTCCTTTGAGTCAATCAAGGAATACAAATGTAGACCAGCTGGGGAGGTGGCCCACAGTTCTTAAAGTTGGAGGACATGTGATCAAGCATTAAGCCTCACACTGGGATCCATGGGACTAATGTACCATCAGCATAGCATCAGGTTGGGGACCCCCCATGAGTAAAATTCTCTTCTTGTTTTTTCTAGTTTAAGGAATTGATCCTCCCACCCCATATTCATGTTTGAGAAAGAGCTTCTGAGATAAATAGATGGAAAGTTACTCAAGACTTAAGTTGTCCTATTGGAATGAAATCCAAATGCTGGTCTCAGCTATGATTGTGAAAATTCCAGAGTAACTCCACAAATTAAGTGTATGAGGATAGATTTACAGTGTCACAGCAGCCACCCAGCCGCACCAAAAAGAATGTCCTGCCAGAGTAAAGAGCAGCCTCTCTTCCCAGGTCAAGCCCTTCCCCTGGGCTAACAGTGAAGGACTTCCTTCCCACCTTCTGTATACGCACCAGACTGTTACCTATAGATGATCCAGTAGGGCAGTGGTTCCTAAACTTGTTGCACTGCTTGTGCGGGGAAAGCCCCTGGCAGGCTGTGCCGGTTTGTTTACCTGCTGCATCCACAGGTTCGGCTGATCGCGACTCCCAGTGGTCGCGGTTCGCTGCTCCAGGCCAATGGGAGCTGCAGGAAGCAGCATGGGCCGAGGGACCTACTGGCTGCCGCTTCCAGCAGCTCCCATTGGCCTAGAGCAGTGAACAGCGGCCACTGTGAGCCACAATCAGCCGAACCTGCGGACGCGGCAGGTAAACAAAGCGGTGCTACCCGCCAGGGGCTTTCCCTGGTTTGGGAACCACTGCAGTAGGGTATTGGATTGTCTGGGACCCATAAAAGATGAGCAGTTACAGAGACTTGGTCCCAGACTCACATCACTCCACCTGTCCTAGACCTTAATAGTATCTCAAACACAACCCTTCACTCCTTAGAACAAGGCTCACTGATAGTTCCTTGCCAACACTATACAAGGTTCCTTCCTGGGTATCACCTGGCTCTCAGTCACACAATCCCTTTCAATCAGGTTTTAAAAGAGCTGAGGCATTGATGGACTCAGGCTAGTTCCTAAAGGGACTGTTTACAAAGGAGGACTTGGTCCAAGAGGCTAAATTCATTCTTAATGTAACTCTACAGAAGCCTATAGCACTACACCAGGGGTGAATCTGGCCCTAATGTGATATACAGCTCTACAGCTATTCCTTTATATCAGCAGTACTGCAGTAGGGCTGTCAAGGTGCTGCTGTATTTGCATATCAACAACACGTGATGTTTACAATCAAGGAGACCGACTGACACCAAGGCAGAGATGCATTTCTCTCTTCGCTGTACCAGCATTCACATTCATTCCCTTTAGAACAGGTGAAGTTCCCTGGACACTCAGCAATTCTGGTGCTAAGCAGTGCCCAGCGTTTTTCAAAGGAGTTGTAGCTCAGATTTCCCAGCTTTTGAGACAAGGAGGATCTGAAGAATGCTTCTCTGATGGCAGATAGGCTGCACTACGTACTATGCCAAGTCATTCTCCATTTATAAATATTATAATGTGCTGGAGTGTGCTATAATACAATCATCATTTAAATTATACAACAGAAAAACAAGAGGAACACAAATATAAGACAGCAGACTTGGTACATGCTGTAGGTCAAGAGTCTCGCTATAGACAGTGAAAGTAAAAACAAGAGATAAGGTCATTCTATCTACGGACTCTGATCTTATAAATGTGTATCTGCATGGCATCACGCTCACTCTATAGATCCCTTTGCCTGACACTTTGAGCTCAGATTAAAGAGAGAGAACTTGGCCTCTCTCAGAGCCAATAGGATATTTTTTGTGTCAAGTAAAAAGTTTATGTAAATTTCATTTCAGGCCTTTGTAAGTAACTGCTTAATTCATTTGGCTTATTTGGCTCCTTTTTTCCTTGAATAAAATCCTCTCTTTTGTTGGTTTCAGAGTAACAGCCGTGTTAGTCTGTATTCGCTTATGTTAAAATAAATTGGTTAGTCTCTAAGGTGCCACAAGTACTCCTTTTCTTTTTATAAGTTAATGTAATTATATTGGTAATTTGCATTGTTCCGAGGTATAACCACTGAGCCTCAACTCTAGTCTGTGATAATTGCTTGCAAGGCTATTGCAGGTGTAGTACACACCTAGAACATTGGTTGTGTCTACATTTGATTGTAGACTGTTGATTGTATACTAATGTGGTTCTGGGTGAATTAATAAATTGTTGGTTGGTTAAAAATAAGCAAATCCTGATTTGAGAAATACTGTTTGAGTTGAAAGTTGACCTGAAAAGAACCCAACGTTAGTCAGCTAATGCCCCATGAACTCAATACAGGGGCGTTATCCTTTAGATTAGTGGTTCTCAACTAGGGGTCCAGGACCCCCTGAGGGGCCACACGCAGTTTTCAGGGGGGCCATCCCGCAGAGCCGGCATTAGACTTGCTGGGGCCCAGGGAGAAAGCTGAAGCCCAGTGCGCCAAGCTCTGCCACCCAGAGCTGAAGCTGAAGCCTGAGCAATGTAGCTTCACAGGGGCCCCCTTCAGCATGGGACCTAGGCAATTGTGCTGCTTGCTACACCCAGCGCTGCCCATGGCTTTTATATGCAGAAAAACAGTTGTTGTGGCACAGGTGAGCCATGAAATTTTTATAACATGTTGGTGGGGGGAAGGGTCAGAAAGAAAAAGGGTGAGAACCCCGATTTTGATTCTATTCTATATTGGCTAACACTTACCTATCTGGCAACCCTAGACTTCAGCTTTAAAATCTAACTGGCGCGACAACAAATTCATAAAAGTTGACCCCCTTTCACACTTCCCTGGAGCACATGAAGTTCTGGCTGAAAAATGAAAACCCAACTGCTAGTGGGGTATATTAGGAAAACATTACACTGCACATGCCCTACATGGTCTGAGCAAGGAGGAGGACTAATTAGTTCCAGAGTGGCATTGTTTTTGTTTCAGAGTAACAGCCATGTTAGCCTGTATTCGCAAAAAGAAAAGGAGTACTTGTGGCACCTTAGAGACTAACCAATTTATTAGCGCATAAGCTTTCGTGAGCTACAGCTCACTTCATTGGATGCATGCAGTGGAAAGTGTAGAAGATCTTTTTATATACACACAAAGCATGAAAAAATACCTTCTCCCACCCCACTCTCCTGCTGGTAATAGCTTATCTAAAGTGATCACTCTCCTTATAATGTGTATGATAATCAAGTTGGGCCATTTCCAGCACAAAACCTGGATTTGTTTTAGGCACTTTAGGCACTTTAGATAAGCTATTACCAGCAGGAGAGTGGGGTGGGAGGAGGTATTGTTTCATGCTTTGTGTGTATATAAAAAGATCTTCTACACTTTCCACAGTATGCATCCGATGAAGTGAGCTGTAGCTCACGAAAGCTTATGCTCAAATAAATTGGTTAGTCTCTAAGGTGCCACAAGTACTCCTTTTCTTATTGTTTTTGTTGTGAAGTCACATTAGGGATCTCGCTCTCTGTCCTTGATTTGTCTGTGGGGCTCCCACAAGCACTAAGGAACTTTACAGTTGCACATCAAGAGAAGATGGATGTTTTTTGTTATTGCCACTTACAATATAGAGCTAGGAAACTTTAAAAAAAAAAAAAGACCAGTGACCACCTCCTATGCTGTTGCCTCCTCTTGCTTCCCTTCCCAGAAAACCCTAACATTATACCCTGAAATTATTGTATCGTAGCTTGTGAAAAGGCTGGCTGGGAACATCTTAATTGGGAGGTTGCCCCACTGTGGAGGAACTCTGCAGAAAATAGAGCATTGCTTTCTGCAAGAAAATTTCAGAGAATAATGCGAGGGGAATGTAAACATTCCCCCAGCTCAGCACCTCAGCCCACTTTCACCTGACCCAAGCTTGCCCACTGCTGCTCCCCCCTCTGTGGGGCCCCAGAGAGAGACCTCAATGTGCTCTAAGGAAGGGGAAGGTGCTGCTACAGAAGGGGCTGAACCACTTTTCAGCACAGGAGGGGTGAGACCCTTCTATATGCAGCGATGTGGTCTGGGCCATTGAGAGGAAAAGCTGTTCATACATTAGCTCTCTTTGTAAGTCATTTGCCTGTTGAAAGGTGTGAAAACACCCCTCACATCTTGTGACAGGCCGAGGGTCCTGAAACAGCCAGGACTCCTCCTTTGGCATTATGGCTTCACAAATATTGACTTTGGATAAATCTTGACAAAATTCTGATTGTTTCCCCCCCTTCTAAGTGGATTGCCAGAGCTAATTTGCCTAAGGCAACATACATGACACAAGAATGAGCCCTTTGAATAGTGATGCAATTGCTCAGTCATGAAACGAAAAGGCTGAGTTTTGATGGATAGCCTGATATCATGTTGTTTGATTTACTCCGGATTCTTTGTCAGCCCATTGCTATTCTTGCCAACGCATGTCAGAGTTCTATTGATTATGGGCTGAAATACTGTTTTAAAAAAAGCTTTCTGAACTTTACACTTGATCAATTATCTTATTTTCCATGGAAGCCATGCACTTTTACCCATAAATCTTTGCCTTACAGTTACTTTGTAAGTTACAACCCTTCATATGCTAGGAGGCCTGATTCTCCACTCTCTTGCACTAAGTCAAAGTAACTTAATTTACTTTAGTAAAGTTATTCCTAATTTATACTTATGCAAATAAGGAAAGTCAGGCCATTATGGTTAGGAAAAGGACTATTTCTGTCTACATTAAATGAGTTTGGTTGTCTCTTTTCAATTTCTGCTGGGTAAGTTCCCAGTTACAACAACTTCCATCCCAGTTGGCACATAATGACCTCTTAGTTTACAGGCTATTTTATATGTTTAAAACAGGAGTCCACCCTAGGATTTTTCCACTGGGCTAGTTTCCATGCTGCAGATGAAATCACAAAGGCTTAACAGTTATGAGAGACTATTTATGTCTCTGAAATGTGAGTTCCAGGGTAGATAACTTTTCTTAAAGACATTTTTCAGAATGCTACTTTTATTTCAGCACCCGAAGCTGTCTAGCTAAGAGAACAAGATAGCAAGCGCATAAACAAAGTTGACTGTTATTCACAGCTCTGAAACTTAGTGTAAACACACTGTATATCAGCCTTTTAGGCAGGAAGCCTCTGCTGTCCATGGGCTGGAGGAAATGTTCAATTAAACTGAAAGGCAGCAAGTTTTAGGCTGATCAAAACAAATTCTGTATCACACAGTGTGCGGTTAGCTTGTGGAACTGTCACTGGGCCTGGCTCCCCAATCACACCCCCTTCTGAACCAATGTGGTGCTGGAGGGACTCCCTGCCTTGAGGTGGGTCCCCTCGGCCAGCCCTGGGTCAAGGTTGCTAATATGACAAATTTTAAACCCTTCTAGGGTAACAAAGTCGAAACAAACAAACAAAGCTAAATATCCTGACCCTCTTGTGCTACTTTTCAGCCCATCTTCTAGACTCAGCTCTCACTCCTTCTAGGCTGTCAGGGCTTTCCTGCTCTGTTCAGAAAGCCACTCCCAGGCCTCTTTCCCTGGAGTCCCTCCCCTCACAGTCTTCCATGCATTGGAGTTCCCTGTTCTTTAAGTCTACAGCCAGGCCCTGCAGAGCACTTCCTTGCTCTTTTAGAAGAGCACAGCTTCCTTGATCTCTCTCTCTCTCTCTCTCTCTCTCTCTCTCTCTCCCTGGAAGCCCTTTTTCCTAGCAGTTCCCCCAGGGACTCCCAAGGACCTTCCTGTAGACATTACCTCACACATCTGCCTTACTTCCTGAAGTACCTTCCTTTGATTGAGATCCTTACTTCCCTCAGCTCTTTTTATAAGACCTATATATTTGTCATGGTAACACCTGACCCTGTTAGTCCCACCCACTCCTTCTGTTAATTATAGCATAGGCGGGATTAATTGAACAGGCTGGCCCAAGGTTCTCTGGCTCTTATAGGGGTAGGCCACGCTGTTACAAACTCATTGCCACAAGAGATCACTGAGTTCAAGTGTTTGGTAGGCTTCAAGAAAGGATTGGACATTTATATAGATAACAACCATATCCAGAGTTATGATAGCAAAGATGGAAAACAAAAAATAAGAGTTTGGGAAGGGATATGAACTCCCATACCTCAGACCAGAAGCTGACCTCTAATTGAAAGGGGTTAGGAGAAAAATTTCCCTGTAGGCAGCTTATACCAGGAGTGCCTATGGCAGGGTTTCTTACTGTTTCCTCTGAGGAAGTATTGTCTAATGTGGGAGGTAGGGTCGTAGATTAGCTGTCCCCCTAGTCTGATCCAGTATGGCAATCCCTGTGTTCCTATGCCTTTTGCCAACTTCAGGCTCAAGTAGGAAGTCTTTGTCAGATCCAGTTCAAACATCAACTTCTGAGACAAATCATTGGCCCATTAACGGACACACAGTTGGCTGAGCAGTGTGATCCACATTTAGTTTCTTCTGTAGGGAAACACTCAGATTTGCAGATAAATCTTACAGATGAGAGGATGGTTTATTTCTGTTTCTGTACACTAGGCTTCATTAGTGGAGGGAAAACAAAGCAAATGTATATCAAAGTTTTGTACATTTGCACATCCCTTTTAAAAAGCAAACTATCAGGACAAGCTTTGTTCGTTCAACAGCTTTTGAAAATATAAACATATCTATACATATACCTTAGTGTTAGCATGAATCACATTATAATACATGGACTGAGGCACAATGTATACAGGAATATGGATTGTTTTTAATCTTGTTTATTGTACATGTGTCCCTTTTAAAAAACAAAACAAAAATCACTCAGGCCTGGAGCCTCCCAGTCCAAGCACGGTAACCAGCAAAAAACACTAGGTGGCTCTGATCCAGTGCATGTGAATGGAGGCTACATGTGGAGGTAGAGTTAAGCAGAAGTAAGACTATTTAAGGAAAGCACTTAACCATGTGCTTAACCTTAAGCATATGCTTAAGTGAGTGGCTGAAGAAGGATAGACTTAAGCACATGCTAAAGTTATGCACATACTTAAGTACTTTGCTAAATTGGTCCTAAATCTCCAGTCCCTAAGCCCTGGTCTACACTACGAGTTTAGGTCAAATTTAGCAGCGTTAGGTCAATTTAACCCTGTACCCGTCCACACGACCAAGCCTGTTTTGTCAACTCAAAGGGCTCTTAAAATTGATTTCTGTACTCCTCCCCAGCCAGGGGAGTAGCGCTAAAATCGACCTCACTGGGTCGAATTTGGGGTAGCGTGGACCCAATTCAATGGTATTGGCCTCCGGGAGCTATCCCAGAGTGCTTCCATTATGACCGCTCTGGACGCACTCTCAACTCAGATGCACTGGCCAGGTAGACAGGAAAAGGCCCTGGAACTTTTGAATTTCATTTCCTGTTTGGCCAACGTGGCGAGCTGATCAGCACAGGTGATCATGCAGAGCTCATCAGCACATGTGACCATGGAGTCCCAGAATCGCAAAAGAGCTCCAGCATGGACCGAACGGGAGGTACTGGATCTGATCACTGTGTGGGGAGAAGAATCCATGCAAGCAGAACTCCGTTCCAAAAGACAAAATGCCAATCTCCAAGGGCATGATGGACGGAGGCTACAACAGGGACACACACCAGTGCCATGTGAAAGTTAAGGAGCTTTCCTTAAGGAGCAAGCCTACCAAAAACAAAGGATGCAAACGGTCGCTCCAGGTCACAGCCCCATACATGCTGCTTCTATGATGAGCTTCATGCAATTCTAGGGAGCGCCCCTATCACTACCCCCCCACTGTCCGTGGACATCTGCAAGGGGGGAGTCTCACGCAACAGGGATGAGGATTTTGTGGATGAAGAGGAGGAGGAGGTTGAGGGTAGCGCGCAGCAGGCAAGCGGAGAATCCCTTCTCCCTGGCAGCCAGGAACTGTTCATTACCCTGGAGCCAATACCCTCCCAAGACGGGCTCCCAGACCATGAAGCCAGAGAAGGCACCTCTGGTGAGCGTAAATTTGTAAATATAATACAGGATTTAAAAGAAAGTGTGTTTAATGATTAATTTGCCTTGAAGACTTGGGATGCATTTGCGGCTAGTATAGCTACTGGAAAAGTCTGTTAATGTGTCTGGAGATGGAGTGGAAATCCTCCAGGGACATCTCCATGAAGCTCTCCTGGAGGTATTCTAAAAGTCTTTGGAGAAGGTTTCTGGGGACGTCAGCCTTATTCCGTCCTCCATGGTAGGACACTTTTACCACGCCAAGCCAGTAGCAAGTAGTCTGGAATCACTGCAGAACAAAGCATTGCAGCGAATGGGCCCGGGCTTTGGTGGCATTCAAGCAACATCCATTCTTTATCTCTTTGTGTTAGCCTCAGGAGAGTGATATCATTCATGGTCACCTGGTTCAAATATGGGAAATTTGTTTAAGGGGACAGTCAGAGGTGCCCATTCCTGCTGGGCTGTTTGCCTTTGGCTGAAAAGAAATCATCCCCGGTGTTAGCCACGCAGTGGTGGGAGGCCCGTTCATGCTGAGCTGTTGGCATTTGGCTGACAGGGATCTTCCCTGATACTAGCCATGCTGTGGGGTAGGGGGTGAAGTGATCATCCCAGAGAATTGGGGGGGGGGGGTTGGGTTGTGCTGCACATTCACCCTAAAACTGCAGCCCCTCCTTTTAAATGGCCAACCCAACGGGCTTTGCTTGGTCTGGGAAAGGAGGGCACTGCTGTTTGAAACCATTCCCACATGTTACAAAGGTTGAAGAAGCCGAAACCTTTTGCCTTACCATGGCTGCATGCAAGCCAAATTCTGTTGCCCAGCCAAGCGTGTGTCATGTCTCAGACCAAACCGGCAGGCACTCAATATTAGAGGAAAAATGCGACCTTGTACCAAAAGCACATGTGCTATGTAATGTGAATCACTTGATTCAGTGTCAGATAGTCTTCCCTTTTTTCTCTAAAATGTATCTTTTTAAATACTACTCTCCCTTTTTTTCCTCCCGCAGCTGCAAATGTTTCTAGCTCCTCTTATCATCTCCATCCCAGAGGCTAGCGCAGATTAGAAGGCAAAAAACCCACACTCGCGATGAAATGTTCTCAGAGCTCATGCAGTCCTCCTGTACTGAAAGAGCTCAGCAGAATGCATGGAGGCAAACAATGGCAGAGACCAGGAAAGCGTTAAATGAACGCGATGAGAGGAGGGAGGAACGTGATGAGAGGAGGCAGGATGCAATGCTGAGTCTAATGGGGAACAAATTGACATGCTCAGGCATCTGGTGGAACTGCAGGAAAGGCAGCAGGAACACAGACCGCTGCTGCAGCCCCTGTATAACCACCTGCCCTCCTCCCCAAGTTCCATATTCTCCTTACCCAGATGCCCAAGAACGCGGGGCGGGAGGATACGGGCACCCAGCCACTCCACCCCAGAGGATTGCCCAAGCAACAGAAGACTGGCATTCAATAAGTTTTGAACTGTAGTGTGGCCTTGTCCTTCCCTCCTCCCCTCATCCACCACCCCACCCGGTGCTTCCCTCCTCACCCACCCTTCCTGGGCTACCTTGCGAGTTTTCCCCCTATTTGTGTGATGAATTAATAAAGAATGCATGATTTTGAAACAATAATGACTTTATTGCCCCTGAAAGCAGTGATTGAAGTGGGGAGGTTGGTTGGCTTACAGGGAAGTAGAGTCAACCAAGGGGGCGGGTTTTCATCAAGGAGAAACAAACAGAACAAACAGAACTGTCATACCGTAGCCTGGCCAGTTATGAAACCGGTTTTCAAAGCTTCTCTGATGCGCAGAGCACCCAGCCTTGCTCTTCTAATTGCCCTGGTATCTGGCTGTGTGAAATCGGCTGCCAGGCGATTTTCCTCAACCTCCCACCCCACCATAAATGTCTCCCAGTTACTCTCACAGATATTGTGAAGCACACAGCAAGCAGCATTAACAATGGGAATATTGGTTTCACTGAGGTCTAACCTAGTCAGTAAACTGCGCTAGCAAGCTTTTAAACTTCCAAATGCACGTTCTACCACCATTCTGCACTTGATCAGCCTATAGTTGAACTGCTCCTTACTACTGTCCAGGCTGCCTGTGTATGGCTTCGTGAGCCATGGCATTAAGGGGTAGGCTGGGTCCCCAAGGATAACTATAGGCATTTCAACATCCCTAACGGTAATTTTCTGGTCTGGGAAGTAAGTTCCTTCCTGCAGCTGTTCAAACAGACCAGAGTTCCTGAAGATGTGAGCATCATGCACCTTTCCCGGCCAGCCCACGTTGATGTTGGTGAAACTGTGATCCACCAGTACTTGCAGCACCATTGAAAAGTACCCCTTGAGGTTTACGTACTGGCTGCCAAGGTGGTCCGGTCCCAAGACTGGGATATGCGTTCCGTCTATCGCCCCTCCACAGTTAGGGAACCCCACTGCAGCAAAGCCATCCACTATGACATCACATTTCCCAGAGTCACTACCCTTGATAGCAGCAGCTCAGTGATTGTGTTGGCTACTTGGATCACAGCAGCCCCCACAGTAGATTTACCCACTCCAAATTGATTCCCGACTGACCGGTAGCTGTCTGGCGTTGCAAGCTTCCAGAGGGCTATCGCCACTTGCTTGTGAACTGTGAGGGCTGCTCTCATCTTGGTATTCTTGTGCTTCAGGGTAGGGGAAATCAAGTCACAAAGTTCCATGAAAGTGCCCTTACACATGCGAAAGTTTCACAGCCACTGGGAATCATTCCAGACCTGCAACACTATGTGATCCCACCAGTCTGTGTTTGTTTCCCGGGCCCAGAATCGGTGTTCCATGGCATGAACCTGTCCCATTACCACCATGATGTCCAAATTGCCAGGGCCCATGCTTTGAGAGAAATCTGTGTGCATGTCCTCATCACTATTGTGTTCGCGCTGTTGTTGCCTTCTTTCCTGCTTTTGCAGGTTCTGCACATACTGCAGGATAATGCGTGAGGTGTTTGCAATGCTCACAATAGCAGTGGTGAGCTGAGCAGGCTCCGTGCTTGCCGTGGTATGGCGTCTGCAGGAGAGCAGAGCTGCAGCAGAAGCGGTGGAGGACAACGGATACCACTAGAATAGATATTTATACAGAACGACGAGAGGACCTGTGAGGTGGATTCATGGCACCAGGAGAGCAGAGTTGCGGTGGAAGCAGTGGAGGACAAGAGTTAGCACCACGCACATTTCCCGAGGAAGAACACAAGTACCCGGGAGCACATGACAGACAACATGGAGAAATTCGCTATTGAGACAAGAGTAGCAGAGCAGAGTTGCAGCGGAAGCGGTGGATGATGACAATGGTTAGCAGTCCTACTGCACCGTCTGCTGACAGCAGTATGGTGTCTGCATGGAAAAAAGGCACGAAACGATTGTCTGCCGTTGCTTTCACGGAGGGAGGGGCGACTGACGACATGTACCCAAAACCACCTGTGACAATGTTTTTGCCCCATCAGGCATTGGGAGCTCAAACCAGAATTCCAATGGGCAGTGGAGACTGCGGGAGTTGTCGGATAGCTATCCACAGTGCAACGCTCCAAAAGTCGACACTAGCCACGGTACTGTGGATGTACTCCGCCGACTTAATGTGCTTAGTGTGGACATACGCAATCGACTGTATAAAATCAATTTCTAAAAATCGACTTCTATAAGATCGACCTAATTTCATACTGTAGACATACCCTTATTCTCAAAAACACAGGTCTAAAAAGGAGAGGATGTGATTAGACAAGCTGCAGTTGAGGAGACATGAGATTAAGCACGATTCACTGCAAGAAAGGAGGCACATAGCTACATACTCCTCTTTATAAGAGCAGGAGTAGCTTGGTAACCTTCAGCAGAGCTCTTGTAAATGCAAACTTAGGTTATTTAATCCTGCCTGCCCTGCTCAGTATATTTTTACCTATGTGTGCAACACTCTGAACCCAGGCCATGCAGGCTCAAGTCCCTAAAACTGAACTCATCAGTCAAGTTTGAGACAGAAGGTCTGTGCATGTACTGCTTCCAATCTATATGTAAGGGCACATGTAAATAAAGTTCAGTAGGGAGACTCTCGCTGGTCTCATGGGTAAACTGAAACTACAGTCTCAGCTAAAACCATGTTCCTTAGCTAGGACGAAAAGTTTTAGGATCTGCAACTGAAACAGCTCTATTCCTGAGCAATACTCTGGGGAACTACCTAGAGAACAGAATGCAGAATTCTAATCTTTGAGCTATGGCTCTGAACAGATACCAGATTACAAACTGCTGGCGACAGTACTTCTGCTCATCGTGTGATTTCATACTGTACACAGGCAACTCACTGCTAAATGTTTGTACCAGCAATTCAATCACGATATTAATCTGAACCATAAGAAGCTTGTTTATGAAAATATAAATAAGAAGCTTGTGCTTGATGTAACTGAAAAAATATGTGCCTGGTTCCCCATGAGGTGGAGATGCCTAGATGTTTTACGCATGAGTCATGAAAACAGTTGGCGCATAAGCAACCTGCATACCGATCTGCAGGCAAGCCTAATATCAAAACATTGATCTAGGCCCCAAATATTTTGACTGCATGAGGACTAGCATGAACCAAAACATTTTGGTGCACGTCTCCCCCACAAGCATGCACTGATAAGCTGATCTGCATCATCTTTTACTGTTGTTAATGGTGGGTGTTAGCACTCATGGGTCATCCTTTCTATCTCGCACAGTAGACAATGAAAGTGCAATGGAACTCTATGTACCACCATACATGAGCATTAGTGAAAGAAAAGGGAAGTCCTGTTTCTGGCCTTACCTCTTCCCTGGCCCAGTCAGGTCCCACACCAACCTGCCAAGCAGAGAGCCCTTGCAGAGCACAGTACGTTCTCCCATATCCTGCCCTGTGCAGCAGCACAGCATCACTTCCATTGCCAATGGGCTTGCCACACCCACAAAGTAAAGGCATGATTTGGCCCTTAAAGGAAGCTTTTTATTCTAAAGGGCAGAGTTAAGCCTCTGTGAACCCCCACAAAGTCTCTTGTATCCCCTGCAGGGAGGAAGAGGCATTTGTTTCATTTGAATGGTAATAGGAGGAAGAGAACTTGTTTTTAAACAACTAGACGATGTGTTTGGTCTTTGCACAAATATGTAAGTAGATTTCAGTTGCTTTTAATTAGATGCCCAAGATGCATTTCACACAGGAATTCGGCATGTGCAAGGTACACTTGGATGAATAAGGTGGTTACAGCCTTCAGATCTCCTCAATCTATTTACGTTCTTAAAGCCCTTATTCATTACACGCCATGCACTTAACCCAGAGAGTGCTGGCCTCTTCCAGACCGCACACAAAAGTCATTCTTGGGATATACCGCAGGAAAACAAAGCATTCCTCCCAGATTAAAGATTTCACCTGTTTGAGAGGCAAAGCAGCAAAGTTTTGAGGCAGCAGAACTTTCAAACTGGGAGAATCTTCTGGGTGTGCCTATAATGTACATACCCATCTACATTTAAAAAGCAACTACTGATTTCGGGAGCCTCCATTTTTGGGTGGCCAGTTCGCAATGCCTGAAGGATGACCATCAGAGGAGTGGGTGTTCAGCAGACTGAGCACCCTTAAAGTGTCTCAAGTTGGACAGTGAAAAGATGAGGTACCCAAATTCATGAGTCATTTTTTAAAAGGCCCTATTCTTATAGCAGGGATCAGCAGGTGGTGCTCAGTTCTTTTTCCTTATCAAGCAAGCAAGCCTTGGAAAATATGCTGTATTGTTGTTTTTTTGATGAGGTCTTTCTGGGGGAGCCATGGCTAGCAGCAAGAGACTTTTCTCTCTGCCTTAAACTCCCTAAACTATGGTCAATTCCTGAGGTGAGAGTTTTCCCTGGGGCCTGTGCATTGGTGTTTGGGCTGAGATGCCTGAGAGGAACGAGGGAGGTTTCCCTGTGTGATGTTTGTGACTAGCACTTTTCCAGAACTGGGCTATATTTGCAAATAAAAAAGTCACACTGAGAAGATACCCAAATGCTGTGTCCTTGATTTCTCCTCCAACAGGAAGCTGACCTGCAAGGCCCTGACTTCTGTCTGCTTGTCCAAGGGGCAATGATGAATATGTTAGCATATACATAGTCTCACATAGATTAGATACTCTCCCACAGTCTCCAGAGGATTAAATTGTACTAATTGCATCAGAGTCCCAGGTAAAATTTGTGAGAAATATTGCTCAACTTCCTGAATGAAAGCTGTGGAAAACTCGTAGATGATGTCAGTCTATTACTTAAATCAAATTTAATTCCTATACTCTTCATAGAAGAGGAGCTACTTTCTCAAGGGCCAGTTCAGCCACTAAAAAAAGTGACCAGTGGCATTGATCAGACACATTTGAAGACAAGCCAGAAGAAAAACATAGTTTTTGAGCTACACAGCAATAGATCAATCTGCAGTGTTCCTGGAATCCAGGTTTCCAGTTCCTTTAGCTCATAGCATGTCTGTATGGTTAATTACAACCCAGTTACAAAATCATATAGGCATAAAGGGAGTATGGAGATGCCATTTTATGTCAAAAGCATTTACCTCATGTGCAAATCTTGCCAAGAATGCACATACACACCTCTTAGGATAGGTGACACTTTAGCCAAAGCAATCACTTATTAAATCCAAGCTATGCTAGTTGGCTCTTTGTGCGGAAAAGGGGTTTTGTATCATTCCTATTTATGGCAAATGAGAGAAAAAAAGTGATGGTTACTCTAAACCACCATATTTCATCACTCTCATGTCTAAGAGAGCTTCCGTTCCTCTCTCCTGGGCAGATAATTTTTTAACAAAGTGTGAAGGGGGGTGCTCACCACCAGCACCACCTAGTGGTCCGGCAGGGGTCTGAGGCAGACTGTCTTCATCCCAGGCATTCCCCTTTTTCACTACCACTCACCCTGCAGTGGTCTGTCCTCAAGCAATTCAGGGACCAGGTGACATATTCAAGTCTAGGTTATGAAGAGAGATTCCAGCAATAGGAGAGCCTTTGGGATTAAGCAAGAGGCCTCAGGTTTCCCCCCTTAGATTGCAATCACATAACCCAGACCCTTTTATCTTCAGGGTCTCTCCCCCACAACTTGGTTCCCCATATCAGGGGAGTCTGCAGTCATCTCTCATTAGGGATTAATAGAGAAGCCTAGGCCCACCCTCTCCACCAGGCTCCTGTCCAGGGCCTAATGGTAGACAGCTTAAACCCTGCACCCTGGGGTGCTATGCAGCTGCTTCCCTAGATCATTTCCTACCAGTCCTCTCTCCTCCCACAGAGTAAATCATAGAATATAATCTCTAGCCTCTAGGGAGTCATAGGTCCCTTCATCATAGGCTTGGCCAGGTCACTGTAGCTAGGCCTTGAGCAATGAGAGCTCCTGGGATGGCCTCAGGAGCTCAGAGGTAAATCAGCTCACCTCTACTGAGCTGCTCTGTTCCCTCTTTAAAGCTCCTCCTCAGTCCAGTGCAGGCTTGCAAGTGCAGTGGGGCAGGACCGCCTGGGCCCAGTGTGTGGTTTGTATACCCCATCACATACAGGTTTGGCTTTTGATGCTGTGCATTTCAGATGTGGCCGTGTCAATTTTGTGAGTAATTACAGTAAATTCAGAACAACCCACAATAAAGATTATTTATTCCCTACATTTGTTTAGACCCTTCTAACCTCAGGCCTGATCCAAAGCCCATTGAAATCAATGGAAAGACTCCCAGTGGATCAGACCCTTAGACTGTGAGCAAAAAGTTGCTTACATTTAACTTCTGAATCATCATTTCATTCAGAGGAAAGGGGCCATGACTGCCGAATAGTTAATACTCTTCATAGCTCTGCAGAAAAGGCAAGTTTAACTCCTAACCCTGGTCTCTGCCCAGGAAGAAGTTCTCCCTGTCTTGTGTTTCCAGGGTGCCATTCACTCCAGTACCTGAATGCTAGTCCTTCTGTGGGGAAGAGGACATCTTGCATTGCTCAGTAACAATGCTTTGCTGTAGTAGATTACAGACTGCTGCCATTGATAGACTGCAAACGTGGTGCCTCTTCAGCCAGAAGAGAAGTGGCTTTGCCCTGAGCCTTGGCAAGTGGGGGAAAGATGCGATAAACTGCAGCTGAAAGGAACATTTTAGGCTAAATTCACACCAGCAGAGAATTTGCCCCTTAATCTTCAAAAGGAAAAGAAGGACCCGCATTCCCCCCAACACACACACACAAACAAATCTTGATGAAATAACATAGGAATGAAAAAAGATACCGTTCATACAAACCATTTCTATTCAGTTCTGCTCTGTTACACTTGGTTAGTGTCAAGTAGTGAGTTACTATAGCTGCAGTCACTGAGCAATGATGTGTTGTGTGGTAATTGCAGACCGTATCATTTCCATTGAAAACAACGGCACAGACAGTGCCATCAGACTAAAAAAGAAGGCACTGCCATGGGACTGAACAATAGAGTTTGATGCCAAAAAAGGGGCAGCCCCTTGCAGCAAAAGTTTTATTTAGATAGATTTAAATACTTTCGCCCAGTGTCAACACAGACAACTCTTGTTATTTATTTTTAAATTAAAAAAAGTTAAGATTTCTGCAAAAGCTAACTTTGACATCTTGGAATTGTTCTGCAATAGGATGTTACAATTCCCACAAGCCATTGGGTCAGGAGTCTAGTATTTTTTTTTAAAGTAGTGGCACTCTAACTAAATGGTTATACCATATATCCATTATTGGTAGATGGTCATGTAGCACTGTGTTGTTACTAGAGTATGTATTCACCAGTATAGTTGCCTGTCCAGATGCACCATTTCTTGGTATTTATAAAACTGTTCAGGGCTGTGCAGCAAAACAGACACATTTTGGAGTAGTGCTGCTACACAAACAAGTTCCACAGGTGATTCTCTTTTGCTTTGCATGTTATCATGTACATTTCAGCCTCTCTTTCTGTAGCAGATGCATTCACTGCACGCACGGCAACATGCCCAAGTTCAAAGGTACAAAGCACAGCTGGAATGAATCCCATACTTGCATGCTGCAATACTGAGACGGGTAGATCCTGCCCTTTTTATGTAACATTTTCCCAAAGCTCAAATGCTCATTTATAAAAATCTACACATTTCCACAGAGGGCAACTGAAAACAAGAACCTAATAAAGATCCCAAAATAGGTGTTTAGAGTTTTCTTTATGAATTATGGATGCAATTTCCACTTTGAGAAATCCATGGAGAAAAATAGATCTCTATGTATAATCTATATACTGCCTGTGTAACATGTAAGTACAGCTTATCAGCACAAATACCTATTCCCAAACCACAACCTTCACTTTGAGGCGTGGAGTGGATAAAAGGAATAGAAAACCCACTAGAATGGCCAAAAATCTGTCAGAGGCAGCGAGTGTTCTTCAAGCTAAATGGCACCATCCATTTCTCCCTGTGGCCCGAAAGTCCTAGGCATTTGGGCTTCCATGGTTTCACAAGGGGTATACTTGGACAGAGAGAGAACAATTGCTCTGCACAGCATGATTCCCTGTCAAACCCACAGCGAAATGCCCAGAGGAATTAATGTTGACTCTGAAAGTTACTGACAGGTGACCAGGATGTGGGTGGTCATACCTAGTGGTTGGCACAGCTGTCAGGCCTGTTGGTTAGAACAGGAGTCAGCAGGCAGGAACCAGACCCCATGGTCAGAGGTGGAATCAGAGGCCCAATACCAGAGCCAGAGTCAAAGGGCAGGGCTTGGAACAAGAACTGGGTTACATGGAGGGAAGGCAAGGGCTGGACTTGGAACAAGGTTAGGAACAAGCAAACACTATCACAGCCATGGGCAAAATGCTTTGAGCAGCCAGTGAACTGGAGCTGCTGGGCTTAAGAGCCAGTCTGCCAACTAATTAGGCAGCATAGGCAATTAGGCAGCCCACTACAGGCCAGCTGTACTCATTAGGTCACCAAAGACTGGCTGTACTGCAGGCCCTGATTCCTGACAGTTAATTCCAGTGGGTGTCTGATCTGCACCTGCACAAGCCCACAGACGGAGGCAGGGAGCAGGTGTCATGTTTGTGCAGGCAGGAATATGGAGCTGTTCACATGGGGCAGGGATCCAGGGAATTTCCTGACATGTTATGGGACACTGACAGTCATGTGTGGAGGGGGTCAAGACCTGTGCCCATTCTGCAAGGAAGCAAACCCCACTCCATCACAATCTCTGACTAGAGGTGGTCTGAAAACCCAAACATATTTCCCACAGGAAAAAACAATCCTTTTTTGAAACTTTTCAGCCAAAATATTTGGGGTTTTCCATGAGAATTTTTATTTTATGTAGTTTCCAAATAACACTAAGTTTTCACTTATAAAACATTTAGAAATTAAAAAGTTTCATTTTTGGCCTTCAAGATTTCCCTCTCATTTCTATTCTTTTCCTCTCTATTTTCTCTTTTGAAAAAGGTAGGGGGAGCCCACTTCTCACACTAGGAAAAAATAGGAAAACAGTTGGAAAGTACATAAAAGTGGGGAATTTCCCTGTGGATAAAAATATATGATTTAGTCAAATCCACATTACAGTGCAATTTTTTCTATTTCAGAGACGTTACTACTGGTTTATACTAGAACGCATACATTCTGAGTACAGAATTTGGCCCGTGAGTTTTGTTGAGTATCTTCAATCTGTGGAAATCTTTCCAAGGGATAGTGGGACCAGACTCCCTATCTGTAGTAATGTGCTAGGCCACTGTCTCTTCATAAATAAATTTGTGGTAATTAAAATATATCCAGCTTCCCTTCCTCTAATTTGTAAAATATGCCTATGGCTGAAGTAACCCAGGAGAGTATCAAGATTCTAAATTTAAAGTATTATCAGTGAAAGTTGTGAAATGCAAATAATTACAGCATTTGGAATTCCAGGATTATTGTCAGTACAAGGTAAAGCCAAGCTCCAAAGCACTTATTAAGCAGCAGGAGGGAAAGAGCAATCATAAAACTTTTGATAACCTTTAGAGTAATGAGGCCTTTAAAGATCTGCTGACACCAGATGGAATTTTTTGGAAAAAAGTTGATTTTGAAACAATTTTGCTTATATAATCACAACTAATTGCTGCAGAAATGATTATAGTGTCACAGAGGATTATGATTTCAAGAAAGGAATATACAGCAAGAGCACATGATTTCTTAGGCTAGAAAATATCCTGCTTTTCATGCTGGTGTCCCAAACAGTAAAATGTGAAGCAGGAAAAACCACCAGAACACATGACAGGGCAGAATAGTTTTCCAGAAGACATCAATTGCTCTTTAACACCCACATCAGAGAAAGTAACACACTATAGTCAGTCTGCCTCACGAGAACCTGAAAAATAACTACAGTTCAGACACCAGGCAGGCACCACTGTACATTGAAAAAGAGACGGAAGCTGAGCAGCTAAGGGAAATCAGATGCAGAGGAATACAGAGGAGATTGCTTTATAGTTCTTTTTATTAAGTAAATTCAGATTAACATATTCTTTTGTGGAGTGGGAAGTACATAGAACATCACAATTACTCCACAGGAGCCCAATCCTGAAAGGTGCTGAGCGTTGCCGCTAACCCCTCACTTCAGTTTCTGAGGGAGTTCAGCACCTCACAGCAAACATCCAGTACCTTGCAGGATTAGGCAATAGGTGGGCATATAAGCATTTTCCTGATGTGTTAAACCCAACTCATTTTTCTCTGGTAGCAAATAAGGTTTCTTAGGAGAATCATTCTTCCTTACCTTACAAAAGGGATCAGAAGGCAGAACATTGCTATAATTAGATAGATCTTGGCAACAAATGGTGTCATGTTGCAAGAGGGCTTTTTACATGTACTCTGTAAGGCATGCAATGAAAATGTTCTTCTTTAATAAAGCTGGAACCTGTCTGCACAAGCTGCTTTGTTTCTGAGTAAGTGGAGTCTCATGGTAACAAGGAAATTACTTGCGAGTGTGGTTTACATTGCCCAAGTAAAGATTTCCTCTCCCTCTCTCCCTCTTCCTTACCAATGCCTCTCAACTTTCCTACATTTCTAACATTAATTACCCTTTGCACTGTGCAAAATAGGTTCAAGTTAAATCATATCCCCTCTCTTAGCAATGGTTGTCTTACCGGGAACATCCTGGTCATTTCAAAAGTGTTACATTTATCTTGGGTATGGTGTGTATATATTCTATGCAGGAGATGAGAGTACATAAATAATCATGCGCCACAAAGGTTTTATCATTACTTGTTGTAGATGACCTGAGTAACTCATTCATGGCTTGACCCAGTGTGAGTTATTCATATGAACCCAAATTAATATTTTATTTAAGATATAAGCAGTATTTAGGCAAAACAATAAAATACAACCCAGGACAGACATTAAAATACACATTAGAGAATTCCATATCAGGTACTATAGAACACATAGTCTTTTCACAAAAAACAAAGAGGCCATCCTTCAGGTCTCAAAAAACCCATCTCCAAAATCCCACACACTTGCGCTATCCCCAAATGCCTTTCCAAAAAGATGGGCTTGAGAGCCTGCAGCATTGGGTTATCTCACACCAACGGAGGAGAACTAAAGCTAAAAATGAGGGATCTACCCTCTACCAGCAGCTCCCTTATATACCAGCTCAAGCACCTCACTGATTGTAACTGAGGCAGTATTAGATGGGGAAGAAAGGTCATTTCTCAGGAAAGCAGATCCCAAGTCATTTAAGGCTTCAGATGTCAAAACTAATAGTTTATATTCCATGTAAAAGGAAGACAACTGCCGAGGCTGATCATAAAGTAGTGGTGTAATGTTCATGACAGGATACTCCACTTACAACCCGTCCAGTGCATTCCTCAGTAGCTACTGAATAAATTTAAGAGGTAGCCCTCCTTGCCACAGTCCAGCATAGAGTGACATTGGCATGGATTACCGTAGCAAAGTGCACATCCAAGAAAAAAGGGTGCAACCTTCTGATTAGATGCAGATGGAGAAATTCAGTCTATTGAAACATAAAGCATCTGTTTGTAACCTGGACAGGTTCATGAGATTTCAGACCCTGAACCTGTCACTGGCTCATGTCTGTTATTTATCAGTCCTGAGCCTTGGATGTTGTTAATTTGAGGAGGATACACCTTTAAAATGGAAAGGAGGGAATATTTCTGTGACAGTTTCTTTTTACAAAAATAACGATTCTTGTCTGAAGCTGCTCAGAGACTTGGCAAGTTAGAAATAATTTTGGAGGTAAAGAATTAGTGAAAAGAGCACTGATGGCAGAATCAAACCTGCAAAGTAAAAACAATGCATACTTCGAGAATATTGCCCCATTACTTTTCTACACATAGACATTCACTTGCACTTTTAAGAAGATGTCACACAAAGGCAGAGGATATCTTGTGCCAACATCTGAATTTCTTTATAGCCAACTTAGTGCTATACCCCTCTCCAGTCCTTCCCATCAACTCTGCCTACATCAAGGGACTTTTAGCCATGGTGGAAGAAGTGCCTGTTTTGGAGGACTTATCTTACTTTGAACCCAAATCTCACTTAGGCCAACTTCCTGATGATGGTTCTGGGGAACGGGAGAGGCAGACACCACCTCCACACTTTCATACCTGTGCCCTTCCAAACCTCCTATCAGATTTCACCTATTGGACCATCACAAAATGTCCACAGTGAAGAGAGGCACACCACATATTGATAAAATCTCTTGACTGCCCTGTGATGTCTTCTCATAACATGACAGCCTCAGGATCCAAAATGTTCTAGAGCCTCCCTGGTATGAATACCTTTCCTGTTTCATCTTTCCTAGCTGCCATTCCTGAAGAGGAGTCTTTCCAACCAACAAAGTCCTCTCAGATTGTACCCTTGCCTAAAAGGCAGCCAGGAGATCTGCTGCTACCTCTAAGCAGATTGTTTAGCTGAGACATCCTGTTCTCCTACGCTCTTTGACACGATGATAGAGTCAGTAATTGTGAGCACAAGCAAGACTTAATGAGTCCTCGTAGTCAGTCAGCAGGGTGTGCACATCACACTGTCCCAGAGAGCCCTCCCACACTTGTGACCCATCTTCACAGTGGAAGTACTAGGACTATGAATGATTAGGTGTGGCACGAGGTGTATCCGAGTTTGAGGTGAGGAGGGGAAGCGTCCATAGGACATATCGTAGGGGCTGGGGGATTCTTGAATTTCCTTTATAAGCATGCAAGACTACAAGTGTAGTACATCTGCTCCACTACATACACACTCACCTGTCCAAGCTATGCACCATGGCTCATACCATAAAGCACTAAGCCATGTGAAAGGGGAGCACTATGGTATAACAAGCTGAGGCATAATCCAGAAATATCACTTTTTGACAAGAACCTGTAAAAACTCCTTTCGGAGCAGTCAAGACCTTGAAAAATAGACAAGAAGTTCTTCAGACCCTCCACTGCTGAAGTGTAAATTAAAAACAATGAGTCAATAAAAACTGTCTGACAGCCTCCTGTCAGCCTCCTTCCCCACCACATCCTCCACTGGCTGATTGTCATCCAGGGACTGATGATCCTGCTAAGCAATCTGTGCCATCCCATCCTGAGCAACAAGATCCAGTTTGAAATGGAAAAAAAACAAAAAAATATTTCTTGTGGGTTGAAGAATTTCCACAGATAAACCTATATGTGCCTAATGCTGCTGGGGCTGCAGCCTTTTGGCTTTGGGAAAAAAAATTCTGAAAAAATATTAATTACATAAAAGTTGATTAGAGCTGTGAAATGCAATAAATTTCATCTGTTTTGTCATGTGCATGATAAATTACTGCAATAGTTTCACCTACTGTGGCAATTGGCCGGCTCTGGCCCACATAGCAAGGATGAGTGCCAGCTCCAGCTCACTCTCTCCCATCACTTGCTCTTCTGTTTCTGTAAGGGTCTTTGCAAACCTCATACCCAGCATAGACAGAAGGGAGAAGATTGGGATGATCACACCCCAGGCAGTTGTCATGTCCAAACTAACCCTCTCCTGGTGTTTGGCTAGGTGCCACTAGCTCAAATGATATCCCCCATCTGCTTTATACCCTGGTTACATAATAATAATAGGATCCAACTGTCAGCAAGAAGTATTTATCCTGAATTTTATGCCTGGTTTTGGCAACAGAATCCAGACTAACAACAGAAAAGCCCACATTCTCACAGACAGTCTGCCAGCCTTGCACCATCTCTATCTATTCCTGATATTTAATCAAAATTTCCCTTTCTCTTTATCAACCCATTACTCCTAGTTGCTATTGGTTATTCTGGTGGGTTGGATTCGTTTTTTGTTTGTTTGTTTAAATTACATGGGAGACACAGTCAATTATGCAATTATTCTATTTCAAATGCAGGCTGTGTAAGCAAGTTTATAAACAAGAGACCATGTATGTATCTTGTTATGAAAATGTAAAGCTCCTCCTTATTACCTATATTTGCTTCTGCCTCTACACCGCCCATTTAATGGGAGTAATTATTGGGCATATTATTTTGGGTGTTTAAATTTTCTTGTCAGTTTGCCTGAAGAGATTGTGATTGGCACATTGTATAGATATTGGGAAAATAAACTAATTTTAATGCTGTTTTTGGAGGGTTCCTTCTGCACCACAGCCTACCTACAAGTCTGCCAGGAACACTGTTGCTCTTTGTGGGCAAAGGCATTCCTGTAAGGCAGTAGTTACAAAGGTTTTAATCCTATGTGGCATTAATCTTATTGTGCTTACCTGCCCACTCACAGAAATAAGCAGCTCCAGCGCCCTCAGTTACCTCAGAATCCACACCAAATGCAACCAGAGCTAATAGGCAGCCTTAGTGTTAATCTTAGAAATCACACACACACTTGAGAAATCCTTTTTTAGTCTCCAATTGTGTCTCGGGTTTCTGAGGAGGAGGAGACAAACATTAAGTAGGTTACAGAGCACTTTTGCACAAAAGATGTTTGACTTCAGAGAAAGGTGTTTTCTCTCTTCAAACAAGCCAGGGAGTTTAAGTGCATCAGAAAGTATCTGTGCCTCTAAGCAAGAGATGGGCACCATGGAATTAAACCTATTTAGGGACTAAAAACACTGTTATCACTCTTAACATTTTGGACACAGCTCTATCTGCTGTAGGTATTGATGAGGGGAAAGAACTGACATGACTTGACTTGACTTGTTCTGTTTTATTGTGTGCCAGGATTCAATGCAAGTCACAGAATTAAGAACAGATTCATTGGCTCTGATTCTTGGTTGCACCTGAGGAGTGCAGAGTGACAGCAAGGGGCTTTGTGCATCTCCTATCCTAGGCTGTCTCTGCGTTGGTCCTCTGGCATAATTTAGAGTAGCCTATAGTCTATAGAATGCAGTAAGTTACACCAGCTATCAACAGCTCCAAGGGATGGCTGGAGATCACCAAAGCACAGAGATGCCCCAGCTGAGATCCCTTTCCCTTGGCTAGTCCCTCCTTTTCCTTTATATGCTAGCCACAGGTGGGGTGGCAGGGAACTCTGAACCACTAGAGGATTCTCCGTTGCTGGGGTGATTCCTCCCATGCCTGGCTACACTGGCTTCAGGACAACTTTATTCCAGTGGCATGGTGCAAATCGTCTTTAATGTAGGGGAGAATCTAGGAGGATAACTACTGTGTGGGTTTGCAGATTGAAAGGAATATATTTTTGTAAATTAAGGAGAATTTACGTCTCTATTTTAATTCCTCTCTTTCATCTTGATTATCGGGGAACTAGGAATGCACAGAATAGGAATGTAAGTGGGAGTCAAGCCCTTCAAGCTCCTAAATAGCAAAGAAATTTCATCTTGTTTGTCTGTAATCCAATGTATCATATGACAGCTTTCTGAAAATGCTAAAGTCTTGTTGTACCTGTATACAAGTGCAGCGGGCATGCATGAAAAAGGTAACTGATATAATCAGTCCAGCCACCTCCCACTGTTAAGACATGCCCAAGTCAGATACTCGGCTTCTGTTACACGTCAGCAAGACTGAGCATGTATCAATGTGCTCATATAACTCCTTTAAAATAAACACACATACACACTCACTAAAATTATAGTAAAAGGTCCATATGAGTAAACTTGATTTGCATTCAGATCACCAAGTCGTATGATAATGAATCCATTTCAGTTCATACTGAATATTGTCACTGACTTCAGTATGAGCAGGACCCCCCTCTCAGAGACTGTCACCAATCAGAGATAGCAGAACCCACAACCCATATTTACATTCTTTTAGAAACTGTAGGATTGTAGCTTGCTGCCCACTCAGATGTATTATGGAAGTCTATTTAAAGTTAGTCGAACATGAACTGGCCTGACAACTCGAGAGTAATTGAGTGAATATTGTGGTATGCATTTCAGAGGTATGCTTAATTATTAATTTTATAAAACCTGATTATACTTCAATGGTAGAACCTTACAGTTTTTTCAGTAAGAGTTGGTAAAATGTAATGAGGGTATCAAATATCTCTGAATATATATTTATCCATTTTTAAATGCACATGAAGCCAAATTCAGCCATCCTATAACTCCCTGAAACTAGTAGCATGACAATAGGGATGAATTCTGGTTGATTGTGTTATAGTATACACTCAAAGAAGTCGTCAGTTTACCATTTTGAGACATTTGTACACACAAGTGATTTTGGTGGCATTAGGAACATAGGACTTGCCACATTGGATCAGTTTGATGGCTCATTCAAAGCTGGTATCTTCTCTGCTACAATTAGCTTCAGAGGAAGCTGCTTAGCTCTTGGCTTCAGTGGCACTGTATGACAATGGGTTGCGCTGGGTCATGATGTGTTGTGCAAAAAAAGTATTTTCTTGTCATAATAATATATTGCCTTCCAGTTTCATCAGACGGTCTCTTGTTAGTTTAGCCTAGTTTAGTTCATAGAACTGGAAGGGACCTCGAGAGGTCATCTAATCCAGTCCCCTGCTCTTGTGTTATGAAAAAAGGTCGCTAAGAAGCAAATGGGTTTTCTCAGAGCATTCATTATTATATATATATAGCACATCTTTTCTTATTTGTGTCCTCCCTAAATTTAGCAGTCCTAATCTCTCCTCATATGGAAGTCTCCCAAGGACTTTTGTTGCCCATTTCTAAACCCCTTCTATTTCTGTTCTGTTTGTTGGAAGGGGGGGGAGGTTGATAACAGCATTCTAATACTCTCAGTACTATTTTTTATCCATTCTTTACACATCCTAACAGCTTCTTTGCCTTTTTTAACCACTACTGTGGGCTGAGCAGAGCCTTTCATGGAGTTATTCACAGTGACACTAAGGCTACATCTACACAGCCTGTGGCAGAAGCCCCCCAACCTGGGTCAACAGACTCACATTAGCACTGCAAAAATAGCTGTGTACACAGTGTTTTGAAGTTGCAACTCAGGTTACAGCCCCTTGCCTAGGCTTCAGAGCCTGAGCTGCAGCCTGAGACAAGTTTAAAGCTCTGTCTACTCAGTGCTAGTACAAGCCCCACAAACCCAAGCCTGTCAATCCAGGTTAGGAGGCTTGCTTCTGCAGGCTGTGTAGACATACCCTAGGTCTTTCTCCTGAGAGCTTACAGTCAATTTAGAACCCAGGAGTGGACATGACTAGCTCAAATTATTTTGTCCAATGTATATTACTCTGCATCTCTCAACACAGAAGTTCATCTATCACAGGGGTGGGCAAACTTTTTGACCTGAGGGTCACATCTGGGTATGGAAATTGTATGGCAAGCCATGAATGCTCACAAAATTAGGGGTTGGGGTGCGGGGGAGAGGGGGTGAGGGCTCCGGCTGGGGTTGGGGATGAGGGGTTGGGGTACAGGAGGGTGGTCTGGACTGGGACCGAGGGGTTCAGAGGGAGGGAGGGGGATCAGGGCTGAGTCAGCAGGTTGGGGTGCAGGAGGGAGTCAGGGGTGTAGGCTCCAGATGGTGCTTACCTCAAGCTGTTCCCAGAAGCAGAGGCATGTTCCCCTTCCAGCTTCTACGCGAAGACGTGGCCAGGCGGCTCTGTGCGCTGCCCTGTCTGCAGGTGCCACCCCTGCAGCTCCCAGGGGCCACAGTTCCCAGCCAATGGGAGCTGCAGGGGCAGTGTGCAGAGCTCCTTGGCTGCCCCTACGCATAGGAGCCAGAGGGAGGACATGCCACTGCTTCTGGGAGCCATGCGGAGCGGGGCAAGCCCCCAACCCCACTCTCAGCTGGAGCGGGGCAAGCCCCGGACCCCACTCCCCGGCAGGAGCTAGAGGGCCAAATTAAAACATCTGGAGGACCGGATGTGGCCCCCGGGCCATAGTTTGCCCACCCCTGATCTATCATCATGTTGCCCAATCATGTGGCTCTGTTATGGGCCCTTGCCCCTCCCCCAAAGATTTTTACACTCTTCTTTAGGGTTGCCAATCCTAAATATTTTCGCAAAGATACAAATTTAAAATTACCCATACCCAGTTTGCCAAATTCTTTCCTCATTCAAGTCCCTCCTAAAGATTTATTCACAATGCCCACAAGTATTGATTAACAACAACAGCCAAGTTACTCCCTCCTCTGGCTTTCCCAGTGCACTTCTGTGCATGCCTTGTAGGCTGTCATCTCTTCAGAGCAAGTACTAGAGCACTTTGCTGGCACTTAGCAATAACAGCTACTGCTCACAAAACAGGTATAGGTTCACTCGGAATTCTGCTCCTGTGACAAACACCAGGACATAGTTGAGATTCAGCAGGCTAGTATGGGAAAAAACTAAAACACAGAAATCCAATCAGGCCAACACATGTTCATAAACTCATTTCAAGTGCTTAGGCGTTTCTGAAATCACATATCCGTAGATGTTATTATAGTACACACTGTGTCCTGGAGGCTGCCAGATACAGGCACAAAGGTCACAAGTTAAGGTGCAGTATTGGAATTAACTCTGAGAAGCAGTTGCATTCTTTCTACTACTATACTAGGGCTAAAGATGTTCTGACACAATTAGTGACAGATTCTACTGTGATGGACTCTCTGGTGAGGAGCACAGTGTAGAAAGACAGGTAGCTAGATAAGATATTTAAGACAGACTGATAGCTAGAACATGGAGAATCAGTTAGTAACAATTACTGATACATTACAAATGTGTGTGTGTACAATATAGTTCTGCTAGTTTTTTTTGTTTAAATTGTCACAACCTATTAATATCCCTGGGATACTGGCATCAACTTCAAAAGTTCAGCAAAGCCCCAACTCACTGTTTTGTTTTTACACTTCAGCATGTTAACATTAGTAATCTATTGCTCACTTAACTTCTTTGTAGGATGTAATGGCATCTGCAGATGGTTCAGAGAGCTGCTGTTAGGGTACTTACGCCCACTAATCTATCTCAGCAAATCATTCCCACTCTGTAATCCCTTCACTGGCTTCCTGTTAGCTAGCTTATTGACTATAAAATTGCTCTCCAAATGCACCAGCAGTTTACCACTTTACCCCTTCTGATTCAGAAGATTTGCTTTCTCACTCTGCTCCCAGATCATTCTCTTTATCCCTGTCTCCACTGTACCTGTTCTGAACACTGCCAGGATAGCTCAGAACAAACACGCTCAGCATCCCTGGTTTTAATCACAGTTTCTGAAGTGGTGCTCAACACAGTTTGTCCTTGCCTACGTGTGCAGCTAAATCTCATCCATCTCCAGTGCAGATGCAATACTGCCAACACTCAATGTGAGCAATTGGTAATTTTCCTAGTGTAGACAAGGTTTGTGTCTATTGGATACTATGCTTCGTACCATTCATAAATACCAGCTTGAATCATATGATCATAAACCACTGTGACTAATTAACATTTGAGTTCACCAAGCATCTAGTTGTTATTGACCTTGAAAGGGAGACAACGAAGTAGAGGACCAGATCCTCAGCTGGTGTAAACAGGTGCACCTGTGTTGAATGCACATGGACCTATGCTGATCTAGTCCATCTGTGGGTCTGGACCATAGTCTTTTCTTAAGGTTTTTTTTAATTGACATGATCTTATTCATACCATGCAATGCAAAACATAAAATATCTTGGATTATTTGCACAAGAGGCCATATGCACATGTAAGTCTACCTTCCATGCTAAAAAATAATTTCTCACACAAGAGCCTGCTCACAGTGAAGTCACTGACATTTCTCTGCTCTAAGTCGCTTTATCACTTGCAAACCAGTCTTTCTGTGGTATACTGAACTGTGCAAAGGGTACATATCACCTGGTACATCTTAGCCTGCAAGGCCCAAATATGGGACTTGTGTATGCAGGGAGAGGAGGAGGAGGAGTGGCGAAATCTTAAAATATATTTGGTATTCATCTCTTTCTGATGAACAACATTTTTTACCTCCTGTGTTTCACAATTCTGCCTTCCCAGTGTGAATTATTGACAATCATTTTAATAAGATAGGAGCGAGTCATTGTAGGACAGGAAGTCATTTGGGTCCAAAGTGAGAGACAGCCTTCGTCATGAAGAGCAGCTGGGAGAGGGTACAGAAGTGTTTAGTGATCATTTAATAATTGTACTCCACATTCTGATGTGAAGGACTTTGGAGGACAGGATTAGAATTCCAAATGACCTTGACAAATCGGAGAATTGGTCTGAATGCAACAAGGTGAAGCTCAATAAAGACAAGTTTAAAGTACTGCACTTAGGAAGGAAAAATCAAATGCTCAAAACACAAATGAGGAATAAGTGGCTAGGCAGCAGTACTGCTGAAACAGATCAGGGGTTATAATAGATTAGGTATCACACATTGAATATGAGCCAACAATATGACGCAGTTGCAAAAAAAATAAAAAAAGAAAAAAGAAAATAAAGGCAAAATGTCATTCTGGGGTGTATTAAGAGGAGTGTCACATAGAAGATGTGGGAGGTGATTGTTCCACTTCACTCAGCACTGGTGAGGCCTCATCTTGAGTATTATGTCCAGTTTGGAGCACCACACTTTAAGGAAGATGTGGAAAAACTTGCAAGAGTCCAGAGGAGAGCAACCAGAATGATAAATGGTTTAGAAAACCTGACCTATGAGAAAAGGTTACAAAACTAGACATATTTAGTCTTGAGACAAGACTGAAGGGGGGACCTGATAACTGTCTTCAAATATGTTAAGGGCTGTCATGAAGAGGATGGTGATCAAATGTTCTCCATGTCCTCTGCAGGTAGGACAAGAAGTAATCAGCATAAATCTGCTGCAAAGAGACTTAAGTTAGAAATTAGGAAAAAATGTCTAACTGTAAGAATAGTTCAGTACTGGAATAAGTTACTAAGGGAGGCTGTGGAATCCCTGTCACTGGAGATTTTTAAGAACAGGTTAGACAAACACCTGTCAGGGATAGTCTAAGTATACTTGGTCCTACCTCAGCGTAAGGGGGAAGAGCTAGCTGACATCTCAAAGATGAGCCTTTAAGCCAACAATCAGCATATAGATGACGTTCCCAGAATATTGTAGACTGGGAATCCTTTTCCTGCCCACTACCCAGAGTTCACTGTGTTTAGACAGATTGGGGTATTTGTACTGCTGATGATGCTAACTTAACGAACTGAAGCCTGTGGCCTAATTCTGATTTCACATATGCTGGTGTAAGATTAAAATCAAAGCCTTTGTTTAAAAGATAAACAAACAGATAAACCAACCCTACGTTCGTACAAAGTTTTGTGCCAGGTTAAAAAATAAGTGAGGTTTCACCTTTGGAAGTCCTCTCTAATTCTTCACCCTCTGCCTGGGATGATCCGTAGAATTAGCATTCTGTAATGCAATTAGTTTTGAATGGCAGGAGTTCTGAATTTTTTAGCTTTAAAAGGGATAAGAAGAAACATTTCTAAGGCTATTTATGTCAATTCTCATTCAGACTTATCTGTCCAGTTCCCATGATCTGAAATCTTAACACTAGTCTCAACACATTTCCTTAAATATTCTTAGCATGCTTTACTGATTCAGAGTTGTTTTTTTCCATTGTGTTGATCACAAATCATCAGACAGGAAAGGCCCCTCTTTCCCCTGACATGGGGAATGAGTTTGCAATCCATCTGCCTTTATCATTCAGTTGGGTGCAAGTATGATTTGAATAGAGAGCTTCAAACAAAGGCTTTTGCAGCCTTTCAAAGGCAACATAAATGGATAAGGACTGGCTAACTGAAAAATTCACTGTTTTTTTCTCTGATCCATGTTAGGAGAATCTCTCCAGCATCCCAAGAGAGATTAGCCCATGTCACAGAATAGCCATATACTTTGGAATAAGCAGCTGCTGTTGCATCAGAGATTCCCAACTTTCAGTGATTCCCCCACCCTGGGTGGTCCCCACAGGATCAAGGTTGAAGTATATGGGCCGAAAAGTATGAGAAATCCCTGAAGTGTCCTCTCACAGTTTCCAGTTTAGGAAGAAGGAACTGGCCTTTGTTTAAAGTTGTTTGGATAGTCAACACATACACAAAATATTAATCAAGCAACGTCAACAAAAAAGAGGCAAGCGTGGCAGGTTGACGTCTTGGCCCCTCCCACATGGAGTATTAGGGTGCAGTGTGATTGTGTCAGTCACCCAGGAGAAGCGTTAAGGATTTAAAAAAAAAAAGACTGTATGCGACTGAGTTTCCCCTTCAGCCTCCCACCACCAAAAAAGAGGTGGTGAAAAAAAAGACAGAAGGAATAGACTCCACTCAAATACCCCCTGATACAGCTTCACCTAAATCCAAAGGGAACTGAGATGGTCACTCTAAGAGTATCAGAATGAAATGTATAATCCTTGATCTGAAGAACAAATCTAATTCCCAGAAGATGGAGACAATTATTCTAACAGGGATAAACACAAAGGATCAAATTCTGAAGCCTTACAGAGTTTTTACTCAGTCCCAATTCAGACCTTCTTCAGAATTTGACCCAAAGAATTTAGCATACCAACAACAAATATTTCTATAGATTTATCTATTAAGAAACTTTTCATATTTTTATTTCCCAGACGTTACAGTGTATTACAGGATCGTTTAAAAAAAACTCCTAACCTCAGGCTCTCATATATCGTTCTGAAGAATTGCAGATTCATACCAGAGTCCTTCCTTTTGCCAGCTTTAGTTCCAGGCAGAAAATTTCTGTCAGCTGCTGGTTCAAGGACATACAATATTTTATGGCAAATGAAGATCCTCTGGCAGTACATGGCTAGAATGCACAACTGTATTCCTCAAAATAAGGGGTCTCTCTGTTGTGTTAATCTCTAGAATGTACACTGGTTTCAATGCCTTTCCATAACAACAGTGTGTTAGCAAGAGGTCAAATGCAATTGTTCTTCAAGTATGCATGGGGGTATTTCAGTATCTGTGTCCATTCAATCCTTGCCTTTGTGATAAAACTACCAATAAGGGAGTCCATTAATGGCAATTGTAATTGTAGTTTTTCTGAGCTGAACAGCTGTTCACTAGCAACTGGACTTTGACTACCAACAATTTTCACAGGCTGCTGCAAAGCCATCAGATACTACTGACTTGTGCCAGATATTAAAAGAAAGAAAAAAAAGACCCTACTCAGCCATCTTCTCTGTAATACTTTAAGTTTTTGGAGCTCAATTGGTTCAGACAGTATAGATTTGCCATTTTAAAAAAAATTAGGAATAGCACTAGTATTACAGTGACTCCTGTTGTCCCCAGCAAAGATCGAGGCCCCATTGTGGTAGGCCCTGTACAAATTCCTAGTTAGGGCATGTCTACACTGCATTGTCACCCTGGATCAGACCCAGATTTGAGCCCAATCTTCACAGCTGTTCACACACAATTTTTTCTGACTCGGGTCTGCAAGCAATACAGATTCAGGTCCTTGGACCCACCTGGGTCCAAGTTCAAGTCCCACTGTGACTTAGGTCTAAGCCCTATCATTTTGCAGTGTAGATGCATCTCAAGCCACAGATCTGAGTCAGAAGGACTGCATAATGCAGTATGGACATGTTAGCATGGTTGTGAGACTCAGGTCCAGCAACTGTAAATTCAGGTTTATAATGCTGTGTAATGCTAAAGCACAAGTCCCACAGACCCATGTTTACTATACAGTGTAGACATACCCTAAGTGATAAGTGCCTAGGCACAATGAATAAGGAAGGGAAAGTGTTACTAGACATGTATTGCTAATCCATGGATGATAGGTAACACATGGTTCAAAAAGAGGATGAGTCATGTGGCCACATGCATCTGTGGTGGATACAAAAGCTAGATTGATATGATGATGGTGAGGAAATCTCAATGAAGTTGAGTTATGGACTGCAAAGTGATATTTAGCAAGATGGTAGTGCTGCAGCACAAACCTCTTGTGGCAAAGATTGCAGTAGAGAGTTGGACAAGGGGGGAACTAAGCTCAAAAGAAACAAGATTAAAGTACAGGAAGTTATGGGCAATTGCAGCAGAGAAGTTTGTGCAAGCAGGACAAAAACTGGTGTGTAAAGGAGAATAAATGAACCCACTGAGTGTAAATAAAAGCGCATACAAAGAAGCAAAGCGAGCGGCCACACAGCAGTGAAGAAGGCCAAAGAGAATGTCCTATATGACCTGAACTCCAAGCTTGTAAACTACTCACAGCTGGCTGGCAAAGAGATCTATAGCACTTCAAAAATGAGACCCACAGGGAAGGAGGAAGATATTGTAACACCATTTGCCAATGATTACTGGGAAGCTCAACTTTGCTGGCTTAGACACATACAGAAGATGAAAGAAGAAGCCCTAATGAAGAAGGGGGTAGAAAAGAGACACCAAGGTAAAATGAAGTGATGGATTGATTGCATCAAAGAAGGTGGTAAATAGGTGCATCTAGTGCCATCTCAGACAGATGAGGATGCTTACCTGACAACCCAACCCCAGATGATGGGATAAGGGAAAGAAGCAGCAGCTAAGTGCCTGCCCTGGAGGTCCTACAGTATAAATCGACAAACAGACCAAAGGTGGGAGAAAAAGAGGTATTATTATCCCCATTTTACAGGCGTGGAACTGAGGCACAGAGAGATTAAGTGACTTGCCCAAGGTCATAGGAATTTAATCTTGATCTCACAAGTCCCAGTTCAGTGCTGGAACCACACAACCATCCTTATAAAGCTTTTCCAAGCCAAACAATAGAAAATTTTCCATTTTTTAAAATTCCAGTGCAAACCACTCACACTGAAGTGAGCTGTATTGTGAGTGAGATACAACAGCAGGCACCCTAGATGCATCCTGGTTGACTTAGTCACATTACCTGGAACAGGGGCCGCAGCATTTTCCAAAATGTTGCAGTGTTCAGATCCCTCACTTCACACTGGCCTTGGGTCATAGCCCTGTCCTCATCCATCTTCTCCCCAGCCCTCTGCGAAATGTTTGAAAAACTCCACATAAAAGTAATGAACAGGAACCCCGCTCCATGTACTTTAGTGCTTTGTCTATTAACCAATTATTTACATGCAGACAGAACACTTCTGTATGGAACTCAAGGACTGGACGTGTGGGTGGCCTCTTGGAATGTGGCATGAGCTGGGATGTAAGTAAGGAGAGAAGGTATGTGCCTTGGGCTCTGTGCTTAATTTGTAATGAAAGAGGTGCCGGAGCTCAAGCAATTTTTTTTACTTGCACAACTGATGCGGTAAGCCCAGATGTACTGGGGCTACGAACTGCTAAGCCCAGAGGTGCCAGGGCTATGAACTGTCAAACTGAGAGACGCCCGGGCTCAGCCCTGGCAAACCCTGGCAAAATTAAGCACTGCTTGGGTTATGGCACGGTTCTATTACCATGCCAGTCTGAAGTGTTGACAGGGAAAAGGGCTGTGTACCAGGTCCCGAGTTTCAATAGTCCTCCTCCCCCATTCCTACAATGCACAGAACCCTTTTCTTTCCCACTGCTGGGCCAGCCATGATATAACCTAATTATCAGTGTTAACATTTGCTGCCCAAGCACTGCTGCATTTAGTTAGTGTTTTATGTACTGTGCACTAGGTAATAACTGGAGACAACTATTCTTGTCATACTAAACTGTATCTATTAAAGCAATTATTTATTGTACTGCTCCAAAACCAGCTCAGCATTCCTAGCTATTGACACACAGACTGACTTCCTCGAGCCTTCTCCAACTCTTCCCTCTAGAAACCTGTACTCCCCATCCAGGTTCCATCCAGGTTCCTACAGCTAGTTCAGGAGAAACTGAAAGAGAAATGGACTAGAAACTAACTAGTCTGTTTACATTTCCCAAGTTGAGAGTAATGATAAGCTGTAACAACATAAAACACTGAATTTGATCTTTATAATTGTATTCAGTTAAACTAGGATGCTATTTGAAACATAGGGCATGAATTTTTAAGTATATAGGACTAGACCCATCCATGCTGGCAAAGAGAAAAGTAATGTTGTAGCTTGTGTGCTGCCACTGCCTCGATCCTCCCACTCAGAGATTCACTCTGGTGCTGTCGACTAAAGAGGTGCACTTAACACATCCTGAGTGGAGCCAGCACAGCCCAAGAACTGTGTGCCATTGGCTGGAGGACGAGGGGGTAGGGCATGGCCAGCTCAGGCATGTAATATACTTTTTGACTTCATAAACTTAGACTTCTGTAAGGCATTTGACTTGATACTGCATGGCATTTTGATTAAAAAACTACTATATAAAATTAAAGTGGCACACACGAAATGGATTAAAAACTGGCTATAGGGTAGGTCTCAATGTGTAATTGTAAATGGGGAATCATGATCAAATGGGTGTGTTTCCAGTGGAGTTCTACAGGGGGTCAGTTCTTGGCCCTACAGTATTTAACATTTTTATCAATGACCTGGAAGAAAACAAAATCTTCACAGATAAAATTTGCAGATGACATCAAAATTGGGAGAGTGGTAAATAATGAAGAGGACAGGTCACTGATACAGTGAAACCTGGTCACCTGGTAAACTGGGCGTACAAGCAACCAATACACAGTTTAACGTGGCTAAATGTAAATATATACATCTCAAAACAAAGATTGGGGGAATATATCCTGGGAAGTGGTGACGCAGAAAAAGATTTGGCGGGTGTGGTGGATAATGACCACCCTGCACTGTAAGCAGGGGGGGCCATTGTCCAGGCTATCCGGAGGAAGGCAGTAGTGCTTTATGGCAGGGGTGGGGAGAGGGGAAACAAGGTCAGAAACTGCTGCAAAAAGGTGATGTTGGTCAGCTTTGCAGCACAGACTCACCCCCTTGGAATGTAAGGGGAGAAGGTTTTAAAGGTGCAAGCTCTGGCAGAGCCATTTGCAGCAAGTGGTCAGTGAGATTGTTTCTGAGGTTGTTTCCACAGCACTGCAGGGCTTCCAAAGTGTACTGGGCCGCCCAGAACCACAACGTTCTTCTACACTGAACCCAGGAGATGGGGGTGAGGCTGATTCCAGGGGTGAGTGTGTTTTGCAATAGACAGATTGGGGGGACAGGTGGCACAGATGATATCCTGCTTTAATATGACAATGTGGTGGTTGCACGAGTCTCAGGGATGTGAAGCATCCGGACTCAAATTGTCCATCTCAGAGTGTACCTGACGGGGACGGGAGTGAGCCTTGCGGGGTAACAAATAGGCCAGGGCCAGGAATTGGAGTCCCAGAATCCATATCAGACCCATCTGGAGGGAGCACCCTTGCTGGGGACACTAATGATGTTGAGCAGCTGCTGCAAGCTAATCTGCAGTTGCTGTGACAACTTCAGACATCTGTGGAGTGATGGGTCGGGTCTGGGTTCCAAGGGAGGCCCAGCATGGGCACAGGTTGGGGAATTGGGAGCCAGGCAGGTGGGGCAGACCCCTCGCGGGAGGTCGGGGGGGACACAGCGGTGTGGTTGAAACCGCTGGGCACATGTCAACTCACTGGAATAGAGTTGAGCTTCCTGCAGGGGCTGGGGCTCCTCATTTGATCAGACTGCTTCTGAGATAATTTAATTGCTAGCAACCATGGATGCCTTATCTACATTCCCCAACATTGCAGTTGCACTAGTTTTAGCAATAGGGACATTTTTAGAAAATTCCCTTAGGTAGACAAGAGCTTAATATGTCTATGGCCCAAAAGTCCCATTAAGTGCTTTAGATAGATAGATAGAAGTTCTGTCTCTTCAGCACATAGCATTCCATGAAGCAAGCCTCCGCTGACAGCAATAAAATCAGCACACACTAAAGTCAGAACACACCTGGAGAAAGCCTGGTTGCCAAGTTAGCTGTCTCAACCAAATTCTTCACAGCTGCTTGGTTATTCTCAAATAGAGTGGCAACAAAAAACACCTCACTGTAGTTTACAAAGCCGAGTTACTAAATCACTAACAACATAGAATCATTTCACCATGCTTCTTCTGGTAGAAGCACACAAACAAAGAACATTTGTAATAAGAGAGGTTAGAATTCCTTAACTGCCTTTTTATCCTTACTTTCAGCCTTATAAATAATCATCTATTTAAAAAAGACTTACGGGAGAAACTATACAAACGGAACAAGCACATTAATGAGCCCAATCCTTCTCTTCCTGAAGTCACTAGAAGAGAATCTAGGAATTACACGTGAAAGGTCATCAATTCAAATAAATTCTGTTCAGTAAGTCTTCACTCAAATAAGTTCTTTCTAGTTTTAATATCACCTTTTCCCATGGAATAATGAGGATCTTGATCAAGTGGCCCAAATTAAAGTGAAAAATAAATATTTTTTCATATTTTAACAAAAAAATGAATTTCAATTTGTTTCATTAACTATTTTCAAATTCTAATGAATTGTAGCAATAATTACCAAATATTGGTATTTCTAAAAACTTCCCCCCACCTATGTCAATCAGATCCCAATTCTGTCTGATGAAATACTGGGTTTGATAAATATAGGGTTTTGGTAATTATAATTAGAATTACCCATTAATATGGAGAAAGCATGTGTCAAGGTTCCCTCCCCACTCTGAACTCTAGGGTACAGATGTGGGGACCCGCATGAAAGACTCCCTAAGCTTATTTCTCCCAGTTTAGGTTAAAAACTTCCCCAAGGCACAAATTCTTCCTTGTCCTTGGACGGTATTGCTGCCACCACCAAGTGAGTTAGACAAAGATTCAAGGAAAAGAACCGCTTGGAGTTCCTGTTCCCCATAATATCCCCCCAAGCCCCTTCACCCCCTTTCCTGGGGAGGCTTGAGAATAACATACCAACCAAATAGGTTAACAAGGTGAGCACAGACCAGCCCCTTGGGTTTTTAGGACACTAAAAAAAAATCAGGTTCTTAAAAGCAGAACTTTATTATAAAGAAAAAGTAAAAGAAGCACCACTGTAAAATCAGGATGGAAGGTAATTTTACAGGGTAATCAGATTCAAAACACAGAGGATTCCCCTCTAGGCAAAATCTTAACGTTACAAAAAAACCCCAGGAAAAAACCTCCCTCTTAGCCTATGGAAAATTCACAAGCTAAAACAAAAGATAATCTAACACATTTCCTTCCTCTTACTTACAATTTGTAATCTTAGATGCTTAGTTCAGGTATGGCTTTAGGAGATGTATTTTCCCTGCCCTGGTTCCTCGCTGTCTTGAAGAGAACACAAAGAAGCACAAAACAAAAACCTTCCCCCACAGATTTGAAAATATCTTCTCCCCTTATTGGTCCTTTTAGTCAGGTGCCAACCAGGTTATCTGAGCTTCTTAACCCTTTACAGGTAAAGGAGGGATTTTATGCTACCCTTGGCTGGATGTTTATGACAGCATGGTATAGAGGTTAAAATATAAGACTCTCAGTCAAGGGACCTGGGGTGTCTTCTCATCTTGGCCACTGACTTCATATGTGCTCTTGAACAAGACACTGAGGGTCTGGTACTATTCAATATTGTCATTAATGACTTGGATGATGGAGTGGAGAGTATGCTTATAAAATTTGTGGATGACACCAAGCTGGGAAGGGTTGCTAGCACTATGGAGGACAGGATTAGAATTTAAAATGACCTTGACAAATTGGAGAATTATCTGAAATGAACAAGGTGAAATTCCTTCAAGACAAATGCAAAGTACTACATTAAGGAGCGAAAAATCAAATGCACAGATACAAAATGGGGAATAACTGGCTAGGTGGTAGTACTGCTGAAACAGATCGGGAGTTGTAGAAACTGAATTTGAGTCAGCAATGTGATACAGTTGCAAAAAAAGCTAATATCATTCAGGGATATATTAAAAGGAGTGTCATATGTAAAACACAGGAGTTAATTGTCCCCAGTCTACTTGGCACTGGTGAGACCTCAGCTCAATTCAGGGCGCCAAACTTTAAGAAAGATATTGGAAAATTGGAGCAAGTCCACAGGAGAGGAAAAAAAATTATAAAAGGTTTAAAGACAGTGATATATGAGGAAAGATTAAAAAAACTGGGCATGTTCAGTCTTGAGAAAGACGGAGTGGGACCTAATAACTGTCTTCAAATACGTTAAAGGCTGCTATAAAGAGGATGGTAATCAGCTCTTGTCCACTGAAGATAGGGCAAGAAGTAATTGGTTTAATCTGCAATGGGTGAGATTTAGATTAGGTATCAGGAAATTTTCTAACTATAAGGGTAATAAAGCTCTGGAATAAGCTTCCAAGGGAGGTTGTGGAATCCCCATCAGTGGAGGTTTTTAAGAACAGGTTGCACAAACACCTGCCAGGGATTGTCTAGGTATACTTGGTTCTGCCATAGCACAGAGGGCTGGTCTAGATAACCTCCTGAGATTCCTACCTGCTTGATATTTCTGTGGTATATTTAAAAGTGTCTCCAGATTTGGGGTTTGAGTGTCCAACCTGAGCTATGCAAGGCCTAATTTTTCAAAGGTGCTGTGCAATTTGAATTGTGGATTAAGGCCATGGGAGTTACAGATTCTCAGCACTTTTGAAAAGCCAGGTCTTGGGTATCTCATACTGAGCACTCAAGAAAGTTAGGAACCCAAAAACCATTGGATGGTTGTTTTTTTTTAAATGTAGGTCTTGAAGTTTTAAACCGCTTTGAAATCCTTCAGTGGAATGTTGCAAAGAGGTGCAGTGTGTTACTTTGACTATTACTACTGAAAGCAGAAGGAACAAACATGACAATTATTGTAAAACTGGAAACACACACAAAAAAATTGTTGTTCTGGTGCTCCTGGCTCATTCTTTGGTGCAAATCAGAGACAATGGAGTCCAGTTCCCCATTGATATGCCTGTGTGTATAACGTCCAGGGTTGGCTTTAGACATGTGCTGAGAGCCTGATCTCTTTCCATTGACCTGTATGGGTCCTGCTCTTTTGAGAGCACATCTTCCACTGCATTCCCTGACAACATGCACCAAAGGCTCCCCCAAAGCACCACCATCTGCTTCCCTGCTATGACCACCACTTACCTCTAAAGATGAACTTGGAGACCCTCAAGCCCTACAAGAACACCTACTCCATGCTGACTGCTCACTCACTAGTTGCTCAAATCCTCTCTGGTACGCCTCCAGTGAGAGATGCACCAATCCCTTCTGCAATGACAAAACTTCTACAGGATACCCCTGCAGCCTGCTAAGCAACATGGACCCACCAGCTGCCAGGTACACCCCCACGAGCATACTCTGCTGTTTGCCATTTGCGTTCATGGGAGTTACTCAGATATATCGAAAGAAGAACAGATTTTGGGTTTTTTAATCTCTCAATCACAAAACTGCTAAACACAAGTTCACATTACAGTGAATTTGCCTACATCTATTAAAACTAGTTGTCTTCCTTACAAACATTTAAAATAGACAATACAAATACCACCAGCCTATATGCTTGGGTTCCTGTTTTAATGGATCTTCACCAATGTCAAGATGGAGCAATTGTCTCTCAATCTAACAATTAGGCACTTCACACACAAGCAAATTCTTCACATGGTCATTTTAACTGTATCATTTTCAGTGTTAAATGGCTGCATTCAAACACCTTTGCTCTTTGCCTTTTATTACCACCTCATTCTGTCTTGATGCCCATTTGTCCTCTTTGCCAACAAGATGGGCAGTAGTGACGCTATTTTTGATGTTCTGGACACCTATCTATAAGAAGTGAACAGAGATGAACAATATACCACACATTATCAATGATGTAATAGCTGCCAACCTGGACCAGAGCTGAAATGGTTTATATCCCATTACCAGTCACCTAAACCATCCAGCCCACAGCTGGGCAATCTTCCTGCTGATTAAAATAAAAACATAGATAATACTGAACTTGTAAATGTACACATTCATCTCCCACTTAATTTTCTTCCCATTTCTCTTCTCTATCAATAGAATCAGCAACATGGAGCTGCATTTATTTCTAAGGTCCAGCACTTGGAGCCTGTAAACCCTTCCAAGGAATTGTTCCAAAAGACTTGATAGTTTTCTTCACGAACTATATGCTGCCTTTAGCACCACTCCCAGCATGAGGACCTTTGGATTGCTTCCTTCTGAATTTAATCAACACTTTCAGAGAACCTGCCATTGCCTGTGCGGCATTCAGTGAAATCACACAGACACCCATGCCATTGAGCAACAAGGTCAAAGCTAAAAACCTTATGTTCTTTGCTTGGTTTCTTACTCCCTTTTTTCATAATAAAAATCTCAAATTTTATAAGATAGCCGAGCTTACGGAAGGACATGGAAAAGACATTACTATTACACACACTGCAGAGTGTGCGGTTTTTAAGAGGCAAGCTAAAAGTAAGTGCACTTTAAGAGTTAAGACAGAAATACCTCTGATTTTTCAAAATAAATCAGATCACATTTCCCAGGAACACCAGACTCCCTTTCCCCATTCGCATTTCTTTTTCTTTCCTTCCCTCCACCCCCAACATCCTCCTTTTTTTCAAATTAATAAAAAAGAGAGAGCACCACAGCAAGGTCCCCTAAGGCACAAGGAAAGCACATGAAACTTACTTTTTCTTCAAACCCTTCAAGGTATGTATCTGTTCATTGAAGTGAACTTGTCTTTGTTCAGTCTAAGTGAGAGGAAGCAGGTGAGAAATATTTGGATTGGTAAATATATATCCTGAAGTGAATTTCATGTCCTTCAAGGGGGAAAGATGCAGCACGGATTACCTGGAACTTGCATAGCAGCACGCAGAAAAAGGAAACTCAGCTCGTGAAAAGAATGAAGTAGGAAAGCGACAATGGGTTTGTATTTTTGGGTCATGTGTGAGGACGTAATGAGAGTGGAGCAGATTCTGATCTCATCTACACTGGTGTAAATCCAGAGTAGCTCAACTGAACACAATGGTATTAATATCTAGGGAACTGATGTCAGAATTTAGACCTGTGAATTTTCCTACTTTCCCCAAATACTCAATCCTGCAGTCCTTGCAAAGGTAAAATTATCCAGTTCGTTCAAATATGGATTGTGTCCTTGTGAAGAAGTGGGAATTATCTGGGTTAATTTTTATGAATATTCTCTATCTCTCTCTCTCTTTCTCTCTAAGTATGGAGATTATTCTGTTGCTGGCTAAAGCGTTAAATCTCCCTTAAATTACTAGTGACTGTACACGTGGCCGGGCCATACCCTATTGTCTACATCTGTACCCCAGAAGCATGTGTCTGAAGGCAAGAGAGGGCTAATACGCCTAAGGGGTGTGTGTAAGTACATACCTCGGGCTGTGGCACAACTCTGTACCCATGCCAGTGTGCATGGACAGAGGAAAGGGGCCAGGTCACAGGTTTCAATAGGCCTCCATCCCCATTCCCACAATGCACTGAACCCTTTTCTTTCTGACCATTACCCAATCTAGAAAGGTCCCTATCTCCCATCCCCACGCTTTGACCAGTAATAACGAGCTGTGCTGACTATATCAGAATAGCTTTCTGCTACATTCTTTGCAGCTCAATACAGATGAAAATGGATCCTGCTCCGAGAGCAGCCGCCTGGCCTGCTGACCGCTCCTGGGTCCTGATCAATGTGTGGTCGGAGTACACCATCCCCCACTACTTCACCCAAAGCAGCAGAAACATACACCTGTACCTGTACTGGGAAATTTCACGGAGCCTGGTGCAGGTGGGCATTTAGTGGACTCCGGCTCAGTGCCGGGAACTCATCAAGCACTTGAGGCTCCTGTACAGGAGGACAAAAGACTCCAGCAGTTGCTCTGGGAGGGCTCAGTGTACCATGCCCCTTCTACAAAGAGCTAGAACGGGTCCTAGCTCATCAGATGGTACACTCGGCCAGGTCTCCTGGCCTAAGGTGGGGAGCCTGCCACCCCAGGAGCGAGGTGACGGGGGGACGCACAACACCTGACTCCACTGCGTCCCAGCCCAGGGCCCTGACAGTGGTACTGCCACTGGGACAGCGGGGATCCAGATGCAACTGCTAAACACAGGTTCACGTTACCTAGCGTCAGCCAGCAACATAGTCAGACAGTAGTCAGCTGCCCCGAGCCACTTCCTCTCCTCCCCTCAGGCTGTACCTGAACCCCAGGGTTGCCCACCGTCTCCCTGAGGTACACCGCCAGGGGCAATCCAAGCAGCTCCTCGGCGTCGGCCGTGTCTGGCAGTCCTGGTACCTGGGATGTGTTCTCAGGACAGCACAAGTCTTCTGCAGGTTCTGGCCCCAGCAGTGGGCTGGAAACGTGCGTCTCCCTCGGAGACTCCTGCCCCACTGAGCTGCAGGGCCCACCTCTTATACTTCCTGTTCCTGTCTCACCCTTCTGCTTCTGGCATGGCAGCCTAGGTCTTCCTGGCTCCGCCCACCAGGGGGCATCTGGCCCTCCCTCGCGGTCAGTCTCAGAGGGAGGCCACGGCTACACACACATACCTACACACACACACACACACACACAGCAGCCACCATTCTCCAGCCTCCCAGCTCTGAAGGCAGAGCAGAGACAGCAACGGATGCTAGCTGCGTGCCCAGCTCTGAAGGACAGGAGTAAGCCCAACTGGGGGGGCCTGGGGGCCTGAGAGAAGCCCTGGCCTGTGTCTCGGGCTCCCACAGCAGCCCAGACTGACCTGCTGTATCCCAGGCTCCTGGGCCCCAAGGTCGCTGATTCCCGAGGGCTCTGCTGACCCCAGAGCCGGGTCCCCCTGCCCGGGAGGCTGTTACCAGCTGCAAACAGTGAAAGGGCTGCGTGGAGCTGAGGAGCAGCCACAGACCTGAGGCCCTGGGGGAGCCAGCAGGTGCAGGAGGAGGAGGGGGAGCACGACCCACACCATGGCACCAGCCAGCGCAGCAGCCGCCCCACACTGCCTGGCTCCAGCTCCCAGCCTCCAACCTGGCCAGGAGGCGGGGCCTGGGAGACGGGGTGGGGTGGGGCTGACACTTACCTGAGGAACAGGAACCTCAGCCCCCCCCCCCCCACTGGGAAGAGACTGGCACTGCCCCTGAACAGGTTCATGGAGCAGGAGGCACAGCACAGAGAATGGGAGTGTTCCTTAATGGAGAGGCTGATTGAGCTGGTGGCCAAATGAGTTCAGGGTCCACTTGCTACCAAGGACACTGAACCAGTCCATGAACCATCACCTCCCCTTCCTCCAGGTGCCACCCAGAGTGCTGCTGAACCAGAGGATCCTTTTTTTCAAGGACTCCCTTCCCCCAAGTGACTGGGAGGCGAACAGGAAGCCTGCAGGACTCCCATCACCTCACGCTCCACCCAAAACCCCAAGCAGGGTGACTCCCCTGAGCATGCAGGAGGGCAATGATGAGCTGGCAGGTGTCCCAGAACCTCAAGTCCCCACCACCCGGATTCCTCACACGAGACACCCCCCAATGAGTCATTTTTCTCCCTCTCCCCTGCCTTATGGCAGGAGGAGGGCAAGAAGACAATGCACAGACAAAAACATCTGACCAGTGTTCCCGGTTGCATTCCCTTAATTTTTTAAAAGATTTATGGTTGGCCTTTCTTTTTAAAAACATTTCAATTACATGTTCCATCTACTACTTTTATTCAATGTTATAGACTCCTTGACTTGTGCATGGCCCCTGTATGATGAACTGAAGATGTTTTCAGGTTTGGGATTGGGTCCCACAATTCATAGCACATGAAAGTACATGGTGTATAACTATCTAGTACCATGATACGGCAAACACTTTTTTGTCTATTCCCCACCCAACCCTGCATCTCGGTTCAGAACTACCTGAAGTCCCAAGGATACACGGGAGGGATGGGGAAATTGCGGCTAGTGTTACGTGCTTATAGAAAGCACTACCCATTTTCAACACAGCAGAAGTGTAAAACACAGATAAGGGGTAGATGAATGTCTATGTGCCTTAATTCATATGCAGAAAATTGAGACACAATTCTAGTAATAATACAGGCAATGACAGCATCTGCCACTACCTTGTGCATAAACATCTTTCTCCCCCCTCCCGCGCCCCTGAAACCTTAACCAGTTTCAACCCTATAAAGATTAGTGTTCTGTTAACAATCACAAAGTGCAGTTAGCTCCGGTGACAATGAACAGTTAAAAAAAAAAAAGAATAGCTGCATATTACCCCCAAGAAAATCTTCCTAAGGCAGGTAAGAGAGATTGTGTGCTCACAATAACAGAGGTTTGTAAGCAAGTGTGAATACTGAAGGCAAAAACACTGCACAATCTCTGCATTACAACTCGGCTGCCATCCCACACAGCACAAACCCAACCCTATAATGATATAACATGGCATCTCCACTGTGTTAATTGTCTTTAATGTGTGCAGTGCCACAGGAAAGAATGGTTAATGACCTTCAGCCACCCCACAGTGGAACAAAACCCTCATAAAGCTATGTAGCCATATAAGTATACGCCAGCGTTCACTCATGCATTTCCAGCAGCTGATACAGGGTGTGCAAGTGTCCCTCAGCACAGACCTATGGCATTTCCTGCTTCCCTGCTGTGTGCACATATGGCATCCCTGATTTCCTGTACCCAACAGGAACCAGGACCCACAAAGAGTTTGTAAACCAGTCTAGTCCTGAGGTTTGTTAAGTAAAGGAATTCCCCGGTGTTGTGACCTGTATTTCTTCTTAAGACAGATGCCACTGCTCCAGACTGTGTGTCATTGTGGAACAAGTAATTGCAGCTCCATTTGCTGATAATTACTTGATAATGTTTTTGGCAATACATTCAGTATAAAAGCATATAGGTATGTATATAACCCCCCCCCCCCCACACACACACACACCCCCCCCAAATTCTGTTCTATTAGCTTCACCCACACAAAACAAGTTTGATATGAAAGAGTTACGGATGGACTTTTAAACACCTTCTGAATTTCTGGGTTATTGCCAAATCTTTATAGTTTAAAGATTAGTTTAAGGTAGTGGCTGAGGTGTGCAAACAAAAAGAAAATGCACTCAAATGCACAAATACCTGCTTGTGTTCATGAATGCAGGTTTGCACTGTATTTTTTTGCATTTAGCCTGAGTTTCTACCGTTTAAAAATGTGACCTTTAATTTCTCTTCAAACATTGTTCGCATGTAGATTGTTTTAGGCTTTCCATACAGAGAATTTACTGTTGCTCAAAAGAAAGTTGGAACATGGTACTGCAGGGTCTGAGCCAAAGCTTACTGGAGGCAATGGGAATCTTTGCATTGACTTCAATGGGCTTTGCATCATGCTATAAAGATGTTTCCTCCCTACCTATAAGGCCAGAGTGAGGCATGGGCTATAGCACAGGAAGCAGGAGTACGTATTTCTTTATCACATTGTCTAAATTGTTGGCTTTCTGTTAAATGTTACAACTGGAAGAAAGAAAGACAATTAAGGGAAACATTTTCTTTCTGCAAATGAAACACTTAATAAAACAGAGAATTAGATTTGTAGAAATAGGTTTGTGCACTTTAACATACTTGCTTCTAAAAAGACAAAACATGACAAAGTCTCAGCTTACAAACGTTAGGAGAAAACTAGTCTGCATTTGAGTGGAAACGTGCCATACTGTGTACTCCATGCCGGACAGGGTTGCTATAGTAGGTCAGCCTTATTAATAAAATAAAATGTCATGCAAAATCCAGCATCCATGGTGGAGTGCAAGATAAGCTGTTTTAAGGCAACCTGAAATTATGTTCAACTATTTTAATTTCTCAGGCTCTTCTCAGGAATATAGAGTTCCAAGCATTAACAGAATGCTGTCTTTTTGGATAACTGCCAAATAAGTGTTTTGATTTTGTTTTACTTTGCAAGCTCATTACACAGGGATACCTTTGTGTTTGTTGAAAAACCAGCTCTTTAAGGCCCTGATTCAGCAAGATACTTGAGCACAAGCCTGGCTCTAAGCATGTGAGTAACCTCCCCCTCCTCCCCTACATGATTAAGTACCTTCCTGAACTGTGGGTCCTGTCTGCAAGTGCTGTTTTAGATTGTAAGCTCTTTGGAGAAGACACCATCATTTACCTAAACATAAATTTTAAGTAAATAATAATAATAATAATAACTAAGGGGAAAGTAGAGTGCTCATGTGGGTGCAAAAAACTCTGAAAAACCCATAAAAGCAGAGCAATTCTTATAAGTCACAGTGGGCAGGATCTGGGAGTCTCTAGGACTTCTCCATTCAGTTAAGCCTAAAATCAGTGTCAAAGTCTGAACATGATATTCATGAATTAAGATAGATGCTTTGATGGCAAACAGTAGAGCACAAGGAGTGGTAGGATTATGGGCAAAAATAAGGTGAATCAAGACAACACACAGAACTAATAGGCAAACTACAAGAGGAGAAGAAAAAGACTGATGGTAGAAACAAGAGGAAAAATAATTGTATATATTTCCTCGTTTAGGCCCAATTCTGCAATGGAATTAGTGCTTGTATAATCACACCTTCACAGGGTTTTTTTGGCCAACTAGGATCCATTTACAGGATCAGGGCCTCAAGTTGAGCCCTTCCATTAATTACATATGCAAAAAAGTGAACCCTATCAAGAAAACATTCACTGAGCAAAAGATACTGGTTTCTGTTCTTTCCTCAGTACAACTCAGAGTAATTTATGACATGTAATTTCTGAGACATACCAGCTAGCAGACTACTCAAACATGTGTAACCAAATAGATGACTATCTATCGTTTATACTGGTGTCCATCATCTTAGTGTAACTATCAGTGGGATTCTGTAAGGTGAAGACCTCATGAACACTGAGCCTGACTAACATTCCTCAGATGCTCAGGGATTTACACACACAACAAGAAAATCATGAAAATATTAATGGTATAGTGCCCATGTTTTTCTAGCTGTGTGTATACACCCTCAGCAATTTTGATATAAGTGGAAAAGGGTTATATTCTCATATGGCCAGCTTGTATTGGACTAGTGGGAAAACTATAAGAGGGACTTTCTACTGGAGAAATAATGTTGTGACTCCAGTTCATTGAAAGTATTCTCTATTTTTTTGTGTGGCAAAGTTACTCAGATCCTTCACCTCACTACTAGTTTATTGAATGTTGATCCTTTTTTCCCATTCCCCCAACCCTCTTTCCCACAAGCGGAGAACAGACCGTCATATGCTCAGATACCAGCATCAATTTTGTTGGCACAATAGATTGAAGTGCATATCTGTGTGCACAACTTGTTTTGCATTGTAATCTACTCTTCCTTCTTCTGGTTGCTATACCGATAATGAGATATATATAAACAGTGCTGGTAAATTAAATATACAAATAGGGATGCATAATTAAAAATCAGCGAAGGCCCAGAAATGCCTGAATTAAGCAGCAGTATGTCAGCCATGACAAGTTGTGAATATGTACTCTTTTCTATTCTTCTTGTTAAACATAGAGTTCCATATATTACGGTTTGTGTCATAAAGTGTATCTGAGAAAATATAGAATATGCACATGTACTTGAGTTGATATCCCTGGTGGGTGCCCAAATTGAGATATTCTGGGGACTTATTTTCAGAAGTTCTGAGTTTTAGCACTTCCTGATTTTTCTTTCCATTGAAGTGTTCATCCTTAACATTGCATTGAAAGTTTGTGAGTAGTTGGCTAGCCTCTGTTCAAGAACTTTTGTGCCGTTATAAGTTATGCTGGGAAAAGAACAGAAAAAAGATAAAAGAAAAAAAGAACCAGGTCTGGTTTGCATCACCCCTGTAGCTTGCAAAGTCTATGAAGCCTCAAATCTGCACCTAAGTAGCTTGTGCCTGCAGGTAACAGGATACCTCTAAGTGTCCACAGGCAGGGTCAGATTCTGATGTAATTTGCACTGGTGTAAATCAGTAGTTCCACTGACATAAACAGTGTAAGAGTGATTGGAACCAGGACTATAGACTTAAAGGGCAGATTCTCTGCTATATCCTTCCTTGTATTCAGCACGTCTGAAAATTAGTGCCCAAAACATCTCAACTTGGGTACCGAAAACCAGAGGCCCCTTTTGAAAATGCTGGCCTTCAAGACATGTCTTGTGCCCTTTAAAGGGTTTAATAAATACTATTTCATGGATATTTTGATGGCTTTCTAGGTTGAGGTTTAAATCTCTCTTCGCAATTTTGTTGTCACTGAGACAGATTATTGGCCAGATTCTCAGCCGGTGTAAATTGGGAGCAAGTCCATTGACTTCAATGGAGCTATACTGATTTATACAAGCTGAAAAATCTCGCCCCATATTCTTCTGTGGCCAACTCACGCTCATTCCCTTTGTTTCTGGAGGAGTAACTTGGAACCACCCCTTGTGAGCGCAAAAATCTAGTTCAGGCTGTGACATGTGAATTCAAATCTGGGAGACTCCTCTGCCATTCTGACATTACTGCCAACATTACTGGCTCTCTCTTCAGATCTTTCAGAGTTGGGTTTAAAGTTTGATTCAATGTGCTTACCTGTTTTCCCAGTCTGTAGAACATTTGAGAGCTGATCATTCCAAACACTGGAATCATGTAGGCCTTCAACTTGATCAAGTAAGATCCATTCACACCTGGCAGCAGATTTTGAGCTAGATACCACTTCCCTTGTTTGCCCAAAACTTCCACTGATGGTTCTGGGTGTACAAGGAATGCAGAATTAGGCACTTCAAAATCTAGCCATGTTCATCATTCAAAGTGATTACACATGTATTAATATGTTTTACAATTTTGAGAGTTACATTTAAAGCATGAAGAAGGATGTGTCCATGTAAACAAATGGCTCCCTAGAGGGATTAAAAAAAAAGTTCTTCCCAGCTGCCTTGACTCCTATCCTAGAAACAAACATTACATTTTCCTTTTCAAAACAAGATAGGAGATTAGAATCATTAAATTTTGTTCTCCCAAGACATTTATTCCATTCCTGGTGTCCCCATAGCAACTGTAGCCAAAAAACAACTGCCCAAGAAAGATTCATTCAGGCTGACTGACCTACCACTAATACATATTTTAACTACAGAGAAAATTGTTGACATTAAAACAATGCTTAGCTCTGATCAAGAAGAAATGTACACTCTTAAGAGGCTTTTTAACTCCCTTTTTTATTTAATATTCTTTTAATTGAAGAAGGGAGATGACACAAAGTACTAAAAGATATGCCCAAGTGATATGCTGGAATCTTTAAATCAATTGGATGTCTGTCTGTCTAAAAGATATGCTCTAGCACTATCATAAAATGCTGTGCTAGAGTTGGGAATCAGTGTGTGAAATCCTATGGTTTGTGTTGTGCAAGAGGTCAGGCTGGCAGACTATGATGACCCCTCCTGGCCTTACATCTAAGAATAACTATTTTCTCATAAAACTGGTAATTAAACTATAAATATTAACAACATTTGAAAAAACAGAAGGGAAGAAAGCTTCATTGTTTGTTAATTTTGCTGAAATGTTAAGCGCTTTCAGGGGCAACATACTGTTATAGCGAATCTGAGAATAGGTAATAAAATATGCAAGATACATTAAACTGAGAATTAACACCTCAGTAAAGGTGCCCATTCCAGAATGCTGTGCCTCACTGTGAGATGAGTTATCATTTACAACCTTCCCCCCCTCACCAAATACACAGGGAAGCATGGCAAGATTTCTTTCCATCTCCCCTTACTCCAGTCTCATGGTCTCATCTCTTTCCTCTCTTCCTTCACTAACTGGCAGTTGGGAGGGGCCTGAGTGTCTCCTCCAATTCTGAAGAGTTTGCCTTCTCCCAGTCCATCACCCTCACTGATTTCATCTTTCACATGATGAAAACATGCTGCCTTTACCCTTTCTCTAACCTCCTTATCTGACCTTCAATTCTGGACCACCTACAGACAGGGCCACTGCCTGGACATGTCTTTACTAAACACTGCTAGCCCTCACCGATGGTGCTCCTGTCTTTACAATCCCTGATACATTTCTTATAGTTCGTAGTCCATTACAATCCAAAGTCAATCACTAGCTAAACACTAGAGTGATTCCCCCAATGCTAAATGTCAGGTAGCAAAAGCATAATAGTATGCTGAGATGAACACCCGGTAAAGCCCCTTGCCTCACAATTAACCAGTGTTCTAGACTAAAGGAGATTCTAGGAGATTTGCATTCTTTTTACTGATAACTTGCTAAGCACTGATGGAGAAATCAATACAGGTTTTCATTGGAATTTTCCAAAGGAACAAAATAAACAGCCAAAGCACAGCTAATATCATACAGTCAAGAGTGTGTGTTACAACAACTCTGTTTTCTCTAATTCCAGCTTTGCATACAGCGATTCCTGGCTTTTCTAGTCAAGTTGCTCTCCTGCAGTAATGAGAAGTGATGTCTCTGTCCTGGAAACCTGGCATTAATCTGAGCTTGTGTCCAGCAGTTGCCTGGGAATGAGTGATTGTAAAAATTTCAGTGCAAGGGCTAATTAGAGTCCCTGCTTGGTTCTGTGAAAAGACAAAAGCATTTTTGCCTTTTTTAATGTGACCTAGAGGAAAGCAGAACTTGTGTGTCACAGCATGGCGAGGGGTGAAGATCAAAGGGGAAATTCGATTTGCTATGACATTTTGGGAGCTAGGTCTTACCTCTGTGATCAGCTGCACTCAGGCTCACAACAGGAAGAGATTGGGGGGAGGGGTCTGGGAGGACACAGAGGCATATGGAAAGAAAAGCTTTGTCGGTGCCTGTCAAGGTTCCTTCCCCACTCTGAACTCTAGGGTACAGATGTGGGGACCTGCAGGAAAACCCCCTAAGCTTATTTTTACCAGCTTAGGTTAAAACTTCCCCAAGGTACAAACTATTTTACCTTTTGCCCTTGGACTTTATTGCTGCCACCACCAAGCGTCTAACAAATATATAACAGGGAAAGAGCCCGCTTGGAAATGTCTTTCCCCCCAAAATCCTCCCCAAACCCTACACCCCCTTTCCTGGGGAAGGCTTGATAAAAATCCTCACCAATTTGCATAAGTGAACACAGACCCAAACCCTTGGAACTTAAGAACAATGAAAAAGCAATCAGGTTCTTAAAAGAAGAATTTTAATGGAAGAAAAAGTGTAAAAGAATCACCTCTGTAAAATCAGGATGGTAAATACCTTACAGGGTAATCAGATTCAAAACATAGAGAATCCCTCTAGGCAAAATCTTAAGTTATAAAAAGACACAAAGAGAGGAATATACATTCCATTCAGCACAGCTTATTTTACCAGCCATTTAAACAAAACAGACTCTAACGCATATCTAGCTAGATTACTTACTAAGTTCTAAGACTCCATTCCTTTTCTGTTCTTGGCAAAAGCATCACACAGACAGAGAGAGCCTTTGTTTCTCCCCCCGTCCAGCTTTGAAAGTATCTTGTCTCCTCATTGGTCATTTTGGTCAGGTGCCAGCGAGGTTATCCTAGTTTCTTAATCCTTTACAGGTGAAAGGGTTTTTCCTCTGGCTAGGAGGGATTTTAAAGGTGTTTACCCTTCCCTTTATATTTATGACAATGCCACAAAATATTCTGGATGAAGTGGGACTGAAATATAATCTGGCTTCATGGGTCACTCATTTAATTCTTAAATATACTACTGGAATAAATACATGTTGCTTGTGCACTTCCCTAGTAAGTGATGGTCTGATGCGCTGTGGGGGGGTGGAGAAAAAAAGTTGGCAGTGGTATACAGAGTAAGCTCCACCCAGGTGAGTTGCTAAAAGGAGATGCCACTTGCAGTAAAGTGTGTAGATGTTCAATGTCTGACCATGGTGCTGCTTGGTTCCACTACGTTCCTTGAGCTTGGCTCCTCCTCTGTGGGGCTTGAATACAATATGGGGCTCTGCTGGTTCCTGTTTAATTAGCAGGGAGGGGAAATAAGTGGAGGTAGTATCCAAACCTCACTGACTTGTGGCATCAAAATGAGATGTCACTCACCAGCAACTGCAGATCTGTGACCCTCCCTCTGCTTTCCTCCATGGGGGATGAAATACTTAACGCTGACTTTTAAAATCATCACCACTGAATACTTGAGCTAACACCTCATTGAGATGAATGGGGAAGTCCATGCCTCTCAGAGCTCTGGTTCCAGGCTCTCTGCAGACCCATTTGTGTATCAGTTACATTCATTTTGCATTTTTGAACTTTCCTTCCTCACCATAACAGCTAGAGACTTTTTACAAGACAAAACTAAAGCTGGGATTCTGAAGAACAAGATAGAAGTCTCAGAGGATTCCCTATATAGGAGTCTTTTGGCTTTTTCTAAGCCTAGATGATGGGAGAGAAAAAGAAAGAAAAGCAAAGAAAACTGTTGGCAGAGGCGGACAGGAGTTCTCAGTGGCAGTGCCCCTACACCAAGTTTCTAGTGAAAATGTTTCAGTGTTGCACTAGTACTTCCAGTGCCAGTAACGATGGGAGCACTAGTGTTGGCTGCATTTCTACCATTATGTTGTTTAACCATGTGCATTGGAAAGATGCCACGGCCACTCTGCCGATGCTAACACAAGAGGAGCCAGACCAGGGCTACAGCAATGGGGAGAAATTTTTGCTATATCCTCAACATAGATAAAGACTGTTAGAGGTAGCAGCAACACATTTTAGGTAAATGGATGTGATCACCATTCCTCATTCCCTTCCCTTCCTTGCTCCCTACTGATGCATTAGATGAGCAGGGTGATGGACTTGGACACCAACTTAGAAGTTGTGATTCCAGAGCAGAGGAAAAGGTAATTGAGCCTAAAGCCAATGGATTGCCAGTTCAATGCTTATTTAGCACTGGAAGTTTCCAAAAAAGAGTGAAAATGAAAATATCTACAACACATTGCAAGGACTACCCCATGCTTCAGGATGAAAATATACATCTTATTGTTTTGTTTAACCCGTACTAAAGACTTTTGACTATATGTCAAGACTTTTGGCCAGACCACATTGAAATATAATATAAGTAGTTGTTGATGGGAATATAAAAAAAAACCAATCAAAATAAATGGCTAAGTTTAAAAAGTCCAGAAAAATGTTTTAACCTGTTTGATCTACAGCCTAAAGCTCAGGTCCTGCCAGAGAAAATACATTTACATTTTTTAAAAGGTCTTGGGGAGGGATAATGGATTAGCAGTGCCACATTTTGTAAAACAAATGGTCCCATTTAACAGACATTTTGGATCAGTTTGGAAGCTCTTTGGGTGTTCGAGTTTCTGGTTTTCCACGGCACCTAATCTAATTCAGTAATCAAAAAGTCTCCCCATCTAATCTATAGGACTCTGTCTCTGGTTCTAGCCTTTGGCTTGTGCAGATTCTGTAGACTTGTCCTATTTAGTTAGAAGGAAATATGGTCATCTCTGAGAACATCATGAGAATGATGGATGTCAGGAAGTCCAGTGCCTCCCATACGAGGAGATATTACTCCAGAGGTTGTCTGTTGGCAAGATGATCATTTCTGGACAGCATTAAAAGATGATTGGCTCAGTTCTGCCATCAGTTACATGAATGCAACTCCCTCTGAAAACACTATAGGACCCAGATTCTGCCACCCTTATCTACAATGAGTGAATATTCACTTATTCTGTGAGTGCCTCACAGAAATCTATGGGACTGCTCCAAATATAAGTTGTTCAACATAAGAGAGAATATATGGAAATTTAATTGGTGCTTCTGAAGATAGAGCTGTGAAGATTTTTTCAAATGCTGAAATGCATGAATTTCAGCGAGGGTAGAACAGTCTCCACTGAGATAAGCAGGTAAAGTGGCGGCACACACTAACGCACAGTTTCTGCACAATGACTTTAGTGTTCGTATGAAGTAATGGTACCAGAAATGTTGCCTATATATTACCTGGAGATAACTGATACTGGTCTTAAAAGTTCTGGTAGCTTGGGAGTTTAGGGTTGCTTTCTGTGAATGAGAAGGGCTATTAATCTGGTTTGTGGGATCCATTGTGAACTGTTTTAGAAACTGGTTATTGGGAGTTTGTACTATCTCAATGAAGGTTTTCTACAGTAAATGGAGCATGGAATACCCACCACTGAGCTAACTTAGTAACCTGACACATGGCAGAAGCATCCTGTTTTAAACCCATGGTCTGCAGAGCTTTCTTTTAACGTGAGTTGAGAGTGCAGTCAAAGAAGACTGCTAGGGAAAGCTATGAGCTATGGGGTTGTCCACACATTTCTCAATGAAAAAAAATACAACTTGGGCCAGTCTACTTCAGATCTCCACTCCAGCCAGCTCTGGGGCAGAGAGGCACTGAGAAAACCGAACCAATATTTGTTTGTACAATCCAGGTGTATTTTTAACTAAATTACTATTCAAGGTTCAGATGCAAAATCCATGACCTTTCAAAGCTTCTGTACTATAACGCACCGTGGAACATTTCACATTAGGATCCAAAAATATTATCACTATTTCTTGATTTCAAACCACTTCATAATTAAAGAGTCTCTATACTTCTCAAATCTGGGAGGGGGACCTACTAATTTTAGATGCGATGAAGTAAAGTTTCCAGTAGACAGCTTGTCAAATCTTGAGTGAAATGACTTAAAAACTTTCCAGAAGGCAGCTCTCAATTTCCAGAAAAATACTTGTGAAACTTCTGCCTGAAAATTCACAGCTTAAACTTTTATGAAGCTTATTTCAATTGGCAGATTCCTTCCTTCCTTCCTTCCTTCCTTCCTTCCTTCCTTCCTTCCTTCCTTCCTTCGTTCAAACTTTAAAGCAAGAAAAAAGAAAGAAAAAGTTGACCTCCATGGCGCCAAGTAACTGGGTTAAATACAAGGAAGATATTGGATCACAGTGTTACCGTATGATAGGGGATTTGTTCTTTTCCAAGGAAGATCATCCTGTCCCAAAATCCATTTGCCCTGGCTGAGATCATGAATATAGTTTACAGTGCAGTGATTGCCTGCCAGGCAGACGACCTGCTGTTTTGGTTGGATGAAACAGATGTTACAACTTTGCAAACTCCACCTTTTTCTGATTTAAACTAACACTATCAAACAATTCTAGAGTGAAGTAAAGCCAAATACTGTCTTACATATTATGCAGCTTTAACCTAGGAAGAAAACTAAAGGTTAGTGGGTGGTGGCAGTGCTGTTAATTTCTAGAAGATTAAATTACATAGAGTCCCTTCAGAAAAACACATGACAGGAAAGACCTGGCCTTGAGTATATCACAGAACTGTCCATGAAAGATTATGGAAACAAATTTGTACGAGAGCTTTGCCCAAAAAAATAGGTAAAGAAAAGAAAAGAAAAGAAAAGAAATTTAACCAGGGTTCTGCTGAAATAATTTTTAATTGCACTGCTGAACTCAATTTTCCACTAACCTACTTAAAGATTTACAAGATTTTAGCAGTATGATAAATTGCTATAAAATTAATATACCATAAGACTAAAACACCAGGACTTGGCATCCCCATTTCAGGTATCCAAATGTTTCTGAATAAGGATCATCTGATTAATTATATTTGGAAGAAAAAAAGTACCGAATCAGAAAACTGAAAACTTGTAAGAAGAGATAGTGAGAGATTTCCACTCTAAATCAACAAGAGTTTCAATACGTCAGGTACTTAGCACATTCTAGCAAAAGCACACAAAAATAAATTGGCTTATTCCATTGCATTTGATTTACTGGGAGTTCCCCACATCCCTCCAGATTCAGATGAATAATAAAAGGACAGAAACACAAATCCTATCTAGAATCCAATTCAGATTAGCACAAAAAAGCCAGGCTCAACTTCATCTGTGACTGTTACAGTTAAAAGTCTTAGTTAATGAAGTCTGTCAGTGGCAGCCAAATAATAGACTCCCTCTTCTGCTAATTCACTTGAAATAAGGAGCAATCCAAAAAAGAAACTCTGGGTGCACCTCCCTCTGCAACAGGATAACACCAGGGAAAATCCTATTGAAACTGTATCTGCTACAACCATTTCATTCCACACTGACAGAGCTTCCCCTTCTCTGGTATTCAATCTCTTGGGTCTCTCTGAAAAGAACAGCTATGCTGAGCCATATTTATGATGGTAACAGATGCTAATTAAGGGAAAGCAATAGCATCATTGGAATGCAAGAAAAGTACGCTTGCCTGTGGTCACCAATGGCCAAATCTCAGAGGCCGCAAGCAGTGCCAATAAAGTTTTCTTTTCTAAAATAAAATAAATAAATTGAAGCTTAGAAGTGCATGGTGGGAAGCTAATAGCAAGAACCTCCAGGCAAGAGTAAAGGAGGAGGAGGACAGAAGGACCTTGTTCCGCTGAGCAATTCTCACATTTCTAAAAATACACCCGGCTGACACATTCTCTATAGCTCCCAGATATTGTGAACACCATGGATGGAATGTACAGAATCTGGCTGCTATAATAGCTTTGTCACCAGGTATATTGACACATGGTATGGTTTGACGAAGCAAGCCCACTTGATTTTGCTGATATTACATGTAGGGCTCCTCAGGGGTCATCCTCTCCTAGGCAATGCCCTCTGCCTTATGTCATGGTGGATAGTACTGCAAACAGCGCTCTAGATAAAGTCTGACAAGTTTCGTATACTGTAAGAGTGTCTCCTCTTTCATTTGACTATAAGATGTACATCAGTTAGTAGTGTGGGCATGGAGAGCTTTGTTAAATTCCTTCTGCCTCAAAGATATTTTTCTAATATTAATAGTACTACTTACCTCTTATATAGCTCTTTGCACCAGTAGATCTCAAAGCCATTTACACAGGTATTAGAAGAGTGATTCTAATTCATTTTTCATCCTAGATGATCCAAAAGTGCTTTACAAGCAGAATACATAGGGTAAATGACCCCATGTGCAGCCTGTCTTCCCTATCAACACTGTAACACAGTTTCTCTTGGTTAGGAGCGACAGAATATATTTTCGACAAATGAAACCACAGGACTCATTTTAAAAAGATAGAATGTGATTACTATTGTTGGAAATTGCCCAGAGCAGTGAGACAAACACCTCTACATCCATGACCCCCAATTACTCAGGGCCTCATGTAATACAACTAATCCAGAAGATGAAGCCTCTGGCAGCACAGTGTCTGCTAGTACTATGTTGGGTCAATGATTCAATGCTGACTCAGTGGGAAGAATGAATCACCAATTCTACCTCTTACAACATCTGGGATTTCCTTTGAGGTCTCCCATCCAAATATGAACAAGGCCTGGCCTTGTTTGGTTTATGAGTTATGATCAGAGCCCAAAGTAACATGGATGCAGGTTTTAAGAAGAGTGCATGAGAGGGCGGCAGGGACCTTTTAATTTAGGTCTTGAGGTATAGAGAGTACTGTAAACATATATGGCACTTTGCAGAACTTGTTATCAACTCAGAAGATACCAGTATTATTTGAAGTGAGAGAGGGTCTTTGGAGATGGAGTTTATGCCATAGTAATAATACGACCAATAATACTTTGCATTTATATAATTTCACTCTAATGTTTCAATGCATTTTACAACCATTCATTAAAAGAGACAATAAGGCCTACATCAGAGATGTATTATACCTGTAACAGCATTGGCATCTGCCTCTCGCAAGTGCCCCCTCTCTGACTGATACGTGCCAGCAATCCCTCAGTTTTTAATGGAGCGGCACCCACATCTGATGGGTGCCCCCTTTCTTGCCAGGTGTGAGCCTGCTTCTTTCTTTGTTCTTACAATGGGGTGGCACCCACCTCTCGTAAGCGCCCCTCCCCTGTCCAAGATGATGTCTTGGTGGGTCTTCAGCAACTCAGCCCTCCGGCCAAGTCACACACACTGTCCCCCATTCCGAGGTATGCAATCTCTAGTTCTTTCTCACAGCCCTAATATGGGGCTGTAGCATGAAGACTTCTTCCTCAGAGGCACTGCCTTCTTTAACAGCCCAACAGGGGCCCATCTTGGTACCCTCAGTTGGTGTCCTTCTGGCAGCCATCGCCTGGGTTCAGTCTTCAGCCAGAACAGCAGGGCCCATCACAGTACCCTTGCTGGTCTGGCTAGGTTCTGGGTTCAGTCCCTTAGGCTCAGCTCACTGACCTGTCCATGGTCCTGCTGTTCTTCCAGACCGCACTCGTTCTTTGGCAGTCTTCCCTGGGCTCAGTCCTGCCTGCAGTGAGCTGTCTGCAGTCCTGCTGTTCTTCCAGCCAGCCAACCACCTGGTTCTCCCTCTTTCAGCTCCAGGCAGCAACTGATTGCTCTGCCTCTGCTGCTTCATTTTATATGGCCCTTTTGGCCCCTGATTGGTTGCTCCAGCAGCCCCTCTGACTGGCAGACTGTCTGGAGAACTTATCCTCTGTTCTTTTCTGGGGCCAAGTGAAGCAGGGCCACAAAGCCTCCAGCACAGGGCCTCTGTATTTAGTCCACCCTGTCACAATACTCATTTCACAGATGAGTGAACTGAGCCAAGGAAAGGTTAAGTAATTATCTAACATCACATATCCTACTCTAACCATTACAAAACACTGCCTCTCTTATGTCATCTTCACTACATGCAGTAGCATTTACATTCAGGAATGAGAGAGGAAGGACAGAATTGTCTAAGTACTTATGTCCCATTTTCAAGAGTAACTGAGGCACTTAGAAGCCAAAGTCCCACTGACTTTCAGTGAAATTTAGGCTCCTAAGTGCCTCTGTCACGTTTGAAAATAGGACTTACAAATCTTAGGCTCCTCTGAAAATTTTACGCAAATTCAAATTTAAGTCGGACTAGCTGTGTTGGAACTGACTAGAACAAAAGGTGAAACTGAAGTGACTTGCATAAGAAGGAGACAGAAGACAGCTACTGCATATCCATTATAGTTCATGGGTGAAATTCTAACTCTATTGAAGTGAATGGAAATTTGCCATTGCCTTTAAAAGGACCACAACTTCACCCCATAGCAGCTGTCTTGTTTGTTTTAGGGGTTGCTGTGTGATGCTGCATCCCAGTGAGGGATTCAAATCAACACAAACTGTTTTCTAAAATCTTTATCGGCCTGTGAACTTTCATTTAAACCTTATGAATGTTTGCATAAGAATCAATTGACAACCATAAAATAACCTAACAAATGAAACAGATGGCAGCAAACCATTTCAACAGCTGAGTTATGGAAGTTTTCCTTTGGGTTACAATAATTGTTTTACCTCAGAGATTCACAGCAGCCCTCAGTTTGGCCACTTTTGCTAGTGGCTCAAACCTGCCATCCACTCAGCTAATCTCTAGTTACTACAATTTCAGTCTACAAACAAATAGAATAGAATCAGAGTTTATACACCATACAGTATAGCACCTTTAATACTCAGGGCATCCCAACGTGGAATGGAATGGAATCAAGATATAGTTATACTACTCACTTTGCAATCATAAAAATCAACATTGAAGTTTTCAGCGGCTACCACTGATATTTCTTGTTACCATTTCATTTTGAAATGTAAATAATCCTTATGTTCCATATATTTGCAGGTTAAGATGCAATTTGCTCCCCAGATGAACTACATGGGTGCTCTGTTATATTTACATGTGCTGTTGCTTTGATAAACTGTTTCCTTCTAGAGCACTCTACTTTGCATTTTGTAATCAAAGATATAGCACCATTTCATGGGAAAAGTCTTTTTATAGACTCTAAGTTTCTCAGGGCAGGGATTGTCATAATTTACACTAATAAACGATAAATAATAGACCTTTTTTGGATAACTATAAATGTCCACTGCAAGTAAACCATTTCTGAATAAATATAACTGAGATTCTGCCAAGCTCCATCTTAGCCAGCATTTCATACTGGTTAAAAACTCCATAAAACAGGCTTTAAAATCAAAAAGGCCCTGATCCAAAGATCACTAATGTTAATGGAAACACTCCTATTGACTTACAGGCTTTTGGATAAGGCCCAAAGCGAACATACAGTAACTGTAATAGGTCCCAATCCAGGAAAGCATTTGGAGCCAACAGGAATACTCAATCGTGCTAGAAGTTAAGCAAGTGCTTAAATGCTTTGCTAGGTCAGGGCCACACTGAATTGGTGGATCTCAGCAGTGCCTGCATTTGCACTGCTAAAATCTAAACAACTCACATATAAAGGTACCACTGGCACAGACAAACACAGAAATGTCCACATCAGTAATGACGGATTCTGTCTCTGGTTTCAACGCCTGCTATATGAATGCAGGGAGAGCATGAATGACAGCTATGGAGTACACTTCTTAATCTTTTAACTTGATATAGCAGCTAGCTAACAAAGCACAATGATTCATTATTGGCAAGTCAGAGCTTCTCTATATGCTGCCATGGTTTGTTTCACTGAGTGTAAATTATATTAATACCGTAAAGTCACTTGCATACCCAAATAAGAAGTCTAGACTATGTGAATGTATATAAGTAACGCAAACGTGACATTCACAGGCACAATTTCCTCACCACTGTATTCTGAATTAACTTTACAATCACTTGTCTAATGGTATATTATAAATAGATGGAAACCATATGTGAATCTGGGCTATCCTCCCTTGTGCTTAAGTGTTAAAGGCACAGTATTACACAGAGAGGGGCGTTTTGTTATCCTGATCCTCGTAAAGGTATAGTTCTCACAGCTTACAAAAGGTTAGTGCTCTTTATGTTATCCACATCTAGCATTCCAGAAAGAGAATGAGTTTGTTTATGATCTGTTCAGTGTTCATATGAATGTGAGATGTGAGAGGTGTAAAATGAAGTGTGACTAATGTATCAGCATTTCACACTGAGGATGCTAAACTGAAGGGAATAATTTGTCTGAAACTAAAAAGCTCTCACATTTATAGATGTGACAATTTACTAAGCTCCAGGAAAATGTACCTGTAATTACATATCGATAGACTGAGTATACACTATATACCAGGGTAAAGATCTATTCTACTCTATATAGATTCTTCTACCTTTCTCATCACTGTAGTATCTGAGCATCTTCTATTAATTGATTAAGCAACATGACTAACATCTGTCACATGTTTGTTCCCTACTTTTTCCTCACTATTATTAGGAGGAGTCCAAGGAGGTCAATATGAACCAAAGGATAAGCAAACTAGGCAGGATTAAGCTCTGGTGCAACTCTATTAACCAAAATGTAGTTGCACCAGAGATTCATTTGGTTACACTCTCTTGATTATATTCTGTTTTTGTACTGTACCTTAGCCAATCAATGTCCAAACCACACTCAAAGCCATCAATTTTATTTTTGCAAACAATTTGTAGAGCATACTTGTGCATTGGGTGGCTTTGAGTCAATGCAGTCAATAGGTGGAGAAGTCGAGCTATCTTGTATCATGGCAATGCTTGGGTACATTGCTTCCAATGTAACCGTTGACTAAGGTATCCCAAAACCTGAGCTGTTTTCTGCATCTCTGCAGAGAGAGAATCTTCACTAGCTGAAGATGTTCCGGCTTGCAATATGTCTATGGGTGGGTTATGTAGTCCGCAGACAAGACAATAGGTGGACAACCAACATCAGTGACTGGATCCCCAAACACCACAAGCAACCACTGGGAAGACCGAAAATGCACTGGGCCGATCCCATGACAAAACTCTTTGGCCAGAAATGGAAAGAACATGCTCACAACAAAACGGAACGGTGTGACATCGACTTGCATTCGTGGAGGGACGGACAAGGACAAGCCGGACAAAGAGACAAAGAAATATGTCTATCTGTTACCACCAGGTGAGAAGAAAAATGCTTTCTTCCCCTTTTAAACCTCTCACTCTTTTTATTAGGGCTTTCTGAACCAGTACTTCCCAGGTGTGGTGTCCATGCACCTCTCTCTTTATACACACACAGCAGATATGGCAACTCAGAAGATGAGTGGTAACATAATGCTCTGATAAATTTATTTGGGCCTAAGCGTTTGTGGAAGCTTAGGCCCAAATAAATTTGTTAGTCTCTAAGGTGCCACAAGTACTCCTGTTCTTTTTGCTGATACTGACTAACATGGCTACCACTCTGAAACATGACACTCTGATGTTTTCTCATGGCTGCTGTAGCACATTTACAATGCTGGGCCAAATACAGAAGTGATGTACGAGGTGGTATAAGTTACATATTGGTAAGTGAGAGTAAGAAAGTTGAAGCTGGTGTAAGTTACATGCCAGACAACTGGAAGAGGAGCTGTGTGGGGTTTTCTTTACCTGCACCTTCTTTCACCAACTGGTTACCTGCTCTTTGCTATACTTCCATTTTGACACAAACCCCCACACATCTCCCTGATGATGGGGGTCGGGGGGAAGGGACAGGACGAGACATCACTTCAACTCCCTTAGACTCGTGCTCAGAAAGCCAAACTCAGAGGTGATGTGCAAGTGGGTACTAGTTACACAGAAGTAAGCTGTAACATATACCTTCTTCCCCACTCCTCAGTATGTAAAATAACCAACTTAGACTCACTTCTTAGTTCAAATCACTGTATTGCACCACAGTAAACAGTCACAGCCATTGTGTTCTTTCCCCTCATCCTCCAATTCTCTCTTGTTCTGTGTATATAACAACTCACCAAAACATACACACCTCCAAGAAGAAAAGGGGAAGAACTAACATCACTGAATCAGACATAACCACTGTGTTATTGTATTATAAAAACACAAATATAAATAGCAAACATTTTTCTTTAAATCTATAATCATTTAAATTCAGAGAAAAAATAAGAGAAGAAATAGATAAACACATGGCTTTTGACAAAAGATATCACCTAGAGAGAAAACATTTACTCTGGAAACTGGGTTCCAAGACACAGTCTGGCTCAGTCAATCAAAACTAACTGCAACCACTTCAATGTTGAATACTCCCACTGAGCTGCTCTCAAACAAACTACAAACCAAATTCTTCACACAAACAGTTTAGTGAACAATTTCAAATAGCAAATAATTAGTTTTATTTTCTTTAAGAGCTGGTAGTTCAACTATGCAAGCACATAAGCAGAAAGAAGCAATGTAACCTACCAGTTTGACTGATGAAAACAATTAATATAAAAAAAAAAAGAGTACTTGTGGCACCTTAGAGACTAACAAATTTATTGGAGCATAAGCTTTCATGAGCTACAGCTTACTTCATCCGATGAAGTGAGCTGTAGCTCACGAAAGCTTATGCTCCAATAAATTTGTTAGTCTCTAAGGCGCCACAAGTCCTCCTTTTCTTTTTGCGAATACAGACTAACACGGCTGCTACTCTGAAACCAATGAATATCAAAGTAATTTTTAGTTAATTCTCTTGTAGAATGCATTTAATATTTATGTCTGGATGTTTTTTGTACAACAGCTTCAGTATAGCTCCTACTATACAAATCTAATGTTTTAAGGTCCTGAGGGCTTTTTGTTATAACTAATGTAATGAAAACGGAATCACTTATAGCTGTGAGCCAAGGTACTTCTGAATTATATCAGAGACTAACAGAGGATGGAGAACAAAGAGTTGAGCTTTTTCAAGATACAAATCTAATCCTTTGTCCTGGCAATCAAAGCAGCTTTACTTACTTTACTGCACATAAATAAAACCTCTTTTCAGTACTTTTCTCCACATAACTGGCATGATTGTCTTGTGGTTCTTATCAGATGAATCACCACTCCTTTCGTTCTGTAGAGACTGGATATATGGATGTATCCACAGCTCTGTTCTTTTTAAACATCCCATATCACAAGGAGTGAAGGAAATATTGCTCTGCAGCTGAAACTTTGATCCTCAGCAAGGAGAGCTATGCATAACAAACAATGAATCAGTCCAGCAAAAATAAAGTATTTGAAATGATTTCAGATAATGGTCTAATTAACACACGGAATGAAAGCAAGAAATAGCCATATCTGTCCTTGTCCTCAAAGGAAATCTCTTGTCTCAGAAACCATATAAAGCAAAAGCTTCATAAATAACCCAAGACAAAGTGGGTTTTCAGAAGGTTTGGAGGTCAAGATCATACTGTACCCTTTCTACCTTTAAGAGTATTTCAGATTGAGATAGGCAACAGAAACGTGGTTGAAACATGCACTCAAAGGTCTGAGTTAAACCATCCTCAAACAAGACAGCTTTGGACATAATCAAGTGGTAGATTCATCACCACTTGGAGTCTTTACATTGAGCAGGGAGATTTTCCCAACTTATACCCACTAGTTATCAGGCTCAATAACGTTCACTTACTTGAGAAGAATAATTTCCTTCCATTGCAGGAATTATTGGTTGACATTCTACGGCCTGTGGTATGCAATGTGGTCCCTTCTGGCCTGGAGATCGATGAAAGTATGCATCATTCCAAAAAGCAAGGCTCATATTTGCCTATTATATATTAGACTTTTCATGCTGAAAAAGAACTGCTTTTCCTCAAGTGAAAATCAATGTATTTTCTCAAGGTGGCACATGGCCTTCAGTGTTGCATATGCAGTTAGCTACTCCAACTGGACTTGAGTTTACATATGGAATGTTAGAAAGAGCTAAAAAAACAGAGGCCCGAGTTTCGCAAACGTTGAGCTCCTGCTGCTCATGCTAATTTCAAATGGAGTTGTGGGTGCTCAGCAACTCAGGCCTCTAGTGATTGGCACAGTGGCTGCAGTAACCAATCACACGTTTCTGTCGGACTGGACTAAAGTAATTTCAGTATGTACATTAACACCATATAGTCTATTCAAAATTTTCTTTAGACTGTATTGCTGTTAAAATGATAAGCTCTCTTATTTTTAAAACCACACTAATGTCCAAAACCCAGTTATTTCCTAAACAGCATGTGGAAATTTAGGGGTGGGGAGGGGTGACAACATATTAGCCCTACTAAAAAAAAATTCGTGACAGTTATACAACTGTTCCAATTTTAATGTTTTTCATTATAAACTGATCAGCTACTATCATGTAGCTAACTAATAATCTGACCATGACACAGCTGTCATTGAAGAGGAGAATTTGGGCAATGTGGTCCCAAGCATTCACACCTCATAGTGAACACAGCACCCTCAAGAGAGGTGGTTCTGCAGCCCACACTTGTATCTTCTGGGTCACTTCATTCAGCTTTATCAGGGTCCTTAACTCAAACCACGAAGTCCTGAAGCAGGACCATACTTCTTAAGGGCTTAATATTATCACAGCCCTGGCTCCCTCTGGAACCAACTATTTCCAGGGTGTCCCCTTCCAGACCTACAGATATTTTTTTTTCTACAGAGGTTTCAACCTTTTATTGCTGCTGAATGGGAGCAAACAGAACCTACCTCCTTTGGCTACACCCTGGGAAGAGCTCTGCACCTCCACACAGCTGGTGACGTTCCTGTCCCCTATGCAGAAGTAGGCTTGAGACGTTTTCCCGCACAGGGCCCCCCCAGTATGGATATGCTGCAACAGGAACTGATGTACCCAAAAAGTTTTGTAAATGCACATTTTTCAGTGTGAACTCCACCTTTCTTATGATTTTGTAGGGAAAACACTTGTCCCTTAGGGAAAAGCACTACAGGATTTAATAGAAAATAACTTTTCTATTGGGATTTTTGGATCATCCTAATGGTTTCATATGTAATATCCCTGCTATAAATTTAATTGGATGGTTCAAAAAGCCCACAGAAAGAAGATTATTCTCTATTAAATTCTACTGACCGGAGTTGGTTATATAGACTTCTTAAAATTTCTATAGGACCCAACTGATTTAATCTCGATTAAATTCTGCGGGGATTTAATATAAAGGGTAAGCTCCCAGGCATCATAGTTTTCCAGTTGAGGAATGAAGGTATTATACTTAATAGCAGGTTTCAGAGTGGCAGCTGTGTTAGTCTGTATCTGCAAAAAGAAGAGGACTTGTGGCACCTTAGAGACTAACCAATTTATTTGAGCATAAGCTTTCGTGAGCTACAGCTCACTTCATCGGATGCATTCAGTGGAAAATACAGTGGGGAGATTTTATATACACAGAGAACATGAAACAATGGGTGTTACCATACACACTGTAACCAGAGTGATCAGGTAAGGTGAGCTATTACCAGCAGGAGAGCGGGGAAACGGGACACCTTTTGTAGTGATAATCAAGGTGGGCCATTTCCAGCAGTTGACAAGAACTTGTGAGGAGCAGCGGGGGGGGGGGGGGGGGGAAATAAACAAGGGGAAATAGTTTTACTTTGTGTAATGACCCATCCATTCCCAGTCTTTATTCAAGCCTAAGTTAATTGTATCCGGTTTGCAAATTAATTCCAATTCAGCAGTCTCTTGTTAGTCTGTTTTTGAAGTTTTTTTGTGAAGAATTGCCACTTTTAGGTCTGTAATCGAGTGACCAAAGAGATTGAAGTGTTCTCTAACTGGTTTTTGAATGTTATAATTCTTGTCGTCTGATTTGTGTCCATTTATTCTTTTACGTAGAGACTGTCCCGTTTAGCCACTGTACATGGCAGAGGGGCATTGCTGGCACATGATGGCATATATCACATTGTAGATGCACAGGTGAACGAGCCTCTGATAGTGTGGCTGATGTGATTAGGCCTTATGATGGTGTCCCCTGAATAGATATGTGGACACAGTTGGCAACAGGCTTTGTTGCAAGGATAGATTCCTGGGTTAGTGGTTCTGTTTTATGGTGTGTGCTTGCTGGTGAGTATTTGCTTCAGGTTGGGGGGCTGTCTGTAAGCAAGGACTGGCCTGTCTCCCAAGATCTGTGAGAGTGATGGGTCATCCTTCAGGATAGGTTGTAGATCCTTGATGATGCCTTGGAGAGGTCACTCGATTACAGACCTAAAAGTGGCAATTCTTCAACAAAAAAACTTCAAAAACAGACTCCAACGAGAGACTGCTGCATTGGAATTAATTTGCAAACTGGATACAATTAACTTAGGCTTGAATAAAGACTGGGAGTGGATGTGTCATTACACAAAGTAAAACTATTTCCCCTCGTTTATCCCCCCCCCCCCCCCAACTGTTCTTGTCAACTGCTGGAAATGGCCCACCTTGATTATCACTACAAAAGGTCGCCCCTCCCCCGCTCTCCTGCTGGTAATAGCTCACCTTTCCTGATCACTCTGGTTACAGTGTGTATGGTAACACCCACTGTTTCATGTTCTCTGTGTATATAAAATCTCCCCATTGTATTTTCCACTGTATGCATCTGATGAAGTGAGCTGTAGCTCACGAAAGCTTATGCTCAAATAAATTTGTTAGTCTCTAAGGTGCCACAAGTCCTCCTTTTCTTTTTACTTAATAGCAGTGAACTAGAGCATGGATTAGAACAGAAAAACATACATAAAAGAGGAAGAACTTTTCTGAAGCAGGGAAGTCAGCGATGATGCTGGCAGGATAAGGAAGTGCTCAGAGTCACCCAGGTCTTTGTCACCCTCAAATTGCCTTACTGTAATGTGCTCTCAACATGGGGCTATTTGAGACCACTCAGAGGCTGCAGTTGATGCAGAATGTGGCACCTGAATTGCTAAGCCAGGTTGGTGAGGAGAGTGTACTACATCAATGCTCCCATGACTACATTCAGAGCCGGTGCTAGGCACAAGCAGACTAAGTAATTGCGTAGGGCCCTGAGCAGCTCAAGGGGGACCCCTATTCACTTTTTATTATATCTTGTAAGGGGGACAAAAATATTTGTGCAAAGGGCCCCCAATGGGCTAGCATCAGCACTGACTACATTGTCTCCCTCTAGTCACTTCCAGCTACATTTCAAGGCATTGATATTGATTGAAGATCCTATATTTTGAGTCTCTACAGGTGCTCTGACAGCTGAGGCCTTATCTATACACAAGGGAAAAATACAAGCTGATTTAGCAAACCCTTAAGTGGCCATTCTTATTTTGGTTTAAGCATATTTTATCTCAATTTAGCAGATTTGTAATAGACAAACAAAAAGGAAATAATCCCAGTTTAATCAAAATAAGAGTGTCCATATAGGCTTTTACATTGGCTTAATCACACTGTACTTTAAATTACACCTGGGCTCAACTGGTGCAACTTTCTCATGTAGATGAGCCCTAATGGTTGAAGTCAGTTGGAGCACTCGAACTGACATTCCCTACCTTTACATGTCTGGAAGCAGCTGGCAGGATGTTGTCAGGGGATGTCCCTGTACTCTGGAATTTGTCTCCCATAAGAGCTCCCATCAGCTGACTTCTAGGGCAGCATGTACCGCACATCTCTGCAGGCTTTTGACTGATGGTTTATTTTTTGGGAGGTGGGGGAGGAAGACATTAGGCTTTTCTTCTGTGAACTATGTTTTTTAAAGTCTCTGTGCCCTGAGAAGCAGTGAAGGATGTATTTTTAATCAATTGAAAAATACATAAATAACGCAGTTGGCGGGCAATGGTGACTCTAGTTGACAGCCAGGCACATTTCCTTACCAAACGTTTTTTGTCTCTTTAGGGAGTGGTTAAGCAGTTTGAAGCAGTGACAAGAGAGAAGCTGCAGCTTTGCTTGTAAACTAGTAGCTGGCTGCAGGTTAAAACACCGGTCTGATTTACTGGAGCTGTGAAAGCGAGGCTGCATTTCTGTGTGTGTATAAACTTTTCTACTGCTTTTAACCATTTAAAAAAAAACTTATTTGTTCTTAGTAGTAACAGGATTTGTGTGTATAAAGGGGCAAAGCCTTACTTCCACAGGCCTTCCTCAGCAGCCATGGAGAGCCCTGGGCATAGTGGAAGCAGTGCAGTTTTGCTCTGTGGAGGCTGGGTATGGCTAGGATGCTGGGAGCTTGCTTAGGGGTTCTCTCTGTATTCCTGGAGGAATGAGGATAGGTGGATCTCCTACTCCCAGGACAGTGACCACCAGACAATCACCCCCCCACCCAAACAGGGTAAAACCAGAGGGGCTACTCAGTTGTGGAGTGTAGAACTGGGGGCAGGGGAGCAGAGACTTTTCTTCCCTCATATCATAAACTACCTGGGCTTGGCACTGGAGAAAGGATTTGTCCCACTGCAAATAAAAAACTCTAAAAAAGAACATCCCTCAGTCTCAGTTTACCCATTCCTCTCCCACAAGGAGTCTGGCCATTCTTAAGTGCGCAAAATCCAGAGCCAGTACTGTATAAACAGTACAAGCAAATGAGGTGCTACACTGTACATCTGCTGAGAAGATGACAACTATCTACAGTACATTGTTAAGGCCCAGATTTTCAAAGGCATTTAGGTACCTAAAGATGCAGATAGACACCCAATGTGCTTTCAAAAGTGACTAAGCACGTAGGCACAATCCCATTAAGTGCCTATCTGCATCTTTAGGCATATAAATATCTTTAAAAATCCAGCCCTAAGCACCTAAAAGGAAACATCCTGTTTCAAGATGGAATTTAATATATTGTTCCAGGTCTCGTGTTTCAAAGAATGTTGGGTGAGCTGGAAATTCATCATTTACTAGCCGGAAGGCAGAATAAATTATATGAATATTTTGTATGTATTCTAACAGAATGATAAAATTCATCAAAGCCCCCTTATTTTACTTAGGTATTTTACACATTATACTATACATTTATAAACATATAAAAGCAAAATAATGAAAAATATCTGGAATTAAAACTAACATCACACTATGTTTAGTTGAGGACCTTCAATTAGTTTTATTTTGGTAAAATGTACTCTTTTTATAACAGTACTGAATTGGCAACATGCAGTTTTACAATCCATTGTATTAAATAATATGAAGTCTTAAATGATTAGGCTCAAGGAGTGTAAACATAATAATTTATTAGCTTCTGCTCATAAAAAACAATATTCTGAACTGTGAATTTTTTAATCACAGCAGCAAATAGTCAAAAAGGAAACAAATCAAAAGTGTTCAATAAAAAACATAAGGCAAGCATCAGTGTGTGAACTTCTTCCTTTAAACCAATGCTTTAGCACTATAGCAGTAGCATCAGTAACAACAAAAAGCAAAAGACTTAGTAAACCATGGCACAGCTGTCAAGTTATTTCTATGTCATCACTTTAGCAAAGGATGCACTGTTAGAATTTTATACAAGAAAACTTGTATAAAAGAAAACTTTTGTTTTGAAAACTGGAGAGAGAAACATTAGCTGTAAAAACAGAGCTCATTGAATTTAAAGGCATTCTTTAAAAAATGTGTCCTACAGTGATGGTAATTTTATATTCTTTTGTTTTATGTCTTTGGGAAACATAACATGCAAGCTATTGGTCAGTATTGTAAGTCAGCAGGAATCAACTTTGCTATTTTTGATCAGTGATCCGCTGTAGGCAGAGTTTCATGTAGGAATTTTTATTGCGTATTTCTATCACCGCATCCCTGACAAGCTCAATGAACATCTGAGGCCACAGCTTCTGCAAAGACTCGTTTTTCATATTGATGTCAGCAGCTTCTTTCACTAAGTCTTGTATGTATGTCTGGCAAAATTGCTTTCTCTCCTTGATTTCCTGGATGGGAGAACCATTATAGATTACATAAGACAGATAAAAAAGGCTAAATAACAATGTTTTATTAAAAAGGGCCAAAAGAACTTTAATGAAGCAAAGAAAATAGTGATCTTCACAAAAGCAGAACACTCCATGCTTTTCTCTAACAAATGAATTTAACTGCAAATTGTACAGCCAGTTTTTTTAAATGAATAGGGCCATAGAGCCAAGCTTTGTAACCATTTAGCTAACCACTCTCAAATTGTTTTTTCTGAAATTCCATTTGGAAGTAACAATGTTAACTTTCTCGAACGGAATTGGATTTTTTTGTTGCTGTGGGGGATAGGAGTGATAGCATATTATGCAAACTATTACATTTTAGATTATTTTTAAATCTAGGCACTGCAAGCGTATTGACATAGAAAAATATCAGTTTACCTATGTAAAATTTTAAACAGCAGCAAAGTAAACTACAGTAGGGAGAAATAAACCGGTACACATATACCTTTCCATATTTTCTTTGATGTATGCATATCGTACATTTTTATCAGTAAATGTCGGTAAACATCAATTTCACCTTTTCTATTGACCATAACAGAAATTTACAGATAGGCAAAATAAGAAAAATGCTGCTTGAGAACCTATTATAGTTTAATTTAAAGATATTTACTTTGTATATTTTGAAATGTGATGTTGACAATATGTTTTAATGGTTATAAAGCTTTAACTTTTTGAATCTCAACATCTACTGTCAGTAAATAATTAGTCTGGCCCTCTGTAATTTCCCACAACTGTGAAAATTTAAATCAATAGAAATAAAAAAAATGCTCACAACCCATAATTTCACTCAACTGTGAAAATGTAAATAAAAAATTGAAACAAATCCTTAAAATAAACATCAATATTTCCACTGAAATTTATAAAAAAAATAAACATTGAATTCTGCCAAGCCTACGTACAACATATAGTGTGCACTGTACAAAAGTCATCTGAACTTCTAGAAACTAACTTAATGACAAAAAAATACATTTTGAGTAACTACTAGCACTACGTTTTAGCCATTCTTCAATTATACTAATTCTTTTTATGGAGGATTTCCAGAAAGTGTCATAACAAGTTGTCCTGTGAATAGTTATACTGGTGCTAAATACCTAATCTATCTGATTTACAGTATTGTTAAAAACATTAGGTTATGCCTTGGCCCATGAAAACAACACAGATCATTTTTTACAGGAGAAAAAGGAGAGTAAATGCTTTCCAGCTGCCTAGTTTGAAAACTTAATAATCAATAAACCTAATCTACTGTCTTCAGTAATTAGGTCTGACTTGATCACATTTAGTATGTTAGTTTACTGTTAATGTGAAGCAGGAATTTGCAGTTCTTGCCTATCTTGCTTTTCCCTTGTGACAACCAGTAAAATCGGCAGCCACATATGGAATACTATAATGAAGGATAAGGTGTGAATTACTACACTGGTAACAAAAACACATGTATAGTTTTAATGTAATCACATGAACACCACAGCATTATTTTATTACTGTCCTCTGATTCTGGTAAAGTGTGAACAGGAGTGCCTCACTTGCTTACACTATTAATTACTTTAATGACCTTTACCATTCAGCCATCACTTTCAAGACTAAACAGCTTTGGTATTTTTAATCTCTCCCATTACACCTCCATGCTATGTCCTTTTTGAGATGAGGTGACCAAAACTCAATGCCATGATCAAGCTGAGTATGTACTATTGATTTACTTACCAGTATTGTGATGGGATTTTATACACCCCATAAACCTGAAGAGTAAGCAAGGGACAAACCTGGGTACCAGAATGTAGAGACTGGAGACAGCTGCTATTAAAGGTTGTCCCCTCAAAAAGGAGAAAAGATGTTCTTTCCCCCTGCTTAAGGGAAGGGGTTTGCAGCCAGAAAAGCTGACCTAAGATGGGCTTGTTTGAAACAAGACAGTCTGTCATTTTATTATTATTTAAATTTGGGCTGCACTAAGATTTCCTCTACCGAGATTTAAACAATTTTTGTCATGGCTCTATTCTACATTGAACAATACTAACCCCAGTATTGGATCTATATGACACTCTACTGTTAACCTTTTCCCAAGCTGAGAAATGATTATTTATTATTACTCTGTATTTTCTATTTCAGTCTTGTTTTAACACACCACATGTATCTCTCCACATGATAACTAGGTCTCTAGCAGTCTCTTGGGAGGCACTGTATTAAAAACCTCTGTCTAAATTGAAGGATTCTAACGTATGAGAGAAATCACTATACCCTTATAAAAGCTGTGCTTATTTATCCTTATCGTATTCTATTATTCTAGGTAGTTTAAAATTCCAGTTTGAACGGTACCAAAAAATTGGTGAGAAAATCCAAGTAAGTTTACACTTGCATACTCCATGTACAAGTCCTGCATCCTGAATGTGTGATCCATGCATGTTTCACAGTATGGGTAACATCCCTTTTTAAGGGGTACAGTGCTGACCACCTTGTGGTCTGATGTAGTTGCTATTTTTATATTGTAAGCTGAATTGTTTGATCATGTGGTTGAAAAACAAATGAATATGATAAACAGGGATATGTAAAAACTAACACTCTAAAGACCCCCAGTAAAATTGACATATAAAAAAATTTCCTGGGTGATCTTTGTACACAGGGCTAATAGAAGAATAAGTTAAAAGGACTGTCTGATGACAATTTCTTAAAATATGCTTAAGTCTGCAATGCACAGTCCAGAACTCAGAGAGGGAGCTCACAAGCAGAGCAGAACTGGACTGAGAGCTTTAGAGTGCAGGAGGAATGACAAAGATTGCCCTTGGTTGAAGTCAGTGGGAGCCATGCCGGCACATCTGAAAGCACAAATTGGTCTATGTGCTTTATCTTATAAAAACATTATTTATTTTTAAATGTGTCAGATTATTAAAAAATTTTACTGTGTCAGATTATTAAAATTTAAAGATTTTTCATGGCACCATTGCTATAATATGAATCTTAGTCACTGTGTCCCAGAGAAGTCTGGAAGTACCCTGTAAACTTTCAGACGGTGAAAGTGAATAACGTTATTTCAGGGAAATAAAATATATGAAAATTGATTAAAAATTAAACAAGCCACCCAAAAGAAAAAAAATTATATTTGGAATGTTTCAGAGTATATGATCTTCACAGGATCCTCAAACTAACACATTTACCTCAAGCTTTTCTGTATGAAACTCCCTTGTGGTGTAATTCAGTATAGCTTGACTTGCATTTTCTCCTCCAACTCTTCTGCTGTCATTACTTTCTTCACTGACAATCCCAGATTTCTTCCCCTTTGCCTCTAGCATATAACAGAATTGCTTCTTCCTGTAGAAAGACAGTAAAAAGATTTACAGATTTAATTATTTGAGACTTTATTAAAGTGTCAATGCTTTTCAGTGATTTTATGTAGCGCCACCCCCCCACTTTTTTTTTTTTGGTTGTTGCTTTGAACATTGAGTTTAGGAGTTTTGGGTTTATTGCATCCTGCAGCCTTGATATATACAGAAGGTCCCAGAGATATCCATCCATTATTTTGTTCCATAACAACCGCAAACTATGAAGACAAATGCTTGTTTTGACACATACCATAACAGGGCTCCAAAATGGAAAATAATCACACAACTTCAGACAGGTACTTAAAGTAAAAGTATCCACAGAAATCTAACAATACCATTGAAACTTCTTTTCCAAAAACGTTTAAACACCTTTTATTCTACAATGTCAAAACTCAAAACTGTTAATTGTCATATATTTCAACTATAAAACACCCATTAAAATTACTTCCGTGTCTCTAGTATGTAACTCAGTAAGTGCTGCCCAACACATGACACTGGAATCAGATAAACAGTACACTTATATGTGTGCACATCTTTGACTATGTCCTATATCAGCTCCTTATTATCAGAAATGCATATACATCGTACATTATATACCCAAGGACTTTGTTCAACTTGTATGACTACATTCTATTTGTGAATCAATATTTCTGCAATGTACAGAAAAACTTATGGGTTTTTTTAGTAATTTTAAACAGTGGGATCTGTGTAATATTTGTCATTTTACTTATAAAGGGATTTTCATAAGAGTATGTTAATTTATGTGTTCTGGCCAAATTCTTAGTTAATTATATTTTGCCTACATAAAACCCCCATGAAGTTTCAACTGGATATGTCTGTCTTTGCTTTCTGTCCTAAAACTGCTAACCAGTATTGCTGTATATTGTTAAATAGATGCTTAGGAGACTGCAGTTCAGCAGTGAGTGAAGAAATCCATATTTTTATATAACATTTGAGATTTCTTAATTTCTTATCTCTTTTAATTACCTTGATGGCTCTCTAGCGAGGCTTAATGAATGTTTGCTAAGTACTTTGAGATCCTTGGAGGAAGCAGTAAAAGTGTAAAGAATTATTTGTATATTGTAAATGTGAAAACAACAATATATGATGGAACAGACCTTCAGAAAATAAATGTAGGCAAACCTATTTCTGCTTGTGACAGAAATGCTATGGAGAAGTGGAACAAAACAAAACAATTTAAGTAAAAATATCTCTCTTCCAAAACAAAACATTTCTCACAGTTTAAGCAAGCAATATATATTTGGTAGTAACATAAGCCAAAAAATCTCTGCAGGGTTGGGAACATCAGGGAAGCAGTTGCCCCACTCATCAAGACAGGGACAGTTCAGCTGGTCACCCAGTAGAACGTTGTAGTGGGTAAGTTGTAGGGGACAGGGATGGAGCGAGCACTTTTCGGGGCACAAGCAATGCATGGGAGAGCAAGATTTAGGGAGACCTTAGCACAGGAAGTGCCGGTATGTTATAGACATGTAGGGGGGTTGCAGGACAGCAGCACTGGGGAATGGAACTAGTTGGACTGGTTGTCCCTGAGAAAATATTAGAAAATCTTCAGTGTAAGTGTCCTAAGAAGATGTGGACTTGTTAAGGTTCAAATAGTAACAGGCTTCACACCCCTGCACTTCCATGGATTCCAAGAGAAGAGCTCAGTAGGGCAGATCATAGCAGGCACTTACATTGTGGACCTTTTAAATGCCATCACCTCTAGCATTCCCTAACTCCATTCCACTCAGACACTGCTTCTCCTAGCATCTTCTGCTGATCCCCCACATCTGTTGCCTTCCTATTCTCATCCCCTGCATTCTCCTCTTTTCCACAATGCCCTGTCTGTATTCCATGCACCCCGTCAGTTTTCTGCCCCAGGCAATTTGAGCATTTTAAAATTAAATGTTTATATTTCTGAACATTAAAAAAAACACAAAAATCCCATAAAAGTGGACAAGAAGAAAGCACATTAGCCTGTTGGGAATAAGAGTTAAGAAAATAAAAGCATTGGCTTTTGTGGAACAAGAGCAAAGCGGGCAGGGAATCTCATTCTCCCCCCAGACCTGGTCTGCACCCTCCCCCACAAAATTTGGGAAGGTATCCGGTTTCAGGAAGGCTATGTAGTACTAATTCTAATCTGGGCTCATCCCAGTCTCCCTGTTCTGAGACTTGAGCAAGGAGAGTTTAGATCACAGTGGGTGCTCTGCAGGTACACCTGCTAAGTAGCACTCATTGAGTGCCCTAAACCAACCAAACTTGCAGTCTCTCCTGTGTGGTCCCCAATGAAGAACTATCAACAGTTTTCATAACCTGTGAAATGCAGGAAATAAGATCAAACTTGGTCTTATACAAGCCAATATGAAATTTACTTTTGCTCTTCTTCATTATGTTAACATAATACCCCAAACAGTCTAATTGTATGTGTAAGGAATTAATGTTGGTCTGAATAAACGTAGGTTGAGCCAGTAAGTATTTCTAGTGCTCACGTAGAGTCCAGGACCTTTGACACTGTGAGCCACTGAACTATAAACTGGCATCTCCCTCTGTGATTATTTTCTGTATCATCCTAAAAGTTCATTGCACGTATCAATTTGTAATTGAGCTATTTGTGTGTTTTCTCTATTAACTACTTTATTTTATAAAAAAAAGCAAAGAAAATCAAGTTCTTTTTGAAAAAAACTGATTAATCTAATGGTCTAACTTAACCAAAAGCAAGGGTGGACTGATTTAACTGTTAACTTAATTCTTAACGCACTTATACAAACAAAATTACGGTAAAAATATCATTTCTATGGCTATAAAAGCTTTCCTTCTTAAACATTTAAAATAACTTTTACCTGGATTCTCCAAGTAGTGAAAGTAGGCGATACTGAGGCAATTCAGAAGATGCTACATATGCAAGAATGCCAAAGAGTCTTTCAGCCATTACTGTATCATTCTCAGTAACCTGTGAAAAAAAGAGGAATGGAAAACTTTCACAAATCGTAAAACTTGATCATGTTCAGAAATGACCAGCACAAATCAAATCAGTTAAAATATGTGCTATATAAAACTGCATACCAGAGATACTCCAGGAATATTTAAAGAAAGGAAACAATATATCTGTACGACTTTTTCAAAACTTAGATTTACTTTTATTGGCATCTTCAATATATTCAAAGAGCAATCACGCAAGTTACTTTTGCTTGTTTTACTTATTATTGTCTACCGACTCTGGAAACTTTGATGCATACAATATGATATTCTATGTTTCAAGATACTTCTCATTAAATGACCAGTTCTTCCACCCTGAGTGTTCCAGCCCACACAGATTAATTCTTTACCATGTTGCATAAATTTACAGAGATATATTGGAAACGTTTCTGATCAAGCTCTGGTGCAGAAGTGAAAGGTCTCTAAGCACTTAAATGATGAAAGATAAGCCATGGTCTCTCTGACTTTGGCAGCACAACGGGGCAGTCTTTACAAAAAGATGATTTTTTTCTGTCAGGGTTAAGTGGCTGGCCTTTCCCAGTCCAGTAAATTAATTCTTCCCCGTAATACTTTACTTTCCTAAACATGAACTATACTGTTGTTCCAGCATAAAATTACAGCTATGTCTTTAAAATAATTTCAAACTGTTGAAGAAATGACACCATGTACTTTAAACATCTGTGTTCAAAGCCCAATTCTTTTCCCCTACAAACTCTCTACTGATGCTCCCCCTCGACATCTAAATAAAATCTCAAATAAATTAAATTTCAAATAAAAAATGAACACCACAAACATTCCCCTGTCTGATGTCTTCTTTCCCAGCATCGTGTTATGCTACTGTAAAATTCCCCAAGGCAGTCACTGTGTGCTATATGCAAACATTAAATAAGAATGCTAATCTTTAGCGAAACCTCTAGTGTGTTCTTGGTACCATTCACCACCACAGGATGTAATGGTAACAGCACTTAGGGAAGTACAGATGCATTATCAATGCTCCTTAATAGTATATAGTATGTCAAGAAACTATGCATACAATACTCAATGAATCTACCCTGTCATTTGCAAACTGTACATCTTTGCTGCTAAACATTTTGTAAAGTTCCACAATTAAATGTGAACTGGTTTGTTATGTAGTCCAGGGGTTTGTCTAGATTAGGAAAATTTACACTTGTGAAACTACATTAAAAGAGGGTTGGGCACGCCACAGCCTGCCCACATAGCAGGGTGAGGCCTGGGAGTAGAGACCCTTTGTTGTGGGGGCTGTCTCTGGTTAGCACACAGCTCTTCTCTCAAGTGTGGGTTTGGCTCGTGAACAAGTTTCATGGCTTTTCTTTCAAACCTGAGTATATTGACAAAGCATGCTGGAAGGCCTAATTACTTAAACTTTTTTTTGGAGGAGGTGTGGGATAAGCAGGGAGCATTTATTTTCTGTTTTGTTATTGTTGTAGGCTGAAGAACTCTTTAAAAACATGTTTGTATTTTAAATAGTGCAGTAAATGCTGCATGGAGACACAACTTTTAAATACATATATAGTATAAATTGAAAAACAAGCTTTTAAAAGCCATATTCAGTCTTACAAATCCCAACTTTTTAACAGGCACCTTTTACAGGAGTTCGTGATCAGTAAATTTAAAGAAAAGAAAAACAAACAAGTAGCACAGTATAAGGTTATTTCAAAATGTTTTCCTGGGATTATTTATGTTTAAGAAAAAGTCCACACAAAAATAGTATTAGAAGTTTAATGATTTGTTTTCTTTTTAAGATATAGCACAATTAAAGGGAGGCATTTTTGCTTTCTATTTTCCTCCCCGTGGGAGCTTTTAGTTCAGTTTAGCTCTTTAACCCTCTCTTCCTATGTTGCGTGATTAATTTGTGCTGGATACAGCTAAAAAAAAGGGTGAATTATAGACTTCAAATTTCTGTATACTTTATTAGTTATCAGATACAGACAAATTAAAACAAACTATAATGGCCAATTAAAAATACTAGACATTTAATTTACTATTTCTCATACGATTTTTACAGTGTAATTATTTAAGTTTCTGGTAGATATTTTGTTAATGAGAACTACAGAAAAACAAATGTAACTACTGCAATTTAGCTTCCTCAACCTTTAATGCTAATCTTGCCCACGATGTTGCTGAAAAATTCACGTCCATAGGTACAACTTTTTGGAATTACACTCCATATAGACAGCTCAAATCACTGCAATCCTGAACTTGGTATAATCATTCACACAAACGCAAAGTGAGATTTCAGTCCTGCAAGGTGCTGAGCATCCTGGCCATGATCCCACAAAACACTTAACTGTAAAGCACCTAACTAATCTCATGGTTAAACTGAAGTATGTATTTAAGTGTTGTATCTGGGCTATAGTGCTCAGCACCTTGCTTACTTGAGCCCTGGGTGCCTGACAGATGTATAATTTATCCAGATCAGATGATAGCTTTTACACCCACTTTGCACTGGCGCAAATGGGTACACACAGTGCAGATGTATACCTGTATTAATGTACTCCCTTTCTTTTCACTTTAAACAATTAAGGATTTTGTAAGAGGTAAAAAATCAAGGTTTCCATTTGATGGAGTGGTGACATAAAGAAAATATTTGAGATCTTATGTATATGCTGTACCTGGAGTTAAAAAATACTATATAAATAATAATGTCTTGTACTAAAACCAGCTGTCAAGTATGCTTATATATATATTAGGGCTCTTGACTAATTGCAATTAACTCACGTGATTAATTTGAAAATATTAATCGCAATTAAAAATTGTGATTAATCGCAGTTTTAATTGCACTGTTAAACAATAGAATATCAATTGAAATGTATTAAATATTTTTCTACATTTTCATATATATTGTATTCTGTGTTGTAATTAAAATCAAAGTGTATATTATTTTTATTACAAATATTTGCACTGTAAAATTGATACAAAAGAAATAGTATTTTTCAGTTTACCTCCTGCCAGTACTGTAGTGCAATCTCTTTGTCATGAAAGTGCAACTTACAAATGTAGATTTTTTTTGTTACGTAACTGCACTCAAAAACAAAACAATGTAAAATTCAGAGCCTACAAGTCATTCAGTCCTACGTCTTGTTCAGCCAATCACTAAAAACAAATTTGTTTACATTTGCAGGAGATAATGTTGCCCTCTTCTTATTTACAATGTCACCAGAAAGTGAGAACAGGCATCTGCATGGCACTTTTGTAGCCAGCATTTCAAGGTATTTACGTGCCAGATATGCTAAACATTCATGTGCCCCTTCATGCTCCGGCCACCACTCCAGAAGACATGCTTCCATGCTGATAATACTCGTTAAAAAAAAATAATACGTTAATTAATTTGTGACTGAACTCCTTGGGGGAGAATTGTATGTCCCCTGCTCTGTTTCACTTGCATTCTGCCATATATTTCATGTTATGGCAGTATCCAAAATCGGAATGGGACGAGGTGTGAAGCATGCTTTTGGAAGTCTTAAAAGAGCAACTTTCCGATGTGGAAACTACAGAACCCGAATCGCCAAAAAAGAAAATCAACCTTCTGCTGGTGGCATGAGAATCAGATAATGAAAATGAATATGTGTTGGTCTGCACTGCTTTGGATTGTTATCGAGCAGAACCCATCATCGGCATGGACACATGTCCCCTGGAATGATGGGTGAAGCATGAAGGGACATATAAATCTTTAGCGCATCTGACACGTAAATATCTTGCGATGCCAGCTACAACAGTACCATGAGAAGGCCTGTTCTCACTTTCAGGTGACATTAAACCAGAAGTGGGCAGCATTATCTCCTGCAACTGTAAACAAACTTGTTTGTCTGAGCGATTGGCTGAACAAGAAGCAGGACTGGGTGGATTTGCAGGCTCTAAAATTTTACATGGTTTTATTTTTGAATGCAGTTTGTTTTTTGTACATAATTCTACATTTGTAAGTTCAACATTCATGATAAAGAGATTGCACTACAGTACTTGTATTAGGTGAAATGAAAAATACTATGCCTTCTGCTTTTTTTTTTACAGTACAAATACTTATAATAAATAATAAATAGAAAGTGAGCACTGTAGACTTTGTATTCTGTTTTGTAACTGAAATCAATATATTTGAAAATGTAGAAAACATCCAAAAATATTCAAATAAATGGTAGTCTATTATCGTTTAACAATGCGATTAATTGCATGGTTAATTTTTTTAATCGCTTGACAGCTCTTATACATATATAGCTATATCTATATATGTAAGGGCTGTCAAGCAATTAATTAAATATATATCTCCAATGCCAATATTTAAATTCCTTTCAAACATATTATAATAAACCAGAGAAAAGCTTGTTACAAGAAACTGAAGAGGTGAAGTGTATGAATTCTTTAAAATTAAAAAAAAAAACACAAATAAACACAAATTGATTTGTGTTTCTTTATCATATGTACTCAGGAACAGGGTTGAACTGTCTTTTCCAATTACCAAGAGCTATAGCAACAATAGGTATTTTTTGGGGCTACATAAGTAAAAACCACAGATTACGTTTGACGAATGCAGAGCAGGGTAAATTATGTCAGGAAGTATATTTACATCTTTTTTACTTTTGCATAACAATGAATGGAGTTGCTCTATTAATTTTATTAATATGTAATCAATATACATTTATGAAATAAGAATCTGTTCTTTAAATTAATGAGCATTCATTTTATAGGAATAATTTTGAGAGGGAAGTTATACGTTCTTTGTATTCCTAAAAAAATATTACTTCCTCTTACCTCAGTTCCATTTATCTTCTGCAGATTAAAATGGTTCAGTCTAAACAGAACATAGTATTTCCACAGAGTAAAGTTGACAACTGGATTTCCCTGAGGATCAACCGTCAACTGTTCCATGCGACGCACCTGTGCTAACGCATTAAACTGCTGCAACATGACAATATTTGTCTCCTTAAACTTCAGGTGCTGTGACAAAAAAACAGTCATGACAAAAAAAGTATGTTAAACTTATGGTGGAGGACACATAAGAGTAAGACAACACAACTGTGTTACAGACAACAAGCTCAGTGTTAGATCAGCTCTATTCCATGCTACTTCAATTCTCCTCAGACATGACTAACCAGCTCTTGGGCCCATCTAAGCAACTGGACTCACTTGATGTGTAGAGCTTTTAATACCTCTTCAAAACAATGTGGCACATGATGCATTCTCTCTTTAAAAAGAAGCCCTCTCCCTTTTGTATCCAATAAATTAAAATAAAAACTGGAAAATAAAATAAGAGATCTCAGTGATACAGACCACTGGTGGCCTCCGAGTGGGAAAACCTTAGCACTTACTTTTTCAAGTGAAGAAGATTGTAAGTGCACAGTCATAGCTATTCTGTATTCTTTATGAAAAAAAAAATGATGAAAAGTCATCGAGTATTAAAGCATGTAAAAATACAATAGGCATTAATTGGTTTGTAAGTTTTCAAAAAGGTGTGACCACAACTTTTTAAAGTATGTATAATGCTATGTTTCAGAGTAACAGCCATGTTAGTCTGTATCCACAACAAGAAAAGGAGTACTTGTGGCACCTTAGAGACTAACCAATTTATTTGAGCATAAGCTTTTGTGAGCTACAGCTCACTTCATCGGATACGCATCCGATGAAGTGAGCTGTAGCTCACGAAAGCTTATGCTCAAATAAATTGGTTAGTCTCTAAGGTGCCACAAGTACTCCTTTTCTTTTTGCGAATACAGACTAACACGGCTGTTACTCTGAAACCTGTCATTAAGACAGACACTTTGCCTTAACTGTTTTGATTAAGTTACAGGTGTATAGGACCCAATTCCCCAGTTTTTTCGATGACTGGTTTATCACACATATTTATTATACCATCATTGTGATTCCTTGGGTTTAAATTGGGTCATTAGCAATAAGAGGGGCAAAACCCCATGCCCCTTTGTAGAAGTGTTGCAACAACAAGATTTGTTTAAACTTTGTATAGAAACAAAAGAGTGGGATAGTTCTACACTGTAATCAAGGTAATAAGCAAGACATATTTTGAGCACGTAGAGTCTGACTGCTTCCTGGTTGTACCAGCTGTACAGATCATGGAATCAGTCAATTCTTCTGCTCCTTCCAACACTGCTTCAGTAGCATCCCTAAAAGGAGGCCACGATAAGCCAGATAGCAGAATGAGGTTTTGAGGAGTTAAAACCTTTGCTGGGATTTTGAAGTCATACCTGGAAATACCTGCCTGAGCTGAAGCAAGTAGGCTCAATTAAGCTCAGAAACTTCTAAAAAAAGCATGGGGTATCTTTATGAGAAGGAGAGGCAGAGGTCTGTTGATCAAAAACCCAGACAGGGAGCTATGAAGGCATATGAGCCTACCTGTTTATACTGTTCTAGTTAGTTTTATGTTATTTGCTTTGATTTTACAACCCATATTGCCTGGAGGGAATGTGGCCAGAGACTTTGCACATTTATGTTTTTTCGGTTGAGCAAGAACCACAGAACTCCAGATAGTTCTTTGCTTAACCAGCACCACCTCTGACCTCTCTGTCTCCAGCTGCTCAGATGCTGGCCTTGATACACAAACAAATACTTCTTGATACATGGAAATAATGGATCAAAAATGTAAAAGTATTGTATTTCCATCTCAAAATATAGAAACCCTTTTCTACTTTATGAAGGGCCAAAAGAAATGTTTGTGACAGAAATAAATTTCCAACCTAAGAGGAATCCCTCAATCTGCCTTGAGAATTCTGACTGAAGTCTCTTGCTCAATCAAGAAGGCCTTATCAAGTCAAAAGTACAATTTAGACAAAACTGAGTTATACAAATAACCCAAATTCATATACATAAGTGATAATAAGCTGAAAAGTAAAGGTTACTTGACCAAAACAAGGTGTTAATAAAGATCATCCAAATATTCTTGTAGCTATTCAGACTTCTGAAGTCTCAGAGGAAATGTCTTACCACAGAATTAGGAAATCTGATCTTCAGTTTTGGTAACACTTGAACAATTTCATCAAATTCTATGAACATAAAGGAGACTGTGGTGATGGTTCCAGCTGTCTGAACGCTCCAATTTCGATCCAGGGATTCCAGAGCTCCAGAACCATACAAGTAAAGAGTATCTCCCTCCACTTCGACTAAGTAAGAATCGAGGCCAGATAAGCCTTGTACAGCATTGCTCAGTATTGTGTCAAGAGACCTGTGAGGGGAAACAAACAGATGTAATATAAAAGAGAAGATATCTTTTGGGGCATTTGATTAAAGTGAATATTAATATTCCAGAAGTCCTACACTTTATCAAAGCCTAACCTCTCAAAAATATCCACTAATTTTGGGTTTCCAACTTCAGGACACCTAGATCTTGATTTTCGGAGATGCTATAAATGCCATCAAATAATGTGGATGCACAGTGTCATTGGAGCTGGGCACCCCAACTCTGTGGCACCCAAAATTAGCAATCATTTTAAAATTGTGGCTCAAATGTTTGATTATTTTGTGCTGGTGTTGATTGCTACAAACAGAACTTCAACGTGTGCATTTGCTCAAATGACTTTACATTCAAATTCAGGGAACAAAACTAAGGACTCGATCCTGTAAAAATTTACCCAACATGCATAATTTCTCATGCAACTAATCCCACTACATTGGTAATTGTTTGCAGGATCAAACCCTGTTTTAAGATCAAACACAAGGACTACAAAACCAAAGGAACAGGAATAATAATGCTATTAACCATAAATGTTGAATAAATAGGCAGTTTCATTTTTTCCTATAAATTGCATCATTCACCACTTAAAAACCCCAGGCCATGTTTTCTGGCCAAGACATTACTTGACTTAAAGATGAGAATACTAAGTCATTGCCTACACATCTTGGGTCTTATTGACCTGATTTAATCCTGTGGGACAAGGATGACTTCTCAACAGCCTAAGGCTCTAGATTAATTTAATATTAAAAACAGTGAATCCAATTCCATGACTTTATCTGAACACCTTATTGTGTCATCTACGATCTTATGTCACACACAACTATTCTTTTGAGGCCTGATTCAAAGCCCATTGATATCGTAGGAAATATTCCATTAAATTGGGTTTTAGAATAGGCCTCAGAGTGATGGTCACCCAGCTCTAGGCTTGGTTTCTGTTTTTTTTCTCCCCTTGACCCATCCTGTCATATTGACGCAACAATATGTCAAGGTGCTGTGGACAGCCATTTATAGGATTCAGATAGCGTTATTGTTTTTTCTCTGATACTTTCAGGGACCATCGCTTAGGCCTGATTTATTTCTGCCAAGCAAGAATCATTTTTACCCAACGGGGTATTTTCTTAGCCCTGCAGTAAGACAATTTGTGTCCGCTAGACACACAGGCCACATATTTCAACTACTTCCTGACAGGGCAGGTTATTGCTCCTTAAAAAGAGCCTGTCAAAACCTCTTTTGATTGACCAGCACTACTCAATTTTTGAAGATCAGCCAGACACTTAAGTCTAATAGCCTCACAACATTCCCAGCTTCTTCTGGCCTGAAGGAAATCTAACACTTTAAAGTGACTAATCCTGATGGTATTAAAATAAATTATAGCCCAGACCCATATCTGGACGAACACTTTTTTCCCTTCAACTAATCAGCATCAAATGTGCTAACTTCTGGAGAGGTAGGGCTCAATTTTTCACAAACTATAAGTTGGCTCACTACTACTTAATAATTCTTTAAAAAAAGAAAAAAGTCTTGTACAGCTGTGTTGAATTGTCTTTAAAGATAATATACCAGATTCTAACTGTGCGTTTTCTCTGCTAGATATCTTCATTTATTGTAAATCTTCATTTCTCTTGTGAGACAGTGTATCATTCTTGAGAAAGAAGAAGAATTAAAGTGGGCATATGTCAAGGTTCCTCCCCCACTCTGAACTCTAGGGTACAGATGTGGGGACCTGCATGAAAACCTCCTGAGCTTACTTTTACCAGCTTAGGTTAAAACTTCCCCAACGTACAAATTAATTTTATCCTTTGTCCTTGGAATATCCACTGCCAACACCAAACTCTAACTGGGTTTACTGGGAAACGCAGTTTGACCACGTCTTTCCCCCCAAAATCCTCCCAACCCTTGCACCCCACTTCCTGGGAAAGGTTTGGTAAAAATCCTCATCACTTTGCATAGGTGACCACAGACCCAAACCCTTGGATCTGAGAACAATGAAAAAGCATTCAGTTTTCTTACAAGAAGACTTTTAATAGAAATAGAAGTAGATAGAAGTAAAGGAATCACCCTTGTAAAATCAGGATGGTAGATACCTTACAGGGTAATTAGATTCAAAACATAGAGAATCCCTCTAGGCAAAACCTTAAGTTACAAAAAAGACACACAGACAGAAATAGTCATTCTATTCAGCACAATTCTTTTCTCAGCCATTTAAAGAAATCATAATCTAACGCATACCTAGCTAGATTACTTACTAAAAGTTCTAAGACTCCATTCCTGTTCTATCCCTGGCAAAAGTAGCATACCAACAGACACACAGACCCTTTGTTTTTCTCCCTCCTCCCAGCTTTTGAAAGTATCTTGTCTCCTCATTGGTCATTTTGGTCAGGTGTCAGCGAGGTTACCTTTAGCTTCTTAACCCTTTACAGGTGAGAGGATTTTTCCTCTGGCCAGGAGAGGTTTTAAAGGGGTTTACCCTTCCCTTTATATTTATGACAGCATATCTTTCACTCTAACATCCACCTATACGAGTAGAGCCAATTGCTTTTTGTCCATCTCCAAAAGCATTTTTGACTTTCTTCCACTTTTACAGCAGTCAGACTCCAGATATGCAACTGTGATCTTTCCCCTTTGACTATTAGAAGTAACTAAAATTAGCAACAAAATTTGATGAATTTCTGTGGTGAAAAATTCCATTTTGTTGAAAATTTAATCAGGAACATTTCTCAGGACCAAGACGGATTTTTTTTTGAGAATGGAGGTGTGTGTGTGTTTTGGGGGTGATCGGGAGGGGGGTGGGAGAGACAACACAGACAGACTGACTCTACAGCTGAACTGTTAGGGCACGGTATAGGCCTCTGTCTCACACTTCCCAAGTGACTTCCATAACCACCAGGATGTATGTGTGAGTGAGAAAGAGAGAGAAAATTCAGACGATTTCCTGTTTATCCCAACGTGGAACAAAAACAAATTTCAAAACACTGTAATTTTTTGCAAAACAGAATTGTTGTTTTCTGGCTAGACCAACTGACTATTCAATTTTAGCAAAGAGCATAAGAGAAAGAACTTTTAGAGAAACAGAACAGCTGACTGGTTTGATCAGGTAAGAGGGTTTATAGCTCACACTATCACCCTCCACACCAAAGCCAACTGCTGTAGTTCATCACAGTGACATGGATTCAGAAGTATCTCCACTCTCATTGCATTATTTAATTCCCTACTGGCCAGATAAAGGATAAAAATGTTTCCTTCACTGATTGGGCAGAAATAAATTTTCTTGTTTTGTAGAGGAAAGAGAATATTAAGATTTATAGAAATAAAACAAATTCAAAATGCAAAAGGTGGCTGAACAGCTTAAAACTCACTCAGGTGGGAGTCCCTTAAACTGGTTCTAAGTATACAGAGGGAGAGATCAGTCTTTAGTGCCTAGATCACCAATACAAAAAGTTAAGATGCCCAGAATTGCATGAAGACATTCTAAAAGGTACAGAAAAAGTTTGCTTTGTTTGAATGTATTTTATAATCTGACTTTTTTGTAATTTTATTTTATTTTTTAAAAAATAAGCAGTATGATTTCTACACGACTGATTTTACAAATTTAAATTACAACTTTCAAAAGAGCATGAAAGTTTATTTTACACATTGTATTTGGTTATAGTAGATTTGGCTAAAAAAAGTCACAACATTCATAGTCAAGAAATTACCAAGAATAAACCAACTTCGCAACCAGTATCCAATGTAGTAAAGAAAATATTACACCAAGATCTTTCCTATAACTGCATGGAAATTTTTTTTAAAGTTCTATTAAAGAAGGGTCTTCTCAAGCAGTCCAAACAGTGAATCGATTAACATATTAATGTTAATCTGCTGCAGCTGTAATATTTGGCATCTTGTATTAATTAAGATATAATTTGCACAAGTGATTTAGAATTAGGATAGAGGATTTCATTGCAACTTGTTCCCCACTGAATTTGAAAATGAGAAGGTCCTTGATTTGTGTAAAAGTAATTTCTGGTGATCAATAAATCAGCACCTCCCGTGGTTATGAGGTAATACATACTTAAACATGCTGATTCACCACTTTACTCACTCCCTGCTTTAATCCTAAAATAGCTGATATATGGATATTCTAAAGCTATGTTGGATATACGATGGAATTACTGTATTAAATACCCTGGCTGTACATGGCAATATCTATATTAGAATACAATAATATTTGAACAAGGTTTCTAATGCTAACAGTGGTATTATAACAAGTTAGCAAATAGCAAATAACAAGTTACCGTCAGCAAATCCAGAGTGTAAAACTATTGTTCATTATTTGCATGATCAATGTCTAACTGTGGCATAAGTATTACTAGGAAGTGTGTAATCCTGTCTTTGTATGGTTGACATAGATCACCTCTAGTCTATCACAAATTCCTACCACTTATGAGCATTCTTATATGTGTGAGAAGTTGCACTAGAAATAATTGACCTATTACTACTATGACAGAGCAGAATAAAGGAAGAAGGGTGGGCTGGAATGATGTCATTCTTTCGTTTAATTTTGAAAGCACAGTTTTCTGAAGTACATTGAACAATCTACCTTTGCAGCAGGACATTAATACCTCTCGGATTACTACAGGTATCACCTTCTCTGTGGAAATAAGTAACAAAGAATTACAATTAAAAGCCTCAGAGGAACAGCCGTGTTAGTCTGTATTCGCAAAAAGAAAAGGAGTACTTGTGGCACCTTAGAGACTAACCAATTTATTTGAGCATGAGCTTTCGTGAGCCACAGCTGATGAAGTGAGCTGTGGCTCACGAAAGCTCATGCTCAAATAAATTGGTTAGTCTCTAAGGTGCCACAAGTACTCCTTTTCTTTTTAATTAAAAGCCTGATTTGGACATGGGTTTTATTCAGTTGAAGCCTTTTCCCAACTTAATTAAATTTAACAATTTTATGTGATTCATAGAAATCAGCAAGAGTTGTTTCATTTCAGTCCTCTTTTACTTTTAATATTTATTTCAAAAATTTTAACATGTCTTTGTGCTCCCTTCAATTCTGAAATCTTACCATTGTTCTCTAATGGGAAAAAAGCAGTGTATATTTCACAAGGGAGGAGACTAACGATGCAAGTGTATAGTCACAAAGGACAATAGGGCCAACAGGGGATGGTAAGGGATTAAAATGAATGAAGAATAGTGATCGAACTTCCCAATTTGTCTTAAAGTTTATCACAACTTTGAAGTTTGATATACTTTAACTCACTCAGTTTTACTCAATTAGTAGCAACAATTCCTTTATAACAAGGTAGAAATAATACCTCTGACACCACTAATGAAACTAAAATAATTATGCAATCATCAATTTACATAAGTAGCAGGGGTCCACACCAGTGCACCTTATGCAGGATATGAGCCTTTGTCTGCTACTTATGTGAATGTGAGATTACAAGAGGTTTGTTGTTTTTTTTTTACTGGCATTATCAGAAGCATTGTTCTCTGACAAATCATGGTTTAAATATCGATCTAGGCATATTATACATAAATTGTTTTCTTCTAAGTAGTTATACAATATAAAAAACCCATAAAATGCCAGACTAGTGCTTCTATGGGTGTTACATATAACGGATACTGTATATTAGAATGAAAATATGACAAAGATGTTAAAAGGAACATTCAAGTTGCTAGGTCTAGCACTCATGAGTTAGGAAATGTCAGAATTAAAGTTGCCTGTGTAAAATTAATTTGCCCATCCTGTGATTATTGTGATACAGTCAATTGTGATACAGTCTTTATGTACATGATCATATAACTTTTTACACAGGACCCCTGCCTCATTCAGTCCAAAAGATGGGCAGTGATCAATTAATGAGCTGCTATTCAATAGCTGTTGTTTTTTCCTCATTATTCAATGTACGGTCATAGGCCTTATTTACTGCACATTATTCAAACCCTGCTCTGAAGACACAATTATTAATTTCCTCGTGGGCTTTTCCACTATAGTAGCTGAGTGCTTCACAAACATTAACTTATCTTTGAAAACTCCATGAAATGAGTGGTACTATTATCCCAATTTTACTGTTGGGAAGCTAAGGTATACAAAGATTAATATCAAAAGCATCCACTAATTTTGAGTGCCCAATTTCAGATGTCTAGGACCTGATTTTTCAGAATACTTACCATTATATAGCACTTTATATATTCAAACATAGAATCCATTAACTTCAGTGGCAGTTGAGAGTAGAGCTAAATAAATAATTTGAAATCTTCTGATGAAAGTGCTATATACAGCCAGGTATTGCCATTAATATTAATAATTGGTTTTTCAGTTCATTAGCCGAACTGAAAAATATTTGGTTGGTTTCAAACAGAAACTGAATTTTTTCAGTTTTTCCTCAATGAAATAACTGGAAAAATTTCATTTGGATTGAATGGAAACACTGAAACAGTTTTGACATTTTCAAAATGTAATGTTTCAATGTTTTCAAAATTTGTGTCTACAGTTTATTCCAGGCAAAACTATAAACTGAATTTGACCCAAATTCATTGCAGTGCTCCAAAAAGTGCTATTTGCTGGAAACATATTGTTCAGCTCTAGCTGGGAGCATTCAGCACTTCTTCAAAGAGATCCCAAGGGTCTGAAGTTAGACCCCCAGAAAATGAGGGAACACATGATGAGTCATAGCGTTTAAAAAGTATGGTTTAAATGACTTGTTTAGTATCACATAGGACCTCTGTGGAGATAGATTCCCATTTTCTAGAGCAGTACTCAACTGCTTTAACCATGAGGTCCTCCTTTCTCTTCTTGCAATCCCTTATCTCATTCGCTACACGCTTTGTAACTTCTGCAACAAATGAGGCAGGGGTCCTATGGACAATAGCCTCCTTTACTACACTACCCTGATTCATCCCAGAATCCCGCCCCACCCTGGACTGGAGCAGCTATTACACAGGGAAAGTTTTTCTGAGTACTCCCATGAGCCCTGGTCTGCAGCATGTTCAATTTCTTTGTGGGGAACGTGCATACTTAGTGAGGACAGCGTTTTTGGAGATTTTAGCTGTTAAAATTGAAGATATCTCCACTGAGTATGTGTGAACTGCTATTTTTCAGAGGCTTAAACAGTGGCCAAATTTGGGCAGATTTTCACTGGGACAGCAAAATGCACATCCCTGAAATCATCCCCCTGCCAAATTTCAAGTCCCTGGTCCAAAGCATGGGGTACTTGAACATTTCAAACAAAAGGTCCCAAGAATTTTTTGACATGGGGGAAAGCCTTGTTCTTGGAAACAGATGAACCGTTCTGGCTGAAATTTTCGCCAAAATATTTAGCCTGAGGCAGACACACGGCATGGAAAATTTCAGCCCAAATCATTGAAGTTACGAAAAGTTAAAAGTCACTGAAAATGGGGTCTTATATATAGAAGTTTTGGGCAACCTTAATAGTAGGCAGTGCTACCAGCCCCACCCATACTACATAAAATGTGCATAAACTACTATTATGTATATAAATATATATCCTTTTTGCAGCAAACTTTCATAAAAGATGAGCTTACGTTTACCTTCTTTCTAATTTTTCCCTTCCTTTGTTCTTATTTCTTTTGCTCACTCAAAATAGCTACCCCTCAGTTTCTTTTAATGTGCCCCCCTTAACCTAGTAATTCTGTATTCAGTATTTTCTAAAATTTAAGTATTTAAGAACATCATTTTAAACTTTTTCTCTTGCTTCAAGATTCTATTTGCTTTTCAGAATCTGCCTCTCTTCCGCCTCTTCTCTGTTCCCTTCCAGTATACTTTATCATTTGTTACGATATCCTTCTCCCCAAATCACACAAGATCCCACTATGGCACTGTTCTCTCAAATTTTTCTAAATGTATTACCCTCTTTTTCCTATGATCATTCACTTCCTTTCCAACACTGTGTGAATGCCAAGGCTATAAATGGTCAAAGTACCGTATTCTCTCCATTTTTAGAGGCCTCCTAAGGTTTGTGAAAACCCAAAGACTCTTTTCATAGCTGATACAGGGATGATGCATAGACATTAAAGGCTAGACCTATGGGCTGTAATTATCCTTTCATGTCTTTTAATGATTTCAGTGGAGCTATGTCAATTTAGACAAGCTAAAAATCTGATCCTGCTTTTTACAAGCACCAAACATTGTGGGGCGTATATTCTTTCTTCAATGCACTTTTACCTTCTTACACAGTTACTTTTATAACTTCCAATAATACAAGTATCATGTATCAATTAGAATAAACTAGATGGCAAAAAGATATTTGCAGGCTGGGACATGACTCCACTCCCCAATCTCTACACATGAATACTGACAGTAAGTAAATCTACTTTAGGTATACTTGGTCCTGCCTCAATGCAGGGGACTGGACTTGGTCTCTGAAGGTCCCTTGCAGCCCTAAATTTCTATGGTTTTACAAATGCAAAGCACACCTTCCTTTTATGATCTTTTGAAAAGACAGGTTTCAGAGTGGTAGTCATGTTTGTCTTTTGGTAATCCTCAGTGGGTTCAGAGGGTAATGGCCTGTAGAATGTGGTGTCAGAGAGTTGTCTAGCAGCCTCTTGTTCATATTCCGACCTATTCATAATGACTACAGCACCTCCTTTTGAAAAGACAGACTCTGATTTTTTAAGGCCAGAAGAGACCATTAGATCCTCAAGTCCAACTGCCTGCATAACACAGGTCATAGAATTCCACCCAAATACCTATGTACAGAACCAAGTAACTTGTGTTTGTCCAAAGCATAATCTTCCCAAAAAGCATTTAGTCTTTATATGGAGATATCAAGAGATGGAGAATCTACCCTTCCCTTAGTAGTTTGTTCCAATGCTTAATGGCTTGAAGGCAAAGCAAACTTGAAAATAAACATTAATTTATTGGAAATCTGTTCCCACCTCAACAAGTATGGGAAAGATGGAGATTGTGAATAGATCCTTTATGAACAATATTTTCAAAACTTTCCCCCCCTTTTTCCAATTAAAAAAATAGACAAATTTCAAATAGCCCTATCTAAGACATCACAAGAGGGACCGAATAGGCCAAAGACCTTCTCTTGTGAAAGCAAATGCTATTTTAGGACCCCTAATCTCAAGACAGAATTTGATCTTTAGTCCTTTTTCCAGCATACTCAGAAACCAGTATGCCTACTGGTAGCTAATACCTGGGAATTTGCAGGTCAGCTTTCCAGTGGAAGAGAAATCAGTGCTGTAAAGATAATAAACTGCCCTTTCTCCCTCAAGGCACACCAGACTTTAAGCAATCTCAGTACTTCCCAATATCTTATTGATCTAGAAAGCAGGCTTCCTGTGTTCCCCTTTATACCCATCAACTGATCTCAACTGGGAATTGAGGTCCCTCTCCTCTCACTTCAATTAAAACTATTCATGTACACCTAGTAGTAGCCAATGTAAAAGTAGGAGAAGCCAATGAATGGCAACAAAGCTGTGCTTTCTGTACATTCTGGGGTATGTCTACACTGGAGTAGAACACCCACGGCTGGCCCTTGTCAGCTGATTTTGGCTCACAGGGCTTGCAGGGCTATAAAATTGCAGTGTAGACATTAGGGCTAAGGCTGGAGCCTGGGCTCTGGGACCCTGCTTCCTTGGGGGCCAGCTTTGGGTGTTTTATTGCAGTGTAGACATTCCCAGAGAGGCTTGGTGGCCTTTTATTTTGTTTTTCATTTATTTTTGAAAGTGTAACAGAAGCCTGTTCAACTTGAACTGAAATCTTTTCATCATCATAACACTCATCATAAAGGGAGTGTAATGGGCTCCCTTGATAATCTCATTATAAGGTATAACACTGTCCCATGGTTATTCTGAATCAGATCATATTGAAATGGGAACACAACTTGAGTTTTCTCAATAATATTCCATAGCAACATATTTTAACAGGGACTGCATTTTAAGTTTATATTATATTTGTAACGGACTTTGAACCACTGTAAACCAATACATATATAATATTAGAAAATGCAACATCTGCACATGCACACTGTTTTAAGTTTCAGCCGAAGTCTCTTTGATTTTTCAAAATATGAAAAGGCAGAAGGATCACAGTAGCAAACTGTGAGGAAAGTTTAATTTTTAATCAAGTAAGCAATTTTAAATTTGAATAATTTAAAAAGCACGTAATTTTGTAGCTGTATGGCTACATAACTAACTGAAAGTTTATGTAGAAAACAACATACTTGGATGATTTGAAAATATGTACATCAACTATTTTTGCAAGGCATACCTGGAACATTATATTGGTACCTTCATTTGAACAGATTTAATATCGAATACTGCTGATGGATATATATGTTTGACCTATTTACAGCTGCCCAATCAATTCACACTTTTTTCTTTTAAAACATCTTGTATCCAGGCTGACTTTTAGGCCTATATAACAAACAGATGGTGTAACAGAGGGCACTCTGGCAGAACACTAATGACAGCAGTGGAATCAGGCCAGTTTGATATATGTTTTGTTGTACAAAGGAAGAATTTATAGTAGGAGTACCAGAGTTAGACACATCACTACACTAATTCTGCCTTAATAGTCTACTATCTTCGGAAATATTCTGACTAAAAAGATATAATGCAGATACCAATATAAAGCAGCTCAACTTTAGGCTTGAGCACACAATACAGCTCACTACTACTTTTTAAGATCCGAGTTTTTAATTTAACAATAGTAAACATGTTTAATTGTCCTTTTGAGATTTTTATTGAAGGAGCTGGATGCAAAAGTAAAAGTGTGAGAGTTATTTACAATAAAGAGTGAACAAATACCTAATTATAAATTTATCAGTAGCAATCAGGAATAGCATTTAACACTCAAGCACATATTCATGCATACCTAGATAACATGCAGAAGCAAAAAAGTCACGCAGATCTTTTTAAATTTTGATAAAACACTAATACTCAGTTTAACATGTTCTCTAATTTTTACTGATAGTAGCTACTGAATGCATCAAAGTGAAAATGCAGAAGAAAAAAGAGCCTAAAGTAAGCTCTCAATTTAATGAGGACTCTATATTCAGCAGAAATCATACATGGGCTCTCAAATGAGGAAACACTTTGGGTGACTGGTGGGTAAGGACATAAGTTGCTGAAAGGATGGAAAATGGAAGATTTTCTGAAGTTCTACTCAAGCATCCCGTCTGCTAATTAAGCTCAGGAGAAGCTTATGATGCATTTTTGTTTTGCAGGAAATGCACTTAAAAGTCCTGGACAAAACCAGATTGGTACTTCTCTAGTCATACAACAACATATACAACTTTTCGCCATGTATATCATGCATAATGTTATACTTGAAACCCCTCTTCCGTTTACAGAGAACGTAACCTAACACACAGCTTTGGCCTAATCATCTTGAGAGGCAGTATGGCAAAATGGAGGAGATGGATTTTCTTTACAACTCTATCAGAAATTATCTTGTCCAACCTCATAGATGCTCAGTTATTTCATCTGTAAAACATGGCGAGGATACCTAAAGCTTTACTCAGTAAGGGTGTGAAGTGCACAGAGTTATTCCAAACAGTCAGAAGAAGAGGCAAGAACTGAACTCATGGTGTCCTTGACTTCGCACAGTGCACTCTCTTCTTTGCTAAAAAGTATTTTTGAAAGGGCACTCTCTCATGCACACTAAAAAACAGCAGCTTTGTTCAGCATTTTTCTTTCCAGTTAAGTAGAAATTGTGAAGTTTTTTTGAAGAGAAGGTCTAAAAGATTTTGAAAAGGGGGAAGTGAATGGAATGTCTACATTTGTGTGAATTTTGAATGCTATGATTTTTGTGCAAAAGGGGTACAAATTTTGAGACATCCCAGGCAAAATTTCTGAAAAGTGAATTCTACCATTTATTTCTTTTTCCAGGATCACTTATCAATGATCATAATACCCTTACAAAAATTCACAGACGCCCCCTTAAGGAGTGCTTTCCATTTTTAGTTTAAAGCAAGCTACTGTTGCAGCTCCAGAGAAGTTTTTAAGGTCTTGTCAAATGGCAAAACCCTGGCTCCATCCCACCTATGGTACTATAACTATCAGTGTCTCCATAATATCTACACAACTATCTCCACTGTTTAGGGCCAAGATATGAGAGAGAGGGGGGGGGGAGGGGAAGGGGAAGGGTGTGTGTGTGAAGGAGAAAGGGGGAGAAAGAAAGTGGATTTCATAGCTGCCATGTATGAGAGAGGCTTGTACACTATGACCCTCCTGAATGAAAACCATGTATTGTAGCACCTGCAGACCTCAAAACAGGGAGCAATATTACGTACTACAGATGACATCCTGGATCCACTGAAATCAGCAGCAAAACTCCTACTTAATTTAGTGGGGCCAGGACTTTGTTAAAAAACCCAGGCATGAATTAGGTACAGTTTTGTTTGTGATCTTTTCTCCTTTTTCATACTCATTGTCTCAAAATATCTACATTGTTTTAACACAGGTTTTTTGTATTTAATTCCAATTTAGTGTAAAATTTCTGTGATACCGAATGAAGGTACAGAGGCATATATAAAGAAAATAAGTATTGTCTTCCTATGTGTTTGAAAAAAAGTGAAGTTTGAATAGTGAAGATTTTCAAAAGCACTTAAGTGACTTAGTTGCCTAACTCCCATGTACAAAGGGACTTAGGCATTTAGGAACCTAAGTATCATTGAAATCAATGCAACTTAGGTTCCTATCTGCCTTTGGCACTTTTGAAAATCGGACCTAGGCTCCTAAGTCTCTTAATCACTGTTGAAAATTATAGTTCTAGTCAACAGTCTTCGGTTGCCTGCTTCTGGATCCCAAATTGCTTCTTCAGTCCTAAGTGTCATCAGTGGCCATAGGCATATTTTTCAGTCTGTATTTGACTACATTCTCGTGAATAGTTCTTTCAAATATGGACCCAACCACTGTTATGAAAGCACCTGTGAGGTACATGTTTTTAACATATTCTTTATGGAGCCACAATTCCCCTTGTAGATCACTTGCAAGGTACCGTTAGTAGAGAATGCAGCTGCTTGCTTAAACCCAATGGTGCTAGATGTAGAGAGCACATTACACCCATTCTCTAAAGTCTTCCTAGGCTTCTTGATACATGTCAAGGTATTCCCTTTGACCAAAAAATTCCTGACTACCTACATAAGTTTTCCTATATAACAGACTTGGAGCTGCTCTGTAATAATTCATGAATACTATATGTTAATTGGGTTATTGGGGATGTTTATACTATGAATACGTTGGTTCCGTAGTAAGAGTATTGTCCAGAAAAACAAGCAAGAAGGAAAACAATGGCTCAATATGAACTACCCTCAGTAAACACTTACAGATTGTTAAGAGACAGTGCTGGACAGGAAAAGACCCAGGAACCCAAGAAAAATCAAAGGACTATAGCAGTTGAGAGAAAAACAGAGACAGAGAGCGTGCACATAGTTTCTTTGGTTTTTAGGAGGGTAGCAGAAGGGTGGGTACAGGGGCTGTTCTGAGAAACCGGACTGACACACAGACACTCACTGAGTGCTTGAAGAAGCTAGACCTGCTTAGGTTATCATCAGGCAACTGTGACCCTCAAATAAGATAGACACATAGGTAAGGCTCTTTATGGTTTGAAAATCCTTTTTATCTTGTGCTTTATTCCTTCCTACCATTAAAATAAACAATACTTTGATATTCAGGAGGCTGTCTGGTCACTAGACACAACCACTGGTCACAGACTCCCAAAGGAATGAATGCAGATACCATTCTGCACAGCTGATAAGACAGCACTCTGTAACCCAGAGCCAGGTTAGAGAAAAATGGAATTCTATCCCAGGGGAGGTAAAGGCACATGGCCTGACATCTGTTCTATTTTTTTCAGACTCTGCCCTGAGCAAGCCATGGGGAGAATGTGTTAGTCTGGGGGTGAAGTCCATCTGAGGTAGACATTGTTCAGTAAGTCCTGAAATTGTTTTTTTAAATTATGTAGAGTGCTAAATGGACACATTTTAGAAATCCAAAAATAAATACACATCTTTATACACATACACTACTTACAGAGATATGTATATACACACACTTACTTATATGAATGGAAGGATGAGTGTTTCCCATTTTTATTATATAAAAAACATTAGCTAGGAAATATACTTCCAAGAAAATACTTGTATACCTGGTTTCTTCAGGAAATACATATGCGGCACTGCCATTAATCTGACAGGAGTCACTGTCTTTTTTATCTTGATCTGAAGAAGTCACAAGGGCAACTCGATTCTGCTGAATCTCCCATTGGCGAGCAATGTTGCCAATTGTCAATCGTTTCTTTTCCTGAAACAGGATATAAAAGCCACATGAAATTATCTGAATGCATTGTTAGTATGTTGGTTTGCACCAGAAGAATACATTCCATAGCCAAACACTAAATGATAGATGGGAGGGGGTGCCTTACTCCTCTTCCACTCTTGGTACTTGCATGCTGGATGGGCCATGATCTCGCCCAAAATTGTCCTTCCAGAAACTGAAGCCCCATCATTGAAAGAGTAACACAACCACTAACTAACTAATCCTCAAACACTGGAGAGAGGGGGGAGAACTCTTGCTCTGCTTGAGCAAAGAAGGGTTAGCTGTCTCCCGCAAGATCCCCCTTCCCTTTAACTCATGGGCAACAGCAATTTACATATTGACTTCTTCCTGTAGATGTAGAAAATTTGACAAGGGATTACGTTGAAAAGCTGTCCCTGTTTTTTTTCTTTTGTCACCAACGGATTACCAAGAATAGCATTCAATGACATAGAGTTCCAGACAATTAATCAATAAAAGAATCCAGATGATATCTTAATATTTAACATTTTATGTTGTTGCATGTTCATGCAACTAAAGACAATTGTCTGTGTATCGGCCTTTTAATACACCCAGCTCTGTGTGGAACTCATTCACTGTGAGATTTAAGTGAAAGGCAGGGGAGGGCAAACTATGGTCCGCAGGCAGGATCCAGCCCGTCATGGTTTTCAATACAGCCCACGGGATTGCCAGCCCTGGGGTGCAGCAGGGCTAAGGCAGGCTCCCTGCCTGCCCTGGTCCTGCACCACTCCCAGAAGCCGCTGGCACCATGTCTCTGTGGCCCCTGGCGGGAGGGTGGGGGGGCAGAGGGCTCCGTGCGCTGCTCTCGCCTGCGGGCACCACCTCCCGCAGTTCCCATTGGCCGGGAACGGGGAACCATGGCCAGTGGGAGCTTTGGGGGTGGTGCCTACAGGTGAGGGCAGCACGCAGCATAGCTGCCTGCCCTACCCCACCCCCGGGAACCACTGCCAGACATGCTGGCCACTTCCGGAAGCAGTGCAGGTCCAGGGCAGGCAGGAAGCCTGCCTTAGCCCCACTGCATGCCACTGCCACCCCAGAGCCATTCGAGGTAAGCAGCGCCGGGCTGGAGCCCGCACCCTGAACCCTTCCTGCACCCCAACCCCCTGCCCTGAGCCCTCTAACCCCTTGCCCTGAGCCCCTCCTGCACCCCAACCCCCTGCCCTGAGCCCCCTTCTGCACTCTGCACCCCCCCCACACCCCAACCCTGAGCCCCCTCCTGCACACTGCATCCCCCAACACACCCCGCACTACCTCCCGCACCCCAACGCCCTGCCCCAGCCCTACATTCATGGCCTGCATACAATTTCCCCCCAAGATGTTGCCCTCAGGCCAAAAAGTTTGCCCACCCCTGGTATAAGGTGACTGTTGATTTTACTAGCTCATGGACCTGCTTCTGAACTGTTCTGAGATTAAAATTTTAAACAATATAAATGTTTTCAAAAGGTAAATTAATTGCTTGTTTCAGTTCGGTTGATTTTGCTGAACCAGATCTAACTGGTATGGCTTAGCCATCCCACTATTACAGTGCTTCTTAATGAAATTTGAATAGATATCAATCTCTGCTATATAAAAGGAAAAAACTGCAAAGAACAAAGTACAAAACACCATCTCTTTCTATAGAACATCCAGGTTACGACACATTGACAAAAGTCAAGAATGTCAAACATTAGTTGATACTATTCCAATCTAAGTCATGCTGCCATAGTAGGGTTGCCAACTATCTAATCACAGAAACCCAAACACCCTTGCCCTGCCCCTTCCCTGAGACCCTGCCCCTTCCTGGAGTCCCTGCCCCCACTCTCTCCCTCCTCCCTCCCTCCATCGCTCGCTCTCCCCAACCCTCACTCACTTTCACCAGGCTGGGGCAGAGGATTGGGGTGCAGGAGGGGGTATGGTTAAGTGCTGTCCGCCCAGAGCCAGCACCCCTCACTTCCTCCGACACCCCAATCCCGAAGGATTGGGGTGCAGGAGGGGGTATGGTGGGCTCTGGGAGAGAGTTTGGGTGTGGGAGGAGGTGCTGGCTCTGGGATGGAGTTTGGGTGCGGGCTCTTGGCTGAGGCAGGGGGTTGGGGGTGTAGGACAGGTGAGGGGTGTGGGCTCTGGGAAGGAGTTTCAGTGCGGGAGGGGGTGTGGGCTCTGGGATGGAGTTTGGGTGCATATGTGGGCTCTGAGCTGGGGTCGGGGGTTGAGGTGTGGGAGGGAGTGAGGGGTGCTGGCTCTGGTCGGGCAGCACTTAACTTGGGCGGCTCCTGAAAGCGACTGGCACATCCCTCTGGCAGTGGCTCCCTAGGCTGGGAGGGCCAGGGGGTCTCTGCATGTTGCCCCTGCCTGCAAGCACCACCACCCCCAGCTCCCATTGGCCAGAGTTCCCAGCCAATGGGAGCTGCAGAGTCGGCACTCAGGACAGGGGCAGCACGCAGAGAGCTGTTGCTCCCCCCTCTGAGGCCACAGGGACGTGCCCGCTGCTTCCAGGAGCAGTGAGGGGCCAGGGCAGGTATGGAGCCTGCCTTAGCCCCACTGTGCTGCCAGACTTTTAGCACCTAAAATCTCCTGGCTTGGCTTCGGTAGCCTCTGGGAGATAGAGTCTGATTCTGGGAGACTCGGCAACCCAATGCCATAGAAATGGACCCTTTGAATTAAATGCATAGAAAAGGTTCTAAGGCATGTATACTCTTGCCCTGCAGTTTGGACTACAGAGGTTTGAACAGCAGTGCACACCAAAGTGCTGCAATGTAACACTCCCCTGTGGATGCTGCAGTCAGAAATTAAAAGGTTCCTGTTCACCGTTTTAATGTAATCCTGTTTGAAAAGGATTACGTCAATGCAAATTAGGTCATTCCAGCAGTGTCCATACAGAGGAATTACAAAGCAGCACTTTGGTGCGCATTTACATCCCTCTATTCTGAGCTACGGGGCAGTGTAGAGAAGCCTTTAATTTAAAATTTCCAGGCTCTGGTTGGTATTTGTCAGAATATCAGTGTTATTTAAAGAAAATCTGTAGGGAACTACACAGAGCTCTTTTTAAGGTCTGGGAAAAGTACAGCAAAATGCAAGGTGGAACAGATTGTTTAGCGTGAGTAGTTAGCACACATTGTAAGGAACCGTTCAAGGTAGAGTGACCTGCTAACACCTCTGCAACTTTTTTATGGTTGGCTAGCTATTCTTTGTCCACATTTTATTCAACTGCTGAACTTTACACGTCTTTCAATTCCAGACTGTTACTTTGAAAAGTGACAATGTTTCTTCTAATCAGAGAGTTGTTTTTAACCTCCCTTCTCCTTATAAAATAAAGCAGCTGGTCAACATGACTAACAAAGAAAAGCTCTCAATAAAAAGACTGAGTTCAATGAAGCCATTAAATGTTTAATAATTTATCTAAAACACTGTTGCCATCGTTTTATTCGTATTCAATGTCTACTACACTGCAATATACTATTCCATGCTTTCACCTCTTGTTTATGAAATTCTTCATCTTGAAATATTGTTAAATTTTTCACTAGCTCTATGTTGGGCTACACTTTGAAATGATTCGGACGTCGGTGTAGTAAATGGTTGCCCATTTTAGTCACTGCTTTATGCAAACACCACATTATAATGGTGCTCAAAATCATGCACTGGCACCTGCATGAACTTCTGATTTTGCACCACAGAATCACTTGACAACCTACCCACTGTTATATCCTCCTGTGCATCTAGCACCCACGAGCCATCACTTTCGCTTTATGTTTCTACTATAAATGCTTAATCCTAACCCTCGCAACATTTGGCTTCAGATTTAACAGCTCATTTAGATTTAGGCGAAAGGGAGCAGTTTGCAGCTCTTCTAGAACTATATTTTAGGCTACTGGTTTGCAGACTCAAGAAAACAACAGTATATTGATTTACATTTGGAAAGTTATCTTTACAACCAAAAAGGTTAGAAGCTTAGTTATTTTTTAAACGAAAGCTTACACTTTGAGGTATGGAACGGATTCTGTGACTGTTCTGTAAAATGGAGCTATTATTGTTTTGACATCTATGTCAAGCACTTTGACATCCACAGAAGAAAAAGCCCTATGAAGTCATTGGTGCTGGAACAATTTTTACAGTGGGGATGCTGAGAGCCATTAACGAAAAACTGTAAACCCTGTATATAATGGAAACTACCTCAAGCCGGGGGGGGGGGGGGTTGGAGCATCCCCTGCACTCTTAGTTCCAGCACTTATGTATGAAGTGAAAAGTAGTATTATCCTCATTTTACAAATAGGAAAAATCAGAGACACTGTTTGAATGGTTTCAGAGTAGCAGCAGCCGTGTTAGTCTCTATCCGCAAAAAGAAAAGGAGTACCTGTGGCACCTTAGAGACTAACAAATTTATTAGAGCATAAGCTTTCGTGGGCTACAGCCCACTTCATCGGATGCATAGAATGGACCATATAGTAAGAAGATGTATATATACATACAGAGAAGGTGGAAGTTGCCATACAAACTGTGAGAGGCTAATTAGTTAAGATGAGCTATTATCAGCAGGAGAAAAAAAACTTTTGTAGTGATAATCAAGATGGCCCATTTAGACAGTTGACAAGAAGGTGTGAGGATACTTAATTTAGGGAAATAGATTCAATATGTATAATACTAGGTTAAGCCTTAGCCTGTATACCAAAAGACCTCGTATCAATGCTTGCGGATGTGTGACCCTGGCCAAGTCCCTTAAGCTCTGTTTCCATTTGGAAAATTAATCTTTGGGGCAAGGACTGCCTCTCACTATGTGTTTGCATAATGGCTACCCAGGGGGAGATATGTGGGCATGACTGTAATGCAAATTTAGCTACAGATGTGAGAAGCAGAACTTAATGACTGTACAGTTCTTCGAAAAGAGAAAGCAGTATATAAAAAAACCCAATACTTGGCATTTCCTGACCTGGGTGCTTATCTATGTAGTCTAAACATTTTCTTAAAAACAATTCCATACAAAAAACTCTTTAAATTTATCCATTCATTGTTATACAATAAAGGGATTAAAAACCAAATCTTTGAAAAGCACATCACCACCCTCATACTCTAGTTACTGTACTCAACTGTGAAACATTAAGGTTCATTTTCCCCCTTTCTAAAGAAGGGGTTAGTCGACTACATTTTAAAGCCTTATGAGAATATGAGTTTCAAGATGCCTAACAGGAAAGGTCTTCACAATCAGATTTAAAGTCTATGGGAACTACAGCAGATTATTCAGAGAGGTTGAATTTAAAATGTTTCTACTGGTTTTCAAGTCTTTGCCAGTTTGAGACATATATACTATACATGCACTGGGGAACACTAGTTGAGCCAGTAAGATCTCTGAAACCAGTACAAACTTTTTAATGCAACCACTACATATGACAGAGAGACCAAGAAATAATATAAAATCATATCAGTAAAATATAAATTGCAAGGTATTGAAAGGTTTACACTACTCTTCCAAAGGGTTTCAGATTAAAACCAATAGAATTACATCTCTTTGGAAATTAAAGAGATTTGAAAGGTAGGAATTATTTGTTTACTGGAAAACAGAACTACAGATGAGAGACAAAGCCTTTATCAGTCAGTGTGAACATCTAATTTAGTTCAAGCTCATCAGACTCAACCATTATTTTGACAGCCTTCTGTATATATTACAACTTGTGAAAAGAAACCAATGCTGTTCTCTATGGCTAATTGTTTTGTCCGTGCTTTAGCTAATCACTAACATTTTATATAGCAAACTTAGAGACAAGCCGAGGAGTTAACTGAATAACTGCTATTCAGAAAAGGAAACAAATGAGCTTCACTTGAAGATTTCCATTAAAGTGAAAGGAATATTGAGAAATATGACAGATATTTTATTTTGTAACCACACCATGAACATTATCATACAGCATATTGATCCATAAGACTGGAGCTACATAAGAATACACTATATAAGATGTGTTTTAATTAACCAAAAATGACATTGGGCCAGATTCACCTTGGGTTTCTGCCAGCATAAACTCTGCCACACAAGTCCTTGGTGGTGGAAAGACTATCAGGGGTTAATGTCACAGAGGTGTAAACCACCTCAGCATCCATTACAGTGGGGAATCATTGAATGCCAATGCCACTCAAAAGCAGGCAAGATGAAGCTGGCATGGAAATGGAGGTTACCTGTCTGAAATTGGAAGTTCTTTTGAGACCTGTGGCCCTTATCTATATTCCACATGTGGTATGCATGCACTATATGTCTGAGTCCAGAAATTCTAACAAGCAGCATCCATTGGCCCACACCTGCACAGTAGACCTCCTCATGCTCCCAACCGAGAGTATAAGAGGCAATGTGTACTGATGCCTCTGAAGTTCCTTTCCTTACCATAAGTCCAACAGGACCTGAGACAGAGGGGATGGAGGGCAGGTAGTGGAATGCAGATAGGGACCACACTTCTAAAAAAACTCCCAGTTACAGGCAAGTAACCTCCATTTCTTCATTGAGTACTAGTCCCTACATGTATTCCAGATGTGTGTAACTGACAAGCAGCGCTCAGACTAGAGGTTGTGAGGAAGCCGGCAGCAAAGATGCTCACAACACTGCAGTTCCCACTGCTGCAACAGCAGCACAGGCCTGGACTAGCATGTATCATCTAGCGAACATGCGGATGAAGCTCCAGTTGGCTGCTCTGCATATGTCTAATATTGGCACATCCTGCAGGGATGCTATAGAGGCAGTTTGCACCCTCATGGAGTGTGCCCTAACTCCATCAGGAGGAGGTATGTGAGCTAACCTGTAGCACTCAATGAGGCTAAGATTCGCGATGTGACGGAGAGACTGCTGAGACTCATCAAGCCCTCGGATCGCTACCCCTTCCTGCTTCTCCATGTGGGCACCAATGATACTGCCAAGAATGACCTTGAGTGGATCACTGCGGACTATGTGGCTCTAGGAAGAAGGATAAAGGAGTTGGAGGCGCAAGTGGTGTTCTCGTCCATCCTCCCCGTGGAAGGAAAAGGCCTAGGTAGGGAGCGTCGTATCGTGGAAGTCAACGAATGGCTACGCAGGTGGTGTCGGAGAGAAGGCTTTGGATTCTTCAACCATGGGATGGTGTTCCAAGAAGGAGTGCTAGGCAGAGACGGGCTCCACTTAACGAAGAGAGGGAAGAGCATCTTCGCGAGCAGGCTGGCTAACCTAGTGAGGAGGGCTTTAAACTAGGTTCACCGGGGGAAGGAGACCAAAGCCCTGAGGTAAGTGGGAAAGCGGGATACCGGGAGGAAGCACAGGCAGGAATGTCTGTGAGGGGAGGGCTCCTGCCTCATACTGGGAATGAGGGGCGATCAACAGGTTATCTCAAGTGCTTATATACAAATGCACAAAGCCTTGGAAACAAGCAGGGAGAACTGGAGGTCCTGGTGATGTCAAAGAACTATGACGTGATCGGAATAACAGAGACTTGGTGGGATAACTCACATGACTGGAGTACTGTCATGGATGGTTATAAACTGTTCAGGAAGGACAGGCAGGGCAGAAAAGGTGGGGGAGTAGCACTGTATGTAAGGGAGCAGTATGACTGCTCAGAGCTCCGGTACGAAACTGCAGAAAAACCTGAGTGTCTCTGGATTAAGTTTAGAAGTGTGTGCAACAAGAGTGATGTAGTGGTGGGAGTCTGCTATAGACCACCGGACCAGGGGGATGAGGTAGATGAGGCTTTCTTCCGGCAGCTCACGGAAGCTACTGGATCGCATGCCCTGATTCTCATGGGTGACTTTAATTTTCCTGATATCTGCTGGGAGAGCAATACAGCGGTGCATAGACAATCCAGGAAGTTTTTGGAAAGCGTAGGGGACAATTTCCTGGCGCAAGTGCTAGAGGAGCCAACTAGGGGGGGCGCTTTTCTTGACCTGCTGCTCACAAACCGGGTAGAATTAGTGGGGGAAGCAAAAGTGGATGGGAATCTGGGAGGCAGTGACCATGAGTTGGTTGAGTTCAGGATCCTGACACAGGGAAGAAAGGTAAGCAGCACGATACGGACCCTGGACTTCAGGAAAGCAGACTTCGACTCCCTCAGGGAACGGATGGCCAGGATCCCCTGGGGGACTAACTTGAAGGGGAAAGGAGTCCAGGAGAGCTGGCTGTATTTCAAGGAATCCCTGTTGAGGTTACAGGGACAAACCATCCCGATGAGTCGAAAGAATAGTAAATATGGCAGGCGACCAGCTTGGCTTAATGGTGAAATCTTAGCGGATCTTAAACATAAAAAAGAAGCTTACAAGAAGTGGAAGGTTGGACATATGACCAGGGAAGAGTATAAAAATATTGCTCGGGCATGTAGGAATGTTATCAGGAGGGCCAAATTGCACCTGGAGCTGCAGCTAGCCAGAGATGTCAAGAGTAACAAGAAGGGTTTCTTCAGGTATGTTGGCAACAAGAAGAAAGCCAAGGAATGTGTGGGCCCCTTACTGAATGAGGGAGGCAAACTAGTGACAGAGGATGTGGAAAAAGCTAATGTACTCAATGCTTTTTTTGCCTCTGTTTTCACTAACAAGGTCAGCTCCCAGACTGCTACGCTGGGCATCACAAAATGGGGAAGAGATGGACAGCCCTCTGTGGAGATAGAGGTGGTTAGGGACTATTTAGAAAAGCTGGACGTGCACAAGTCCATGGGGCCGGACGAGTTGCATCCGAGAGTGCTGAAGGAACTGGCGGCTGTGATTGCAGAGCCATTGGCCATTATCTTTGAAAACTCGTGGCGAACCGGGGAAGTCCCGGATGACTGGAAAAAGGCTAATGTAGTGCCAATCTTTAAAAAAGGGAAGAAGGAGGATCCTGGGAACTACAGGCCAGTCAGCCTCACTTCAGTCCCTGGAAAAATCATGGAGCAGGTCCTCAAGGAATCAATCCTGAAGCACTTGCATGAGAGGAAAGTGATCAGGAACAGCCAGCATGGATTCACCAAGGGAAGGTCATGCCTGACTAATCTAATCGCCTTCTATGATGAGATTACTGGTTCTGTAGATGAAGGGAAAGCAGTGGATGTATTGTTTCTTGATTTTAGCAAAGCTTTTGACACGGTCTCCCACAGTATTCTTGTCAGCAAGTTAAGGAAGTATGGGCTGGATGAATGCACTACAAGGTGGGTAGAAAGCTGGCTAGATTGTCGGGCTCAACGGGTAGTGATCAATGGCTCTATGTCTAGTTGGCAGCCGGTATCAAGTGGAGTGCCCCAAGGGTCAGTCCTGGGGCCGGTTTTGTTCAATATCTTCATAAATGATCTGGAGGATGGTGTGGATTTCACTCTCAGCAAATTTGCAGATGATACTAAACTGGGAGGAGTGGTAGATACGCTGGAGGGGAGGGATAGGATACAGAAGGACCTAGACAAATTGGAGGATTGGGCCAAAAGAAATCTGATGAGGTTCAATAAGGATAAGTGCAGGGTCCTGCACTTAGGACGGAAGAACCCAATGCACAGCTACAGACTAGGGACCGAATGGCTAGGCAGCAGTTCTGCGGAAAAGGACCTAGGGGTGACAGTGGACGAGAAGCTGGATATGAGTCAGCAGTGTGCCCTTGTTGCCAAGAAGGCCAATGGCATTTTGGGATGTATAAGTAGGGGCATAGCGAGCAGATCGAGGGACGTGATCATTCCCCTCTATTCGACATTGGTGAGGCCTCATCTGGAGTACTGTGTCCAGTTTTGGGCCCCACACTTCAAGAAGGATGTGGATAAATTGGAGAGAGTCCAGCGAAGGGCAACAAAAATGATTAGGGGTCTGGAACACATGAGTTATGAGGAGAGGCTGAGGGAGCTGGGATTGTTTAGCCTGCAGAAGAGAAGAATGAGGCTGAGGGAGCTGGGATTGTTTAGCCTGCAGAAGAGAAGAATGAGGGGGGATTTGATAGCTGCTTTCAACTACCTGAAAGGGGGTTCCAAAGAGGATGGCTCTAGACTGTTCTCAATGGTATCAGATGACAGAACGAGGAGTAATGGTCTCAAGCTGCAGTGGGGGAGGTTTAGATTGGATATTAGGAAAAACTTTTTCACTAAGAGGGTGGTGAAACACTGGAATGCGTTACCTAGGGAGGTGGTAGAATCTCCTTCCTTAGAGGTTTTTAAGGTCAGGCTTGACAAAGCCCTGGCTGGGATGATTTAACTGGGAATTGGTCCTGCTTCGAGCAGGGGGTTGGACTAGATGACCTTCTGGGGTCCCTTCCAACCCTTATATTCTATGATTCTATGCACCAAGAAACCCACTTATAGATTCTGAGAGAATATCGTTTGACCTTGCAATCTTTCTGGTATGGTGAGAAAAAGTCTTTGTGATATTCTAATAGGTTTGGTCCTCTACAGGTAGAACGTCAGGTCACATATGACATTGAGAGAATGAAGTCTTTTCACTTCGACAGAAGAATGGGGTTTCAGAAAAAGAACAGGAAAGTGGATACTTTGGCTGTCATGGAATTCAGAAATAACCTTAGGGAGGAACTTAGGATGGAGGTGAAGAGATACAAGGACGGTCTGCCATGAGTGCTCCCAAATCGTTCACCCTCCTGGCCAAAGTGATAGCAACTAGAAATGCAACTTTCATGGACAGGTGGGACATGGATCATGTAGCCAACGTGGCCTGGTGAGCGTTGACAGGATGAGACTGAGGTCTCCCTGTTTGACCACTGGTGGAAAGGTCCTGACTAGGGCCATCGTGAATCTTACCATAGTTGAGGAAATCTACCTTGATCTGTTCCTTACAATATGTGCTAACTACTTATGCTAAACAATCTGTTCCACCTTGCATTTTGCTGTACTTTTCCCAGACCCTAAAAAGAGCTCTGTGTAGTTCCCTACAGATTTTCTTTAAATAACACTGATATTCTGACAAATGTCAATCAGAGCCTGGACATTTTAAATTAAGGAGCATCACTGATACAGGAAAATGAAATTTATGCCTACATGCAACAGGATCTAGTGATGTTAGCCCAATATCCTTACTATAATTTGGAAAAATATATATTCATATAGAAAATAAAGAGCCTTTATCAGAATTCCTCTGTAGTGTGTAAAGAATTAGTGTACTTTTCCTTTTCCCTAGTTATTTATACTTAAGTACATAACCAGCACTAACATTCAAAATGACAATTTTTATTTAATTGCCTCCACCATCTCCTTACCATAACTAGTCCAAAGAGAAGTAATTTTGCCATTATAATATTTACTAATTTAGAAGGCTTCTTGTGGAGCACGTGTTAAATACAGAATCTGGTAGAGACCCTTTTTAAGGAACTCTAAGGCCTCGTGAAGAAACATACATAATACTTGATAACACTATCTGACAAGAAAAGTATTGGAACATTTCCACCAAACTCTTTCAGAGCCCTCATGGTTTCCAAAATGTTTACTTTGTTTACGATTTTTCACAAAATGTTTTTAAACTAAGAAACTTGGAACTCTAATCTACCAAGAGAGTTATTAATCAATTTATTATCTAATACGGAGTCAAAAAACCACAATTGAAGTAAGCCGCAAAGAGGCTATGTAATTTATTTCTCATTTAAAATTGGAAATAAAAAAAAGAGATACAAGTTCATCAGATCCAATTTTAAATAAAATGTGTATATACAATAACAACATACATAGAAAACAGAAAAAGAATAAAAAGTGAGTCAAAGGGAAATTACATGCAAGAACGCAACGTGGCATGACTATTCATGCAAAGTACCAGAATGTCCTCCAAAGACAACAATACAACCACTAGTGGAAGCCTGGATAATAAATACTGACAAAAATAATTGCATCAGGATAGTACCAAATGCAATTATGATGGCAACCAGCATTGCATATGGCAATATTTTATTCTCTTTGGAAAATTAAGTAGTAATGGGCTCTATACCTTTATTCATTCTATATATGGACAGATTTCCACACCCTCTTCTTGATTTATGTCCTGCCCTCTAGTTTGATTTGTAGATGTGCACACTTTTGGCAAGGCAGACATTTGGAATTCACCTTCTTTTCTTTTCTATGGGGTGTATTAGGACTGCTTGTGTGTTGTTTTATTTTCACATTTAGAGCCAGTTTAAAAGTTTTAAGGCTTTTTAAATTTTAATCCTGTGATTAAAAATTCTCTCTCTGCAAAAGTTAAGTTTTCAGAAAAAGCAGGCGGGCTATTAGGAAACATGCTGCTTCAAATATGCCACGTGTTCATCTCTCTCCTTACCACAGTTACTCAATCCTTCATGACAAGTTTCAGAGTAGCAGCCGTGTTAGTCTGTATTCGCAAAAAGAAAAGGAGTACTTGTGGCACCTTAGAGACTAACCAATTTATTTGAGCATAAGCTTTTGTGAGCTACAGCTCACTTCATCGGATGCATTCAGTGGAAAATACAGTGGGGAGATTTATATACATAGAGAACATGAAACAATGGGTGTTACCATACACACTGTAATGAGAGTGATCACTTAGGAAAACACATATGTAAATATGGGCTATCTATTGTGACATTTTCCTCTGTGCTTTAAATATTTAGAAAGTCTTAAATTATTCTTTCAATGACAATAGTAGTTTTAGCAAAAAAGGAGAGGATATGTTTCTTCAGATAACAAAGGTGAAAAGGGCCAATCTTTGAATAGCTTCTCTTTTTTAAACTTTCATTTTTATTGTAAAACTGCTCTGTAAATGAACATTTAATATATTAAGTCCTTATTTTTATCTTTGTTTTTTTAATCAATTAAAAATGCCAAGCTGGATAAATTTTATTTTTAAATTTTACTTTTATTGTAAATGTGTTTTGCATATTGACATGACCTTATTTTTATCTTTGCCTATTAAGCACTTCAAAAGTTATGACTTGTGTCTTTTAAAATAACAACACACATTTGTAAAGGGAGATACGATGTCACTCAGGAACTTATTTCTTCACAAATTAAGAACTATTATTATAGGTTTTTTTTCCTTACTCTGTCCTTTGTTTAAAGAAAAAATTGCTGTAATCTTTCTAACTGGGTTATGACAAAGGGGTGCCTCTGCTGCAAAATGCTACTTTCTTAGTGTCATGTTTACATCCAATATAAATATGTTTTGGTTTCAAATATGATATAATCTCCTTTGAAGATGCCTCTGTATTGTTTTTTTTTGTTTTTTTTTTTAAGGGTGAGGGGCTGTTGTAGTTTCTGGACCATTGCTTCTCTGAGAATATGAGTAAGGAAGGAAAGGAAATGCCCATTGAAAACTCTTGATTTAGGCCGATCATAGGGAAAAATCTGTAAATAAATCATAGCTGTGAGTAGGATGACAGCTGCTTTCACATACCCAAACATGCATGCTTGCACAAGAGGAACCCTCATTTAAGAACACTGGGAAAGGCTGTGGAGAAATAGAAAACAGAAAAAAGCTAAGGGCACTTGCTCCCTTGCAGGCCTGTTGCCACCTGTGTCCCACTGAAGTTTTCCCCTTTGAGATCCACAGTAAGCAGGAAAGGGTGACTTCTCCCTTCCAGTACTGTTGAGGAGTACTCCATGGTGAACTTCATGTCAGCAGAGTAAAATGGGTCAGAAACGTGGAAGGAAGGAGGCCTGGGTGAAGGGTGACCCTTCTGTGGCTCCAGCATTTTTGGAATCGGGAAGAACATTCAGGAGTGCTGAATTAGAAGAAGACCTAGTGAGGAATCCTTTCCAACTTGAGAGTTCCTGTTGCTCTTCTATTTCATCTTCTGTGCTAGCTGGCCATCTTGTGAGCCTTCAGCTGTGCAGCTGCTGATCTCTTGCAGCGAATCTAAACTAAAATATCCCACCCAACAGCTTATTCATTTGAAAACCAATTAAATTAAAAGATTTGGTGGCAAATGATCATTTTTATGCCAGAAAATACTCAGATAAGACCCTGTCAAACGGGAGCTCTTACCCTGTGCAAGCCTCTGGAGGCAGAGAATTCTGGGACAGGTTTTTCTAGAAAGCACTAGATTCCACACTCAAGTGGTGGAGAAGAAGAAAAACCCACAGTGCAGACAGACAGGCATGAACAGGAAAAAAAAAAGGTGAGTTATAACCTCTGAAATGAATATGGGAATGTTTATGAAAATTCAACAACAGTTATTAGCATGGTAATTTTGATGGCAGACACTTTTGTAAAACAGCAACAGTTACCTTATTAAATGGGCAGTATGCCATGACATTTCATTTAAAAGGAAGCAAGGTAAAATTTTATGGTTTTCTCAATAAAGCTTGTGGAGGAAAATATATTTTATTGCTGAATATGACTCCACAAAATTTCCATTCATTGGCTGAATTTTTAGACTTCGCAAATTATTTCACAGCCACTTAATCCCACTGTTAGATCTATGGGAAAGAAAGTTCCATTCAAGTAAAACAAGAGTCTGAAACAGAGAAAACAAAATTTAAACACACAAGGATAGAATGGAAATGTACACAGAAGAGAGATAAGAATCATCTTTTTGAAGCAAATAAAAGAGAACAGCAGTTGGCTGTTAAGCTTCTTTACCCCCTTGAAGACAAGAAAGAAGCCTTCACTAAAAAGAATGAAAACTTCAATTTCCTGTTCAAGCTTGAGTGAGTATGGAATTACACATTAACAATACATGCCCCTTTCCTCCAATGGGAATCTTCATTGGCAAAATGGTTTGAGAGATCTAGGGCATCAAGACAAACAACAGCATCTCCCACTGTAAGGAAACATACTTCAAAGCTTAAGAAATGGAAGTAAAAATAAATCACGCTTTCAAAAATTTCTGTTGCTCAGTAAGTGGGCCAACACATTAACATCACCAAACCACCAGATGTATGTGTCTGTGTGTACTTCCCTTCTCTATACCAGTAGGAACGGACACCAAAACTTCAAAACCAAATAAATTTAAAACATATCAGTCATCTATAGTAAAAATAAAATAAACTATGTAAGTATTAATTTTTAAAATGATGAGGGGGAAGAAATATTTTCTGGAACCTGTTTTTAAACTGAACAAATCCAAACTCAGAAAAATCTATTTTAATAGGTAAGATACAGAAAAACAGAAGTATACTAGACACACTGTTGGATTACCATATAACAATTAACCCCACCTCTTTATCTATTTACTTTTTCCTGTTTTTTAACCTATTGCTTCCAGTTTACAATACCTACTGTTAAAATTCTGCATGTTTCCCCTTGGTTTGAACAAGGTCCAGTTTTACACACACGCTATATTTCTCCCTCCCTCCAGCCCTGACCTCCAACTACTCCTTTTCTTCTAAACTCCTAAATGGTGGACATTGAACCCACAGCCTCCAAACCCGTGATACGAAATCTTACCTTGACAAACCACAGCTTACTTAGCCAGTAGCCTAAGTCATGGGCGAGTCACCCCTTCGCAAGATTCTTCAGGACAATACTACTCAAACTCCAGTAGAATCTTTGCAGTACACAAGAACATAAGAATGGCCATACTGGGTCAGACCAAAGGTCCATCAAGCCCAGTATCCTGTCCTCTGACAGTGGCCAATGGCAGGTGCCCCAAAGGGAATGAACAGAGAGGTTATCATCAAGTGATCCATGCCCTCTCACCCAATCCCAGCTTCTCAACATGGCCAACCATAAGATACTGCTGTCTCACCTGACAAAGGTAATGGGGCCCAGGGTAATGTGCTAAAATGGTTTCAGTCTTTCCTGGGGAGTCTCACTCAACAAGCTGTAATAGGAAATTGCATTTCCACAACTAGACCTCTCACATGGAGAGTCCCACAGGGATCAATACTCTTACCAGTCCTATCCAACATCTACATGAACTGGTCAGACAACAGGAACTCAAGCATCAGCAATATGCAGATAACACATAGCTCCATCTATCATTCACCACTTATGACTATACCACTAGCTGAAGGTGGCCAGTTCTTGGATGAGATCAGCTCATGGATGAAGAGCTGGTTGAAGCTGAAGCTGAATGAGACAGAGGTGATATTGGTGGAAGAGTCTCCTCTGATTAAAGGTACACCCCACCCCACAATTGGTTAATTCAGTCTGTAATTTAGGAGTGCTCCTGAATTCGTCACTGATAATGAGCTCTCACTCAGCAGAGCTTTCTACAGTCTCCAGTTGGCTAAGAGACTCCATCCAAACAATGACCCAGCCTCAGGTATTTATGCCCTCATTAACTCTCAGCAGGACTACAGCAATGTAATGTATCTGGTAGCACTTAGAAAAGTCCAGCTGCTATAGAACACTAGAGTACATCTCCTCAGCACACTGGCTATTGTGAACATATCAAACCTGTCCCCTGCTCCCTACTATGCCTTCCCATAAACTATCAAATCAAGTTCAAGGTCTCGGTCCTTATTTCAAGGCACTCAATGACCTGGCTCTAGAGTATCTAAAAGTTTGACTAAAGCTCTGGGGTGAAGCTCACGGTTGACAATTTTGCTCCACTGGCGCAATGGAACTTTCTACAACTCAGGGTTGCATGTTTTGTCACTTCTGTAGGCTGAGTACATTGCACCCAGCAGGGGCACTTTATATTCCTCAATTCTCCCCAACATGGCACTGGCTTAGTGCATCCTCCCATTCCCTCCTTCTCCCCCAGGGCAGGGCCTCTGTGGTTATGTCTACACAGCAAAGAAAAGCCCGCAGCTGGTCTATGCCAGCTGGCTTGGGCTCAAGGTTCTCAGGCTGCAAGACTTTTCCATTACTTTGTAGACTTCAGGACTAGACCCCGTAGGGTGGCAGGGTCCCAGGGCTTGGGCTAAAGCCCAAGTCCAGAAATCTTCACAGCAGTGAAACAGACCCTTAGCTCAAGCCCTGCAAGCATCAGCTGGCACGGGCCAGCCACAGGTTTTTCTTTGCTGTTTAGACATACCCTGTGTGCACCCTTGTTTCTTCCTCCTCAATTCCATTCCTCCCCCGATCACATATCCCTCTCTTCCTCAATCCCTGCTTTCCCCTCACCACCTTCATTCCCCACCCCCAAGGGCTCCACTTTCTCCTCCTCACCTCCACTCCCCTCAGCCTAGGTCCCTGCTTCCTCACCCACCTACCCAATTCTCCCCTCTGGGTCCCTGATTCCATCATCATGATCATCACTATGCCAAACCTTCCCATCCCCTTGCGGGTCATTGCTTTATCACTCCCAGGCACTCATTTCTCTCCCTCTGGGTCCCAGCTTCTCTGCTCCATTCAATCACCAAGTCCCCTTCCCCCACTAACCCCATGTCCCTGCTTCTTTTATCACTATTACAGTCCTCTCTGAGTCCCAGCTTCCTCCCCTCCACCTCCCTGACCTGTGAGACTCTGCTTTCCCTGCCTCATCCCTCCAGTCCTTGCTGCTTTCTCTCCACACTCACTGTTGCCCCCTCTTCTTCCTGTCCCCATTTCTCAAAATCACTCCACTTTCCCTGACCCTAGATCCTCACTTCCCCCTACAAACCCTCCCTATGAAAACTGATTTATGTTAGAGTTCAAGATACTGACAAATCTCCCCGTGCCGAGAGTTAAGCTACTGCCTCTGATATATGTCAGCAGCAGCAGATGAGAGATTCCTCTGTTTGGGGCACCAGGCAGTCTGTGAATCAGGCTTTTCCACTGGTCCAATTTGCTCTAAAAATCAACAGACTTGTGCCCATCGATGCTTAGAACATCTGCTGAAATTTCAGAATTGATCAGATGTGGTGTTCTGAAGTTATCATCATGTTACAGACAGAGAAATCTTAATGAGCTGAGTGTTAGACTTCACTTTGCACAGCCAGTAAGGGCAAAGCTTTTGTGTGCAGGAGACCGATTTCCTGGGGGCTGGCCCAAGAATGTGGAATGAACTCCCACAGAAACTAAGACTATCACAAACCTTAGCACGTTCCGTTCTAACTGCAAAGGTGCATTTCTTTCACCTGCTCTTCTCTGACAAACATATGTCAACATGTGTACCTACAGAATGGAGCAAGCAGTGTGTACTATTCCACTGGTGCTGGTAATCATCTCAAGGGTAACCACCAGTACCAGTACAAATTTCTATGCTTGTTTGACCTGTGAACTCATCTATGGAGTATTGCAGGATTCTAGTCTATGAGGCCTACTGGTGATGTGATCACTTTGCCACTGGTAATTACTGGAAGAGAGTTTGTTGGTGGAGTTCTTACATGACTAATGGGATCTTTAATATTTTGGCTTCTCCATGGTCTAAACTCCATCGAAAATGGTTTTCTACTTCAAATTTTGTATGTGTTGTGTTCAGATAGAGAATTATTTGACTATATTTAAGGTATACCAGATGAACCTTTGTGGATTATAAGAGTTGGTAAAATAGAAGCTCAATTTTTCCAAAGCTCATAATGCCCAATATACACATGAAACACCAACTTGTGTGTGTGCAGAAGTCTGCATCTACTTTCAAAAGTTTGGCCCTAGATACAAGTTATGGGCCAGATTATGCCTGGATGCTCCAGGGGTGCAGGATGGGTGGGGATAAGAAGCCTTATATCCTTTGTAACAGCCAGGTATAACTGTAGTCTCTGTGCTCAATTGAGTACAAAGACTGATTCCCTTAACTTGCCTTCCTTGGGGTGCAAGACAAATCAAGAAGGCATGGAGGAAGTCAGGCTATGACTCTGTCCCATCTATGTACCAGTTGCTTCACAGCCCTGAAAGTTCTCCCAGCAGGGGTAGTCAACATCATTGACATTCTCTTCCACAACAGAAGTTTCCAAGTGCACATAGAACAGAGTTAGCAAGAAGAAAAGACAAACCAAGTATCTGTGTTGGCACCCATGCTTTTCAACCTATACACAAACTTATGCTGTTCACTCTGTCCTGCAAGTTCACATACACAGATGACATTTGCTTAGACAGCTAAGCACGGTCATTTCCAGAACTTGAAGATGCTCTAAACGCTGACTTGATTGAGATGGCTGAATACTGCAGTTGGTAGCATTTACAGCCAAGCATGTCCAACCTTTTTTACAATGACAGAGCGGACCAAGAATTCAATATTCTTCTCAATGGACATATCTTGAAACACAAATCCCAACCACTCTACCTTGGAGTCACCCTAGATAGATCTCTCACATAGCTTAAACGCCTGAGGAAAACTGTGACTGAACTGAGGACGAGTAACAACCTTCTAAGCAAACTGGCTGGCACTTCACAGGATGCTAGTGCTCAAACTCTGTGAACATCCAGCTTAGACCTCTGTTACTCTGCAGCAGAATATTGTGCTCTGGTGAAGCTCCATTTGTCTCATATCAAGTTGGCTGACACACAACTACACTCAACTACAAGCATTATCACTGGGACAATTTGACCCACACAGTACTGTGGGTCCCCATGTTAAGCAACATCACTTCTCCACAATCTGTCTTGAGGATATTACAGCTAGAATGGTTGAGAAAAACATGGCAAAACTTAGCCTATCACCATGCACAGATCTGTTCAACCACCCAAGAGCACACTTTTCATCAAGGCACCTGTTGTGGGCCCTCTTGCCTTGCCCAGATTTCTCTGTGACATCACTGTGGCATGAAGAATGGTCCACACGTGACATCAGAAACCAGTCTCTTATAACTGACGCTGACCATGCATGTATCCAGCTCTGATTTGCCATGCTGCTCATGGGCCCTTCTGAACAGATATCAAACAGGCCAAGGTCAACATGAGCCAGCCTTCACACCTGGGGCCAATGAGATGCTGTGGCCAAAGACAGACAATATCACACATCATTGACAACTGCCTTCTGACCAGATTTGATGGTGGTCTGAGGGCTCTGCACTTTGCTCATGAGGCTGCCACAAATTGGCTTTGGCAAGCTCCACATCCAAGAAGAACTGGTATCATGTCAGTTTTGACTTATTATCATAGGTGTCATTTTTCTTGAGGTTAAAAATAAAAGTAGGTATAATTAAAGGAGACAGTGTCCTTTTAAACTACAGCACCAAGATATCAGAGCCTACCTTATTATGCAAAAGAAAAGGAGTACCTGGGGCACCTTAGAGACAAACAGCTCACGAAAGCTTATGCTCAAATAAATTTGTTAGTCTCTCAGGTGCCCCAAGTACTCCTTTTCTTTTGCGAATACAGACGAACACGGCTGTACTCTGATACCTTATTATGGTCAATACAACTAATGTATGGCATTTTATCTAATCTCAATTAGCGTTAGAAAGAATAGAAAATACCTTTAACAAGGTCTGTTTGTGGCTTTCACGCTTCTTCTCTTCCTCTTTTCTTGCTGCAACAGATGCCATGCGCCTTTCTTCTTCCTAGATGAAGAAATAAAATCAACTTTAGAAAAGCAGGAGTAACCTATGGAAAATGTAATTGACAAGCTTGTAAATTTTGATGTTTGAAAGGCAAATATATCTTCAGTGGTCTATTCACCAAAGGGTGACTTGCAGGCAGGACTAAATATGGCTTGGTAACACTCCTATTTCTATCTTTACCTGACAATTTCCAAAGTTAACACTTCTATTCAGGATGTGAACCTGAATGCTGTGTGCTGTAATGTTTTTGGTAGAGAAATGTAAAGCTTTCTGTGTTCTAAATAAAAAGTGTTATCAAAACATTTTATTGAATAACTAAGTAAAATATACTCCCTTCAACACTTTTAGTGTTTACACAATCAATTTTTATACCAAGCTCTATCAAGAATTTATAGGAGTTTTGTAGTTTAAAGGTGAGCTGAAAAGGGAGGAAAAAAATGAACATGTTCCCTTTTTTGCTTTAGAATATATAAAGGCAGCCTGAACATTTTTGTTGTTGTTGATTGGTTGTTTTTCTTTTTTTTTTCTTTTTTTAAATTCTGCTTGGTTTTTTACAAGCAAAATTCAGATAATGGAAAATTGGAGCAGTAGTTAACTTATATTTACTTAAAGAACCTAAATAATTGAGAGGAGCAGCAGAGTTTAGTTGGACTGTTTGAAACTCTGTTGTGTTTTTATTAGAAACACAAATATTTCTCTTACTAAGGTTTAAAAATATTTTTACATATATTGAAATATTATTTATTATTTTGATTAGCACACACTTATTTCAATGACTTGCATTTTAAATAAAGCAAACCTCTGTAAAAGATTCAGCACATCCACACCTTTAATTAAGGTGTTACAGCTCACAAAACATGTTGTGAGAACTCCCAGTGGCTCCCCAAGAAAATCCAAGGAAGATTAGACTTGACCTTCCTGATTTTTCTAAGCTGAAAAATAAATGGAAAAACCAACCAAACAGAACAAAACAAAAAACAATGCCAACAAATAAACCAAACCCTTTATAAAACATTTCAGGGGTTTTCCCCTACACCATAATGAAGCAAAACAGAGGCAAAAGCCCAGATCTTTAAAGTCTTTTGGCTTTAAGCATGATAACAGTAAAAGAAAGATCTACTTTTATTACTTATTACTCTGGGCTTTTGATTTTCTTTCCTGGTTCTTTCCAGCAATTTATTTTCAACAACATATAGCGTCCTCTAATCTTAGCAAGTTGCAGCAATTGTGTGAAGTTTCTTTGAGTGCTGATTCTTGTTATAGTAATGACTTAGATTTCTATCACTATGATACAATAAGCCAAACTGAAGGGAAAAAGAGAGTAGGGTTTTTGTGTTTATATAATTATTATTAAACAAGTTTCCTCTTGGTTATCTATTTTCACACATTGAGTAATTCTAATGCTATCACCCTGATATATACAGAACAACCGTCTATATAGTCATAACACATTTGAATATTGTTTAGAACATTTATTAACATTTTACAAATGAAACAAAAAATAAATAGTTAATCAATCCTTGTAATCTAGACCACATTTCTGTGATAAACACTTCATCATGTATGCAGTAACAGTAAACAGTAAGATTTATCTAGAAAGGCTCCAGTTTTCCTCTGGCCTCTGCCCAGGCACCCAGGCCAAATAAAAAAAAAAATTTCTCAAGGTTAAGTAGGAATTTATCCAAAGTATTTCAGGCTGTGCCGTACTACACATGTGAGTAAGAATAAAACAGGTCAGGGAGCCAATTAGCCAATGCCAAGAAAAAAAAGAGACAATTTAACAGACTCAGATACTTAAAAAATTGCTACTCAAACAGGGGCGCCATTTAGACAGGGCGAGGTTCCAGCGCCCGCCCCCCTCCCCCGCCCGAGTTTTGTACCACCAGCTGAGAGAGACGTTGCTCGCTCTACTGTCCCTTCCCCTCACCAGTCAGGAATAGTCGCTCCTCTCCCCCCTCCCCTCACTGGCCTATTATTTGCTCAGCAAAAAGAATGTAGTGGTGTATATGGCAGAGCCAATAGCTCGACTGGGAGCTTCTGCAGCACTTTTTCACTCCTGAAACAAACATGCTGAAGGAGTGGTGAGGGGAAGGAAGCTCTCAAGCTCCGTGCTTTGGTCAGAAGATGCTTGCTACAGATTTCGTCATGATCTGCCCCTCACCTTCACATGTCTGTGACACCCTGGCACCCCCATGTTCATCACTGTCATATAATTAGGATATGTTTTGAACAAAGCATGCCTTGTGAAATATCATTCTAAAAGTCTTGATCTGCTACACATTAATATCTCGTTGGACTGTATGTGCTATCATTGTATGTGAAGTTATGCTATGTATGTGCTACTAAAACACGTTGTGAGACTGAGGACACCCACATGCAGCCTTTCAGGTACAACAATAAAAAAAGGCCAAACAATGTTAATGGCTTATTGAGGAAGTGCACACAAGCGCAAGGAACTGTGTACAATAGAAACCTCTCAGACAGCACTACACAATGGGAACTGTTTGACCCAGGTCACAGCAAAAGAGCTTTCCAGCAAGTTGGAAGGAGATATAAAAGGGGGAAATGACATCATGACTTGACCTCACTCTCCCTACAACACCACACCTGAAAGTACCAGAGGAACAAGACTGAAGGGGTGGGGGAGAGAAGTGCTGTTCCCAGGCAGGAAAGAAGGAAGACTGCCTGTGTATGCAAAAGCTAACCTGCTTGTACTATCTACCTAGGTGAGACACTGCTTGATTCAAATACTAACCAGTACATTAGGCCTAGATTGTGGTTTTGTTTAATTTCTTATAGTAAACTACTGTGATCTGTTTCAGAGTAGCAGCCGTGTTAGTCTGTATTCGCAAAAAGAAAAGGAGTACTTGTGGCTACAGCTCACGAAAGCTTATGCTCAAATGAATTTGTTAGTCGCTAAGGTGCCACAAGTACTCCTTTTCTTTCTACTGTGATCTGTTTGCTATCACTTATAATCCCTTAAAAGCTATCTTTCTGTAGTTAATAAATCTATTTTATATTTTATCTAAAACACTGTGTGTTGTTTGAAGTGCAAAGGGCATAAATTTCAGCTCATGAACAAGAGTTGATGCACATCCACTTTCCTTTGTAGAAGTGGTGGACTGGGTAATAAATTCATACTGGTCAGGTTTTGACCAGGGCAGGATGGTACAGCTTTGGGGTCTTAGGCTGGGGAGCTGGGAGTATTTTGGCTGTAGTGTCTCTATTGTGGGTTCATGAGTGACTGGCCAGAGCATTCATGAACACAGCTGGGTGTGGTCCCTGCGTGTGGACGTTGGTGTGAGTGCAAGCTTGGAGGGCTGCATAGTTTGTCACAACGTCACAGTGCAAGAGGGAACCCAGACCAATGAGACAGAGGGCTCAGCTGCACCTCAGTTCCAGGTGTCACCCCTCAGGAGAGCCCATCACAATGTCAACTTGTTAAAAAGGCAGAAGCAAGTCCCTTGTGACACCAGTAGACACAAAGCTGCTCAGCTGGGGGAGGGGGCTGTTTCCCCAGGCACATTCAGGAAATAATTATCCTCACAGACAGCCCAGCTTTGGTAGTTTCAGACAGTAAGAGCAGTCCTGCTGTGAAGAAGCAAGCATGAGCTACAACCACCATAAATATTGTTTAAATTACACTTAAAATGTTCCCATTTTTTTCAACTCTCTAATTTTTTAATAAATTGCAGTACCCCAGTGTGGCCATTCATTTTCCTATTTAGTCCCACTTGTCTGAGAGAGTCTTTCCTTTGCTTACAATTGGCTTTGGGTCAGGTCCACAGGCTGTGACACAAAAACACCAATTCCTCTGTGAATGCCTGGCTCTTATGAAATCTCACCAGAGTGGGGCTGCACTTTTCTAGGACCTTTTTCCCAGAATATCTTTTGAGGAGCTGCTGGCTCTCAACTGCTTCCCTCAAATAACCATTTTGCAGCTGTCTCTCCTTCTGTTCCAGCTGGTAAGTATTCTTATCTCCTGTTGTACTTACTCTTTAACATTTCTAACGATATAGCAATCTCACAAACTTGAGAAGCATCAGTGAATTTCACTGAGATATTTACTCTCACCATCCTTACAGCCATACACTAGAAACCGCCTTCCAATCTAATCCTTTGTATTTATCATAACTATTTGTATAAAACCTTCTGTGCACATAAACCCAAGCCAATCTGAACAATTTGCAAGATTTGGCTGCCAAAATTTGTTCATTATAGATCCACGCTGCTAACATCCATCATTTAATTATAGTCTAGATAGTGATTCTTTTTAAAGGTATAGACCAATGTTAATAAAAACAACTTTGTTTCAATAAATAGATTGGGCTACTATGGGGCTAGATTTTAAGTGTCTTTGGGCAATTAGTGCAGTAGAAATCTGGCAACTCTGAATACACATATCTAAAATGTGAAGTTTGACCAGTCATGTTCATTTTGCTGATTTCTCCCAACCTGTTCCTCCAAAACCCATAATCTACCTCCTCTTCACTTCAGTGGGAAATGTATTAGTTCACGGTGCCAGTTCTTTAGTTGAAACATTCCTGCATGTACACACACACTGCTGGAGGTTGAAAGAATTCTGCTTTTCAGATGTGGTTTTCTGTTCTAAATTTACACATTATCTTAAAATATAGCTTTAATTTGTGTTTGTATATATTTTTTTCTTTTAGGGCTGTTGATTAATCGCATGAGTTAACTGCGATTAATCACACTGTTAAACAATAGAATACCAATTGAAATTTATTAAATATTTTTGGATGTTTTCTACATTTTCAAATATATCAATTTCAGTTACAACACAAAATACAAAGTGTACAGTGCTCACCTCATATTATTTTTGATTAAAAATGACAAACAAAAGAAATGGTATTTTTCAATTCACCTCATGCAAGTACTGTAGTGCAATCTCTTTATCATGAAAAAGAACCTAGAAATGTAGGGTTTTTTTGTTACATAATTACACTCAAAAACAGAACAATGTAAACTTTAGAGCCTACAAGTTCACTCAGTTCTTCTTGTTCAGCCGATCACTAAGAGAAACAAGTTAGTTTGCATTTAGAGGAGATAATGCTACCCACTTCTTAATTACATCACTTGAAAGTGAGAACAGGTGTTCTTATGGCACTGTTGTAGCTGGCATCGCAAGATACTTACATGCTAGATGCGATGAAGATTCATGCGCCTCTACATGCTTCGGCCATTGTTCCAGAGGACATGCTTCCATACTGATGATGCTCGTTAAAAAAAAATAACGCGTTAATTAAATTTGAGACTTAACTCCTTGGGGGAGAATTGTATGTCTTCTGCTCTTTTTACCTGCATCCTGCCATAAATTTCATGTTATAGCAGCTTCAGATGATGAACTAGCACGTTGTTTGTTTTAAGAACACTTTCATTGCAAATTTGACAAAATGCAAAGAAGGTACCAATGTGAAATTTCTAAAGACAGCTACAGCACTTAACCCAAGGTTTAAGACTCTGAAGTGATTTCCAAAATCTGACAGGGACAAGGTGTGAAGCTTGCTTTCAGAAGTCTTAAAAGAGCAACACTCCGATGCAGAAACTACAGAACCCGAACCACTAAAAAAGAAAATCAACCTTCTGCTGGTGGCATCTGACTCAGATGATGAAAATGAACATCTGCACTGCTTTGGATCGTTATTGAGCAGAACTATTCATCAGCATGGACACATGTCCTCTGGAATAGTAGTTGAAGCATCAAGGGACATATGAATCTTTAGCACATCTGGAATGTAAATATCTTGCGATACTGTCTACAACAATGCCATGCAAACACCTGTTCTCACTTTCAGGTGACATTGTAATTAAGAAGCAGGCAGCATTATCTTCTTCAAATGTAAACAAACTTGTCTGTCTGAGCGATTGGCTGAACAAAAAGTAGGACTGATTGGACTAGTAGGCTCTAAAGTTTACACTGTTATTTTGAATGCAGGGGGTTTTTGTACATAATTCTACATTTGTAAGTTCAACATTAATGATAAAGAGAGTGCACTACAGTACTTGTATTGAGTGAACTGAAAACTATTTCTTTTGCTTTTTGCAGTGCAAATATATCTAATAAAATAAATATAAAGTAAGCACTGTCCACTTCATATTCTGTGTTGTAATTGAAATCACTATATTTGAATATGTAGAAATCATCCAAAAATATTTAAATAAATGGTATTCTATTATTAACAGCACAAAAACAAAAATAAAAACTATACAGAATTAGTAGTTAAAAGAAAAATTATCAGAAATGTACACATTCCTATAATGAAAATATAGAAGATAATAAAGCACCAAATTTGGTGTTTTCTACAGATTAACATTTGTACAGTGCTTTGGAAAATGTAAAGTTCTGTATATATGCTAAGTACTCTTCTTATTCAGAGGGCATTTATAACATACTATTTCATTACATCCCAACATTGTAATTGGAAATATTTGAGAATATTTTTTGTAGGCAACTAATTTTACACAATTTTTTTTGGTAAGTAAAATACAAATAAAATGAGTCTGTGATATTCAATTCTGAATCATAGTCCAAAAGATTCATTTTAATAGTTAAACTGTTCCTGCCCCCTATTGTTCCACTGATTTAACTACCTCACTCAGTAAGAGAATTAAAGAGAGAGAAAGCAAAGGGTCTTTTCTGTAGACCATTGACTAAACTATATTAACTATGACAGGTTTCAGAGTAGCAGACGTGTTAGTCTGTATCAGCAAAAAGAACAGGAGTACATGTGGCACCTTAGAGACTAACAAATTTATTTGAGCATAAGCTTTCGTGAGCTACAGCCCACTTCATCAGATGCATAGAATGGAACATATAGTAAGAAGATATTTATATATACAGAGAACAACTGTCCGAAATGGGCCATCTTATCACTTCAAGTTTTTTTCCCCCTGCTGATAATATCTCCTCTTAATTAATTAGTCTCTTACAGTTGGTATGGGTACTTCCACCTTTTCATGTTCTCTGTATGTATAAATATCTTCTTACTATATGTTCCATTCTATGCATCCGATGAACTGGGCTGTAGCCCACGAAAGCTTGTGCTCTAATAAATTTGTTAGTCTCTAAGGTGCCACAAGTATTCTTGTTCTTTATATTAACTATATTTTTCATATAACATTGCTACTTACTAATGCTCAAGAAACTACATATTTGTCCCTAAATACAGGCATTTGGTAATGTTTAAGTCTCGCATCAGGACAATTAAATAATGCAGTAGAGCCATATTAGGTTAAATGTTCCTTGTTTACAGAAATCCAAATATTCTCATAGACAGTATTTTTAGAACACATATTTTCCAAGTAATAAAGAAATGTGAGCTACGAAATGAAAAGCAAAGAGGTTCTCCAACACAAACATTTGAGAAGTATACTTTTCAACTTAATTTTATTTACTTCATAACCCCCTGAAGTGTTTATATCAAAATATCTTCCAAAACCGTCAGAGAAACGTTTTTTTGGGGGGGAGGGGGGTTCCCCTCTAAAATAGAAAGCTCCTGTAAGAAATAACAGACTTAACTTTTCACTTTCATTTTTCAGAAATTTAAGACACTGACAGAGAATATAGGCAGTCTAAAAAAAAAAGATCTTGATATATTAAAATGACTATACGAATACAATAACTCATTTTAAGCTTTAAATAATGTGAAAGCATGCAAAGCAACTGGACAGATGAAATAAACAGGAACTTTATGACACACTTATCCTGTAAAACTTCACTACTACTAAGTCATTACCACAGTATCCGGTGGAAAATGAGATAGAGTACAATATACTTTAAATTATTTCCACAAAAAAAGTTAGCAAGTGACACCCACTAATAATTTTGCCATTGTCCATTCTTTTACTGTGGTTCCTAAAGATTGCTTTTCTTCTTCTAGCCCTACTTCCCTGGATGTCTCTCTATTCTTCTAATACTTTATTCCTTATCTTAAAACTGCCTTTCTTTTATTCTTCTCACTGCTATGTTCTTTCAATGATTTGATCTCTCTTTTCTTCTTGATAGTCCAATATTTCATTGGGTTGAACATGCAGGAAGACAAGAGAAGACTCGAGGGATGGGATTTAACTAGGCTACACCTTTAATAATTCATCTGAGAAATATCTGGCAATGCTTTGTACAGTGTAGCTCATATCTCCTTGTTAGAGAGCTGCCATCAGCCCTTCTCCACTCCAAGGTTCGTGCCAGCATATTGGTGGGACCCCACCACCCTCTCCTTGTCTGAGTACTAAGACTCTGGAGAAAGGAGGTGTCTTTTTCTTGTATCAGACGTTAGAAACACCAACAGTGTTTCCCAACTTCTTTAGGGGATGCCTTCCTCTGAGTTCACTTCCAATTCCAGTTTATCAGGGAACAGGACCCCTATTGAACAAGTATCTGCAATGGACATCTGCCAAGATGCGACAATATGAACCCTACCTTCATTCCCACTGGGTCCCTCAGTTGGTGTGGGGAAGATAAAAAAAAAACATCCCTCTTGGCCAATCTGGCAGTGAAGAAAAAATTCACTTCCAGTTGCAAAGAAACGACTAGCACGATGCCCACAGCAGACCCCAAAAAAACAGTCCTATGCCAATCACAGGGGAGGAAGGATGGGGGCTGCTTTTTCCAGCATGCAATGGTGTCCTGACCCCTTTGGTGTTTCTGTGGCGCAGGAACCATTGGGCTTTCTCAGAGCTATTGCCCTCCCACTCCCAAATGGCTAAAGAGCTGAAGGGGGAACCTTCCTTAAAGGGTCAACAGTCCTTTCCCTCCCTGCAGGTCCAGACAATCACTCTCACCCTTGAGGATGTAAGTGTACTTTTCACTCTGTAACAGCCATGGTGATTTCTTTGTATTTCCTTGTTGATTCTTATTTTTGCATTTTATTACTGTGTGCTTTTGTTACATTCACCCAATGTTTTATATTAAAGGTTGCACGCAAACAAGAAAGTGACTATATCTGTAGTTCTACCATGCTAGCAGCTGCCCCTGATGCTAATATGGCATAACATGGATAGTAGCACTCCAGATACGAATTGCAGCTGAACCCATTGCCATGCGGTAGGGCATGCTAGAGAACATTACAAATGAGCTCTGAGTAGGATGATAAATAGAGCATACTGGGATGCACATTCTGTTCCCACTTTAGGGTTATTTTATTTTATTTGTTGTATGTTTATTATTATTATTATTCAAGGAGGTGCTACTAGTGAATGCCACTACCTGAATATCCAGTGCCAAGGATAAACCGACTATAACTCCAAGACTGTGAACTAGCTTAGCTAGTTAAGGACAGCCGTCCACCCGTATTTCCATAGCATGTCTTATATAAAAATATTCTAAACAGAGAGTTCTGTTTAAATATCTGTGACAAATATCTTATATACATATGCATTTATGTTCAAGAAAATACTTTAATATATTAGAACTAAATAAAATACAACTACCTAAGTCATAAAAATCTGAAGAATGGCCTGGGATATATATATAAACTATAAACTCATAGGGATATTGAATGCATATAAAATATAAAACAGTACATTTCTAATACCCAATAAGTTCATATCATCTGTATCTTGAAGATAACATGCTGTTCATTAATGGAAGTTATAGCATTTTCATTTGATGTAATACAGGAATGAATAAAGACATGCCTCCTCAGAAGATAGAGAAGCCAATCTTTTTTATAAGTTATCCTGATCTACAACTGTTCTTTGTAAAAATGGTATTTGATTAAAAAGGTGCATCTCCCATTATTTTTGATACTAGCTTCTAAGTCTGTGAATTAAGGGACAGGATTATTTCTTCTAATAGTTTATTAGGAAATTCCTGAGAAGTCTGTTTTTCTCAAAGTTGCAAGGGAAATTTTGTTTGGATCTTTCCATAGCATTGCCCTACCAGTGCTAGAACACTTCAGGGGTGGAAGGTCTCTCAATGCAAAAATGTAACAGCGCCAGGAGGGAATTCCATTCTGAATAAAATAGGAGAACCAATTCCCTATTCTGGAAAAATTTTCAAGCAATAATAGCTGTGTTCATTTCAAGCCATAGAAGTCTTTAGGATATCAATAAAGAGAGGCAAAGAAGTTTTACTGGAAATATTTAACTGTTAAGTCTACATTTGGAGCTGGGAACCATGGCAAAGCTTTTTAAAATATATGTATTTAACTTCACAGATTTTGTTGGAAGGGCAAATTACATACATGGTGTACAGTCCATGTATTTCTTTCTGGTTAACTCCTCCCCAGTAAGTAGGCTTAGAAGGAGTAGATTTTTTTCAGTAAGTGTCAGTAAACGTCAATTTCACCATACACACACAAATCAACAAAAAATATTTTCATAGATAATAATCAAAATTTACTTACAGGCAAAGAAAGAAAAATGCTGTGAGAATTTATTAGAGTTTGATTTAAGGATATTTATTTTTTATATTTTGACACAATGTTTACAATTTGTGTTTTAACAGTTATAGAGCTTTAACTTTTTGAATCTCACTATCTACTGTCATTAAATAATTACTGCCTAACCCCCTTGTTGTCTGACTACCCGGTAATAGGGTACTCAGGGGGCCTGGTGGGTAAGGACTTAGCGTACCTGGTTTCCAGTCACTCATTGCAGAAAAAACGGGAGGGGGAGGGAAGGATAGAAATACCTGGTCCCTACCCCAGAGGTGTTGTGGTCTCAGCCCACCTATGGGCCTAGTTCTCAAGTAGGATGTGGTAGGGGAACCAGGGTCAACCCTCTCCATGGGATCCCAGCCCAGGCCCCTGTGGGAAACAGCATCAGACAAGTCTTCCACACAGAGAACCCAAGTCTGCCACCCTGGACCACTTCCTTTCTATCTGCTCCTTCAGCTTGGGGCATGGTCCCCTAAAGTTCAAATAATCTGAAGTTTAACAGAGTTCAAATGAGCAGAGCCTCTCAGGACCTACTGGTTCTAAAAAAAAAAAAAAAAAAAAAGCAGGTGTGAGCAAGAGGTAGGTTAGAGAAAGCACCGCCTGTGGGGCTCACCAGCACCATGGTCCCATCTAAAGCTCAGCCTTCAGTGTGGCTTTCAGGAGAAGGGCCTGCCTTTCCCCCAACCTGTTTGCTCTCCCTCTCATTGCCTGGATTTCTGAGTTTCTTTTTAACCTGTACCTGCAGCCAGAGCATACTTTGTAGGCCTAGAGGGGCAGGACTACCTGGGCCCAGTATTGCCCTTTAACTCCTTCGGGCCCAGTGCGAGGTTTGTATATCCCATCACACAAACCCCATAATTTCCCGCAACTGTAAAAATGTATATAGATAAAAAACAAAAAAAATGCTTAAAACCAAAACATCAATATTATCGAAATTACAAAAAAATGAATTCTGCGAAGCCTACTTATAAAGCTGCATTGTATTCAATTCAAATTTAGACATGTTTTCTACACATCTGCAAACTGCTGTAAAAAGGATTATCTTCGATTTACTTTTCTCAATGGTAGATGGCAAAGAAGGGCCATTTTCCTGCTTTGAGGGGAAAAAAAACACCTTACGAAGTGTGTCATCCAAAAAGGTTCAGTTTATTTTATCAATTGAAGTTTGAGGGGGGAAGAGCTAAAGACTTTCTCTTGGGATGGGATTTAGCTAGGTTAAACAATTGGATAGGTTTGTTTTTCTTAATTGGAACTGGTCTCCTAGAGATATACACTTGCAGCCCAAGGGTAATATTTTCACAATCCATACATGACTTGGGAGCCTAAGTCTCATAGAAAGTTAAGAGGACTTAGGTGCTTTTGAAAAATGTTACCCTTAGCCTCTGCTCTCACTTCAATGAAAATCTTTGCCAGCGGAGATGACATGCCAAACAGAAATGAAGGGGAATATGCAGTTGTGCCCGCAACATCCGGGGGGGAAGATACCAGCGAAAGGAGGACACTCAGGTCTAAGAATAGTAAACTATGCTTTATTGAAGGAAGGAAGAACTTACGCTCCAAACTGTGCAGGGAGCCCCTAGGACGCGCGAAGGGGCGGCAGGGGACTCTGGCCGTTCGGGACAGCTGACCAGGCAGGACTCTGCAGGGGGAGGGAGTCCTCTGCGGCGCTATATTCTCCGCGATTACTTCGGGGTTACATGGGGTCAACAGCTGGCTACATTCTTATATGTACGATTTATGCTTATTACATAAACTGACTTGTTTACAGGCAAAAATATGGTGAGCTATGCTACAATATCTTTTGGCAGGGTCTGTCCAACAAAGTTCATTGAAACTGCCTGCATCTTCTGCTTACATCCAGTCACATACTCAGTCCACCACTTAGCTCCTTGCCAATCTTCCGCAACCTTGCCCCTACAGCAGTAATAGCACCCACTATAAATAATTTTCAGACAAACATCTTCTTCAATTCTCTTGCAGAAGAAATTAAGGAATTTCTAACCAGAAAAGAGCAATTACCAGGTCTACCTATTAGTTGTCTGCAAGGCAAAGCAAGACTGGGGAATTCAGGATATTCAGGTGGACCACAATAAAGGAGAAAAAAAATCACAATCCAAGTAGAGTTTTGGTCTATTCATCAAATGAAGAAAAGGAGTACTTGTGGCACCTTAGAGACTAACCAATTTATTTGAGCATGTGCTTTCGTGAGCTACAGCTCACAGCTCACGAAAGCTCATGCTCAAATAAATTGGTTAGTCTCTAAGGTGCCACAAGTACTCCTTTTCTTTTTGCGAATACAGACTAACACGGCTGTTACTCTGAAACCTACCAACAGGAGAGTGGATTTGGGGGGTGGGGAGAAAACCTGGATTTGTGCTGGAAATGGCCCACCTTGATTATCATACACATTGTAAGGAGAGTGATCACTTTAGATAAGCTATTGCCAGCAGGAGAGTGGGGTGGGGGGAGAGAAAACCTTTTGTAGTGATAAACACCCATTTTTCATGGTCTGTGTGTATAAAAACATCTTATGTATTTTCCACAGTATGCATCCGATGAAGTGAGCTGTAGCTCACGAAAGCTTACGCTCAAATAAATTGGTTAGTCTCTAAGGTGCCACAAGTACTCCTTTTCTTTTTATGATATTTGGTATTTTTCTTACAGAACTAGCTCCTGAAGTCATATATGTGAGAAACTCAGCTTTCATTTAAAAAAAAAAAGTGAATTGTTTAGTCCTCATTATTGTGGGAAAAAAGCTTGAAAATGTGAAACCTTAAGGCTCAAAAACCAGAAGGCACATAACAAGAATGATATAAATAAATCTCATGATTTTAAGCCAATCTTGTGGTTTTGGAGGGGACAATTCTTTTTTTTTTTTTGGGGAGGGGGAAGACTGGAGCACTTAACAATACTGTGGATTTTAAGACAACTATGGGACAAAAAGCTGGCAGAGATCAGACATCACAGAGCTGAGGAACTCAACAAGGATGTGGGCCTACTTAAAGGTATTAACAGAGGGCTTGTTCTTCTAACAGGTGATAATTCACCTGTATAGTGGTCGTGAGGACATGTACTGTTACTTAAATCTGCAGAAGGAAGCCAGGAACAACTGGGATGGGGAAGGTTCTAGGCAGAAGCACTACACTGAAATAAGGAGTCAGTAATTTTAGTGATAATATATTTTCCTTATTGTAATAACATTCTTTGTTCGATGTTTAGAAGAAAACACCTCTGATATTCTTTACAATTGTCATGGGACAGTTGTCACAGTGTGGGTGAAGAAAAATATTTTAAAATGGTTTAATAAAAATAAATGTGTTAGAGTTAAGCAAGAAAAATACATACTTGTGTAGCACAGTACAAAAACAAGTTACAATATTGTAATGTTCAAGTTACATCTGAATTCAGAGGTAGATACAACGTAAAAGTTTTTCCATACATAGAACCCAGCAATCCTATTCACCAATTTAATACTTACAGCATCTGACGAATACTTTTTCAGAAAATTCCTTACCGTGATTCTCTTCATATCTAACTGTCGGAGCTGCATCATATGATGGAGAATAGTGTTTTTGTACCATGTCTCCTGAGCTATCGGATTGCCATCAAGGGTGATATCAGATAGGGATGAGGAATCAGCAAGGCACAGAACGTTGTCAAAACTGCACACAAAAAAGGGAATTGCTTTTAATGCAACTGAAGAATCAATTTTCTTCACAAAGACATACAAGCTACAGGAAGGCATTCTCTAAACGCTAAATATGCTTACATCAGAAGCATGTTACAAATGAATATGAATTGTTCTTGCTTCCCTCTTCTCTATCTCTAATTCTTTAGGAACTGGTAGTTTTTTGAAACAGGCTCTCTCAACATGACAAGCAAATATTTCAACAAGACATTTAAAAAATAAATAAGGAGTTGCAATAAAAACTATCCTTGCTCAATTCATTTCATGATTTGATAACATTTTATTCCTCTTCATTTTATATCTTTATATATTGGTTGATGCCAATTAAAATAATAAAAATGATAATAGAAAAGAAGTTACAAGATGCATTTACTATTTGTAGCATGACGTTAGCCCTGTATTCACAAGATACTGTCTCTTGGAAGAACCAGAAAACTGAAGTTCATAACCAGTTGCAGGCATTATAACCCCCAAAATAAGAATGATTGTCATTTTCTTGGCTAAATTTCACTTTGAATACTTCCTTTTGCCTAAGTAAATTTCCACACCACCAGCATTGGAGAAAGATGTCATTTTTTACTGTCCCAAAAATATTATATAGAGCTTCTCAGCACTGCTAAACATCTGCCATAATTCACTTTAATGGAAGCTGGTGGGTGAAGGGATTCCTTTTTACATAGTTCGCACAGTAGTTTGGAATTTTTCAAGATCTTAAAATATAAGATATGGCAGCAATTTTTTACCTAATTACAGGGGCATCTGTTCCAAACTGCTGAATTGTGTGAATGAAAGAAAAATAAGAAATTAATTCAGGATCCCTGTATAATAAAATATACATTGTTCCTTTATTTTGACACACATCTTTTTTTCTGATATTTAATAATGTGCAAGAACATGCGCTGCTCAAATATTTTGTAAAAAATAAATTCTTAGTAATGAGACCTCAGTACAGTGCTCATCTATTTATATATTTTCTGGGAAGAGAGCAAAGACCACTAATGTTTGTGTGTATTATAAAGTGTGCAGCTTAGTGAAGTTCTGCTCATATTCCATGTTTCTGAGTATATCAGAAGTTGATGGCTATTTTTCTTAAATGCCATTAGTTAGATAAGAGCCTACGCTCGACAGCACCCGAAGGACATTTGCAATCTGGTTATTGAGCACAATTGTAAGTCCTCTATGTAAAACTATGACTGCCGAAATTTCACTGAAACATGGCTATGTGTTGGTCTAGATAAAAGACAAATACTATATGAAAATACAAGAAGACTCCTCTGAGAAGTGGAGAGACAGATTCAAGACACCCTTTCTAATCCTTCAAAAAAGGAAAAGCAGACAGTGGAAAAATCCAAATGTTCTAAGATAAACATTGTAAATAACAGCAAAAACATTTCTATATGAGGGTACAATATCATGCTGCCGCTTCGATCTGTGTGTGGAAGACCATTCCATGCAGAAAAATGGCTCTGGTGTCTTCATCCTCCTAGAGGGCAACAAAAAATACTGTGCACCCTATAGAAGCTGCAGCCAAAAGGGGACCTTGCAAGTATGGCTTCATTGCAGACACTGGAGACCAGAGCCATAGGAGAGGTACAAGGCCTCCATGCAGATGGCCAAGCCTCCTGCAAATCCTGGGCGAGACATCAAATTAGGTGCCTTACCACCCCATAACAGTAGACCTCTGTGCAGATACAAAATTTGTATCTGCATTTGATCCACAATCCACAAAAATAGTCCATGGATATCCACAGATTTGCAGGGCTCTACAGAACAGTGCAGGAGAATGTCTATTAGGAAATCCTCACAGAATTTCTGTGAATGATAAATCCCCTTTTTTAAAAGCCAACTATTTAAACCAGAGGTGGGCAAACTGTGGCCTGTGGGCTGCATCCAGCCTGCCAGTCATTTTAAGCTAGCCCTCAAGCTCCCACTGGGGAGCAGAGTCTGGGGCTTGTCCTGCTCCGGCCGGGGAGCAGGGTCAGGGGCTGCGCCATGTGGCTCCTGGAAGCAGTGACATGGTCCCACTCCGGTTCCTATGCGCTCCAATGGCCCCCTCTGGCACTCCAATGGGAGCTGCAGGGGCAGTGCCTGCAGACAGGGCAGCATGCAGAGCCACCTGGCCGCGTCTCTGTGTAGGAGCTGGAGAAGGGACATGCTGCTGCTTCCGGGAGCCGCTTGAGGTAAGTGCTGCCCAGAACCTGCACCCCTGAGCCTCTCCCCACGCACCAACCCCCTGTCCCAGCCCTGATCCCCCTCCTGCCCTTCAAACCCCTCGATCCCAGCCCAGAGCTACATAAAAGGTGCACTCAAGGAGTGGATGAATGGCACTATGTGCAAAAAGTTTTAGTAATACCCACTGTGCTAAAACTGGAAAATGAAACTTGTGCTGGTGAAATTATTTGAGAAATGATATAAGCAATGAAGAACAGAGGAGAAAAGACTCTTGGGATTTGTTAATAATTACATTTTGCACTTCTATAATGTCTTCCTTCTGAGGGCCTCAAAGAATTTTACAAAATAAATGACACCAAGCCTTAATACATTTTCTATCACATTTCTGCGTAACAACAAACTAATGGGTATAGCACCGACAAGTAATGAACCCATGTGATGGAGCACTATAAGATCTAAACAAAGGAGTTACTTGGCAAAGGGAAAAAGCAGCATCCTTTCACATCTAACTATATTTTAACGAAGGGAAACTGATCAGCTAAAAGCTTTAAATACCTAATGTGAAAGCCTGGCCCTATTGAAATCAGTGGAAGTTTTGCCACTGACTTCAACAGAGCCAGCATTTTACCCTTATTCTTCATTATTGCATTCTATAGCATAAAATGACTAGACAATAGATTCTGAATATACATATACTTTTTTTTTAAAAAAAGAGAAGGTTACCCACCCTGTGCAGTAACCGAGGTTATCAAGACGGTTGTCTCTGCGGGTGTTCCACTTTAGGTGAATCTGCACCCCTGCACTTGTAATTGGAGATTTTTAGTAGCAGTGCCTGACTGGGTCACACACTGTCTCAGGCAGTTACACAGCACTGTGCGACCAACCTTCCCTCAGTTCCTTCTCTACTGCAGAGTCCATGGTGCGAAAAAAAATCCAAAGTAGAGGGAGGGTAGTGGAGCATCCCCAGGGACAAGAACCTCAGTTACTGCACAGGGTGATTAATCTTCACACTCTTCGACGAGTGTCCCTGTGGGTGCTCCACTTTCGGTGACTGTAGAGCAGTGCCTCTTGGTGGAAGGGAGGGGCTTTGGAGTTGCAGTGGTGGTGGACGATAAAACCGTATGTCCCGAGAAAGTGTCTGATGACAAGTGCTGCTCTATGACATAATGCTGGGTGAATGTATGGGCTGATGCCCAGGTTGCTGATTTACAGATGTCCATAATGGGCACATTGTTGAGGAAGGCTACTGAGGCAGAGAGTGCTCTGGTGGAGTGTGTGCAGGTCCCCAGTGGGGGTTGTAGCTGTTGACGGCAATAGCAAAGGTCAATGTAGCCAGAGATCCATATAGACAGCCTCTGTTTGGATATGGTGTCTCCCTTAGATCATTCCGTGATGGAAAGAAACAACTATGGTGGCTTTCTGAAAGTTTTTGTGCTCTCAATGTAAAATGCTAGCACCCTTTGGACATCCAGAGTGTGAAGCATTGCTTCTTGTTTATTCCCGTGAGGTTCTGGGAAGAAAGATGGGAGATGGATGGGTTGATTCAAATGGAATGAGGAAACTCCTTTATGTAAGAATTTGGGTTGTGGTCTTAGGGTAACTTTGTTTTTGAAAAATATTGTGTATGGGGAGGGGGTGCTATGAGGGCCCCCTGTTTTTCATCGGACGGATGTGATATCAATGAGAAAGGCCGCCTTCATCAAGAGATGGAGAAGTGAACATGTTGCTAGTGGTTCAAAGGGGGCCCAGTAAGGCATCGCAACAGCAGATTGAGGTCCCATGATGGAGTAGGGGCTCGTATTTCGGGGTAAAGGTTACAAAGACCCTTGAGAAAGCATTTAGTGGTCAGGTGGGCGAAGACTGAGAACTCATCCACTTTGCGATGGAACGCCAGGATTGCTGTGAGGTATACTCTGATCGAGCTCATTGAGAGACTCAATTTCTTACATTCCAGTACGTAGTCCAGTACCAGTGGTAAAGGAGAGGTAGTCACCATTATTTGTCTATTGTGGCACCATGTATGGAATCTCTTCCAATTGTGCAGGTAGGTATGTCAGGTAGTAGATCTTTTGCTGTTTAAAAGAATGTTCCTTACCTCCTTTGAGCACGTCATTTCACTGTCTTGGAACCATGGAGTAGTCATGCTTTCAGGTGGAGTTTTGCCTGGTTCAGGTGGTAGACCTGGCCATGTCCAGGAGATGTGGTAAAGGGGAAGAGTGCACGGTGGGCAAATAGCAATCTTCACGAGGTAAAGAAATCACATTTGTCTGGGAAACGGGAGGGGCGGCGGGTAAGGGGTTATCAAAATGACTCAGGTGCTGTCGGTCCTGATCTTGTATAAGACCGTGGACTAGGAGAAGGGTCGGTAGAAAAGGTGTACAATCGGGGTGCATCCCATCTGAGAAGAAAAGCATTGCCTAGAGAATGGGGTCTCAATCCTGCTCTTGAGCAAAAGTGTGGGGCACTTGGCATTTTGGGTTGTCACAGAGGTCTATAGTTGGGAATCCGCAGTGTATGAAAATGTTCTGTAGTACTCTGGTGTTCATTTCCCACTTGTGGTCCGAGGAAAATTTTCTGCTCAGTGCATCTGTAGTGGTGTTTTGGCATCTTGTAGATAGTAGGTTACACCGCTGTCTGTTTAACAACAAACTAATGGGTATAGCACCGACAAGTAATGAACCCATGTGATGGAGCACTATAAGATCTAAACAAAGGAGTTACTTGGCAAAGGGGAAAAGCAGCATCCCTACTTATCAGTTTATATAAAACATAAAAGCGATGTGGTCTATCAGAACCTTTATGGCCTTTTCCCTGATCATGGGTAGAAAGTGTGAGCATCCATTATGGACTGCCCACAGCTCCAGCAGGTTTATGTGTAGTGTTGATTCCGATGGGGAGAGGTGGCCTTGGATCATGTGGTTGTGCAGGTGTGCCCCCACCCCAACCTAGTCTATTATGAGTATCATTGATGGAAGGGTCTGTGTCAAGGGAACTCCTGTGCAAACATTGTGTGGTTGAGTCCATCAATGTAGATAATTTTTTACTTTGGTTGGCATCATAAGATGCTTGTTTATGCTGTCTGTGTGGAATATATACTTTCCTGAGCCAGCCTTGCAAGCATCACATGTGCAGTCTGGCATATTTGATGACAAACGTCATCGCTGACATGTGCCCTAACAGTTGGAGGCAATGTCCAATGTCCGTGGGCTGACTTGTGGTGATTAGATTGACTAAAACTGGATCAGGGAAAAGAGGCAGTAGCTTCCAGAGAGTCCCTGTCACATGGGGAAGATCTGGAACGGTACTGTCTGCCCTTCTCGTTTATGGTCTCTACCACCAAAGAGTTTGGTGTGGGTGTGAAAATAGAAATTCCATCCCCTTGGAAAGGACACAGCATTTTTTTGCACTCTTTTGCAGGTGGGCGAAATTGTTGCTGGGGTCTGCCAGATGGTCTTGACTGGGTCTTGATGGTCTAGTCATTTTACGCATGAGAGCCTCATTTATTGGGAGAGCAATCTTGGAGGAGGCTGAAGTCTGGAGAATGTCCAGCAACTTATGTTGGGCCTCCACCACTTCTTCCAGAAGTATAGCAAGGAAATCTGCAATCTTGTTTAAAGTCATCCCCCACTGTGGGTGGTGGGGGCATGATAGCTTCATCCAGAGAAGAGGATGAAAAATTGGCATCTTGCATGACTTCCTGATCCAAAGTCTCCTCCAATTCCTCTACTGCCTCTTCCAGAGGTTCAAAGGGTCCAGGTACAGAACATGATGGAGAACGCCTCAACCTCTTCTTGGCTGGACTGGGAGGCTAAGGATAGTGTTGGTGGTATGCTGCCCATGTGTCCTAGTAGGCCACTGTGGTGGAAATCCAGAGGTGGCAGCATCCATGGATGTCTGTACCATCCTTGAGTTTCAGGTCTGGGTTGGTATTCATGTGCTCTGGCAGACCTGGTCTGGTGGCTGTGTGGATAGGCAAGGAGTGATAGAAGGAAAAGATTTCTCCTTCATCTTCATCATCCTCGTCACTGGATAAAGGAGGAACTGATCTGGATGGGGTGGTAAGTTGGCACAGTACCATGTGTTCTGGAGTGAGGTCAGTACCAAGGAGTGGAGATTCCAGTGCCAAAGAGACCAGAAGATCTTTATGGCAGAGAAATTCCTGTGGTACCGAGAGCATCAGGACCAAGGAGGGTGTTGTCGGTGGTATTGATGTCCTTACCACAGTTGTCGGTGCCAAGGGACGTGTGCTATGCACTGAGGAGGCAGAAGGCGGCGCCATAGACTGTAGTGCTGCCAAGCCGCTTGGTGTCGCATGTCTGAGTGTCTCCAGTGGTACCAAGACAAGGATGGTAGGTTTCCCTTTAGTGCCTTTTTCCGAGCCAGCCCGCTTAGGCTCTTTAGCTCGCACAATACCCATGGTACTGGATGGTCCCACTACCTCAAAAGCGGAGGGTCTCAGTGCTTTCGATACCAGTGGGGTATGACAGATTGGGGAACATCTCTTTTTGGCAGATTCATGAGGAGGGGAGGTCAGCACCTGCTTCTTTGTCGCCTTATTGGCAGAGTGCTCCTTCCTCTGAGAGGGCGTTGGGGAACCTCTGTCAGATGCCGCCGTTGCAGACCAGTGCCCAGAAGGGGTCTGTGATCCCGAATCGGATGCTGGGTGCAGAGACTTCTCTATCATGAGACGTTTTAGGTGTAGGTCCCTTGCCTTCCTAGAGTGAGCCTTGAGATTGTGGCAGTGTGAGCACTTTTGTGGTATGTGTGTCTAGCCAAGGCAGCAGACACACTGTGAGGACTGGTAAGTGAGGCAACGTTTAAAACCCAGGGAGCTGGGCATGCCCCTTAGAATAGGGTTTCTCCCAAGAGGGAGGGTAACTATACTACACTAAGGGGTATCCTAATAACTGAAAATTAAACTCCAAAGATAAGAATTTTTTTTAAGAAAGAATGAATGGTAGATAGGGAAGGAAAATATTGACTATTAACTAACTATTGATTAACTAACCAGTATTCTAAAGTTAAAGCTAGACTATGATAAGCTCAGAGGCTCTGCTAATTGCTCAGCCTCAAGCAAAGAGCCATAGAGAAGGAACTGAGGGAGGTTTGGTCGGACAGCACTATGTAACCAGCTGAGATGGCGGGAGACAGGGACAACGTATGTGCAACCCAACCAGGCACTGCTACTAAAAATCTCCAATTACAAGAGCAAGGGTGCAGATTCACCTAAAGTGGAGCACCCACAGGGACACTCCTCGAAGAAGTGTGTGCTTTTTTCCCTAAAAAGGAGGGCACTACAGTTCAGACTTCTACTGAAAAAACAGCACACAGACTATCACATACAAATTAAACATGTTCTTGAAGGATCTAATGAATTATTCAATTTTTTTTCTTCTCTGATTAGAGCAGGAAAAAATGTGCCTATATCCTAGCTATGCCTGTCATCATGAACTAAACTCTGGAGATCTACAAAGAGCTATAAATATCCATCTGTAATATAAATGCACAAACAATACAGGCTATGAGTAATAAAATCTTTCTCACAACTGAGTAATGTACTGTAACCACTGTTCTCTAATTAGCTGTTGGTTTTGATTGTGACCTATACATGCATGTTTAAACTGACCTATTGAGAAAAAAAAAAGATATGTTTGATGTTATCACTTCTCTAACAACAGATTCTGCTACGAACTCCCCAAATTACTTCGGTGACATAATATTCCAAAAATATTTACAAATGATAGAACAACATTACTACTACTAAAGATTTTCTTTGATAATAAATACTAAGCCATTCTTGACATATAATGAAATATAGTTTTCCTAATTAGCCTGCAAAAAACATGAGAGGAAGGATTGATATTCTCCCTGTTAAATTCATAACATTGACAACGTCCAGTGTTTAAAGGTATCAAGAATTCTGGGCTAATCATTAAATATTTTTTAATATTTGTTTAAATACGCTACTTTACAAACTACACAAGGTTTTTTAAATAACACTAATATATACAATCTTCTCCCTAAAGAAAAATAAACCCACTTTTCAGTAAGTTTAAAATGCCCTACTTCCCAGAAGATGGCTCAACTTCCTGTTTGAGGCAACAGATGGTAAGGAGCATTGGACCATAAACATTGGGACAATTTCCCTTCGTATAATAGCAAAGCATGAAGGGGACCTTTCTCTCCCTCTAATGACTTAGCTATAGAGCTGGGCAGAAAACTGTTTTCCTGTCTCAAGAACATTTTCAAGACCTCCAAAATGTTTTTGCTCCATATTTGGATGAAACTGAGACCTTTTCAAAGTTTTATGTGGAATGGGGGGAGAGGGAAGAGAGAGAGACACCCCAGAAAAACCAACATATCCTAGATATGCCCGATTTACAGCAGGAACATGAATACGAGTCTCCCACATCCCAGGGTATGCCTTAACCACTAAGCTATTGACTATTCTTGGGCGGGTGTCCCCCCACGAAATTCCATCCTGGACTTAAGAAACCATCCTAATGAAAGTTTCAGTGAAACAGACCCTCTTTCCCTCAAAAAGTTTCAGTTTCAACTAATCAGCATTTTCTGACAAAAAACGTTTCATTGAAAAATTCCTGACCAGCTCTACTTAGCTAGAGCCTTAGAAGAACAGGACTCTTCAGCCCAGTTCTTAGTTCAATAACATTGCTAAGAGTATGACAAATGCTTTGATAGGCTATCACACAGCAGAGTTATAAAAGAAATTGGAGGAAATCTATTTCTGAAGAAAAAAGATTATGGGGGGGAAGCATAGGAAGATACAGGCAATAACTGGACTTAATTATCAATATGCATCCTCTTGTTTATTGAAATTGTGTCAGTGGGAAACGAAGATAAATGTACAATTTTCTTGAAACTAAATTAAGAACTCAATTTTAGATCTATTTAAGTTTACCATAGACTTCAAAAATATTTTGTACATGTTTCTGCCAGTTTCATTCACATAATGAATTCCACCATAATCACTTTTACTGACTTTAAAAGATATTCTAAGGTACCATCTCAACTTAATTACAAAGTGAGAATGAGCATGAGCAAGACAGACATGAGTCAAACTATGGCATCAAATTTTAGTTATATAATCAAATTGCTTATTTTATAACAATAAAAATGATGTATTTCTATTCTTACTACTCATCAAATATTTTGTTTAAAATTAAGGTCTGGTAAAATACCTTGGTTATGCTTCATTATGCTAAGAAATGCTTAAACGTGCTACTATGCAATTCTAAAAGTGCTCAATTTAGATTTTTGCTGGACACAATATTGAACTAATATTATTTTTAAGTTAATAAAAACTGTAAGATTCAAAACTCAGGGAATATACATGAAGATATAAAATTACATATAAAAACAGTTTAAAATTAAAGGGTATTTACTCATTTAGTTACCTGCTAAAACTATATTTTGGAACTGTAGCCTTTCCCTACTACTCTTGGCCATATCAAAACCAACTAAAACAGGAAAAGGAATTAAGAGAGTGCAGATCCCAGCATTATGCTGGGTGTTTCTGATATTATCAAATGATACAGGAGAAACAAAAGTGAACTTTGATAATTATAAAAAAGCATCTCAATTGACCTTTAAAGCTGATCAGTCTATTGGAAAAAATACAGTGCAATATGGGGCTCAACTCCATAAACATTTCCTCCTGAGTAACTTTATTTATCTGAGCAGCCTCAACAATTTCAGTGAGATTATTCATGCATGAAAACATCTTTATGATCACGCCAATAGTCTGCAACACATTCTGACCACCTTGCCGGTAATTCCATAATCCAAAGGTAAATAGTGTATTTTCAGTAAAGTTATTATTTATTACAAAATTTGTTTAAGTACGCATGTCTGGAAATAGAACAAAACCGTTCACAATCTTACATCAATGATATTACTGATCACAGACATGAAGGTCGCTATCTTACAACAAAAAAACTTCAAATCCAGACTCCAGCGAGAAACTGCTGAATTGGAATTCATTTGCAAATTGGATACTATTAATTTAGGCTTAAATAGAGACTGGGAGTGGCTAAGTCATTATGCAAGGTAGCCTATTTCCCCTTGTTTTTTTCTAACACCCCCCCCCACACACACACGTTCTGGTTAAACTTGGATTTATGCTGGAAATGGCCCACCTTGATTATCATGCACATTGTAAGGAGAGTGGTCAGTTTGGATGAGCTATTGCCAGCAGGAGAGTGAGTTTGTGTGTGTGGGGTGGGGGGGTGAGAAAACCTGGATTTGTGCTGGAAATGGCCCACCTTGATTATCATACACATTTTAAAGAGAGTGGTCACTTTGGATGGGCTATTACCAGCAGGAGAGTGAGTTTGTGTGGGGGGGGGGGGAAGGGGGGGGGCGGAGGGTGAGAAAACCTGGATTTGTGCTGGAAATGGCCCAACTTGATGATCACTTTAGATAAGCTATTACCAGCAGGAGAGTGGGGTGGAAGGAGGTATTGTTTCATGGTCTCTGTGTATATATAATGTCTTCTGCAGTTTCCACAGTATGCATCCAATGAAGTGAGCTGTAGCTCACGAAAGCTCATGCTCAAATAAGTTGGTTAGTCTCTAAGGTGCCACAAGTATTCCTTTTCTTTTTGCGAATACAGACTAACACGGCTGTTACTCTGAAACCAGACAAAATAGTGCTAGACACAATATGAAAATCTAAAGATGCATATTTGTGGACTGAAAATTATAACTGCATAAAAATAATTCCTCCTTCACTTACTGAACAAATCTGATTCTGTGATTTCCTGCAACAGCTAACAACATAACCACCTAAGAATCAATCTTGCCCCATTCAAGTCAATGAAAGTTTTGTTATTGATTTCAATGGGAGCAGAATTAGGCCACTAAGACCGAGGAAGAGTGCAAAACTATACTTGCTTTATGTGCTGGTGGTTTGATATGATTTTAAAATATTGTATTTAAAAGTGTATTATCCATTTTTAAGTTAAGCAATCACTCAAGGGATCAGTAAACAGTTGATCTTCTAATAAAAGATAGAACAGAACTGTACTTAATGCTTTTAGGAGGTCTCTTAAGGCAGGAGGTTATGTAATAAGGGTGATCTCTTGGACAGGTTTCAGATATTGTTACGGATCTGGAATCTTAACTTTACCCCCACCCCTAAAACAGTATAAGTTAGTTGTGCAGGGTATTCTGTATTATTACTTCATAGGTTCTATCAGTGCATCCTGCTCTAATCATTCTGTTAAACATTAATCTAAAAAGACCCCTAAGATAATTATCAGGAGGATACCAGTTTTTAAACTGTCCTACAGATGTACAACTTCATTCTGATGCCCGCTCCTCCATTTAAAAAAAAAAGTGAGAAAGGGATTTTATTTCTAATGCACAAAATAGCTCTAAATTATGTTTAAAAATAAGTTACTGGCCTCAGGACTGGAGTTTGAGGAAGTCCTAAGCTCTGAAGACAGGGGCTCTTGGCTGGAATATTTAGGGGAGAAGCACCCCATAATGCTTTATAGAAATATGCTTATGATTGTAAATATGACGTGACTGGAATATGTTTTATGCTAGATACGCCATGTAACATATCTCTGCAAAGGGTAAAATCTACTAAATATATTAATCCTATTTACATGCATGTATCATTTTTGTATTCAAGTTATAAATATTGGCTATGTACTTGTTTGATTTTAAGTAGTCTCAGTGAAGCAGTTGGTCAGCTTCTTGAGAAAAGATTATTCTCAGAAAGTGCCCAATCAAGAAACACTTAAGCTAACAATGAACTCTGAGAGATGCCAATCCACATCTGAGCTTTCCTGGGAATGTGGCATCGGCAGGTAAAGTTCTGAGTCATGCATGGACACGTGACTTGCCCACGTGACTCCAAAACTCCATCTTGCAGCTGGATTCTGCATAGGAGAGGAGAAGGGGTTTCCACCCACAAGAGAAAGTCTATTTAAGCCCCTGGAAACTCCTCCATTTTGTCTTCAGCTGGCTCAAGAGGTAGCCTCTCCACCCCTGAAAGATACCTGAAAGAGACTGGAACAAAGGACAGTAACTACGGGGTGGGAGTGATTGCTGGACCCAGACTAGAAGAAGGCTAGTCTGTAAAATAAGCTTATTGAAACATCTCTGAGGGTGAGATTTCATCTGTAATCACCTTCTTACTGCATTAGGCTTAGACTTGCGTGCTTTATTTAATTTAATTTATTTTATTTTGCGTGCTTTATTTTATTTTACTTTGTTCTGTCTGTTATTACTTGGAACCACTTAAATCCTACTTTTTGTATTTAATAAAATCACTTTTTACTTATTAATTAACCCAGCGTACGTATTAATGCCTGGAGGGGGGGCAAACAGCTGTGCATCTCTCTCTATCAGTGTTACAGAGGGCGAAAAATTTATGAGTTTACCCTGTATAAGCTTTATACAGGGTAAAACAGATTTATTTGGGGTTTGGAGCCCTTTGGGAGCTTGGTACCGCAGTGTTGGAGACAGGAACACTTCTTAAACTCTTTCCAGTTAAGCCTGCAGCTTTTGGGGGACATGGTTCAGACCTGGGTCTGTGTTCGTAGCAGGCTAGAGTGTCTGGCACAACCAGGAAGGGCTCTGAAGTCCCAAGCTGGCAGGGAAAGCAGGCTCAGAGGTAGTCCAGGCACATCAGGGAGCAGTCCCAAAGGGGTTTCTGCAATCCAACCCGTCACATATGTATTCTGTTTGGAGTCTGAAGTGTTTTCATTATTGTGGGAACAACCTACCAAGTTATTCTTTGCACTTAACTATCAGTACGGACATGAACTGATCATTAAAGACAAACTTTCTCCAAGCTACAAACAATGTAAGGGTCCTGTGATATAAAAAAATCATCTTTATGCCTAATTTCTTCTACACTGCTAGAGCTGGGAAAAGATTTCATGCTGAGAAAGATCATTTGCAAACTGAAAAGGAGTACTTGTGGCACCTTAGAGACTAACCAATTTATTTGAGCATAAGCTTTCGTGAGCTACAGCTCACTTCATCAGATGCATAAAGTGAAAAATGCAGTGAGGATGTTTTATACACATAGACCATGAAAAATGGGTGTTTATCACTTCAAAAGGTTTTCTCTCCCCCGACCCCACTCTCCTGCTGGTAATAGCTTATCTAAAGTGATCATCCAGTTGGGCCATTTCCAGCACAAATCCAGGTTTTCTCACCCTCCGCCCCCACAAACTCACTCTCCTGCTGGTAATAGCCCATCCAAAGTGACCACTCTCCTTACAATGCGTATGATAATCAAGGTGGGCCATTTCCAGCACAAATCCAGGGTTTAACAAGAACGTCTGAGGAACAGTGGGGGGGTGGGTTTAGGAAAAAACAAGGGGAAATAGGTTACCTTGCATAATGACTTAGCCACTCCCAGTCTCTATTCAAGCCTAAGTTAATTGTATCCAATTTGCAAATGAATTCCAAATCAGCAGTCTCTCGCTGGAGTCTGGTTTTGAAGTTTTTCTGTTGTAATATCGCAACTTTCATGTCTGTAACCACGTGACCAGAGAGATTGAAGTGTTCTCCAACTGGTTTATGAAATGTGATATATGCCATCATGTGCAAGCAATGCCCCTCTGCCATGTACATTGGTCAAACTGGACAATCTCTACGTAAAAGAATGGACACAAATCAGATGTCAAGAATTATATCATTCATAAACCAATCGGAGAACACTTCAATCTCTCTGGTCACACGATTACAGACAGCGGGAGACTGCTGAATTGGAATTCTTTTTCAAATTGGATACAGATTACTGAGATCTGAAACATATCCCATGGATATCAAGGGACAATTGAAAGGAATACAGGGTTAATTTTTTTAACCTAAACCTGGGCTTTCCACCTAGGCAAAAACAAAAGACTTCATCCCTGACAAGTAGCATGTTCCAAGAGGCAGACATCATGCAGCAATGCTCCATCAGGCTATACTAAAAGATGACTGACCTATGTAAAACTTTATTTAAAGATGCAGAGTCTGTATCCTTTTCCTTTACCGATGGAAAAAGCTGAAAAGGTGGTAGGTGACAGTTCTCATGGCCTTGGATATGTTCACTTAGGCAAAAAGTGTCAATTGTGGCTGGCCAAAATAAGACACTTAAATAGGTGGTCTCGTTTTGAAAAGTGCTGAGCACCCTCCGATTCCATAGGCATCAAGAGAAGCGAGGGATGTTCAGCACCTCTGAAAAATTAGTTACAGTATCTAAATGCCTCTTGGCACCCAGGTCTGAAAATGTTGGCCTTGGGTCATAAAGGTAGGCTACTAAATCCATATTAAGGGACCTAAAATAGTAGCCTGGTTTTCAGAGGTGCTGAGCACCTGGCAGCTAATATTGAAGTCAATCCATGTGCTCTGCACCTTTGAAAATTAGGCCTTTTTAGTGCGTAGATTTAGGAGCCAAGTTTGAAATTTTTAGCCTCAATTGCTCTGTGGCTTAATTTTCACACCGTAAAATAGACAATAATTACCTACCTACCTTATGAATGTTGTGATGATTTATTAGTTACTATTTAACAATATCACCTGATCAAAAAAATCCATCATTCCACTGAAATGTCACACAAATAAATTTAGTAAAGCTAAAAGTTTAGTTCTGCAGAAGACTTTGGCCTGAAACTTTTGTGACTGCAGAGTTAAATGTGATGTTATTTGTGAACCTCTATTGTGCTAGATTAGATTTTAGTGTGACAATATTCATTCTAAATCAACTAATACTTCTGACCTTCAAAACTAGTTTCAAATACATCAGAATTCAATACCTGCACTAAAGCCTTCTTCTACAAGAATTAGCCTGTACAGTATTTATACTTCTAGAAATTCTGCTGCTACATGCAGAATTAAAAAAACAAATCAATCTCCTTCAGGAAACAACAAAAAACTTTTTAGAAAGGTTGGTTGGGTTTTCAACCCCTTATGATAAATGCGTACTGTGGTGCTTTGAAGTTCTGAGTACTTCAACATACCTCAGATTATTAGTGAAACTGAAACAGATGTCCCTCCTTTTTCCTTTTTTTTAAGGGCATGAACCCTAAAAAAAAATAACTCCGTGCTATAATAAAATGTGCTTTTAATTATTTTTTTGTTTAAAAAATAAATTCACAAATAAATCCTCAAAAAGCCAAAGCTAAATGAAGAAGCCCTCTCTAACTATCACATTGTCTCCAACAACCGATTTCTAAGGGCTTGTCTTCAATGAAGTATTAGCTTCAGTTATCTACACTTGAGCTAACTCCTCCTAAGTTAGCCTAGCCTGAGTGAGAGTGGTCTCATAGCAAAACCACACTGGAGCAACCCAGAGTGACTGGATTAGCAGCAGAGAGAAGCTGCAACCCCACGGCATCACTAGTTCAGGCATGGGGAGCACTCAGGCTTTAGTCCAAACCCCCGACAGACCAGCTGGCTCAAGTAGGAAGCACCACTTAACTTGAGCTAGATTTTTGTACATGGACAGGACGGAGTTGGGTTAGAGGCAACACTCTAGTTATACCTCAAGCTAACCCTGCAATGAAGAGAAGCCCAAAGCAAGTTATGCGCAAGTAGTGACAAACAAGCTCTAATGTGATATTTCCCAGCATCCTGAATATTTGCAAATCAGGATTCAGACTGTGGCAAAGCACAGAGATAGCCATAAAAGATGACCCGTTACACCAATACAGGCTATATTTCAATACTCTCTTCTGATCTCTTTGTCCACCATAAAGGTGTTGCTAACCTGTTTGCAGTTGCATAATAGAAAGCTGTAATAGATGAGTGTTACAATAGTTCAAATCATTCCTTTCACTAAGTAACCAGATGGGGAAATTGCTCCTCTTCTCCAAAACCCACACCTGAAGGGGTCATATCTGTACCCAACCTATTTTTGCTAAATAAATATGATTTACAAGATGCAGAATAAAAGACAGTCATGGCCTTGTAAAGTTTACAATCATTGGCAAATTAATTTACATCTCCAAGACATGGAATAAAAATAGACTTCTTGGTTTTCATATTAAGAAATACCAGTAATAACAACCCCCCCGCCCCCCCCCCCGAGCTCTAGTGGGGCAAGTTAAATAGTTCTAAAAGCAAAAAAATCTCAAAGTTCTGCCGGATAACAATCTAGATGAGAATAATCTGGATAATTCAGCAAGAGTCCAAAAAATGATTTTTTATTCTGTGTTTGTACAGCACCTAGCACACTGAGATCCTTGTCCCTGACTGGGGCTCCTAGGTGTTACGATAATACAAATAAATAATAATAGATTATAAGGAACCATCAAGGTGTGTTGCAATAATTGGGCCTACAATATTTTCCCTAATTGTGAACTTAACTGTAAAAAGCTTGCTCTTGCCCGCCCCCGGAACTTCAACTGGTGTAAAAAAATGCATGAAAGTTCGTAAGGTGTCACAAAAACTTCTAATAGCAAGTGTTCATGGGAAATGGTATGAAAATAACGGAATTAGTCCAAACAAAAAGGCCTAGTGATATAACTCAAGTCCTGTCAAGATCCTGCTTAGTAAACTGGAAAAGTGCGGAACCAGAAACTAGTGAACCAAAATGGGTATACTGGTCTAATTGGTGGACAAAATAATGAGAGGATGGGCTATTTCACCCACCATTCCCTGGGTGGATTCTTAAAGAGAGAGACTTTTGGGAGAAAAATTGTCTAATGGAGTTAGCTTCACCACCATGGCTTCCAACCCCACCATCTCTTGGAACCCAGGGCCTTTGTCATCCTGATACTGAGAGTTTGGTCCTGACCAGACCATGCCAGAGAGAGGGACCCAGATGATATTGCCACCTCTTTTGGCTCCATCTGAATCCCAAACACCACCTGGGATGAAACAGGATTGTACTTTAATAACAGCAACAACTGCTCCAGCTCATCTCAACTAACTTCTTCTCTTTTCCCCAAAAGTACAGTTAATACCCTCTTTAATATGATATAAAGAGGCTGTTAAACAAGGAGGTGGAGGATTTCCTTCTAAAAACTCTCCAGCTAAAGGGAAGGGGAACAAGGAATGTTGTTAAAGTGAAAGCCTTATTTGACAAATACTTCACATTTTAAATGTTTTAAGTGTTTTTCCATCTTTTCTATGTTTTTAATAAAAGGTTAATAGGATTCTTAATGGTGTGTTTGCCATGTTACCACATGCCCAAACCTTGTTTAACACTGTTTAATGTTGGACAGTTACGGGGTTATGTCAACACCTTAAGCCCATATATTCCATTTAAATTAATGTAACAGGTGCGAATGCTATTAGTTTGCCTGACTACTAAATCTGTCCAAGCTGAGGACGGAAATAAGACATTATTTCTTTGTTCCAGTCCCCATACCAATTCTTGGTTTGGTTTTAGCTTATGAGGTCTTAACAACATGAACACTTGGGAACTTGTGTACAAAAGATTTCTTTAGAGGAACAGTAGCATTCTGGGGTTCCTCTGAAAATGAAGAGGAGAGAATATCTCATTAATATTAAGACCATAACAGCTTGAAATGTCCTCATCTGTAACGAGGCATATTACAAAGACATTCCAATTGATACATGTCAATGTTTATCAATACATGATGCAACAACTCTTGCTGCCATGTGACAAGCACCAAACTGATGCTCCAATGTGAACTTTTGCTATGTCAAAACAATTCATTCTAAATTAATCTTTTTAAAATGTTCTACACCTCCTTTGGAGATATTCTGATTTAACATAAAGGCCGTATTATTACATCTTATGAAGTAATTTTTTAAATCAATATCTGATTAACTGACTCTAAGGAAACCAAGCTGTGAATACAACCAGACTTTTGCAACATATCTTGCTGCTGCTGCTAGCAAGTTATCATTGTGTACCTGTGAGTAAATGCTTTAGATCATTGCATAAGTATTGTCATTTGTCTGAAATATTTTTTTGTCTTTTTACATACACATGCATGTAGAATTGTTTCTTGAAAATATATTTTCAAAGTTTACCACAAGGCATATGGTAAATCTAAATAAATAAAGTCATGAGAATACGTACAAAGGGTAGTGAGAACATTCATTCTTGATCTTACTACAGCAATACTCCATGTTAAAATTGTGTCTCAAGTTCCCATTACACTTGCCAATTTTCAGTTTAAACATCTTGGTCAAGTCAAACTGCACCAGGAAAAATATCAGTACATAATTGGTTATAAAAACACATTTTTTAAATTATTTCCCTGATACGAAACATGTCACGCATCAGTTATATAACACAAAATGTACATTCAGTGTTGTTTCACCTCCTTGGTGAAATGCTGTTGTTCAATGGCATGTCAACATTTCAAAACATCAACAAGCCAAATGCCACCACCATCAAGATGTTATAATGGTGACTGGCATGTAAAGTGTTAGGTTGGTCCAAACATAAGGTTCATACAGTGGAAAAGTGCGATTTTCAACTGATTTCAGATTTTTTTTAAACTGATTTCAACTCTAAACCAAAACCAAAACTAAACATTACATACTTGCAAGACAATGTTTAAGGTATGTACATCCCATGTAGGGACAAATTCTAAGACTGAGTTGTGCACATATAGCTTCCCTGCAAACCCGCTGAATAAACTATAAAAGCAAGCAAGATATTAGTTTGAAATCAGCTACAGATTATGTAACCAATTGGATTTGCCAAGCTTCTTTTTAGGTCCTTTTCTCTCCTTGTATACTGAAAAAATAATAGTATAATTTTGTATAAAACATTGTGGGAGAGGAGGCTGAGAGCTGGATGAGTTACTAGGTCAGTTACATAAAATCATAAAGTAATTACCACTGACTGCAGCAATACTTTCTGGTGACAGGGGAACTGGCCACTGCAGTCCTCCAACTGCTAAAACCAGGCTAGGACATTTGTTGGCAGAACAGAAACAAAAAGTATGTTTAAAATTTGGGAACCAACCATTATTCAACAGAAATAAAATGCTAATCTATGTCTGCTACTACCCAAATTTAAAACATGAAGCAGAGGCACTAGCAGATTAATTCATGTGAAATATCTATAGTTTAGTAGAAGCTCGTATTAGATTTTCAACTTTTTTTAATACCCAGTAATTTTAAGGGTAAATGCTGCATCACTGCATTAAGAACATAAGGCTCATAAACAAGTAAACTGGAGGTCTTTGCAAGGAATAAAATGCAGGTCTGCATAAAATACTCTAACTTACTAGTATAATAACAATTTCTGTTAGTTATAACATAAATCATTCCTATTTTCCATCCCTACAAAGAGAATAAGTACAGCAAAAACATCATGATTTTTCCAGCAATAAAGGAATGCAGTACCTTTTCTAGGTCTCTAATAAAATAATTTGATGCTGTTAGATTTCTCCTTAGTTCTATATTTATGATGATTAAGATATATGAGCAACCATAAGTTGCTCTCTAAGGAAAATCGTGCATGCAGTACTTTTTAAAATAACATTTTCTTTTATTTTGGGATGACTATAAATACAGAATCCAGTAAAATTTGAAAATACGATGAGAAGACAGATGTAGATGACAAACATTTCTATACATTTATAATGAAACATGCTCATCAGTTCTTAAAACAACAGAAGTCTTACTGAGAAAGCTGAGTTACTACGTTCTGATGGCCCAGTTTGAAAGAGTGACACAATAATGAATACAGATTGCAGCTTTAGGTAACAAAAGATGTTCAGAAAGCAATACAAATGAAGAATAATCTAGTCACATCAATTAAACAGATTTTAATTCGATATTTTATGTTGTGATGAATGTAAACATAAATGTAACTTATATACTGTTAAACAGATACTTAAATTAACACTAAAATTATACAGTATTTACAATACTATTTTCTATTTTCATAACTATAAACTGTATGGTCATCTTTAAACAGAATAGTAGAATTTTCATAAATAGAATGTACATTTAAAGGATGAGGGTTTAGAGAACTTCAGTTTCACACATTTTGTATAATCCAGACATTGTATATTTCTTATTCAATCTGCCATATTAGAAAATTGTAACCACCTGCAAAGTATTCCAATTTTAACTTAATACAGCTGCAATATTATACTTAAGTTACCGATAAGAAGCAAACCGGTAGTCCCCTTACCTAGATATATTGTTAAAGCTGAGAAACAGATGCTGGAGGCAGGGCAAAGTATCCACATCTTTCTAGAAAGAAAGAGAAGCATAAATTCAGCAGCTGAAAGAGAACATCTTTTGAACCTCTCTACTTGGCCTGATGATGAAATATACACATTTCTATTTTCTGTAACCTTGCTGCAACATTGATTTCTGTTGAACATGCAGCTCCATTCCTCTCTGGTGCAGACTCCAAGGGAGTGCTTCAGTGCAGATATCTACTCTGCAGATCAAGCTGCACCACTTGCAAGGTAAATAGCATCAAAGAGAATGAGACTGCTGTTAACCATTTTTAACAGCCTTTCAGGAAAGGAGCCAAGGTGCTTGCCTCAGCGTTTAAGCTTCAGGGCAAGCATGCTGTAATCAAACTGCATAAATATAAATTTGATGTTGTGACCATTCTGCACTAAAGCTTCAAAGTGCAAACTCATAAATTACCTTCCAAATCGCAGTGGCTGTACTGTCAATGGGAGACTTAAGTAAGGATTCTCTCCTATCAACCAACTCACTATCTTTTAAATTGTATAAAAATCTACACCATATGAATAAAAAAAACATACAGATGGACTCTGGAGTCCAATCTTCCAAAAGCTATGTATTTTAACAGTACAAAATTGTTATTGGTGGTTTTAAATGCTACTATACATCTTTTGGAATACTTGAAATAGTATCTAATTCAACATGTTAATAAAGCAAATAAGAGCAAGCTGTATGCGCAAAATACAAATCCACATTGACTAGGGATTGCGGTTTGTCGTTACCCATCCACATATTCATTTATGCCATTAGGTGCATCTCCCTACCCTGTAAAAACCCATTCTCCAACTTGCGGATATGAACACATCCAGTCCAAGTGCTTGGAGACTGGTGCAGGGGCAGGCCACTTGTATTTTTCCAGTAGCTAGACCCATATTCCCACCCCCCATCAGCTTTAGTCTCCATGACTTCTAATTGTGGTTATAGTTGACATGGGGAAAGAGCAGGACAGAAATACACCTAAAGGCTAGGTATTAAGAGGTTGTGTGAATTGTGATTCTTCCTCAAATCCTCAGTGTCTAGCTGATCACAATACTGTGGGATGTGAAGGAATATTCCTTGGGTAGCAGTCTGCCACAGCCACAATTGTTTGCTTTTCCCTGTAGGGTTGCCAAGGACTGTCCTGGAGTATCCAGAAATTAAAGATTATGTCATGTGATGAAACCTCCAGGAATATGTCCAACCAAAACTGGCAACCCTACCTTGGGGTAGCTTGCAAGCATCACAAACATGGGTGTAAGTTTACCCTAAGTTCTGTAAGGAAGTCACAGAGTAACTGAAGTTCTGCTTCCATCAATTTAGCTGGCTGATACAGTGGAACGCTGATTCTGGGCCCGGCAAACAAGCACAGACTGGTGGGACCGCATAGTGTTGCGGGTATGGGATGATTCACAGCGGCTGCGAAACTTTTGCATGCGTAAGGCTACTTTCCTGGAACTCTGTGAGTTGCTTTCTCCCACCCTGAAGCGCAGGAATACCAAGATGAGAGCTGCCCTGACAGTTGAGAAGCGAGTGGCGATAGCCCTGTGGAAGCTTGCTATGCCTGACTGCTACCGGTCAGTCGGGAATCAATTTGGAGTGGGCAAATCTACTGTGCGGGCTGCTGTGATCCAAGTAGCCAATGCAATTATTGACATTCTGTTATCAAGGGTAGTGACTCTGGAAAATGTGCAGGTCATAGTGGATGGCTTTGCTGCAATGGGGTTCCCTAACTGTGGTGGGGCAATAGACGGAACACATATCCCTATCCTGGCACCGGGCCACCTTGCCAACCAGTATATAAACAGCAAGGGGTACTTTTCAATGGTGCTGCAAGCACTGGTGGATCACAAGGGACGTTTCACCAACATCAACATGGGATGGCCGGGAAAGGCACATGACACTCGCATCTTCAGGAACTCTGGTCTGTATGAACAGCTGCAGCAAGGGACTTACTTTCCAGACCAGAAAATAACCATTGGGGATGTTGAAATGCCAATAGTTATCCTTGGGGACCCAGCCTACCCCTTGCTCCCACGGCTCATGAAGCCATACACAGGCAGCCTGGACAGTACTAAGGAGCAGTTCAACTATAGGCTGAGCAAGTGCAGAATGGTGGTAGAATGTGCCTTTGGATATTTAAAAGCTTGCTGACGCTGTTTGCTGACTAGATCAGACCTTAGCGCAACCAACATTCCCATTGTTATTGCTGCTTGCTGTGTGCTCCATAGTATCTGTGAGAGTAAGGGGACACATTTATGGCAGGGTGGGAGGTTGAGGCAAATCGCCTAGCGTCCGATTTTGAGCAGCCAGACACCAGGGCGATTAGAAGAGCACAGCAGGGCACGCTGCTCATCAGAGAGGCTTTGAAAACCAGTTTCATGACTGGCCAGCCTTCTGTGTGACAGTTGTGTGTATTTCTCCTTGATGCAAACCCACCCTCTTTGCTGATTTTAATTCCCTGTAAGCCAACCACCCTCCCGGCTTCAAAATAAAGTAACTATTGTTTTGAAACCATGCATTCTTTCTTTATTAATTAAAGAAAAAGGGAGATAACTGACAAGGTAGCCAGGGTGGAGTGGGGGAGGAGAGAAATACAACCCCACATTGCTTATTGTAGCCACACTACAAATCAAACTGTTTGAATGACAGCCTTCTGTTGCTTGGGCCATCCTCTGGAGTGGAGTGGCTGGGTGCCCGGAGCCTCCTCACACCCGCATTCTTGGGCGTCTGGGTGAGGAGGATATGGAACTTGGGGAGAAGGTCAGGAGGTTGTACAATGGATGCAGTGGGGTGTTTGTGCTCTTGTTGGCTTTCCTGCAGCTGCACCAGACGCTTCATCATGTCCATTTGGTCCCCCATTAGCCTTAGCATCACCTCCTGCCTCCGCTCTTCGCACTCCTGCCTCTGCTCTTTGCGCTCACTTAATGCTTTCCTGGCCTCTGCCACTGAATGCCTCCATGCATTCAGTTGTGCCCTATCAGTGCGGGAGCACTGCATTAGCTCGGAAAACATGTAATTGCAAGTGCATTTTTTCCGCCTTCTAATCTGCAATAACCTCAGGGACGGAGATAACGGAGCCTAGAAACATTTGCACCTGGGGGGAGATAAAAAGGGAGAGTAAAATTTATGATAATACATTTCTGAGAACAAAACGGAGACTCTTTCACAGTTGTGAATCTAGCAATTCACAGCAGACAGCACATGTGCTTTAGGTACAAGGTCGCATTTTGCCTTTTATATTGAGCGCCTGCCGGTATGGTGACACATCACACATGGCTGGGCAACAGAATTCGGTTTCCATGCAGCCATAGTAAGGCAAAGGGTACACGGGGTTGGCTTTGTATGCAAAACATGTGGGAATGGTTTCAAACTGCAGCGCCATCCTTTCCCATAGCAAGCAATGGATTGGGTTTCACATTTAAAAGGAGGGGCTGCGGTTTTCGGGTGGATGTGCAGCACATACCTCCCACCACCCCACCGCGTGGCTATTCTCCGGGATGATCCCTTTAGCCAAGCGAAAACAGCCCAGCATGAATGGGGTCCTTTTACTGTTCCCTTACAAAAATTCCCCTATTTCAACCAGGTGACCAGGAATGATATTACTCTCCTGAGGCTGACACAGAAAGATATAGACCAAATGTTGCTTGAATGTGACCAAAACTCAGGACCATCTGCTACCATGCTTTGTGCTGCAATGATTCCAGAATTCTTTCAGAGTACCTCCAGGAGAGTTTCATGGAGATGTCCCTGGAGGACTCCCGCTCCATCCCCAGACACGTTAACAGACTTTTCCAGTTACTGTACGGGCAGCAAATGCATCCCAATTCTTCAGGGCAAATCAAACATGAAACACTATTGCTTTTAAACCCTGCACTGTAGTTACAAATGTGCACTCACCAGAGGTGCCTTCTCCAGCTTCAGAGTCGGGGATCCCGCCTTCGAATGCACAGTGAGGAAAAGGTCCTGGCTGCTGGGGAGAACGGATTCACTGCTTGCCTGCTGCGCATTCTCCTCCTCCTCATCCACAAAATCTTCCTCCCTGTTGCGTGAGACTCCCCACTTGCACGTGTCCACGGATAGTGGTGGGGTAGTGGTAGGGTCTCCTCCTAGAATGGCATGCAGCTGATCATAGAAGTGGCATGTATGGGGCTCTGACCCAGAGCAACCGTTTGCCTCCTTTGTCTTTTGGTAGGCTTGCCCCAGCTCCTTAACTTCCATGCGGCACTGCTGTGTCCCCCTGTTGTAGCCTCTCTCCAACCTGCCCTGTGAGATTTTGGCAAATATATTTGCATTTCTTCTTTTTGATCGGAGTTCTGCCTGCACAGATGCTTCTCCCCATACAGCAAGCAGATCCCTTTTGGTCCATGCTGGAGCTCGTTTGCAATTCTAGGGGGACTGTATGGTCACCTGTGCTGCTGAGTTCACCATGCTGACCAAACAGGAAATGAAATTCAAAATTTCCCGGGGCTTTTCCTGTGTACCTGACTAGTGCATCGGAGTTCAAAGTGCTGTCCAGAGTGGTCACAATGGAGCACTGTGGGATAGCTCCCGGAGGCAAATACCGTCGATTTGCGTCTGCACTACCCCAAATTCGATCCAGCAAGGTCGATTTTAGCGCTACTCCCCTCGCCAGGGAGGATTACAGAAGTCAATTTTAAGAGCCCTTTAAGTCGACGGAACGGGGTTGTTTGTGTGGACGCATTCATTTTAAAATTGACCTAATGCGGCTAAATTCAACCTGACCCCGTAGCATAGACCAGGCCTCAGCTTTCAAGAACAGTACGTTTCTGAGCCCTCCTGGCATCAGAGATAAAGCTTGAGAAGAAGAACACTAAAGGCTCAAAAATGAGATAGCAGAGAAAAGAAATTTTAAAATAATATTTTTAAAATAATACATTTGAAGACAAGCTCATGCGTTTGGGTGCCCGACACAATTTCTGAAATCTTGGGGTTAGCAATGCTGCTGTTTAAGGTTATCTAAGGTTTGAAGTTACAACAAAGTTATGATATATCTTTATTCCATAATTACTCTGTCAAGTTATATTAGGTACTGCCACCAATAGCACTGTCAAAATACAACCGATGCACAAGAAATCTAATCCATTTTAGTACCAAAATTTTGTGATAATTCTGCAATTTTAGTCCTATATCATGATTCAACAGCAAGGAACAAAAACAAGAATTATTCTGTCCTATCACTGGTAAAGAAAATCCAAAACTGTCCTTAAAAATAAAGCTGCACAAGAAATCCAAAAGGAACTCACTAACAATATTTAAGAAATATTCCTTTCACAAAATAATAGAGTGGATTGCAGATGTTGGGATAGCTGTCACATGGAATAGTGGGATACTTCCAGCTCACTACTGGGACCCGAGTCAAGAGGGGCTGCATCTACATTGCAAAACAATAGGGCTCACAACCTGGGTCCCAGCTTAACTCAAGCTTGGACCTTTCAGTCCTGTAGGGTCTTGGGACTCTGGGTCCAAGCCCTAGATTAGTGCAATTGCAGTGTAGACACTAGGGGGGTTAGGCATGAGCCTGGGCTCAGGCATGAGCTTATGTTGCAGTGTAGACATACCCTCAGAGTCCCCAAGAACTCCACATACAAAGCAGTCAGTTCAGTTAGCCCTCCAGCCAAGTCATAAACAAACTTATCCCATTCTGGGGTAGCGAAATTCCAATCAATCAAGTCCCAACAAACAAAAAAGTTGTTCTGTCCTTCAGTGGTTCCTCTTCAGCCAGCCCTCTGGGTCCTGTACCCATCCCCTCATTGGGCTACCTTTGAGAGTCTTTTTGGCTCTGGGATAGAGCACTCCACCCCCAGGCTGGTTCCCCTGGAGTACATTCTCAGTTCTTGCTGGACTCCATTCCTTCCATCCTTCCCCGCTCCAGTATAGAACACTGGGCCTCAGGCTGGTTCCCCTGGGATAGCCAACTTCCTGTAGACCTTGGCTTAGGGCTTTCCACAAGAACATACCCACTCCCTGTGGTTCCACACCAAAATAGAATCATAGAATCATAGAATATAAGGGTTGGAAGGGACCCCAGAAGGTCATCTAGTCCAACCCCCTGCTCGAAGCAGGACCAATTCCCAGTTAAATCATCCCAGCCAGGGCTTTGTCAAGCCTGACCTTAAAAACCTCTGAGGAAGGAGATTCTACCACCTCCCTAGGTAACGCATTCCAGTGTTTCACCACCCTCTTAGTGAAAAAGTTTTTCCTAATATCCAATCTAACCTCCCCAATAGATCTCCCAGCCCTCTTATGAGGCTATTGCAAATAATTCCCCTAATACTTTACTAAGGTTTACCACAACTCAGTTTACACAAAAGCATTTCTTTAATAGACCAAAGGCCACTTGGTGTTGATTACACTCAAAATACAAATATACGCATACACAAACTTATATGCAACATCCTAGTACAGTGGTTCTCAAACTGTGGGTTGGGACCCCATTTTAATGGGATTGCCAGGGCCAGCATTAGATTTGCTGGAACCCAGGGTTGAAACTGAAGCCTGAGCTCCACCCCACCCAGAGCAGTGGGACTTGGGCTGCAGCCCCTTCTCTTCCAATCTGAGGTGGCAAGGCTTGGGCTCTGGCTCCCTCTCCCTCCACCCAGGGCAGCAGGGCTTGGGCTCCAGCCCTCCCCCTGGGATCATGTAGTAACTTTGTTGTCAGAAGGGGGCCACGGTGCAATGAAGTTTGAGAACCCCTGTCCTAGTATCAATCCAGTTATAAGTATTGGCCAAAATACTTACAACAGGATCAGGCCCAGGACATACCCCTCTGGAGTCACAGCATGATGGGAGACAAAGAAACTCCCCAAAACCTTATCTTTTATACACTATAATAAATAAGTGATATCACTGCTGGTTATCAGACCATAGCCAAAGCTAGAGGAAGGAGTTTTAGTCAAGACAAGACTAATGGCTGGGCCCGCTCCTCAAGATTTTCTTCTTATTTTATTTTACCATATTTCTTCCCAATAACTGAACTAAGCATTTCTTTTTAAACAAACCATATATAACCAATTATTTACTGCACCTGGGGCCCAATTAAGCAAGTTTTCTTTATTTCTATTACCTCATCCCAAACGTTAAATAAGATAATGCTGGTATTTCAAGGGTCACAAGAAGTTTAATAGAAACAAGCTCTTCTTTCCCGTGATCTCATTCTTTTTTGGTCACATGCTTTTAGGCCTATCACTTATGCTAACATTCAAACTCAATTTGAAAAACACAGTTCACCCAGGTCCAGTGTAGGCCAAATTCCTGCAGAGGCCCAGGTGTCCATTAAGCTATCATCTGACCCCTATAATCTCATCCCCTCAGGTTGGGAAGCAGCTAATTAGTTATCGCACAGGTAAACTAGCCCCATCTCCCATTAAAAGAGCCAGTCACCCTGTGACAGGAGGTTACAATAAAAATAATATACTGCATTCATTAAATAGTCAACACCGCCTAGAACTCAATTTCAAATACCTTTGAATTAAAACAGGCCAAAGAGAAAGCACGTTTACTAAAATTAAAATGATCCAAGACTTGCCTGAACTGAGCATGAGGATAATTTTTCTTTAACCAAGCCAAAGTAGACTGAGACCAAGATGGATTTCACAGATACTATAGCTCAAACATGCTAATTCTTAAAAATTAAATTATATTTATTTATTTATTATACCCAGAGTATTAACTGTCTGGGTATAATTTAAAGAAACAAAAATATCTACCATACACTAGTCAATCATTATTTCCATGTTCTCATTGTTTCAAGGAACAAGAACAATTGTGGATAATTTGGCATACTACATGAACAGTTAGACACCCAGGAGATTCAAGAAAATATTCCTGAGGGAAAGAGAGCAGGGACTAAGCATGAAGTTGAGCAGCAGTATAACATGGGAAATTTTGATTACACAATCAACATTTTTGTTACTGTTTATTTAGGGGTTGGTTTGTTTTTAATATTCTTTACTGAATGATGGAAAACAAATACATCATCAAAAACTCACAAAAAATGCTGAGTAAAATCTTGGCACTGCTGAAGTCAATGACTAAATTCCCAGATACACAGCAGTACCTGAGGTAACTCAGACCTACTTTAAAAAAAAAAAGCCCCAGGTGCATTAAGAGTTGCAATCTACTTGTGTAAGATGATCCTATCAACTTGGAAAAAAATCAGTCAACGTTCCTACAGGAAAGCTCCATCACTCCCAAGGAGGAAGTTCCATTTGCATATCATATCTTACCAGAGAGATGGATACAGAATTCTGCTGGCTACACATGTTATAAAGGAGATTGAATTTAAAAGGGCCAAATCTCAGCTCAGCTCAGCCACATCTCAAATCTCAGCTCAGTCACATAGACTAAGACAGGACTTTTTCTATTATTATGAAGAAAAGCAAAAAAACCCCAAGTAAACAAAACTGGAAATAGGAGCTGAAGCCTCCATTTTCTATTCTGCAAAACTGACAGTTCACTTGTGTCAGAAAATCATATACCAGTGGTCAGATTAGCTGACATGATCTAAGACACAGCTCAAGGCAAGAGCTCTGATAAAGAAGAAATTGGAACAAGACTCTCTACATATATTAACCTCTCTCCTTTGTTGTCATGTTCCATTTGTTTCTTTCCGAGCGGGGGAATACACTGTTCTAGGTATTTAGCAAAACAGCATTCTTTTATGCAATGTGCTCTTGTTAGTGTATTATGAGTCTGCTACAACTGCTTTATATTAAGGTTTTGTAATAAGAAACTGAAACAATATCTTTTGCAGAAACAGATCTTTAAATTATTGCTCAGGTACTTTCTCATTGACAAAATATTGGACACTGATGGCCTTTTCTTTTTGAAAGTATTGGTTAATGTTAAGTGAAACTGCAAAATTAAAAACAGTATTTTTAATTTTCTTTTAAGATCATACTGACTTTCTCTAACTGTCATATTAAAAAAAAAGAGAGGCTACTACGAAAAAAAAGCACTTTATACCATCAATAGCCATGATTTTTAAGTTCAGGATATAGTCAGTATATTCTTTACTATATTTTTAGATACCTACTCAATCTATGCACCAGAATTGTATAGTTTCTTCAAGATTTCCTCACTTTTGGCACTTTAATTAGTATAAAGACAGCTTCACAGCTATAAACAATCATTTAGATAAAATATCCATGTGTTATTTTTGGTTTCATCCACTTCACATAAAACTAACCAAAAGAGCACCAAAATCATAGGACAAATGAAAACAATATAGTTCTAGAACTGTGAAACACTAACATGGTTTAAATCAAATGATAATATTATTGTATTTTGCTAACTTTTTTGTGGGGGAAGGACAACAAATATTAATTGAGCTTTATCACTTACCATGGAGGTGATTTGATTATGACGAAGGTTAAGTTCTGTCAGTGAATCCAGTCCATTAAGGTTTTCTACATAGCTTAAAAGGTTTCTGGCAAGGTTTAACACTCTGAGTTCACCCAAATGATTGATATTTTCTATTTTAGCAATCTGTAATGAGAAGTATAATTAATAGCATGCATATTGTGCCTAGTTTGCTTAGACACCTGTTAGAGATACATTTTAAAGAAATGGAGATACATACTAATATAATTCTACCTTAGTTTTTAATATTTAATCGTCTGACATTCTGTGTATTTCTACTATATGGGCCAAATATGTGCTGCTTCTTAAATGTTCTGTCTGAGAGCCTTACTTCAAGCCAGCCTTGCAAATTCACTCACTTGCCTGAGGCAAGCATGGACCTTCCTTGAGTTAGTGTGACCCAGGCCATCAATTTCTGCAGAACATAAGCTTTAACTGAAAAAATAAGTCTATAGCCCTTATGATTGTGAAGAGAACCTTAAAAAGGTGAACGGAATATAAAGAGGCAGTAAAATGGTAGTGAGCAGCTGCCGCTATTACATCACTGGACCTAACTGGGGAGCTGTATTGACTGCCTCAGTTGGTCTCAGAGGGAATGTCTCTGGCCAGCTGAGGGGAGAATGGAAAGTCCCGCCATTCACTGAGCTGAGTACATTGTACCAGGCATACATATGTTAGTGTAACTGTAGACATTAATCTGGGCAGCTAGGACTGTGCTTCATTGACAATAAACCTGACTGGGCACCTTCGCTACTAAACCAAGTCTTGTGGTCTTATTGGGCAGTTCGATCGAGGTCTGCTGTGTCAGCTATCTGCACAGAGCTGGGACAGCATACACCGGGAACAAACAAATGCAGCCAAAGACTAACTACGCCAGGCAGAGTTAAGGGTTCTTTAAATGTTAAATTGTTTACTGTTATATGTCTGAATTCAGAATACTGGTGTGTCAGCTATTCCAACAATTGTCTCAGGTTTTATTTCATGCCAAAAAATTCCAGATGAAAATATATACAAAGCCAATAGATAATAAGAACCAAAATATCATTAATCAGAGGAAACATTCCCTAAACCAATTTGATTATAGTAACATGAGAAAAATAGTAACAGGCTTCTCCTCAGTGATGTATAATAGTTTAATATTAGTCTTCTCTAAAGAAACAAAAAGATATTTTGGAAGCACAAGTAAAGATCAACTCTTAATACACTGGGGCACCAAAATAATAGCAAAATGCACAGTGAAGGTTATTGTTTAAAATTGTGTATTCAGACAGACAGATCTGTGAAACTGAAGCCAACAGCAGATGGTTAGCATAAGTGCACAGCTTTCTGCAAATGGCTGTCTAGCTATAACTACAGCAAACTGCAATGCACAAGTTCTAAATGGTCCTAGCTTCTACTGGTACTGCAGAAATCTGGGTTTCATCAATAATTTATAGAGAAGTTATTTATAACTTTTCCGAGTCATAAGCTTCTGTCAACAGTAATGGAATTCCTTCCCTCCTTCCTAATACACTTTTTTTTTTACATAAAGATAAACCTGCTTTTAGCCATTATTTTATTTTTAGGTAATAAGTCATTGCCTTTTCATTCTAGGCCATTACAAGTGATATTCCCTTTAACAGATATAAATAATACAGACCTAACTTCCTGTGGACTATTTTCTACTGACCATAAACAAAAGTAATTGATAATCAGTTTTTCAAGCTCCTTTTTTGCATTAGGTTTTAAATAAGAATAGGAAATGTTGCTTTTAAATAAATGTACAAAACAATACTACCCAGTATCTTCATGTTGTTTGTTTCTGAGGATTATTGGATATTTGACTAGTGAGAAAATTTGAAAAGCTCAAAGAGTCAATATAAAAATGCCTTAAAAAAGATTTTTACGCAGCACATATCTCATCAATAATGAAATACCAAAAAGATGGCATCAGTTTATGACGTATTTTTCTTGTGTACACTCAAAAGAGGTCTCCGCTTAAAAATAATATTGCATATATTTCTTATATTTATGTTGTTGAGCTTTCAGTTAGGAAAGCATGGCATAGAATTAGATAAAGGACTACACAAAGCAATTCCAACAATAATTTTATTTTTTTTAAATTAAATGATATGGCATAAAATCTATTCTACATGCAATAGGCCAAATTTTCCTGTTAGTTACACTTGGGCCAACTCCATTCATTTTGATGGGGCAGCCTGGGTATAACTGGAGGAAAGAATTTAGCCCAATATGTCTATAGCTAAAATACCTTTGGAGAGATTTAATGAAATACCGAAGAGCATACCATCAATTTAATAAAAGGCTGTTGCTTTGCCACATAAGGGATCAAAACTAGAGTTCAGTCCCTCTCTTCACAGGGCTGCTCAGGCTTGGAAGCACATTGCTTAGAAATGAAACGTTGACCTGAATGCAGTGTTGTTGTAGCCGCATTGGTCCCAGGATATCAGTGAGACAAGGTGGGTTAGATAATATCTTTTATTGGACCAACTTCTGATGGTGAGAGAGAGAAGCTTTCGAGCTTACACAGAGCTTTTCTTCAGGTCTGGGAAAAGTGCTCCCAGCATCACAGCAAAATGCTATGTGGAACAGATTGTTTAGCATAAGTAGTTAGCACATATCGTAAGGGGGTGATCATTCAGGGTAGAGTGGTCTGTTAAAACCTCTTCAGTCATAAGACAAAAAGAGGGGGTTAGTGGGTTACAGATTGTTGTAATAAGCCATAGATCCAGTATCTCTGTTCTAGATACTTGATTTTTGGTATCTAACAGAGTAATGAACAGAGACACACATTTAAGCAGTAAACAGAGTCATCAAGCAGGAAGGGAAATAAAGAAAGCTCAAACAGGCAACAAAAAAGCCAACAAGGAATATCCTTCCACACAGACTCTGTCTCCTAGTGCCCAGCTGGAAATGTTTTTTCAGGAAAGGGACTGAAATTATAAAAAGATGGGACTAACATCCCAAAGCACACCTTTCTCTCTCCCTACCTATCACATTCATGGCACCTGAGGCAACAAAGAAAGCGTTTGTTGGACTCTGGGGAGGGGTCCTGACCTATAGGGTTTGGTCAGTAAGACTGCTGAAAACACCTGGTGAGAAACTCTGCTTGAATCTGATATAGTTTGTTAAGTCAGGCATTAGTAGATGTCTTATCTTTTTCTTGTAATCATTTCTGACTTTTATGCCTCACTACTGGTACTCACGTAAAAACTCTCTCTGTAGTTAAACTGGTTTTACTGTTCGACCTATACCAGTGTATTTTAAATTGAAGTGTCAGAAGAACTATTTGAGATAATATGCTGGCGTATTGTTCCCTTTAAGGAATAACAGACTTAAAATATTTTGCATTGTACAAGAGAAGGCTGAGCAGTACAGGACATTTCCTGGGACAGGGGGGCGGGGCCTGGGGTCACCCTGCAATATAACCAAAGCTGGCCAGAGCCAGAGTGCGACCCAAATGTGGCTGGCAGGCTGCAGTTACACACGGACACTCAGGGTGTGGCTTGCAAGCTAGAAGGCTGTTTGTGAGATGCCCAGGTGGGAGCTATTTCAGTAAGGCATTGTAAGACACCCAAGATTGCAGGCTGGGGTGACATAACTGCTCATTAGGCTGGATTGTACCCTGGTATGTCACAATCCTCCATGAAGCTGCTTCAGTGGTAGTGCAACAGCAGGAGATCTTAAGCAAGAGCTTTCACTGTCACATGTCCCTGAAGAGCTGAACTGTAAAACCAGAACACCCACAAGGTTGGAGCTCTGGCAAAGGGTATGCTTAAGCTACTGGGGAGTTGATGGGTGGAGTCAGCACTGGCCCTGGGCATCTAGGGAAGCTGGGCCGCATGGTCCTATTTCCATGAAAAGGTATCAAAGAACCTGTACCCAGGAAGTGTACCGGAGAGGCCAAGGAAAGAGGTACGGCTGGAGCCTATTCAGACCAAGTGATGCTTAAGACCACATGGGTCTAATATGCTGGGAACCAAATGCAGCAAACTGATGAGTGTCCAGCTGGAGGAGCTCTAGCAGGGCTGTGTGTGACACTCAACTTTACTGAAACTTCTGTAAGAAGAGCAGCAGCAGTCTCTCTCATTCAGACACTAGGAATGGGACTGGCCTTTCTTCTGGATCATTACAACATTTACAAAGGGATGAGAACTAACAACCCTTTCCCCATAGATAATAAATACCCTCATCTTCCCTTGAATTCAAGGGGAGTTGAGGGTGATCAACATCTTGTACTACTTGGCTTTTAATACTTAAATATGACAGTTAGGGAGATAATATACATCCTTTTCAAGATTCTGATTTTCAGAAGTGATGAGTGTCCACAGCTCCCACTGACTTTAAATGAAGTTGTAGGTGCTCAGCACATCTGAACATCAAGCCATTAATCTCCTCCTGTCTCTGTTTCCCATCTTTAGAAAGCTACACTATACAAATACTTTCTTTTGTCAACTTGAAGTGGTAAGTTCTATTATTGTTAGCAGAATTCTGGTAAACAAGCTTCCCAAAAGCTCCTAGTAAATAATATTTTCGGGACAAGAGTGATCAGCAATCAGGCTCACTGTGAACATGATTCTTTGTTATGGATACTGAGCCAAGTCTTGGGAGTGAGAGAAAGAAGGATATCTTTAAAGGGGCCATTTGTGGCTTGATCAAAGTTTTTTTGTGAGCGTTAGAGAGACTTCAACCTCCCTCAACACTTACAAACTTGGCAAGTTTCTGTTTATTAATGAAAACAGGGAACAACAACTAGCTTTTTATACAGTGTGCTTATCTGCCAGACAAGTTTTCACCTGACAACAGTACATTGCTCAACGTCCTGGTGAGGTGAATATGCCTCAGGAATTACTGGCAATTTAAAACATGTACAGACAAAAAGAGATAGGCAACAATGTGAAAAGTTCTGCTTTGTGTTCCAACTTTACTTCAACAAAGTCACTCTAGTAGAAGGTAATTGTGGTTAATGATATTAAGAAAGGAATTAATATTGGACTATAATTAAAATTGCTTACCTAGGGTCTAATTCTGCCATCCTCACTGACTTAAAATCAATGGGACTACTCCCAAACGAAGGTACTAATCAACATGAGTAAGGGTGGCAAGATCAGCACCATAATAGTCATTTAGCTGTTTTGACAAATATATTAGTTATTATACTATAAATGTTTTTATCTTGTTAATGTGTCCAATTTGTTCGGGTTCTCTATAGCTCCATTGAATGATAAAGTGGCTCTTTGCTAAACGTGTGGTTACAGAGGCTATGCCAACAAAGGGAATTCTGTACCTATGTTGCATCATTAAAGAGACAACTTGCCAAAGTTATCAGTCATTGCAATACAGCAAAAACAATTATTCTTTTAGTCCTACTGGAAAGATTACATATTCAAAACCCAAATTTAATTTTGGATCATACATCAATACTTGACTTTGGACCCTTCTGTTTTGTTATTTTAGTTGCTATGTTCTGCAGTACTGGATTACTTTCTTTTAATGTTATGAAATTTAATTCTGTGGTTGAAAGGGGATTATTATGGCATGTTTGGTTTGGAAATTGTACATTTTCAATACTAATATAAAAATCAAAGGCTACCTTAAGGAAAGATCCCAAGAATCTCAAGATGGAACAAAAAAATATAGTCTTCCTTCATTAATAAAAACAAAACAAAAAAACACAGACTCCAAAGAACAAGAGAGCAATAGAATAAGAAATAGAAAAATTACACTTTTTCATGTTATAGCAGATCTGCCTATTTTCTTAGATAATGGTTTATATAATCATAAATATTTTTGTTTTAAAAGTATCCATTGATCTTTAAACAAAATTCCCTCTTTGCATTCATACAAAATTAAAGAAATATGGATAACAGTATTTTTAAACATATAGCTTCCTTGTGAAATTGACAAATGCATTTACAAAAGTTACTGTGACTTAATATCAGACCTTACCTATCCCCAAGAGATGTAGGCAGGGAGATGTAATTCGTTAATGTAATATAGTTTTACACTTTTCATACTGACAGGTTTCAGAGGAGCAGCCATGTTAGTCTGTATCCGCAAAAAGAAAAGGAGTACTTGTGGCACCTTAGAGACTAACAAATTTATTTGAGCATAAGCTTTCGTGAGCTAGAGCTCACTTCATCGGATGCGTTCAGTACCACTGAACGCATTCGATGAAGTGAGCTGTAGTTCACGAAAGCTTATGCTCAAATAAATTTGTTAGTCTCTAAGGTGCCACAAGTACTCCTTTTCATACTGTCTATTCAGTGAGAAACATCCTGCCCTTGCAAAACAGCAGCAAGCTAAATTTGAAGGTCCCAACCATGTATATGCCCCATATTGACATTCTTAGTCCTTCTCAACTAGAAAAGTAACACTCATTAACCTTTTCAGTTTGGATTTCTCCAGTATATATCACTTTGCCAGCAATAAAAAGTATTCCAACTCCTGGTGTAAGATTTGCCCACAGCTACATAGGTGTCATGTACCAGCAGCTGGATCAGGCACCATGTGCACAACTCTTACTGGAGTCCCAGTGAAGTTAAAGGGAATTTCACAAATATATCTGAGGAAAGAATCTGATTATATGAACATTTAAAAGAGTTGTATATTATTTGTTGATTTTTTAAAAAAATATACTTCATTAATAATTTTCCCCAGCCTAATTTCCATTTTTGCTTATTGTAACCTGTGCCTGCACAATTCTTTGTATCAAAGCTTAGGTTACAAATCTAGACCAAAAGTTTCAAGAAAATGTACATGTATTTGCAGCCACAAAAAAGCGCATGCATTTGCATATTTAACTTGCATGTGCATTTACTGCAAGTGTATAACAGTACATACAAGTAATGATATGGATGCATAACTGGTCTGTCATAAATATAAAGGGAAGGGTAAACCCCTTTAAAATCCCTCCTGGCCAGAGGAAAAATCCTCTCACCTGTAAAGGGTTAAGAAGCTAAAGGTAACCTCGCTGGCACCTGACCAAAATGACCAATGAGGAGACAAGATACTTTCAAAAGCTGGGAGAAGGGAGAAAAACAAAGGGTCTCTGTCTGTTGGTATGCTGCTTTTACCGGGGATAGAACAGGAATGGAGTCTTAGAACTTTTAGTAAGTAATCTAGCTAGGTATGCGTTAGATTATGATTTCTTTAAATGGCTGAGAAAAGAATTGTGCTGAATAGAATGACTATTTCTGTCTGTGTGTCTTTTTTGTAACTTAAGGTTTTGCCTAGAGGGATTCTCTATGTTTTGAATCTAATTACCCTGTAAGGTACGTACCATCCTGATTTTACAGGGGTGATTCCTTTACTCCTATTTACTTCTATTTCTATTAAAAGTCTTCTTGTAAGAAAACTGAATGCTTTTTCATTGTTCTCAGATCCAAGGGATTGGGTCTGTGGTCACCTATGCAAATTGGTGAGGATTTTTACCAAACCTTTCCCAGGAAGTGGGGTGCAAGGGTTGGGAGGATTTTGGGGGGAAACACGTGTCCAAACTACGTTTCCCAGTAAACCCAGTTAGAGTTTGGTGGTGGCAGTGGATATTCCAAGGACAAAGGATAAAATTAATTTGTACCTTGGGGAAGTTTTAACCTAAGCTGGTAAAAGTAAGCTTAGGAGATTTTCATGCAGGTCCCCACATCTGTACCCTAGAGTTCAGAGTGGGGGAGGAACCTTGACATGGTCGTTCTCAAACACACAATCCCCTAAAAATTTAGGCCCTCTCTAAAAGCAGACACTATGTTTTTATATTGCCCTATCACTATGTATTTGAGCACATACTACTACTCCTAAAAGTTCAATAAAAAAGCTAATCCAAAGAAACAATTATGTTTTCACCTATGTAAATTGTTCATTAAAACTTTTATGTAGGTATTTCCATTCCCCACTCTCTACAAAGTGCAGCAGTAACACAATAAGGAGCAACATTAGGACAGAGCCTTGTCAGATCAAGAATCCAGAGTATTCATACATCGATTTTACATATTCAGGATAACCACAAATTATTTTAAACAGCTCAGCTATTTAAACATTTTGTATCACACATTTTACATTTTCCAAAAGAATACTGTACCTGACTTACTTATCCTTACACACTTTTCCACTGGATAGATCAGAAAAAGTACTGAGAACCTTACAATCCCCTTACTCTCTCTCAAACATATCTATTATAATAACACTTTTCACTTTGATAACCTCTTCATCAGAGAAAATAGAAGCAATATACAAAGATGATTACATACCCCTATTTTAGAGGCAGGGAAACTGATGCATTCTTCACTGGTTAAGTGATCTACCCATGTCAGATTGGATATTCTTGGCAAACCTAGGACCATATCCTGGATTTCCCAAAGCTCAAGCCACTGCACTAATCACAGACAATACTGCCTCCCTGTATTATTCACTGTCCAGATTTTGAATTATTGTACTTTATGCAATGAGTCATTTGTAGATGCAATATTTCACTGGTTACTGTAACCATTTTAACTCTTCTACCATAAAAATGACTGCATATTATTTTAGCTACATCACAGCTATTTTGCGTTAGATGAGTGTGTTGTAGCTCTAAGTGAACTGATCCTGTTATTTTTAGTTGTATGAATATTTAGTAAGTTAATGGTTTTACTTTTCATAAACTTCTGCAAATATAAGAAATTAGAAACCAAAATCCAAAATAACATCATGCTCCCTTTGATTAATTTATAAATCTCTGTGAACGCACTAATAAAAGCGGTTGTAAAACTATTAACTCCTCCTTCATAAAAGTAATACTACAGGAAACCACACTGGAGATGCAACATGTCTAAATCAGTGTTATTTGCAAATGGTTTAAAATAACAGATGTACTTACTGTACAGTACCTGATTTCCATGAAGATCCAAAACATCAAGATTTTTTAAGTTCTCCAGATTTGAGATTTTCTTTATTCTGAAACATTTAAATGTTGACAAAAGTTGTTTTTCATTTCAGATTAAAGTATTTTGACATTTCTTCTACAAAAACATTTAGCTTATCATCTATTCGTACCAAGTATAAGAAAATAAGAGGGTAACTGTCAACCAACCGAAATGAGTAAATTTCTGTATATAGCCCATACCCATTCAAGACACTTTAGGAACCCAGTGATACAGGTGTTGAGTAAAGGCTAAAGTCATAATACCAGGTGCTACTGCCACTGGGGAAAGAGAAAAATATAGCACCTTTCTCTATAAAATGTAATGTACCAATGTCTGTTGTGATTAATTGAGGAATACTGTTTTAGGACGTTAGAAACGAAACTGCCAAAAGGTCACCACCAGAACCAATTTACTTCATAGGAATTACAAAATGAATTTAACAGTTATTCTGGAAGATACTACTTAATTAGTAAATCAAGATAATTATAACAAAAGAGGGTCACGGAGTGCCACTATTACAGTTTTCTGATATACTTTCTCCCCCAAGTGTGGCCTGTAATGTAATCATGTATTAACCTTTTGGTGTCTGTCAAGCATTCAGTATGGGAATACACATGCAGTACAGGTCTGATTTTCACTCAACAGGATGCTTTCTTGCCAACAAGCTAAAATAATACTGAAAGAATGGATTTTGTTTAACTTAGGACTCTTCAGTAGAGTGTGTGTGTGTGTCTATATTATATAAATACACACACACACACCCCACCTAAAGCGATAATACAAAGATAGATAAGCTCTACTCACAAAGCAGAATTACATTTTCCCACAAAATTATTTTTTTGTTTTAATTTTAAATAAATGTATCACAATTTATGTCACCTAGAATGAAACTAGTCAATCCTTTAACCAATTTATAATGTTTCTGAGCTCTCAAGAGACCCTTCACTTTAGGTGATACAGAGTGGTATCCAACTGTCTAAGACTGGAATGAGGAACATCAAGAGGATTTAAAAGCATTTCGGAGTATGGGTTCTTTCTCCCAAACCCTAGACTGCTTTCCCGAAGCCACTGCCTTTTCTTCAATGACTATTTCTCTATTCTAGAAGTACTGTTCTTGGAACAGTATTGCTAGCCTACCTATAAAACCTTAAAGGCCAGTACACCTTTTTACAGTAATTAAAAAAACAATTACATCTGTTGAAATTCTGTGAGATTGTTACATTTACCCTTAATTCCTCAATTCTAAAATAATATCTGAATCTGTTGCATCAAAGAAAGTTTACCCAAATCACTCACTTTGTTGTGAAATAGCCTTTGCACATACATTAAAGGCTCTAGGAAATGGATCTTCCATCATTATAGCAGGTCTGCATTTACCAGTATATCAAAAGAATCCGGTGCACCAAACATTATCATCCAGTTTATTTTACACCACTTTGAAAATGAACAGCTTACATCCATATCCATTTCACTGTGGCTGGTACAAGAACAAAGGTTAACTTGCTGACTTACATACTTTTCCTTTCTCCCCTTGGTTTACCATCTACACATCCTAATTTTTACATCTTCCTTCTACTGTCACACTAGATGTTTTTATTTTAATCCACCCTCCCTTTATTTTCCATTGTCTCTTGTTCTGCAAGATTAAGTGCTTCCTTCTCCTCTGATGTAGCTGCTATCTTACAAACTCCATCCTCATGCTTCAACTCACCCATTACCAATACAGTACTTGATAGAAAATGCTAGTTCCAGCCATCAGATGAACTTTACTCCCGAAGCCAAAACTATTTAAAAAATCTAAACATTAACTGACAGGTATTTTGCCTGCTTTGAGCAAATATATTCTTTCCTTTACCTTTAAAAACATATTCAATTCACCAACCCCCGAACTTGCCACTAAGGAGCCTGTTGCTTAGTCTACTCTAGGATGTAATGACATCTGAAGCAACAGTTCAAAATCCTCATCCTAATTCAGTGTTAAAATACTAAATAAGTGCACTAACTACTGTATTACAGAAACAGCCTGAAACTGCAGTTTTAGCAAACAGCACATAACAGAGACAGACTCCTTAATTTTAGAACAACAATTTTAAATATAAGATGCATTTATACCAGTTTTAGTCTATGTTACAGCTCAGGCTAATTAAAAGAAAATATAGACGACATATTATATCTATAGTCTTCAGTATAAAAAATATGAAATATACTATTAAACTGTAAATAGTGCTAGGCTGTTGGTCTAGCTTGAATGCAGCACACTGCCACTCTGGGGAAACGGGATAAAAGTCAGGTACCTATGCTCTTGACTCTCTTTCTGGCTGTCAATAGTAATACAGATCCAGAGTGCTCAGCCTCTGAGGGGGGGACCTGGAAACAAAATACTTTCTCCATAGAAAACCCCACTGGTTGAAGAAGAACACTACTGGCAAAGAGCTGATCCCGTCCCTTCTCACCTAGAAAGGAACCATTAGTGATGAAGGCTTTTGGGAGTTTGTAGGAAGGGAGATTCTAGTGAGAAAATCACAAAGAATATTAAACTGAAGATCACTGGACTTCTTGTAAGTAATACAAGATGTCAAAGGAAAAGTAAAAGGGAGATGACAGGTTTCAGAGTAGCAGCCGTGTTAGTCTGTATCTGTAAAAAGAAAAGGAGTACTTGTGGCACCTTAGAGACTAAAAAATTTATTTGAGCATAAGCTTTCTGAGCTACAGCTTACTTCATCGGATGCATACAGTGGAAAATATAGTGGGGAGATTTTATACACACAGAAAACATGAAACAATGGGTGTTACCATACAGACTGTAACAAGAGTGATCAGGAAAGGTGAGCTATGACCAGCAGGAGTGGGGAGGGGAACCTTTTGTAGTGATAATCAAGGTGGGCCATTTCCAGCAGTTGACAAGAACAGTAGGAGGGGAAATAAACAAGGGGAAATAGTTTTACTTTGTGTAATGACTCATCCACTCCCAGTCTTTATTCAAGCCTAAGTTAATTGTATCCAGTTTGCAAATTAATTCCAATTCAGCAGTCTCTTGTTGGAGTCTGTTTTTGAAGATTTTCTGTTGAAGAATTGCCACTTTTAGGTCTGTAATCGAGTGACCAAAGAGATTGAAGTGTTCTCCGACTGGTTTTTGAATGTTATAATTCCTGACGTCTGATTTGTGTCCTGACGTCTGATTTACTCTTTTACGTAGAGACTGTTCCGTTTGGCCAATGTACATGGCAGAGGGGCATTGCTGGCACATGATGGCATCTATCACATTGGTAGATGTGCAGGTGAATGAACCTCTGATAGTGTGGGTGATGTGATTAGGCCCTATGATGGTGTCCCCTGAATAGCTATGTGGACACAGTTGGCAACAGGCTTTGTTGCAAGGATAGGTTCCTGGATTAGTGGTTTTGTTGTGTGGTTGCTGGTGAGTATTTGCTTCAGGATGGGGGGCAGTCCGTAAGCAAGGACTGGCCTGTCTCCCAAGGTCTGTGAGAGCGATGGGTCATCCTTTAGGATAGGTTGTAGATCCTTGATGATGCGTTGGAGAGGTTTTAGTTGGGGGCTGAAGGTGATGGCTAGCGGCATTCTGTTATTTTCTTTGTTGGGCCAATCCTGTAGTAGGTGACTTCTGGGTACTCTTCTGGCTCTGTCAATCTGTTTCTTCACTTCAGCAGGTGGGTACTGTAGTTGTAAGAATGCTTGATAGAGATCTTATAGGTGTTTGTCTATGTCTGAGAGGTTGGAGCAAATGCGGTTGTATCGTAGAGCTTGGCTGTAGACAATGGATCGTGTGGTGTGGTCTGGATGAAAGCTGGAGGCATGTAGGTTAAGTATAGCGGTCAGTAGGTTTCCGGTATAGGGTGGTGTTTATGTGACCATCCCTTATTAGCACCGTAGTGTCCAGGAAGTGGATCTCTTGTGTGGACTGGTCCAGGCTGAGGTTGATGGTGGGATGGAAATTGTTGAAATCATGGTGGAATTCCTCAAGGGCTTCTTTTCCATGGGTCCAGATGATGGAGATGTCATCAATGTAGCACAAGTAGAGTAGGGGCATTAGGAGGCGAGAGCTGAGGAAGCGTTGTTCTAAGTCAGCCATAAAAATGTTGGCATACTGTGGGGCTATGCGGGTACATAAAAATGTTGGCATACTGTGGGGCTATGCGGGTACCCATAGCAGTGCCGCTGATTTGAAGGTATACATTGTCCCCAGATGTGAAACAGTTATGGGTGAGGACAAAGTCACAAAGTTCAGCCACCAGGTTTGCCGTGACATTATCGGGGATACTGTTCCTGCCGGCTTGTAGTCCATCTTTGTGTGAAATGTTGGTGTAGAGGGCTTCTATATCCATAGTGGCCAGGATGGTGTTTTTAGGAAGATCACCAATGGATTGTAGTTTCCTCAGGAAGTCAGTGGTGTCTCGAAGATAGCTGGGAGTGCTGGTAGCGTAGGGCCTGAGGAGGGAGTCTACATAGCCAGACAATCCTGCTGTCAGGGTGCCAATGCCTGAGATGACGGGGTGTCCAGGATTTCCAGGTTTATGGATCTTGGGTAGCAGACAGAATACCCCTGGTCTGGGTTCTAGGGGTGTGTCTGTGCAGATTTGTTCTTGTGCTTTTACAGGCAGTTTCTTGAGCAGATGGTGTAGTTTCTTTTGGTAACTCTCAGTGCGATCAGAGAGTAATAGCTTGTAGAAAGTGATGTTGGAGAGCTGCTGAGATTTCTGTGGCTGGCAACATCTCTTCTCAAGCACATTCCACTCCTTACCAAGGCCTAACTCAGAGCCCTGAAGAGTCCTACTATTTTACTGCTTTTTTTTTTTTTGTTCTGTTCCATTTGCTGAGATTCCAACCTCAAGTCACCATAAATTATTATGTAGACAACAGCATCACCTACTGGCAGACTGTATTAAACATCCCATGTTCTATTCTTCAAGAACCAATTAGAAAAACCAGAACAAGGTAAAAAAAAGGGTGGGTTCTTTCTAGCCATTTATCAAAATACAACTCTTCAGTGGCTGTTTCCAAACCACAACTTTTATATACAGCATACTATACCAGCACTCTGATGTTATTACTATTTGGAAACTTTGACCTTTCATAGCACTCTTAAATAATAATTGTTTTATGTAGTACTAGGCAATATGCTTAAAAGTCATAAGTAAAATATTTAATGCTGCAGTGCAAAAAGCTAAGGCCCCCAAATAAATAGGAATAATACAATACTTTCTGACAACTTTATAGGATTTTTTTTTTTTAACATTAGAAAACACTTCCTTGGTAATCAGGTGCATAAACCACCTAAAATTTGCTTAATGATTTTTCCAATTCAAGCGATAAAGTACAGCCTTTTGCTGGAGATGGTCGATATGAATGACTTGAACAAACACAGAGTCTCATCATACAGCCCTTAGTGACACAACTACGCCTATCGATTAGATAGGAGTACTCATATGAGTAAAGGTTTCAGGATTTGGCCTATATTTTTGTAGTTATGCTATTTGCTAGTTGTATTTCCTACCACCATAGCAGAAACCATGAACCAGTGGGAAAATCCACCATCCAGTCTATGTACTGTCTTCCCATCTAAAGATGAACTACTTGTAGAAAATATTTAAACTGGCTGGAAGGGACCAATTTAACAGCCTACTTTGTGTGCAGAAAGACAGACGCCTTCATCCGTAGCAGAGAAATGTGCAAAATATTAAAACTACTTTTAGAGACAATCTTCAATGACAAGATTACATGGGCTCATGTGTATATTAAAAGTAGGAAACTTTTGTGGAAATATTGATAAAAGTTTCATGTAAAAAAGTTCAGCAGGAAAAGATGATTGTAAGAATTGGAGCATGTATATCTTATGTAACGTCTTCAACATTTACTACTCCAAGATGGTGAACTGATATGCAGTTAAAAAAAGAGGAAAGTTTGATGACTGGAGATAGATGGTTTGAGATTAGAAGTGGCTAAGTTTACTTGGGACTACCACCTTGCTGCAGTGAAGTTTGAGGCACACGTTAGCCGTTCTGTAGATTAGCTTCTGGCAATAACTAGAGAAAAACTTTCTTCCAGCCTATACACTGAGTGAAAAATTAATACTGACCTGTTTAAAGAATTCAGGCTCAGAAACAAAAGGTCCAAATGAGACCTTTTTTCTGGAAGAGTGGAAGGGAAGGACTGAAAAAGTGTAGTGTGCTTGCTAGTAACAAATCTATTATGACAACATCACATACTGTTTTTGGCACGACGCTGGTTTTGGCAAGATCACCTTTAACTCTTTAAAATAAAAAACCTAACAAAATTAAGACTAAACTATTCCTACAAAAGCTAAATACAAAGGAAAACATTGAACACTACTAAAGCAAATGCAAAGTGGTTCAGAACACCAACAGCTGGAAAAAATGGAACAGAACTTGATGGAGCAATGTGCACCCAATGGGTATTTAGAAAGGAAATGGCCAATGCTCAGAGCATGTTAGAGCCTAAACTGGCTTTTTGCAAGTTCCTTTTCAACATCTGTTAAGAGTGGACATCTGGAGAAGACAGCAAGAATGGAAAGTTCATTATACAAACATAGAATAGGTTTGGTTTTACAGAACCTTCTTCAGTTATATCTTTTGCAAAAAGAAATGAATATCGGGATGGTTCAGCTATGATCCAGTTTTAGCTGAGGAAGGATACAGAAACATAGTTCAGGTTTTGGCCCATTTTAACATTAAAAGAAAAGAATAAATAGAGCAGTCTTTAATAAACATTGGTATAAATGTGGGAAAAGTGGAACACTTATGTATTTAGTGGGACTGTTATGGTTTCCTCAAGCTTTCTGATGAGAAGTATCCTCTCATTTAAGAAAAAAAATTACAAAGGTTGAGTTTTCCTGGGACCCTGCAGTTGAGAAAACTCTAGTGAGAAAATATATTTCAGCAAAGGAAAGGCAACCTCTCCCCTTGGCATGACAGACTTATTTTGGGAAAAAAACAAAATGCTCTCAACCTCATTTTGGGTGACTGAAGCGTGGGATATAATTATTATGGAAAGATTAACTGATATTACATGCAATTAATACATGATTATTAAAGAGATGGGTCCCATTCTTGAATTAATGTGAACAAATGGAGGACTCACTCTCTAAGACTAAATCTTTGGACTTTTTTTAAAAAAACAACTATTATTTTTAATAAAAATGGCAAAAATCTTATTATTTTTAGCCAATACACAAGCCTTACTATGTTTCTCCAAAATACATAAAAGTTAATCTGTAGACAACTTGCCCAATTTTTGGTTATTTAAAAACATTTGGGACAGGGTTCTAATTTTTGTTTCGGTTAAGTTTTAGTTTTGTATTGTGTGTCCCTGGATGTCAATAAAATGTTGTTGTTGTTTTAATGTAATATTCTTAGAAAAGCACTGTACATTGGACAGATTGTTTCCATCACATTTGATATCCTGATTGTGTGTATTATTACCACTGTTGCAAAGTTAAAGAAGTTTTTGAGAAAAAATATAAAACATGATGCCTAAACATGATAGGCCAGATTTATTGTTTACAGCCTAGCTCCATCATCATTGCTGAGTTATATCAAAGATGAGTTTACCCTAGTGAGATTTAATAATCTCACAAATAAAACATAAAATAGCTCAACCAAGTATCAACAAATAAAAAACCTCCTTTAAACTGGTGTACTCGTGAATGAAGGCCTTCTGTTTGTAGAAACAACCACTCCAGTTCCAGAAAGAAAAGGGTTAAATTTGTTGCTCCTATGTGTCTTTCTGAATTTTTTTAAACCACTAAGGGAAGATGAGGGTAAGACAGATAAAACACCTGTTTTAATGAGTGTTTCCATGGAAACTTCCTGGAATGGTGCCTGGTGGCTTATAACCCAAGGCCCTTCTCTATTTTCATTCCATTCAAACTCAGCTGATTTATGTTTATGTAGATTCCACCCTCATCAGTACAGTGAAAAAGTATCCATGTCATAGGAGAAACTGAGATTTGGTTTGAGCTGAGGGGACAAAGGGGAGAGAGAACTTTAAGATTCAGAGAGGAGATGAAAAAAACAATCAGAACCAGGCATTCCCGCAACATAGTACCATCTAATAAAGAGACAAACAGAAACAGCAGACTGGCAAACCTGGGCAGTTAGCGAAAGTGAACAACTACTGGGAAAGACTGGTAACTCTCACCTTATCTCATTGAAAGGTAGTTCAGTGTCCAAGGCACCAGAGAGGAAACTCCTTAATAAATCTTCTTTGGCGCAGAAGTCCCTAAGTGATTAATTTCTTTAAAACTAACACCCAGTATTCCCTGAACAAGTTTGACCAAAATAAAAAAAAGACCTGACCTGAACGCCAGATCTGAGACAAAACTTGATCTGAAGTAGATGACTTCTAGCATCTCCCACAGAGAAAAGCCATTAACATTGAGAACCTAATAGCATACAGAAATTGATACCTAGGAGAATTCAAAGTTAATCCAGTTAATCCAGAGAATTCCTACTAAATATCATGCCTCATCTAAGCAAAGTAAAGTGTTAAGATCGCAAGCTTATATCTTTTCTTGAAACCTGATATCCAGCCATGTGTACAGTGTTTAAGAGTGAAAGAAATTTAACTTCACAATCCTAAAACCGTGGAGGCATTTACTCCACTGAAAACTTCATATTTGTATATTTGCATACTTTAAATTAACTGACATTCTAGGTTTAGTTTTGAAACAGATTCATTCCTATGCTGATGGGCCAGAATCTGTTATCAATTACATTGATGTAAACCAATTCAATTTACAGTAGAACCTCAGAGTTACGAACACCAGAGTTATAAACTGACCAGTCAACCACACACCCCCTTTGGAACAATCAGGCATCAGCAGAGTTGTATAGGGGTGTATCAAAGATGCCAAGCCCTATTGTGTTAGTTAATTTCTTCAGGTTTAAGATGCGCTTTTCAGCAGGGCTGTACTGGAGCAATGTATGCCTTAGGTACAACAGAGACCCCACAATGGTTCTGTCCCCATGCTCCCGCTCCCATGCTATGGCCACCACTTCCTTTTGGAATGGTTGTGGCAGAAAGGAGGGTAGCAGCTTAAGACTCCCATTTTCCCCCCACCTCAGGCTCCCCCTCACCTCAGAACAGTGGGTCCTGAAGTTAACACCCTACTGAGATACAGTTCACCTCTCTCAAAGCTTTTGTTTCAGGCTGACTGCAAAATCAACTAGCTGTCACTGCACAAGTTATATTTGGGTCACATTTTCAAGTTTTTCTTTACAACCATGAGTGCCAGAAAACAGAGGGCTAGAAAATTATTTTTACATTTAAATGAAAGCCGAGATTCTGATGTAACCACATAACTTCGGGAGCTGTGAACTTAAACCAGCCTTTGTTCTCAGAATCATGCAGATAAACTAGTTTACTTTTAAAAAAATAACCATTTTACTGAAAGTGAGGATGTCAATAGAAATTGCTAAAAATTCTTGCATAGTAATCTGAATTTGTGCACTCCTTGCAATATCCATTGTCCTGTATTACAATATAAATTGTTAATATTTCAACTTTTAACTTATTTGTTACCCTGTCAACAGAACTGTATAATTAGAAGCACTATCAGACTCAAAATCCCAAGATCCCATATTATTTAGCTCTACTTACTAGTCTGCTCCTCCATATTTAAATGTGGTGTAGCCACTCCATTGTACCAGAAAGCTATATTCAAGTCCCCAGACACAGTGGCACAATGGGACCCGATTTCACATCAGCAAACCCTAAATTTCACTGAAACATTTATTCTACCATCATGAAATACCTTGCATTCGCATCCTCCCTTACTCATACAAAACCATGCACATCTCAGTTAAAAATACTTATTCATTTACCACTTGTCATTATTATTTTGACAATTTTTTAAAACTATAGAGCATAGAGCCCGAGCCGTTTAGCTCCATTCCTGTAGCCTCCACTCTCCTTCCTCCAATATATGACAGGAAAAGGGGAGACTGTAGGCAACTTCTGAAGCTCCTTTCCACTACTCCCTAGGACTTCATTACTGTGCTATTCTCCACTTGGCTTACAAACTTCTCACTCCCTCCACTCTCTAGCTGCAAGCTGAACTCCAGCGCTTGGTTCTCCAACCCCCTGATACCTGGATACATCAAACAGTGCAGGGATTATGCACTGTAATTCAATTAACGCCCTCTTGTGGGGAAAACTAGAGAGCAAGAGTCACCAGCAGGCAGTTCCTGGCAACATAGGGATATAAAAGTTGTTCAACATCTGGCTGCAGACAAAATGGCAAATTCCATAGCAAAAATTCTGAGTTTTGTGGCATTTTGGAAAAATGAAAAATCCCAGCACCATGCTCCACATTGGTCCTAACAGAGACGAATGAAACAGTTTGCAGCTCTCATAACTAATCTGACAATCAGGAACTTTAAACAGAACAGATATGATGCAGGCTACAGGTGTTACACCATAAATAAAATATACAGATCTATTCAAAAGAACTTTTGTTACCTGTTCTTCCCCAACAGGAGGACACGTAGAGACCACAAAGTTGAAAGCCCACTTATTTCCTCTATCTGATTATCATATAAATCTAAGAAAACAAGATGCTGCAGATTAGAGATATTCTGGATCCGAGTTATAAAGTTATGCTGGAAGTTCAACAGGCGAAGATGTTCTTCCCCATCGATAACTGGACAAACTGTCAGTTTTTGCCTGAAAAAGAAAGATTATAAGTAATAATTTTGTAATCCATTATTAGAAAATTTAAAAATGTAAAGTAGGTCATAAAACAAACTCTCCCTAGTAGGAATTAAATATATTTGTAAAAATATTGTGCAAATGTGAATTATACCAAAGAATCCTGAAGAGATCATGACAAATTTCAATATTCCATTTTTGTTTTGTATTTAGTGTTCTTTTAATAATCTGAACTACTCTGATAATAAAACACATAGAATAAAGTCATTTCATTGCACTATATTGTTAAACTTCATTTATTTTAAGAACTGTTAGAACTACGTGATGTTAACTAAACTCAATATATAAATTTTGCACCAAATTGTATTAATAAATATGGCCAGAGGCTTCAAAATGTTTCCTAAAGCCTTTCTTTTAATCATCATTTATTTACTTGTTACTCAGCAGTGTTGCTACAGAGTCATCATCTCAGTATCAGCCCCTCTGTGTCAACATTTTAATCTTCCAACAGCCAGTGGCAGCCTGGATACCATATCAGCAGTCCATATTTATACTAATGCCAATCAAAAACTATCCTTTTAATATTTGGGGGGTATTCATTGGTTTATTGAACTTTTACTTTATAAAACTAATAAATGCAACAATACACGTTAAATATGACAAGTAAAAACAAAACCAATCTAGGCTATACACAAAAGTAAAACAAGTTGTGGGTGTGGTGCTGCAAAGGGTTACAGCCCCTCTGACAGTGGCTTCTAGGAGGAATCCCACTGAACTCATGGGACTCCTTGTGGGAGTAGCTACATGCTGGGATATAAACTTTTGCAGGCTAGGGATTTATCCTGTTTTACTATTTCATTTTTAAGACCTTTGCTTTTTTATTATTATTCTAAAAGTTATGCCACTATAGTTATGTAGCCAGAAATGACCTCATAGCCACAATGTGTTAGCCCAGAAATTCATAAAACCCGACAGACAAGTTAACAAGTGACGGTGAAATCCTGGCCCTGCTAACCATAACAAAACTCCCATTGACCTCAATGGGGCCAGAGTTTTACCCTGAATGTGTAGATAATTTTTCTAATCTTACCATTAGTTAGGAACTTGACTCGTAAAAGAATTATGCATCATTAATGCAGGACTTTATCACCATTTACATGAAAAGGAGCAAAATATAGTATTTTTACAATTTTCAGATGGGATGCCCATTTATAAGGCATCTATTAGGGATGGAAGAATCAAAACAAATTTGCACTAGAGAAGAGAAAAATTCTCCTTTAAACTAATTTATATAAAATTAAGATTTTGCAAAATTCACAAGTTCTGCTGTGACTTGTCACCATTTTTTCCAGACTGTTGGACAAAAGATAGTTACAGGACACTCCTACCTAGGGTTTTGACACCAGCTGGGGAGTGCCCGTGCATATTTTGACATGTTCACTCACGCTGTGACATGCTTTCTCTCCAGTGTTTCACTATCTTCCACAGCACCTGCCCTCCATGTTTCAGCACAGTATTTTTCTTGTAAAACCATAAGCAATGCATGAACCAGCTTTCTTTGTGCAGCTTCCTAAGTGTTTTACTAAATATTTCTCTGTACACTGGTGCCCAAGCTGGGTGTTCTGTCCTCACCTCACATCTCTCTGGCATTCAGACCCCTTGGTGCATCAGTGCCTGCTCCTTGTTACTGATGCCAGAAAACAGCAGAATCATTTTTAGTGTTAATGTAAGCCAGAACATTTCTGATGTGTCACCACCAAATTTGGGAGAAGGGGGAAAGGGAACATCTTGGAAGGAAGGAAGGCTGTTCAGCTTCTCCAAAGCAGATTATTATGACAGAATGAGGTCCAGGATGCATGATCACGTTCCTTTCATTGCCTGACTCCGAATTAATCATGATCTTTATGCATACTTTTTCTTTTGGGACATCTCTTGAGCATCTTAACAAGAGGGAATAATTATCTATATGGAAGAATGTTATGATCAATGCATTGGACTACGACTCAGGAAATTAGGGTTTATTTTTTGGCTTTGCTACAGAATTCCTATGTGACCAGCTGTAACTCATTTAACTTCTCAGTGCCTCGGTTCCTCATCTTTAAAACGGTGATAACCATACTTCTCTACCTCAGAGGAGTGTTGTGAGAACAAATTTTTAGTAGTACTCAGCCACCACAGCAATGGAGGCCAGCATGGACCATGTCTTCATATCTCTGTACCATCTAACAAAATGGGGGCCAAATTTTAATTGGGGCCTCTGGGCATTAGTTGAATAATACTAATTAATAATAATAGAGACCGTCTTTAGTTTAAAGATTCTGGCATGTCAGAATTCAAATTATAGACCAAACTACAAGGAGTTAAAATGCAAAAGTTTGCCCATTCAAATATAACAAAAAAGATATCTGTCAACCCTAAAAAAAAAGTTAGCTCTCAAACTGAGACCAGGCACGAATGGAATATTTGTCAAATATATGACATATTACATTGAAGTGTTAAGTGCAGTGCAGTGCACATTTTTCTCATCTACACAACATACCATTCTCAAAATATATCTTATTGGAACATTCCTCACCTTTCAAGGGTCAGCCTATCAGAATTCAGTATTTTTTCATCAGCAGCACGATGCAGAATGGGAAATGCTGTGATTGATGAACTGCTCCCAAAATTTATGTTATCTATTAGAAAATCGTACAAAAAATAACTTGACTTAGAAATTTTAAAAGTTGCTTCACTAATTCTGCAGAATAAAGGTAGAATATTCCTATGTGCCAAAAATTAAAAGATATGCATTGTTCACATGTATGTTAGGACTCCATCATAGTACTTAATTGACTCTACCCAGTGTTTATATTAGAATGACTATTTACCCATGTTTTCTCTTGTGCTATTTATAAGTTACTACAACCATACTATACATATGCTTTTAGAAACGTAACTATTCATTTGGTTGATTTTACACAGCTTGATACCAACTGATTGTTTATAGTATATTGTAAATTTGGAACCTGCTTGAAGTTACCTTTATTTGTATTAGAATGCTCCAGAATCATTCAGACATCGGGTTACAGGTTGCATTCATGGATTTAACTGCAATATCTGAACTCTGAGGAAGACATCTTCCAAATGAAACAGAGGTGAACTAGAAGAATTTTATTTTACTTCACCCCAATTCTAAGCCTATAACTGGCTATGCCTGAAGTTAGGCATATTTTTAAAGGGGGAAATATGTCCATGTGGGTGTGGATGATGATATTTTAATTTTAAAAATACAATAAAATGAAGCAGCCTCACATTATAAGGTCCAGTCAAGTAAGTGCTGAATGGAATTATTCACACGGTCAGGAGTTCACAGCACCTTATGGGAATGGGCCCTATGTCTCCCTCTGTTATGGTGAAAGAAAGGAAGGGCTATTTTGATGACATAATTTAATTGGCTACTCTGGAGTCTATACTGTACTTAATAGTTAAATAATTGGCGGGGAGGAGAAGGGGCTTAAAATTCATTAAAACACATACAAAACCAAAGCAGCCTGAAAACCTCTGACTTATTTGGAGAACTATTCACCAAAAAACTATTCTTCTGAAATAGCTCACTGTGCCCATACTCCCCCCCCCATAAGAATGGGGGCTCAAGTCCTATAGCTGATTGCACGAATTTATAATTAAAATAAGTTTAAATTGGGGTTAGGGTGAGGAAGAAAGTTTGAAAGAAGCAACAAAGAATAGTTTCTTTGACACATCAAAAAGTTCATTCCTTTTTGTTTTAAACCTAAAGTCAGACTAGACCAGAGGTGGGCAAACTACGGCCCATGGGACCCTCCAGCCCAGCTCCTGGCCCAGGAGGCTAGCCCCCCGCCCCACGCGCAACCTCAGCTCACTGCGCTGCTGGCGCGATGCTCTGGGCAGGGGGGGGGGAGGGGGCCTGCGAGCTCCTGGGGCAGTGCAGCTGCAGAGCCCCAGCCTGACCCAGTGCTCTGTGCTGTGCAGCAGCATGGCTGTAGCACCGCCAGCGCTCCAGGCAGCGAGGTAAGGGGGCAGAGAGGGTTGATGGATGACAGGAGAGTTCGAGGGGGTGGTCGGGGCTGGGGGTGTGGATAGGGGTCGAGGCGGTCAGAGGGCAGGAAACAGGGGGGTTGAATGGGGGCAGGGGTCCCGGGAGGGCAGTCAGAAGGAGAGGAAGGGTTGGATGGGGTGGTGGGGGGCTTTCGGGGCGGGGGCCATCAGGGGACGGGGGTGGTGGATGGGGCAGGAGCCCCGAGGGGGCCGTTAGGGGGGCGAGAAGCAGGGTTGGTCAGATAGGGGTCGGGGGCCAGGCCACGCCTGGCTGTTTGGGGAGGCACAGCCTCCCCTAACCGGCCCACCATAAAATTTTGGAAACCTGATGTGGCCCTCAGGTCAAAAAGTTTGCCTGCCCCTGGACCAGACATACTGATGAATACTGTGATTAGGTAGGATTCTTGTTTAAAAACATAACACTTTCGGCACTTTCCCCTAATTTTCATGCTAAATTCCTGGAGCAACCCAAACTTCGTTTTTATTTTTTTGTGGGGAGCAGAGAGGGAGAGTAAGATAATTCCGCCCCCCCACACACACAAAAAAAGCAATAATGACATGGGGGGGATATAATGAATAGATAGGACCAAAGAGAAAATTAAATAAGTTTAATTTAATTGTTTGGACCAATACATGCAAGATCAAAGACTTGAAAAACAATCTGAAACGTAACAGGAAGCCTGCGTGGAGTATGGTATAATATTGGACAATGGTTCATACAGACAATACAAAACTTAGGGAAGAAGAAGAAGAAATCTATATTTAAGAAAAGAGGTCCTTTTAATGTAAAACTATAACTAACAATTTATTGATAAGGCTCATTCTGATACTCATAATACAAAAACATAAAGGATTAGCAGCCAGTGCTTTCTGATTAGCCACACATCCTGGCAAAAGGAGAGGCATGAGGAGTTGTAACCTATAACTTTTCCATAAGACACATAATTAGAAAGAAAAAAATTGGACTACTTATCAACACAGACTAGTCTCCATAGTTACCTGAAATATTTGGACCAGCGCTATGACAGCCCTGTCGGGTTCTGGATTTTGTAGGAGTATGAATAGAAGAATCTCCAAATGTTGATAGACAGCCTGCACCTTGTTTCAATTCCAGACCAGAAAGTGCTGCCAAATTGGCTGCTACTGGGACATACACTTGCTTATTACGCACCAAAGGGGTCAATAATCTTCCATCTCCTGGAGGAAAAAATATAAATTACCACAAACCTGCAGTTCATTGCACAATAAAATAAACCACAGGAGCTGACTTTCCGAAGAGCCAGGGGTGTTTGACCCCGGCTCTCACCCAGGCCCCATCCCTACTCCATTCTTCTCCTAAGGCCCACCCCTTCCCATCCCCGCTCCACCCCCTCTCTTAAGCGCGCTATGTCCTCACTCCTCCCCCCACCCTCCTGCACTTCGAAACAGCTGTTCACCGCAAGTGGGAGGCGCTGATCCATGGGACCCGCCGGCAGGCAGGGGGGTGGGAGATGATAGGGGCTCCTCAGCACCCACCTTTTTTCCATGTGGGTGCTCCAGCGCCAATGAAATAAACTACACAAGCTATCTAGAAATCAGTCGTTTATTTGTCTACAAAATCATTATGTTAAAGAGTATTTTGTTTATTTGTATTCTTTAAAAAGAACTGGACATGCTGTGACAGAATACACCCCTGTATTCATACCCTACACACTATTGTAATAACCTTTGTACAAGTATGCCCTTTAAGGTATCATCTGAAAACTGATAATTTGTTGGTCAGTATCATCCTGATAAAATGTGTGTGGCAACATTATATGTGAAGTTATAAGATTTCCCTGTATGATGTTATTAACATATGTTCCAAACCCCCGACTCCTGCCAAAACAGAAGTTGGCAAACAGGTCTGTCCTAAACAAAGAAATGTGTTTACTGCTTAAATGCAAATTAAACAGAGCACAGAGTCATCAAGCATGAAGGGAAATAAAAAAAGGTCTAACAGGTGAAAAAACCCAGAAGGGAACATCCTTCCACACAGATTCTTTGACTCCTAGTGCTCAGCTGGAAATGTTTCTCAAGAGAGGGACTGAAACTAGAAAAAGGAGGGACAAACATCCCAAGGCTCCCCTTTCTCTTTCTCTCTCCCTGCCTATCGCATTCACTGAACTTGAAGCAGCAAACGAAACATCTGTTAGATTCTGGGGGAGGGGTCCTGACCTATAGGGCTTGGTCAGTCAGACTGCTGAAAGCATGTCCTGAGAAACTCTGCTTGAATCTGATATAGTTTGTTAAGTTAGGTATTAGTAAACATTATTTTTCTTGTAACCATTTCTGACTTTTGTAACTTATTACTTGTACTCACTTAAAATCTCTCTCTTTGTAGTTAATAAACTTTTTTTATTGTTTTGTCTAATCCAATGTGTTTAAATTGAAGTTTCTGGGTAACTCCATTGTGGGTGACAAGTTGTGTGCATATCTCTTAAAGGAATAATGGACTTAATATAACTGGTACTGTCCAAGAGAGGGCTAGGCAGTACAGGACATACATTTCTGAGGGGAAATCTAAGACTGGGGGTCTATTGGGGTCATCCTGCAATAAAACCAAGGCTAGTGAGAGCTAGAGTGTAACCCAAGTGTGTCTGGCAGGCTGCAGCCATAAACAGAAACTTATGCTGGAAGGCTGTTTGTGAGCAGCCCAGGTGAGAGCAACTTCAGCAAGGCATTGTAAGGCACCCAAGGTTGCAGGGCAGGGGTGACACAGTTGCTCATTAGTCTGGATTGTACCATGGTATGTCACACATACATAAAAAACCGATTGGTGTTTGGAGACTTCCATATCACTGTAATCAAACCAATCTTATGTTCACTCCAATCACAATTCCTGTAGGATGCAGGCACCAGCAACATGGCAAAAAACGTGATGAATTTTATGGCTCCTTCCATCCACAGTACAATTGGCAGTGAAATCTTATATGGCTTTCATTGCCATATAGCTAAGATATTTTGTTGTTTAAAAAAATTCACTAGGAAAATGACCCCTATTTTCTTCCCAGTGGAATCATTCTCCTCTTTAAACAGGACCTTGATCTAAAAACTGTCTTGTCTAGTTTAATCAAACAAACAAAAAATTCTTCTTCTGGCACAGATAGTTAAAAGTTACAAAGTGCTCCAGAAAGAACTATTCAACTATCCCAATTATTGAAGCAACAGATTTAGGAGAAACAGTCTGAATTTTTTGAGCTCATGGAGCCTATGGGTACTGATAGAATAGGAGACAGTAATCACACACACACACAAGTTCAACATAATACATTCACATAAAATGAATATTGGTTACTTTCTTACTTTTGATATCAAGGGATATCATCATAGTAGATGGTCCCCATATTTAACATATTTCCCCAACCTTATTCAAAAGAAAACTATTAGTTCCCCAAAACTAGGTCTGTAATTGTGTTAAAGAGCTAGTTCCTCAGCTAAGCAGCAAATTAACAGTGTGTGATATGTCAGACACCCAGGTTTACACTGAAACTCCCTACATATTCTGTTCTGGTAACTAGACAGTAGTGCAAGTGACAAAATTCCTGATTTCAAAGTACTTCAAAAAAGCATCAGAAGACTGAGAAATAACCTTTTTCCAAGATGCTGGATTAACAGCCTTGTAAACATTTAAATTCTATCATTCAAAGCTGACACAGCACAGACTATTTCAGTGCAAAACTCACTGTGTTGTCCTACAAATGTTTACATGTTTACAAAGTTTCCATGAAATGATGGACAATTTCTATGATTTTTATAAAGCAAGACATGATTATTATATGAAAAACTACATTACCTAAATAATGAATTGGCAAATAGCATTACGTGGTAAAGTGTATGGGGGTGGGGGGGATGTGAGAAAACCTGGATCTATGCAGGAAATAGCCCGACTTGATTATGTAAAGAGTTGTCACTTTGGATGGGCTAGCACCAGCAGGAGAGTGAATTTGTGTGGGGGGGTGGAGGGTGAGAAAACCTGGATTTGTGCTGGAAATGGCCCACCTGTTGATCACTTTAGATAAGCTATTACCAGCAGGACAGTGGGGTGGGAGGAGGTATTGTTTCATATTCTCTGTGTGTATATAAAGTCTGCTGCAGTTTCCACGGTATACATCTGATGAAGTGAGCTGTAGCTCACGAAAGCTCATGCTCAAATAAATTGGTTAGTCTCTAAGGTGCCACAAGTACTCCTTTTCTTTTTTAGAAAAGGAAACTTTACCTTGTTTTCCTGAATAGTTTTTTTCCAGATCATGTTGCAAGAGCCTGTTGTGGAAAGACGACTGGTCTTTATTTACCCTGAATTCAAACTGCAACACAATGTTTAAAATATGACATATGTGAAACAAGATTTTTAAACACACATATTGTTTTACAGTTAACTGTATGAATTTGGAACACGGTTATTATAATTTATGTAAGGTAGATATTTCTTTTCTGGGGAATGATCATTAATAGCTGATTTATCCCACGTTAAAATGTATTATTCACTTCAATAAGGCAGTAATATTCAGATTTCACTGTGAAGTACCAGAAAGACTTCATATGACAGGTTTATTGAACAGGCATATTATAAATATCTAAAACAGATTAGATAAAATTATGTTCATTTAAAATATTTCATTATCAACAAGAAAATGGACAGAAGGTACAAATAGTACTTCAGTTAGGCTGAGGTTTTCAAAGTTGCCTAGAGAATTTGAACACCCACTTCCCATTAAAATTAATAGCTACTGGGTGTCTACATTGTTTTGCTGGCTTTGAAAATCTCAGCCAAAATGTGTTATTTATAAAATAGATATCCATTAAAAGAATAATTCTATTGAAGATCTTTATTTTTAGAATATAAATGCAAGAATTCAGTAGATTAAAAAAGATTGCCTCCAATGTCAAATCTTGCACGTGCAATATACAATTATTTTCAGGGTACTAGGCATGAATACAGTAACAAGAAATCTGTTTTCTTAATAATAATGAGTCAAACACATGCTGGAGAGTGGTACTAGAGGGGGAGCAGTCTCTACTTGGCCACTCTTCCACTTTCTCAAGCACATAGGCAAGAAGAAAAAGATGGGAATTGAGACATGACTGCACTCCCCACAATACACTGGCCAGCACAGCTGAACTGGAAAACATGCACTGCACCAGATAGACTCCCCACCCAGAGCAGTAGGAAAAACAGAAAGGAGGCACAACAAGATGCTGAAACTTATTCTGGGTTCATAGCAAAGCAGTGATTAACCCCAGTGCTTTTATTTTATATAGCACCTGTCCCCGATGGCGGAAATAAATCTTTACAAAACAACATACTAAGTACAAGAGTATTTTTGCATCTGTATTAACTAATACAGTTGGAATAACTAATTAAGTTACATTTCAGTAATTTAAAAAAAAATCATATTTGGATCTTACTGGCTTATTTCTCTCTGCCACTGAAGAGGTTTGAAGAACCAGATGAAGTCCACAGTTGTTAACCTGTAAATTGAAAAAAAAAACAAAAAACAGATGGCATTTTGCAAAAACTGACTGCTTAAAACAAAAGGCTAAATATACCTTATTAATGAGGGAAATTCTCTAAATATAATAATTCATCCAATAAAGAAGGCTGTCTTAGATAATACCGTCAGAAGGGACAAAAGTATATTCATTTATGGTAATCTGTACTCACTGATCACCCCCATCATACTTTCTTTCCATTTTACACTCAAGCAGCCTCTGGAACTCTGGTCTACACTGCATGCATCTTTTGGTAGTATGTAGAGCAGGGGTGGGCAAACTACAGTCCGCGTCCAGCCCATCAGACGTTTTAACCCGGCCCTCGAGCTACTGCCATGGAGTGGGGTCTGGGGCTTGCCCCACTCCGCACAGTTCCTGGAAGCAGCGGCATGTTCCCCCTCCGGCTCCTATGTATAGGGACAGCCAGGGGGATCCACATGCTCTCCCCGCCCTAAGCGCTGCCCCTGCAGCTCCCATTGGCCGGGAACCGTGGCTAATGGGAGCTGTGGGGGAGGCAGCTCGCGCAGAGCCACCTGGCCACATCTCCGTGTAGGAGCTGGACGGGGGACATGCTGCTGCTTCCGGGAGCTACTTGAGGTAAGCGCCGCCTGGAGACTGCACCCCGACCTCCTCCTGCACCCGAATCCCCTGCCCTGATCCACCTCCCACCCTCCAAACCCCTCGATCCCAGCCCAGAGCACTCTCCTGCACCCCAAACCCCTCATCCCAGCCCCACCCCAGAACCCACACCCCCATCCCCTCCCGCAACCCAACCCCAATTTCGTGAACATTCATGGCTCGCCATACAATTTCCATACACAGATGTGGCCCTCGGGCCAAAAAGTTTGCCCATCCCTGATGTAGAGTACATACTCAAATAGCCCCCCAGCAGAAGTTTAAACAGCAGTGTAAACAGTGAAGTAAAGACACATGGAAGGGGCGTGACTATGTATATGAGTACATACCCTACAGTGCTCTCTACTCACCCAAGCTGTGTCTTCCCATCTAGAATGCTATTTTTAGTCATGTAGTGTCCCCCCGCCTCCCAGCTGCTGGAGCATTTCCCTAGTGTAGGGAAAGACTCCGACAATAGAGCTGCTGGAACCTCCCTGCACAGCAGGGAAAGACTCCGGCAGGGGGAGGTCTTCTTACTCACCTGTTAGAGCTTTTCACACTGAGACATGTAGCTATACACCTGCAGTATGGATGCAGCTGGCTTTTCACTGAGGTACATAGCTACACATACCCTATACCCCACTGAAAGTGGTGTGTAATGTAGACATAGTCTTAGTCATTAAAGCACACATACAAAAACCAGCTTGAAATAACCACTCTTTTTTTTCTCCCCCTCAGAGGTAGTTACATTTTTAAATGGAAAAATATCCCTCTTAGACTTTTTTTAAGGGACAAATATCAGGTTTTTAAAATGTTTATTATTTACATTACAAAGCTTAAAGCTAATCTTTCAAAACACTTCTAAATAAATAATCACAACTGTTTAGTAGAAATGTACAAAGCAGTTCACACACCTAGGGGGCACAGTATGAAACATACATACATCTCTACCCTGATATAACACGGCATGATATAATACGAATTCGGGTATAATGTGGTAAAGCAGTGCTCTGGGGGGCGGGGTTGCTTGCTCCAGCGGACCAGCGTGTCTGGCTCCAACACGCTGCCGGGTTGGGGCCGAGGGGTTGGATAAAGGGCAGAAGATTTTGGGCGGCGGTCAGGGGACAGAGGGGTTTGAATGGTTCGGAGGTTCTGGGGGCGGCGGTCAGGGGATGGGGACATTGCATAGGGCGTGGGAGTCCCAGGGGGTCTGTCAGAGGGCGGGGGTGTGGATACGGGTCAGGGCAGTCAGGGGACAGGGAGCAGGGGGTGGGGGTTGGATGGGTCGGGGGTTCTGAGGGGTGAGTCAGGGGGCAGGAAATGACTATTAATAATGGAAATGCTCGCGGCCAAAGCAAGTTCTATATAACGCGGTTTCACCTATAATGCGGTAAGATTTTTGGCACCTGAGAACTGCGTTATATAGGGGTAGAGGTGTACATGTAAATATACTCTATCCTCCTGATCATAATCACTGCTAGTGTACTGTACAGCCTGGCAAATTTTAAGCTGGCATGGTGTTGAGGTGTTCCCTGAAACACATGTACGATGGTACAAGCAAGCAGCATCCAAGGGCAACCAAACAGCTGCTGTGACTACCTGCCCACCTGCGCAATTCCCCATCTCTAGGGGTATGAGATGCAAAAGAAAAAATAATCCAGACAACAACACTGAGCATTAACACAGTAATTTACACATTCGAAGTCCTGACAAAGATGAATTTTTGGCTCGCGTTTAGCAAAAGGGAGCAGCTTGCCCAGCCTGCGTTTCCACGGGTGCAGGAGCAGAGCGAGGAGAGCAGCCTCGGCGTGAGACGGGGCGGGGGAGAATCGTCGTCTCCTGGCAGGTGGGGCGGGGCTGGGCACGGCCTCGGAGGGGCAGCAAGCCAGGGCACGGGTGGGGGGATCCTGCGGACCGCACCCGCAGGCTGAGAGAAGGGGGGATGGAGCCATGGCCTCTACGAGGGGTGATAGTCCCAGGATGCCGGGACACTGCCCGTGCACTGGGCGGCAGACGGCCAGGATATGTGGGGCGGGGACCAGGGAGCCCGGCGGGCGCGGAAAGGGCACAAAGCTCTCTGGGGCAGCCAAGATCCGAGGCATCCAGCTCACAAGCCCCGCACCTGCCACTGGCGGGGCCCACGCCCTCCCCTCCCGCGGCGGCCGCTGCTGCAGCTACTAATCCTCTCCCCTCACCCTCGCGGCACCTACAGTGCTGGGCCCGGCCCTGCCGCCGCCGCCGGGCCGGAACTTGCTGGGCACCATGGAAACGAGTCTCCCCGCGCGGCCACCCGGCTACCACGCCGCGCAGCCACCGCCTCCTTTTGCTTTGGCCGGCGGAAACCTCTCCCGAGTTGCCTTAGCAACCACCACTTCCGGTCCAGTTTTTTCGCGCTCTGGCTTCCCCCCACCCCCGCGCCCCCAGGGCAGGGCCGGCCCGGGGATACCCAGCCGCAGCCGGAGCGAAGCGAACGGGCCCTGGAGGGGCAGGGTCAGCGGGGAGGGGGGCGCTGGCCGCGGTGCTGAGCGCCCAGTTGCGGGCTCTGCTGTCTGTGCTGCCCTCCCCTGGTGCCAAGGCCTTGTTCATTTCGCGTCACTCTCAGCGGCCCCCTCCGTCGCCCAGGCTCTTCCTTTTCATTCGTCGTCCCCTGGCCCTTGCTGCTCCGCCAGGGCCAAGCAATATTGTGAAACGGGGTTTTTTAACCAGTGAAGCGGCACGGCTGGCTGTGAAGGTGTCCCATAGCCCTGGGCTGCCTGGGGAGGCATGTACTCATGGTACCAATAGCTACACCCAGGAGCCGCTCACCCTCTTCGCTTCTTAAGGAGCTTTGTTTCTTTAGGCAGGGACTGTTCAATTTGATTTCCGTTAAATGAAGTGAGCTGTAGCTCACGAAAGCTCATGCTCAAATGAATTGGTTAGTCTCTAAGGTGCCACAAGTACTCCTTTTCTTTTTGTGAATACAGACTAACATGGCTGTTACTCTGACACAGGTTCCATACAGTTTAGCCAATAGATGTATTGCTAGAAATAACTATTTCTACTCCAATCCCCACTTCTTACATCTTATTCCCCAAAAGTAAAAAAGTTCACATAGTAATGGTATGCATGACCAATGTCATCACTTCTATAAGGATTGGAGCTTTTCATGTCTCAGTGGAGTTAAAGGACTATTGCACAGACTTTTAGACTGATGCTAAAATATTTTAAAATGCCTGTCTAGCTTTCAAAACTGATTTCAGCTCTGTTGGACATAGATTCTAATGCCACCTGCACATATTAGTATCTGAGCATCTTCCAGTAGTACATTAAGCAACATGACTAACATATGTCATGTGGTGGTTGTTCTCTCATACTCTCTGGGGGAAAAGCATGTGTAGCGAAGTGTCTAGTCGAGGTAGGGGTTTGTTTGTTGGATCCAAACTGCTAAGTCACTTTTGAAAATGAGACTTAGTGTTTAAGTTACTTAGAGACTTTTGAAAACTTTAGCCTGTAACAAAAGCCTGTAGTCAGTGTACAATAGTTTAGTTTTAATCAATTACATGCTAAAATCCTGTTATCTTTTTACTTCAACTTTGTTAAACACTTAAACAAAACTAATATTTTTAGCTTGTATGGAATTATCCTTTTACTCACTAAATTCAGATTATCTAGATTAGTCACCACTATAAATGAATCATCTTTCAAAATTATGTGTGGAGTTCTCATACATTTCTCCTAATTCATGGTTTTTGAGGATGGTGAAATTCAGTAGGAAACAAACTAAGATTTAACCTAGAAAATAAAATTGTATTATATAAAAACATAAAAATAGTTTTTGTATTATCTAAGTGAAGGGTTAGAAGAGTCCAAACCCTTTTGAAGGGCATATTCTGAATGTATAGTAATGTTTGATTGCAGTGTTTACCATAAATTATTCCACTAAAATCAGACCCACAGGACGACAGAGTTAAAGTTCTGTAAAAATCTTTCCATGTAAGTTTCCACGAATATGTTATTTCTGTGCTACCTTAATTCACCCAAGTTTCATTGGTTTCTCAGGCCAGCAGGATCTGATATCATTTCAGAGGTGATAACCTCATTCCTTTGAGGGTTAGTGTGCTGTATAGGCAGTAAAGTTGTCCACCTGGAGGACTCTGTTCCTCTCTATACTCTGGGGCTTCTTGCTGCTCTCCCCAGCTCTTTAGCAGTATGACCCTATTACAGTATGACCCTTAAGGGCCTCAGGCTGCCACTAGAAATTGCCCTTACAGGAGGGATTCAATAGGAAAGAGAGGCTCATAGGAAAGCTAAAACAGCCTGAGGCCACATTATCTTTTCAGACAGTTTGCAGTTAGGATGGAAATAATTCCAACCCACTCCCTTGCTATGGACAAATCCTGGAGCCTGCTGATCTTCCTACTATGTGGGCAGGACCCAACAGTGTGTTGAGGTTCCCTGATGCTCACAGATCAAGTGCAAACAACTAAGCCAGAGGTGGGCAAACTACAGCCCGTGGGCCACATCTGGCCCGCGGGACCATCCTGCCTGGCCCCTGAGCTTCCGGCCAGGGAGCCTAGTCCCCGGCCCTTCCCCAACAGCCATGTCGCCAAGCGAGCAGTGCGGCTTGTGCCTGCCCACCTCCCAGGCTTTCCAATAAGCCTGTCCTGCTGCCAGCATGGTAACGGGGCGGGAGGGTTGGACAAAGGGCAGGAGGTCCCGGGGGGGCAGTCAGGGGGTGGTTGGATGCAGCGGAGGTTCGGAGGGGTGGTCAGGAGACAGGGAGCGGGGGGGTTGGATAGGGGGTGGGGTCCCTGGCGGGGGGTCCTGGGATGGTGGGGACAGGAAACATGGGGGGTTGGACGGAGGTGGGGTCCTGGGGGGGCAGTTAGGGACAGGGATCTCAGGAGGGGGTGGTCAGGGAATAAGGAGTGGGGGGGTTGGATGGGTAGGAGGTCCCGGGGAGCCTGTCAGGGCGTGGGGGTGTGGATAGGGGTCAGGGCAGTCAGGGGACAGGGAACAGGGGGGGTTGGATAGGGGGTGGGATCCTGGGGGGGCGGTTAGGGGTAGGGGTCCCAGGAGTGAGCGGTCAGGGGACAAGGAGCAGGGGGGTTGGAAGAGTCAGGAGTTCTGAAGGGGCAGTCAGGGGGAGGGAAGAGGGAGGGGGCGAATGGGGGTGGGGGCCAGGCTTTTTGCAGAGGCACAGCCTTCCCTACCCGGCCCTCCATACCGTTTTGCAACCCCAATGTGGCCCTCGGGCCAAAAAGTTTGCCCATCCCTGAACTAAGCCCTCAATTCTTAATACCAGGAACATCAGGAATGTCTTATATCTGTTCTGTTACAGCTAAGGGACACTGTGCCGAAGGCAAACATCCACTCACAGATTACTTCTGGTGTTGTCCACTTGAAGATTAAAATAGTCAAAGTTAAAACCCTGCACGTTCACTCTATAGCCACTCTTGAAATTACAAGAGAGTTTTTGTTCAGCCTTCACAACTAATGTTAAGTGTTTGCAGCTAAGCAGGAAACACTGATAAACTTACCTGGGCTTTAGGGGGTTACATTATGAACTCAGATGAGACTCAGCAAAAAGCTAAGTATGGATATTTTTAAAATCTGAGTCAACTGATGCTTTTGTGGCAAAACCATATGAAATTTTATTTCTGCATGAGCTGATGCAAAGACAGAGTGAGTTTCACTTGGAAATACTGGGTTCATTTGAATCTGAAATTGAAGGAATTTTTCAAAGGGTAACATGAACCCCTAGGACAGTGGTTCTCAACCTCTTTACCCTTGTGGGCTGCATATGCAGCTGTCTATGCGTTATGTGGCCCGCATCCACACAATATATGTACACTGTACTACCTTATTCCTGGGGGAATTCTGCAAGACTGCATGCCCGCAGGACCCACACCCCCTCCCTCCCCCCGGGCCTGAAATCCTGTGCTTCCCTGCAGAAAACAGCAGGGAAGCAAAGGGAAGCCACACGGCTTGGGGGGCGGGGGGCATGATGGCGGGCACAGTTTTTTGGGGAGGATTCCTCCCCGCAAACAGAGGCGAGACATGGGGGGCACACTGGGTTATGTACCACTCCTCTTCCTCTCATTTCTGCAAGTGCAAAGCTGCCCCACCGAAGTAGACTGTGTGTGGACTATGCAGCTGAATGCCGCCTCCTGGTCCGAGTGCCAGTTATGCTCCCCTTCTATGTGCTGGGAGCCTTCCTGTTTTCTGTGCGACAGTGAGTGCCAACGGTGAGGCTGGATAAGGAAGAGCAGGGAAATGAGGGAAGTGGGCTAGGGGGTGAGGGGAAGAGGCAGTGGGAAGGAAGGGGATGGAATAGGACAGGGGGAGGGGAATGTGGGAGGGAGGGGAGAGGGATGGGGCAGTGGGAGAGGGGGATGAGATGGGGAAGAAAAGGGGAATCGCGGGGGGAAGCAGAAGTCAGGCATGTGGCGTCCCCTCAGCAGCAGCTGCGCTCCCCCATTAAGCAGGACCATCAAACCCTTACCCTGACAAGCCCTACCCCCTTACAATTGGACCCCCCTGGATGAGCTCCCACACCCAGACCCCCATGCCACTGAGCCCTAACCAGTTGCACCTGGACCCCTCCCCATCAAGCCCCACTCCCCCAGCACCCAGACTCCCCCCCTGCTGAGCCTCTACACCCACCTGGATCCCCTGCAGAGTCCCATTGCCCCTGTACCTGGAACCACCCAATGAACCCCTGTACATCCAGATCTCCCACTGAGACGTCCACACTCAGATTGCCCCACACAGAAACCTCTCACCCCACACCTGGATCTCCCCCCACACACTAAGCCCCTCCACACTTGGCTCCTGCTGGGCTGAGCCTGCCCACCCACAGAGGGGTAGGGCCCCTGGGTGTTTCTGGGGCAGGCCCAGCCCTTGCACTGTGTCAGGGTGAGGTGCAGCCTCACTGCTGAGTCCCTGTACTAGGGGAAGTAGGGGCTTCAGGATGATCTCCCACCTCAATGCAGCTAGTGGCCTGTGCTCCCCACTGCCATGCTGGAACCACATTTATTTATTAACAAATACAATTTGCAGAATTTTAAAATATTGTGCGCATAATTTTTAATTTTTTTTTGGTGCAGAATTCCCTCAGGAATACTGTATGGCCCTGAGGATGTCACATGAGCCATAGGTTGAGAAACACTGCCATAGGGATTAGAAATGGAAAAGTGCTCAGCTCTACCCAGAACCTCTGAGACTGTCTACCTAACCTAATTTTACTCTTGCCTAGTCACTTAATCCCACAATGCAAAGCAATAAAAGAGACCCAAATCTGGAAGTTATCTGGCTGATTACTAAAATGGTCATATGCTAGTCTCCAGCCAATTTCTCCTAGACTGAGAAGGCTGGCCACCTGATTCATGGAAATACAATGGCAAAAGTTTTAATTAAAAAAATCCACACAGTGTTTCAGGGGGAAATCATAGACATTTTGTTCTCCCCCTACTTTCTGACCGACAGCCAGACTTCGGACTGATGTTGTACTGTTCAAATTCCATCTTTCAGAGAATTCTAAAGCACCTATCACCTAACTGGCAAAATGTTGGTAACTTTGTTTCTCTCCTAAATGCTGTTGTATTTGGTACACGATTATAACCATGTATTTCAGTGGGCAGGAAGTGATTGCTCCTATACACTGACTTAGTATTTCTGAAGCACTCTGGATGAAAGATACTATGTAAGTATGAAGAAAAGGAGTACTTGTGGCACTTTAGAGACTAACAGATTTATTTGAACATAAGCTATGAGGTATTGTTATTTTTGCCTTTGAAGTAAAATAGTTATGATGAAAAAGTGCCATTGATATGAGTGAGTTTAGTGAAGTCCTCGAGTGTAGTACATTGGATTATCAATATAATCGTTTTTAAAGGTTTGATAAATGAGAGTTCAGGTGATATAAAATGGGAATACCACCCCTTTGCCTCACAGGAACATTGTGTTATCTATGGTATGTGTATGACCCTGCATCACTGCAGTATTAGAGTGCATCTCATTCTTTAGTGTATTTTCCCGCATACCACCAGGGAAATACATTTTACAGATGGGCAAGACACAGTCAATGGAGCAACTCCCATGTTAAAGTTAAGCTGGTCAGAGCAGGTACCATGTCTATAGTCTCTCTGTAAAGCACCAGGCACATCTATGATCTTACAGTATAAAACAATAAAATGTATGCAATCATTTCTGTTTATTCATGTTTGTTATCTTCAGGCCATTTCTCAAACATTTACAACCTCAGCAGCTATTGAATAAACCATTTTAATTTTCCGGAAGATGAGACTCAAGATGGAATGTAAACAATTTAAAACAACAGACATTTTCAATATATTCAAATACTAGGAAAAGACAATGCTACTTGAGTTCCTTTAAGCTGTTCATAGTTACCATAAACTTCTTTGTATGACAGTCACATTATACTTTGGAAGCTGTGCATTGCATGCAGTGATTTCTTTATGAAGTCATTAGATGCAAAATCACATTAAGGTCTCAAAGTTGTTCACTAAGATAAACTGCATGTTGTAATATATTTAGCACATAAGAATGCAAATCAAGGAATAGATAGAAGATAATCAGAAGTCCAACTGGAATATAGTGAACCCTTATAGCTGCACTTCCCTGATGGCCCAATCACTTTCTAATTACATTTAAAAAAATTAATTCCTACCTCTTATGGTTGCCAAGATAATCTATTTTGACCTGATGCAGCACTTTCTTCAGATAGCTGAAAATAACACCGGGGAAAGAGGTGTGAACTGATGCCAATCAGCGCATTGAACTGTTAACTCTGAAACCTAATGGCAACAGATAAAATAACATTAACTATTTGGCGGATAGTAATTTTGACAGAAACGTCCAGTGACTGAGTTTGAGTAGCTTGCCATCCCTCTGTCTACCCTTCTCAGCCCCAAACTGACCTTGGGATATCACATATTCCCAGGCCTGGAAGCCACTGAATGTTGCTAACTTATAGGGCAGGCCAGCTAAATGTGAAAAATCAGGACTTTGGGGGGGGGGCACAGGGGATTATAGTTATGTATATAAAACAAAGCCCCTAGTATCTGGAGGGTCCTGATGACATCCAGAGGTTGAATCACCCTACTAGCTTGGATGAAGGGATTTTCCCAGGCCTCCTCCTGCATATACAGGAGGATTACAGAGGTTGTGACTAGGAGAAGGCTGGCAAACTGTGACTCTACTTTAGAAGAGTGCAATAACCCCTTTCCTGCCCCCACAAATGAGTGAGCCCTTGTCTCATGGAAACTCACCCAGCGGAGTCCTTCGCCGACATGGGGAGAGGTCTACTCCACGCCTTCCTGAAACAGGGTGCCTACAGGAGGGAGATTCTGTCCCGAGGGTGGTGGTGCTGCCCGGATCCCACGTCCAGAGACACCCCCACCCCCCGGCCCCTTCCTTGGGTGGGGTGAGAGGGGCCTCGCCCCACTCGCAAACTATCCCCGCCCCCACCCGGCTGCCCGGGATGGGGCGTTTGTGCCCCTCCGCCCCCTTTGCCTCGCCCAGGGCGTGCGGCTCAGCCCGGCACACCGACCGGCCCCTGGGTATAAAAGCCCTGGCGCGCAGCCTGCCCCCTCCCCTGCGCTAGGCTTACCCCGGGGCGGCCATGTACGCGCTGCTCAGCGCCTGGCTCCGCTGCCTCCTCTGTGTGCTGCTGCCCGGGAGGGCGGCGGACGGGGAGCGCTGGCCCGGCCCCCTGGCTCCCCGCGAAGGTAGGCGGGGGCCGGCCGCCCAAGAGCAGGAGGGGTCTGGAGCTGGGGGCGCCGCCGCGGCGCTGCCTGGCTCAGAGGCGCGGCGGGAGGAGAAGGCGGCGGCGGCGGCTGCAGGCAGCCCAGCTGCATCGCTGCTCGCTAGACTCCGCCGGCTCTGGCGGGCTCTGCCCTGGCACCGGCCGCCGACGCCCCCTTCACACCCGAGCCTCATGGCCGAGCTGCCGCCAGGGAGCCCCCAGGGCCCCGATCCGGAGCAGCCCGGGGTCGCCAGCCGGAGTGCGGAGCCGCTGGAGGACGGGCCCGGTGGCGCTCCGAGCCCGGTCAGAGAGGCAGGCGCGGGGGAGCCGGGGAGCGGCCCAGTGCGGATCCGAGTGGCCATCCCGGCGGAGGAGGAGGAGGAGGACGGCGGAGCCCCGGGTCTGAGCCTGCTGGGCGGGGGCAGCTGTAGCGAGGATGACTCCGGCAGATATGGGAAATCTAGGTACAGCGCGGCCCCGGGACGTGAGCGGCGCCCGGCCCGGCCCCCGGCTCGGCTGCTGTGCTGGGGAGCCCCGGACAAGCGGGGGCAGTTAGTGCCTACCTAGGGGGACCCCTCCCTCCCGCCGGCCGCGCTGCGCCCCGCGGGGCCCTGCGGCTGGGGGAGCTGCCCCGCCCCGCGGGGTGTTAGACGCGGGCGGGGGTTGCCTGGTGTCGAGCGCCGTAGGAGACTGGTGTTCGCCCCGCGATGGGCCGGGGCGCTGCAAGGGGGCGGCCAGCGTCTGATGCAATGAGGGCTCGGGAGTAGCCGCTGGTCCAATCGGGAACTTGGTGTAACTCGGGATGGACGTCGCATCAGGCAGCGGCTGCCCCCGCCCCCCGAGAGACACGCGCATTGCTGGAGACTTGTGTGGCAGGGCGCCGTCTGCGGGAGGCTTGCCTTGGGGCTGAGGCGAGGGAGGGATCCCCTGCTAATCTGGCACTTCGACGGGGAGGGGGCTGGACTGGCGGGTCGGGTTTACTAGCGCTGGAAACCCGAGGTAGGGGAGGAGCCGCGGGCAGTGGCTGGAGGAGGTGGTGACCTCCCCCGTCCCCCCGCAGAGGTGCTGGGGTCTCCTTTCAGCTCTTTAACTCCCACTGTGATGACCTTGTCTGAACCCTGGGGGAGAGATTTCCATGCAAAACCACTATGGAAAAGCCAAACGTCTCTGAAGGAGCAGCCAGGGGCCAGATTGCACTTCCCAGCTCTCTGGGTCAATCAGAGCAATGTAGGGCTGGGAGGGACCTGGAGAGGTCCGTTAATCCAGCCTCCTGCAGAGGCAGGACCTAGTAAACCCAGACCATCTTTAACAGGTGTTTGTCCAACCTGTTGTAAAAACTTCTAGTGATGGGGATTCCACAACTTTCATTGGAGTTTAACTGCCCTTATTGAATCCTAGAAATGCAGCCTGCCCTCCTGCTGGCTGGCAAAATCTCTGCTGTGGGGCTCTTCAGTGACTTAAAGAATGGGGGGAGGGGGAAAATCATGCACAAGTTTGGAAACTGTGGACCCAAATGATCCTTTGCTAATATATAGCAATGTGTTAATAGAGAGGGCAAATACATTTCTTTGCTGGGGAGGTTATTGGACACCAGAAGGGTGAAATACCCCTGGCCATGACTCTCCATCCTCTCCCTTCTGCAGTACTCACATAGCAAACCTCTCATATAAATCATGGATTAGGTATTTCCTTCTGAGTTGGAGGCTTTGTTAATCTGATTGGGTGGGTGATGTTTACATGGCAGAGTTCACCCAGGGTTGGAGGAGAAAGGAGGATTAGAACCAATCCAGTCCTTAATGTTGCCTCAAAACACTAGAGCTACATGGTGTGGTGCTGAGATTGGAAGCTATTTCCAGAATTGTTCATTAGCACAATTAGTTTGTGTCAGTCTCCTTCTGGAGTGTGATGCAGTGGCCACTCTCAACAAGGAGTTACCCTAGAAATAAATGAATCAAAGGCCTCAAAACAGCTCAGTCCAATGGCTTTACTTCAGATGAAATGGGGCATTGCTGCCAGGTGGAGCACCGGATGCACTTAATAAAACTCTCTCCTTTGGAAATTAGAAGGGCTTCTGTCTGCTACTCGTTTCTTGTCCTGACATTAAATCTTCTTCTGTAATCATGAAGACTTAGGTAGATGAACTGCTTGTAGGCACAGTAATCTTCCTGTATTGTGGCTATAATGATCTTTTGAGGATTGCTCAAAAGAATGGAATAATGTAAAGAGTGCAGGATGCACTTTTCTATACTGACCATCAAACTACTTTTGGGAAGTATCGTCTGTGCAGATTTTATTATAGATGGTAGAGAGGTCTATGGAGTTAACTGTGACCAGTTAACATGACTGACTTGGGACTAAATGGTGGTTAAGTAGTAGAACTGTTTCCGTTAAGGATGTGAGGTTTTTTTATTGATAGTTCCACTAGTACACCAACTGTGGAAACAGTTATACTAGTATAAAACTGCTTCATACCAATGTAGCTTATTGTTCCCTTACAGGAATAAGCCATACCAGTATAACTCTGTGCACATAATGGGGCTGAGCTGGTCTGGTTAAACACAAACAACTTTTGTTTGTAGACAATAACACTAATTTTTTCAGGATAGACAATGCCATTGTGGTTGTGGGCAAGGTCTGTGGGTATATCTTATGCTGTGTGTGTGTTTAAAAAAAAGTGTTTACTTTGATTTAGCTGGTTGTAAGACTACAAACTTGCCTTGTCTGCACTAGGGTTTTACAATGTGTTAGCTACCACATTGTAAAAACATTTCCCCTAGTATAGATGAGGCCTGTGTGAGTTAGAGGCTAATCCAATTAATCATGGGTGGAAGAAATATGTTGTCATTATTCCCTTACATGTCACCACTCTTACACTTGATGTGTAAGAGATGACTACATGTTGCAGCTATAACTCCAAGTTAGTAGGTTGCCATTTCCAGTTTGGTATTTGTCGTTATAGTGTGTGTGTGTGTCATACACACACACACACACACATAAAATAATATATAGTATGGGATCAATTATTTAGCTAAAATGCCAACCTGTTAATGATGTAAATACACATAGACTTGTTTAATAAAAATATACAAATAGAGTGAGCAGTATTAAAATGATTTGCACCTGTTACAGGTTCAGTTGTGAGACTTCTTAATCTTAATGGAACTGTTGGGCTCTGCTTTACAATGAAACCCAGACTAGTCCTTAGCTCAGTTCACCTTAGGGTCTATGTGAGTGGAAAGCCAAAGAAAAATACACTGTGGGGAGATGCCAGTGGTGAAAAGTTGGTGTGTACAGGGAGGCCTATACAGTGCCAAAAACAGGCAAGGAAATGCTGTGGGCCAGAGGGACACCATAAGAGCTCTGACAACTTAAAATTCATAACTGACTAAGACCTGGTTTAAACCACTCTTTTACCAGTATAACTTTTGGTTAAGGAGGGAATGGGGGATATTATAACCAATATAGTTATACTGCTACAGCCCCTCAGTGTGAATGCATTTATACTGGTATAATCATATCCAAGTTCAGGGATTGTGCAACTTTACTGCTGAACTATACCAGTATAGTTAAAGTTGTTTTGTTGTTGACCCCCCCCAATGAAGTATGCTGTGCAATGACAAAAGAGAAAGGAATGGAGTGAAAAGGGGAATTGAGGCTCGTTTGATGCCAGGAAAGATGCAAAAAGCAGAAAGCTTTGGATTTGAATGAAGGATAACTTTTGCACTAGGAGTGATGCCTAATCAGAAATGGTATGTTGAATTATAAGACTTGATATTTCTTTAGAAGTAGAAACACAGTAATCAGATTACTGGTTAGTTATTTCTGAGCACTGGTTTGAAATCTTGTTAGAGATTTGCTTCTACCCATTAAAATGCTATAATCTAGGATTACCACTTAGCTATTTAACTTGTGTAGAGAAAGATACCTCTCTCATAAACAAAACATAATTTAAATAGAACTAATTTAATAACTCAGCAATCAACACACAAAAATTTTGTGTGTGCTTTTTGGTAATACAGTTGAAAGCTTCTGACCACTTTTAACTGACAGCAAAATATTAACCACTTTAAATATGTACATTGACATTAGTTCCCCTCAATGCTTTATAATTATGGTAACTTGATAGTTATTAAATACATATTTAATTTTCGATTTAATAATTGATTATGGGGGACAGAATGGCTTAAAGAGACAGTCAAACCAAAATATTTCTCTTTGAATTTTTTATCTACTTTTGTTAATGGCAACACCCAAAATTACTATAAACTGAAAGGCAACTGCTCTCTGCTCTAAATCCCTATCTTTTAGTTTGTTCATTTGATAGACTAGAAAGTCAGTTTACTGTTTGTGTGAAACACTTAAAAAAAAAAATAGAATAACAAAAGTTGGCCAAGGACCACAGACAGGTTTAGTACCTGAAATCTAGTTACTTTTAAGTTAAAATTATTTTCAAGTTGACTTTAACTTCATATTGTATTTCTATTTCTAGGATGAATAGAAAGACCCCTTTAAAATACAAAGGAATACTCAAGTGTAAAAGCTGTTTGACATGAAGTTCCATCTAATATGCTAAAGGAAATTGAAGACAGTATAGTTAAGCACTCAAAAATCAGGACATCCATAAGCTATGGCTGAGCCCATTCCTTGTGCTGATTTCTATAGTCTTTAATTGCAATATCACACTCTCAATTATAGTACAATACAGAGGTACACCCTCTCTGAGAACTCCAACCATGTAAGTGTTCTGGGTCTGCAGTTTACCTTTTCAAAGGGGGCACATGATAGACGTAACAACACAGATTGCACAAGATTCCAAAAAAAAATTGCTCTTTAACAACAGAAGAAATGCACAGATCTGTACAAAATTAGAAACCCTACATTAATTTCCCTGTGTCCGTTTTCTCTCCATTCTGGAGCTTTCCTGGGGCTGGTGTCCCATTGTTGCTGCAGCCTCTACTTTGACTTTTGCTGCAATCTTAGGTCAGCTTGCTTTCTCTGAGCTTGGCCCTGCAACTAAATCACTGCCACCCATGAAAATATGCCCATTTCCTCTTCTCCTTCCCAAAGGTTCCTGTGAGTTCTTTTTAAACGTTTATGCCATGGATGCTACAGCAGCACAATTGCAGCACTGTAGTGGTCCCACTGTAGGACCATGGCATAAAGGCTTCCTATATGGACATAAGTTGAGTTTCTATCACTGTAGATCTAGGTAATCCATCTCCCTGAGCTGCACTAGCTGGGCTGATGGACAAATTCTTCCATTGACTTAGCTGTATCTACACAGGGGTTAGGTCAGCTTAACTACAGTACATGGGAGGGTGAATTTTTCATTGCCCCAGAGTGATGTAGCTATGTCAATCTAAATTAAGTGTAGAGCGGGCTTTTGCCTTGTTTGGGAACTTTACACTCTCCAAGTGCCAGCACCCTGCAGATGTGTATGAAGAAATAGTTTCTCCCAGCCTCAGCTAACCCATTGTCATTCAGGTGTTTCCACTGAGTTCTAATGACCCCCATTGTATCTTGTTTGGGAGGGACATGCAACAAGCCTTGTGGGCCTATGGTGGATACACTTAAGCCTGTTCTACACTTAAGTTAGGTTAACATAGCTATGCTGGTCAGAGGGTGTGAAAACTCCAAACCCTGACTGACAAACTTATGCCAACCTAGCCCCTGGTGTAGCTGCAGCTGTGCTGATGGAAGCATGCTTCCGTTGATGTAGCTACCATTGTTCAAGAAAGTTGTGTTCCTGCACTGATAGAAAAACCCCTTCCATCAGTGTAGGCTGCATCTATGCTATGAGGTTATGCCAGTTTTGCTACAGGGACGTAGCTATGCCAGTATAGGTCCTGTAGCATAGACATACCCATAGACTGAAGCATTGCATGATATAGCAGTTTTCCTAAGAACAACTTCACAATAATCATAAATTCTATAGACAAATTCTCCAAATCATTACAACACTTTCAGTTTGCAATTTGAGACTCTGTAATGTAGCAGCTGAAAACCAATTTCCTCTAGGTCAAGGCAGCGAACACCTCATTGCAGTCTATTTCCAGGCAAATTGCAGTATTCAATCCTCAGCTATTTTGGCTTATGGGTAGTTTAAAAAAGTTACACATTTTTCTGATGTTTCCCCTCCCCTTCACAAAAACAGCTTTATTTGGTTTTGGCCAAATTTAAAAATGTTGGGGCACAGACTAAGACTGGAAATGTTTTGTGATGATATGACTGTCTGAAATAGTGCTTTAGAAAGGAAATTTTGCAACTTGCGAGGTGGTAATTAGTGCTGCTCCCACTACTTGGAGCCCAATCCTGAATCCATTTAAATTTATACCAAACTCCTGTTGTCTTCAGTGAGTAGGGCAGTGGAACCCCAGTTCAGTGCTTTTGATTTTGCTTTTATCATACAAAGCTTATTACTGTAGTGCAGAGTCACTTTCAAATGAGATTTCATTGAGGTTTGTCAAAAGGTTAGAATGTATCCAAACAGCTTAATATATTGATAATCTTATCAGCTTTGATATCCAGAGGACATATTCTGCCCACAGTGCACAGATGAATTTGGTTTCCTGTATGAGTAATCTCCAGATGAGTCACAACCTAAATAAGTTGTTTTTCAGTCTGCCCAAGCAGCTTTGACAGTCAAATCCTTTATAAAAGATATCCAAAGAAAGAGAAACACTTAATGCAAGTTGTAGACAATATACATCTATTAAGACGCTTGTTTCTCACAAAAAATCCTCGTGTCCTTCTAAGATTGATTCCTGAACACCTTTTAATATTAATTTCTTTTTTATGGTATTATGAAAATGGTGATTTCTTCAGGTTATGATCACCAGAGCTAGAGCAAGTGCAGAAAGCTGGTTGTAAATAGAAATGCCAATGTTCAGTATTTTATAGAAAATTTTAGCTAAAATTTTTTAAAAAACTTAATGTGCCAAGTGAAACAGTCTTGTCAAACAGAATTGAAAAGGTGAATGGTGTTTGAGGTGGGTAGAACTAGCAATGCAGTATAGCTCAGACCAATGCATCAGGAGATGAGGTATCCTGCTTCTGGCATATATCTAATACTTGAGGGGAAAAAGTAAAATAGGACCAGCTAGGATGAATTCAGTGTTTTAATATTGTGGGGGTGGTACTGACCTTTGTAAATTAAAAGGTTTTCTCTGAAGCATGAAGCTCTTCCTGGATTTTCTTCCCACATTAATCTTAACTCAGTAGTTGCAGATGTCCATGCTAATAAAATCACTTCAAAAAACCTTGATGGCTGTATGTTTTGTACTTAAATTCCCGTTAAAATAATTCCATAGTGGTAGCTAAGTGAAGATATGGATAGAGTTAAAAATCCATATTCTAATTAGATTAAATAACTTTCTTTCTTTAGTGACATAGCAAAGTGAGAAATAGTCAATTATTTAGACTAGGATGCTAATAAGTCTTCCTTTCCATCCCCCTCTGATGCCCCTATCTAAAAGTAACTGTACTACAAGTTACTAGCTTTCAAACAAAAATTCGCTCTCTCTCTTCCCCTTGCCCTTTTCAATTGTACTTCCAACATCACCTCACTTGCTAAAAGGGTCTTAAAATATGGAGACCTTTCTTAGAAATATTCCAGTATATTTATCCAGGGACCTGACTTTGTGTCCACAACTGAGTGAGCAATAAGTAAGTATTGTGTGCAAAATCCATTGACCCAAGTAGAACTTTTGTATACAAAACAGCCATCTTCATGTGATTAAATCTCTCTTGGTGGGTACAGACGGTGGTGCCTCAGGATTGCATCTGCAAGTGATAGGCTGTCTCAGGGCTTGTCTACACTTACATTTTATAGCGCTCTCACTTGCTGGCTCAGGGATGTGAAAAATCACCCTTCTGAGGCGCAGCAAATCTGAGCACTTTAAAGCGCTAGTGTGGACAGGCTCCGAGTCTGAGCTAATCCCCTCTGCGGGAGCACTTTGAAGTTTCTAGTGTAGCCATGCCCTTAGTCAGGCAAGTGCACTATCACTGCTTGACAAACTGCCAGAGCAGAGGTGCTCAAGCAGCGTTCCCTCTTACCCTAATAGTGAGCAGCCAACAAAGTGCCCCCCTGTTGGGGCTCTGGAACTTGCTCCCTCCATTGTTCCACAATAGCATGAATATGATCATATTTGGAGCTTGTTGCAAAAGCCAAATAAAATTTGGGGGGAAGGAAGAAGGGATGTTTTAGGGGCCTTTTCTGTTGATTTGAATTACTTGGGTAGCTGAGTTAATTTATCAATACACTTATTTTTATGGTCATTGTGATTTATGACACCAACAGCTTTTTGGGTAGGCATTTTTATTTAAATCTAAGATGTATCCAACAAGCTGTGTACTCAAGTAAATTCCAGGATGAGGCCCCACTGGAAATCAAGCTTTTAATAGATAAAACACATACCTGTACCTGGATAGCCCATGTATAATTATGTATTAAACTTCTGTGAACCTTGATAGTACTTCCAGAATGTACTCTTGGGTTGAGCTGTTTGCCCCAATGACATGTGGTAACTTAATTTGCCCAGATTTGTACTTCAAATTACAAGCATTGGGAATGATAGAGGGACAGAGGTCCATGAGAAGTGTGTGTGGCTGGATTAAGAATTACTGTTTTGGATGAGATGTCCAACAGAGGTGATGACTTGTTCACTAGAGAACTTTAGGCAAAGAGAGGTCTCTTTGGAACCTCTCTTTGGAAGGCCTCTCCTGAGGGAAGAACAAAAAAGACACTTTAAATTATTTCCCAGAGATCTGTCTGTACACATCCAAAGTTAATAAGATGGACACTGAACAAGAATAGATCCGGACTCAAAACCATGGATCTGAAACTGTCATCTCTAGCCCATCTCTGTTGTATGGTTAGCATATGAGTCTTCATTTGGTATGGAAATGACATTTAAAATGTGTAAAAAAATATAATCGTCTTAGTCCTCTTCAATGTTTAAATGCTTGTTGGAATCCTAGCTTTAAAACATCAACTATATTTTTGCACTGCAGGTTATTAGGGCACTGTTTTCTGGCTCATTGCTTGTTATACAACTGTCCTCACAAGAAAAAGTCTAAAGTAATTTTTTTTAGCAGCTTCAGATGGAAAAGGGAAGCAGTGATAGATAAAATAAGCTTTGCATAACACCAAACATTGGTGCTCCTACATCTTATTTTGTTAGAAGCTGGCTGAAGACTTGGACTTGTGGTGTAGTGTTTGTGAACTGCTGAAGTACATGACTCATTGTTCTGCGAAATCTGCTCTTGCAGTGAGCTGAGGACTTTGGCTCCTTAGGCTGACTGGAAAGATTCCATCTCTGAACAGGCATCCTGCTGCACAGGGAGAACTGACTGAACCTACTCATTGTTTATCAAATAATTTGACAAGAGTCTGCTTTTGCTCAGGTGCCCACATGGTTCTGTGAGTTAATGCATGTTGCCTTTCACTCTGAGTTGGTGGTTTAGTTGTTTGGGTCACAAGTGAAAATTAGATTGTCCCCATAGGCACAGTTGTTGTTTTCTGTTCAGAGGAGTAAACTGTGATGGAACTTGCATCTGCTTCAAATCGGTATTCTTAGTTTCTCATTTAACAGCCTGTTCTCCCCATTCCTGTCCTCAAATTCATGTTTGATGTTACATTTGTACAGTGGAGATGATGGAATCAGCTAAGATTCATTGTCAAACAAAGCTCAGTGCTGGAGCAGACAGGTGGGTTAATACTGCTTAGTTTAGTGAATCAAATATATTATATTTCTAGCACAGCATTCTCTAAACAAGTATCTGCAGTTTGCCAACTTGCTTTTCATTAGCTTTATCAGTATAAAGCAAGACTGCAATGACCAGACTAAGATCAGTTTATAAAATGACTTCATTGTCTTGTTCTAGTGGCGGGGAGAATGATGGTGAGGACTTTGACCAGGACTGGAAACCCCCAGATAACGAGCTGATCCAGAAGCTTATAACACAGGTTGAATATTATTTCTCAGATGAGAACCTTGAGAAAGATGCCTTCCTCTTAAAGCATGTGAGAAGAAATAAGATGGGCTATGTCAGTGTTAAGCTACTCACTTCTTTCAAAAAGGTAGGCTCATTTCTGAGGGGCTTTTAAATCTACTCTATCCAACTTAATGAGCTATTGAACAGATAGGGCACATTGGTTTTGGCCAGTCTGAAGGGTTGATGCAGTTAACATCCTACTGTTACATTTGTTCTTTGCTTCTAAAATGTTGCATAAATAATCAGACAAAACTTCTTGATTTGCCCAAGAAATTGTGTAAGTCCCTCAAGCCTAAGGGAGAGTGAAATTTAGAAAAAGCATCCCTTTCTTGGATCCTACCAAGCAAGATCTTAACCTACCTTTTTTTTCCCCCTGAGAAACTCCTAGCTTTAGGGGGGAGACTTTTAAAATTACATGGTAGATATTTTTTTTTTTTGAGCCAGCACCATCCTGATGAGAGATCAATGTCTTTTGACCTTTGCAGACTTAAGAACTTGGCTGTACAGTTTGGTCCAATAGCTACAGTGCCCTGAGAGTCAGGACTTGTGGGTCCTAGGCCTTATATTTTGATATTCTGAAAGGCACTATGGAAGTGCCCCTTTTAACTATTAAGGGTAGGGACTCTGTTTAATAGTTTTCTAAAATTAAGCACAAAAATAAGGTAATGGGACACAGGGGGAGGCTACCTGTTTGGAATTTGATGCAGCAGGCAAAGCAACTGTTGAATATGCAGCATAAGCATGCCTCTGTGATGAGATGGGAGTAGAAAGATTCTAAGAACTCTTGAAGAGGCATAGAATAGCCATAGAAATAATGACTTGTTTAGTCTGGGTAAGTCTGCAGTTGGTGATGACTTTGATCTCCAATCATGTAAAAGGAACAGGAAGTTCACAACATCGTACTGATGATCACAGTGACAGTAGGGAAACATTTTTAAACCTACTTTCTGTTCAGGAGGGATACTATAGAAGACTTTGGCTGATCTTTCATTTGAAATCCAACCCTATATCAGTCTCAGGTTTTCAATAGGGGTAGAGAACTATAGTTCTGGTGGCTTTAATGAGCTGCATTAAAGTGTAACCCTTTTTCTTAAAGGTAAAACATCTTACCAGAGACTGGAGAATCACAGCCTATGCTTTGAAGTATTCAGACATTCTTGAGCTGAATGAAGATAGCAGAAAAGTTAGAAGGAATACCCCAGTTCCAGTGTTTGCTAGTGAGACCCTGCCTAGCAAGATGCTGCTTGTGTATGATATCCACTTGATTTCTGAGCTACAGGTTCTGAGCCAGGATCAAGAAAATGGATGCATGCAAGAAAAGACGATGGAGCATCTTTTCAAGACCTTTGTTACTTTTGGTGTAATCTCATCCGTTCGCATTCTCAAACCTGGTAAGGATCTTCCACCTGATGTCAAGAGATTCAGTAATCGATACACCCAAGTTGGAACAAAGGAATGTGCAATAATAGAGTTTGAAGAAGTAGATGCAGCAATTAAAGCTCATGAAATCATGTGTATTGAAAAGAATAATGAAATTGGCATGAAAGTTACCCTGATAGGTATGAAGCCTCCAAAGAAAAAAGTTGTGAAAGACAAGAACCATGATGAAGATCCCAGCAAGTCTCTCAACAAAATTAAATCCCTGAATAAGAGAGTTGAGGAACTTCAGTATGTTGGGGATGAATCATCAGCAAACAGCTCTTCTGATCCAGAGAGTAATCCTACATCTCCACTATCTGGACGCAAGACTAATACTTCCAGCAAGTTGAGCCCTACCACCTATCAGAACAACCACCTGAGCCCTAATGTTTCACCTAGGTCAAGCCCCTGGAATAGCCCATCTTCTCTGCGCAAAGTGTCCAAAAAGTCTCCGCTTGCTGAAGATGGCAAACTTAACCCTAGCACTAGCCCTGAAATCTCAAGGAAATGTGCAGATTACTCTTCAGATAGCAGTATTACTCCTTCTAGTAGCCCATGGGTTCAGAGGAGAAGACAAGCTCAAACTGTAACCCAAGAACAAAGTCCAGTAAGTAGCCCAATGCTTGCCCGGAAAATACAAAATGCAGATGGGTTACCTGTAGGAGTATTGCGGTTACCCAAAGGTCCTGATGGTACTAAGGGATTCCATAATGGATGCGAAAGGAATAAACTTATGAACAATGAATAAATCTTCGGTATTTTTCTTTTAAAACAAGTTTCACAAATCAATTTATTTTTGTTCAAGCCTGGTAAAAAGACTAGCACTTAAGTGACTGAATGAAGTCCAGTATTTAATTTTTAAAGGTTTTGTATTCATGTAGAGACTCATTTGTATATCTGTATTTGCACTTAATCTGCATTATTTTTATATTTTTTTGTTTGAGAGCTGAACATTGAAATGTTACTTTTTTTATGCCAGGTATTTAAAACAATTTATGTAACTGCATATTTGTGCAAAGCTATGATTCTGAACAGCAATGTGTAAACACTTGATAATATTTAGCTGTTGTACCACAGCATTTCAAAGCAATACATCACCAGTCTGTTTATTAAGAGGTTTGAAGGCTTCCTATTTTTAGTATGTTGAAAGGAACACTAAGCTGTAATGTCCTGTCAGACACTTCGCTAAACTTGTTTGCTTAAACTTCCAAAAATCCTATATAATAGGACCAAACTGTGTGTATTTTCTGTGATGTGAATAAAAAAATGCTGAGTAATGAAGACTTTTCTAGGTATCAGATTCTAATGTTCAAAATGATCAGATAAATACTAAAGGTTCTAAAGTTTGTGACTGTCTAAACCAAATTGTTTAAACGCATGTTTCCCATAAAGCAGGCTAAACAGCTTTCTTTGGAATATGGAATACCTACATCTTTCAACCCTGTCTGGCCCAGGTTTAGGTCTCAAGTTTCACAGGACTTGCTCTACCTACTGTGCGAGGACATCATGTGTATATGCCAAGTGACCAATGCAGTTTAGAGTGAATCCTGCGTGTAAGCTAGGCCTTATATTGAATATAGGCAACCTAAGGGCTAGTCTACACTAGAATCTCTACAGTGGTGCAGCTGTACTGATGTAGTTGTACCACTGTATTCCATGCTGACAGAAGAGAGCTCTCCTGTCAGCATCACTCCACCTCCCCAAGCAGCAGTAGCTATGTCAGCGGGACAGCGTCTCCTGCCATCCACATTGTCCACACCAGCACTTAGATCTGTGTAACTTGCATTGTTTTTCCATGCCTGGGAGTGACTTACATTATACTGAAGTAAGCACTGGTGTGTACAAGCCCTAAGTTTAGCTCATTAAGAACATGGCTCTCAGAAATTTTTATCTTCAAAAAGAGTCCAGACAGCAAAGCCATAAGCATTCAATATATTTGAACAAAGGTGGTGTGCATGTTTTGTTTTCCCTAAGTACATATCAATACCTAGAATATCTCCTCAGGATTGCACAGGTATGGGCACACAGAGTGTTCACTTTTTTTTAATGCCATTGCAGCTGGCAGAAGTCCAGATTAGATGAATCACTTCATCTGTGGCCATGCATGTATTTCTAAGAGGCTTTTGTTTTGTGCTCTTTTTTACGTGGTGGATTTCTGTCTGGCCTCTGTCCCAAGAGAGAACCATCTTCTCCAACCCATCCTAATCCAAGTCTCCAATATTGCAAACAGTATAGGTAAGCCAGGCAAGGCGGATTAGTTTATCTTTTGTTTTGTGTGAATTTTCCCTGTGTTAAGAGAGGTTTATTCCTGTTTTCTGTAACTTTAAGGTTTTGCCCAGAGGGGGATCCTCTGTGTTGAATCTGAATACCCTGTTAGAGATGATTTTTACCTTTTTTAAATAAAACCCTTCTTTTAAAAACCTGACTGATTTTTCCACTGTTCCAAGATCCCGGGATCTTGGATCTTTGATGATTTTGTAACTAATTGGTTAGGATATTACACTCAAGCCTCCCCAGGAAAGGGGGTGTGTAGGGCTTGGGGAGATATTTTGGAGGGAAGATGTCTCCAAGTGGTCTTTCCCTGTTCTTCGTTTAAAACGCTTGGTGGTGGCAGCATACTGTTCAAGGACAAGGCAAAATTTGTACCTTGGGGAAGTTTTTAACCTAAGCTAGTAAGAATAAGCTTAAGCGGTCTTTCATGCAGGTCCCCACATCTGTACCCTAGAGTTCAGAGTGGGGAAGGAACCCTGACAGGAGGTATTGTTACTTTCTTGATTTAAAAAAATTGGGACTGTTGGATAACCCAGTGGAAAAGGGAACTGAAGAAAATCAGGCTTCGCTAAAGAACACCTGAGCAATTGGGATGGAAACTAAGTTTGAGGAACAGGTAATCAAATTAGGCAAACAAGTTGGCTATTGGCAATGGCTTCATAGAGAGACAGTCTCCTCATCTCTAACAAAAGGGAGTAAATTAGCTGTACCTACACAAACAAGTTGTCTTGCTGGTCCCTTTTCAAGAATTATATAAATTAATACACTAGCATAGAGGCCTATTATTCATATAGCTGAGAAGAACATACCTCATACATGAAATGGGGTGGGGGAGAAGCTTGGGGAAGGTGTCCTGTAAGATAGAATTGTTTAAAATCCTAAATTTGTCAAACTACTTATAGCCCAGTTGGCTGGATTTGAGTTGATATTCTCTTCAGTAGGAAATCATAGAGACTAGCACAGCTTTTCTGAGGTGCCACATAGTTTGAATAAGCATTTGGGGTATAAGCAAGGGGGCATATGATTAATAGCTATAAAATCATGAATGAGGGTGAGAAAGTGAATAGCAAAGTGTGACTTACCCCTTCACATAACCACCAGGGGTCACCCAATGAAATTAATAGGTAACAGGTTTAAGACAAAGTACTTCACACAAAGCCCAGTCAACCTGTGGAACTCATTGCGATAGGATGGAGAGAAGGCCAAAACTGAGTTTAAAAAAAGTATTACATTCATGGAGGATAGAGTCTTCAGTCCCTATTAGCAAAGATGGTCAGGGAAATGAGCCAATGCTCAAGCTATCCCTAAACCTCCAGCTGGGAGAGCCTCCAGCTGGACAACAGGAGTTGGATCACTTGATAATTGCCCTGTTTTGTCTATTCCCTCCAAAGCCTCTAGCACTGGCTGCTGTCAGAAGACAGGATACTTGGCTAGATGGACCAATGTTTTGCCTAGCAATAGGCTATAATTTAAAGTTTCCAATTGTGACCTCCAACCTCTGTCAAATACAGCAGTATGATCACTTTTCAACCAGGCTGAAAAGCAACCCCTTCATCAGTACTGTGAAATAATGTTTTTATCCAGTTACCTTGCTGTGTTTATTACAATCTGAAAGGAAATAGAGCATTCACTGTCCCTGGGCTTGGGGTCCATTTTTAAGTGGTTATCTATAGCTAACAAAAACAAATTACACTTCATTTTGTGTAGCACAACTAATATTAAAGTATCAGTATCCTTACCTTTTAAAAAAAAAGTCAGTTTCCTCTCAAATATTTATCTAGCAAAAAAGTTCATCTTTATTAGAGTGGGGAGGCAATATATGCTTATAGAGAAAACAACAAAAATGGTAAAGCTTACTAGAGCTGTACCTTTGTTTCACTCCATATGCAGGCCTCAAAAATAAAATGTATTCCTGTGTATCACTGATGCTTTGAATATGAAATCTGCTCCTGGACACAGAATCAGCTGATTTTGCTTGAACCTCTTTGATGCAACACCACAACTAATTAGCATCAGAAGTGTCCCACTCATTGCTCAACACATATCTGCCAGTAACTTGGTCCTTTATTTAATTCACACATTAAAAAGTACTATTTCACAGACAACCCCATTGGAAAAATGTATCCTAGAAAAACACTACTGAATTAAGCAGGGAATACTATCCCATTGATTAGAAGCCTATTTATTCCAGATGCTAAAACATGATTAAACTATAAAATCCTCAGACTGCAACCACTTTTCATCAGGGAGTTGAAGTTCAGTCACTTTTCCTTACAGAACTGAAAGAAGGGGAATATAGTCTCATAATTAGCTAGAGCCACATTCTGCTGTTTACTCTCACTAAGTATTGCCCCACTCTACAAGTAGTCCCAGAGATTTCAGTGAGCCTACTCATGGTTTGAAATACTATTCTTTGTGAGTGAAGATATCAGAATCTGGTCTCACGGTTGCTAACAAAGTCCTAAACTTACTTCAAGTCCAGGTAACAAGATATCCAGGCCGATTTCATGTCATTTTCCTTACTTCACCATGACCATATACTTCTTGGTTGAGAAACATATTTTGTGGAAACTCTGATGATGCAGATTACAAAGCCACCCTGTAGACTCACTCTTTGCCAATGCCCTGGCCTGCTAGATGGTCTGCTCACCATTCAATGGCTGCCTTTGAAGAGTAATAATTGCATTCACATAGTGCTATTTCAGTGTAAAATTAATTACTGTAGTCTCCCATGACCATTCCACAATGTGGCTATTTTAGTGAATGTACTTATTTTACTGATCATCCCAGTTCCAAAAAAGGCCAAAACAAAAGTCACCGAACACCTCAACATTCCATGTTCATATTTTATACATGCTCAATAAACTTACAAATAAATAATGTATAGGCCTCGGAACTAAAACCTGTAAGTACGTTTGTTTAATATCAGCTGAAGAATGGGAATTAAAAATTATTTAATTTTTTCCATCTGGATAACTTTGACTTCAGCCGTTAAATATGATGGGCATATGAACTGTTTTGTTATCATATTTAGAGATGAGGTCCAATCATGCATCACTGGGAGTCAAAACATAGGTATAATTAAGGGTAACATTTGGTTCTTTGTATCTACAACCACATTCTACATTTGGTTATTATGGAGAAAGCTCTCAGGCTGTAGTGATCAGTCTGATTAGTTAGTATGTGTTTTTTACATTGCTAAGAACTAATGATTGGTAAATTCAATGGGAGTTCTATTCAATAAATAACCCCAGACTTTAGTCCTTTCTGAATGGCTGGAAGGTTCATTGAGTACATATTACCTTGATTCAAAGGATCCATTTGAAATTTTATATTTTAACTACACGATAGTTTCCATACTTTAGCTAAGCAAAATTAGGGTAAAGTATGTTTTGCTTATAAATCAATTTCCTTGTATGGTCTTGAGTACTAACATAGCGTATTGCAAATAAGTTACAATTTACTGATGATATTCTGCCAAGAACTATTTAACATTTAAAAAACTACTCTTACACTGTCTACATAGTGTGATGGTGTCAACAGCATCAAAGTACATGATCCTGTGTTGAAGCTTTGAGCATCCAGTGTTGTAGAACATGCAAGGTAAGCATGGAGCTGAGAGAATCCAATGGACCGATTGAAATAATTTGGAATGTTCACTTGTGATAGGCCCTGGCAGCAGGAAATTGAGGACACAAAACTACAGATTTTTTTAAAAAGTGAAGAGTCACACATGTGGTATTTCCCAATAAATTGGTGTAGTGGGTTTTCCTGGATTAAGGAGGAAAACTATTCTTCCTCTTTTTGCCATAGCGCTGTAGTCCCTTTTGTGCCCGTTCATAAGAACACATTTTCAAATCTAAACTCTTCCTCCCTTTTGTATCAATGATCCACTTAATTAATTGGTGCACTTCTGTGCTAATAACCACTTTTTAAGACAGCTTTTAAGCAGTAATAAATCTCACAATACAGCAACTCAGTTTAAGGTATCAAATGATGATACAGCTGCTTCACACATCATAAGGTCACAGACTCCATGTTAAACTCATTGTGAAGTCATTACTTGAAACTAGTTGTACAGAAATAAGATAAATCCAGTCTCAAGCCAACACCTAAACTGATTACATCATGTCTTTCTGTGCCAGGTGAGTAACTTTGTTTCTTTTGGTGAAATTTGGTACAATTTATAATAAAATAGGTTTACACTCAAATTTATATTAGAGTCATTATGTATTCAAATAAAATACTGTGTGTTCTTTTAAAATATTTATCTGTGAATATAAATAAGTACTTTGTTATGCACAAAAATTAAAATATATTTGAAATAGCATGTGTGTGAATTATTTTACATAAAATAATTGAACCTGTATCATTATTTGATTTATTTTATTTTTCTTACTTTCAGAGACCATCTTTAATTTCTACACCAACAGTCTTTTCAGACCATAAAATGGACAACAAATCAAAAGTGGATCTTACTGATCTAGTAAGTATGCTTTTCTCCTAAAAGCACAAATATTTCTTACTGTCTTGGGGGCTCATGGTTGAATCCTGATCCTGTTGTAGTCACTAGAACTGAATCAGGCTCCAAAATGAGGTTTTAACTATTTGTGTGCTTTAGGGGAGGAGGAACTTTCTGATGTACAAAAATGTGACAAATACAAGGAACATGCAAGCCCAAGTCATGAAAGCTAACCTCGTTTCCACTTCAGGTAAAAATGAATCAACTTTTGATTAAACCCTGGCTTACTGTGCAAAATCTCAGCAGAAGACCAAATGAGCATTTTGTTTTTAAATTACTGAAATTATTTCAGTTAGAGAAATGGGCCTTGTTTAATGCATGGTAACTTTCGTTTTTTACAAAAATAAACTTTCACAAAACAATAAAAATCTGTAAAATATTTTCATTAATCATCTTCAAAGTCCAATGGAATTTTTCTTTTTTAAATTCCTTTGCATTCTTTACCTCTCAGAAATTGCAACATGGGCCTCCTGCATAAGAACCTGAAAGGGGAACTGACTTAAAACTCACTGTAGAGAAAAGTGAAACTGACTCATCTATGCCATTGTCCAAATGGAGAGAAATACAAAAATCAAAACCAACCATTATCCAGCCCCAATTGCTAGCAACAAATCTAATTTGTGCATTTTGCTAAAAGTTATTAAGCCCTAGTTTTGGCAGACAGCAAGAGGCAACAAAGTCCAAGATTGAGGGCTTTCCACAGATGATGCTCTGCTGCCTTCCCCTAGTAAATGTGCCACGTGGACAGACACAAAAAGCAATTGCTAGAGTATGCAGGTGGCAGAAACTTTGTCAGAAAGAGAACCAATAGGGTATCAAGGCTCAATTGGCTTTGACTACACTAGAGAAATTTTCCTCAAAATTCAAACTGAACCATTTTTCAAACTGGTTAGAGCTGCAATGTAGAGAAGCCTCAACTGGCACCATTCCTATAGCCAATTTAGTTAAACCAAAAGATGTGTGTGTATTAAATTTCCCCAGTGTAGATGAGGCCATTGTATCAAAGGAGCAGTGTACTAATACAAACTAAAAATAAGTTTGCGTTGCTTTAATAAATTTAATCTTATCCGATAAACTGGCCAAACCTTTAAAACAAAACAAGGTTGTTTTAAAGAATACAGTTAAAGAATACAATACTCAAACAACCATAATGAACAAATATTGAGCCAACTTTCATGAGACAGTGTCCCCTCACGTGAATTACAGATACATCTAATGAGGTCCCTGATGAAATGAAACGTTCAGTTCTGGACCTGCCATGCCTACGAAATTATCTGCAGTTACTCAAGAAAGTAATGTCACTATCACCAAATTACTTAAAACATGTCCATGCTAAGAACAAACTGGCTGCAAACAGCTTCACTATAACTCTATATGAAATCAAATTATACCATGTATGCTATCTCATCTGTTTTCCAACACTGGACAGCCAAATGAAAGACAATTTGCATCATTTCCCTCTGTAGGAACATTTTCTGCCATTATCTCAACAAACGTGAGGTGACATCACTGAGTACGTCTTCATTTGCAACACACAATGCGCAGACAAATCCGTTCTCCTCTTTCACATTGCTTACATCAACATTTTTATAAAATGAGTAGGAAAAAAAATATTTGGATCCAATTCTACAACCTTTAGTTGGAAGGAGTCCCGCTGGTAATGGTACTAATCTCATGAGTAAAGCTTGCAGGACTGGGTACTTAGTAGTTAGTACAAAAAAATGTGCTAAGAAATTGTATTTCCCTTCTGCAGGTTGTGGTCCTGTAATGGACAGAAAACTACTCAGCTACATCAAAGTCATAGATTCCATCAAACCGTGGAGGACTGCTGGGAAGCCCTTTGGTGAGGAACATTTTGCTTTGTTGTGTCTTCGGATATGGGTCAAATCC